>NC_142684.1:113271428-114527500 GCF_056320005.1 Nelumbo lutea
CCAGGATTATCGTGAAACCCAGGGAGATTCCAAAATGCAAATATTTTCTTCACTCAATAATAGGGCCCCAGTTTTTATGAAATGGGCCAATCGAGGGATGGCTTGGTTGGTATGTTAGCTGATTTGTTTCATTAGAGATGCCGATTTGACACCCACAATCACAGAGAGAGGAGTATTAGGGCTATTTTGTTTGCTCTAAAGTATGGTATCTGAAAATGCAATAATTACATTAAGAAGTATATTGGTATTTGTGAATTTTTCTTTCCTCTAAACTTTGAATGCAAATGATATTTGTTCTGAATTCTGAAAATGATCAAATATCCATTTTAACTCCATATATGTGGGTTTTTATTTGTCTTTTTGGGGTATTATTGAAAAATAAAAAATATATAACTGCACTTTAAGAGATAAAAAATAAGAGATAAGAGGAAATAAACAACCATTTTCTTTTAAAATTAAAAGATTTCTCTTAAAAAATAAGAATTAAAAAGAAACGAGCTGCACTATTCAAATGGCCCCTACGGGAGATTCAGGTGTATCACCAAGATACTAAGAAAAAGTTTCCGTGAAATGGCACGACGAAAAAAGTGTCTACAACAGCAAATACCACCCTAGAATCATGGTAATAGAGAGGCTTTGGCATATCTGCAACAGCTACTGTAAAGTATGTGCAAATAGTGGGTTGCCTTTTTCAAGCTCTTTTGCGACACCAATACATTGAACCTTACTACTAATAGTCATGGTGATGGAGGTGCAACCTACTTTGATGGGTAAGGTGGACAGTCTTGGTGAATGGTGATAGCAAGTTGTTCCCAAGGTGATGATGTCAAACTGGACCTGGGACTAGACAGAACTAGTCATGATATGGGTATATTCAGCTTAGAGGACTGGTTTTATTTATTTTTTTTTTCGGGTTTACCAGGTTGGCTTGAATTATCATTTTACACTATTTTAAACTTGGGTTTTGAGTTGGATCCATTCAAATTTGAATAAAATACCAAATCGAACCTATCCAAATTGCACCCCTACGGGGTAGCCCATCCCCAAACCCATCTCCGCTACAAGAAGCCAGAGATCATAGAGCTGAATTATGAATCCATATTTAATATTTTCCAAGTGGTTCTGAATTAATTTGCCTGCTGTTGTTGGGTTGAGTCATCGATTTTAGGGGCAAAATAGATATGGACATGTGCATGGTTCCAATGTTCAAAATATCAATACAGGCCAATACGTCAGTATCTTTGCTCGTTTTTATTGTGTTTTAGTTTTTCTTTGAAACTGGTTCAGAGGGATTGATTTTTAAGATCCCCATCTACCCCTGAACCAGGTTAGACCCCAAAACACCTCCTATAGGAGCATATTGGGAAGCCACTGATACGTATTGAAATTTTGAATCTTGCATGGTTCACAAGTATCAGTACAATATGCAAAAAGTGTATTTATATATTGTAAATTTTCAAACTTTGAAATATATATATATATATATATATATATATATATATATATTCAGTTTAATGTTTTCATTGTAGATATGTTAAGAGGGATTCTGCCATTTAAACCTATAGATCCCCTGATTCCTATATTTAACATTTTGATAACATTGAAAATCGATACACATCATATGATAAGTTGACACATACTAATAGCTTGAACCTCAGATGTCTGGATGGTCACAACTAAGCACAGCAAGACAATTAGGAAGAGGACACTAGCTTATATTCTTACTGTTTATATATTATTTTACTTGGTTCTTATTTTGGGTGAATTATAAATAGGCTACACGTGGATTTCAACTGTTAAAAATACCCACCCTAGATTTTTAGAATTACTCTATAATTACCTCAAGTTTTTTGATAATTACAGTCTACAGATACCCTCGCTTTGTGAAACAGCATGTTGTAATAATGTTCGGACTTTATGATAGCAATTTTATCTTGTCAACATATGGTTCCTTCAGCCCTTTTTGAGGACTAAAACCCTTTGGTGATATATGAATTGGGGCATACTTGGTATTTGAGAATCAGGATTCAATATATAGCTTCAATTTCAGGGGTATTTATGTCATTGCGCATTTTTCACTAAAGTTGTCTTCTGAACAGAGTGGTAACCCTAGGTGGGGTATGCAATTCACCCATTTTTTAATTTCTTCTTTATTTGTGTAGTGGACATGGTACCTGCAACACTCTTTATTACTTATTTATTTAATTGGTTCTGTCTGGATAGGTGTATGCTAGAAAATCCAGTACAAGATTTCTGTCTGGTTACGTTTGATTTGAAACTTTGGGATACTTTATGAGTAATTAATTTAATCATGTTGATGCATGAGAAGTCAGACACTCAGTTGGTTGATGGATAGAGCTCCAGCACCTTCCCCAATAAGGTTTGCTGTGTTAGAGATATCCTAGTTTCTGTTTCTAGACCTCTTTAGGAAGGTCAGCAGTCAGCTAGATGTCCGAGAGACAGTAGTTGTCCTGGACCTAAGCTGAAATGAGCTTTTCCTGCAAGGGTTGCGTTGTGAGATGCCTAAAATAAGCTAACCTAAGAGGAGATTACTATCTAGATACCTACCCAAAACGTACAAAAATCCTAGCTTCATCTGCAACAAGATTCTAAAGATGAACAGAGACTGCTGAAGAAGTCAAGAGATTTCACTGCAGGTTGTACTGTGGGAAGATGAAAGCTCTATCAATGAATAGAAGAAAACTCTAAGGGTGATGGTGTTTACTAGATTTTACTGCAGAAGGTACGGACAGAGTATTAACAATCTCTGCTCTCTGCTTCTTTGAAAAAACATCTACCACTTCCAACTCTTTGAGAAGCAAATCCGGATCCCCTTTGAGTTTGAGGACTGAAGTCCCCACTTCCCCCTCAGAACTCTTGATCCGCATGGGACTGCTACTTTGGTTTTGCCATGGTTCAACCATTTGTTTAATACAACACATACACCTAGAGGATCATGTGAGAAAATATCTCCACTTTTGTTATCAACTTTGAAAATTGAAATTACATATTTTTTTGTTACCCAATAAAAAAGGCAACACTGTATTATATTATATATAAAAAAGAAAAATAAAAGGTTTCTAGTGAGGTCAGCTCAGGTAGGCTTTTTCCTTTTTGACACAGCCAATTAGGCTTTGTTTCCAAACCACCCGACTACCAACCCATACCCTCATTATAATATTAGGATTCTTTTCCAGGAGATATTAAAAAGCATGTATTCACATTTTTTTTTAAATCTACCCTAAATACAAAAATATTGATACAATGATACCCTTGACAAGAATAGGTGGTAAGGCCAAACCGGGGCACATGGGCCCAAAATCGAAAATTGGATATTAGTTTATGGCCTCAACTATCTCATAGACATGACTGGATTAACGTAACCCAATGAGCTAGGTTCAATTGGCTAACGTGTCAACAGGCAGGTTATTTGTTTCTTGAAGATATCAGGATGTTTCGATCCCAAGTAAAGGTGAATCCCTTGGGGCAATTGGTTGCAGAGGAAAATTTTGTTCAAATTCTTAAAATGCTGGAACGACCCCTCCCCAAATTTTGTTTAGAAATCCAATTTAGCTAGTGGACATATCCTCTGAAATGCCATGCTAAACCACAGTGAAACCATTTTATTGCCGGCCAAAAAAAGACGGGAAAAGAAAAATTCAAAAACAGGTCGAATGTTAGTCATCTTAAAATCCTTGGAATGTTTTGGGGACGGACAGATATGCGTTAGTAATCTTACAGTTTTTTGCCACGAGGCAGTTCTGTTAAGCACACAAACCATTTGAACTGCATAACATGACATACAGTGATGCGTTCTTTGGCTGAGTTTGCCTTCGGCACCTAAAAAGGTCAAACTGCAACAGATCATCTCTTTCAAGTATAACATCATCATTGAGAAATGGCTGCAGCAGATAAATACAAATGGCCCAGGAAAGATTCATATTCACAGACGTGATGAATTTCACTTTTGGATACAGGATGCGCTTACAAAAGACTGACAAGATGGTAAAAAAGGTGAAGAAAAAAAATATAAAAAAAAGTGGTAAATAATTTCCTTCTTCTTTACTTTGGTCCTGATAAGGTCATCTTGGACCAGACAATTCGACAGGATGAAGGTTTTCCGTGGAATCAACTATCCATTCCGAGTTCCGATGGGGTGCAAAATCAACCTCCTGGCGGACCACCTCCACTTTCTGCCACTCCTCCCACCTCTCTGCCAAGCCATCGCCTTCAAGCATTCTCACCACCTCTGACATCTTGGGCCGGTCCATTGGGGAGCCTTGCGTACAAAGCAATGCTACTTGGATCAGCTGCTCCACTTCCCCTTCAATATAATTATTCCTCAGATCAGGATCAACCAGCATGTCCAACTTCTTCTCTTTCAGAAGTCCTTTTACCTGAAAAAAAAAAATTGCACAGATGTATCAAGGAGTGAAAAGATGACTCTTTCGTTATCCAACTACTGGACTACATGTTTTCTGTGATCGAATACGTGTAAGCCAGCTCATACTTGGAATAGCACTGAAATGAAGTAGTGATGATTGCAATATATAAAAATAAACCTATTTTACCATAAATGCTAGACATGCACATAATCCAATGCCATTGAATACAAAAAGAGAACTCAAGTTGAACAATTCTTTCTCACAAAACTTGATTATGACCAATACTTGGTGGGAGGAGTGCTCAAAAAATGCTTATACCACATGGACCTCTTCTTTTAATTCTTGATAATAAAGGGTCCATCATCTGCATATCTATTGTCTTAAATGGTTAAACCAAATCTCCTTCAATTCCTACGAGCCATCCAGCACAAAATAGGAGAACTGTACAAAGAGGGAAGCTACTAGAAAGTAGAAACCAACCAAAAACAAAATACGCCAGTGTGAATTACATTTAAAGCTGTAAAACTAGGATTTCAGAATTTAATCAGCAGAGTGTACCTAATATAACTGAACCCTAATAGCCAATTTAATATAATGGTCAAAGTAAGTTTTCCAAAAAGATATATTTGGCATGAGAATCGTATGTGCAGCAATAAATTTGTCACAATCAGTAAATACATACCCAATCTAGCAACATGACATCATCATCATTTGCAAGCCGAGCAAGGTCAAAAGCCCTTTGTCCAGTGATGAGCTCTAGAAGCATAATTCCATAGCCAAAAACATCAGTCTTCTCTGATGACTTCCCTGTGGAAAGGTACTCAGGGGCTATGTGTCCAATTGTGCCCCGGACAGCAGTGGTAACATGGGTATCCTTGTAGTCCATAAGCTTAGCCAAACCAAAATCTCCTACAACAGCCTCAAACTCCTCATCTAATAATATATTTGCTGCCTTCACATCACGGTGGATGATCTTGGGATCACAATGATCATGCAAATATGAAAGCCCTCTTGCAGACCCTAAAGCAATACGCTTCCGTGTTGCCCATTCAAGTGGTGGGTCTGACGGTGGACGTTCTACAAAAATTGCATCAATTATTCAATAAACAATTATGAATGTACAAATTCACCATCCATTCGAAATAACCAAACCAAACCATACTATAGAGAGGGAGGGAGGGAGCACAAAAATAAATCAAGGAGAAATCAATAAGAAGCATGCAAAAGGAATAGCATGGAACCTCTTAAGCATGAAGCAACACTTCCATTGGCCATATAGGGGTAGACAAGTAAGCGTTCAGTTGGTGTCATGCAAAAACCACGTAACCGGAGGAGGTTTCTATGAACAGCCATACTGATCATCTCTACTTCTGTCTGAAACTGTAGCTCCCCACCTGGTGTGCGCTCTTCTTTTAGACGTTTCACGGCAACTAATGAACCATCAGCAAGGCGTCCCTTGTACACCTTACCAAATCCACCTCTACCAAGAATGTTTTTGTTGCTAAAGCCATCAGTAGCAACTTGCAGTTCTCGTAGTGAAAACCTTTTGAGCTGGCCCAGATGAACTTCTGGATCCTCCTCAGCTGCAAAAGATGTAAACAAGTTTATAGTATGTTCAAGAAATATGTTCAACTTACTTTTATGGTCAAATCACTAACCAGGAACATCAAAGAAATGTTCTTGTGGTTTCCGTCTACGCCACCATGCAAACCCAATGGCAGGGGCAGCAAACAGTAAAGCTGCACCAGCAGCCACTCCTCCAGCAATTGCCCCAGTTGCACTATTTCCTCCTGAAATAAAATTCAACAAATGAACTTGGTCTCACATTCAAATCCTGGATGACTAAAATCTGTTGTGTCCCAGAGAGAGAGAGAGAGAGAGACCTGGAGAAGAGGCAGGTGGTGGTGGAACAAATGGAGGTGGTGGTGAAAATGGAGGAGATCCTCGGCAAGGTTTTCCAGTAACCGGGCCACATAGACCTTTATTATTAGCAAAACTGCAAATTAGGAAATAAATAGAAGTCAATATAACACAATCAGAAAATATTGATACACCTCAAAATTATATCAGCCCCAAACCTGATGGGAGTGAACAGTGAAAACGATCCATTGTCTGGAACAGGTCCTGACAGATCATTGTTGGAAAGATCCCTGATAGTTCACATTGCAAAATATTAACAAGATATCCTTCTGAACAAGAACATGCCAGAAACAAGAAAGAAAGATCAAGCTTTAGATTGAAAGAAAAAGAGGTTGGTTAAGAACATACAGGACTTGTAGTGCACTGACATTGGTCAAGGACATTGGAATCTGACCCGTCAAACTGTTATTGTTAAGACGGCTATCCTTGCAAAGACATTCCAAAGAGCACAATATTGAGTTTCAAATTATTACAATGTATTACAAAGACGAAAATAATTAGACAATCACAGAGACATATTACTTAAGACTGTTTCACCACTGAGCTAGACCCAGGACTTGCAACCAGCAAAAAATCATGACATGCTCTAAGTTCTCTATTTTTCTTGGAAATGATATTTTAATCTAAACCCTATTGCTGGACCATTTTATTGGCTGTTGATATCTCAATACAAAAAACATGCATGCTTTGCAAGAAAAAGAAGATATATGCCATCTTTTCATTCCTTGAAAGCTCTTAATGGAAGCAAAGTGTTAATCACTTTTGGGTCTTTGGGGTCAATTGAGTGATTTGCCAATATCTAAATTGACCGTGGAAGTAATGCCTTGGAGTTGGAGGGTGAAAAAATCCCAATGGTTTTTGTAGCATCAGGTTTCGATAAAATGTTTTTATGATGTCGAACGATATAATCTGTTTTGCCTTCAAATTCTTTACCCTGGGAGCATTCCTGAAATTGCATGACCTTGACTACGGCAATATGTATGCTTTTCTATACTGTTTACAGAGCTGTTTGTCATCATTCTGTTCATCTCATTAAAAACAAATTCTAAATGTTAGAGAGATAACCTTCTATTTTCTAGGAGATATTGAAGACAATACCATCAGTTTATCAGTAAAATCTGTTGTAGAACCATATTGAATTTCTCTCAGAAGTCGGTCTTCCAATTTTGACTTTGATGGTAATGAATTGACAGAAGGGACCATGAAAATGACGAATATACTTGATGTTATTAACTAATCTTCCGTCACAATTTAACTCTGGAGCACCCAACAAATCACAGAAATTCTGGGGATTTTTAAATTTTGAATTTAATATGTAATAATTATCCAACTCCTAAAACAAACATTCTCTTCTCTGAATCTAAAAGTAATAATTCTAAAATAACCCTCTTGGTAGCAATTTTTTTAATAACATTGCTCTTCAGTATTAATAATTCTACACAACAACAAAAATGATTTGTAATTTGATATGTGAAAATCAAAGAACTACCATCTGCCTAGTAGGAAACCTATAAAACGAAGGATGCCAACTGAAATGAACAAGCAGAAAAAGAAACAATTTTAGAAATAATCATTCACAAGAATAAGTTGAAGGATGATCATTCTTACAGGAAACGAAGCTTTGTGAGCTTCCCCAATGAGTCTGGAATGGAGCCACTGAAATTGTTCAAGTAAAGATCCAAGCTCACCAAATTTGTCAAATTACCAAGGTCACTTGGGATTGATCCACTTATGTTATTACTGTAAAGTTCCCTGTCATACATAAATTGATTTCAATGATTTGAACATCAAAAAGTTTTGCAGCAATACAATGAAACCCTCTGGCTAAAATAGGCAAAATATCCAGTTATCCACATAGTATAACATAATTATATCAGTTTCTGTACTTCAAACAATTACTGCTACAAAACCAACCTAGCAAGGCCTTATCCCAACAATTTAGGCTGGTTATTAAAATCCTGTTTCACCATTCTACTATATTTCTTTTTGGCACCAGTAACTGAAATTTTTATTAATTATATGAAAAAGAATAGTGTTTATACAGAATGTACCTAGCACTATATTCTCTGTCAAGTTGTGGATCCTTATCATCTCTGAAGCGGTGCTTAAAAAACTTACCACCATTATATCCAAAATTAGCTACAACAGGTCCACAACACAGCAAAACATGCATAAGGACAAGGCCACATTTTCTGATTCTAAAATCTGATGGATGGGGTATGCCCCCATGCATTTGCTGATTCGACCAACATAAATTAGTAATTTATGATGTCACAAGATTTGGCAGCTAGGAGTTAAAACTATAAAATGTGTGATGCCTACTAATAATTTAACCCCATAGTTTTCAAGGCGCCAAGGCGAGGCTAGGCAACTAGGGGGCGCCTTGTCACCTAGTCACCTAGGCGATGGATTTTTTATGTTAAAAACATAGATCCTAGGGTAGTTCCCTAGGTACCATAACCATATTTCTTTAATAATTATTCATGATTTTCATAAGAAAAGTCTAAATTTCATATTAAAGTACAGAAAATCAACATATTCATGAGAAGAAAAGGAAGAAGGAAAATAAAATTCAAAAAATATAGGGGGTGAACCCTTATTTTTGTTCTGGGAAAAGAAGATAATAAAGTAGTAGGAGTAGTAGTAGTAGTAGTAGGAAAATGTGCCGATCAGATAAAATTTTTAGTTCTTCCTTATTGGTTCAGGTTTTCAAGTCTTTGAGGGTTCAATACAGCATTTAGCAATGTTTGTGTTGATTAAACCCTAATAAATAAGAAAATAATAAAAAATTAGTATATAAACACACAAAATGATTATTTTAGTTTAGTAATGTCTATTTTATAATTATAATCTCAAAAAATAATGAATAAAAAAGTATTTTGTAGTAGGAAGTAGAAAACTGTTAGGCGATTAGGCGAGGTGAGCCTCAAAGGGCACCTTGTCGCCTAGACGTCGCCTTGACAACTATGTTTAACCGTTGTACTGCAAATTTTCAGTAAATTTTTACATTTTAATTTTCATGTTGCAAGTTCATTGTTCCATGTTTTCTTGTGGGCATTCCCTTAATTAGATTTTGAAAGTGGAGTATATCCACATTATTAAACAATAGATCACTTGCTTGCTTGAAACTTATGTGAGTTTAAACAAGCCAGTGAGCCCATCTTAGTCTAATTTGAGTATCCCATTTTGGGGCAGACATATCTGACTCCTTGATATGTATCCAATACCCACACCTGAAATCAAAACTCAAAAGCATAATGTAGCCATCAATTCTTGAACAGATCACCCTACATATATAGGGAAACTCCTGCATGACAATAAAGATCCCACATTCGACGCAGGCAGCCTAAAGAGTATATAGCACATCATTTACAGTGTACCTGCAGATGCCCCCTGATTGCAAATATTGCAACCAGCAGCATGGTATTCCACATATTTCTTGTTTCAAACCAAGAATTTGAACAGTTAGAGTTCATATACTTAAATGTGCCATCTGTGTGTATGCACATATTTAAGGGAATTAAATGCATACAAATTCATTAATCCAGACTAAGGGCTTTGATACATTGATCAAGGAGCAAAGAAAATATTGAAACCAACATCTAAGAGGGTATGCAAGTATGTATACCTATCCAATAAGTTCCAATAAAGCTAATGGATGGTTGGTTTGTCTTAATTAGAAACCATGATGATAAACCACCCTCCAGTACAAAAAGAATTAAGAACCAATTAAATTATAAATCAATATTTGTAATATGTTAACTCCTCTGTTTTGGATAAAAAAAATCTAATGAGGAACATTTATATAGCTTATATACTAAAACTTTTTTTTTTTTGCTTACATCAATACATAAAATGTAAAAAGTAAAAACAGCATTTTCCTCCTTGAGGCTTGAACATGGGTAGTTTCAACTTCATTTTAAGAAGATATGAAATAAGTTGCATGTATAAACAGAAAAGAAGAGCTGGCACCGATGCCGTTTTCTCAGAAAATGGCACCACATAGGTGCCACATCAGAGTAAACAGTGCTTCAGAAAACGGCCTCTTGTTTGGTACCGTTTTTCCAGAAAAAAACGTTGCTCCAGACCATGCCTTGGAAATCGGGAAAGTATGGTCTCAAGAAACACCAAATTCAATGTTTTCTCAGAAAACAGCCCGTTGCTGCTAGCGGTGCAATGATGTGGCATCATCTTGGACGTTGGATAATATAGACCAATGCTGAAAACGATTCTGCAGCACTGATACCAAACAAAACCAGTGCTGTTTTCCCAGAAAACAGCCTATGTGGCAGCACCATTTCCAAACAAAAAATAAGACGGTGCTTACAACTCAGACATACACAACACCATTTTCTCAGAAAACGGTGCTGTGTTCCCAGCACTAGTGCTAAACACCTACTAAAACATTAAATACTAGACAATTCCCTACTCAATAAATCATTATTTTTTACTTGTCTCAAAAAAATCATTATTTAGGTTAAGCGCTAGTGAAGATTAGACATTAGAGTTATCAAAAATTCAAAACCTTGTTGAATATACACACAATCCTCTAGACGTAAAGAAAACAAAAACTGAAACTAGCAGAGTGATGGATACAATTGTATAAAATGAACATACATATTTTATGTTCATTAGATGCATCAAAGAAAAGCTCTTAGGAAAGAAATATACAATAACAAGCACAAATAAGCAACAAATAACTCCACATAATTTTATCATAAATGCATGACTTACAAGTATTGTAAATTCTTAAGCTGACCAAGTTGCGAAACAAGTTGACCAGATAATGCAGCATTTCCAAGATCACTGTAAAGAGTTGAATGGAATCATAATTACTATAACATAAGATATGCAATAACTAGATAGCAGTGTCAGCTGTCAAATCCTCAGCTACAAGATAAGCTGTCAAATAGCTTACACTCTTATAACACTGTTATCATTGTTGCATGTAACATGAAACCATGTACATGGATTGACGAGTGTGGGATCCCAACTCTGTAGAACATTATTAGGATCATCTAAATTTGTCCGTAGGCTATGCAAAGCATCACCTGTTACAAAGGCAAGCAACAAACATTAATTACTGGTAATCCTTGGTAATCCTCAATTGTTAGCAAGTAATATTTGAGAATCTTAAATTGTCACAAATGGTATCCACACTCTATCAGGCAGAAACCACTCAAAACACTTTTTCTTTTACTTTTGTTTTGAGGGGTGGGGGACAAGTCTCAAGTTTTGGGTAACAATTTTTCTTGACCAGACTAGCACATCCATCAAAGGGTAGGAACATATACTTGCTCTCTAAGAATTCTCCAATACTAATGTCATCTAGTAGTAACCGAAGTCAATGATGTTACTGAGACCCATCAGAATCCTAATATCTTGATTCCACGGTGTGCTAGTATGCAGAGAATCCTAATATCTTTATGTTACAATTCTAGAGTTTATTTCAGTACAAAAACAACATCCGCGGTCAAGCAAGTTCTTCCCAACCGTCAATATCGTCGATTTGAACGAAATTCGGAACAAAACCAGCTCAACGAAGCATGGCAACAACCACGGTACTAAATCTATCCAATTTTAGTGCCCCTTTGAATTAGTCCACTAGTAAAAATCAATGAAAACATTAGATGTCAGAGCTTCCTTTCTGTTTGATCAGAGCAATCAGTGCACTATCAACAATCAACAAAGCAGCTAAAGGCACACCCATTTATCAAATCGACAACTCAAAGAGTAAGAAACAAAGATCTAATTCCTACAAAACCTCAGAAATGGTGAGTCAAAAGCAGCTACACACCTTCCGTATTAGCATAGATCCTGGTCAACGGATGAAACACCAGGATCAACCAGAGCAAAACCGAAGTCACCATCTCTCGCTCCATGACTTTCATTTCTCTAGACCAAACTTTGGAACTCCTCAGCTACTTCATCAATCTTCCCAGATCCACCCAAATTCCAGTGAAACACGGCATCAGAAAAACCCTAATTTGCCAAACCCTAGCTCATCATACTTGACAAGAGAAGCCACCGAAACGTCCACCATTTTTTTTCGAAGAACGAGTCATCCGAATCAAAATCGATAGCCGATCTCATCAGAAAAATAAAACGGATTACAATAAACAGACGACCTGCAGCAGACTCCCGATCATTTCTTTCTTCTACCTCTTTCTTGAGGAAAAAATTTCCAGCTCCGAAACCTTTTTCTCTTTTCTCCCCTTATAAATCTTCAATATCTCTCATACTCTCTCCTACTTTGAAAATGGTCCGATTATCTTTTTGTTGTCTTTCTGGTGATCTTAAGTGAAGCGAACCTGGCGTGCAGTGTTTCAGCTGCCCGAGAGATGCTGCCCGCTGCCCGGACCTAGTCAAAACCCTCTCTCCCTCTACTCCCCTTCTCTCTGTTATACGGGAAGAGACCAAACCGGGAACCCCGTTCGGTCAAAGACACCTTCCCGCCGGGCCCACCTTCCTCCACCTCAGATATTCCGACAGAAGAAAGAGGAAACCACAAACGGATTGCCCCGATACGCACTTTCTGACTTTCGCGTAAAAAATAACCCGAAACGATACGCTCTTCCATCCATTACGTTCTGTGCCGTTTGAATCTTCAACGACGATGGTTACATTGTGTAAACCGTACACGGTACACCCACCCAATAAAGACGGTACGGGACCCACCAGTTGCTGGCCCAATGCTACTACAACCGTCTGATCTATAGACTCAGCATGAGCAGCAATGTGGCATGCATGTTCAGGAATCCAGGCTGTTTCCTCGCAGTTGTCTAAGGATGACCAATGACCATAGACCAATGAAAGGGACTATAAATATGAATTTGACTAGGACCACACCACTTGGGAGTTGGGAGGTCTGTAATAAACAAACGGTGAAATATGTCATAATTCCTGGTTCCTGCCTCTCCGCGTCTTTTGTGACTCTATCAACACAACCAAATCCTCATAACTCTTTCCACGTGGCAAAGTGTTGGTCAGTGAGTCTTCACCACGTGGCATAAAAATAGTTGAGAGGGGACTAAGGGACTGACACAGGAGGGGCAATCGGAAGTGACGTTTGCTGCCGGGTGGATAGATAGAGTCTTTCATGTCACAGCAACTCAACATTGACAATAAATTGCATCAAGATTGACATAAAGGCCAAAGGTATTATATTCTGTCCCTATGGCATCTGAATCTTCCATTGACAAAAAGGCTTAAATATAGCGACTAGGGCACCAGCAACCTCATAAATTGTCACTTCGGTCACCTTTGTAACATCAGAATAAGGGCCCACCATTGAATGGGCCCAGCCTAACGGAGTAGTTGCGCCAAAATAGGCATCAACGGAGGACTGTAACAATCAGGTTAAATGGTTTGGGTTGGGACGACCCATTCAACAGCGGGTTCCGTCGCTGAAAATGGGAAAATGGCAAATTATGGGGTCCATGTCTGGATTCGAGTTCGGATCCTCTGTACACATGATGGGGATTTGACACCTGTCCCTAAATTCATGTGAAGCTTGAGCTGAGCATATGTGAACTTAAGCTAGGGCTATCCATAGATTAGTTGGGTCTGAGTGTGACCCACGCACCCTATGCCCATAGGGCCTATTTTAGGATCTGTACTGTAATTAATAGGGCCCAAAACAGACCCTACTATTAATAGGGCTTATCGGGTACCCAAATAAGACTATTATAATTGATGGGACTTTGTATTTTTAGGGATAACAAATAATTGACAGACCTTGAGAATTAATTCTCTTATTCTCTATTCTCATTTCTCAAATCAATTTGTAAATCATCATTCTTCTAAAAAATAATTTATTGAAATAATTATTTAGATGTTCCTTATGAAATTTATTATAAATAAATTATGACAACACATGCATGCATGCATACATCTTGACCGTGAGTATTTCTGTAAATAACATTCTTTCACTTCTAAGGTTGTAAGACAAAACAGATAAGCTACCCTGTTCAGATCTTCTACCAACTAACGCTCCCAACTTGCCACTATAAGGGAGATGTTTTTGATGTACAGCTGCAATAACTTGTTAGAAGAGTGTTGGGATGAACATTTTATTGGTAGCAGATCGCTACCCCTTTTTCCATCTCTCACCTGTTTCCTTCCCCCACTTATAAAATTACTTTGGGATTTGTTTGGGAGGGTTTATAACTTTATTTCAGCTACTTTGAAGGAGCCACAGCAAAGGGTTATTATACGCATAGTTGAGTAAAAATGGTTATAAAATCAAGTTCAAAGTATTGATCTACCCAATATGCATGAACATGCATATAGAGTGTTTCAACTGAAATAAAAATTAAATTTTTACTCATTTATTTAACGTTTAAAATCACGAGTTTTGGAAACGACCGAAAGAACCTTCACTTACAGAATTATCAGTCTTCGACCGCCTCCTGTTTCGGTTAGCGGGTTACGGGCTCTTGGCTTAGATCAAAGCAAATCTTTCCTTTCAGCTATTTTTTCCGAAAAAAAAAAAGAAGGTTTTATCCATTTACCACCGATCCACAATAATACCTTTGTTACCGTGACGAATGCCAGGGGGAATAAAAAAACTGGGGCTTCGGCAGGTTGTAAATTGCAAGGCCTTGTATTTTATATATATATTTACACAGTATATATTTATATTTGTAACGTTACATCTCCAAATGAAATTTAGTCTGCAACGTTACATCTCCAAATGAAAGTTCAAATAGTAAAAGATTCATGGTTTGACTTTTTTTGGGGGGTTAGAACATCACTTGACCATTAAACCACATACGATAGACATATATAATATATTTATATACTGTTGAAATTTTGTCAAATTATATATTTAAGATACGTTAGGCAACCGACCCAAATGCAAATCTGATTTATATTATATATTTAATATATTAACAATTCACCACAAATATGTATTAATATGTTAATATATGATTAGTCATATATATAAATATGTTCACGTGACATCACGTGATTATTGTGTCACTTCTTGACCAATCATATATACCAAATTCTCATCGCAACGTGATCTAGAATAGCCATTTACAACTTAGACTTACAAGTGAGATCGGGCTACTCCTCAGTTGCCACGTGTCAGAATCATTAGTAGTAGCAGTATTCCAAACATATCCTGCATCTCAAAAATTCAAACCAATCACAACCCTTGGATAAGAAGCAAGTGGTGGGACCGAATCAGCGAATTTTCCTCCTAGAAAAAAAGGAAAGTAGGGTGGTCGAATCCATCGTAAAGTCAGCTTTAAATTAAACGTGATGAGAACGATAATTAGTCAACAAATCAAACAAACAAGCACAATCCTTGCATTCAAAATAAAAAAAGGTTGACCATTGACTCAATAATCCGATCCGAGTGTAAGTGGACCCTAACTCTTTTACAATATCTGTGAGTCACTCCTCACTTGCATTTATTTTGGGTTAAGATAGTAATTAACGAGATAGGAATTGCTCCTCATAAATGGGCGCTTCACATGCACA
Source organism: Nelumbo lutea (assembly GCF_056320005.1). Lineage (NCBI taxonomy): Eukaryota > Viridiplantae > Streptophyta > Magnoliopsida > Proteales > Nelumbonaceae > Nelumbo > Nelumbo lutea. The sequence continues at coordinate 113,287,226 of NC_142684.1, forward strand.
TCAATCATGCATTGGAAACATATTTCATAAATAATAATTAATAAATGCAAGAGATGTTTTGAATGAATGGTAAGATGTGCGTATTAGGCGCCTGTGAAACGTCAGGTGTAAGTAGCAGATCCGATCTTTTAATTAACCATGTATAAAATCGTTAATTTCAAAATGAATATCGGATCGGAATCGGAAATCTTGCACCAAATATATATACGGAATAGACGGTGCCGCGTGATAACGTGGAAAAGCCGAAAAGTGAAACTATCACGGGACGGGGATCAAGAATAAAGATGATGACGTCTGTTTCTTCTCCGATAAAATGATGGAGGGACACGACACGAGGAGCGGTGGTTGGTGGGGCCATCATCAAGGGCTCTGCCCTTCGGCATCGGCAACTACCGGCGCCCTGTGCCCTATAACGATGCAGCCGCTAAATTTGGGAAACCTCCATATGCTCGGCCATATAAAGTCTGGGCTAAATTTAGGGATGTCAGAAGATAGTAATTAGCGGGACGTCCGGTGCAACCTGATGTGATCAACCAGAAGCCAATATCCAACGCTCCTGACTCCCTCAAAATGAGTCCGGATTTCGTGCCAACAAAATACGTTTCAGCCCTCTATCAACATATATGTTTGGCAAACAGCCTGATGTGTGGGTTGGAAGCATATTTCTGATTTTTATAGTTATAATTTATAAGTATTCAAAATGTCCCCTCTATCAACATATATGTTTGGCAAACAGCCTGATGTGTGGGTTGGAAGCATATTTCTGATTTTCATAGTTATAATTTATAAGTATTCAAAATGTCAAAAATCTCACGCTCTATAGACTAATGCTCGCCAGTGAATTGACATAAATTCAGAATTGGCATCTACCCCAAATATATTTTGGGCCTATAAATCTAACCCTGGGTTGAACCATTATTCTCCCTTTTTTATTTTTTTCAGAAAAATGATATATATTTTTTGGTTTGGAAATATTGTTACTAGATAGGACATTTCCTAGAGATAGTAATATTTTATGTTTGGTACCGGTGCTCCATATATGTTTTCAGCAATGGTACTCATTATAGGAAGTCCACGTCACTGCCACATCATGTCTTTGTTGGCAGCAACGAGCTCCAATTTGAGAAAGCATCAAATTTGGCGTTGCTCCAAACCATTCCTTCTCGATTTCCAAGACATGATTTAGAGCACTATTTTTTATGAAAAAATAGTTCCAAACAAACAGTCGTTTCCTGGAGCATCATTTTTTCCTACATGGCGCTGATGTATCACTATTTTCTGGAGCAACGACATCAATGCAAACAAACGCATGATCTTACACTAAACATGACAAGTACCACTTTTATGGTGGGTTCCAATCTCATGGTGAAATGTGTGGTGCTAGATCAAATTGGTAGAGGACTGGAATGTATTTTATTGGCAGAAGATCCCAACTCCCCTTAAAGGCTCAACCCACCACTTCATTGTTCACAACTTCGAGGCATTCTATGGTGGGTGGGCCGATGTGGTCAAACAAATGCATCCACATAAAGCATTCGACCCAGATGGTTTCACAGCATACTTCTATCAATACTATGGAAATCTAGTGTGCCCTAACATTCATAATCTCATTCTCCACTTCTAGATATAGACCAATCAGTTTATGCAATGTACAATACAAAATTATCTCTAAATGGTTGGTCTCAAGAATGCAACTAATTCTTCAAGAAACAGACCACAACCTCTTGATGAAAGAAATTAATCACACAATGTGCACCCAAAAAAAAGGGAAAGGTTTCGTAGCCCTCAAACTAGATATGTCAAAAGCCTTTGATAGGATGGATTGGTCTTTCATATACCATGTTCTAAAGGAAATAAACTTCCTTGACAAATGGAGCAATCTAATCCAACAGTGTATTACCATAGCAACCTCTTCACTTAAGTTCACCGGCAAAACTCATAGCCACTTCAACCTCAAGTGAGGTTTGAGATAGGGAGACCCACTATCTCCCTATTTATTTATCTTCGGCATGGAAGTCCTCACTCAATTACTTTTAGGCCCCGTTCGCTTTTCGATAAGTTATTTACCAGGGTAAATGCAATTACCTGGTTAAGTTTTTTTTGGGAAACACTTACCCGGGTAAGTGCATTTACCCATGTTCTTTTATTTCCTAGGTAAATAAGGTAAAAACCATTTTAGCCTTAAAAATCCATTATTAAAAAGGGCATTTTTGTACCATTTAAGTGTTAGCAACTTCTCCCTTGGGCCTGGGTAAGTGATACCCAGGAAAATAAACTTTCCCTGGTCCCCACATAAACCTGAAAAATGAACATGGGATTCTTGGTCAATGGGAACCAAAATCCCATTGACTAAATTTCCCCCCTCTCAAAATCCAAAAAAAGAACACCCCCTTAAAAGCTTAAGCCGACGGTTAAATTAAAGGAGTTAAAATATGCAACTCAAAAACTTCAATTATTCACCTCCTATTTGCAAATGATTGCATCCTCTTCTACAAGGTAGACATACAGCAAGTCAGATCTCTTGCCTCCATCCTTCACACTTTTGAATCATTATCAGGTTAGAAAAATCAATTGTATCAGCTTCACTAGAAATGTTCCAAGACATCATCAAAAATTCTTCTTGAATATCCTAAAGGTCAAAAAACCCCTTCATGGTTCCAAATATTTGAGTGTGAAGATTGGGGTAAACTCCCGCTACATATCCTCCCACAAAGAGGTCCTTAAACGTATAATAGCTAGAATGAACTCTTGTAGTTCTAAGCTGCTATCACAGGCTGGTCGCACCACTCTAATAAAAACAGTACTTCAGTCCATTCCCATCTACTCAATGGCAATAGCCATCTTGCTTGAGCTCGAATCCAGTGGACCTGTTGATCCATGGGAAGCGTGCACCTTTCAATACAGTTTAAACACGTCGCCTAAAGACATTTAGGAGGCAAACTAATGGAGTTTTTCATTTAACGGTGAGTCTAATGGTTGGACCGGGTTCAAAAACAAACTAATGGACTAAGGAGACCTTACCAACTAGTTGGTCGGCACCTTGCATAAAGTTTCATAAATCTCAACCTAGAAACATGTCTCCACATAAAAGCTCTCTTGTGTCTTAATTTCCTTTATTAAAATCTATCATTACTCTCTCTCCCTCCCTCTTTCCCAATAGTCAATGTTTGTAACATCTTCAGTCATCTCATTCAGTCAATGTTTGTAACATCTTCAGTCATCTCATTCAGTCAATGTTTGTAACATCTTCAGTCATCTCATTCATTACTCTCTCTCTCTCTCTCTCTCCCACTGGTCTTGGGTGCTCATGAAACAAAATTAACTAACATGTGGCAACAAGGTAGCCTCAAAGCTTAAGAAAAAATTAATTAAAATTTATAAATTGGTAAAACTAATTTATAAAATACCAAGTTAGCAGTGGCAGAGTTGGGAATTTTTCTTTTTTCTTTTTTTTTTTTTTGGGGGGGGGGGGGGAGAGTAAAAATTAATTAAAATTTATAAATTGGTAAAACTAATTTATAAAATACCAAGTTAGCAGTGGCGGAGTTGGGAATTTTTCTTTTTTCTTTTTTTTTTTGGTGGGGGGGGGGGGGAGTAAAAATTAATTAAAATTTATACATTGGTAAAACTAATTTATAAAATACCAAGTTAGCAGTGGCGGAGTTGGGAATTTTTCTTTTTTCTTTTTTTTTTTTGGGGGGGGAGTAAAAATTAATTAAAATTTATACATTGGTAAAACTAATTTATAAAATACCAAATTAGCAATGGCCGAGTTGGGAATTTTTCTTTTTTCTTTTCTTTTTTCTTTTTTTTTTTTTTTGGGGGGGGGGGAGAGTAAAAGAGGTATGGTTTGGAGGAAAAAATGGCTTGAGAAATTTTGGGTCTATTACATGTTTTTTACAGAAAAATAATCTTTTCTTTTTTTTACTTTGAGAGTTTGAAGAGCCTTAGTGAGTGATCCTTTACAATTTAATTCAAGTTTCGGGGGGGAGGGGGGCCAAAGAACCACTTTGTTATGTTTTTTACCCCACCTCCGCTTAGTAACCAAATAAATAATGATTTTAACATAAAAGTTTGGGGGCCAAGGAACCCCGCCAATATACTTGGCTCTACCCCTACAAGTTAGAATGATAAAAGATAAAAATATCCATAGAATAGAAGTTTATAAGCAATAAGTTGTAGTATTTAAGCATTAAATAAAATAATAATTAATCAACTAACACTTATAAGCACTTTACATTTCATGTTAGAGAATGCCAATTTCTCAAATTATTCAAATGACCAATTTATAATAAAGGAATCATATGAAGAATCAACCACATAAATGGTTTTAGATTTATGGTCATCTAATAATTTAGAAGAAATGAAACAATTTAGTTAATTTGGTCTATGCAAAAAAAAAACAATAAAAAGAAAATAAATCTATTAGAAAAGGAAATGAGAAAATAACAAAATTGGGATGTTAGATTTAGAATAATAAAAAATCTCATTTGATTTATCTAGGAGAAACTAAGAACTTGATTGACCCTTTTGCCTCAAGGCTTAAGCCTCGTAGATTTTGATGTGAGAATTAAACCTTTGTCATAATGAGGCATAAGCCTCAAGGCCTGAGGCATAGTTTGGAGCATAAAAAGGTGTAAGTTTCAAGTGTCAATGATTATTTAATGATTTTAAGTCTTACGTCAAAATCTGTTAAGCTTAAGCCTTGAGGCAAAATTTATGCATCTAAACTCAATGTATACGCCTCACGCCTCAAGTCTTAAGCATTTTAAAATAAATGGCGGCAATTTTGGGCATTCACGAATGAAATAGAAGCTTTATTCTACTCTTTCTAACAAACCCATAACCTTGAAAGTTTTACGGTACCCGAGTTATTACTTTATTGGCAATTTCTTATCAAAGCCTTCTCATGGAAAATATTATAGTAATAGTTTTTAACAAATACAGATTAACTAATACATTGTGAGAGGAAGAGGCTGGCTAAAATTTAAATGAAAATCAATTTTCTAAGTTGTAACATCAGGGTTAGAGAGCACAAGCAATCTTGCAAACTGATCATAATAAGCAAAATATTTACTGTCTTACATTTCATTCTAATATACTTTCTTGGCGTATATTCAAATAAAAAAGTAATTTGCAGTAGTGGTTACGGCCTTAGGCTCAGTTTAGAAGGTAGAATGCACAACCATTGATTGCATTCTGGACGAGTTTCAGGAAAACCCGAAACTACTCTGGTTGGTAAGAGGATGGATGTAATGTTTTCTTTTATTTATGTACAGCGTTTTTCAGTATTACAGAGAGATTAAGGGTGAAGATGGAGTAGGGTGCATGAGGTTTATTAACCTTATCATGAAAAGCCTATAGTTGATTAAAGGTGAAATGAAATCGATTGTCTGGATCGTTTTCGAGCCGAACAGTCCATCCATCCGAATCAACTACGGTTTGAATATGATCAAACACATCCCAAAAACTGAGTACTAGTTGTAGAGAAATGACATTCCTTCTGACTTTTCAAAAGTCATTTGTCAAATAGCGATTGGCCTTCTTCTGTATATTGTAACACTTGAATATTTTCAACATACAGATTTGCTTTTCAAGTTAGTCAAGAGATTAGGAATATTATTTATTTCCTTATTGAAAATCAGCTTCGAAGGAAACTATCGGTCCTTTTTTATGTGTAACCAAATTATACAGCAAATTCTAATACCTTTTCTTTCAAACCAAACACAGCCTTAATATAAAAACACATCTACTTCTAACATTGTTACGCATATTTTCCATTTATTGTTCCATGGTGATTGATTTGGGCTCGTAAGTACTTATTTAACCAAAAAACAAAGAAACCACCCTCGTAAGAATAAATGTCAAATCATGATGATGTTTTTATCTTTTAAAACAAATACTTTTTGACTAATGATGATTTGTAGGATGTCTCTTTAGAAAGGGAGATGTGCCAAATCACCACCCATGTAGATTTTATGGTGACATTTGAATCTTGAATTTACATGTACAATGTATAGGGCATCAATTCCTATGTATAAATGAAATAGAAAAAAAAATCGTAGGAGTACGGATAGCCCAATGCAGATTTTTTATTTTCTCCATAGGTATAAATATTCAAAATGTCACCCCTCCCAAGAATTTGTACTCTTTTAATTCTCAATTCGTTTCATTTGTATAAGTGCAAATTATCCTGTCTAAATTGCTATTGAAACTTATTAGGTCTGGTGTTTCTAAATCTTATATTTGCATTATACATATTTATATTTGCACTCTTTTCAAATTAAGCCTTACTTTTTTCTTAACAGGCCCAAATTGAGCCTTATTGAGCCTTATATTTGTGTTCTTTCCAAATTAAGCCTTTAGAAATAGAATAATGCCTATCCAACTTAAGGTTTTTGATACACATGATATTGGAGACAAAGAAACTGAACTGACTCTCTAAGGGGCTATTGAACAACATGGTTGGTTTTGTATTTGCTGATGTGGTGGTTGTTTTTTCTTTTCAAAAACAAAACCAACAATGCTCCAGAAACACCCCCTAAAATAGCTCAATACCGGGATACGCAAGCCTGGGGGTAGCTCTTCCCCTTACATCCGCATCACATAATAAAATTAAACTTTGCCAATTTTTTTTATGATAAAAATGTGAGCTACACAAGCCTAGGGGTAGCTCTTCCCCTTACATCTGCATCACAAATAAAATTAAACTCACAAGACCTAAACTCATTACTAGCCTCTCGATTATTAAGAGCTTTACAAGCTGACCAATCAACCGCTTGATTTTCTTTCTGATACGTATGCTTGAATCTGATATTCAAGCTAAAAAAATTCAACAAGGTTCCAACATTCCCTAATGATACTAGCCAATATCCACGGGGATGAGACTCGCCCATTGAGACAAGCTATAACCAGTTTAGAGTCTTCTTCAATGGTGATTTGCAGGTCCCTGAAGTTAATAGCCTCCCATGCAACCCACACTTCCGCAAGGTTGATCGTCGTAATACCAATACCAAATGCTTTGATCTCAAGGACATTACCTTGATGATTCCTAGCAACATACCCAATGGCACAATTGCCATTAATCGAACAAGAAGCATCAAAGTTGATTTTGATGCAATCAGTTTTGGGCCTATACCACTAAACAAGATTTAAAATTTTACTATTAGTGTTACCCATGCAAGAAGAAACTTTTTTAATTTCATCCAAATAAGTAAAAGCTCTACCAATAATATTCTTTGCATTACCGTAACCTCCATTAAAACATTTATTATTTCTATTCTTCCATATGAACCAAGAAACACAAGCAAATTTTTCTCTCAGGAAATTATCCCTGGAATAACCATTTAGCTTGCTTAGAAAAGACCACTACTGACTAACTGACGAAAATGAGTTCCCAGGAATCGGAAATTTCTCATCTAATCTATACCAAACTTGTTTAGAGACTTCACATTTAATAAATAGGTGGTCAATGTCCTCTACCTCCCCACAAAAGACACAAGTTGGATCAATCCCAAAACCCTTGGCTGTGAGATTATTTTTTGTGGGAAGTCTTTTATTTAACAAGAGATAAAGAAAATTTTTAATTTTAGGGGGAAGCACGAGTTTGCAAAAATGTATTTGATAGTTGATAGCAAGACACTCACCACCATTAAAATATCACTCCTCTTCATAAGATGTTTTAACCGAGAAGTTACCATCCGGGGTGAATTTCCAAACTCTTTTATCTTCATAGTCTCCAAGGGGATTAATATAGGTTTGATAAGCTGCCAAACTTGATGAGTGGTAATAGACTTAATAAGATCTTCCTTCCACACTCTCATTTCAAGGTCAATTACCCCACTAACAGTCAAATCCATGTCAAACAAATCACTCCTATTATTAAGTTCAATCAGAGGACCATTACCATCTCATGAATCCAATCAGAAATTTACATTTTTTCCATTGCCAATTCTCCACATAGAACCCCTTTTAATAAGCTCTCTTGAAGACAAAATACCTCTCCATGCCAAGAAAAACTACTTTTTTTTGTATCCCATAAATTGTTGTTATTAAGATATTTATTAGTCACAACCTTGACCCAAAGATTGTCATGGAAATTTAAAATTTTCCACCCCAATTTAGCAAGAAGGGCTTTATTTAACCATTTGAGATTCCTCACTCCTGACCCACCCCATTTTTGGGGTGAACAAACCCTACTCCACTTGACAAGATGAATGGAATTTTGGCTCCTTGCATTCGACCAAATAAAATCCCTTTGTTCTTTTTCTAAATTAGCAACAATTCAACAACACTACTTGGGATTTTAAAAGATTGCATAACAAATTGAGGCACCATTGAAGTAGAATAGTTAATTAAAGTCAATCTCCCTACTAGAGAGAGAGAATTTTTTTCCAACCTGCCAATTTGTTAGTCATTTTTTCTTTCAAGTGCTTGAAAGTATCTTTTGAAACTCTACCCTCAACAATGGAAGCTCCAAGATAGGTCGTATTCCTACTTCCAATTGGGATTTTAAGAATTATGGCCATAATTTTTTTATGTCTATTGGGGATGTTTTTGGAAAAAAAAAGTAATAGTCAATTTAAGATAATTAGGAAGCTGGCCAAAAGCTTTTGCAAAACTGTCCAAGACTTCCCTGATTTTAAGACAAGCATTAATAGAGGCCTTAGAAAAAATAATACAGTCATCCATAAACTGAAGAATTGGAAATGTTGGACCTCCCTTAGAGGCTTTACAGCCTACATCATTCTTGCCACCAATAGCCTCTATATGAAGTTTATGGGGAGAGGGGATCTCCCTACCGAATACCCCTATAAGCTCTAATGGTTTGAGTAGGAGAACTATTTATGAGAATCTGAAAGGAAACTGAAGTGATGCACTCCATCACCCAATTAATCCATTTGACATGGAATCCAAATTTAACAAGCACTTTCCTAATAAAGTCCCATTTCAACCTATCATAGGCCTTCTCCATATCAACCTTACATGCAAGCATCCCCTGCTTGCCTTTCTTTCTTTTTTTTTTTCATAATATGCATCATTTCATGAGAAATGAAAATGTTATCAGTAATTTGTCTATTTGGAATGAACGCACTCTGAAATGGGGAAATAATGTCATCCAAGTATGGTTTAATCCTGTTTACAAGCATTTTGGAGATGATCTTATAAATAACATTACACTGGTTAATGGGCCTAAAATCATTAATCTGCTTCGGGTTATCACACTTTGGAATAAGAGTAATAAATGTTCTATTTAACTCAATATTCATTTTCCCATAATAGAAAAAAGCTTTAATTGTCTTACAGACAAAATCCCTAACAATATTCCAAAACTTTTTGAAAAAATAAACATTAATCCCATAAGGACCAGGGGTCTTCATATCGTTTATTTCTTTATTTGTAACTTCTTTACATAGGATAGCATTCATTGGTTCTGTTACACAACACCCTATTGCCAAATTTAAACATAGGAATAAAATAAATAATCCTTTATAACTTCATCTTTGTCCTTAATTCCCATATGCTATGTTTGGTTGATAGAAAATAAGAGATAAAACAAACCAAACATAGCCTTATATTACCTACCAAGATTGACTTCTCCCTAGAAAATTAATTAATGGAAAATTCCTATTGAGTTAGTGCATTATTTTTTAGCTTGGGGTGTCATGCCGCAACTTTTGGTGTTACATGAACTGAGGAGCCTGGGAACGTTGTTAAGCCATGTTTGGTAAAAAAATGGAAATAAAAAATAGGTTTGTATAATCCACAGAATCAACTTTTCAGTAAGGTTTTAAAGATCGATCGGGAATTATGTTGGAACCATTCTATTCACAGTTCAATAGTTTAACCATTTGATTCGAATGAATGGCCTGTTCTAATTGAGAATTTTTAAAAATTAAAATACAAAACAGTCAAAATCATTGAATGGATTAAATGGGTCAACGATACAACCACTCGGGGTCATGGCCACTGACCAAATCAACAGTTTTTGGCCAAAGATCAGATTGAGGGTGAAATTGAATCAGTTGCTTGGATGACTCTCATGTCAAACGGTGCACGGTCAAAGGTAGATCAAGAACACTGCTTTCCATGCTGCTCAATCAACACAGAACCCTCCCAAACGGGCTCTAATATTGAGAAAGAAAGAATTTCTTTTTCCAATCCATTATTTTGCCATGTTGAGCACTGGTGTGGCGGATCTGCACCATCCATCAGATGGGAATATATCCTCCGGATTGGAACAGGGACCTGCTGGGAGCACGGGCGTGTGAATCAGTCTATCAATTTTCAATCTATCGGTGCACATCTCAAGTCTCAACTGTCTTTCTATGGAGCTACGATTACAACTGGATGTAGATGTAGTTTCTCCGATGGAACCGTCACCTGATGACCATATCTTTCGTAGAGGTGATGGACTGATGGGTTGAGGCCCCAATTCGGATATCTTGCTGCGTATATCCATACGGGTCACTTTCTCACGTGAGAATGAGATGAATTCCGTAATCCCATCCCATCGGCAATGGCGTTGTCAGGATTTGTAGACTGTAGCGATATTATTGGATTTCACATCGCAAATTCCATAGGAGGCAGGAGGGAGGTTCCGTAAGCAAGCTAGATCTGTAATTTCTGGGTTGCTCCATTGGGGTTAGCGTAGCGGGGAATTCAGAATTCTGTGTCGGGAATTGGGAGCCTAGGTCTCGAACAAATAGGTTGATACTTGAAAAAAAGGAGTCAGACCGCCTCCGTCTAGTCTAACCGGTGCAAATCTATTCGGATTCGGATTCGGATTCGGGTTCGGGTTCGGGTTCGGGTCAACCGGATTGCCCGGGTTTCATAAACATAACTGAGATATGGGTTGGATCATACTTTTCAAACTGTCCTTAGAAGTTGACTACAATGAGATATTCAAAAAGATAAATACAATCATGTAAAGGAATTGGAATTTTCTCCGGATTAGGGGTGGAAATGACTTGAGATTTTGATGAATTATTTGATATTGGCTCATGAAAAGCTTGATTTGATTCGGTCTAAATCGATTTTTGAGCCAAACTCAAAACCAATATATAGGCTCATTTTCTAATTGAGTCGAGTTTAAGTTTAATATAGCTTGACTCGTAAGACTAGCGAGCCGAATAGAGTCTCTCTCTCTATAATAATAATAATAATAATATTATTATTATTATTATAATATAAAAAATAATATATATATAAATAAAAATAAAAACATTATATGTAATATTTTTATTTTTTATATATATAATAATAACTAGTTTTATAATTCTTAAATTCTTATATATAAAATAAGACATAAATTTTTATATTTATAGTTTTAAATTTTATAGTAAGTTTGGTTCATAATTAAGCTCGAGCTTGAACCTCATGGCTTTCTTGCAAGCCAAGCTTGAATAGCCAGATATGTGTCTCAACTCGACTCAAATCCACCCCTACTTAGGATGTAACATTTTTCCCTTTGAAAGATTACCAATTTGGTTCCTTCGCTTATTCTACCTAAATTACAATATTTTTGCCCCTAAGTTTTGTTTGGGGAGAGTGCAAATACAAATATATAGAGTTTATTTTGGTTAATGTAAGTGCAAAGTTGGTTTAGTTTTGCATTGATAAATTCCAAACATGCATTGAAAATCTAGAACCTATCTTGAATGCAAAGTTTGCATTCATTTTAGATGCAAACATGCATTGAAAATTGTGAAATTGTCACTTTCAATACATAAATGCATTGTTACCAAACACCAACAAACTTGAACTAGAATGCATACTGAATTAGCATTTGCACTCTTCCTAAGTGGAGCCTTAGAGGTTGAAAAGAGAAGTTTGGACGCGCTGACAATGGGTTGATTTAATTGAAGTCCAAGGCAAAATCTAGAACCTATCTTGTAGGGATTGATTCTAGATTTTTGAAACCATAACCTACCCTATGAAGATCGGTTTTCAAGGTCTACCCATGGATGATGATGATATATTGTTTTTAACCTTTCGAGAGCTCTAGCCTTAAATAATAATCTATTACATTTCATCTTTCAAATCTATATAATCATTCAAGCTCAAAGAAAATAAAACATAATTTATAAATAACTTAAATAATATCATATAATTGTCACTAATTTATAATCAAACTTCACATATACAATTTCAATGCAAATAGAATACAACTTTGCACACATTCCACCAAGGCTGGTTTCAAAGGTCAATTAAAGCCGGTTCTTTGGACCAATTTGAATAGGATAAACCCCCAGACCTTCGAGCTGGCTTGGGTGGGGATCAGTTTTAAGAATTTGGAATTAGAGCCCACTTGAGGACCAATTGAAACATAACTTATGAACTAACGGCGGAACCAGGAATTCTTTTTATTGAGGGAGGCCAAAATGCAGTAAATATAGACAGGGGGCCAAAATCTAAGAGGGATTTAAATAAGGTATTATGGGGATTTTCAAACCACCCATGGCTCAGACCTTGTTACCGAGGTTGGTTTGAGGTAATTTCCAATCGGTTTCTACTCTTTGTTCACCTACAACTGCACGTCATGCACATGTCCTTCATATTGTGGCCAGTGTTTTGTGGTCTATAGATCTGAACTCTACAAAGGGGTTTGATTTAGTCAAGAGGGGTTTGATCTGTTACACTTTTTTTGGTTAAATCATGCTGATCAATTAGGGGGCCATTTGATAAGTCTTTTTTTTTTAAAATCTTCTGGAAGCTCTAACAGTTAAGAGATGTAATGAGCTTTTGCATTAAGATCTTGAAAACTGAAAAGCTCTTTTCGTACAAGACGAGTTGAAAAAAACTGAAAAGCTCTATTTAGAGCTTCATGAAAATCACCTAAAACAAGCTTCACACATCTTTTTGGCATGATGTCTTTTGGCAGTTAGATCTTTTCTCAAGCAAACACGAAAAGACAAAAGTGTAGACTGGCAGACTTCTAAAAATCCAACAGCATGCGGAAAGAGACACACCAAACTGGGCCTAGATTAACCTAAGTCAAAAGGTAATCATATTAAGAACAAAATTTTTAGCCATACATTGAGAACATCTCTTGTGAGTGATAACCTACAAGTTCGAGAGATATATTCAATACATGATTGCGATATGCTGGAGAGCAAATTTGGATTCATGTTTTAATCGTTCACTAGTGGGGACCCATGCGATGCACGAGATTTATTAAGCGAAAACTAAGTAATAGAAATGATCATTTTCTAAAATACCCTTATAGTTTAGTGGATTTATTAATATCTACCCTATAGTTAGCATTTTACTAAAACACCACTTATAATTTACAATGGATTTAATCAATTTTCCATTAGATGATAGTGGAAAATGACAGTGTTGACCCTATTGCTCATTTAAATAAATTTAATCAAAAGAAAATAAAAATTAAAATACTATTTTTTCCTTTAATATGACACGAACAACCACTCTATTGGCTATATTTGGTCAATTTTGTTTTATGTACAAAAAAAGTGTTAAGGGTATTTTTGGAATAAAAAAATCATGGGCCTAATGGCAAAACAAACACTCCTCAATGAAATATTGATTAAATAAATAAGTTGTACAATATATGTGATGTTTAAGTAAAATGAAAACTATAAGGTAGGTTTAAGTAAATATGTAAAACTATAAAGTGTATTCTAGTAAATGACCCTAATAGAAACACATAAGAGTAGAGTTCACATTTACGCCCCACAAGGGGGTGCCCCACAACATCCCACAATACATCTCCACCATGTATTGGAACATCTCCCGATGATAGTACCAAAACCGATTATGTCATCATTGGGAGATGCTTCCAATAAACGATGAGGATATGTTGAGGGATGTTGTGGGGCACAGATGTGAACTCATAAGATTATACAATTGTTTTATATTTTTAACTTTTAAAATAATCAATAATTATTCATATTTTATTTACTACTTTTAACAAATTTTTTATAATACAAAAATAACAATAATTTATTTTAGTTAGGTTTATTCACCAAACTAATGAAACTGGCCAACCCAATCAACTCGACTCGAGTTGGTCAGTTTTTTAATATTTTAGGCCGGCTTTGGTTCAAAAATTTCCCAATTCGACCAAGTTAGATCAGTTTCACTTTGACCATTTGTAAATCGACCAAAATCGAACGACCTAACCATGTATATATATTAATATTTTATATTTTAAATATAATTTTTAATATGAAAAAGTGAAAATTTTCCCATATTTCTTAGTCTAAAATGTTTTATATCATAAATCTAAATTTTAAATTTATTTTTTAATAATTGCACTATAAATTAAATTAATTTTTTAAGTTTAAATCTTTTGAATTGATTGACCAAACCAAAAAATCAATCCAAACTGATACAATTTGAGTGGGTCAGTTTTCACAAAAGGTCAATCAGTTTCAGCTAACCAACTCTCCAACTTGACTAGGTCAATTTGGTTGGCCAAATAGCCTATGACCGAATCAAACCAACTCATGAACACTCATAATTTCAGCTAAATTAGTAGTCTCATTTCTAAAAATAACAATAGTTTAATCTCCAATAATTATTGAAAATTTATAACAAAAATACACAATTATTGAAAATATATTGATAACGAAAAAAATAATAATTAAAAAAATACAATAAGTACTAAAAGTATATTAGATTAATCAATAAATAGTATAATCTCAAATAATAGTTTAATCTCTTATAAAAAATAATCATCAAGTTATAACAAAAATACAATAAGTACACTAAATTAAATTTAAAAATTTCAATAATAGTAGTTTAATCTCCAATAATTATTGAAAATTTTATGTTAAATAACAAAACAAAATAAATTTATACATAATCATTGAAAATACATTTATCACAAAAAATAATAAATAATTACTAAAATACAATAGATATTAATTTTAGTATATAATTATATAATAAATACAGATTAAGAGTTTAAAATTATTATTAATAAATAATAAATTTTTTAAAAGTTATTTTCTCGAATTTTTACTTGATATAAGTGAAATTACTTATTTACAATATTATGTAAAAATATTAAATTATTATTAATTTCAATATTATGTTATAATTATTTTCTACTTTTCAGATTTTTAAATTTATTACATAATTTCTTTATTTTAACTATTTAAAATCTAGTAATGTTAAATATATTGTTATTTAAAATAATTAGTTATTTAAATACTTAAGTAATATGTAAAATACTTAAATTTAAAAATATTAATTATTTATTGAATTTAATTATCCATAAAATCACAATTTATACTATTATACATAACTTCATTATTAATTTTATAATATATTAAATTATTATTAATTTTGATATCATGTTATAATTAATTTTCTACTTTGAAGAATTTTTTTAAATTTATTACATAATTTCGCTATTTAAACTATTTAAATTCTAGTTATGATAAATATTTAGTTATTTAAATATTTAAATAATCTATAAAATATTTAAATTTTTTTGTTATTTTAATTTTATTTATTTAAATATATTACATATTATTAAATATTTGAAAAACATTTAAATTGATAATCCGGTAAAAAACATAATTTAAATTGTTAGTACATAATTTCGTGATATGTTTTGTAAAAATATAAAATTATTTTTAATAAATATTTTTATGTTATTATATAATTTTATTAGAATATTTAACTAATTCTTAAATTTTTTAATCCAAACTTTCTTTATATAGATAAAGATGAAAAGTAGGGGAGAGGATAAACCGGAATTAGAGATAATTTAGGAGAGAAACTCCCTACTAAATTAGAGACAATTTTGGAGATAAATAGGATTAGAGATAATTTAGAAGATAAATAGGAATTAGAGATAATTTTGGAGAAAGTGGGAGAGGTAGTTTAGGAGAAATTTTAGGAGAAGAGATTATTTAGGTTATTGAGAAAGTTTCTCATTAGTTGTTTCAAAAACGACATGCAAATATATATATATATATATAGATTTTATGTTTTTGTTTGTTTTTTTACTTAAAACTAATTTTTAGTAAAAACTGAAAAAAAAATGCCCACACTTTTCCCCCTAATCTCCTTTCTCTTCTTCCATAGTAAATTTTTATCGCTACTTTTTTGGTCAAACAGAGGTGCCAACAAACAAGGGAGGAGTCCTGCTACCCAGTGTTTTTAAAACTGGACTAGACTAGTTCCATTAAACCTCAAAACCACTTGTTGGCCAAAAACCGTTGATTTGGTCAGTGAACTACTGACCTGGGTGGTCGAACTATTGAATTGTTAACCCAAACAACGGTTTTTGGCTATTTTTTGTTTTTTAATTTTTTTGTCAGAGTGGGTCATCCATTCAGTCCGAATGATCAAATCTTTCGACCAAAGAACCTGACCCAGAATGGTTCTTTGTCTGGTCCGAATTTAGAAACCTTGGTGCTATCCAATGTTTTAAAAACCAACCTAAAGGCTAAACCGTTTTTGACTCCAGGTCGCAGGTCACCAATTTGATCGGCTAGGTCGAACAGTTCAGACTGTGTCACGTCAGCACATATATGTATTACGTATATATTTATTTACATATATGTGTGTGTGTGTGTATAAATATATATTTTAGCAATAAATAATGTATAAATATGTTTGAGATATGTTATATGTATTATTTTCTATTTAATTTATGTGTTTTTAGTTCAATTTTAATTTTTTATTTATAAAAGATATTAAAAATTACAATTTGAGGCCAAAAAAGGTTTTTCTTTTTTTGCAAAAATAGCAAACACCTATGGCCCATTGGGACACATAAATCTTGAAAACTTATCCAAAATAAAAAAAAAAAAATCATCCCAATTGGACATTGGAATGCAAAGTTATGGCCTCCGAAAGTTTTACATGCACTAAGTGTGTAATTGCAACCCGATCATTAGATCAAATGGGTCAACGATCGAACCAGTTGAGTTGAATGGTTCTTGACGAAATCAACAATTTTGACTGTCTAATGGATTTTAACTGAACCTGACCTAAAATCTTAGCCGAATGGCGGTTCGAATGTTTCGACCGACTAGGTCAACGACGGATTGAAAACATTGATGCTACACTGCTACCTGTTAGGCCAAAGACCAGCACTGAATGATTTGAATCCCAACGCCTCTGATTACCCAAAAAAAAATCTGAGATACAAGCGGTACTCATCCCTAGCCCCTATATCGGGACTGTATGTATTTTGTATTTACAAATGTGCCAATTAGAGAGCCCTGTGACAGCCCAGGCTGTCTAACGGTGGACAGCCAAAGTTTTGTTTATTAAAGGTGGGATTTGATCCCACACTTAGTAGAATTTAGATGCTGTTTGGTGTGACTGCATTTTATATCGTTGCTTTGAAATCAGCTTGATTGCTCTATGCATTGGGAATATTTCTATAATTGTATATTTTTTTATGGGGAAATATTCCCAATCCAAGGTTGTAAGGGACTGTGCCAACAGTATAAACATGGCCTTAGGAGGACCAAATTCGATTTCTGTTGTATTGCATGAGATTACAACAGTAGTATGTTGAAATAAAATAAGTCAATAACTTTAGTGATGTTTGGCATCAATGTCGTTTTTTGAGAAAATTATACCATGTAGGTGTCACACCAGAGAAAACGGTGCTTCAAACAATACCCTCTTGTTTGGAGCCGTTTTTCTAGAAAAAAACGTTGTTCCAAACCACGTCTTGAAAATCAGAAAAGTGTGGTCTGGAGTAACATCAAATTCAATGTTTTCTGAGAAAACGGTGCATTGCTGCCGGTGGTGCAATGATGTGGCATCATCTTGGACGCTGATAATATAAACCATGTTGAAAACATTGCTGTGAGCACTGGTACCAAACAAAACCAATGACGTTTTCTCCAGAAAAGCCTATGTGGCAGGTATCATTGATTCCAAACAAAAAATAAGCACTGTTTTCTCTTACAACTCCACATATCCAACACCATTTTTATGATAAAATGGTGAGATGTTCCCAGCACCAATGCCAAACGCCTACTTTGCTAATGCCTGTTTTGTAAACCGCAATACAATACAACGTCTAGAATTTCCTGCTTGGGGTGTTGAAGAAATCATTGCCATTATATTTTATTTTGTTTTAAGGGGATGCTGCAATGTCTCCTTTCACACAAAGGATTGAAAAACAAATATGGTTTATTTTAGGCTGTATTTGGTGAGAGTATAAATGCAGAACCAAAATGAATTTGTACTTATACTTTAATTTTATAGTTGCTTGGAAAGAATATATTTTTGTGCTAAAAATGAAAATAAATTTGCTTTTTCCACCGTTATTGCATCCAAATTGGACACTTTGCTTCCAAAAAGTAGAGCAAATTTTGCATTAAAAATTGGTCAATTAATGCAAAATACTTTGACCCCGGCCTTGAGATTCATGTTTACATCTATCACAACCAAACAAAACTGAAATGAATTTGCACCCATACTCCTTGACCTTGACCGAATTTGCATTCACATCAGCATACGTACTTTTTGCATAGCAAATAAATAAACACCCTTCGTTACAATGGATACAACATTAAGAGGACAAAAATTAAGGGCCTCTTTGGATGAATCCGATTCTAACTGTTTGGTTGGGCAGACCTTGGGAATGAAATCTCATTCCAATTGATTTCAATTCCCATTCTAGTTTTGTCTGAACCAAACAGATTATGGTAATAAATCATTCCAATTCCTGATTCTGACAGATTTTGATTCCAATTCCAATTTTGATTCCGGTTATGAACCAAATGAATCCTAAAATTTGGCTCAATTAAACACATCCAGCCAACCCGATTTCCACCTATTTAACCAGTGAGGCTTCAAAGGTCTTATCTGGGGCCCATCAAACTGTTCAGCCAGTGGGCCTTCACAGGTCTACTTCAGATTTGCTGGCCGTAATGAGCTACTTGATCAGATTTCCAACTCACTTTCTCTACCCACACCCTACCCACGGTATACTGCTGCTGCACATCTCACAATACAAGATGGGGATGTGTGGCTGCAATTCAAGGCAGGTAGAGTGTGGGTAGAGAGTTGTGGCAGGAAATCCGGATTGATGAGCTACAGATGGTATTCCTGGCTTAGTTGGTAGCATTCTTCAAAAAGCAAAATGGCCAAGAACGTTCAATGGCGACTTCTTTTGGCTTATTTGTGATTCGGGGTTTGCAAGAAATGGACCACTCAATTGAATGGACTGGACAGATGAACCAATTAGCATATAGTGAACTACATATCTCAAGTGTGGGGACACCAAATTTTATTTATCCCAAATGGACAAAGATGAGAGAGAGAGAGAGAGAGAGAGAGAGAGTAAAAAACAAATTTTGATTTTTAAGATAGAAGGTGGTAAGTATTCTCTGGAGTCTAGACACTACAGCCATCCCTTTTTTCTAAAAACTTGTACAAAATTGCAAGTGGAAATTATGTTTTAAGCTTTCACGTGTGGTTGTTCAAAAATCTTAAAAAAAGACAGAAAAGTGAGAGAGAGAGAGAGAGAGAGAGAGAGAGAGAGAGAGAGAGAGAGAGAGAGAGAAGCAATATTGATGGCTTGGTCACTTCTAAAATTCCAGTCATGCATTCAACAATTCTCTAAATGTAGACTTTTCTGCTTTAGATTAGAATACCATCAAAAGACTCAATCAGTGCGTATGATGACTTCGATTTGGGTAAAATACTATTTAGTAGTTTAAATCAGAAGTTTAATTTTGTAATATAAGAAACGAAAAGGATGTATACCTGTTGACCTGTTATGTGATGGCTGATGAAGAACAAAAGTATTCTAATCTATACTTCTGTCTTGGTTGAATCAGTACTTGACAACCCTTAACCATGCTTACGTTGAATAACAAATCTGCTTTGAGATTATCGAATCTCTAATTCAATAATGCATTTACTTGGTGGAATCCAGGTTTGGTGTAGTGGGGTGGGGCCACTACTCTTGACTGTTGCAAGAAGCGTCCAAGTACAGACAATCTTGGCTGGCCACTGCTCCATGGCACACCAAGGTCCAGAAACCATGGAATTATGACTTACTGGCTGGCCCCTCCTTTAGGTGGACAGTTACATCAACAGGATGTGATAACTCTAACTGCAGAATTCATTTCATTTTTTGGGGGCATCCCAAATCCTTTCCAGCATTGGAGGAGGATATTATCCTGCAATTTGTAGGACAATGACAAAGTAGTAATCACCAAAAATTCATGGGCAACCCAATGAGGCCCCCATCCCATTTTATCCAGCATAGAAGCTTGTTCATCCACTAAAAACCAGCTAACCAGACTCAGAATCAGAAAGTAATGCCTAGTGCTCAAGCTCAACATGTTTTTGTTATCTGTTAGAATCCAACTAACTACATAATCCAATACATGGTAGCACTATACATTCATGACTAAATAAACCATTGAAATCAGAGTCACAACATTGGGAAAAAAAAACATTTCTTCTCCAAATCCATACTCAAAAATAAACTAATTACCATGTGAAATCTCCAAAATTTTTCTGACATAAACCCTTTTCTTTGTAAGGATTCCAAATTAACTCGTTTTGACCTTAAGTTCCCCTTGATTTGAGACTTTCAGATGGCAATACCTTGGATCATTCTAATGACATGCCACCTTCCTTGTATTCAGATCAAGGAACTCCAGAATGGTTAGTATATCTTCTGCTTTATGGCCATCATGCCACTGACCTCCTGTTAAAAAAAAGTAAAGGGAATAAGAGCCACTAATTTATCAGACTAAACAGTAACTAGGCAAACAGAACAGCCAAAATGACTATAAACATAAAAGTATCCCTGCATTCAACAAATACAAAGTAATAAAATGACATTTTTCAACCCTTTGATAGGACGCATCAACTGGGAATCAACAACTCCCACATAGTGTCTGCTCAGCTTGCAACTGGAAGCAGGTCAACTTGAGCCTAACATGGAAGAGCTGAATACCCAACCTTGAAAGGCTGAAGAGGAAACCATGCACCTTAAAATGAAGTTTAACCTGAGTGAACCAACTGAAATCAACCATCAGTTTGCACTGTATATGGCTGAATCCAGTTGGCCATTGCAATATATAAAATATTAAATATATGGGAACAATAGTGATTACCTTGTATAGTTAAAATTACTGGTAAATCAGGTTAGCTTCATATTGGATTAATCTCCCAAGTTGCACTCTTACACACATTTCAGAGCCTGAGCATGCTGCAATTAGAAAGAAGAAAATATTATTCCAATTGAAAAATCTTACTGCTCAAGATCCTTGTATCAACTTTTTTTGTCTGCATGCCCTCCATTCTTGTTTCATGCTTATTTTCATTTATTTTTCTGCATACAATGACTAGATAGGTACTGTTGGAAATTGACTTGAATATGGGCCATTTTCTTGTGGACTAATCAATATTCAATGAAGACAAAAGAAAATAGTGGTATTCTAGCAGCAAGAAGAAGACTAAGGATAAGTAGATCAATATATTTGAAGTCCAAAATACAATTTTGTCACAAGCAAACAAGAGAAAACACAGGACAAAATCACAAAACCATACTTCATTAGTGCCATCCATACCTGGATGAAAGATATTGCTCTTGTGCTACTTAGAAGATATCAAGAGGGACCCTTCTGAGCACTCTATGTAGTTCAAAAGTCCAAGTTCAGGAAATGGCCTTTCCTGTGTTTCTAATGACCTTTTATCAACCATCTGTGGTTTGGTTTATAATGAAGCTCCACGGCTCCAGCATCCAAAAACAATTTTCAGCATCCAAGAAGAGGATAATGCCCTACAACTTCTAGGATGAACAAATAATAATCATCAATGATGCATGGGGAAACCTAAGGAACCAAATAATGAACAAGTAAATCAAAAGACCTCTCCCCTCCCAACCAGAAAAAAAAATCAAAGATTTACTGATATTGAATTAGCTTTTGCAGTCATAATTTATTCTAAAAAACATATTTTGTCTTTAAGCATCTGGCGACAGAAAGGAACTATCATTCCCAAAATCCATTGCAATGTTGCAAAATTTGTTTCACTTTCATGGATTAGTGCTACACATTGCCTGGATTACAGGGAACTGCACGGGTGAAAACTCAATTAACTTCTTTCAGGCACAGATAGGCCAAACACAATCTTTTCCAAACCATTAATCTGGCATAAAATAATGGCA
The DNA here is from genome assembly GCF_056320005.1 of Nelumbo lutea. NCBI lineage: Eukaryota > Viridiplantae > Streptophyta > Magnoliopsida > Proteales > Nelumbonaceae > Nelumbo > Nelumbo lutea. The sequence goes on from NC_142684.1 coordinate 113,309,364, forward strand.
TGCTGTTCTTTCCTGTACTGAGTCAGGATCAAGGCCCTACACTATGGTAATATTTACAGAATGAGTGGAAAATAAGAATGACTTAGCAATAAACTTGGTCTACTTAAAGAACTTCCATGTTCAAATTTACCTAACAAAAATTTTGGTCCACTTAGAAAATTTCCATGTTGATTGTTGACCCAATTGAACTGTGTGACCAATACAGATTATGTAACAACCTCCATTGTTAGTATAATTTACCGCCATTTGGATGTATTGCACTAACAATAAAATATTTCAGGTATCACATTAAATGGAATGAGCTGGTGGAAAGGATTCATGTAGTCAACCCCATATAGTTGGGGTAAGGCTTGGATAATGATGATGATGGCGATATACAAAAATCAACCAATCCACAAATTAGACCAATCAAACTATTGTGAACTTATGATCACATCTGATCTACCATATTCTTAACAATCAAACTATAATGAAATTGTAGTGGTGAAAAATACATCCATTTTCAAGCTTCAATATGGGTAATCATCCTATAAAGAATGCCATAGGAATTAATCATCCTATAAAGATGCACTGTATGGTGATCTGTTCAATCATTTTGTAACAACTTATCCCACCCTTTTAGTTGTTAGTGTTCACTATTTGAATACCAAAAAGAAGATTTAAATAAGCAAGATAGTTTTTATCTGATTGACAATCAAAATGAATTCATTAATACAGCAAGGTGACAAAGGAAATATACAACTATCAACCTTCAAGACATGGGATTGACCAATGCAAGAACCTGAAATTGAAGCTATCCAATGGAAAAAGATAATTGTCATGAGTGATCATGACCAATATGGTGAATAACAAAAACTACCTGGGAGAGATGCCATATTCACTGTCACTCCCCCTCCCCCCGATGAGACCATCTCCCAATGAATTGAGCAATATTTAACTTAAATCTTCCTATCCTAAGGTCCTACCTATGATGAATAAGAAAAGCCATAATGTAAATTATGGAACAAAATTCAAAGATATGACTAAATGAGAAGCTTGGATTGACTGAGGTAGGAGGCAATGGTATTTGTACTTAAGAGAGTGTGCTTGACTATTTGATGTGGTCTCCTTGTTTATGAAAACTCTGCATTGGTAGCATACCACCAATTGAAAGAAGACCTTAAAGAGCTCCACTATTTCTCTTCTATTTTTAGGCCTTATTTCTATTTTATATACTCTCACCAGACCCATGTGCTATTACAAGTTCTTAAAGCAATTCCCTTGCATGACAACATAGAAACATACATAATACTATGTTTAAAAGTTTAAGATCAGCTAGAAAAATAAACATTAAAATGACTTTATGGTTAACTACCAAAAGAAAACTTCTTGAATAACTATTGTTAGTTGACCTTGTTGATGCTTAGCCATTCCAGGCAACTGCATCATGGGTATTGGCCAACTATTTAATGATGCATTTGGCATGACCCTCAATTGACTAGTCATTTACTAGTAAAGACCTTGTTTATACTGGATGCATTATTAGATTGTCAACATGGTCCCCTTAAGTAGGATTTGAAGATGGGATATGCGAGGTGTTTTCTTTGGAAGCAATAAAAAGATTTTAGATGACAACTGGAAGGCATTTTTCTCAACAAAAGAAGTCTTTTATTTGTAGGGGTGCAAATGGATTGGTTGAATTTGAATAGGAGTATATCCTTATCCGATCCAGTAAGAATCTAGTATGTCTAGTCTGATTTGGTAGCCAATAGATATGTGAAACATATATTTGAATTTGATTCAGTTATGTATCTGGATTTCTGATTTAAAATTTTCCAAATCTTACTTGAGCCTAAAGAATTTTAAAAAGGGTCTAATAGTTGATAGATTATGGTACTAGTTGATCAGATCAAGAAAAATCCAAATTTTATTTGATTAATAAGTGGATCACATTTTGAAATCTGATCCAATCCGATTATGGTTAAAAGGATATCCAAATCAGATTCCGAATAGAACCAGAGTAGATCTGATCCCTTTGTGAAGAGGAGGAAGAATACCATCTTCATTGAAGGTTTTCTTTGGCATGAACTCATCAATGCCAAACTCATTGGTGGAAGTAATGAGAAGATGGAGGTCAGTTCCTTTGGGTATTAGAGGAAGAACAGTGCAGAACATATTGATGATTTCATATAATGCCTTGGAGATGGGAGTGAAAAAATGTTAAATGCTAATGCATTGAGTTTATTAAAATCATTATTATATTTGAATTCTAACATTAAATGCCAATAGAAAAAGATGTAAAAGTTTTTTCCCTGTTAATACCATTTTCTAGGAAAAATTATATTGATTGTATGCATTAGCTGTTCATTTATCTCAAATAAGCAAGGAAAGAAAGGAAAATACTATGTGCAAGTGTCCCTCTAGAATCCATGGAGTGTCGGATTCCTACACATGTCTGACACAGACACTTTATCCACTTCATGAGAGTCCATGCAATACTGTGACAAGCACAAGTAACTGAAAATACCATGATACTGCCTACCCTTGATTGGCAAAGCTTTCCCACAGTTCACCCTTAGTTACTCCATCCTTTACACATGTATCATACATTTTCTGACCTCCTAGCCCACATGATGAGATATTCAGGTTACTGGCTAGGAATTGCAGTCTTCATGCTTTAGTCCACCTCCTAGTCCACCCTCATGTCAAAACATTCAAAATCAAGGTTCCTTTGCATCTCCATTCGCCCACCATAAAATCTACCTCCATTTCCAACCTTTATATTTGTTTAGTGATGAGAAGATCTTAAGACCTTGGAGTACTGAGTAGTTCTGCCCTAAGCCTCAGTACATAACGATAACTCTGCTCTGGTGGTATGATGATGCCTTTTATTCCTGAATTCCTTGGATTATTGCCAAGACAGGAGCCACCAATTTCAGATGCCCTCTGAAAGTGGAAGTTGCAGGTTCTCTTGACTGTCCAAGTAACTGTTTGGGAGTTCTGTGGATGGTTGAATTGCGGTCCTAATGCTTTAGTCAATTACTTGATGAGTGTGGGATCCCAATTCCCAACTCTGTAGCACATTAATTGGACCATTAAGTTTTTTTCCCCGGGCCATACAAGGAATCGCCTGTTGCAGAGGCAAGCAATAAGCATAAGTTCCTGGTTGGAAAATCAATAAAATAAAGTCATTAAGTAAGATCAAATCATAGACTATTGAATGAGAATCAGCATTTTCAATACGAGAAGGGAAGTAGGAGGATATTTGCACAGCTTTAGAAAGTTTCAATGCAGTATTCCAAGGACAGAATCATATCCTTGCTCAGAATTCCTTGCCAAAAGGATGCAATCATATCTTTGCTCTCTAAGAACTTACTCAATACCATTCCACTTAACTAAAACTCTAACACTATCTTGGTCCCATCTCACTACTACTTGGAGAATCTAATTCTTAACTGGTGGGCATTTATTTTTATAAACACTCCACATCAGCACCAAGTATCACCTACTTTTTTTTTTCCTGTTTGGTTGGGACATTTATAAAAATAAACACCTTGTTTAGGAGGAAGATAGCATTGCGAAAAAAACATTATTTTGGTGTCTCTTGCAATGGTACCCCATTTTTTACCTTTTTGTTTATATCGTGCCTAATGGTGCTAGCACCCAAGTGGATTGAATAAATTATAAAAAATGTACACATAATCCAATCTCACTTTAAACATTCTAAAAAAACACCTTCGGTACCAAACACCAAATTTCTTGTAGCCAAGAAATTATGGGTTTTGTGTGAAATTTGAGTAGGGAACATACAAGCAACCACGAGACTGAATGCATCCAATTCTCAGGCCCTTCTAATTTAGCTCACCAACATAAATAAAAAAAAAAGAGGTAAATTGACAGTTGTTTGGGTTCCAAATTCCAATGTCAGTCATTGTAATGTGTTGCAATCATAAAAGTAATTGGATGCAAGGTCCATATCATCATATCGATAGTTCAGAGATATCCAGAAAAAAAAGGGTGTCAAAAGCAATCATACACCATCCTTATCAGCATAGATCCACGTCAAAAGATGAAAACCAGAACCAAAGTAGAACCGGGGTAATGATCTCTCACTCCCTGTACTTTTTTTCTTTTTCCTGCTCTGAAACTTGTTCTTCATGTCTGGTCGCAACTCGCAAGGAACTACCGAACAAGGAAGTGCTGAGACATCGCAGCAGACGTGAACTCACCAAAGAAAGGGAAAAAAAGCAAAAGCTAAAGCAAAGGGAAAAAGTTTCGAAACTTGCATCGATGGCTTAGATTAGTTGATTTGTTTAACATAGAAATCAGCGTTGTCAGGCTTGGACTGGACCGAAGGGTTGGTCCGTCAAAATAGATTATGATTAATTAAAGCCTGAGTACTAAAGTGGGGTGGAGCGGTGGAGGTGGTCAAAGGCAACAATGACTGAGCATGGATTAAGTAGAGGGAGCAACTTGAATGGGTTGGGCCAAGTTTAAGGCAAACCCAACCTCAAGTTCCCGAACCTAAGACCTAGGCCTCGGAGGCTCGGACTCGAGTCTAGCCCAGCCCAAGGACATAGCAAAGAGCGAGATTGTCGTTGGAAGCGCAATTCAAGTAGGCCCAAGTTAATTCGGGCTTGGGTTGGAATGGTCTGGGTTTAACTGTTTAAGTACCCACAACTCAATCCCAACCCCAAGCTTAGGTCTAAATTAAGGGTCAATGAATTGGAATTGGAATGCTCTATTCCTCCCACCTGTTTGATTCAAATGGGAATCAGAATCAGAACGGGAATTGGCCGGAATGGATCAAATTGGGGAATATTATTCCACCAGGTATGAGAGTGGGATTTCGAATTCCATCCAACCAATTCTGATTCCAATTTTAGACCTCTATTCCCACAAACCAAACAGACCCTAAATTTTTACCACCAGAGCTACACCGAAAGCTGAAAATCAACACCAAGTTTACGTCAAATTTGAGCTTTTAGGCCCATACCTAACTACAAACCTGAAAAATCCAATCCAAACCCATGTAAAATCTTGGGTTAGGTAAGGGTAAAACCCACCCAGGTTGCAGTCTTAACAAAGGAGTCCAGATTCCTAACTCACTTTTCCTACCCACTCTTTACCCGCCATGAATTGGAACCACACATTTCTATTTCCTATCCACTCTCTACCCGCCGTGAATTGCAGCCACACATGAGATGGCGGGTGGAGAGAGGGACCAGTGGGTAGGAAAAGTGAGTAGGAAATCCCGAGTGTTAACAAAGACCAGAGCTAAATTGGGTTTGATTTCCCAAAACCACGAAGATGGATTTTGATTTCTCCACGTGAGAAAGCTACTCAGATGGGTTTTCAAAAACTAAATAATACATACATATATATATATATATATACATATATATATATATATATATATATATATATATATATATAGTGAAACTTGATCAATCATATCTGTTAGTAGCAGGCATCCATTGCCGGAAATGGTTTATAAATTACTGTTTTCGGAGTGAGAGGACTTGGAAATCAATTTTTCTACTTCTACACTTCTACTGATTTAAACTTAAAAATTACATTTTTACAAAGCATGTCAAAGAGATCGTATGTTTGTCAAGAAACCATGAAGAACTTGCTAACATCAACCCTGTTCCTTGTAAGGAGTCCAAATTAACTTGCTTACATCGACTTCGAGTCCCCCGCGACCAGCAGCCTTGAGATGGCGATCTAGGACCTTGGGGTCCGCACAGATGACATGCTGTCCTTTTCTGTACTGGATCAGATCAAGGCCCTGAAGGGTGGTCAAGATGTCTTCTGCCTTTATAGCTGTCATGTCACTGAGCTCCTGATAGAAACACGGAAAAAGAAATTTAGACATTTATCAGACAGATTAAGCAGTACCCAATCAAAGCGTACTCGGTGATTATAAAAAGAATATGCCTGTATTCAGACAAGACTAATTTTTGCTACAACCCCACAAGGCAGGCTATCTAGTGGAAATAAACTACCAAAAAGTGGCTCCCCTGCATATGACAAGCAGCTAGGGCTTCTATAACTACGTTGCAGGACATTTAAGATAGTCTCCGGTCCAGCCCAAGAAGATGAGCATAACACCCAAATCTAAATCGAGCAGCCTACCGAACCCAACCCAGATAATCCAGATCAATCAAATCAGGTTGGGTTGGGTTTGGGTTACTCGCTTTAGGTATTATAGTATTATATATTTATATATAGTAGAGGTGATGGTGATACTTGAATTTGCAACACCACCCAAAAACTACTTGAACTTGCAATAAAGCAATATATTTAGCACCAAGTATCCCTTCATGCGTACCCAAGGTTCAAAGTATAGATACGTACAGTGTCGTATTATATCGGTACCAAGGGTCAACAAAGGGAATAAATACCAAGAGTTAGGACATTTTAATAATTTCAGTTGTTAATACCCATCCTAACATCAAAAAAAAAAAGGAGTATCACTTGTTGAAAACCCACAATACGCAATTGTGTACCATAAGTATCGATATTTTGAAATTTGTGTGTACCTTCTATTCATATACTACAATTTATATGCGAAATATTCAAAGTTGGGTTGATCTGCTCAATGTTTCTGCACATGCCTTGATGTTTTTCAACCCTAACACCAACTGATGCATGGAAAGCCCAACTTCGTCCATCCTTACATCAGGTAGGCTAAATTATGTTTGGGCTGAGCTTGACCCAAAGTGCAAACTTAGCTATAACTCACTTCAATGCCTATCTAATTCCAAGCTTATCCCGTGTATAACTGACAGGATAAATAACTTTTATAATCCATATCAGCTCTTGCCGACTCAAAACGCAGAAACTATTTTACAACAATATTTCAAAGCATAGTAGAGAGCAAGTTGTTAGAAAATATGAATATTCCAACTGAACGATCCATAATGCTCGTAGGATCGCCATATCAGCTTTCACATTTCTATGCATTCCTCCATTGTCTCTTGTTTCACTTTCTTTTAATTTAATCTTTCTGTGCACATGAAGATGAGAATACCAGTTTAAAATAAACGATAACAATCATGGTTGGAGAAGTCAACTAAAAAATAGACCATGTCCTCCAAACCCACTCCATTTGATGATGACAAGAAAATTTGGCATTCAAACAATAGAAAGAAGATTCAAGGACAAAAAGAAGACCAAAAAGCAATTCGGTAACAAAGAGACGAGGAAAAAAATGGATGTTAGAAGATCATCTTTGACTAGAGCCATGCATACCTTGATGGAGATATTGCTCTTGTGTTTTTTCAAGATGTCCAAAAGGACCCTGGTCCAATACCCTCTGTAGCTCACTAGTCCAAGGTCAGAAAGTGGCCTTTCTGGTGTGCCTACTTTACCTTCTTTCTTAGAAAGTTCATATGCTGTTAAGTGATAAAAACGGATAATTAACATTTTCCAGATAAAAATATGAATGCCTCTATAATCAAAAGCACTTTTAAATGATAAGTTAGAATCAAAAGCTTATCATTTTTATCAATGTTTTAAAAACCGGCCTGGTACTGAACCAGAAAGCTGGAAGGTTCACAGGTTAAACAGTTAAATAGCAATTTGCCCAGAGCAATAATAAGAAAATGTCAAAAACCCAGGACCCAGTCAACTGTCAGGATCCTGGATCAATTGCCAGGGTCAATGACATGTTAAAACTTGAAACACTAATTCTTACATGTTATTCATACAACTCCTATGGTAAAATCTTGAATCATAAGCATTAAAATGCAGGTTAGAGTCTGACAGCAGCCACTTTCTGCAAGAAAATGCTGAAGACCAAGTCCATATTCAGTCCACCCCTCCCAAAACACTAGATAGCCAGGACCAACAATGGGCAATGGCCCGTGGTCCTATTTGAATAAGTATTTGTTTGCTAAGAAGCATAAATATAAACAATTTTCTTTAACAAAATTTATTATATGAAGAACTTTATAAGGCTTTAGACACAAGCAGCATTTCATACAGGTCTACAGGATACTTGTATATCTTCAATTTTAAGAAATCAAGTGTCATATCCTGTTTTCTGCATCAGTGTTCATAGGTATCCGTATCTGGGTATTTTAGCTGCTCTGGGAGATCCAAACTAGACAGTCAACCATATAACCAATCATTCAAAGTAAATTAATAAATTCTTGAAAAGTAAAAACTAACTAAACCCACCAGGAGGGTTCCAACAAAGAGGAAAAATGAAAACCAAAGGAAATATATAACAGAAACTTACAGAAAGCAATTAGAAATTTTCCATAGCCTTTTCTTTGATAAGGGGGCAGGGTAAGAATGCAGGCCAAATTATAAGATTCCTCCGAATGCTTTTCCTGTTATTTGCAATATCAATAATAAGTCACACAAAATTGGCATAAAGAATTTAATAAAGAAACCATTACCTAGAGGACCAAAAGACATCAACAGACCCCAAAATTTATTGCCCAACCAGGAAAACCCCACCTTTAAGATTTCAAAGCAGACCATAAATTTATGTCCCGAATGATATGTGAAACATATTAAGGACAAGTCTCATATTTAATGTACAAACCTCAATGAAGGCTATATTTAACAAACTTTATTCTCTATTTCTTCTTTTTCATTATTCATTACATGGAGTGAAATTTAATGACCTAAAATATGATGCTTCCTGACCACCAAGCTGTTATCTGCCCCAGTTTGGCTACAACTTCAAATCAAGACATATGTGATCCTAACAATTTACTTAAAGCATCTAATGCTCAGAAGATGAGAATGGACCATTTTCAATATTATAGTGCAAACTATTCCCAACTTTCCAAAAGAAAATGCTCTTGAAAAGATTATTTGGAATCAAGAGGCAGTCATAACTTTTGGCCTATGGCACATCCAAGGGGTAGCTTAACACATAGAATTATAGAGTGCAAAAAGGGTTCTGCATCAGACACATCTACACTCCGTATCAAAGCTTCTTCAGTTTCCAGATTTATTGGCATTTATATATCCAAGTGTAGTTCAGTAAACCATACATATGCAGAACGAGAAGATATACAATGAAAGTCAGTTTCAACAGGTCCTGCCAACTGGATCCCCTGAAGTGCTGCTATTCAGCCTCTGAAGCAAATCAATCAACAAAGGCCTTCTCTCAAAACGGTTGTGGCAGTTTGGAACTGAGAAGAATGATCTGTGAGGAATCTGATAAGTTGCAACTTGCAACTATGGTGAAGCAAGCCTCAGGTGGAAGACAAAACCAGTGAATGGTTCTTATGTCATGAGCTTGTGGAAGGGCACAATACATCACAGAGGGTTTTATTTTTTCAATTTTATTTCTCCCAAAATAGAAAGTAGGGAGAATATTTATATTTTAGAAGTGTGGGAACATGTCACTGTGGCAAACTCTTCCAAGCATCTATGCTCTAGCCCAGGATAAGCTTGCAAAGATAAGTAACTGCTATGAGATGATTGCTAACTGGAACCCTCAAATGAGGAGGCATGTAAATGACTGAGACTTAGAGTCGTTTGTTGTTATGGTGCAGCTTATGGAACGGGTATGCCCCAGCCAATGGTGTTGATCAGACATGGTGGTTGGGAGGCAAGTCAGGCCATTTTTCAGTAAAACCAATGTTCTCTAAGGTTGGACACCAGGTGGGGAGGAAGTTCCATGGGGATGGATTTGGAAACAAAAAGTTCCTTCAAAAATTTGTTTTTACCTTTGGACGGAAATTAAAGAGAAGATCCCATCAGTTAATGTCTTGAGATCTAAAGGGAATGGTAATTGTCAATCATTGCTGCCTATGTGGTGCAACGGAGAAGAATACTCAACATCTTCTGGTGCAATGCAGTTTTACACGTTCAATCTGGTACCATATGCTGCAGTTGTTGGGTATCAATTGGGTGGAACCCCCAGATGGCAATAGCTTGGTCTCTGCTTGGATGTGTGGGATGATAACTTTTCCTTGAAACTGTTTTTTTTTTCCCTCGTTGTATCCCTTGCAGGATGGGAATCTTTCCCTCCTTTATTTCTCTTCTCTTATTAATAAAATTAATCTTTCAAAAAAAAATCAAACAAGGTCTTTTAAACAAATATTACTTAGCAGATATCAGAGAATATTAGTTATAATCCATGGACTAGGGCATGGAAAATCTGGAGTGGATCCAGAGAAATCCAGGCTCGCATCCGAATTATGCTTCAGGTCTGGATTTGGGTGATATTTAAGTGTGAATCCAGATTCAGTCCCATTTGCACATCTAGGTCTGATTATGGATCGGATCTTACAGAAACAGAAACATGCATACATGGCAGGACCTGTATCCTTACCATATTTTATCAGATATGTATTGCTTCCAAGTGGCTTCCATCTTTAAAATATAAACTAAGATAATCTAACCCACCAAAAATAGGTATCTCGGGTCTGATCTCCAGTTGAAACCAAGTTACTCCCCAAAAATTTATTACATTATAGAAGTTATTCATTTTTGAAATGTTAATTATAATCGGGCATATTTTTTTTTTTATAAATGAGTATGATTTAATTAATCTATGAAATAAGAGTTACAAGCAACCCATGGAAAGGCACGAGGTGCGACCTTTCCTTTAATTATAACCGGGCCTAATGTACACACACATACATGGCAATTGATATATTAGATTATGTATACTAAGTTTGCTAGTCAGGTCATTCAGTGAGCTTCACTAGATGACCTGATAATCTTCCATGTGGCAAATTAGTTTGGATCTCAAAAAGGAGCATCCACATTCCTCTTTCCATCCTCTAATGATGGAATTTTCATCCCAAAAGACTTTTTCATGTTTCAAAATAAACCTTTTTTGGATAAATTTTAAATTAAAGAATATAAAAATTGGACAGCTATATCAGTTGGGAAAACCCTAATACATGGTTGAGTTTGGAGCTGACGTAGACATGATTGAACAAATGGCCTATCCAGTGGACCCCCATCTGATCTGATGGATAGTCTGGTCCATCATTCATCCAATCTGATAACATGAATACATCATACCTGAAAAACTGATAACCAACCAACCAGTATTATAATAGTGGTGACCAGTCGGCTGGTCATCATCATCCATGCCTTATCCCAACTATATGGGGTCGGCTTGTCATCATCATCCATGCCTTATCCTAACTATATGGGTCGGCCGGTAACCAGTCAGTTGGTACTCATCAAAATTCACTGGGGTGGGGGTGATTGGTCAAAGTTCTTCAGGGAAGTATATCTATAAAATCAGGGGGAAATTGAAAAAAAAAAAAAGGGAATGATGATAACCAGTGTATAACCGAGTTAAAAAAGCAAACAAACTAAAGCAATTACCTTAGAAAAATATCCAACCATGTGGCATCCTCGATCATCACATTCACATAGAACATAAAATAGAAATAGATCAACATCGTAATAGAGTGTCTTGTGATCAAGGAACAACTTTGCCAAATAACAAAGATTCTGCCCGTACACTTTGTTCTTCTTTCCATCAACCTGTTTCAATTTGTTCAACTCTCAAAGAAGATGAAGGGGCTGCTAGAATCCCATTTTATAGAAATGCAATACAATGGCCACATGAGGTGCATTTCAAGAAAAATGGACAAACTAATGTTTGACAAAGATTACGAACACATGTAAAACTAAGCAGAAGCCTCTGCAAAATTCTCAGAGAGAGAGAGAGAAAGTATTAAATTCAAAGATGCAAATTTAACACATTATTGACATTTTTCCCCAACAAACAGGATACCGTGCAAACCTGAACATGGTAATAAAGTAAATGTTTCAGTTACATGGCTAAAGAAATTGGTGGAAATTTCCAGAGGGGAAGGCAGAATGAGGGAGGTGGTTAAAGCTAGATACTTCATACTTGTGGGAGAAAGAGGCCCAAACAATCTTGAAGGAGAGCCAGCAGGGCCTCTGGAGGATCTTACCTCAACCGGTGGCAAGGGCTTGAAGTTGAAGTGGTCTACTGATGGCCTTGAATGCTTACCAGGTTGCAGGGAAGTCAAAATGCTCTCCGAATTTTATAATGATGTCGCTATGACTCCTTGGGGCAGGGTGTCATATTGTACATGTAGCAAGGGTCTAGGAGGGAGGACCATAAAGGTAGTGGTTTAAGGATTTGTTTTGGGATCTAGTCTTTTGCTAGGCCGGTCTAGTTTGGTTGTTCTCAGTTTTTGTTTTGGGGTACCCTAGTTTCGCTTTTTGTTGCTTGGTTTTGGGGATTCAGTTGGTTCTTTTTTCTGGAATATTGTTTTGGTCCTCACTGAGCCAGCTTTATATATATATTTTGTTCTTTTTAAATCTACCTTACCTTTTTTGAAAAAAAAAAGTTGGTGGAAATATTCCTAACCTATTATTTGACAAGAACTCAAACCTGCTAGCAAAATATTATTTGCACCTTGAGCTTAAGAAACACATGAGAACTTACTTCAAACATTGACAGTGTGCCATTGCGGTATATCTCATCGCCTGGGGGATGCTTGAGATCACACTTCCTCTGCACAAGACAAGAACAGAAATTTCAGTTAATATGACTAAAAAGGATTGAAAAAAAAATTGTGAAAGGAACAAAGGATAATACGAGTACCATTAAAAAACCACAATAACAACAGATGGTTATGGTCTTTTTCTTCAAACGAGATGATAAATAGGTCATAATCTCAACAATAATACAATTATGAGTAAACAGGCAAAAAGCAGATAAAGAAATTAGGTCATGACAGTATAACACCCAAGCACAAAATGCTCAAAACAATAAGTTCCTTTCAGCTTCAACTCAGAAGTGGCCTTACAACTGAACAGCATTTTTCCTCTAAATACCAATATAAGAAAAATAATTTGTACAAGTGTACCAAGTATTTGAGCTACCGATCACTTATTCAATGATAATGGGGAAAACAAAATGTGAATTCCAAATACAGAGGTGCAGATTTGGAAGAATTACTATAGAAATAGAACACCATATGGAAACACCTCAGTTCACTGACTAAGCCCAAAACAGTTTTATTTTTGTTTTCAGTCCCCAAAGAATGATATGAGAAGTGAAACAATTATTTCAATTGTACAGTCATTTTCAGAAGCTTCTATCAGAATAAGCATGTTCCTATTTCAACTATTCCAAGTGTACCAAGTGATGGTGCGCACCGGCCGGTCTTAGCTGTCAACGACCTTGCCTCTGACTGGAGCAACGGGGAGCCTGAAACGGAGAAGATGAGGAATCTCCGGGGAGGAACCCGGTGAGATTGCTTCGAGGCTCAAGTTAGTATTCTCTTGAAGGCAAGATAAAAACCAGATGGCACAAAGTTCACATACCTTGTTCTTAGGGGGCAGGGAGCCTTTTATAGCCACCTCGCGCACTCACTCCGAGGCTTCTATCAGGTCGAGTATGATTACTTCTGTGCTTCTGCCAGTTCGGGTGTCATCCCCTCTGCTGGGACAGAACCACCACTGCTCCTTGTTGGATCCGTCTCTGTAACTGGAGATGGCGGGGTCAAGTGGCGGTGGCAGGTGGCCATCGGAATGCGGCTGTCAAGCGTCAGATCCCAATTCAGTCAGGTGCGACGCCCCTGGATACGGACTCCTTCGGTGTCAGGTACAGTTTGTTCAGTTCGGTGTCCTGGGCAAGGTGCTAGAGTGGTGTGCGAGGCGAAGTCTTGAGTTCGGAGAGAGGTGTGGCCCAAACTACCATGGGGCAAGCCAGTTCAAGTCGTTGCCCTTTGTGCTCATAAAGCTCGGGGCCTAAGGGAGAGCTCGTGCTCCGTACTGGGAGTTCGGGCTCCTTGCGGAGAGTTCGAACTGCTAGTTCCTCCCTTCGGAGCTGGCACCTTGGCGAGCTGTTATGCCGAGCTGTTGCTTTTGCCACGTGTTGAGTGATTATGAGATCGGGCCAAATCTCCCTTCATCAATTGCCCCCCACTCCTCATGCTAAGGGTCTTGCCCTGGCGCGGAGTGTTCGCAAGGTGGCGGGTGGATTTGTCTCGTACTTCGAATTGGTTGAGTGATAACGCGAGGTGCGTTGCCAAGATTCTTTTGGGTTTCTCGAGCGCCCAAAAGACGGGAGACGTGTTGATCTTCCTGCAAATGCTGATTGACGTGACAACAGGCGTCCTTTCAAATTTGAAAACGTGCCGCCGCCGCCTTTAATGTGAGGAGACGTGCGGTCAGTTTCGAGAGACGTGTGGCCAGTCACGTCTTGGTCTCAGGAGACGTGCAGTCAGTGCGACTGCGGGCCGTCGAATTGGCTTTGATCAGAGCCGTTGATTCTTGGTTACTGCAGGTATAAATAGTGGGGGACCCCAGTGCTCGCGTCCGAGTTTCAACTCGCGTCCAAGCTTTTAGTTGGCATTCAAGGTTTTTTGCTCGTGTTCCAGTTCCCGTAGTCTGTTCAAGCCTTTTTCTGGGTGAGTACTTTCCTGGAATCCATCTTTTCTCCTCGATGTCTAGCTCGGATAGCTTAGACGGTTCCTCAAGTGAGTTAGATGTAGGTTCTACGAACCGAGTTGCATCCCCTAGTGGTCCTAGCGAACCGGAGGTAGAGCTTGAGGAAGAGTTCGAACCCGTAGGCCGAGTTGCCTCGGGTAGTTTGGCGTCCACCTCTCGTCGAGGTCGGACGTTAGACAAATTTGGTCCCTCGACCATGACGCCTGAGGGGCTTCAATCCCTTATTACCTATTACAACTAGCCTGGGGAGTACACCTACTTCATACCTTCGGGTAGATTTCCTTGGGAATACGGTCCTGAAGAGATCGTGATATTCCGGGAGCAGCTCGCTGCGACTACCTTTCCACCCCCTTCTTGTCGAGGCCATGAACCACTTCGGCGTTACTGTCGACCAGCTTCACCCGAACTCCATTCGTAACTTGGTGGGGACAATCTCCCTATTTTGCGAATAGGGCTTTCCTTTAGACTTGGAGATATTCTCTTCTATTTTAATGCTTAAGAAGCAAGCGGGTCCCCTTCCTGGGCGTAGGCAGGTTGTGTATTACCTGTCTCCTCGCCCGGGTTTCAAGGTCTTACACGAACTTCCCAACAAGGTCCCGACGTGGAAGCGAGACTACTTCGGGGTGCAAAGTGTATCGGGGTGGCCGTTTCAGACCGAGTGGGGGATGGCCGCCCCTGACTCCGGTGTTATGTTTGATAAAGAGACGGTGAAGGGCCTCCGGCAATGGGCATGGCTTGGGCTAAAATGCCATCAGTATCTGACGGAGGCCAAGCTCATTGCGGCTGGCCTGAGTTTGGGTAGGTTCCTTGCTCAAATGTTTCTTGTTTTGCTTTGTTCCCTTTTTTTTTTTATGACGAACTCTTTTTTGCAGGTGTGATGGACTTAGAAAGGACTCGTGGTGGGCACCTGTTTCAAGGCATGAAGAGGAGGAAGCGAGTCGCCAAGCTAACTCGTGTCGAGCTGCCCCAAGACATGGAGCCCGAGGTACCAGACTACCCGTCAAAGGATCCGCCCAGGGAGTCCGAGGTGGCTCCTCCAATGCAAGAAGCGGCAGGGGCCCCTTATGCCGAGACTACTTACACGGGGGCTCCCGCCTACTCTAGGTCCGCTTATACGCGAGCTGGGCCCTCAGGCTCGGGAGCCCAGGGGGAATTCAGGAGCGTGTTGTCGACGAACTACGCTCTTCAGAAGAGTAGGGAGGCCACCTTCCCTGAGGAGGTCGCGGCGTGGACCGATCTTCCTTTGAACCAGGTGGCCTGTCGTGCTGCCACTCATGCCATGGTGGTGAGTCAGATTTCTTGTCGAGCTCTTTTGCTTTTATCCCTCCTGTTGTCGTTCTTCTGATCACTTGTTCTTTCCTTTTGGTAGGTGAACTCTTCTATCCATGCCTTGGCGGCCCAGGTGGAAAGGAGCTCGAGGCAGGCACGAGCTGTCGAAGAGGTTCTTCGTGCTGTCGAGACGACATCCCGAGCTGCTGAGGCAGCTGCTCGCGTTGCACAGACCAGGCAGGCGAGGTCTCAGAGAGACGCCGAGGCCATGGGAGTAGTGGTGAAGCACATGGTGGACCTGAGGCTGGATTTGCAACATCAGGTTGAATACCTTCAAGCGAACATTAGGGAGAGGACGCAGATCTTTTCTCAAGGCATCGAAGATGCCAAGAAGAAGGTCGTCAATGAGTACATTGCCTCGCCGCGCTTTGATGACCTGATGGTGGACTCGTACAGAAGGGGTTTTAAACTGAGCTGATGGATGATCCGGAACACGTACCCCGAGCTCGATATCAGTGCCATATCCACTTCGCGCATAACTCAGGAGATGGCCAACGCTGCTGATGGTGAGATCAATACCCGAGGTAGCCCGAACTGCTTGAGGTCGGAACTGCTGATGGTGATATCCTCCTGTTGATCTGAAAAGTAGATCAATACCCGGGGTAGCCCGAACTGCTTGAGGTAGCCCGAACTGCTGATGGTGATATCCTCGAACTGCTTGCCATTGTCGGAGATCAATACCCAAGGTAGCCCGAAGCGACATACTATGTTCTTCCAAAAGAAGTTCTATATGTTTCGGGTTGTAACTGTTGCCAGAGGTTCAGCCTCTATCCATTTTGTGAAGTAATCTACTGCCACCACTAGGAACTTTCTCCCACCTGTTGCTGGCGGGAATGGCCCCAGGAGGTCGATGCCCCATTGCGCAAAGGGCCATGGACTGGTGAGGTACTTGAGGTCGGAAGCAGACTGATGGTGGATATTGGCGTGCTTCTGACACTTGTCGCATTTTCTGACGAACTCGATAGCTTTTGCCTTCATCGTTGGCCAGTAGTATCCTTGTCGAAGTGCCTTTTGGGCGAGGGCTCTGCCCCCTAGGTGTCCGCCACACAAACCTTCATGAGTGTCGCGGAGTACGAGCTCAGCTTCCGCAGGTCGCAAGCAACGCAGGTAGGGGAGCGTGTAGGACCGTCGGTACAACCGTTCGTCTATTATGACATATTTGGCTGCCTGGCACTGCACCCTCTTAGCTGCATTGTGATCCACAATGAGGGTTCCATCTAGCAAGAAGCTCGCGAGTGGGTCGATCCAGCTCGGCTCTGCTTCAAGGACGGTAGCGACCTCTGCCCCAAAGAGAATGCTAGGCCGAGGTAAGTCCTCTATGTACACGGTTCTCATGGTGTTGTGACTCATGCTGGCTAACCAAGGCAAGGAGTCGGCCTTAGTATTCTCTGACCTCGGGATTTGCCTGATGAAGTGTGACTGGAAGTTGAGCAGAGCCTCCTTTACTTTCGCCAAGTATGCGATCATAGAGAGCTCGCGTGCTTCGTATTCGCCCGTAACCTGGTTGACCACGAGCTGGGAATCACTGCAGATAACTGTGCTTTGCTCTTACCTTTTGCGCTAGGTTCAGCCCGACTATTAGTGCCTCGTACTCCACCTCGTTGTTGGATGCCGCGAACTCAAAGCGTAGTGCGTATTCCAATTTCATGCCACCCGGGCCGCGTAGGACTATTCCAGCCCCGCTGCCCTGTTGGTTCGAGGAGCCATCTACGTGAAGGATCCAAGACTCCTCATCCCAGTTCGTGTTTGGCCTAACCAGGAGAGATGCCACACTGGCTACTGCTTCACGAGGTTCAGACGCTATTGGCTTGGGAGCTCCGGGCTCACCCGAACTGGGGATCTTGGGCTCAACTGGCCCAGGGGCTTCGAGGCTGAATGTGCACTCGGCGATAAAATCTGCTAAGGCTTGGGCCTTAATAGCAGTTCGTGGCTTATACTGAAGGTCGTACTCACTGAGCTTGATGGCCCACTTCGTCGGTCGACCGAAAATCTCGGGCTTGAGTAAGACTTGCCTCAGAGGCTTGTCAGTCAAGACGATGACGGTGTGAGCCTGGAAATATGGGCAGAGTTTTCGAGCTGCAATTACTAGTGCGTATGCTAGCTTTTCTATCTACGGGTATCTCGTCTCTGCTCTCTGCAGAATTTTACTAACATAATAGACGAGTCGCTAGACCCAATCTACTTTTTTTATTAGTACCAAACTGACCACCTCGTCGCTTGCCGAGAAGTACAATTCTAAGACCTCGCCCTCCTCGGGCCTGGCTAAGGTTGGCACAGTAGCGAGGTAGCTCTTTAGCTCGTCGAACGCGAGCTGGCAGTCTCGAGTCCATTCGAACCCTCTGCCTTTGATTGCCTTAAAAAAAGGCAGACAGTGATCTGCCGATTTGGACATGAAGCGGCTCAGAGCAGCTATGCGGCCGTTTAGCCTCTGGACTTCTTTTACTTTTCGGGGTGGTCTCATATCTAGGATGGCCTTTATTTTGTCCGGGTTGGCCTCGATACCGCGCCGGTTGACAATATACCCTAGGAACTTACTCGATGTGACACCAAAGACACTTGTTGGGGTTCAGTTTTATGCTAATTGACGCAGAATTTGGAAGACAGAATCTAAGTCTTGTATTAATTCCTGTGAGAACTGCGTCTTGACGACCATGTCTACATAACATTCTATTTTCGTGCCAATTAAAGGCCGAAACAGCTTATTTACAAGTCTTTGGAAGGTCGCCCCAGCATTCTTCAGTCCGAAGAGCATGACCTTGTAGCAGTACAAGCCAAACTCGGTTATGAAGCTGGTTTTTTCCTCATCGGACTGGTCCATCCTGATTTGGTTGTAGCCTGAGTAGGCGTCCAAGAAGCTTAGCAACTCGTGTCCTGAGGTCGCGTCCACTAGGCAGTCAATTCTAGAGAGGGGGAAGCAGTCTTTTGGGCAAGCTCGGTTCAGGTCGGTGTAGTTAACGCGCATGCACCACTTGCCGTTTGCCTTTTTCACCAGTACTGGGTTGGCTACCCAGCTCAGGTAATGAACTTCTCTTATGAAGTCCGCTGCGGGGGCTTTACATCCTCGTCGACCGCCCTCCAGCGCTCCGGGGCTAAGTTGCGTTTCTTCTGTCTAATGGGTCTGACTACAAGGTCAGTGTTAAGTTTGTGAGTTATAAGGTCAGGGTCAATACCGAGCATATCGGCCGCGGACCATGCAAAAATATCTAAATTTTGAAGAAACTCACCAATTCGGTTTGTAGAGGCTCCTTGACCGAAGCATCGATCTGTAGCGTTCGAGCCGGATCCGTTGTCGAGGTCAGGATCACGACCGTTTCCTCTGTGGGCGAAGCTCGTTCCTCGCCCTGCTCCGTAGGCCGCTCCACCTCGAGGTCGTTGGCTGCCTTGGTTTTTCCCTTCAGGGCGGCAACATAACACTTGCGGGACTCAAGTTGGTCGCCCTGCGCTACCCCCACATCGAAGTCTGTGGGGAACTTCATTGCCACATAGTAGGTGGAGACCACTACTTGCAGAATATGCGTAATTGGCCGCCCTATTATGGCATTGTATGGAGAGGGGGTCGCAACCACCAGAAAATCGTGGTTAAGTCTAACTGCGCAAGGCCATGTGCCAACTTCCATAGGTACTGTCATCTTCCCAAGGGGCCTGACTTCCTCTCTGTTGAAGCCCACCAGAGGAGTGTTTGCGGGCCTCAGCTCGCTTCTCTGCAACTGTAGCTGGTCAAATGCCGACTTGAAGAGGATGTCCGCCGAACTACTTGAATCCACAAGTACACGCCTGACTTCAAAGTCGTTGATCCTTAGTTTTATGACAAGCGTGTCATTGTGGGGGTAGTGGACACCTCGCACATCGTCTTCCGTGAAAATCGGTTCTTCTATCTTCGACCTCTTTGGAGAGTTCTGTTCTCAGGCTGCCTCGCGAACTGATAGGATGCTGCCGAAGTACACCCTACTACCACTGAACCTCCCACTATCACATGGATGGTTCCCCGAACTGGCCTCTCTTCCGGAGGCTGTCACTGCAACGCTTCGACCGGTCTACTGCTGGATTCGGGGGCATCCTTTCTATGCTCCCCTTGCCGACCTGCCTTATTATTATTATCATTATGCTGTACAAAATTTCTCAGGTATCTGCGACGGATGAGTCCCTCTATCTCGTCCCGGAGATTATTACGCTGTTCGGTACTATGACCGTGATCTCTGTGAAAACTACAGTACAAATTTTTATTTCTCGTTTGGATTCCCCTTTAGGCGAGGTGGCCACTTTACGTATGGGGCGTCTTTGACCGTCATCAAGATCTTGGTCCGCCTCGTGTTTAACGGCGTGTAATCCGTCCGAACTGCTAAGGGAGCTCGAGACGACTCGCTTGGCTTCACCTCCCGGGCCAGGTTTCTTCTGTCGCTTGGGTTGGAGGGTTCACCTTCTCTTTTTCCTTTCTCGACCCCGCCTTCGGTCTTTTGGTTGATTTCTTCCTCGGTTCTCATGAACTTGTCCGCGAGCTTAAGGAATTCGGCCACGGTCGCGGGCTGACTAGCTACCATGTGCCATTTGAACTCCTTGTGCGTTACTCCTCTCTTGGCCGCCGCGAGCTGTACCGCGGGGTCTAATTGCGGTATCTGCAAGCACGCTTCATTGAACCGCTTGATGTAACCCCGGATGAGTTCTCCTTCTCTCTAGACTACTCCGAAGATGCTTTCCTCGGTTTTGGGGCACCGCTTGCTAGTAACGAAGTGTGCGGTAAAGACCTGCACGAACTGGGTTCAGCTTCTTATTGACCCGGGGGCTAGGTTCCTGTACCAGGTGCGGGCCACCCCCCTGAAGGTGGTGGTGAAGGCCACGCACATGCATGATTCACTAGCCCTAGCAAGGTGCATTTGGGACTGGAAAGCATCGACGTGGTCGTTGGGGTCAAAGGACCCATCATATTTGTCCAAAGGTGGGAGCTTGAAGCCTCTGGGCATGGGGACTGCCAGGAGTTCTGATGCGAGGGGGGAAGGAACTGAGAGAATTGGGGTAGCTTTTACCTCGTTCGAGCTCGTCTCTTCCTTACCTCTGAGCTCGGGCAGGACATGGGTGGCAGTTCGACGACTTCGCCGGCGCCTTCGTTGTTGAGTGGGCCTGGTACTAGCGCTGCTGGCCTCTGTGTTGCCGAGCTCGATGGGCCCAGAATGTTGGTAGTCTACTGCTAGGGCACTGAATCGGTTCTTTGTGAGCGAGAACTCAGGCTTGGAGCACCGAGGTGCCGACTTTGCGGGCGAGGTTCCCGACCCGCCTACGAGCTACGGGGCGGAGGTGATTTTCCTTTCCCTTCGGCCTAGGGATGAGGCCTGGCTGTTAGGGGGTTCTAGAGTTGGGAGGCTTCTCCTTGGTGAGGGCATCCACCCTGAGGGGAGGCCTTAACCGGCTTCGGAGCAGGGTGCCAAGGTGGAAGCAGTGATTGGTTTAGGGGTAGTTGGGGGAACTGCTGCTGATAGTGATGTTGAGAGAGGTGGTGTAGTACTTGGTGTTGCTGGAATTGTTGCATTTGGGCTTGCATTGCCCCACATGCATTGTATCAGATCGTCAAACTGGTTTTGGCGGGTCCCCAGGGGGATAGCAGTTGGTTCAATAAAAGTTGTTTCGATAGGGAGTGGAAGAGGGATGTTCATGGCAGGAAGGTTTACGGGCGTCACTGTTTGTGGCGCATTCAAGCTGGGGATCCCATCCACCGGAAGGGGGATGGTGAACTATCCGATGCACACCACGGGAACTTGGAGTTGTTTCCCGGTGGTGTTCGTCTCTGTGCCACGTCCGGCATTGCTGGAAGAAGCCATGAGTGTTGGAGTTTTTGAATGAAGAGGAGGTTATGAGAGTTTTAGAGGGAGGCTTTTAGAAGCGTATTTCCCACAGACAACGCCAATCGATGGTGCGCAATCCGGTCGGTCTTAGCTGTCAACGACCTTGCCTCCGACTGGAGCAATGGGGAGCCTGAAACGGAGAAGATGAGGAATCTCCAGGGAGGAACCCGGTAAGATTGCTCCGAAACTCAAGTCAATATTCTCTTGAAGGCAAAATAAAAACCAAATGGCACAAAGTTCATATACCTTGTTCTTAGGGGGCAGGGAACCTTTTATAGCCACCTCGCGCACTCACTCCGAGGCTTCTATCAGGTCGAGTATGATTACTTCTGTGCTTCTGCCAGTTCGGGTGTCATCCCCTCTGCTGGGACAGAACCACCACTGCTCCTTGTTGGAGTCGTCTCTGTAACTGGAGATGGCGGGGTCAAGTGGCGGTGGCAGGTGGCCGTCGGAATGCGGCTGTCAAGTGTCAGATCCCAAGTCAGTCAGGTGCGACGCCCCTGGATACGGACTCCTTCGGTGTCAGGTACAGTTTGTTCAGTTCGGTGTCCTGGGCGAGGTGCTGGAGTGGTGTGCGAGGCGAAGTCTTGAGTTCGAAGAGAGGTGTGGCCCGAATTGCCATGGGGCAGGCCAGTTCAAGTTGTTGCCCTTTGTGCTCATAAAGCTCGGGGCCTAAGAGAGCTCGTACTCCGTACTGGGAGTTCGGGCTCCTTGCGGAGAGTTCGAACTACTGGTTCCTCCCTTCGGAGCTGGCGCCTTGGCGAGCCGTTATGTCGAGCTGTTGCTTTTGCCACGTGTTGAGTGATTATGAGGTCGGGCCAAATCTCCCTTCATCACCAAGTAACACAAAATGTTCTTATTTCCTCTTTCTAACTCTTTAAATAGAAATTTAGTCAAACAACAAAAAAAGAGAGTTGTAATTAACCATAACACATGCAAATGTATTCTCAGATTCCTTAGATAAGAATATCTCCTATGCCAAAAATACCTCACCTCATGTACATCGAGGAACTGTGCAGAGGGAATATACATCTTATATCCCAAAATTTACAAAAGGATTCCTTTTAACAAGAAATGTATCATATGATCTCTCATAAAACAATCTATGAACACTACCCAAGACAAAATTCTAGCATTCAAGATAGCATATTTACAGAATTTAATACAATAAAATCTTGAAAACCATTGACATATAGGCTCACTAACTCCATACCAAAACTTATCATTTTCAATAAATATGGCATACTACAATTAGAACATTGTAGCCCAATTCAAGTAGTGCAGATTAAGGTAAAGCTCACCATATGCCTCTGAAGTTGTTCTTTGCGTTTCATGAAATTGAGGCAAAACTCACAAAAAAACAGCTTCGAACAGTCATTGTATTCTGGTGGAAAAGGGGAAAAATACCATGTCTCAATCTCATGTTTTCCAAGTTCTATAGTTGTTATGTTCTTTACTTTTGTGAATTCTTCATGTTCACGTAAGCTGGCAGCATCAAGCTCCTCATGGCCCTGTATATGAAGGAATTCAAATTAATTCATGGGAAAGTCCAATGAGATATGAAAGGTAAAGTCAAATTAACA
Organism: Nelumbo lutea; assembly: GCF_056320005.1. Lineage (NCBI taxonomy): Eukaryota > Viridiplantae > Streptophyta > Magnoliopsida > Proteales > Nelumbonaceae > Nelumbo > Nelumbo lutea. The sequence continues at coordinate 113,332,519 of NC_142684.1, forward strand.
AGTTGTACATCCAATGAATTTGACAATTATGAAATGTTTTTCCTAGTTCTATGGTTTATTTTGAAGTCATGGTAATAAAAAAAAATTGACAATATTAGAACTTTGAAAAGAAAAAAAAAATAAACAAGTATAACAATAAAATTTCTATATATCTTACCAATAAAAAATGTATACATACCTCCACGTGGGTCTCATCGATCTTTCGTTTTTGGTGACGTGTCATTTTCAAGCTTGTTGCCTGAAAATACCATGCATAAGAAACATCGTCCAAGCTGTAAAATAGAATTCTTTTCTATGAGCCGTTCAAATAAAAAAAATGCGTAGGATATCGAGGTACAAAGCAAGCAATGCATAACAGGAGGTTATCTATCCAAGAGGAAGAATTAGGAAGAAAAGGCCCACCAATAGAAAATAATATAAGCTTGTCCCTAGAAGGTTGCAACTGAATGCAGTCTGGACTGCTCCAGGGGGAAGAATAAAATCTTAACTTTGATGGGCATAACCATGGTAATCCAGGCCCATCTGGTATAGGTTAAGTCTTAAAAAATAATAACAGTAATAATAATAATAAGAATAAGAATAAGAATAAGAATAAGAATAATAATAAAAGAAGAAGAAGAAGAAGAAGAAACTTGTGGAACTTTCTTACTAAATCTCCCACTGGATGAAAGTCACTTACTAATGAATCCGATTCCTTATTTTTTGGAATTTTCTTCCCTTATGGCAACTTCCCACGAATCTTACTAGGTAAGGCCGCAAGACAAAAAACATGGAATCATTCAAGAACAGGAATGGTTCAGTAAAGGTTTCTTTTTTCCCTATACCTTTTAGCAGCAGAAGGTGTTTTAAGGGATTATTAACTGAAATGGCTTTATTAATGAGGCAGTAGGAGTATTTCTTCCTTCTTTTATGGGCCTTGCTCATGATCAATCTAATTTAGATGGAAGAGTAGAGAGCTAAACTCAATAGTTGATGGTTTATCAAGATCAGTGTTGAAATGGCTCCCTTTTATGGTGTCATTTCCAAGTTTAACTAAGGTTTCCTTGTAAAAGATCGGTGTTGTATCTACACACTTCAAATGTCACTGTACATCCTCACATCTGCCGAGTTTTTTTCCCATTAATGAAATCCATCTCAAATTCTCAATTGTGTTCTTCAAAAAGATCTTAAGGGAACGGATTACCAACATCCTGTTTGATTCATTTGTTCTTGATGCAGGAGCCAACAGGAAGGCAGATGCGAGATTTCCTGATTTATGTATATTTGTTTTTAGGATAATAGGATCCTTTTTGTCCTTTTCTACATTGTGTATAGGGCCTGGCCTAGTCATTTGATTTTTCTAGACATAAGTAGATTAGGGGTTATATTAGTTTCTCTAAACTGAAGTTTAAGAGGGATAGAATCATAGTTTTCTTATTTCTTAGTTTTATTAGACCTGTAGCAAACTCTAGAGTCTACACATATGTAGTTCTGCTTCAAAGTTCAACCAGTGATGAATTCTTCAGTATTTCAATTGTTTTCTTTATCTTTGCATGGTGAGTGATTCTCAAAACCATAGAATTATTATAGTAGCCCTTCCTAACCCATATAGCTAATTTCAGATCTGAAATTTTGAAGTCTTTAATTTTTAGTCAACAAACTTTTGAGTTTTGCTTGCTGTAAAACCCCCAAGTCCAGTGAGAGACCAAGAACTTGGAGCCATTCCTAGAATGCCTTGGAGTGCTTCTAGTTTTAAGTTCTTATATGTTGCTACTAAACTATTATTCATAACAATAAGTAGCTGACTTAGTTCCTGGTATTTTGTTGTCAGGAGTCATATCTGTAACTACATTATAATTATTAATAAAATCACTTTTCTACCTTTCTCAATAAACAGAAAACAATACCTTGTCCTCCACCTTTTCATCAATATCAGTCTCTACCGAATCAAGATCAAGTTGTTCAAGTTTAACCCATTCATCAAGCCTCCTGTTGTCTGTAAAAAATAACAAGCAAACAGATAATAAATGCCCAAGACCAAGTTTTGGGATTGCAGAAGAAGAGGATAAAAAAATAACAAGCAGATATTTCAACAATCAACACAAAGGAATAAATTGGTGAATGGTTATGGCAAGCATTTTAGTTCATGTTGTTTTTGACATGTGAGACAAAAAAAGGTACCATGTGAAAGAATAACACTTAATGCTCATGTCCCAAGGAAGAAACAAAGTTGTTCATCAGATCACTTTTCTAAAGCACTGATATTGTCAAATGCTTTATTGGAACTGGTTACCCAACACAGATCAAAGAAAGCTCAACCAATACCTATTAAGACATTAAAGACCTTTTTGACAAAAACAAAAGTAAAATAAAAATCTCTCATAGTCAATTAGTCACTCTTTTTTTACCAGTAACATAGAAATGATCTTATTAATAGATTATAGAAGAAAAAAAGGGTACAACAAGTTGTGTAGGCAGAAACCCTTTACAATAGCAAACCCCATTCTATTACAATTGAGCCCAATACATTTGATGTTTTTGAACCTCTTCCTTAGCTAAACCATCTGCCAGGCCATTAGCTGACCTTCTTTAGCTTTTTGTACCCCCAAAAGCTGCAGCCAAAAGTTCTGCCCTTACCGAGTCTCCTTGTTCAATTGGACCTGAATATAGTCAATTAGCCTTTCGTTCTTCTAGTCATGCCAATTTCTTTCTGTCTAAAACTTGACAAGGGGGGGGAAGGTTTTTGAACCCCAATTCCACTCATATCCACCCCATGTATTGCCATTTGAACCCACTTAAAACCGAACTGGGAGGTTAAGAGAACAGATGGTCAGAGTGCTCTTGCGCAAGTTACTTCTTTTGCAGAAGGGCTCTTCATAACACTGCTTCTGACAAATCTACAATGCCGGTAGGGGAACTTGGGTAAACCCCATGTAAGAAATTGCTATCGTAGTAAGCTGGTATGATATTCAATCATTTGGTATATAGAAACTCATAAAAAAAAATCACTTGCTATATAGAAAATTTTAAGAGTGATCGAATATGAAGATAACCAATGTTCTGCTCCGTGAGAGCCTTATGAGGCTGCATTTGCCTATAATAAACTCGTATCCCCTTACTTCGTTCTTCTTTTTGTTTAAAAATGCAGAGTTGTCAACTTAAGTATTCTTAACGATTTAAACCCCGTTAGTTGGTGTTTCCTTCTTTTTGTACGGATGGCCTCATTTCCACCTTCCCCGCCAATCACCATTCTAATGCAAATTGCTGATCCTCCTTTCATATCTAATCTTATGAGTTGGTTCTTTTTTCAAGAAAATGCCGTGTATAGGTATTAAATCTGTATTTATTAAGGAACCGAATTTTCATAATCTTCAATAAGTTTGCCCTAATTTGCAGGTCTTGGCAAGGACAAATTGGAAGGAGACTCACATTCGGTATAATGGACGTAGTACTCATACTCGCTGGGGTCACCGCAGGGCATCTTGCGCCGTTCGATGACCTTGACAGGATGGAATTTTCCGTCCCTCCAACAGCACATGACTCGCGTACCGACCGCTAGAGGGAGCACTCCGGCCATTCTCTTCCTTGGTGCATCATTTTCTGGCGGGTTTCCAGACGGAACTTCGTCCTGCGGTGGTGGGCCCTTGCCATCTTCGAGCTGTTGTTGGTTGCCGTTGCAGTTTGTTGTTGAACCGTTCTCTGCCGTCGTCGGTGCTTCTGCTGAGCCCATGACGAACAGGAGAGCGCGGAAAGACCATTTAGGAAGGGGGAAAGATTTTCTATTAGTCCATATAGATTCGAATTACCTTAATTACCCCTATAATTTCTCCCAAATGGCAAAGTTTATTTACGGTTTTACCCTTTTTCTCCAAACGAGCAAGAGGGCTGGGGACAAAGACCTGTATATGCTAATTAACAAAAAAAACAGACTTTGAACAACATTTGAATGATATTTTATGATTTTTTCGTTAAAATGTTAAAAGGAAATAAATGATGATATATTTATATGAAATTTAACAAAAAAAAAAAAAGGAAAACAAACTTCTTTTGATTTACTTAGGTTTTACGGTTTATCATTTTTTTTTATCAATAAAAGACAAACACACTTATCTTCCAAGAGCAATAAAGAACCTCAAGAAAAGAAAAAAAAATGGAAAAAACATTAAAGTTAGAGCTTACTCCAAAACAATGAATCCGTTTTCTGCCCCTTGTTTAGCTAAATCGTCAGCTAGGGAATTAGTTGATCTTTTAACCCAACATATCTTAACTTTTATCTCTCGCACCAACCACTTGAATTTCCTCGTCTCATTGTTGTACTTCCATTAAACCATTGTTATCTTTAATCAGCCACCCTATCACCACCTCTGAATCCCCTTCAATTATGAGTTTCCTGATGTTCAACTCCTTAGTTTTATGGACTCCTTCCATAACTGCAAAGATCTTAGCTTTAAGGGAGTCACCCACTCCAATTGGGCCTGAGAACATGGCAGAAATGACCCCTTCTCATCCCTAAAATACCCCCAATCCTCGATTGTCCCGGATTTCCCCTACTACACCCATCAAAGTTTAATTTCAAGAATCCACCAGGTGGAGGGGTCCAAGCCACACTCATTACTGACTTGGTCTGCGTGCAATTTGCAATTTCACCCCACTTCCTCAACGTGTCATCCACAATGTAATATGTGAATTTGGGCCTGAGAACATGGCAGAAATGACCCCTTCTCATCCCTAAAATACCCCCAATCCTCGATTGTCCCGGATTTCCCCTACTACACCCATCAAAGTTTAATTTCAAGAATCCACCAGGTGGAGGGGTCCAAGCCACACTCATTACTGACTTGGTCTGCGTGCAATTTGCAATTTCACCCCACTTCCTCAACGTGTCATCCACAATGTAATATGTGAATAGCTTCAAAGATTTCAGCCATGAAAGGATGAGAGATCCATCACATGGACGCCCAAAGATTGCGAAATAAGGGGCGAATTTCAAAAATTTTTCCTCTCCCTTCAACTGGGAATCACATTCCCTATTTAGAAAATCATATATTCAATGATAAATCTTGAACCTTAAACTGAAGCAGATATGAACCAAAAGGAATGGGAGAGAATAATACCTGATACGGAGAAGTAATATCTCCCAACGAAGGTGTTCACGCCCAAGGAAGGATCCAAAGACTACTCCCACTGAAGATGGCACAGTGCAGGATGGAACAGAATCAGCAGTGTTCTTCCCCAAGAACTCTGTCCTTCGCAAAAAACAACAGGATTGAACGTGAGCACAACTTCCTTTTCAATCATTTCTCAAAGAACTGATGTCAAAATCCAATTTTTACTTCTCTCACAACTGGAGATCGAACTGCCAAACAGGGCGGGAAGAGCAGGGAGGCAGCAAGAGAGTATTCGCAGGCTGCAGAATTCTCTTTTCTTGATTTCAGCACTAAAGAGGATCTGATGTATTTCTTGTTGATCTCTCTCAAGGCTATCGCCCCCTCCTTTTTTGTTAACTTGAAAAAATCAGTTCCTAATCCCATTAGGAGGTGCTTATCCAAATCATATTTGGACCAGCCTTCTCTTCTAATGATAAGGATAAACCCTTATCTTATCTGCAGATTAGATTAACTTTATCCTAATCCCATTAGGAGGTTTCTAGATCTGAATCACATTCAGATCTGAACTCTCTGAGTGGATAGGATTAAGACCCTATCTTATCTGCTAATCCATCTCAGAATTCGCCCCTTTAATTAACTAAATAAATAGCCCAGTTCGAAATGGGCTTTAGGCCCATCAAGCTTATGTGCTCACTTAACCTTCCTATCTGCTGCCCAGTTGGGCTTCCTTGTATGGCGTGGGAACCAAGCATTGATCTACACATCAGCCACATGGGTTCGGCCCAACCTTTGTTACAAGGCCTGGTCGAATACACTGTTAAAGACAGTGAACCCCCTAAAACCCATCGAATGGGCTCTATGGGCCCAACACTTACCCTAAGTGGTCCCTGGGCCAAACCACCTTGTAACACCCAGGGGCTGTGGGCAGATGCAAGATTAGCCCATCAGGTATTATCCTAAATGGTCTTACACTTAACCTCTCAGCCCTTAATGATCATACATTGCCCGACAAAAGAGGACCTCTCCCTCGATTGCAAGGAATAGTGTTGCACTCTCCACTTATATGGATCCCGGGAATTAAAACCTTTTGCAAACATTTGAGAAACCATAATATGTATATTTTTATATCTCATATAAAATATACTTTGCAAAACAAATTTCAACGGTTGAAATCGGCTGCCGGCAGTCTTGGTTTCCAACAGTGAGAGTGCATCCCCGATCATTACCTTTATCCGACAAAGGGGCTGATCCTGTCACTATGATCACCCACTTAGATGAATTCTCGGATTGTCCCAACATACCCAGGTTTTGACCCCCGCTAAGGATCTCACTGATTGGTACATCAAGGACACCTTGATCCGACACCTAATGCAGTATCATAATCGAGTCTAGGGTCGGGTGTAACTTTCCAGTTTTGCCCATCAATCTCCAAGGTCCAGGGCAATACTGGAAATCTGGTCCAGTTCAAAGATTCAATTAATCCCATACTGTATGTGCCCAGGGTCTCACCCCGGTAGCTGAGACAAGCCACCTCAACCGACTTGATGGCACCACAGTGTCAGCATTGTCAGGATAGGTCTCCTCATACCGACCCACTGGCTGTGAATTTTCTAAACTAACACGAGTCTCAATAAGTGTCCAGTTTAAGGGTATTACACAGAAACATACCAAGGGAACATGAATCAAATATGCACTTTTATTCATTTACAATAAACTCATAAAGTACATCAATTTTGATTGAAGCTAAGGGCATACAAAACTGTCTAACAGCTCCCACTTGCACTTAAGTCCAATCAGGTACTAGCCGGAGTCCCATGCTTTCCACGTGTTTCTCAAACACTTTCTGTGATAATGGCTTTGTCAATGGGTCTGCTACATTTTCCGCTAACGCTACCTTCTGAATCAGGACGTCCTCTCTACCAACAATCTCCCGCAGTATGTGGTACTTCCTCTCGATGTGCTTCGACTTCGAGTGGGCTCGTGGCTCCTTAGCCTGAGCAATGGCTCCATTGTTGTCACACAACAATGGGATGGGTGATGTGTCGGACGGAACCATTCCCAACTCATGAATGAACTTCTTCATCCATACGGCTTCTTTGGCAGCCTCACTTGCGGCAATGTACTCGGCCTCGGTCATGGAGTCTGCAGTGGACCCCTGTTTGCTGCTTTTCCAGCAAACAGCACACGATCCTATCGTGAAAAAATATCCAGATGTAGACTTTCTATCATCTGGGTCTGACTGGAAATCGGCATCTGTATACCCTTGGATCTGTAGTGAGCTACCGTCGAATACTAGACAAAACTCTTTTGTCCTTCGAAGGTATTTAAGTATGTTTTCCACAGTAGTCCAATGCTCCTGCCCTGGGTTGGCCTGAAATCTGCTTACTACACTCACTGCGTGAGCTATGTCAGGACGAGTGCACAACATGGCATACATGATACTCCCCACGGCAGAGGCATAGGGAACGTCTTTCATGCCATCAATCTCCTCAGAAGTCTTGGGAGACATCTTATTGGAGAGAGTGACTCCGTGCCTGAAAGGAACATTTCCTTTCTTGGAGTTTTCCATGCTGTATCTTTTGACTATTTTGTCAATATAAGCAGATTGGGATAATCCTATTATCCGCTTTGATCTATCTCTATAGAGTCGAAGACCCAGTATATAGGAGGCTTCTCCAAGATCTTTCATGGGGAATTGCCGTGATAACCATACTTTCACCGTAGTTAACATACCTACATCATTCCCAATGAGTAGAATGTCATCTACATACAAAACCAAGAAGGTAACCTTATCTCCACTGTACTTCCTGTAGACACAGGGTTCATCCGGATTCTGCTCGAAGTCAAACGATTTGACGGTAGAGTCAAAACGGATGTTCCAACTTCTAGAAGCTTGTTTAAGTCCATAAATGGATCTATTAAGTTTACATACCATGTTTTCCTGACCTGCAGAAATGAAGCTTTGCGGCTGCTGCATATAGATATCTTCAGTAAGATCTCCATTCAGGAATGTAGTTTTGACATCCATTTGCCAAACTCCTAATCATGGTATGCTGCTACAGCTAACAGGATCCTAATGGATTTAAGCATGGCCACAGGCGAAAAAGTTTCCTCATAATCGATGCCCTCTTTCTGAGTGTACCCTTTTGCCACCAGACGAGCCTTGAATGTCTCAACCTTACCATCGGGGCCCTCTTCCTCTTGTAAATCCATTTGCAACCGATTGCTTTTACCTCGGAGGGCGGATCTACTAGAGTCCAGACTCCATTGGTCTCCATTGAGTCCATCTCTGCTCTCATGGCCTCCACCCACTTCTAGGAATCTATGTCCAACATAGCTTCCGTGTAAGTCACGGGATCCTCTTCACTAGTCAAGGTTTCCACCAGGTAACTATCCTGGTCATAACCGTAACGGACTGGTGGCCTGGATACCCGAGTAGATTTTCTAGGTTGGTCACTACCTAGAACTTGTGGGACATCTCCCACTGCTCCTGAGCTCTCCTCATCAAGAACAACTTCCTGATGATGGGTGTCTAGGATATAGTCGGTTTCCAAGAATTGCGCGTTACAACTGCAAAACACTTTCTGCTCACTTGGGTCATAGAATAGGTAACCTACAGAGCCTCTTGGGTAGCCTACAAATAGGCAACGACTGGTCTTGGATTCCAACTTGTCTGCACTCGTTCTTTTAACGTGTGCTGCACAACCCCAAATCTTCAAGTGTCTGACACTTGGTTTTTTTCCGGTCCAAAGTTCATATGGAGTATTCGGAACCGATTTGGTTGGAACCCGATTCAGCACATAAATCGTAGTCTCTAATGCGTAACCCCAAAAGGATGTGGGTAACTCTGAGTGTATGAGAAGCGACCGGACCATATCCAATAAGGTCCTATTCCTCCTCTCCAAAACACCGTTAAGTTGTGGTGTAACAGGAGGAGATAATTGTGATACTATCCCATTGTCCTTTAAGTAGTCCCTGAATTCGTCAGAGCGATACTCGCAACCTCGATCTGATCGAGGGGCCTTAATTTCTCTCCCTAACTGTTTCTCAACCTCTTGTCTAAACTCTTTGAACTTTTCAAAGGATTCAGACTTGTGTCTCATTAGGTACACGTAACGGTATCGTGAAAAATCATCTATGAAGGTGATGAAATACACGTGTTGATTTCGTGTCCTAACACTCAGGGGACCACATACATGAGTATGTATTAGGTCAAGTGTGCCCGTACATCTTTCAGGCTTACTGTTAAATGGCCGTTTCATCATCTTGCCTTGTAGGCAAAGCTCACGAGTGGGAGGATCTTCTATAGTTAGAAAATCCAAAGGACCATCCTTTACCAACCTTGTGATTCGGTCAACACCGATGTGGTCAAGTCGATAATGCCGCAGACACGTGGGATTAACTGTATCACAAGCTCTCTTCTTAGGGATTTCAGCCGACGTAGTTTCGGTTATGTTAGTTTCTAGAGAAGGATGTAGAACATAGAGACCGTTCTCCAGTTCCCCGTATGCGATGAATCTGTTGTTTCTTTTAATAGTAATTGTGTTATTAAAGAAGACACAATAACCATCTGCACACGATTTTGAGATAAAAATCAAATTTCTCCTTAAATTTTGCACATAAAGACAGTCTTTCAGTACAATTGTTCCTTCTCTAAAAATTAATTCCACGGTTCCTATGGCCGCGGCTGCAACAGTTGCAGTAGTCCCCAAGAAGAGTGTGACTTCTCCTTCACTCAGCCTTCTGCTTACCTTGAACCCTTGCAGTGAGTTACAAGCAAGAGTTGAAGCCCCGGAGTCAATACACCAAGATGCAGAAGCTACCAACAAATTGGTTTCTATAACACAAGTTTCGAAATTACCTTTCTTGGATTCCAGGTAGGCAGGACAGTTCCCTTTCCAGTGGTCGGTCTTTTTGCAGAAGTGACAGGCATCCGATGCTTTGTCTTTCTTCTGCTTCTTGCTCTTAACGGCTTTCTTCTGAGGCTTCTTTGCCTTCCTCTTTCTCTTGCCTGACTTGCCAGCTTCAACAAGCATGGCTACAGGCTCATCCTTTCTAATCAGTTCTTCAGCTCTTTGCAACATATTGCTGAGCTCTTGTAAGCTGACATTCAGCTTGTTCATGTTATAGTTCATGATGAACGGATTAAAGGAAGGAGGCAAAGAGTTAAGGATAGCATCTATCTGAGTTGCAAGGTCCAGCCCGGATCCAAGAGCCTCCAGTTCGTTGATGTATTCCATCATCTGAAGACAATGGTCGTGAACTTGTTGACCCTTTGGACATTTGTGTGGTCATGAACTGTTTCATGACCTTTTGTCGAGTAGAACGATTCTGCTCTTCATACATTGTCCTAAGACTATCCAATATGTCTTTGGCAAGTTCGATCTGATCGAACTGCCTCTGTATCGGGTTGTCTAAGGAGGCAATGATGTAACACCGGGCAAGGGAGTTTTTCTCCTCCCATTCTTGATAGTCTCTCCTTCGGGCCTCAGAAGCCCTATCATCCGGACGCTCCGGGGCAGGATTCTTTGCCACTTTGTCTACCTTTTCAGAAGGTAGGACCAGCATAAGGTTCCTGTACCAGTCAACATAGTTTGGGCCCTTCAACTTGTTGTCATCAAGCAGTTTTGCAAAAGATCCGTTTGCCATTTTCTGATAAAAGAGCAAACATCAGTCAACAACCTAATTTGATTCATGTTCATTTCATAGATATGGATTTTAATCTACGATCCATTTCCATTTATTCGTCTCTTAGATTTCCCTCCTCTCTCAGTGACGGAGACTACGAGTTGTCTCTGGAAATGTGTGAAATCACATAGGTTGCATGGAGTCAACTGTTTCAGCTGCATAACCCCACCACCTTTCTGTGAAGGATCACATCCACTCATCATATGAGTTTTCCCTTTGGCCTCTGTCAGACAAGGTTTAGAGTCGTTTTCAGGTAAACCTTTCTGTCCAATGAGGGCTTACCCATCATATTCGTGAACGCCAAGGTACCGTGAGAGAGTTCCCATTTTCTGGTGAAGCCCCTCCCACATCGGTCTATGACGCCCCTATCATTTTATGAAACACTCTAATGGATCCAACAGCAAATGGATAGCCCAATTTGATGGTGCGTTTCCTCATTACTGATGGATCCATCATTGTGCTAATGACGGAAGGCCTTTAGAGAGTTCATCATATGAATCTCCCTATCACATGCACTCATATTAGCGGGAGGGAACAATTAATTACGCCCTAGTTTGATTTAGGTCAAACCAAAGTGGCTCCCACTGACTTTCATAAAGCCAGATTTCGGTGGGCCTTGAATCGGCTAGGGTTCCGCACGCAACCTCTTGATGAGGTGTGGGGCCCACCACTGAGGAAAGTCATCCAATGACCAAAAGGGACACCATGGCAATGATGTGCATTCAGCCATGGTGTGCGCAAGAGCCACTGTCGAATGAGCATGGACCAAGTACTTATGGCCCATGTACGCAGCACATCACACATCCATACATCACATGCAGGGATAAATTGATCCAATCAATTAATTATCGGTAAGGCCCATTGGAAGCCCGTTAAAATTCCATAATATTAACTATTAATATTATCTAGGTATATGGGCTGAATTAGGGTTACCCAGTTTGGCCCATATAGCTTTATCCTTTAAAATGGGCTTTTGTAGTTTTAACTATTTAAAACTGGGCCTTTACAGGCTGGGCCGAATTAACCATTTAATTAAATATCAATCATTAGGCCCATTAGTGGGAAATTAGGGCTGACTTTCAGCCTTGATTAAACCCTAGAATTGGTCCAAACAGTTTTGAACCAATCTTGGTTCAAATGGGTTTAGGGTTTGATTTTTAATTAAATCCTTAATTCAAGAAAATAATCTGAAATTAAATACTGATAAAAGGAAAAACAAGAATTAGTCAAACAGGGCTGTTCGCACAATCCTTCCTGCAAAACAGAGGTTAGATCACAAAATGCAGTTTCACAAACTACAAATCGCAGATAGCATTTCTCTTATCTGCGAAATCTCCTCCTCTACGAAATCTCCTTTTCTGCGCCACCAACTTCGATCCAAAATAAAAATAAATAGAATTCCTATTTCTATTAATAATTACATCAGATCGAATACCTATACATTGAGTCTAGAAAATAAAAAAAAAATATTTATAAACCCAAAATAAATCAAGAACTGCAAAATCACAGGTTCCCTACGCAAACCAATAATTCGATCTCCTCTTGTACGAACAACCCATAAATCAAGAAAATTATAAAGAACAATTCTAAATAGAAATGAGATTTATTTAAAATTAATTTCAGATTATTTGCCCATTTGTTTTGGGAACAAATTTCCCAAAAACCAAATTTGCGCAAATTGGGTAGAACGCCTTCTCCCTAATTGCGCTGGTTCAGATCTAAAACAGAATGTTTCAAGATTTGATTCTGGCTCTGATACCACTGAAAGGATGAACTCATCCATCACATGGACGCCCAAAGATTGTGGGATAAGGGGCGAATTTCAAAAATTTTTCCTTTCCCTTCAATTAGGAATCACATTCCCTATTTAGAAAATCATATTTCAAGGATAAATCTTGAACCTTAAAATGAACCACATCTAAACCAAAAGGAATGTGAGAGAATAATACTTGATACAAAGAAGTAATATCTCCCAACGAAGGTGTTCACGCCCAAGGAAGGATCCAAAGACTGCTCCCACTGAAGATGGCGCAGTACAGGATGGAGCAGAATCAACAGTGTTCTTCCCCCCCCTAAGAACTCTGTCCTTCGCAAGAATCAGTAGAATGGTACGTGAGCACAATTCCTTTTCAATCATTTCTCAAAGAACTGATGTCAAGATCCAATCTTGACTTCTCCCACAACTGGAGATCGAACTGGCAAACATGGCGACAAGAGCAGTGAGGCAGCAAGAGAGTATTCGTAGGCTGCAGAATTCTCTCTTCTTGATTTCAGCACTAAAGAGGATCTGATGTGTTTCTTGTTGGTCTCTCTCAAGGCTGCCGCCCCCTCCTTCTTTTTTGTATACTTGAAAGATCAGCTCCTACTCCCATTAGGAGGTGCTTATCCAAATCATATTTGGATCAACCTTCTTTTCTAGTGATAAGGATAAACCCTTATCTTATCTACAGATTAGATTAGCTTTATCCTAATCCCATTAGGAGGTTTCTAGATCTGAATCACATTCAGATCTGGACTCTCTGAGTGGGTATGGTTAAGACCCTACTTAGCTTGGACCAGGATTCTTATAGCTCGGCCTGACCATCTACCACCGTCTACTGACTTTAGCGTCGGAGTACTTAATTGGGGATAACTCCCCGGACCTTTGACTTCTCTTTTCTTGATCACAGGTCTTCAAGTGAAGCCTCATCCTTGTAGCTCAGCCCCGCCCTACCAACAAGGACTATTTGGTTGCTCTCCTTAGTTTGTGCACCACCTCGGGTTGAGCAACATCAGATTGGCACCGTCTATGGGAAACGCACAAAAAGCCTTCCCTTAAAATCCTTCCTTCCTCACAACGCAATCAAGAAAGCGATCAAGACGCACAAGAATCAGCCTGAATGACCAATAGGCGACCCCCATCTCGGGAGTCTTGGCATCGCAGCCCTCCACATCAAAAAATTCCACAGCCCCCAGCCGCGGTCGATCCTATGAAGTTCCGAGCAATGCAAGAGAAGGTCAACGAGATCTTCGAAATGATGTAGAACCTAGGATCCGCGGCACCGCCCATTAAGACCGTTCCTCCTTATGCCCCGACGCGTATGAAGGATGATCCTCACCTTAAGGACCCCAAAGCGCACCGAGCGGACAAGGGTGTAGCACGGTCCAACCAAGAAAAGAAAGACACCACAAGAAGGTCGGCCCCCTCCACCCGCTCTCACAACAAGACGCACCAGATCACACAAATCCCAGCCAAAGAAAGGCTCGGTAGACGAACGCCACCCCATGTGGTCTCCATTGCGGAGTCCATGAAAGACCGCACCACATGCCCCAAGAAGAAAAGGGCAACGCACACTGTGGTTCCAGACCACAGGGATAACAATATTTGGGAATTCTGACAGTGCTTGAAAGAGCTAGAGTGCAGCCAAGGCCAGAGAAGCACGGCGTCGGTTGTGAATCAGCCTACGCAACTTGCCGCATCCACTGCCAAGGAACCACCTTTCACCCAAGAGATTGTGGACGAGGTACCTCCCATAGGATGGTGGGCACCTCAGCTTGACAAGTACGATGGAAACACTAATCCCGCCAACCACATCAAGGCACTGAAGGCTTAGTTAATGTTGCACGGATCTTCCAAGGCCCTGATGTACAAAGCCCTAGTGGCCACTCTCACGGGTCCAACCCTAACCCGGTATTCCTCTCTGCCTACACACTCAATAGCGTCGTGGGAGCAGTTGAAAGCTCAGTTCCGTGCATAGTTCACAGCAAGTCAAAAGCATTGGAAGACCTCAACCAACCTCATGCAGGTACAACAGAGGAAAAACGAATCTCTCGGAGGGTACCTAACAAGATTCAACAAAGAAGCACTACAGGTCAGAAACCTGAACTAGTCTGTGGCTGTCATCGCTATTCAACACAGCCTCCGCCCATCGCCATTCAACTTCTCCATCTCCAAGAACCCTCCACAAACCCTGGGTGCACTGATGAGCCATGCACAGAAGTATATCAACGTAGGAGATGCACAAACATAGTTGCGGGATGAGGAAGAGAGGAGAGGAAGTTAGAAAGATCAGACCGGGACCATAAGAGGCAAGACCGCCGACCCGACCATTGACCACGGACACCCCCGCCGACCTATTGGAACTTCACACTACTTAATATGTGCGGTCTGAAGTCCTGATGCAAATCCGTGACTGCAACTACGTTTGTTGGCCTAAGAAGATGAAAATGCAAAGCAACAAAAGGAACCGCAACAAGTATTGCAAGTTCCATAGAGATCATGGCACGACATGGAGAACTACTTCGACATGTGCAACCACATTGAAGACCTAATCAGGCACGGATACCTCGACGAGTTCGTCGACAAGAGAGAGAAGCCGACACAGGAGGAACATCGCACAGAGGATACTTGACCACCGCCATGAGCCCCCTACTGGTGTGATCCACGTCATATTAGGTGGAGTCACCGTAGGAGGGGAGAGTAGTTCGGGGCGCAAGAAGTATGCACGACTATGCAAGATCGACAGCCAGGGGCATAAGAAGAAGCATAACAAATCTATCACATTCACCGACGATGACCTCTAGGGGGGTTCAGACCCCACATGATGATGCCTTGGTAATCACAGCCGAGGTTGCCAACTTCGAGATACAACGGATTCTGGTGGATACAGGCAGCTCCGCCGATGTACTCTTTAAGGATGCATTTGAAAAGCTCAACATCAACAAAGAGTGTCTCACCTCCATCACCACTCCCTTGATGGGCTTCTCTAGGGAATCCCTCTTGCCCACTAGGAGAATAACCCTTCCCCTGCTGATTGGAGACGGTGACACCACTACGACGACCATGGTGGATTTCATTGTGGTTTGTTGCCCCTCTTTGTACAACGCCATCCTTGGTAGGCCAACCCTTAATGCTCTGCAGGCTATGGTCTCCACATTCCACCTCACCATGAAGTTCCCCACCCAATATGGCATAGGGGTAGCACATGGGGACCAAAGAACTACGTGACAGTGCTACTTGCTCTCCTGCTAAGGACCATGCCCAACCACGAAAACATTAATGGCAAAAGCATATGATCTAAGGGACGAGGTGAAAGCACAGCATGACCAACCTATCGAAGACCTCATCCAGGTGCCGCTCAACGAAGAAGACCCCAAGAGGACAATCCAGGTTGGTTCACTCCTAGATGACCACCTCTGAGAAGAGATTGTATAGCTATTGAGGGACTACGCCAACATATTCACCTAGTCGACGACAGATATGTTGGGGATTGACCCCAAAGTCATCACGCATTGTTTGAACGTCGACCCCCGCTATCGATCTATCAAGCAAAAGAAGAGGAGCTTTGCGACAGAATGGTGGCAAGTGATCGCAGACGAAGTGCAAAAGTTGCTTGACGTCGGCTTCATTCGGGAAGTCAAATACCCTGACTAGCTGGCCAATCTGGTAATGGTGAAGAAAACCAATGAGAAATGGAGGATATGCATCAACTTTACTGACCTAAACAAATCCTGCCCCAAAGATAGCTTTCCTTTACCAAGGATCTACCAACTCAGTGATGCAACAACATACCATGAACTCCTTAGATTTATGGATGCCTTCTCAAGGTACAATCAGATCTGAATGCACCCTGATGATTAGGAGAAAAAAACTTTCATCATTGACCATGTCTTATATTGCTACAAGGTAATGCCCTTCGGCCTCAAGAATGCTGGGGCCACTTACCAATTACTGGTGAATGAGGTGTTCAAGGATCAGCTCGGCCGAAACATGGAAGCATACGTCAACGACATGCAATGACATGCTAGTAAAAAGCAAAACGGCCGAGCACCACCTTGCCGACCTAAAAGAAGTCTTCGGTACCATTAGGAAGTCTAAGATGAAGCTAAACCCAACCAAATGCACTTTTAGGGTTGGCTTGGGTAAATTCCTAGGGTTCATGGTGACACAAAAGGGGATTAAGGCGAATCCAAAGAAAATACAGGCCATCCTTGACATGCAATTGCCTCAAACTCACAAAGATGTGCCATGACTCACTAGCAGAGTAGCCGCTCTTAGCAGGTTCATGTCCAAATCTGCAGACCGGTGTCTACCCTTCTTCAAAGCCCTTAAGCGACCGAATGACTTCCAATGGATCGAAGAATGCGAATGATCCTTTCAAGAACTAAAGTGGTACCTAAGTTCGCTGCCTCTCCTCGCCAAGTCGAGCCTAGGGGATGAGCTATTTTTCTACCTCTCGGCAGGGGATGAGGTCGTCAACTCAGTACCGGTCAAGGAGGAAGACCGGGTACAAAGGCCGATCTACTACACCAGCAAAGTCCTCAATGGCACAAAAACCTAGTACTCCAAGTTGGAGAAAATGGCTCTAGCTCTGGTAACCATGGCCAGAAAGCTCAGGCCATACTTTCAAGCCTACAATACTTGAGTGCTCATGACCAACCACTCAAACAAGTTCTCTAAAGGCCAGAAGCATCTGGCCGCTTAATCAAATGGAGCATAGAGCTAAGTGAGTTTGACATCGAATACGCACCCCGACCAGCGATCAAAGCTCAGATCCTAGCTGACTTCATTGTCGAATGCACTTTCATCGCCGAGGATCCTGCCCCGCCACCGCAAGTATGGACCCTGCACGTGGACGGCTCATCAAATCAGCAAGATAGCGGGGCCAACCTCATCCTCCTCGGCCCAAATGACATGGTGTTAAAGCATGCTCTCAGGTTCGAGTTTAAAGCATCCAACAATGAGGCTGAGTATGAGGCCTTGATCTCCGGACTATGCCTCACCGTAGACCTGGGAGCTCTGAGAATAGAAACCTTCAGTGATTCTCAGCTGGTAGTCAACTAGATCCACGGACAGTTTGAGACACGAACGCCCACAATGGCAAGTTATCTATAGAAGGTGCAAGAGCTTATCCACCAACTTGAACACTTCAACATCCAGCAGATTCCTCGAGCCGAGAACATACATGATGACGCACTATCCAAGTTAGCTAGCTCTTTGAAAACCGACCTTGGCAAGACTACACAGTTGAGCACACTGGCCCAGTCGAGCATCACACCAATATCTCTCCTCATCTTCCCGGTACAACACGGCTCGTCCTGGATGGACTCCATCATACAGTACCTCTGAGAAGGTACACTTCCAAAAGATCGAGCATAAGCGAAGAAACTCCAGCATAGATTAGCTCAGTACTGCCTTATCCAAGGTCAGCTCTACCACCGCTCACACGCTCTTCCCTACTTGAAATGCCTCTCCCAATCTGAGGTAGACTACGTCCTCAGGGAGATCCACAAAGGTATATGTGGAGATCATCTTGGCGCACGTACCCTGGTACATGACACATCTGGCAAGGTTATTTTTGGCCGACGATGAAGCAAGACGTAGCCCAGTTAGTTCGGAAATGTGACAGTTGTCAACAACATTCCAATCTCCATCACCAGCTTGTAGTCCTCCTGAAACTGATCACCAGCCCATGGCCGTTCGCATAGTGGGGGATGGACATCCTCAGCTCCTTCCCCACTACAGTTGCTCAGAAAAAGTTCCTCTTGGTGGCGGTGGATTACTTCACCAAATGGGTGGAAGTTGAAGCTCTTGCACACATTACTATGCACAATGCCCGAAACTTTTTTTGGCAAAGTATTGTTTGCCGATTCGGTATTTCACACGTCCTCATCACAAACAATGGGATACTGTTCACCGACCAAAAGTTCGAGGCCCTCTGCTCCGACCTGAAGATCGATCATCGGACCACTGCTGTACACTGACCCTAGAGCAATGGGCAGACCTAGGTAACCAACCGAACCTTATTGCATGGCCTGAAGACTCGGTTAAACCATGCCAAGGGGAGGTGGGCCAAGGAACTGCCGAGCATACTCTAGGCATACAAGACTACTCCACGGACAACAACTAGAGAAACTCCCTTTAGCCAGACCTCTGGAGCCGATGCTATGGTGCTTGTAGAGATTGGCTTTCCAACCCTCCGAACTGAGCTCTTCGATGAGGACCAAAACGACGAGGACCTCCGCGCAGAGTTAGACCTGATCGAGGAAGCTGGGGACTGAGAACGTGTTAAGATGGTAGCACAGTAGCAAACGATGGTGAAATACTATGACACCAAGGTCAGAAGACACAAGTTCAAGACATGTGACCTCTTCCTCCGCAAAGTCATAGTGCCCGCGCCTAGGGAAGGTAAGCTCGGACCAAACTAGGAAGGGCCATACAGAGTCACCAAAGTTCTTGGTTTGGGCACCTATAGGCTCGGAGATCTTGATAACCGACCAATATCGAGGAGTTGGAACACAGGAAACCTTCTGATGTACTATCAATGATTCAATGATAATAAAAGGCACCTTGTTCAAGCAAAGTGTTGACCCGATGGTGGGTGTCGAATCCAACCAAAGATAAATGTCCTGCTCAAGTTAAATATTTTTGTAGATAGCGATGAGTAAGATCGTCTCCACAGGGATTGGGTGGACTTATTTCCAAGAGAAAAGAAAATAGAGGGATTGTTATAAAAGCAAGGGAAATAAAATAAAATAAAGCAAGGATTAAATCGATGGGAGATAGCTTCTGGTTGAAGGGACAAATTCAGCCTTGATTCTTATCATTGATCATCGATGCAAGGATAAATTCATATGTGATGTGTTGCTCATTGTGACACTAGCAAGTGCACTAGCCGCTCAAGTAATAGAGTAGTGAGTAGAGTATCGTTCCCATGAGGACTTATGTAGCAATTATTAGTATAAACTAGTCTACTGTTATTTGATCAGCCGAAATGTAAAACTAATGAAAATCTAAAATTCTAACTACAAAGCTATTTCTAACACATTAGACCAAACACCTTGTATGCAAGTGAGGAGACAAGTTAAAGATGCATAGAAAAATAAATTCAGCAACTAGTTTTGTAGGCAATTCGAGTAGAATAGGATTCAGCCTTGGTTTGGTGAAATCCCAAAGCAATGAACAGCCTCTCTCGAATGCATGTTCAATCTATGCATGAGTGATGGTTCTTATATCTCTATCAAGGATCTAATTACCATGCATGCATTCAGACCTAGCAATTCGAGGGCTTCATTTCAGCTGGATGATCATCAACTTAGCTGAATGAACACCAACTGAATTGTGCAAGTTATCTCTAACCTTGCACTCAATTCGGCTCTTGATTGGCAGATCTGAAATCTTAGAGTCTTTCTCAAGCACTCTAGGAATTCCAAGAAAGAGGAACAATTTGGCTAGACTGAATTAAAGCTACCTGAATTCTTTCTCAATTCTAGTCAGCGATCTCACAAGCTCGGACCGTTTAAACCAGATCATATATCCTCTTAACATAAATAAAAAACTTATCCATAATCAATTTATGTTAGTTGCCTCCATGATTAAACCTACTAATCATATATGAAATTGGAGGTTCAATCGGCCATAGATTATTCTCATTGAATGTGCAAGGGATTCTTCTTGCTTAATCAATAAAAATAATCATCATAGGAAATCACAGAAAACATATGAATACCCATAAACAATGAATTGAAAAAAATCAATTAGATCTCACATTCTTTATAGAATCAAGCTTCCCTAACCTTCAACCAGAAAATAAAAGCTTACACACACTTCATGGGGAAATCACAACTTCCAGATGATGGGGGGCGTATTCTGCTTCTTTTCTCCCTTGCTGAATTCTTGTTTCCCAGATTTGATGATCCTTGGGTGCTAGTCTGCCCCCCTTTATATAGCCTTAGGAGGGAGCAGTTTTCAGCTCCTCTTAGGAGTTCTCTTTCTCAAAAAATAGAAAGTCCTATTTCCTAATTCAGATCTAATCTTATCCTTATCTTTAAATAGAAACTCTTAACTAAGTTGGACTTTAACTCTTTTCTTTCTTTAAGATTATAATAAAAATTAGATCTTATTAAGACTCTTAGCCTAATTCTATTAGGAATGGTGAGTGGGCCCTACTATTGCATGCTGAATTGGGCTGGTTTTCTCCAGCGAATTGGGGCTTTTCTACAAATTTGTAGAGACTTCAAGCCAGATTTTGACCTTGATGCAGTCCGAATATATCAAAACTCAAAACATAAAAGTTGTAGATAGTTTTCTTATCTTTCCAATGCATCTCTAATCATCTCAATAGAAATCTGGATGGGAGAGTTATGCCCAAATTACCATGCAGCGCCGGAATTATGCAAAATTAACCAATTAGCCTTGTTTTTCACCTAAAGCCTCCTTTCATGCCCTAAATTGAAGTATAAAAATAGTGAGTCCAATTAGGCACACACACACACCACTACACGAGCATTGTGCTGCATGACTGAGCTACACAACTACGTTGCGCGACCACGCAACACATGTGTAGCTCAGTACAACTCACTGACTCGATTGACCTCTGAACGACTCGATCCCACAATGCATAGCTCGGTAGCGTATTACCAACCAACCTGACTTGGCTGACCTCCGAATGATATGAGCCCACAATGCATAGCTCGACAGCATATTGTCGACCAACCTGACTTGGCTGACCTCTGAACGGCCCGAGCCCACAACACATAACTCGGTAGCGTATTGCAGACCAACTTGACTCGGCTGCCCATGGTCTAAAACTAAAGCGGAGAAGAATGCCCCCGCCCATCGAGGCCTGAGGATGGTCAATCAAACATCGCTCACCTACGACTATGTTGATCAGAGCTGGCCGAGCAATGGCTAGCCCTCAAAGGGCCTCAAAGGCTCTCAAGATCGGAAACTGAGCATCCCAAAGATGAGAGCTCAGAATGCACTCATGCTTTGCCAGTCGAAGGCTAAAGATCTCAGCTAACTCAAACCTCGGCCAAGGCAAGGACGAGGAACCCAAAAGAAAACAAAAAAAGAAAAAAAGAAAAAAAGAAAAAAAAGATGGTTCCACAAAAGTTTAGAACCAAAAAATTTCATTAAGTTAAATAGCTAGTACAGTAGATGAAAGCTCAGCATACCGAGCCATTACAGGAGCAACAAAAAAAAAAGAGAGAAAGGAACCCATAGTAGTTTAATCCACAGAAGGGAGATTGGTGGCCTCATCACCTCCATCTTCATCATGATTGCCACCTTCGCCTTCCTCATCAACAAGTTCATCCGAGGCCAGGGGTATTTTGTCGTCGTAGGCCTCCCAATTCTGTGCAACACCGGCTAGCTCGGGACAGTGGCGCAATGCTTTCCACTAGAAGACGTTGAAACCAACTTCATAGGAAGCTAAAACATACTGATCCATGTCTTGCTGAAGCTCCATCGAGCTCTTGTACTGCACCACTGCCTCCTCGGTGGCCTCTTGCTTTAGCTATTCCCTCTCTGCCTTCAGCTCGACAATCTTGTGCTTTAGGCCACGGACCAAGTCCACTTGCTCTGCCAACCAAGCCTTCAGCTCAGCCACCTCTTTCTCCAGCACGGCGGACTGCTCCCCGACTGCCTGAAGCTCAACCAATTGGGCCTTCACCTACATGTACTTAGTATGCTCCTTCTCATACAATCGCCGCAACTGACGAAGATAATCAACCATGGCAATGGTCGAGCATACGCTCTATGGACACAAGAAGCATAATTAGTACGAATAAGCGTGCATAAAAAATGAAGACAAGTATGAGCTTACCTGAGCCACAACCCGAATAAGTGAGCACTCTAATGTGCTGCTCCCAGTACTCCCAACCTCTTCGGTGATGTAGGCCATCATCATCCCATAGAGCAGTTGCTCGGGAACTCCGGGGGTCTCTAGCCCGTCCCAACTGTGGACTGTCCAGCGCGACATATGGATGTTCAAGCTACTGCTCCCCACCTCAACCTATAGAGGGAAGGCGGCCTGGCTAGCTTCCTCAGGTTCCACGACAATGACGTCCTCGTCGTCGTTCCCCTGCTGTCGAGCTCTTTTTTGCTAACGATGCGCTCTCTCGCAAGACCTCGGGATGAATCAGCGTTGCCGTGCTAGCCCGATTTTGCCTCTATCTTTTATCCTAGAGGGACCAACCTCAGCCTCCTCAACCTTAGCATCCTCGAAAGCCCCAACCTCGGACTCATAATCGGACTCACTAGAACTAGAAGAGCTAGAAGTGGAAGAAGAATGGGAAGATGAGGAAGACATCTTACCGAGTTTGAAGCCGAAGAATAAAAGCAAAATGCTAAGCAACGCTGACAACACCCCGCCGAGCGATCAAATAAACTTTTCTCGCAAATGGCAAAGGGGAAATGCCCCTCCACCCCTTCTTATAACCTACAAGAACACGAATCAATGCTAGATCTAAGGTGAGGATCAAGCGCCGCCCTGGCAAAGCTCGGGAAGACCAATCGATGCAACTGTTACCGCATGCGCAAGGACTATTTGATTGCTCTCCTCAGTTTGTGCACCACCTTGGATTGAACAACATCAGATTCCATTATTAACATTTTTATTTCTATAAATTTTCTGAAATAACAAATCATTTTTTATATACATTTAAACTAGTGGATTTGATAAATTCAATTTAATATTATATGCTTGAATGATCCTAAAGCTAGTCTGCCCCCTCCTTTATATAGCTTAAAGGGGAGGGGGTGGTTTCCTACTTCCTCTTGAATTTTATCTTACAAGAATAGAAAGTCCTATTCTAATCATACTCTTCTCTCTTTATCTAATGAACTCAATCCCTTTATCTTTCTAAGATTACATCAAGAATTTAGATCTGGAAGATCTCCTCTCAGTTTCGTGTTCTTGGATTCGTATTAAACCTCCTCTGCGAATTGGGCTTCAGCCAGGCTTTTCTGCAAGTTGGGCTTCAGCTACGGATTGGGCCTTCCTACGAATTTGCCCCGAATTCGGGCCCAGATTTGTCTTCGATTCAAGCCGAATCTGCAAAAGGCCAAAACATTAAAGTTATGACTTATTCTCTTATCTTTCTAGTGGGTCTTGAATCAGCCCAATCAGAATTTGGATACGCGAGTTAGGCCCAAATTACTGAACGTTGCTGAAACTGTGAAAAATCATCCGATTTGCCTTTCTTTGCTCTGGATGCCTTATTTCATGCCCTGAACCTTGCCCGTCCTCGTGTTAGGTATGAAAGACAAAATATTTGGGGATAAAAATGTGATAAATTCTACTCTCATCAAATTTCCCCACACTTAAACCTTGCCCGTCCTCGTGTTAGATAGTTTTGTATGACCTTAGCTTCAATCAAAATGATGTACTTTATGAGTTTATTGTAAATGAATAAAAGTGCATATTTGATTCATGTTCCCTTGGTATGTTTCTATGTAATACCTTTAAACTAGACATTTAATGAGACTTGTGTTAGTTTAGAATGTTCACAGCCAGTGGGTCGGTCTGGGGCGACCTATCCTGACAAGGCTGACACTGTGGTGCCACCAAGTCGGTTGGGGTGGCTTTCTCAGCTACCGGGGTGAGACCCTAGGCACATATAGTGTGGGATTAATTGAATCTTTGAACTGGACCAGATTTCTAGTATTGCCCTGGACCTTGGAGATTGATGGGCAAAACTGAAAAGTTATACCCGACCCCTAGACTCGATTATGATACTGCACTAGGTGTCGGATTGGGCTGTTTTCGATGTACCAATCAGTGAGATCCTTCGCGGGGGTCAAAACATGGGTATGTTGGGACAGTTTGAGAATTCATCTGAGTGGGTGATCATAGTGACAGGATCAACCCCTTTGTCGGACAAAGGTAATGATCGGGGATGCACTCTTACTAATGGAAACCAAGACTGCCGGCAGCCGATTTCAACCGTTGAGATTTGTTTTGCAAAATATATTTTATATGAGATATAAAAGTATATAAATTATGGTTTTGAAATGATTTGCAAAAGATTTTAATTCCCGGGATCCATACTTGAGAGAGTGCAACACTGTTCCTTGCAGCCGAGGGAGAGGTCCTCTCTTTTCGGGCAGTGTATGATCATTATGGGTTGAGAGGTTAAGTGTAAGACCATTGAGGATAATACCTGATGGGCTAATCTTGCATTTGCCCATAGTCCCTGGGTGTTACAAGGTGGCTTGGCCCAGGTACCACTTAGGGTAAGTGTTGGGCCCATAGAGCCCATCTGATGGGTTTCAGGGGGTGCTCTGTCCATAACAGTGTATTCGGCCAGGCCTTGTAACAAAGGCTGGGCTGAACCCATGTGGCTGATGTGTAGATCAATGTTTGGGTCCCACGCCATAAAAAGGAAGCCCAACTGGGCAGCAGTTTGGAAGGCTAAATGAATACATAAACCTAAATGGGCCTCAAGCCCATTTCAAACTGGGCTAATTTGATTAGTCATTAAGGGGCGAATTCTGAGATAAGATCAGCTGATAGGATTGGGTCTACACCCTATCCACTCAGAGAGTCTAAGATCTAAAGGAGATTTAGATCTGGAAATTTCCTAATTAGTTTAGGAGATGGCTGATCTAATCTGCAGATAAGATAAGGGTTATCCCTTATCCCTTATCTTAAAGAGACTTCTAATCTATATATGATTTGGGCTAATCCCTTTAAGTCTATACAAGGAAGAGGAGGCGGCAACTTTTAGACATAACAGACAACCAACAGTCTTGTCTTCAGAGCTGAGATCACAGAAGAGAGAATTCTGCACCCTGCAAATACTCTCTAGCCGCCTCCTTCCTGTAGCCGCCGCCTGCAACAGTTCGATCTCCATTGCTTGGGAGAAATCAAGATTGGATCTTGATTCCAGACTTTTGGAGAATAGATTGGTGGGAGTTGTATTCACAAGCCGTCCAGGTGATTCTTGAGAAGGATCAAGTTCTTTTGGAAGAACACTACTGATTCTGCTCCACCTTGCACTGCGCCATCTTCAGTGGGAGCAGATTTTGGATCCTACCTTGGGCATGAACACCTCCATTGAGAGATATTGTTTCTCTGTATCTCTCACTACTCCTTTTGGTTCAGATCTGGTTCAATTTATGGTTCAAGAATGATCATTGAAAATAAGATTTTCTAAATAGGGAATTCGATTCCCAATTGAAGGGAGAGAAAAATTTTTGAAATTCGCCCCCTTTATTCCGCAATCTTTGGGCGTCCATCTAATGGATTTCCTATCCCTTTAGTGGTAGCAGAGCCATGGTTCAAATCTTAAACCATTCTGTTTCAGATCTAAACCTACACAAATAGGGAGAAGGCGTTCTACCCAATTTGCGCAGATATGGGTTTTGGGAAATTTGTTCTCAAAATAGATTGGAAAATAATCTAAAATTAATTTTAAATAAATTTGATTGTTATTTAGAATAGTTCTGTATAATTTTCTTGATTTATGGGCTATTCGTACAAGAGGAGATCGAATTCTTGATTATTGAATTTATTTATTACATTTGGTCTATAAATATATATATATATATATATTTTATTTTTAGACTCAATGTATAGGCATTCGATT
The DNA here is from genome assembly GCF_056320005.1 of Nelumbo lutea. Taxonomy (NCBI): domain Eukaryota; kingdom Viridiplantae; phylum Streptophyta; class Magnoliopsida; order Proteales; family Nelumbonaceae; genus Nelumbo; species Nelumbo lutea. The sequence continues at coordinate 113,358,645 of NC_142684.1, forward strand.
TGATGTAATAATTAATAGAAATAGGATTTCTATTTATTTTTATTTTTGGATTGAAGATGGCGGTGCAGAGAAGGAGATTTCGCAGATGGGACATTCGCTATCTGCGATTTGCGGTTTGTGAAACTGCAATATGTGATCTAACCTCTGTTTTGCAAGATGGAGTGTGCGAACAACCCTGATTAACTGATTCTTGATTTTTTTTATTAGTTATTTAATTTCAGATTATTTTCTTGAATTAAGGATTTAATTAAAGATCAAACCCTAGACCCATTCGAACCAAGATTGGTTCAAATTGTTTGGACCAAATCTAGGGTTTAATCAAGGTTGAAAGTCAGCCCTAATTTTCCCACTAATGGGCCTAAGGGTTGATATTTAATTAAATGGTTAATTCGGCCCAACCTGTAAATGTCCATTTTAAATAGTTAAAACTGCTAAAAGCCCACTTCAAAGGATAAATCTATATGGGTCGAAATGTGTAATCCTAATTCAGCCCATATACCTAGATAATATTAATGATTAATATTATGAAATTTTAACTGGCTCCCAATGGGCCTTACAGATAATTAATTGATTGGATCAATTTATCCCTGCATGAGATGTATGGATGTGTGATGTGCTGCGTACATGGGCCATAAGTACTTGGCCCATGCTCATTCGACAATGTCTCTTGCGCACACCATGGCTGAATGCACATCATTGCCATGGTGCCCTTTTGGTCATTGGATGACCTCCCTCAGTGGTGGGCCCCACACCTCATCAAGAGGTTACATGCAGAACCCTAGTCGATTTAAGCTCCACCAAAATCTGGCTTTATGAAAGTCAGTGGGAGCCACTTTGGTTTGACCTAAATCAAACTAGGGCGTAATTAACTGTTCCCTCCAGCTAATATGAGTGCATGTGATAGGGAGATTCATATGATGAACTCTCTAAAGGCCTTCCGTCATTAGCACAATGATGGATCCATCAGTAATGAGAAAACGCACCATCAAATTGGGCTATCCATTTGCTGTTGGATCCATTAGAGTGTTTCATAAGATGATAGGGGCGTCATAGACCGATGTGGGAGGGGCTTCACCAGAAAATGGGAACTCTCTCACGGTACCTTGGCGTTGATGAATATGATGGGTAAGCACTCACTGGACAGAAAGGTTTACCTGAAAACGGCTCTGAACCTTGTTTGACAGAGGCCAAGGGGAAAACTCATATGATGAGTGGATATGATCCTTCACAGAAAAGTGGTGGGGTTATGCAGTTGAAACAGTTGGCTCCATGCACCCTATGTGATTTCCCACATTTCCAGAGATAAACCGTAGTCTCCGTCACTGAGAAAGGAGGGAAATCTCAGAGATGAATAAATGGAAATGGGTCGTAGATTAAAATCCATATTTATGAAATGAACATGAATCAAATTAGGTTGTGGATTGATGTTTGCTCTTTTATCTGAAAATGGCAAACAGATCTTTTGCAAAGCTTCTTGATGACAACAAGCTTAAGGGCCCAAACTATGCCGATTGGTACAGGAATCTTATGCTGGTCCTAGCTTCTGAAAAGTTGGACAAAGTGGCAAATAATCCTGCCCCGGAGCGTCTGAGTGACAGGGCTTCTGATGCCCGAAGGAGAAACTATCAGGAATGGGAGGAGAAAAACTCCCTAGCCCGGTGTTACATCATTGCCTCCTTGGACAACCCAATACAGAGGCAGTTCGATCAGATCGAACTTGCCAAGGACATATTGGACAGCCTGAGGATGATGTATGAAGAAAAGAATCGTTCTACTCGACAAAAGGTCTTGAAACAGTTCATGACCACTCAAATGTCCAAGGGCCAACAAGTTCACGACCATTGTCTTTGGATGATGGGTTACATCATCGAACTGGAGGCTCTTGGATCCGGGCTGGACCTTTCAACCCAGATAGATGCTATCCTTAATTCTTCGCCTTCTTCCTTTAATCTGTTCATCATGAATTATAACATGAACAAGTTGAATGTCAGTTTGCAAGAGCTCAACAATATGTTGTAGAGAGCTGAAGAACTGATTAAAAAGGATGAGCTTGCAGCTATGCTTGTTGAAGTTAGCAAAACGGGCAAGAGAAAGAGGAAGGCAAAGAAGCCTCAAAAGAAAGCCATTAATGGTAAGAAGTAGAAGAAAGACAAAGCATCGAATGCCTGTCACTTCTGCAAGAAGACCGGCCACTGGAAAAGGAATTGTCCTACCTACCTGGAATCCAAGAAAGGTAATTTCGAAACTTGTGTTATAGAAACCAATTTATTGGTAGCTTCTACGTCCTGGTATATTGACTCCGAGGCTTCAACTCATGCATGTAACTCACTGTAGGGGTTCAATGTCAGCAGAAGGCTGAGTGAAGGAGAAGTCACTCTCTATTTGGGGACTACTGCAACTATTGCCGCCGCGGCAATAGGAACCGTGGAGTTAATTTTTAGACAAGGAAAAATTGTACTAAAAGATTGTCTTTATGTACAAAATTTAAGAAGAAATTTGATTTCTGTTTCAAAACTGTGTGCAGATGGTTATTTTGTGTTCTTTAGTAATACGATTAATATTAAAAGAAATAACAGATTCATCGCATACGGGGAACTGGAGAACGGTCTCTATGTTCTACATCCTTCTCTAGAAACTAACATAACCGAAACTATGTCGGCTGAAATCCCCAAGAAGAGAGCCCGTGATACAGTTAATCCCACGTGTCTATGGCATTACTGATTTGGCCACATCGGTGTTGATCGAATCACAAGGTTGGTAAAGGATGGTCCTTTGGATTTTCTAACTGTAGAAGATCTTCCCACCTGTAAGTTTTGCCTACAAGGCAAGATGACAAAACGACCATTTAACGGTAAGCCTGAACTGTAGAAGATATATATACCATTCAATTCACACTATGAGTTATTCAGTCGATTATGTAAATTCCTCTCTCAATTCATTCACATAACACTAATCAATTAAGAGGTGGCTATGCTCTTAATTGCATTAAGCACAATAATTCATAGACTATATGAAAATCACAATCTTGTATAAATCATAAAGATAAAAATATATTCATTAACATGGTTAGGCTTTCCACAGCCCTAGCAAGAAACAAATTAGTTCATGATAAGAGAACTAAAGCAAACAAAGGGAGAGAAAGAAAGAATTGAATTTGCCCATGGTGCTGAGATCTCCTCTTCTTGCTGCCACCTTTTTCTTGAAGTTCTTGAATTCTTGATCACTTTTCCTCTGTTTCTTGACTTCTTTTCTCCTTTCTTGACCGATTGCTCAATGCAATTTGTGATCCCCTCTAGAGATTGAGTGATCCTAAATCTAGTCTGCCCCCTCCTTTATATAGCTTAAAGGGGAGGGGGTGGTCTCCACCCTCCCTCTTTCTTCAATAACAGCATGGGTCCATCTAATCTAAGGCCAAGAGTAATTCTTTTAATACTATTTACTAAAATTGTCTGAAGTGCATATACCTCACCTAAGAAAAGGAGGTAGCTATCCCTAGAACCCCAATCCAAACATGGTTGAAGGTGGGACTTGATCCTAGGTCTCTGTTACAACCAATTAGATATTCTACAATAGGTTAGGCCCGCACCTTCAGGACTGAATGGTATTTTAATGGAGCCACCTTGGACTTTACTAACTTCATTTCCTTTTCAATGATTAGCCTTAAGTTTGTGTTTGATTTTAAGGAAAAGTTAGGGAAAGGTAGAGAAACCTATACAAATCCTGGAAAATGTAGGGAAACCTTATACCTTCCTTCCCCTACCTTTTTCCTTCAAATCAAACACAACCAAAGTGATTATATATTTTAAAACCTTGGGAAATATTATTGTTATTTTTTTTTGTTTCTAAACAAGTTCGAAGATTTCATTGCACCAAATCATTCAGCGATACAAATAGTAAGAAATTTGGAGACATTTAGGCCATGTTTTGTTCACCACTTTGAGCCTCATTCTTTTAATTATTTCTCATTCTAGGCAAGAATGAAAAACATTATAGTGTTTGGTTACAAAATTCTTGCCATGGGCTACATTCATTTTAGAATGAAAAATCAGCTCCATAGCACAAAAACTAAGTAGCATGCAGCATGAAAAATAATCATGCCCCATCATGCTCATTTTCATTATTTGAGGAAACTCTGCCTACAAAACTGTTGCCACAGATGTTTACTTTTGCGAAAGCACTTTTACAAAAATAGTACTTTTACATGAAAACACTTCTATAAAAGTAAATTTATGAAAAGTACTTTTGTGAAAGTTAAGTACTTTTACGAAAGCACTTGTACAAAAGTACTTTCGTGAAAGCAATTTTATAAAAGTACTTTTATTAAAAGCATTTTATGGAAATACTTTTATAAAACACTTTTATAGAAGTACTTTTACAAAACATCTATGCCAACTAGTAAACATTGACTGTTGGAGACCTAGGTTGGCAGTTTATGAATACTGGCACAATTTTTTTTTGAGGAATGAAAATGAGCAACATAAGACACTTGTCAATCTGAAAAGAATTCATTTTTAAGAAAAAAATGTTTGGTTCATAGCAATATTTTCTCATTATGCCTATTTTTACCCATTCTTGTCCATTTTAGAATTTCATCTTAGGTAAAAATGAGAAAGAATGAGAATTGAACCAAATATGGCCTTATTTTCTTCAGTGCTCAGTTCAGCCAAGAAGCTGATTTTAAACCTTAAACCATCAGCTCTCTAACAACTCACACACAACTAGATTCAAGTTGAACTTGTGTGTGTGTGTGTGTGTTTTTTATCTTAGATCTGGCTTGGCATTGGATCAATCAACATCTGACCATACAGATTTGTATTTAATATTTATTTACCAATATTTCCTTCAATTACTCATTTTAGATGTTGTTCACTGCGTTTTAGAAAACCTTAAAATGTCATTTTTTATAACGATATAGAAGAGTGTGCTTAATGAATCAATTATGACTTTCTCCTATTTTTATATAGATCATCATTGAATGAAAATTTTATCAGGATGAATTATGATGAACACTTTGTTTTCGTTGCTATTTACATCAATACAAATTAAAAGGGTGGAAAACAAAGGCACCACTTGGTTCGCGGGATTAGGGATTTAGAATTGGAATAAGCTATTCCAATTCTAACTGTTTGGTTGGGTAGAATCGAAATCCCATTCCCATTCCTAGTGAAATGGTATTCCTATTAGACAATTATGCCCTTTAGCTCCAATCAGATTGATGTACCTTTTTGACATTTGTTGTAAATGAATAAAGTACATAATTGATTCATGCCATTGTGGTGTGTATCTATGTTATACCCTTAAATTGAACACTTATGAGACTCGTGTTAGTTTAGAATCTTCACAGCCGTTGGATAGATCTAGAGAGATTTATCCTGCCAAGGCTGACACTGATGTGCTGCCAAGTTGGTTGTGGTGGCTTATCTCTACTGCTAGGGTGAGACCTGAGGTACATGTAGTGTGGGTTTTCTTGAAACTCGGAACCGGACCAAAATTTCAGTATTGCCCTGGACCTTGGAGATAGATGGGCAAAACTGGAATGCTACACATTAACCCCTAGAGTCGATTATTATATTGCACTAAGTGTCAGATTGGACTGTCTTTGATATACCAATCAGTGAGATCCTTAGAGAGGGTCAAAACCTGGGTATGTTGGAATAGTTTGAGAATTCATCTGAGTGGGTGATCATAGTGACCTGATCAATCCCTTTGTTTGACAAAGTGAATGATCGAGGATGCATTTTCTCTGATGGAAGCCTAAACTGTCGGTAGTTGAATTCAACTGTTGAAATTTGTTTTGCAATATATATATATATATATATATATGTATATATTATGGTCTCAAAATGTTTGCAAAAGATTTTAATTCCTGGGATCCATGTGAGTAGAGAGTGCAACACTGTACCTTGCAGCCAAGGGAGAGGTCCTTTCTTGTCGGGTAGTGTTTAATCATTATGGGCTGAAAGGTTAAGTGTAAGACCATTAAGGGTAATACCTGATGAGCTAATCTTTCATCTGCCCACAGTCCTTGGGTTTTCATAAGGTGGATGGACCCAAGGACCATTTAATGTAAATGTTGGGCCCATTAAGAGCCCATGGTGATGGACTCAGGGGTTCACTATCTTCTACAGTGAATTTGCCAGGCCTTCTAACAAAGGCTAGGCTGAACCCATGTGGCTGATGTGTAGATTAATGTTTGGGTCCCACGCCATACACGGATAGCCAATTGGGTAGCAGGTTAAGAGGGCTAGTGAGCACATAGACTTAATGGGCCTAAAACTTATTCAAACTGGCTTAATAAGGTTAATTAAATAAGGGGCAGTTCTGTGATTTGGATCAGCTGATAGGATAAGGGATTATCCCTATCCACTCAAAGAATCCAAATCCAAATAATGATTTGGATAAGAAAAATCCTAATTTGATTAGTAAGGCTAATCTTTATTTGTAGATAAGATAAGGGATTATCCTTATCTCTTAAAGAGAGTACAGATCCAAATATATGATTTGGATTAGGAAACTCCTAATAGGATTAGGAGAACCTCTCTTTAAGGCTATAAATAGGAGAGCATGGTGGACCTCCAAACACACATACAGTCTGCTAAATTAAGAGAGAAGACAACACACAGTTTGACTTCTCCTATCTTCTGCTCTTTTCTTCCTGTTCTTGCCGCCCCTGCCCAGTTCGATCTCCACTAGTGGGAGTAATCAAGAACTATTCTTGATATTGCTTCTTGCTAGAAGAGGCAGTCTGAAGTTGTGCTCACCAAACCGTCTTGTTGATTCTGCTCCACATCACACTGTCTCATCTTCAATGGGAGCAGATTTTGGTTTTCTCCTTGGGCGTGAACACAATCATTGGGAGTTACTATTACTCTGTATTAAATATACCCCTCTCCTCCTTTTTGGTTTCAGATCTAGTCCGATTTGTTTTAAGATTGATCCTTGAAAATGCAGTTTTCTAAAATAGGGAATGTGATTCCCAGATGGGAGAGGGAGAAATTTTTGAAATTTTGCCCAACCTTCCTGTAGGGTTCGGCCATCCATATGATGGATCTCTCATCCCTTCAGTGGTATCAGAGCCAGGTTCAAATCTTGAACCAAATTAAACCAAATCTAGATCTATGCAAATGGGTAGAAGGTGTTCTACCCGATTTGCGCAGTTATCGTTTTTTATGGGAAATTGGTTCACAGTTTTGGGTGATTGATATGAAATTAAATATTTATAAATCTGATTAATGTTTAGAATTGTTCTATATATTTTTCTTAATTTTTTGGCTATTCACATGGTGGAGATCGAATTCTTTAATGGTGCAAGAAATCTGCGCACCTGCCATTCTTTTAATTCTTGGTCTGTAATTAATTATTTTTAATTTTTAGATGGAATGTATAGGAATTTAAATCTGATGTAATATTAATAGAAAATATGTTTTTTGAAGGGATGAGATATCCATCATATGGATGCCCGAATCTTGTGGAATAGAATGGGCGAATTTCAAAAGTTTCTCTCCATCCTACTGGGAATCGTAATCCTTATTTTAGAAAAATCATATTTTTCAAGGATCAATCTTGAATAAAGAACCGAACCAGATATGAACAAAATAGTAGGAGAGGGATATACCTGATTCGGATAAATAGTATCTCCCAATGGAAGTATTCACGCCCAAGGAAAGAACAAAAAACTGCTCCTACTGAAGATGGTGCAGTGCAGGGTGGAGCAGAATCAGTAGCGCTCTTCACAAGAACCGGATCCTTCACAAGGATCAGCTGGATGGTACGTGAGCACTACTTCCAATCAGTCATTTCACAAAAGACTGATATCAAGATCTGATCTTGATCACTCTCACTGAGAACAGGAGATCGAACTGGTAGATATGGCAGTGACAAGAAGGAGGCGACAAGAGAGATATTGCGTAGTAAAGCTGAATTCTCTCTTTTGTGATTTCAGCACTGAAGACATGATGTGAAGTCAGTTCTATGTCAAAAGGTTGCCGCCCCCTCCTCCTTTTATAACCTTAAAGGGATCAACTCCTAATCCCATTAGGAGTTGCTGATCCAAATCATATTTGGATTAGAATTCCCTTTAAGTGATAAGGGTAAACCCTTATCTTATCTGCAGATTAGATCAACCTTCTCCTAATCTCATTTGGAGGTTTCCAGATCTAAATCACATTTAGATCTGGACTCTCTGAGTGGATAGGGTTAAGACCCAATCCTATATGCTAATCCAATCTCAAAGTTCGCCCCTTATTTAACTGATCAAATAAGCCCAATTCGAAATGGGCTTTAGGCCCAATAAGGTTATGTGCTCACTTAGGCTTCCAAACTACTACCCAGTTGGGCTTCCTTGTACGGTGTTGGACCCAAACATTGATCTACACATCAACCACATGGGTTCAGCCCAGCCTTTGTACAAGGCCTGGCATAATACACTGTTGTAGACAATGCACCCCTTAAAACCCATCACATGGGCTCTATGGGCCCAACACTTACCCTAAGTGGTCCCCGGGCCAAGCCACCTTGTAACACCCAGGGACTGTGTGTAGATGCAAGATTAGCCCATCAGATATTGCCCTCAATGGTCTTACACTTAACCTCTCAGCCAATAATGATCAAAAACTGCCCGACAAGAGAGGACCTCTCCCTCGGCTGCAAGGAACAGTGTTGCACTTTCTACTCACATGGATCCCGGGAATTAAAACCTTTTGCAAACAATTAGAAACCGTAATATATATACTTTTATATCTCATATAAAATATAGTTTGCAAAACAAATATCAACGATTGAAATCGGCTGCCGGCAGTCTTGGTTTCCATCAGAGAGAGTGCATCCCTGATTATTTACCTTTGTCTGACAAAGGGGCTGATCCTGTCACTATGATCACTCACTCAGATGAATTCTCAGACTGTCCCAACATACCTAGGTTTTGACCCTCACGAAGGATCATAATCGAGTCTAGGGGTCAGGTGTAACTTTCCAGTTTTGCCCATCAATCTCCAAGGTCTAGGGCAATACTGAAAATCTGGTCCAGTTCAAAGATTCAATTAATCCCACACTACATGTACCTTGGGTCTCACCCTGGTGGCTGAGACATGCCACCCCAACATTTGGTAGCAAATCTGTGTCAGCCTTGGCAGGATAAATCTCCCCAGACTTATCCAATGGCTGTGAACATTCTAAACTAACATGAGTCTCATAAGTGTCCAGTTTAAGGGTATTACATAGAAACACACCACAGGAACATGAATCAAATATGTACTTTATTCATTTACAATAAATTCATAATGTACATCATTCTGATTGGAGCTAAGGGCATACAACTGTCTAACAGTTTTCTATTTTATTTCATTCAAATATGAAGCAGAAAGCACAGAGGAGAAATTTTCATAGATTTAGGTTCCGCCATCTACGATTTGCAGTTTTGGAAACTGCATATTATGATCTAATCTTTGTTTTGTAGGGTAGCAGTCTTACGAATGACCCTCTTACTGATTCTTGATTGCCTTGTATCAATTGTTTAATTTTAGGTCATCTTCTTGAATTGAATCTTGAATTAAACATCAAACCCTAGACCCATTCGAAGCAGATTGGACCAAACTGGTTGGACTGAATTTGTGGTTCGATGGGGGCTGTTCTCAACCCTAAAGTTTCCTATATGGGTTCGAGAGTTGATGATTAATAGCAAGATGCAATTTGGCCCACCTCTGTAAAACCAATTTTAATGTGTTAAAACTACTTTAGCCCAATTCAGCTTAAATGCTATATGGGCCAAACTGCTCTTTGTAGTTCAGCCCATATACGTAGATAATATTATTTGATAATGTTATGGGCTTTAAATGGTCTTTGCATATGGGTTTTATAGTTATTTAATTGATTGAATCAATTATGGATTTCATGCATGTGATGTATGGATGTGTGATGTGCTACGTTCATGGGCCATAAGTATTTCTGCAACAGTTGTAGTTGTAGCCATATGAACTATAGAATTAGTTTTTAGAGAAGGAATTTTTGTATTATAAGATTGTCTTTTTGTACCCAATTTAAGAAGAAATTTGATTTCTATCTCAAAATTATGCATGGATGGTTATTCTATCTTATTTAGTATTGTGATTACTATTAAACGGAATAACAAATTCTTCACATACGGAGAACTTGAGAACGGTCTCTATGTTCTCCATCATTCTCTAGAAACAAACATCACCGAAACCACATTGAGAATAATCCCCAAGAAGAGGACCCATGATATAGTGAATCCCACATGCCTGTGGCATTGCCGACTTGGACACATTAATGTACATCGTATCACAAGGTTGGTAAAGGATGGTCCTTTGGATTTTCTAACTGTAGAAGATCTTCCAACTTGTGAACCTTGCCTTCAGGGTAAGATGACGAAACGACTATTTACTGGTAAGCCTAAAAGATGTATAGACACACTTGACCTTATACATACTGATGTATGTGGTCCCCTGTATGTTAGGACACGTAACCAGCATGTTTATTTCATAACCTTTACCAATTATTACTTATGTGTACCAAATGAGACATAAGTTTGAATCTTTTGAAAAGTTCAAAGAATTCAAAAAGAGGTCGAGAAACAGTTATGGAGAGAAATTAAGACCCTTCAATCAGATCAAGGTGGCGAATATATCTCTGACGAATTCATGGGCTACTTAAAGGATAATGGGATAGTATCACGACTAGCTCCTCTTGCTACACCACAGTTAAAATGGTGTGTCAGAAAAGAGGAACCAGACTTTATTGGATATGGTCCGATCACTTTTCGTACACTCGGAGTTACCCACATCATTTTGGGGTTACGCATTAGAGACTGTGATATACATGGTGAACCGGGTTCCAACCAAATCCGTTCCAAAAACTCCCTCTGAGCTTTGGACCGACAAGAAACCAAGTGTAAGACACTTGAAGATTTGGGGTTGTCTGGTACATGTTAAAAGAACATGTGCTGACAAATTGGAATCCAAGACCAGTCGTTGCCTATTTATAAGCTACCCCAAAGGCTCTGTGGGCTACTTATTCTATGATCCAAAAGAGCAAAAGGTGTTTTTCAGTCAAAATCCCCATTTCTTAGAAGAAGATTACATCTTGGATAATCATCATCAGGAAGTTGTTCTTGATGAGGAGAGCCCAGGGGTAGTGGGAGATGTCCCACTAGCTTCAAAAAATAACCAACCTAGGAGATCTACCCCAGTTTCCAGGCCTCCAGTTTGTTTTGGCTATGACCAAGAAAGTTACTTGGTGGAATCCAAGACCAGTGGGGATGATCTTATGACTTATACGGAAGCTATGTTGGACATAGATTTCTTGAAGTTGGTAGATGCCATGAGATTTGAAATAGACTCAATGGAAACCAATGGAATCTGAACTCTAGTTGATCCATTCCCTGGGATAAAGGCAATTGGTTGCAAATGGATTTATAAGAGGAAGAAGAGCCCCAGTGGTAAATTTGAGACCTACAAGGCTCATCTTGTGGCGAAAGGGTACACTCAGAAAGAGGGAATCGATTATGAGGAACCTTCTCACCCGTGGCCATGCTTAAATTCATTAGGATCCTGCTAGTTGTAGCAGCATACCATGACTATGAGATTTGGAAAATGGATGTCAAAACTGCATTCCTGAATGGAGGTCTTACTAAAGATGTCTATATGCAACAACCACGAGGTTTCATAGCTGTAAGTCAGGAACACATGGTTTGTAAACTCAACCGATCCATATATGGACTTAAGCAAATTTCTAGGAGTTGGAACATCCGGTTTGACTCTACCGTCAAACAGTTTGACTTTGAGCAAAATTTGGATGTACCCTATGTCTACAGGAAAACCGATGGTGATAAGGTTACGTTCTTGGTTCTGTATGTAGATGACATTCTACTCATTGGGAATGATGTAGGAATGTTAACTACGGTGAAAGTGTGGCTTTCACAACAATTCTCCATGAAATATCTTGGAGAAGCCTCCTACATACTAGGTCTTTGACTCTATAGATATAGATCGAAGAGGATAATTATCCCAATTTGTTTACATTGACAAAATGGTCAAGAGATATAGCATGGAGAACTCCAAGAAAGGAAATGTTCTTTTCAGACATGGAGTCACTCTCTCCAAGGGTATGTCTCCCAAGACTTCCGAAGAGATTGAGGGCATGAAAGAGGTTCCCTATGCCTCAGTCGTAGAGAGCACCATGTATGCCATGCTGTGCACTCGTCTTGACATTTCTCAGGCAGTGAGTGTGGTAAGCAAATACGAATCTAACCCAGGGCAGGAGCATTGGACCGTTGTGAAAAACATACTAAAATGCTTTCGAAGGACAAAAGGAGTTTTGTCTAGTATTCGATGGTAGTTCACTACAGATTGTAGGGTATACTGATACCGACAGCTAGTCAGATCCAAATGGTAAAATGTCTACATCAGGTTACATCTTCATGGCAGGGTCCTGAGTAGTAAGAATAATAGTCCACAACCCAAGCCGAACACATAGCCGTAAGTGAGGCTGCCTAATGAATGAAGGTGTTCATTATGGAATTTGGAATTCAGCACATCACCCATTCCAGTATTGTGTGACAACACTGGATCTACGGGAGATTGATGTTAAAAGGTAGCACTAGCAGAGAATGTGGCAGACCCATTGACTAAGCCACTAACACAGAAAGTGTTTGAGAAACACGTGGAAAGTTTGGGACTCCAGTTTCTACCCGATTGGACATAAGTGCAAGTGGGAGCTGTTAGCAGTTATGCCCTTTAGCTCCAATAAGATTGATGTACTTTTTTGACATTTATTGTAAATGAATAAAATACATAATTGATTCATGTCATTGTGGCGTGTTTCTGTGTTGTACCCTTAAACTAGACACTTATGGGACTCATGTTAGTTTAGAATCTTCACTGCTGTTGGATGGATTTGGGGGGATTTATCCTACCAAGGCTAACATTGATGTGCCACCAAGTTGGTTGGGGTGGCTTGTCTCAGTTGCCAGGGTGAGACCTAAGGAACATGCAGTGTGGGTTTTCTTGAAACCCTTAATCAGACCAAAATTCCAGTATTGCCCTGGACCTTGGAGATAGATGGGCAAAACTGTAATGTTACACATGATCCATAGACTTGATTATGATATTTGTAATAGGATTAGGAGAACCTCTCTTTAAGGATATAAATAGGAGAGCAGGGTGGACCTCCAAACACACACACACAGTCTGCTGAATTAAGAGAGAAGACCACACACAGTTTGACTGCTCATGTCTTCTGCTCTTTTTTTCTGTTCTTGCTGCCCCTACCTAGTTCAATCTACACCAGTGGGAGTGATCAAGAACCATTCTTGATATTGCTTTTTGCTAGAAGAGGCAATCTGAAGTTGTGCTCACCAACCCTTTACTACATTCTTGCTGAAGAATTTGGTTCTTGTTGAAGAACCATCCTACTAATTCTTCTCCACATCACATTGTGTCATCTTCAGTGGGAGTAGATTTTGGTTTTCTCTTTGGGCATGAACACCTTCGTTGGGAGTTACTGTTACTCCGTATCAGGTATATTCCTCTCCTCTCTTTCTAGTTTTAGATTTGGTCCGATTTGTTTCAAGATTGATCATTGAAAATGGAGTTTTCTAAAATAGGGAATGTGATTCCCATATGGGAGAGAGAGAAATTTTTGAAATTTCACCCAACCTTTTGGCCATCCATATGATGAGTCTCTCATCCATTCAATTCCCCCATTTGAGGGAAGGGTGGAAAACAAAGGCACCGCTTGGTTCGCGGGAATAGGGAACCAGAATTGGAATGAGCTATTCCAATTCTAATTGTTTGGTTGGGCAGAATCAACATCCCATTCCCATTCCTAGTTGAAATGGGATTCCCCCATTTGAGGGAATGCCTTCCCTTCATAATGAAATCCCATTCCTACTGATTCTAGTTTTCATTTCTCATTCCTGTTTGAACCAAATAGACTATGGGAATAGACCCTTCCAATTCCGATTCTCACTATGAACCAAACAGACCCAAAGTTCCCACCATAAAAGAACTGGAAATAATATCTGAAATATTTTTGTAAAAAAATCCATTTTACGAAGAAACAAATGCAACCTTAAGCACTCTTTGTTGATCAGAATGTCCAAACCATATTTAACATGAATAGTCTTTAATTAAGCAACTGAAGATAAAACAAAGCTTGCATGTGTCATGAGGGTGTAGGGTGCAACTGGTTTTCAGAAATTGGTAGCCCATCAATTAACCATACAAACAAGAATTCATGTAATAACTAAACTTGCTCACACCAAATCTCTTTGTTATCTACATATTTCCTTTGATCAAGATAAATTCCCAATTGTGTTGTTGTTTATGGTAACTTTAGCTCAACTGCATCAATCTTCTAAGTCTCAATGACTACGAGTAGTGCTTGCCTCTCCAAACATCTCAGGATCTGGCTATGAATGGAACAGGATCTGTTCCTCACACGAGGGTGCCTCACATGCACATCCACCGTGCATGGGAACATCTCCTGTGAATAATAACTTATACATAAGGGAGATGTTCCCAATGCACGGTACGATGTGCATGTGAGGTGCGAGTGAGGCACCCTATGCGAGGAGTAGATCCAGCTATGAATGCCCAAAGCTTTCCTCCCCCACTTTATCACCCCTGTCCCCCCAATTGCTTGATGCCACATGTGCATATGTCATTATTTTTTTTCCCAACATCTTGGAGCTGGATCATCATCATTAAAGCCTTATGGCCCCTATCCCAATAATAAACTTATTTGGCCATTCCCTTTTATTTAGGCCATGTTTGGGAGTACTTATTGAATAAGTGCTTAAAAACAAGTGTTTATTCAAATAAGCACTTATTTGCATTTGGCCTAATCACTTATTTTAAATTGGGTGTTTGGTGGTCTTTTTCTCTAATAATCACTTAAATAAGCAATTGTGACTCTTTTGTCCTTCATTTTCTTTCAATTTTTCAAAACATCTAATCCAAAGTGAATGAATAAAAGTACTTTGATAGAAGTGCTTTTATAAAAGTTCTTTTACGATGCTTTCATAAAAGTGCTTTGATAAAAGTACTTCCATAAGTATTTTTAAAAAAGTATTTCTATAAAGTGCTTTTGTAAAAGCGTTTTCGTAAAAAAATGTTTTCCTAAATATACTTTCATAAAAGTGCTTTCGTAAAAATACTTTATTTTTGTAAAAGTACTTTTCATAAAATTACTTTTATAAAAGTGCATTTATAAAATTGTATTGTAAAAGGGTATAAATGGTATTCTAAAAATTCACCGGAGATAATTATGGGAGAAAAAATGAATAAGTGCTTATTGTATGGGCACTTAAAAAAAGCTAGAAATTTGGGCTTAAAAAATAATCCCTCATTTTTAAATAAGCAGTTATTTCATCTTATTTCCCAAACACCAATAAGTGCTTAATGGTGTGATTCCCGCCTAAATAAGCACTCCCAAACATGGCCTTAATATCATATCCATTGTTAAGTTAAGAGCACTCAAATTGTTTCTTGTTATTTGTATTCATGTCTATCTTTTTGATCTGCCCCTAATCTTTCTAACCCCTTCAACTTGTAATAAATTGCTTCACATGGAGTCTATAAGTGGTAGGGGCATAGTCAAATATAAAGAGAGGGGGGTGTTTTGCTAAAACATAATAATTTGTATAGTTAGTGGGTGGAAGTAGTGGCAAACATGTAATAAAGTTGATCCCTCCCCCCTTAACTCCAAAAATTAAAAAAAATTTGTTTACTTTTTCTTTCACAAAAAAGCTATAATAAACCCTAATCTTTCTAACCCCTTCAACTTGTAATAAATTGCTTCACATGGAGTCGATAAGTGGTAGGGGCAGAGTCAAATATAAAGAGAGGGGTGTTTTTGTTAAAACATAATAATTTATATAGTTAGTGGGTGGAAGTAGTGGCAAACATGTAATAAAGTTGATCCCCCCCCCAAAAAAAAATAATAAATAAAAAGTCCCATTAAAATGTTAAAATTGCTCTCTAACTCTCTACCACCCCTCCACTTAACTCCAAAAATTAAAAAAAAAATCGTTTACTTTTTCTTTCACAAAAAGCTATAATAAACCCAAACCCTCCCACTCTATTTCTGTCCAAACCTTACCTCCTTTACTCCCTATCTCATTTTCTTTGTTTTTGCCAAGGGGGCAGACCAAGGGAAAATTAATCCCGTGAGAGCCATCCGTCCCTCCCTCATTCTACTTGTGTTGTTTATGTTGCCAATCTCTATCATATAATTGACTTAATATATAACTTATTTCATTACCCTAAGCCAAAAAAAAGTTATTTAGCTTAGCCGCCCCCTTTAAAAGAAAATTCCTAACACTAGCATTGGTAGGTTATCTTCTTCTACACATATGATTAAGAAACTGTTCTTTGAGCTGCGTTTGGTTGCGATACAAATGTCAAATTGGTATACAAATGCACTTCGTCACCAGTTTAGTTTTGCATGCATTTATTTATGTTTAAAAATACACAAAGAATCAATTTGGTGTACAAATGCATTTCATTAGCACAAATTTCATGACCACCGGCATTGACTTAAATCGGTGGTTTTCCGGCGGTCTTTCTTTGCCCTTATAGCCACCGTTGGCAAAAATATAGACTACCATGATATCCGCATAAAACTGCTGGCATAGGTGGCACCAACTTAGGCCATTGAATTGAAGCATTGCCGGCGGTTTGTCAAAATTACCGGCTTATCCATCCCTATACTGACAGTCATACACCGCTGGGAAAAAGTAAATAAACAAACTTTTTTAAAAACCGGCATTGGAAATTGTTAGTACAAATAAAAGTAGATCGACAACTTAGGTTTTTCCCAAATTGGCTAGTTACTTAAGGCGGCGATCTGAACTGCTGGCTTAGGTTTTTCCCAAATTAGCTAGTAACTTAAGGTGGCAGTCTGAATTGCCGGCTAGGTTTTGCCAAAATTGGCCAATTACGTATGGCGACTGATGAGAATGAAAATTATCATATTTTTATTCCTTAATATTTAGTTTTTTATACTTATTTAGTGCTTAAATAGACTCATTATTCTTATATTTTGATTTAGGACACGAAAGGAGGCGTTAAGTGAAAAACAAGGCTAACCGGGTAATTCTGGACAGTTTCAGCACTGCGTCGTAATTTGGGTATAACTCTCTCATCCGGACTCCGATTGAGATGATGTGTTGGAAAGATAAGAAAAAGTTATACAACTTTAATTTTTGGAGTTTTGATAGATACAGACGTAATCGAGGTGAAAATGGGGCCCGAATTATTTGCAACTGCACTGCTGACGTGCTGGAGCCATTCCTTAACCTGCAAGTTTTCATCAGTGAATTGACGAGAATTAGGGTTTGAACCCTTGAAGAAAAAAATAGAAGAAGAAGGATAACTGCTAGAGAGGAAGAAGGTTGATGAATGCGAATTGAAGAGGAGAAGATCGAAGACTGATGCAGATTTCTTAGGTCGTCTTCTTCTTTGATTATGCAATTTGGTAACCTAGATTTGATTAGGGTATCTTGATGTTTCTTTATTGAATTTCTTTCTTTTATGCGAACCATGATGAATTTTAATTCTGACTTGTAATTAATTTTAAGCAGATCTGATTGATTGTGATTTATTCTTGGGAATCTTGATTAGGGTTTTCAATTTATAGAATAATATTAGCCACATTGTTCTTGTATCTTGGATTACTTGAATTGCTTGAGAAAGAGTTTAGGTAATCAGATCTGTTAGACAGTCTTGTATGCCCTTAGCTTCAATCGGATTTGATGTACTTTTATTATTTAGTGGAAATAAATTAAAGTGCATGATTGATTCATGTTGTTTGGTATAATTCTGTAAAAGACCCTAAACCTAGACACTTATAGAAACTTGTGTTAGTTTTATGTTCACAGCCATTGGATAAGCCTGGGGAGATTTATCCTACCAAGGCTGATACTGATATGCCACCAAGTGTTGGGATGGCCTATTTCGGCCATCAAGGTAAGACCCAAGGCACATTCAGTATGGGATTGCTTGAACCCTTGAACCGGACCAGATTTCCAGTATTGCCCTAGACCTTGGAGACAGATGGGGGACAAAACCTGGACATGTTGGGGCAGTCTGAGAATTCATCTGAGTGAGTGGTCATAGTGACAGGATCAGCCCCTTTGTCGGACCTGTTGGGGCAGTTTGAGAATTCCACACCCTTCATGGCGTCCATTAGATGGATCCTACCATTCTTTCAAGATCATCTAATCAAGAAAATGGGCTGAAGGCATCTTAGAGACAATTTTCCTGGTTCGGTTGGTAATCACTCATACCTGAATTGATGACCTGCAAATTTTTTGTTCTTAATGCATCTATGGTGATTAAATTTCTAATAGAGATATAGGAATTGTCACCTATAGATAGGGTGGGCTATGCTAGAGAGAGGCTACTCGTAAAACTAGGGTTTCTCCAACCCAAGACTGAATTCACTTTAGTTGGACAGCTTAAGAATTTAATTGTTAAATCGGTTTTGTTCGTTCTTGCATGCATTAATTCTTCTTATCATTAAAAGTCTAATCTGAAACTATTTAGGGTAGTTTGCTAATTAGTAGTTAGGATTTTCTTTGCTTAATATTTTGGTTTATTAGATAACATACGACTGATTCAGTACTAGTAGTTGTTGGATCAATCCTCGTGGGAACGATACTCTACTCATCATTGTATTACTTGCTTGGCTAGTGCACTTGCTAGTGTAATCTATACGCATCAAGTTTTTGAAGGGATAGGAAACCCATCATATGGACGCCCAAGATTGCGGAATAAAGGGGGCGAATTTCAAAAATTTTTCTTTCCCTTCAACTGGGAATCGAATTCCCTATTTAGAAAATCATATTTTCAAGGATCATTCTTCAACCATAAACTGAACCAGATCTAAACCAAAAGGAGGAGAGAGAGATAATACCTGATATAGAGAAACAATATCTCTCAATGGAGGTGTTCACGCCCAAGGTAGATACCAAAATCTGCTCCCATTGAAGATGGCGCAGTGCAAGGTGGAGGAGAATCAGCAGTGTCCTTCCTAAGAACCTGATTCTTCCCAAGAATCACCTGGACAGCTTGTGAATACAACTCCTACCAATCTTTTCTCTAAAAGATTGGTGACGGGTTTGTCGAAGCCCTCAAAATTATTACTATTCCCACAATAAAATATTTGCAGTAAAAGTGGTTCTAGGTCGAATCCCACAGGGAGCAAATCAGTAATCTCTTAGCTGAATGGGTAAAGTAATTGTGTGGGAAAATTAAATAACTAAAATTAAAAGAATAACAAACTAAACAAACAAGAGAAAATCAGTCTTACCGAATTCTGGTTCAAGGGTTCGGGTTGAATCGATTGGCCATCGATCCTAGGTACAATTCAGCATTCTTGCAATTCAAGCATTTAACCTTAGATTTATTAGGATAGCCATAATAAACCTTGTGTTTTCCTAATTCAGTTGACCAAACCCAGCATTCGATCAACACTTATCACCACTCAACTGGGTACGATAGCGTTCCATGTTAAACAATGATAGCATTAAGATTTGTGAAAACAGTTAAACCAAAATAACAATAATTGAGATAGCTGCAATTACTGAATTTTGTTCCATCGATTCTTTTAGGTTGAACCATGTTAAAACATTGGTCAAAGGCTGTCACGAACAATTGACCCAAAAAGATAACAACCTAATTGCTACTTGTACCATTATTCGTGACAATTACGGATCACCGAAATCATGGATAGCAGTAGGAAAATCAACATTAATTCAGTTTGTCAGACTAATTAACATTAACATCCAATAAAAATGTGCACAAGAACCAATGAATACTTGAATTAAAAAGAAAGAAAATAAAGTAACTACAGAACCTCACAATGACACAATCGAACCTTCCCACTTGAACCAGAAAAAGAAGCTTAGCTACTCATGATCTGCGCAATCTCCATGCTCTTCTTCTCCATAGCCGAACTGCCTTCTTGCTTCTTGGTCTTCTTGATGATCTCTTGGATCTTGGAATGAGTGATTGCTAGAGCTGGTTCGCCCCCCTCTTTATATAGCCAAAGGAGAGGGCTGTTTTCCAACTCCTTCTAGGAGATCATCTTATCCTTAGGGTGTTTTGATCTTCTCTTGAACTAATCCTATCCTATCTCTTATCTAATGCTCTAATCTCAATCTTCTTATCTCTCTAAGATTACATTCAAGACTTTAGATCTGATAAAACTCTCTCCTTGGAGATTACATTCGAAATTCGGACTCTTAACTCTTGAATTCGAGTTGGGCTGCTTCAAGGTACTTCTGCGAGTTGGGCTTAAGTTGTGAAATGGGCTTGGCTGCGAACTTGCTCCGACTTTGGGCTCGTTTTCGTACTCGATGCGGGCCGAATCTGTCAAAACCCAAAACATAAAAGTTGTAGGCCTTCCTTTTATCTTTCTAATGCTTCTTGAATTGTCCAATTCGGTGTCCTGAATTGAGAGTTAGGCCCAGATTACTGACTGTCATAGAAACTGTGCAAAATCACCCGATTTGCCCTATTTTCTTCCAATTGCCTTCTTTATTGCCTTGAATCGAAATACAAGAGTAATGAGTCCATTTAAGTGCTAAATAAATGTAAAAGAGTGAATATTAGGGGATAAAATTAGGGTTCGTTTTGGTCTCATCAAATACCCCCACACTTAAACTTTGCCCGTCCTCGGGCAAGGAAAAAAAAAAAAAACTCAAGTAACACAAGAGAGACTAACTATTGATTTTCAATCTTTTTTTTTTTCTCTACATGAGGCCTGGTTCATTTAGTTCAGACTTGGTAACCTTTCCCTTTTCATCTCTTTCTCCCTTTTTCTTGTCCAAGAGTGATCGCAAATCACCATTCCTCATGGTCCCAAGTTAAATCGATAGTCAAGGATACAAGCCTTCCAGGGCTGAAACTCCTTGGACTACACGGGTGCTCATTGCTTTTAACAAACCAATTCATCCAGATGCAATTACTTTCCTTTGAATCAAAACAAGGTGTGCTTATTGCCATAAGTTTGCTATGTATCACATCTTCACCACTTAGTGTGAATTCCTAGGATCTGAAGGTGAGAATGGGGTTGGGGTATTAGCCTCTCTCTGACTATGACTTTGATGTGTGGCTCATTGTGACACTAGCAAGTGCACTAGCCGTTCAAGTAATAAAGTAGTGAGTGAAGTATCATTCCTACGAGGATTTAGGAAACAATTACCAATACTAAATTGAGTACTTCTTATCTGATCAACAAATAAATCAAAACTTTAATGAAAGCTAAAAAATCCTAAATTAAAATCTATCTAAATCATTGGCCCAATTGCCTTCAAATGAGGTTAGAAGAGTAAGCAGTAAATGTCAATCTCAGAATTCAGCAATCTATCAATTTGGATCATTCGAATAAATCATGATTGAGCCTTGGTTTGGTGAAACCCCAAGGTCATGAACAGCCTCTCTCAAGCGCATGTTCATCCTATGCATGAGTGACGGTTCTTCTATCTCTAGCAAGAATCTAATTCCCATGCATGCATTTCTTCAAACACTTCTAAGGCATCAATTCAAATCTGAAATGATCACCAACTGAATTGTGCAAGTTATCTCTAACCTTGCACTCAATTCAGTTCTTGAATAGTAGATCTGAATTCCTAGAGTCTCTCTCAAGCACTCTAGGAATTCCAAGCTGTAGATTAATTCGGCCAATCTAAAAATTGTAGATCTGAATTCTCTTTCAAGCAATTCAGATCTTGCAATCTCAGATCTGAGAATTCAGATCTGAGTTTTGAAGGTTAGTTGGTCGAATTAATCTACAATAACACCCTTATTCAAGATACTTCAAGTACAATTCATGACCATTTGAATGAATAAAAAAGAATTAGATTGCTGAACTGAAATTTTACAAGCTGAAATACATCAAGGAAGAACGGAAAAAAGGAGAAAGAAGAAAGAAAATATAACAAAGAAACTGAATTCGAATCAAAAGAGAATGAAACTACAATTGCTTTATTACAAAAGATCTTTGAATCACAAACCCTCAATTCGAACTCACCTTCTCTTCTAGCTTGCTTGTCTTGAACTTCCTTCAGCCCTTCTTCTTCTTCTTCCTTGCACCTAGCTTTCTTCTCTTCTCTTCTCTCAAGGTGGCCGAACCTCTAAGAGTGGGAGAGCCTTCCTCTCAAGCAATTGAACACTCTCCCCCCTCCTAGAGGCCTCCTTATATAGTTTTTCAAGGGGGCTCTTGCCCCTTCTTGTAGCCTCTAGAATGGGGTGTATTACACCCCTTTCTTGAACTTTCTAGAGCTCTCTTGAAAGCCTCCTAAGGGCTGCTATTTGGGCTGCACTTAGGCTCTCTCTTAGCACATGATAGCTATACATTGAGCTGCTCTTTTGGGCTGAGAATGGGCCTTCCTTGCTGGGCCGAATTCTACTCTTAGCTAGGCTTTTTTTCTTGGATTTTTTTCAAGGAATCCACTTGCTCTTCTTGGGCCGAAGTGCTTTCTCTTGCTTCCACAACCGGGCTGAACTGAAATTGGTCTTTTTGAACCTTCTTTTCTTGCCTTTTTCTTTCCTTTTCTTGGATTAATTATCCCTGAACTTATTCTTAGCATTAAGCTAAATTAAGGCAAAAATTAATAAAACCGGCATAAAAATCCATGCTAAAGTCCTCAAAAATTATAGATAAATTGTAAGTTCATCAGACTTATACAGTTTATGACACACAGAAGTGAAAAGAAGAGCATCACCTATGATCCCGAGATTGAATGAACTCTCCGTCGCCGTCTTATAGCTTCTAAGGAAGGGAGAGCTGAAAGTGCAGAGATGGCCAAACAAAGGACCATGATGGATTATGCCAAACCATCCCTTACTGGGCAGCCTCGAGCATTGTGAGACCAGCAGTAGCTGCCAACAATTTTGAAATAAAACCAGCTATAATTCAGATGATTTAGAATACAGTTCAGTTCTGCGGCTTAGCTCATGAAGACCCGAATACTCACATCACCAACTTCTTGGAAATATGTGACACATTCAAGCACAACAGGGTTAGTGATGATGCGGTGAGGCTCAAATTGTTTCAGTTCTCATCGAGGGACAAGGCTAAGACGTGGCTGAATTCTCTCCTAGCTGGATCGATCTCTACTTGGGATGAAATGACCAGTTGTTTCCTATCCAAGTATTTCCCTCCGTCCAAGACAACAAAGATGAGGAATGATATCACCACCTTATTTCAGCAGGACGGAGAGTCATTGTATGAGTCAGGGGAGCGTTACAAAGAATCACTAAGGAAGGTCCCTCATCCTCGACTTCCCGTATGGTTGCAAGTTCAAACATTTTATAATGGGTTGACCGAAGCCAACAAAACTATTATGGATGCTGCAGTTGGGGGATCCATTATAACAAGACCCCTGAAGTTGCCCATGCACTCATTGAGGAGATGGCTGCAAACAACTACCAATGGCATTTCGAGAGAACCCAAGTTAGGAGACAACCCTGACTTCATAATGTAGACACCTATACAACACTGTTTGCACAAATCGGTGCCCTCAGCAAGAAGATAGATGAAATGCCATTGGCAACCATGCATGTTTAGACCGTAGCCTGTGAATGGTGTGGGGGTGGTCACATCAGCACTGAATGCCAAGTAAAAAATTAGTTCTTGTAGTCCCCTGAGCAGGTAGATTATGTTGGTAACTTGCAAAGGCAGCAAGGCAGTTAGTGCCCTCATGCTTTTAACCCCGTTTGGAGGAGTCACCCGAATCTGTCTTGGCAAAATCAAAATGCGGTGAAACCCTTTCCCCAAAATTTCAATCAGTCGGAGAAGAAATCTAATCTAGAGGAGCTAATAACCAAGTTCATAGTAAGTGCAGAAATGAGATTCTAGAACCAAGAAGCATCAATCAAGAACTTGGAGAATCAAGTGGAATTGGCACAAATGATATCGGCTAGAGTACCAGGCACTTTACCCAGCAACACTGAGGCAAATCCAAGAGAGTAGGTGTAGGCCATTACCTTGAGGAGTGGTAAGGAGCTGTAAGAGGTGGAGAAGAAGGCAAAGGAAGAAAGCAAGGTGGGTGCAACCCTAGAAACTGAAATGGAGGAAGAGCAATCTGAACCAAAGAAAGAGAAAAGTCAACAACTGCAAGTACCATTTCCCTATAGGCTTTAGCAACACAAATTAGAAAAAGAATTCGGTAAGTTTCTTGAAATTTTTAAGAGTTTACATATTAACATTCCTTTTGCAGATGCTTTAGCCCAAATGCCACTATGCAAAGTTCCTGAAGGAGATATTGGCAAACAAAAGGATACTAGGAGACGCGGCTACAGTTGTGCTGAATGAAGATTGTTCAGCAATCCTCCTTAACAAGCTGCCCCAGAAACTGAAAGATCCAAGGAGTTTCACTATTCCTTGCACTATAGGCAATTTGAAAATTAATAAGGCATTGTGTGATTTAGGAGCTAGTATAAATTTGATGCCATATTTGGTTTTTAGGAAATTGGGGTTGGGTGAACCCCAACCCACTAGAGTTGCATTGCAATTAGCTGATAGGTCCATCAAGCATCCTAGGGGAATCATAGAAGATGTGCTTGTTAAAGTTGATAAATTCATTTTTCCATTAGATTTCATAGTATTAGACATGGAAGAAGACGTTGATGTCCCACTTATCCTAGGGTGGCCCTTCCTAGCTATGGGAAAGGCAACGGTTGATATCCAAAAAGGATAACTCAGCCTTAGGATTCAAGACGAGGAAGTAACTTTTGAAATGTCCGATACTTTGAAACATGCATCTTCTATTGATGAATCATGTTATATGATAGATGCCATTGATGATGTGGTTGATGGATGTTTTCAGGTCAACGGTCAGCACCTCAAACCATATATAGTGGATGGAGCATTGTCTACCCCACCAACTGTGTACCTAGATGTTCATTGATCCCACTAGACTATTGAGCTTCAGATAGAAAACAAGCGCTTATTAGGAGACAACCCAATGCTGATAAGTAGCTTTTATTATTATGTGTTTATGCTTTTCTTTTTTTTTGTATCATTCGAGTTTCTTTTCTAGGATGTTAATTTTGTAGATTGCAGATCTCTTTGAGTGTTTATCATTCTCTCCTCCTAGTTTCTTTTGGTTCTTAGCAGCTAGAGGGTCCAATCGAAGGAGCCACTCCAGATTTCAGAATGCTCTTCAAGAAAGTTCTCTAAACCGCTTAAATGCTTGAAGTTCAACTGCTCACATTGTTGAATTCATCTTAAGATTCTATCTCTATGAACATTGAGGGCAATGTTCTGAAAAAATGATAGGATCCATCTAATGGACGCCATGAAGGGTGCGGAATGGGTGGGCGAATTTCAAAAAAATTTCCTACCTTCTTCCAATTGGGAATCATATTCCCTAAATTTAGAATACAATATTCAAGGATTCTACTTGAACCATAATCAAACCAGATCTGAACTAAAAGGAAACAGGAAGGATTATACCTGATCCGGAGAGACAATATCTCCCAAAGTTGGTGTTCATGCCCAAAGAAGAAACCAAGATCCACTCCTGCTGAAGATGACATAGCTGTGGATGGAACGGAACCAGCAAGGTGCATCCTACACACTGGATTCTTCGCAAGAATCCCCTGGAAACCTTGAACACAGAACCTTTTTGGCCTTTCTTGCAAGACTGTTGTAAAAGAATGGTTAGATAGTCTTGTATGCCCTTAGCTTCAATTGGATTTGATATACTTTTGTTATTTAGTGGAAATAAATTAAAGTGCATGTTTGATTCATGTTGTTTGGTATAATTCTGTGTAAGACCCCAAAACTGGACACTTATAGAAACTTGTGTTAGTTTTAAATGTTCACAGCCATTGGATAAGTCTGGGGAGATTTATCCTGCCAAGGCTGATACTGGTGTGCCACCAAGTGTTGGGATGGCTTGTTTCGGCCATCAGGGTAAGACCCAAGGCACATGCAGTATGGGATTGCTTGAACCCTTGAACCGGACCAGATTTCCAGTATTGCCCTAGACCTTGGAGACAGATGGGCAAAACTAGAAAGTTACACCTGACCCTAGACTCAATTATGACACATCACTAGGTGTCGGATCGGGCTGTCTTTGATGTGTCAATCAGTGAGATCCTTAGTGGGGGTCAAAACTTGGACATGTTGGGGTAGTCTGAGAATTCATCTGAGTGAGTGGTCATAGTGACGGGATCAGCCCCTTTGTCGGACAATGATAATGATAGGTAATACACTCTCTCTAATGGAAACCAAACTGCCGGCAGTTGATTTCAATCGTTGGAATTTTGTTTTGCAAAATAAGATATATATATATATATATATATATATATATATATATATATATATATATATGTATATGTACGGTTTCAAAAGATTTGCAAAAGGTTTTAATTCCCAGGATCCATGTGAGTAGAGAGTGCGGCATTGTTCCTTGTAGCTGAAGGAGAGGTCTTCTCTTGTCGGGCGGTGCTTGATCATTAAGGGCTGAGAGGTTAAGTGTAAGACCATTTAGGATAATACCTGATGGGCTAATCTTGCACCTGCCCACAGTCCCTGGGTTTTTATAAGATGGCTTGGCCCAGGGACATCTTAATGTAAGTGTTGGGCCCATAGGGTCCATGTGATGGGCTCAAGGGGGTCACTGAGTCTTTCAGTGAATTCGGCTGGGCCTTGTATTAAAGGCTGGGCGGAACCCATGTGGCTGGTGTGTAGATCAATGCTTGGGTCCTACGCCATACAAAGAAGCCCAACTGGGCAGTAGGTTGGAAACTAGTTAAACACTGAACACTTAATGGGCCAAAAGCCCATTTCGAACTGGGTTGATATGATCACCAGTTCATAGGGTGAATCTGAGATTAGTGTTAGTAAAAGGATTGGGTCTTTGACCTTATCCACTCTAAGAGACCAATTCAAATTAGATTTGAATCTGGTAACCTCCTGATAAGATCAGGAGTTAACTAACTTAATCTGCATATAGGATTAAAATTAACCTCTATCCAAATACTGATTTGGATTGGGATAAATCCCAAATTATTGGGAGGTTTCTTAATCAAGAAGAAAGAGGCGAAAACCCTAGTAGAAATATCAGATTTTGAACTAGGGGGTTTTGAGTAAGCAAGAAATGTTAGACAGTTTTGTATGCCCTTAGCTTCAATCTGATTTGATGTACTTTTGTTATTTAGTGGAAATAAATAAAGTGCATGTTTTATTCATGTTGTTTGGTTTAATTCTGTGTAAAACCCTAAAACTGGACATTTATAGAGACTCATGTTAGTTTTAAATGTTCACAGCCGTTGGATAAGTCTGGGGAGATTTATCCTGCCAAGGCTGATACTGGTGTGCCACCAAGTGTTGGGATGGCCTGTCTCAGCCACCAGGGTAAGACCCGAGGCACATGCAGTATGGGATTACTTGAATCCTTGAACCGGACCAGATTTCCAGTATTGCCCTGAACCTTGGAGATAGATGGGCAAAACTGGAAAGTTACACCTGACCCCTAGACTCGATTATGACATTTCACTAGGTGTTGGATCAGGCTGCCTTTGGTATGCCAATCAGTGAGATCCTTAGCGGGGATCAAAACCTGGGTATGTTGGGGCAGTTTGAGAATTCATCTGAGTGGATGATCATAGTGACAGAATCAGCCACTTTGTCGGACAAAGGGTAATGATCGGGAATGCACTCTCTCTGATGGAAACCAAACTGCCGGCAATTGATTTCAATCGTTGGAATTTTGTTTTGCAAAATTAATATATTTATATATATATGTACGGTTTCGAATTGTTTGCAAATGGTTTTAATTCCCGGGATCCATGTGAGAGGAGAGTGCGGCACTATTCCTTGCAGCCGAGGGAGAGGTCCTCTCTTGTCGGGCAGTGCTTGATCATTAAGGGCTGAGAGGTTAAGTGTAAGACCATTGAGGATAATACCTGATGGGCTAATCTTGCACCTGCCCACAGTCCCTGGGTTTTTATAAGATGGCTTGGCCCAGGGACCACTTAATGTAAGTGTTGGGCCCATAGGGTCCATATGATGGACTCAAGGGGTTCATTGAGTTTTTCAGTGAATTCGGCTGGGCCTTGTTTTAAAGGCTGGGACGAACCCATATGGCTGGTGTGTAGATCAATGCTTGGGTCCCACGCCATACAAAGAAGCCCAACTGGGCAGCAGATTGGAAAGTAATTAGACACTGAACACTTAATGGGCCAAAAGCTCATTTCGAGGTGGGCTGATATGATCACCCATCCTTGGGGCGAATTTGAGATTAAAGTTAGTAAAAGGATTGGGCCTTTAGCCTTATCCACTCTTAGAGACCAAATTCAAATTAGATTTGAATCTGGTAACCTCCTGATAAGATCAGGAGTAAGCTAACTCTATTTGCAGAAAGGATTAAGATTATCCCCTATCGAAATACTGATTTGGATAGGGATAACTCCTAAAAAGGAGGTTTCTTAATCAAGAAGAAAGGAGGAGATTTCCAACCACCTTGAAGAGGTATAGGATATCTCCTGCGAATTAAGATCAGATCTGATTCTTACTCTCAAAAAAAAAAAACAGAAAAAGCAGTTCAGCCTTTTTCGTTTTGGAAATCTCCTCCTGCCGCCGCCATCTGCCATTGCAAGATTAGATCTTTGCAGAAAAGAAAGTCAAGAAATCTGTTCTTGACATCAGTCTTGCAAGAAAGACTGAAAAAGATTCAGTGTTTAGTACTTCCAGAGGATTCTTAAGAAGGATCCAGTGTGTAGGACGCACCCTGCTGGTTCTGTTCCATTCACAGCTGTGTCATCTTCAGCAGGAACGGATCTTGGAGCATTCTTTGGGCGTGAACACCAACTTTGGTAGATACTGCTTCTCCGGATCAGGTATATTCCTCCCATTTATCTTTTCGTACAGATCTGGTTTGATTATGGTTCAAGTAGGATCCTTGAATATTGTATTCTAAATTTAGGGAATATGATTCCTAGTTGAGAGAAGGTAGGAAATTTTTGAAATTCGCCCACCCATTCCGCAACCCCTTTATGGCGTCCATTAGATGGATCCTACCATTCTTTCAGTGGTATCAGAGCCACAGGTTCGAATCTTGAACCAAAAGAAAATCAGATCTGACCCTGCGTAGATGGATAGAAGGTGTTCTTTCAGGATTTGCGCAGATTGTTTTGTTTTTTTCAAGAAACTGTTTCTTGTTAAGGGCGATTGATCTGAAATTAATTTTATTAAATCCAAAATTTATTTAGAATTGTTCTTTATTTATTTTGTTTTAATGGACTGTTCGAACCTGGAGATCACAGTGCAGATTTGGCGCAGATAGTCTGCGCACCCTTTTTCTTTCTATTTATTTATATTCGGTTTGTAAATAATTTTTTTTATTTTTTTTTAGACTGAATGTATAGGATTTGATCAAGAATGTAATTAATAGAAATATGAGTTCTGTTATTTTTTCTTGATTAAAGAAGAAGGAAGAAGAAGGCGGTGCTGGAGATTTGCAGTTGGAGAAATCGCTTTCTGCGATTTGCAGTTTGTGAAACTGCAACCCTTGTGATTAACCTCTGTTTTGCAGGTGGTGCAAACAGTCCATAGTTTGATTTGTGATTGTTTGAAATCAAAATTATTAATTTCAGATCTTTCATGAATTAATTCTTGAATTGAAAATCAGTTTTGGATCCTCTCGGACTAGATTGGACCAAAACTGTTTGGACCGAATCTGGGGTTCGATAGGGACTGTTTTTCAGTCTGTATTTCTCACACTTGCTGTTCCAAATCTGATGTTCAATTACAGGGATTAATTCGGCCCACCTGTAAAGCCCAGTTTTAAAGGGTTAAAACTGCAAAAGGCCCAATACTGTGAGATAAGCTGTATGGGCCGAACTGCTATCTGCGATTCAGCCCATACACCTAGTAGTCATTAATTGTTAATGACTTAGATTTTAAATGGACTATTCAATGGGCTTTACAGCAGTTAATTGATTGGATCAATTCCTCCTTTACATGTGATGTTTGGATGTTTGATGTGCTGCGACCATGGGCCATAAGTAATTGGCCCATGAAGACTCGTTAGTGGCTCTTGCGCACACCATGGCTGAATGCACATCATTGCCATAGTGTCCTTCAAGGTCATTGGATGTCCCCTCTTTGCTTGGTGGGCCCCACAACCCTAAAAAGGGATGCGTACGGAACCCCTAGCCGATTAAGGCCCACCAGAAATCTGACTTTATGAAAGTCAGTGGGAGCCACTCTAGTTTGACCTAAATTAAAACTAGGGCATTTTTGTTCCCTCCAGCAAATATGAATGCATGTGATAGGGAGACCCATATGATGGACTCTCTAAAGGCCTTCTGTCATTAGCACAATGATGGGTCCTTCAGTAATGAGGAAACGCACCATAAAATTGGGCTATCCATTTGCTATTGGATCTATTAGAGTGTTTCATAAGATGATAGGGGCGTCATAGACCGATGTGGGAGGGGCTTCACCAGAAAATGGGAACTCTCTCACGGTACCTTGGCGTAACCTGAATATGATGGGTAAGCACTCACTGGATAGAAAGGTTTACCTGAAAACGGCTCTGAACCTTGTCTGACAGAGGCCAAAGGGAAACTCATTTGATGAGTGGATATGATCCGTCACAGAAAGGTGGTGAGGTTATGCAGCTGAAACAGTTGGCTTCATGCACCCCATGTGATTTCCCACATTTCCAGAGACATTTCGTCGTCTCCGTCACTGAGAAAGGAGAGAAATCTCAGAGATGAACAAATGGGAATGGAACATAGATTAAAAACCATATCTATGTAGGTAACATGAATCAAACTAAGGTTGTGGACTAATGATTTTGCTATTTTATCAAAAAATGGCAAACGGTCAATTTGCAAAGCTTCTAGACGATAACAAGCTAAAGGGACCAAACTATGCCGACTGGTACAGAAATCTTATGCTGGTCCTAACTTCCAAAAAGTTAGACAAGGTAGTGAAAAATCCTGCACCGGAACGTCCGGGTGATAGGGCTTCTGAGGCCCGGAGGAGGGACTACCAAGAGTGGGAGGATAAGAACTCCCTAGCCCGCTGCTTTGTCGTTGCCTCATTAGACAAGTCAATACAGAGGCAGTTCGATCAGATCAAACTAGCCAAGGACATATTGGACAGTCTAAGAACAATGTATGAAGAGCAGAACCGTTCTACTTGACAGAAGGTCCTGAAATTGTTCATGACCGCGCAGATGACCAAATGGCAGAAAGTTCATGACCATTGTCTTCGGATGATGGGTTACATTAACGAACTTGAAGCTCTTGGATCCGGGCTAGATCTTGGCATGCAAGTGGATGCCATCATCAATTCTTTGCCCTCTTCCTTCAATGCGTTCACAATGAACTACAATATGAATAAGCTGAATGTCAGCGTCCAGGAACTCAGCAATATGTTGCAGAGAGCCGAGGATCTACTCAAGAAGGATGAGCCTGTGGTTATGCTTGCTGAAGCTAACAAATCGGGCAAGAAAAAGAGAAAGGCAAAGAAGCCTCAGAAGAAGGCTACCAATCCTAAGAAGCAGAAGAAGAACAAGGCATCCGATGTCTGTCACTTCTGCAAGCAGACCGGCCACTGGAAGAAGAATTGTCCTGCCTACCTGGAATCTAAGAAAGGTAACATCGAAACTTGTGTCATAGAAACTAACTTGTTAGTTACTTCTGTGTCCTGGTGTGTTGACTCCGGGGCTTCAACTCATGTGTGTAACTCACTGCAGGGGTTCAAAGTTAGCAGAAGGTTGAGTGAAGGTGAAGTGACATTATTCTTGGGAACAACTGCAAGTGTTGCAGTAGCGGCAATAGGAACCGTAGAATTAGTTTTTGAAAAAGGAATGCTTGTACTTAAAGATTGTCTTTATGTACAGAACTTGAGAAGAAATTTAATTTCTGTTTCAAAACTGTGTGCTGATGGATATACTGTTTATTTTAGTATTATGATTACTATTAAACGGAATAATAAATTCATCGCATGCGGGGAACAAGAGAATGGTCTCTATGTTCTACATCCTTCTCTGGAAACTAACTTAACCGAAACTACGTCGGTCGAAAATCCCAAGAAAAGGAATCATGATACAGTAAGTCCCACGTGCCTCTGGCATTACCGACTTGGCCATATCGGTATTGACCGAATCACAAGGTTGGTAAAGGATGGTCCTTTGGATTTTCTAACTGTAGAAAATCTTCCCACTTGTGAACCTTGCCTTCAAGGTAAGATGTCTAAGTGGCCATTTGACGGTAAGCCTGAAAGATCTGAAGGCACACTTGACCTAATACATACTGATGTATGTGGTCCCCTGAGTGTTAGGACACGGAATCAACACGTGTACTTCATCACCTTTACAGATGATTTTTCACGATATGGTTACGTGTACCTAATGAGACATAAGTCTGAATCATTTGAAAAGTTCAAAGAGTTCAGACAGGAAGTCGAGAAACAGTTAGGGAGAGAAATTAAGGCCCTTCGATCAGATCGAGGTGGCGAGTATCTCTCTGACGAATTCAGGGACTACTTAAAGGCCAATGGGATAGTGTCACAATTAGCTCCTCCTGCTACACCTCAACTCAACGGTGTTTCAGAGAGGAGGAATAGGACCTTGTTAGACATGGTCCGGTCACTTCTCGTACGCTCACAATTACCCACATCCTTTTGGGGATACGCATTAGAGACTGCTATCTACGTGCTGAATCGGGTTCCAACCAAATCAGTTCCTAAAACTCCATATGAACTTTGGACCGGAAGGAAGCCAAGTGTAAGACACTTGAAGATTTGGGGTTTTCCTGCACACGTTAAAAGAACAAGTGCGGACAAGTTGGAATCTAAAACCAGTCGTTGCCTGTTTATAGGCTACCCAAAGGATTCGGTGGGTTATCTATTCTATGACCCGAGTGAGCAGAAAGTGTTCTGCAGTCGAAACGCCCAATTCTTAGAATCCGAATACATCATGGACACTCACCGTCAGGAAATAGTTCTTGATGATGAGAGCTCAGGAGCAGTGGGAGATGTCCCACAAGTTTCAGGTAATGACCAACCTAGAAGGTCCACCCAGGTATCCAGATCACCAGTCCGATATGGTTATGACCAGGATACCTACCTGGTGGAAGCCTTGACTAGTAAAGAGGATCCCGTGACTTACGCGGAGGCTATGTTAGACATAGATTCCCAGAAGTGGGTGGAGGCCATGAGAGCTGAGATGGACTCGATGGAGACCAATTGAGTCTGGACTCTAGTAGATCCACCCTCTGGGGTAAAAGCAATTGGTTGCAAATGGATCTACAAGAGGAAGAAGGGCCCCGATGGGAGGATTGAGACCTACAAAGGTCGCTTGGTGGCGAGAGGGTATACTCAGAAAGAAGGCATCGACTATGAGGAAACCTTTTCGCCCGTGGCCATGCTTAAATCCATTAGGATCCTGCTAGCTGTAGCAGCGTACCATGACTATGAGATTTGGTAAATGGATGTCAAAACCACGTTCCTGAATGGAGATCTTAGTGAAGATATCTACATGCAGCAGCCGCAAGGCTTCATTGTTGCTGGTCAGGAACACATGGTATGTAAACTTAATAGATCCATATATGGACTTAAGCAGGCTTCTAGGAGTTGGAACATCCGTTTTGATTCTGCAGTCAAAATGTTTGACTTTGAGCAGAATCCGGATGAGCCCTGTGTTTACAGGAAGTCTAGTGGGGATAAGATCACCTTTTTGGTGTTGTACGTGGACGATATCCAGTCATTGGGAATGATGTAGGAATGTTGACTTCGGTCAAGGTATGGCTATCACAGCAGTTCTCCATGAAAGATCTTGGAGAAGCTTCATACATACTGGGTCTTCGACTCTATAGAGATAGATCGAAGCGGATAATTGGATTATCCCAGGCTGCTTATATTGACAAAATTGTCAAGAGGTACAACATGGAGAACTCCAAGAAAGGAAACGTTCCTTTCAGGCACGGAGTCACTCTCTCCAAGAAGATGTCTCCCAAGACTTCTGAGGAGATTGAGAGCATGAGAGACGTTCCCTATGCCTCAGCCGTAGGGAGCATCATGTATGCCATGCTGTGCACTCGCCCTGACATTGCTCAGGCAGTGAGTGTGGTAAGTTCACTGCATGTTCTAGGGTATACCGATGCCGATTTCCAGTCGGATCCAGATGATAGAAAGTCTACATTTGGGTATGTTTTCACGATAGGATCGTGTCCTGTTTGCTGGAAAAGCAGCAAACAGGGGTCCACTGCAGACTCCACAACCGAGGCCGAGTACATTGCCGCAAGTGAAGCTGCCAAGGAAGCCGTGTGGATGAAGAAGTTCATACACGAATTGGGAGCGATTCCATCCAGCACATCTCCCATCCCGTTGTTGTGTGACAACAATGGAGCGATCGCCCAGGCTAAAGAGCCTCGGGCTCACTCAAAGTCGAAGCACATCGAGAGAAAGTACTATGTACTGCGGGAGATCGTTGGTAGAGGGGACGTCCTGATTCAGAAGGTAGCATCAGCGGATAATGTGGCAGACCCATTGACTAAGCCACTGACACAGAAGGTGTTTGAGAAACACGTGGAAAGTATGGGACTCCGGCTTGTACCAGATTGGACCTAAGTGCAAGTGGGAGCTGTTAGACAGTTTTGTATGCCCTTAGCTTCAATCTGATTTGATGTACTTTTGTTATTTAGTGGAAATAAATAAAGTGCATGTTTTATTTATGTTGTTTGGTTTAATTCTGTGTAAAACCCTAAAATTGGACATTTATAGAGACTCATGTTAGTTTTAAATGTTCACAGCCGTTGGATAAGTCTGGGGAGATTTATCCTGCCAAGGCTGATACTGGTGTGCCACCAAGTGTTGGGATGGCCTGTCTCAGCCACCAGGGTAAGACCCGAGGCACATGCAGTATGGGATTACTTGAATCTTTGAACCGGACCAGATTTCCAGTATTGCCCTGAACCTTGGAGATAGATGGGCAAAATTGGAAAGTTACACCTGACCCCTAGACTCGATTATGACATTTCACTAGGTGTTGGATCAGGCTGCCTTTGGTATGCCAATCAGTGAGATCCTTAGCGGGGATCAAAACCTGGGTATGTTGGGGCAGTTTGAGAATTCATCTGAGTGGATGATCATAGTGACAGAATCAGCCACTTTGTCGGACAAAGGGTAATGATCGGGAATGCACTCTCTCTGATGGAAACCAAACTGCCGGCAATTGATTTCAATCGTTGGAATTTTGTTTTGCAAAATTAATATATTTATATATATATGTACGGTTTCGAATTGTTTGCAAATGGTTTTAATTCCCGGGATCCATGTGAGAGGAGAGTGCGGCACTATTCCTTGCAGCCGAGGGAGAGGTCCTCTCTTGTCGGGCAGTGCTTGATCATTAAGGGCTGAGAGGTTAAGTGTAAGACCATTGAGGATAATACCTGATGGGCTAATCTTGCACCTGCCCACAGTCCCTGGGTTTTTATAAGATGGCTTGGCCCAGGGACCACTTAATGTAAGTGTTGGGCCCATAGGGTCCATATGATGGACTCAAGGGGTTCATTGAGTTTTTCAGTGAATTCGGCTGGGCCTTGTTTTAAAGGCTGGGACGAACCCATATGGCTGGTGTGTAGATCAATGCTTGGGTCCCACGCCATACAAAGAAGCCCAACTGGGCAGCAGATTGGAAAGTAATTAGACACTGAACACTTAATGGGCCAAAAGCTCATTTCGAGGTGGGCTGATATGATCACCCATCCTTGGGGCGAATTTGAGATTAAAGTTAGTAAAAGGATTGGGCCTTTAGCCTTATCCACTCTTAGAGACCAAATTCAAATTAGATTTGAATCTGGTAACCTCCTGATAAGATCAGGAGTAAGCTAACTCTATTTGCAGAAAGGATTAAGATTATCCCCTATCGAAATACTGATTTGGATAGGGATAACTCCTAAAAAGGAGGTTTCTTAATCAAGAAGAAAGGAGGAGATTTCCAACCACCTTGAAGAGGTATAGGATATCTCCTGCGAATTAAGATCAGATCTGATTCTTACTCTCAAAAAAAAAAAACAGAAAAAGCAGTTCAGCCTTTTTCGTTTTGGAAATCTCCTCCTGCCGCCGCCATCTGCCATTGCAAGATTAGATCTTTGCAGAAAAGAAAGTCAAGAAATCTGTTCTTGACATCAGTCTTGCAAGAAAGACTGAAAAAGATTCAGTGTTTAGTACTTCCAGAGGATTCTTAAGAAGGATCCAGTGTGTAGGACGCACCCTGCTGGTTCTGTTCCATTCACAGCTGTGTCATCTTCAGCAGGAACGGATCTTGGAGCATTCTTTGGGCGTGAACACCAACTTTGGTAGATACTGCTTCTCCGGATCAGGTATATTCCTCCCATTTATCTTTTGGTACAGATCTGGTTTGATTATGGTTCAAGTAGGATCCTTGAATATTGTATTCTAAATTTAGGGAATATGATTCCTAGTTGAGAGAAGGTAGGAAATTTTTGAAATTCGCCCACCCATTCCGCAACCCCTTTATGGCGTCCATTAGATGGATCCTACCATTCTTTCAGTGGTATCAGAGCCACAGGTTCGAATCTTGAACCAAAAGAAAATCAGATCTGACCCTGCGTAGATGGATAGAAGGTGTTCTTTCAGGATTTGCGCAGATTGTTTTGTTTTTTTCAAGAAACTGTTTCTTGTTAAGGGCGATTGATCTGAAATTAATTTTATTAAATCCAAAATTTATTTAGAATTGTTCTTTATTTATTTTGTTTTAATGGACTGTTCGAACCTGGAGATCACAGTGCAGATTTGGCGCAGATAGTCTGCGCACCCTTTTTCTTTCTATTTATTTATATTCGGTTTGTAAATAATTTTTTTTATTTTTTTTTAGACTGAATGTATAGGATTTGATCAAGAATGTAATTAATAGAAATATGAGTTCTGTTATTTTTTCTTGATTAAAGAAGAAGGAAGAAGAAGGCGGTGCTGGAGATTTGCAGTTGGAGAAATCGCTTTCTGCGATTTGCAGTTTGTGAAACTGCAACCCTTGTGATTAACCTCTGTTTTGCAGGTGGTGCAAACAGTCCATAGTTTGATTTGTGATTGTTTGAAATCAAAATTATTAATTTCAGATCTTTCATGAATTAATTCTTGAATTGAAAATCAGTTTTGGATCCTCTCGGACTAGATTGGACCAAAACTGTTTGGACCGAATCTGGGGTTCGATAGGGACTGTTTTTCAGTCTGTATTTCTCACACTTGCTGTTCCAAATCTGATGTTCAATTACAGGGATTAATTCGGCCCACCTGTAAAGCCCAGTTTTAAAGGGTTAAAACTGCAAAAGGCCCAATACTGTGAGATAAGCTGTATGGGCCGAACTGCTATCTGCGATTCAGCCCATACACCTAGTAGTCATTAATTGTTAATGACTTAGATTTTAAATGGACTATTCAATGGGCTTTACAGCAGTTAATTGATTGGATCAATTCCTCCTTTACATGTGATGTTTGGATGTTTGATGTGCTGCGACCATGGGCCATAAGTAATTGGCCCATGAAGACTCGTTAGTGGCTCTTGCGCACACCATGGCTGAATGCACATCATTGCCATAGTGTCCTTCAAGGTCATTGGATGTCCCCTCTTTGCTTGGTGGGCCCCACAACCCTAAAAAGGGATGCGTACGGAACCCCTAGCCGATTAAGGCCCACCAGAAATCTGACTTTATGAAAGTCAGTGGGAGCCACTCTAGTTTGACCTAAATTAAAACTAGGGCATTTTTGTTCCCTCCAGCAAATATGAATGCATGTGATAGGGAGACCCATATGATGGACTCTCTAAAGGCCTTCTGTCATTAGCACAATGATGGGTCCTTCAGTAATGAGGAAACGCACCATAAAATTGGGCTATCCATTTGCTATTGGATCTATTAGAGTGTTTCATAAGATGATAGGGGCGTCATAGACCGATGTGGGAGGGGCTTCACCAGAAAATGGGAACTCTCTCACGGTACCTTGGCGTAACCTGAATATGATGGGTAAGCACTCACTGGATAGAAAGGTTTACCTGAAAACGGCTCTGAACCTTGTCTGACAGAGGCCAAAGGGAAACTCATTTGATGAGTGGATATGATCCGTCACAGAAAGGTGGTGAGGTTATGCAGCTGAAACAGTTGGCTTCATGCACCCCATGTGATTTCCCACATTTCCAGAGACATTTCGTCGTCTCCGTCACTGAGAAAGGAGAGAAATCTCAGAGATGAACAAATGGGAATGGAACATAGATTAAAAACCATATCTATGTAGGTAACATGAATCAAACTAAGGTTGTGGACTAATGATTTTGCTATTTTATCAAAAAATGGCAAACGGTCAATTTGCAAAGCTTCTAGACGATAACAAGCTAAAGGGACCAAACTATGCCGACTGGTACAGAAATCTTATGCTGGTCCTAACTTCCAAAAAGTTAGACAAGGTAGTGAAAAATCCTGCACCGGAACGTCCGGGTGATAGGGCTTCTGAGGCCCGGAGGAGGGACTACCAAGAGTGGGAGGATAAGAACTCCCTAGCCCGCTGCTTTGTCGTTGCCTCATTAGACAAGTCAATACAGAGGCAGTTCGATCAGATCAAACTAGCCAAGGACATATTGGACAGTCTAAGAACAATGTATGAAGAGCAGAACCGTTCTACTTGACAGAAGGTCCTGAAATTGTTCATGACCGCGCAGATGACCAAATGGCAGAAAGTTCATGACCATTGTCTTCGGATGAT
The DNA here is from genome assembly GCF_056320005.1 of Nelumbo lutea. Classification (NCBI taxonomy): domain Eukaryota; kingdom Viridiplantae; phylum Streptophyta; class Magnoliopsida; order Proteales; family Nelumbonaceae; genus Nelumbo; species Nelumbo lutea. The sequence continues at coordinate 113,397,411 of NC_142684.1, forward strand.
GGGTTACATTAACGAACTTGAAGCTCTTGGATCCGGGCTAGATCTTGGCATGCAAGTGGATGCCATCATCAATTCTTTGCCCTCTTCCTTCAATGCGTTCACAATGAACTACAATATGAATAAGCTGAATGTCAGCGTCCAGGAACTCAGCAATATGTTGCAGAGAGCCGAGGATCTACTCAAGAAGGATGAGCCTGTGGTTATGCTTGCTGAAGCTAACAAATCGGGCAAGAAAAAGAGAAAGGCAAAGAAGCCTCAGAAGAAGGCTACCAATCCTAAGAAGCAGAAGAAGAACAAGGCATCCGATGTCTGTCACTTCTGCAAGCAGACCGGCCACTGGAAGAAGAATTGTCCTGCCTACCTGGAATCTAAGAAAGGTAACATCGAAACTTGTGTCATAGAAACTAACTTGTTAGTTACTTCTGTGTCCTGGTGTGTTGACTCCGGGGCTTCAACTCATGTGTGTAACTCACTGCAGGGGTTCAAAGTTAGCAGAAGGTTGAGTGAAGGTGAAGTGACATTATTCTTGGGAACAACTGCAAGTGTTGCAGTAGCGGCAATAGGAACCGTAGAATTAGTTTTTGAAAAAGGAATGCTTGTACTTAAAGATTGTCTTTATGTACAGAACTTGAGAAGAAATTTAATTTCTGTTTCAAAACTGTGTGCTGATGGATATACTGTTTATTTTAGTATTATGATTACTATTAAACGGAATAATAAATTCATCGCATGCGGGGAACAAGAGAATGGTCTCTATGTTCTACATCCTTCTCTGGAAACTAACTTAACCGAAACTACGTCGGTCGAAAATCCCAAGAAAAGGAATCATGATACAGTAAGTCCCACGTGCCTCTGGCATTACCGACTTGGCCATATCGGTATTGACCGAATCACAAGGTTGGTAAAGGATGGTCCTTTGGATTTTCTAACTGTAGAAAATCTTCCCACTTGTGAACCTTGCCTTCAAGGTAAGATGTCTAAGTGGCCATTTGACGGTAAGCCTGAAAGATCTGAAGGCACACTTGACCTAATACATACTGATGTATGTGGTCCCCTGAGTGTTAGGACACGGAATCAACACGTGTACTTCATCACCTTTACAGATGATTTTTCACGATATGGTTACGTGTACCTAATGAGACATAAGTCTGAATCATTTGAAAAGTTCAAAGAGTTCAGACAGGAAGTCGAGAAACAGTTAGGGAGAGAAATTAAGGCCCTTCGATCAGATCGAGGTGGCGAGTATCTCTCTGACGAATTCAGGGACTACTTAAAGGCCAATGGGATAGTGTCACAATTAGCTCCTCCTGCTACACCTCAACTCAACGGTGTTTCAGAGAGGAGGAATAGGACCTTGTTAGACATGGTCCGGTCACTTCTCGTACGCTCACAATTACCCACATCCTTTTGGGGATACGCATTAGAGACTGCTATCTACGTGCTGAATCGGGTTCCAACCAAATCAGTTCCTAAAACTCCATATGAACTTTGGACCGGAAGGAAGCCAAGTGTAAGACACTTGAAGATTTGGGGTTTTCCTGCACACGTTAAAAGAACAAGTGCGGACAAGTTGGAATCTAAAACCAGTCGTTGCCTGTTTATAGGCTACCCAAAGGATTCGGTGGGTTATCTATTCTATGACCCGAGTGAGCAGAAAGTGTTCTGCAGTCGAAACGCCCAATTCTTAGAATCCGAATACATCATGGACACTCACCGTCAGGAAATAGTTCTTGATGATGAGAGCTCAGGAGCAGTGGGAGATGTCCCACAAGTTTCAGGTAATGACCAACCTAGAAGGTCCACCCAGGTATCCAGATCACCAGTCCGATATGGTTATGACCAGGATACCTACCTGGTGGAAGCCTTGACTAGTAAAGAGGATCCCGTGACTTACGCGGAGGCTATGTTAGACATAGATTCCCAGAAGTGGGTGGAGGCCATGAGAGCTGAGATGGACTCGATGGAGACCAATTGAGTCTGGACTCTAGTAGATCCACCCTCTGGGGTAAAAGCAATTGGTTGCAAATGGATCTACAAGAGGAAGAAGGGCCCCGATGGGAGGATTGAGACCTACAAAGGTCGCTTGGTGGCGAGAGGGTATACTCAGAAAGAAGGCATCGACTATGAGGAAACCTTTTCGCCCGTGGCCATGCTTAAATCCATTAGGATCCTGCTAGCTGTAGCAGCGTACCATGACTATGAGATTTGGTAAATGGATGTCAAAACCACGTTCCTGAATGGAGATCTTAGTGAAGATATCTACATGCAGCAGCCGCAAGGCTTCATTGTTGCTGGTCAGGAACACATGGTATGTAAACTTAATAGATCCATATATGGACTTAAGCAGGCTTCTAGGAGTTGGAACATCCGTTTTGATTCTGCAGTCAAAATGTTTGACTTTGAGCAGAATCCGGATGAGCCCTGTGTTTACAGGAAGTCTAGTGGGGATAAGATCACCTTTTTGGTGTTGTACGTGGACGATATCCAGTCATTGGGAATGATGTAGGAATGTTGACTTCGGTCAAGGTATGGCTATCACAGCAGTTCTCCATGAAAGATCTTGGAGAAGCTTCATACATACTGGGTCTTCGACTCTATAGAGATAGATCGAAGCGGATAATTGGATTATCCCAGGCTGCTTATATTGACAAAATTGTCAAGAGGTACAACATGGAGAACTCCAAGAAAGGAAACGTTCCTTTCAGGCACGGAGTCACTCTCTCCAAGAAGATGTCTCCCAAGACTTCTGAGGAGATTGAGAGCATGAGAGACGTTCCCTATGCCTCAGCCGTAGGGAGCATCATGTATGCCATGCTGTGCACTCGCCCTGACATTGCTCAGGCAGTGAGTGTGGTAAGTTCACTGCATGTTCTAGGGTATACCGATGCCGATTTCCAGTCGGATCCAGATGATAGAAAGTCTACATTTGGGTATGTTTTCACGATAGGATCGTGTCCTGTTTGCTGGAAAAGCAGCAAACAGGGGTCCACTGCAGACTCCACAACCGAGGCCGAGTACATTGCCGCAAGTGAAGCTGCCAAGGAAGCCGTGTGGATGAAGAAGTTCATACACGAATTGGGAGCGATTCCATCCAGCACATCTCCCATCCCGTTGTTGTGTGACAACAATGGAGCGATCGCCCAGGCTAAAGAGCCTCGGGCTCACTCAAAGTCGAAGCACATCGAGAGAAAGTACTATGTACTGCGGGAGATCGTTGGTAGAGGGGACGTCCTGATTCAGAAGGTAGCATCAGCGGATAATGTGGCAGACCCATTGACTAAGCCACTGACACAGAAGGTGTTTGAGAAACACGTGGAAAGTATGGGACTCCGGCTTGTACCAGATTGGACCTAAGTGCAAGTGGGAGCTGTTAGACAGTTTTGTATGCCCTTAGCTTCAATCTGATTTGATGTACTTTTGTTATTTAGTGGAAATAAATAAAGTGCATGTTTTATTTATGTTGTTTGGTTTAATTCTGTGTAAAACCCTAAAATTGGACATTTATAGAGACTCATGTTAGTTTTAAATGTTCACAGCCGTTGGATAAGTCTGGGGAGATTTATCCTGCCAAGGCTGATACTGGTGTGCCACCAAGTGTTGGGATGGCCTGTCTCAGCCACCAGGGTAAGACCCGAGGCACATGCAGTATGGGATTACTTGAATCTTTGAACCGGACCAGATTTCCAGTATTGCCCTGAACCTTGGAGATAGATGGGCAAAATTGGAAAGTTACACCTGACCCCTAGACTCGATTATGACATTTCACTAGGTGTTGGATCAGGCTGCCTTTGGTATGCCAATCAGTGAGATCCTTAGCGGGGATCAAAACCTGGGTATGTTGGGGCAGTTTGAGAATTCATCTGAGTGGATGATCATAGTGACAGAATCAGCCACTTTGTCGGACAAAGGGTAATGATCGGGAATGCACTCTCTCTGATGGAAACCAAACTGCCGGCAATTGATTTCAATCGTTGGAATTTTGTTTTGCAAAATTAATATATTTATATATATATGTACGGTTTCGAATTGTTTGCAAATGGTTTTAATTCCCGGGATCCATGTGAGAGGAGAGTGCGGCACTATTCCTTGCAGCCGAGGGAGAGGTCCTCTCTTGTCGGGCAGTGCTTGATCATTAAGGGCTGAGAGGTTAAGTGTAAGACCATTGAGGATAATACCTGATGGGCTAATCTTGCACCTGCCCACAGTCCCTGGGTTTTTATAAGATGGCTTGGCCCAGGGACCACTTAATGTAAGTGTTGGGCCCATAGGGTCCATATGATGGACTCAAGGGGTTCATTGAGTTTTTCAGTGAATTCGGCTGGGCCTTGTTTTAAAGGCTGGGACGAACCCATATGGCTGGTGTGTAGATCAATGCTTGGGTCCCACGCCATACAAAGAAGCCCAACTGGGCAGCAGATTGGAAAGTAATTAGACACTGAACACTTAATGGGCCAAAAGCTCATTTCGAGGTGGGCTGATATGATCACCCATCCTTGGGGCGAATTTGAGATTAAAGTTAGTAAAAGGATTGGGCCTTTAGCCTTATCCACTCTTAGAGACCAAATTCAAATTAGATTTGAATCTGGTAACCTCCTGATAAGATCAGGAGTAAGCTAACTCTATTTGCAGAAAGGATTAAGATTATCCCCTATCGAAATACTGATTTGGATAGGGATAACTCCTAAAAAGGAGGTTTCTTAATCAAGAAGAAAGGAGGAGATTTCCAACCACCTTGAAGAGGTATAGGATATCTCCTGCGAATTAAGATCAGATCTGATTCTTACTCTCAAAAAAAAAAAACAGAAAAAGCAGTTCAGCCTTTTTCGTTTTGGAAATCTCCTCCTGCCGCCGCCATCTGCCATTGCAAGATTAGATCTTTGCAGAAAAGAAAGTCAAGAAATCTGTTCTTGACATCAGTCTTGCAAGAAAGACTGAAAAAGATTCAGTGTTTAGTACTTCCAGAGGATTCTTAAGAAGGATCCAGTGTGTAGGACGCACCCTGCTGGTTCTGTTCCATTCACAGCTGTGTCATCTTCAGCAGGAACGGATCTTGGAGCATTCTTTGGGCGTGAACACCAACTTTGGTAGATACTGCTTCTTCGGATCAGGTATATTCCTCCCATTTATCTTTTGGTACAGATCTGGTTTGATTATGGTTCAAGTAGGATCCTTGAATATTGTATTCTAAATTTAGGGAATATGATTCCTAGTTGAGAGAAGGTAGGAAATTTTTGAAATTCGCCCACCCATTCCGCAACCCCTTTATGGCGTCCATTAGATGGATCCTACCATTCTTTCAGTGGTATCAGAGCCACAGGTTCGAATCTTGAACCAAAAGAAAATCAGATCTGACCCTGCGTAGATGGATAGAAGGTGTTCTTTCAGGATTTGCGTAGATTGTTTTGTTTTTTTCAAGAAACTGTTTCTTGTTAAGGGCGATTGATCTGAAATTAATTTTATTAAATCCAAAATTTATTTAGAATTGTTCTTTATTTATTTTGTTTTAATGGACTGTTCGAACCTGGAGATCACAGTGCAGATTTGGCGCAGATAGTCTGCGCACCCTTTTTCTTTCTATTTATTTATATTCGGTTTGTAAATAATTTTTTTTATTTTTTTTTAGACTGAATGTATAGGATTTGATCAAGAATGTAATTAATAGAAATATGAGTTCTGTTATTTTTTCTTGATTAAAGAAGAAGGAAGAAGAAGGCGGTGCTGGAGATTTGCAGTTGGAGAAATCGCTTTCTGCGATTTGCAGTTTGTGAAACTGCAACCCTTGTGATTAACCTCTGTTTTGCAGGTGGTGCAAACAGTCCATAGTTTGATTTGTGATTGTTTGAAATCAAAATTATTAATTTCAGATCTTTCATGAATTAATTCTTGAATTGAAAATCAGTTTTGGATCCTCTCGGACTAGATTGGACCAAAACTGTTTGGACCGAATCTGGGGTTCGATAGGGACTGTTTTTCAGTCTGTATTTCTCACACTTGCTGTTCCAAATCTGATGTTCAATTACAGGGATTAATTCGGCCCACCTGTAAAGCCCAGTTTTAAAGGGTTAAAACTGCAAAAGGCCCAATACTGTGAGATAAGCTGTATGGGCCGAACTGCTATCTGCGATTCAGCCCATACACCTAGTAGTCATTAATTGTTAATGACTTAGATTTTAAATGGACTATTCAATGGGCTTTACAGCAGTTAATTGATTGGATCAATTCCTCCTTTACATGTGATGTTTGGATGTTTGATGTGCTGCGACCATGGGCCATAAGTAATTGGCCCATGAAGACTCGTTAGTGGCTCTTGCGCACACCATGGCTGAATGCACATCATTGCCATAGTGTCCTTCAAGGTCATTGGATGTCCCCTCTTTGCTTGGTGGGCCCCACAACCCTAAAAAGGGATGCGTACGGAACCCCTAGCCGATTAAGGCCCACCAGAAATCTGACTTTATGAAAGTCAGTGGGAGCCACTCTAGTTTGACCTAAATTAAAACTAGGGCATTTTTGTTCCCTCCAGCAAATATGAATGCATGTGATAGGGAGACCCATATGATGGACTCTCTAAAGGCCTTCTGTCATTAGCACAATGATGGGTCCTTCAGTAATGAGGAAACGCACCATAAAATTGGGCTATCCATTTGCTATTGGATCTATTAGAGTGTTTCATAAGATGATAGGGGCGTCATAGACCGATGTGGGAGGGGCTTCACCAGAAAATGGGAACTCTCTCACGGTACCTTGGCGTAACCTGAATATGATGGGTAAGCACTCACTGGATAGAAAGGTTTACCTGAAAACGGCTCTGAACCTTGTCTGACAGAGGCCAAAGGGAAACTCATTTGATGAGTGGATATGATCCGTCACAGAAAGGTGGTGAGGTTATGCAGCTGAAACAGTTGGCTTCATGCACCCCATGTGATTTCCCACATTTCCAGAGACATTTCGTCGTCTCCGTCACTGAGAAAGGAGAGAAATCTCAGAGATGAACAAATGGGAATGGAACATAGATTAAAAACCATATCTATGTAGGTAACATGAATCAAACTAAGGTTGTGGACTAATGATTTTGCTATTTTATCAAAAAATGGCAAACGGTCAATTTGCAAAGCTTCTAGACGATAACAAGCTAAAGGGACCAAACTATGCCGACTGGTACAGAAATCTTATGCTGGTCCTAACTTCCAAAAAGTTAGACAAGGTAGTGAAAAATCCTGCACCGGAACGTCCGGGTGATAGGGCTTCTGAGGCCCGGAGGAGGGACTACCAAGAGTGGGAGGATAAGAACTCCCTAGCCCGCTGCTTTGTCGTTGCCTCATTAGACAAGTCAATACAGAGGCAGTTCGATCAGATCAAACTAGCCAAGGACATATTGGACAGTCTAAGAACAATGTATGAAGAGCAGAACCGTTCTACTTGACAGAAGGTCCTGAAATTGTTCATGACCGCGCAGATGACCAAATGGCAGAAAGTTCATGACCATTGTCTTCGGATGATGGGTTACATTAACGAACTTGAAGCTCTTGGATCCGGGCTAGATCTTGGCATGCAAGTGGATGCCATCATCAATTCTTTGCCCTCTTCCTTCAATGCGTTCACAATGAACTACAATATGAATAAGCTGAATGTCAGCGTCCAGGAACTCAGCAATATGTTGCAGAGAGCCGAGGATCTACTCAAGAAGGATGAGCCTGTGGTTATGCTTGCTGAAGCTAACAAATCGGGCAAGAAAAAGAGAAAGGCAAAGAAGCCTCAGAAGAAGGCTACCAATCCTAAGAAGCAGAAGAAGAACAAGGCATCCGATGTCTGTCACTTCTGCAAGCAGACCGGCCACTGGAAGAAGAATTGTCCTGCCTACCTGGAATCTAAGAAAGGTAACATCGAAACTTGTGTCATAGAAACTAACTTGTTAGTTACTTCTGTGTCCTGGTGTGTTGACTCCGGGGCTTCAACTCATGTGTGTAACTCACTGCAGGGGTTCAAAGTTAGCAGAAGGTTGAGTGAAGGTGAAGTGACATTATTCTTGGGAACAACTGCAAGTGTTGCAGTAGCGGCAATAGGAACCGTAGAATTAGTTTTTGAAAAAGGAATGCTTGTACTTAAAGATTGTCTTTATGTACAGAACTTGAGAAGAAATTTAATTTCTGTTTCAAAACTGTGTGCTGATGGATATACTGTTTATTTTAGTATTATGATTACTATTAAACGGAATAATAAATTCATCGCATGCGGGGAACAAGAGAATGGTCTCTATGTTCTACATCCTTCTCTGGAAACTAACTTAACCGAAACTACGTCGGTCGAAAATCCCAAGAAAAGGAATCATGATACAGTAAGTCCCACGTGCCTCTGGCATTACCGACTTGGCCATATCGGTATTGACCGAATCACAAGGTTGGTAAAGGATGGTCCTTTGGATTTTCTAACTGTAGAAAATCTTCCCACTTGTGAACCTTGCCTTCAAGGTAAGATGTCTAAGTGGCCATTTGACGGTAAGCCTGAAAGATCTGAAGGCACACTTGACCTAATACATACTGATGTATGTGGTCCCCTGAGTGTTAGGACACGGAATCAACACGTGTACTTCATCACCTTTACAGATGATTTTTCACGATATGGTTACGTGTACCTAATGAGACATAAGTCTGAATCATTTGAAAAGTTCAAAGAGTTCAGACAGGAAGTCGAGAAACAGTTAGGGAGAGAAATTAAGGCCCTTCGATCAGATCGAGGTGGCGAGTATCTCTCTGACGAATTCAGGGACTACTTAAAGGCCAATGGGATAGTGTCACAATTAGCTCCTCCTGCTACACCTCAACTCAACGGTGTTTCAGAGAGGAGGAATAGGACCTTGTTAGACATGGTCCGGTCACTTCTCGTACGCTCACAATTACCCACATCCTTTTGGGGATACGCATTAGAGACTGCTATCTACGTGCTGAATCGGGTTCCAACCAAATCAGTTCCTAAAACTCCATATGAACTTTGGACCGGAAGGAAGCCAAGTGTAAGACACTTGAAGATTTGGGGTTTTCCTGCACACGTTAAAAGAACAAGTGCGGACAAGTTGGAATCTAAAACCAGTCGTTGCCTGTTTATAGGCTACCCAAAGGATTCGGTGGGTTATCTATTCTATGACCCGAGTGAGCAGAAAGTGTTCTGCAGTCGAAACGCCCAATTCTTAGAATCCGAATACATCATGGACACTCACCGTCAGGAAATAGTTCTTGATGATGAGAGCTCAGGAGCAGTGGGAGATGTCCCACAAGTTTCAGGTAATGACCAACCTAGAAGGTCCACCCAGGTATCCAGATCACCAGTCCGATATGGTTATGACCAGGATACCTACCTGGTGGAAGCCTTGACTAGTAAAGAGGATCCCGTGACTTACGCGGAGGCTATGTTAGACATAGATTCCCAGAAGTGGGTGGAGGCCATGAGAGCTGAGATGGACTCGATGGAGACCAATTGAGTCTGGACTCTAGTAGATCCACCCTCTGGGGTAAAAGCAATTGGTTGCAAATGGATCTACAAGAGGAAGAAGGGCCCCGATGGGAGGATTGAGACCTACAAAGGTCGCTTGGTGGCGAGAGGGTATACTCAGAAAGAAGGCATCGACTATGAGGAAACCTTTTCGCCCGTGGCCATGCTTAAATCCATTAGGATCCTGCTAGCTGTAGCAGCGTACCATGACTATGAGATTTGGTAAATGGATGTCAAAACCACGTTCCTGAATGGAGATCTTAGTGAAGATATCTACATGCAGCAGCCGCAAGGCTTCATTGTTGCTGGTCAGGAACACATGGTATGTAAACTTAATAGATCCATATATGGACTTAAGCAGGCTTCTAGGAGTTGGAACATCCGTTTTGATTCTGCAGTCAAAATGTTTGACTTTGAGCAGAATCCGGATGAGCCCTGTGTTTACAGGAAGTCTAGTGGGGATAAGATCACCTTTTTGGTGTTGTACGTGGACGATATCCAGTCATTGGGAATGATGTAGGAATGTTGACTTCGGTCAAGGTATGGCTATCACAGCAGTTCTCCATGAAAGATCTTGGAGAAGCTTCATACATACTGGGTCTTCGACTCTATAGAGATAGATCGAAGCGGATAATTGGATTATCCCAGGCTGCTTATATTGACAAAATTGTCAAGAGGTACAACATGGAGAACTCCAAGAAAGGAAACGTTCCTTTCAGGCACGGAGTCACTCTCTCCAAGAAGATGTCTCCCAAGACTTCTGAGGAGATTGAGAGCATGAGAGACGTTCCCTATGCCTCAGCCGTAGGGAGCATCATGTATGCCATGCTGTGCACTCGCCCTGACATTGCTCAGGCAGTGAGTGTGGTAAGTTCACTGCATGTTCTAGGGTATACCGATGCCGATTTCCAGTCGGATCCAGATGATAGAAAGTCTACATTTGGGTATGTTTTCACGATAGGATCGTGTCCTGTTTGCTGGAAAAGCAGCAAACAGGGGTCCACTGCAGACTCCACAACCGAGGCCGAGTACATTGCCGCAAGTGAAGCTGCCAAGGAAGCCGTGTGGATGAAGAAGTTCATACACGAATTGGGAGCGATTCCATCCAGCACATCTCCCATCCCGTTGTTGTGTGACAACAATGGAGCGATCGCCCAGGCTAAAGAGCCTCGGGCTCACTCAAAGTCGAAGCACATCGAGAGAAAGTACTATGTACTGCGGGAGATCGTTGGTAGAGGGGACGTCCTGATTCAGAAGGTAGCATCAGCGGATAATGTGGCAGACCCATTGACTAAGCCACTGACACAGAAGGTGTTTGAGAAACACGTGGAAAGTATGGGACTCCGGCTTGTACCAGATTGGACCTAAGTGCAAGTGGGAGCTGTTAGACAGTTTTGTATGCCCTTAGCTTCAATCTGATTTGATGTACTTTTGTTATTTAGTGGAAATAAATAAAGTGCATGTTTTATTTATGTTGTTTGGTTTAATTCTGTGTAAAACCCTAAAATTGGACATTTATAGAGACTCATGTTAGTTTTAAATGTTCACAGCCGTTGGATAAGTCTGGGGAGATTTATCCTGCCAAGGCTGATACTGGTGTGCCACCAAGTGTTGGGATGGCCTGTCTCAGCCACCAGGGTAAGACCCGAGGCACATGCAGTATGGGATTACTTGAATCTTTGAACCGGACCAGATTTCCAGTATTGCCCTGAACCTTGGAGATAGATGGGCAAAATTGGAAAGTTACACCTGACCCCTAGACTCGATTATGACATTTCACTAGGTGTTGGATCAGGCTGCCTTTGGTATGCCAATCAGTGAGATCCTTAGCGGGGATCAAAACCTGGGTATGTTGGGGCAGTTTGAGAATTCATCTGAGTGGATGATCATAGTGACAGAATCAGCCACTTTGTCGGACAAAGGGTAATGATCGGGAATGCACTCTCTCTGATGGAAACCAAACTGCCGGCAATTGATTTCAATCGTTGGAATTTTGTTTTGCAAAATTAATATATTTATATATATATGTACGGTTTCGAATTGTTTGCAAATGGTTTTAATTCCCGGGATCCATGTGAGAGGAGAGTGCGGCACTATTCCTTGCAGCCGAGGGAGAGGTCCTCTCTTGTCGGGCAGTGCTTGATCATTAAGGGCTGAGAGGTTAAGTGTAAGACCATTGAGGATAATACCTGATGGGCTAATCTTGCACCTGCCCACAGTCCCTGGGTTTTTATAAGATGGCTTGGCCCAGGGACCACTTAATGTAAGTGTTGGGCCCATAGGGTCCATATGATGGACTCAAGGGGTTCATTGAGTTTTTCAGTGAATTCGGCTGGGCCTTGTTTTAAAGGCTGGGACGAACCCATATGGCTGGTGTGTAGATCAATGCTTGGGTCCCACGCCATACAAAGAAGCCCAACTGGGCAGCAGATTGGAAAGTAATTAGACACTGAACACTTAATGGGCCAAAAGCTCATTTCGAGGTGGGCTGATATGATCACCCATCCTTGGGGCGAATTTGAGATTAAAGTTAGTAAAAGGATTGGGCCTTTAGCCTTATCCACTCTTAGAGACCAAATTCAAATTAGATTTGAATCTGGTAACCTCCTGATAAGATCAGGAGTAAGCTAACTCTATTTGCAGAAAGGATTAAGATTATCCCCTATCGAAATACTGATTTGGATAGGGATAACTCCTAAAAAGGAGGTTTCTTAATCAAGAAGAAAGGAGGAGATTTCCAACCACCTTGAAGAGGTATAGGATATCTCCTGCGAATTAAGATCAGATCTGATTCTTACTCTCAAAAAAAAAAAACAGAAAAAGCAGTTCAGCCTTTTTCGTTTTGGAAATCTCCTCCTGCCGCCGCCATCTGCCATTGCAAGATTAGATCTTTGCAGAAAAGAAAGTCAAGAAATCTGTTCTTGACATCAGTCTTGCAAGAAAGACTGAAAAAGATTCAGTGTTTAGTACTTCCAGAGGATTCTTAAGAAGGATCCAGTGTGTAGGACGCACCCTGCTGGTTCTGTTCCATTCACAGCTGTGTCATCTTCAGCAGGAACGGATCTTGGAGCATTCTTTGGGCGTGAACACCAACTTTGGTAGATACTGCTTCTCCGGATCAGGTATATTCCTCCCATTTATCTTTTGGTACAGATCTGGTTTGATTATGGTTCAAGTAGGATCCTTGAATATTGTATTCTAAATTTAGGGAATATGATTCCTAGTTGAGAGAAGGTAGGAAATTTTTGAAATTCGCCCACCCATTCCGCAACCCCTTTATGGCGTCCATTAGATGGATCCTACCATTCTTTCAGTGGTATCAGAGCCACAGGTTCGAATCTTGAACCAAAAGAAAATCAGATCTGACCCTGCGTAGATGGATAGAAGGTGTTCTTTCAGGATTTGCGCAGATTGTTTTGTTTTTTTCAAGAAACTGTTTCTTGTTAAGGGCGATTGATCTGAAATTAATTTTATTAAATCCAAAATTTATTTAGAATTGTTCTTTATTTATTTTGTTTTAATGGACTGTTCGAACCTGGAGATCACAGTGCAGATTTGGCGCAGATAGTCTGCGCACCCTTTTTCTTTCTATTTATTTATATTCGGTTTGTAAATAATTTTTTTTATTTTTTTTTAGACTGAATGTATAGGATTTGATCAAGAATGTAATTAATAGAAATATGAGTTCTGTTATTTTTTCTTGATTAAAGAAGAAGGAAGAAGAAGGCGGTGCTGGAGATTTGCAGTTGGAGAAATCGCTTTCTGCGATTTGCAGTTTGTGAAACTGCAACCCTTGTGATTAACCTCTGTTTTGCAGGTGGTGCAAACAGTCCATAGTTTGATTTGTGATTGTTTGAAATCAAAATTATTAATTTCAGATCTTTCATGAATTAATTCTTGAATTGAAAATCAGTTTTGGATCCTCTCGGACTAGATTGGACCAAAACTGTTTGGACCGAATCTGGGGTTCGATAGGGACTGTTTTTCAGTCTGTATTTCTCACACTTGCTGTTCCAAATCTGATGTTCAATTACAGGGATTAATTCGGCCCACCTGTAAAGCCCAGTTTTAAAGGGTTAAAACTGCAAAAGGCCCAATACTGTGAGATAAGCTGTATGGGCCGAACTGCTATCTGCGATTCAGCCCATACACCTAGTAGTCATTAATTGTTAATGACTTAGATTTTAAATGGACTATTCAATGGGCTTTACAGCAGTTAATTGATTGGATCAATTCCTCCTTTACATGTGATGTTTGGATGTTTGATGTGCTGCGACCATGGGCCATAAGTAATTGGCCCATGAAGACTCGTTAGTGGCTCTTGCGCACACCATGGCTGAATGCACATCATTGCCATAGTGTCCTTCAAGGTCATTGGATGTCCCCTCTTTGCTTGGTGGGCCCCACAACCCTAAAAAGGGATGCGTACGGAACCCCTAGCCGATTAAGGCCCACCAGAAATCTGACTTTATGAAAGTCAGTGGGAGCCACTCTAGTTTGACCTAAATTAAAACTAGGGCATTTTTGTTCCCTCCAGCAAATATGAATGCATGTGATAGGGAGACCCATATGATGGACTCTCTAAAGGCCTTCTGTCATTAGCACAATGATGGGTCCTTCAGTAATGAGGAAACGCACCATAAAATTGGGCTATCCATTTGCTATTGGATCTATTAGAGTGTTTCATAAGATGATAGGGGCGTCATAGACCGATGTGGGAGGGGCTTCACCAGAAAATGGGAACTCTCTCACGGTACCTTGGCGTAACCTGAATATGATGGGTAAGCACTCACTGGATAGAAAGGTTTACCTGAAAACGGCTCTGAACCTTGTCTGACAGAGGCCAAAGGGAAACTCATTTGATGAGTGGATATGATCCGTCACAGAAAGGTGGTGAGGTTATGCAGCTGAAACAGTTGGCTTCATGCACCCCATGTGATTTCCCACATTTCCAGAGACATTTCGTCGTCTCCGTCACTGAGAAAGGAGAGAAATCTCAGAGATGAACAAATGGGAATGGAACATAGATTAAAAACCATATCTATGTAGGTAACATGAATCAAACTAAGGTTGTGGACTAATGATTTTGCTATTTTATCAAAAAATGGCAAACGGTCAATTTGCAAAGCTTCTAGACGATAACAAGCTAAAGGGACCAAACTATGCCGACTGGTACAGAAATCTTATGCTGGTCCTAACTTCCAAAAAGTTAGACAAGGTAGTGAAAAATCCTGCACCGGAACGTCCGGGTGATAGGGCTTCTGAGGCCCGGAGGAGGGACTACCAAGAGTGGGAGGATAAGAACTCCCTAGCCCGCTGCTTTGTCGTTGCCTCATTAGACAAGTCAATACAGAGGCAGTTCGATCAGATCAAACTAGCCAAGGACATATTGGACAGTCTAAGAACAATGTATGAAGAGCAGAACCGTTCTACTTGACAGAAGGTCCTGAAATTGTTCATGACCGCGCAGATGACCAAATGGCAGAAAGTTCATGACCATTGTCTTCGGATGATGGGTTACATTAACGAACTTGAAGCTCTTGGATCCGGGCTAGATCTTGGCATGCAAGTGGATGCCATCATCAATTCTTTGCCCTCTTCCTTCAATGCGTTCACAATGAACTACAATATGAATAAGCTGAATGTCAGCGTCCAGGAACTCAGCAATATGTTGCAGAGAGCCGAGGATCTACTCAAGAAGGATGAGCCTGTGGTTATGCTTGCTGAAGCTAACAAATCGGGCAAGAAAAAGAGAAAGGCAAAGAAGCCTCAGAAGAAGGCTACCAATCCTAAGAAGCAGAAGAAGAACAAGGCATCCGATGTCTGTCACTTCTGCAAGCAGACCGGCCACTGGAAGAAGAATTGTCCTGCCTACCTGGAATCTAAGAAAGGTAACATCGAAACTTGTGTCATAGAAACTAACTTGTTAGTTACTTCTGTGTCCTGGTGTGTTGACTCCGGGGCTTCAACTCATGTGTGTAACTCACTGCAGGGGTTCAAAGTTAGCAGAAGGTTGAGTGAAGGTGAAGTGACATTATTCTTGGGAACAACTGCAAGTGTTGCAGTAGCGGCAATAGGAACCGTAGAATTAGTTTTTGAAAAAGGAATGCTTGTACTTAAAGATTGTCTTTATGTACAGAACTTGAGAAGAAATTTAATTTCTGTTTCAAAACTGTGTGCTGATGGATATACTGTTTATTTTAGTATTATGATTACTATTAAACGGAATAATAAATTCATCGCATGCGGGGAACAAGAGAATGGTCTCTATGTTCTACATCCTTCTCTGGAAACTAACTTAACCGAAACTACGTCGGTCGAAAATCCCAAGAAAAGGAATCATGATACAGTAAGTCCCACGTGCCTCTGGCATTACCGACTTGGCCATATCGGTATTGACCGAATCACAAGGTTGGTAAAGGATGGTCCTTTGGATTTTCTAACTGTAGAAAATCTTCCCACTTGTGAACCTTGCCTTCAAGGTAAGATGTCTAAGTGGCCATTTGACGGTAAGCCTGAAAGATCTGAAGGCACACTTGACCTAATACATACTGATGTATGTGGTCCCCTGAGTGTTAGGACACGGAATCAACACGTGTACTTCATCACCTTTACAGATGATTTTTCACGATATGGTTACGTGTACCTAATGAGACATAAGTCTGAATCATTTGAAAAGTTCAAAGAGTTCAGACAGGAAGTCGAGAAACAGTTAGGGAGAGAAATTAAGGCCCTTCGATCAGATCGAGGTGGCGAGTATCTCTCTGACGAATTCAGGGACTACTTAAAGGCCAATGGGATAGTGTCACAATTAGCTCCTCCTGCTACACCTCAACTCAACGGTGTTTCAGAGAGGAGGAATAGGACCTTGTTAGACATGGTCCGGTCACTTCTCGTACGCTCACAATTACCCACATCCTTTTGGGGATACGCATTAGAGACTGCTATCTACGTGCTGAATCGGGTTCCAACCAAATCAGTTCCTAAAACTCCATATGAACTTTGGACCGGAAGGAAGCCAAGTGTAAGACACTTGAAGATTTGGGGTTTTCCTGCACACGTTAAAAGAACAAGTGCGGACAAGTTGGAATCTAAAACCAGTCGTTGCCTGTTTATAGGCTACCCAAAGGATTCGGTGGGTTATCTATTCTATGACCCGAGTGAGCAGAAAGTGTTCTGCAGTCGAAACGCCCAATTCTTAGAATCCGAATACATCATGGACACTCACCGTCAGGAAATAGTTCTTGATGATGAGAGCTCAGGAGCAGTGGGAGATGTCCCACAAGTTTCAGGTAATGACCAACCTAGAAGGTCCACCCAGGTATCCAGATCACCAGTCCGATATGGTTATGACCAGGATACCTACCTGGTGGAAGCCTTGACTAGTAAAGAGGATCCCGTGACTTACGCGGAGGCTATGTTAGACATAGATTCCCAGAAGTGGGTGGAGGCCATGAGAGCTGAGATGGACTCGATGGAGACCAATTGAGTCTGGACTCTAGTAGATCCACCCTCTGGGGTAAAAGCAATTGGTTGCAAATGGATCTACAAGAGGAAGAAGGGCCCCGATGGGAGGATTGAGACCTACAAAGGTCGCTTGGTGGCGAGAGGGTATACTCAGAAAGAAGGCATCGACTATGAGGAAACCTTTTCGCCCGTGGCCATGCTTAAATCCATTAGGATCCTGCTAGCTGTAGCAGCGTACCATGACTATGAGATTTGGTAAATGGATGTCAAAACCACGTTCCTGAATGGAGATCTTAGTGAAGATATCTACATGCAGCAGCCGCAAGGCTTCATTGTTGCTGGTCAGGAACACATGGTATGTAAACTTAATAGATCCATATATGGACTTAAGCAGGCTTCTAGGAGTTGGAACATCCGTTTTGATTCTGCAGTCAAAATGTTTGACTTTGAGCAGAATCCGGATGAGCCCTGTGTTTACAGGAAGTCTAGTGGGGATAAGATCACCTTTTTGGTGTTGTACGTGGACGATATCCAGTCATTGGGAATGATGTAGGAATGTTGACTTCGGTCAAGGTATGGCTATCACAGCAGTTCTCCATGAAAGATCTTGGAGAAGCTTCATACATACTGGGTCTTCGACTCTATAGAGATAGATCGAAGCGGATAATTGGATTATCCCAGGCTGCTTATATTGACAAAATTGTCAAGAGGTACAACATGGAGAACTCCAAGAAAGGAAACGTTCCTTTCAGGCACGGAGTCACTCTCTCCAAGAAGATGTCTCCCAAGACTTCTGAGGAGATTGAGAGCATGAGAGACGTTCCCTATGCCTCAGCCGTAGGGAGCATCATGTATGCCATGCTGTGCACTCGCCCTGACATTGCTCAGGCAGTGAGTGTGGTAAGTTCACTGCATGTTCTAGGGTATACCGATGCCGATTTCCAGTCGGATCCAGATGATAGAAAGTCTACATTTGGGTATGTTTTCACGATAGGATCGTGTCCTGTTTGCTGGAAAAGCAGCAAACAGGGGTCCACTGCAGACTCCACAACCGAGGCCGAGTACATTGCCGCAAGTGAAGCTGCCAAGGAAGCCGTGTGGATGAAGAAGTTCATACACGAATTGGGAGCGATTCCATCCAGCACATCTCCCATCCCGTTGTTGTGTGACAACAATGGAGCGATCGCCCAGGCTAAAGAGCCTCGGGCTCACTCAAAGTCGAAGCACATCGAGAGAAAGTACTATGTACTGCGGGAGATCGTTGGTAGAGGGGACGTCCTGATTCAGAAGGTAGCATCAGCGGATAATGTGGCAGACCCATTGACTAAGCCACTGACACAGAAGGTGTTTGAGAAACACGTGGAAAGTATGGGACTCCGGCTTGTACCAGATTGGACCTAAGTGCAAGTGGGAGCTGTTAGACAGTTTTGTATGCCCTTAGCTTCAATCTGATTTGATGTACTTTTGTTATTTAGTGGAAATAAATAAAGTGCATGTTTTATTTATGTTGTTTGGTTTAATTCTGTGTAAAACCCTAAAATTGGACATTTATAGAGACTCATGTTAGTTTTAAATGTTCACAGCCGTTGGATAAGTCTGGGGAGATTTATCCTGCCAAGGCTGATACTGGTGTGCCACCAAGTGTTGGGATGGCCTGTCTCAGCCACCAGGGTAAGACCCGAGGCACATGCAGTATGGGATTACTTGAATCTTTGAACCGGACCAGATTTCCAGTATTGCCCTGAACCTTGGAGATAGATGGGCAAAATTGGAAAGTTACACCTGACCCCTAGACTCGATTATGACATTTCACTAGGTGTTGGATCAGGCTGCCTTTGGTATGCCAATCAGTGAGATCCTTAGCGGGGATCAAAACCTGGGTATGTTGGGGCAGTTTGAGAATTCATCTGAGTGGATGATCATAGTGACAGAATCAGCCACTTTGTCGGACAAAGGGTAATGATCGGGAATGCACTCTCTCTGATGGAAACCAAACTGCCGGCAATTGATTTCAATCGTTGGAATTTTGTTTTGCAAAATTAATATATTTATATATATATGTACGGTTTCGAATTGTTTGCAAATGGTTTTAATTCCCGGGATCCATGTGAGAGGAGAGTGCGGCACTATTCCTTGCAGCCGAGGGAGAGGTCCTCTCTTGTCGGGCAGTGCTTGATCATTAAGGGCTGAGAGGTTAAGTGTAAGACCATTGAGGATAATACCTGATGGGCTAATCTTGCACCTGCCCACAGTCCCTGGGTTTTTATAAGATGGCTTGGCCCAGGGACCACTTAATGTAAGTGTTGGGCCCATAGGGTCCATATGATGGACTCAAGGGGTTCATTGAGTTTTTCAGTGAATTCGGCTGGGCCTTGTTTTAAAGGCTGGGACGAACCCATATGGCTGGTGTGTAGATCAATGCTTGGGTCCCACGCCATACAAAGAAGCCCAACTGGGCAGCAGATTGGAAAGTAATTAGACACTGAACACTTAATGGGCCAAAAGCTCATTTCGAGGTGGGCTGATATGATCACCCATCCTTGGGGCGAATTTGAGATTAAAGTTAGTAAAAGGATTGGGCCTTTAGCCTTATCCACTCTTAGAGACCAAATTCAAATTAGATTTGAATCTGGTAACCTCCTGATAAGATCAGGAGTAAGCTAACTCTATTTGCAGAAAGGATTAAGATTATCCTCTATCGAAATACTGATTTGGATAGGGATAACTCCTAAAAAGGAGGTTTCTTAATCAAGAAGAAAGGAGGAGATTTCCAACCACCTTGAAGAGGTATAGGATATCTCCTGCGAATTAAGATCAGATCTGATTCTTACTCTCAAAAAAAAAAAACAGAAAAAGCAGTTCAGCCTTTTTCGTTTTGGAAATCTCCTCCTGCCGCCGCCATCTGCCATTGCAAGATTAGATCTTTGCAGAAAAGAAAGTCAAGAAATCTGTTCTTGACATCAGTCTTGCAAGAAAGACTGAAAAAGATTCAGTGTTTAGTACTTCCAGAGGATTCTTAAGAAGGATCCAGTGTGTAGGACGCACCCTGCTGGTTCTGTTCCATTCACAGCTGTGTCATCTTCAGCAGGAACGGATCTTGGAGCATTCTTTGGGCGTGAACACCAACTTTGGTAGATACTGCTTCTCCGGATCAGGTATATTCCTCCCATTTATCTTTTGGTACAGATCTGGTTTGATTATGGTTCAAGTAGGATCCTTGAATATTGTATTCTAAATTTAGGGAATATGATTCCTAGTTGAGAGAAGGTAGGAAATTTTTGAAATTCGCCCACCCATTCCGCAACCCCTTTATGGCGTCCATTAGATGGATCCTACCATTCTTTCAGTGGTATCAGAGCCACAGGTTCGAATCTTGAACCAAAAGAAAATCAGATCTGACCCTGCGTAGATGGATAGAAGGTGTTCTTTCAGGATTTGCGCAGATTGTTTTGTTTTTTTCAAGAAACTGTTTCTTGTTAAGGGCGATTGATCTGAAATTAATTTTATTAAATCCAAAATTTATTTAGAATTGTTCTTTATTTATTTTGTTTTAATGGACTGTTCGAACCTGGAGATCACAGTGCAGATTTGGCGCAGATAGTCTGCGCACCCTTTTTCTTTCTATTTATTTATATTCGGTTTGTAAATAATTTTTTTTATTTTTTTTTAGACTGAATGTATAGGATTTGATCAAGAATGTAATTAATAGAAATATGAGTTCTGTTATTTTTTCTTGATTAAAGAAGAAGGAAGAAGAAGGCGGTGCTGGAGATTTGCAGTTGGAGAAATCGCTTTCTGCGATTTGCAGTTTGTGAAACTGCAACCCTTGTGATTAACCTCTGTTTTGCAGGTGGTGCAAACAGTCCATAGTTTGATTTGTGATTGTTTGAAATCAAAATTATTAATTTCAGATCTTTCATGAATTAATTCTTGAATTGAAAATCAGTTTTGGATCCTCTCGGACTAGATTGGACCAAAACTGTTTGGACCGAATCTGGGGTTCGATAGGGACTGTTTTTCAGTCTGTATTTCTCACACTTGCTGTTCCAAATCTGATGTTCAATTACAGGGATTAATTCGGCCCACCTGTAAAGCCCAGTTTTAAAGGGTTAAAACTGCAAAAGGCCCAATACTGTGAGATAAGCTGTATGGGCCGAACTGCTATCTGCGATTCAGCCCATACACCTAGTAGTCATTAATTGTTAATGACTTAGATTTTAAATGGACTATTCAATGGGCTTTACAGCAGTTAATTGATTGGATCAATTCCTCCTTTACATGTGATGTTTGGATGTTTGATGTGCTGCGACCATGGGCCATAAGTAATTGGCCCATGAAGACTCGTTAGTGGCTCTTGCGCACACCATGGCTGAATGCACATCATTGCCATAGTGTCCTTCAAGGTCATTGGATGTCCCCTCTTTGCTTGGTGGGCCCCACAACCCTAAAAAGGGATGCGTACGGAACCCCTAGCCGATTAAGGCCCACCAGAAATCTGACTTTATGAAAGTCAGTGGGAGCCACTCTAGTTTGACCTAAATTAAAACTAGGGCATTTTTGTTCCCTCCAGCAAATATGAATGCATGTGATAGGGAGACCCATATGATGGACTCTCTAAAGGCCTTCTGTCATTAGCACAATGATGGGTCCTTCAGTAATGAGGAAACGCACCATAAAATTGGGCTATCCATTTGCTATTGGATCTATTAGAGTGTTTCATAAGATGATAGGGGCGTCATAGACCGATGTGGGAGGGGCTTCACCAGAAAATGGGAACTCTCTCACGGTACCTTGGCGTAACCTGAATATGATGGGTAAGCACTCACTGGATAGAAAGGTTTACCTGAAAACGGCTCTGAACCTTGTCTGACAGAGGCCAAAGGGAAACTCATTTGATGAGTGGATATGATCCGTCACAGAAAGGTGGTGAGGTTATGCAGCTGAAACAGTTGGCTTCATGCACCCCATGTGATTTCCCACATTTCCAGAGACATTTCGTCGTCTCCGTCACTGAGAAAGGAGAGAAATCTCAGAGATGAACAAATGGGAATGGAACATAGATTAAAAACCATATCTATGTAGGTAACATGAATCAAACTAAGGTTGTGGACTAATGATTTTGCTATTTTATCAAAAAATGGCAAACGGTCAATTTGCAAAGCTTCTAGACGATAACAAGCTAAAGGGACCAAACTATGCCGACTGGTACAGAAATCTTATGCTGGTCCTAACTTCCAAAAAGTTAGACAAGGTAGTGAAAAATCCTGCACCGGAACGTCCGGGTGATAGGGCTTCTGAGGCCCGGAGGAGGGACTACCAAGAGTGGGAGGATAAGAACTCCCTAGCCCGCTGCTTTGTCGTTGCCTCATTAGACAAGTCAATACAGAGGCAGTTCGATCAGATCAAACTAGCCAAGGACATATTGGACAGTCTAAGAACAATGTATGAAGAGCAGAACCGTTCTACTTGACAGAAGGTCCTGAAATTGTTCATGACCGCGCAGATGACCAAATGGCAGAAAGTTCATGACCATTGTCTTCGGATGATGGGTTACATTAACGAACTTGAAGCTCTTGGATCCGGGCTAGATCTTGGCATGCAAGTGGATGCCATCATCAATTCTTTGCCCTCTTCCTTCAATGCGTTCACAATGAACTACAATATGAATAAGCTGAATGTCAGCGTCCAGGAACTCAGCAATATGTTGCAGAGAGCCGAGGATCTACTCAAGAAGGATGAGCCTGTGGTTATGCTTGCTGAAGCTAACAAATCGGGCAAGAAAAAGAGAAAGGCAAAGAAGCCTCAGAAGAAGGCTACCAATCCTAAGAAGCAGAAGAAGAACAAGGCATCCGATGTCTGTCACTTCTGCAAGCAGACCGGCCACTGGAAGAAGAATTGTCCTGCCTACCTGGAATCTAAGAAAGGTAACATCGAAACTTGTGTCATAGAAACTAACTTGTTAGTTACTTCTGTGTCCTGGTGTGTTGACTCCGGGGCTTCAACTCATGTGTGTAACTCACTGCAGGGGTTCAAAGTTAGCAGAAGGTTGAGTGAAGGTGAAGTGACATTATTCTTGGGAACAACTGCAAGTGTTGCAGTAGCGGCAATAGGAACCGTAGAATTAGTTTTTGAAAAAGGAATGCTTGTACTTAAAGATTGTCTTTATGTACAGAACTTGAGAAGAAATTTAATTTCTGTTTCAAAACTGTGTGCTGATGGATATACTGTTTATTTTAGTATTATGATTACTATTAAACGGAATAATAAATTCATCGCATGCGGGGAACAAGAGAATGGTCTCTATGTTCTACATCCTTCTCTGGAAACTAACTTAACCGAAACTACGTCGGTCGAAAATCCCAAGAAAAGGAATCATGATACAGTAAGTCCCACGTGCCTCTGGCATTACCGACTTGGCCATATCGGTATTGACCGAATCACAAGGTTGGTAAAGGATGGTCCTTTGGATTTTCTAACTGTAGAAAATCTTCCCACTTGTGAACCTTGCCTTCAAGGTAAGATGTCTAAGTGGCCATTTGACGGTAAGCCTGAAAGATCTGAAGGCACACTTGACCTAATACATACTGATGTATGTGGTCCCCTGAGTGTTAGGACACGGAATCAACACGTGTACTTCATCACCTTTACAGATGATTTTTCACGATATGGTTACGTGTACCTAATGAGACATAAGTCTGAATCATTTGAAAAGTTCAAAGAGTTCAGACAGGAAGTCGAGAAACAGTTAGGGAGAGAAATTAAGGCCCTTCGATCAGATCGAGGTGGCGAGTATCTCTCTGACGAATTCAGGGACTACTTAAAGGCCAATGGGATAGTGTCACAATTAGCTCCTCCTGCTACACCTCAACTCAACGGTGTTTCAGAGAGGAGGAATAGGACCTTGTTAGACATGGTCCGGTCACTTCTCGTACGCTCACAATTACCCACATCCTTTTGGGGATACGCATTAGAGACTGCTATCTACGTGCTGAATCGGGTTCCAACCAAATCAGTTCCTAAAACTCCATATGAACTTTGGACCGGAAGGAAGCCAAGTGTAAGACACTTGAAGATTTGGGGTTTTCCTGCACACGTTAAAAGAACAAGTGCGGACAAGTTGGAATCTAAAACCAGTCGTTGCCTGTTTATAGGCTACCCAAAGGATTCGGTGGGTTATCTATTCTATGACCCGAGTGAGCAGAAAGTGTTCTGCAGTCGAAACGCCCAATTCTTAGAATCCGAATACATCATGGACACTCACCGTCAGGAAATAGTTCTTGATGATGAGAGCTCAGGAGCAGTGGGAGATGTCCCACAAGTTTCAGGTAATGACCAACCTAGAAGGTCCACCCAGGTATCCAGATCACCAGTCCGATATGGTTATGACCAGGATACCTACCTGGTGGAAGCCTTGACTAGTAAAGAGGATCCCGTGACTTACGCGGAGGCTATGTTAGACATAGATTCCCAGAAGTGGGTGGAGGCCATGAGAGCTGAGATGGACTCGATGGAGACCAATTGAGTCTGGACTCTAGTAGATCCACCCTCTGGGGTAAAAGCAATTGGTTGCAAATGGATCTACAAGAGGAAGAAGGGCCCCGATGGGAGGATTGAGACCTACAAAGGTCGCTTGGTGGCGAGAGGGTATACTCAGAAAGAAGGCATCGACTATGAGGAAACCTTTTCGCCCGTGGCCATGCTTAAATCCATTAGGATCCTGCTAGCTGTAGCAGCGTACCATGACTATGAGATTTGGTAAATGGATGTCAAAACCACGTTCCTGAATGGAGATCTTAGTGAAGATATCTACATGCAGCAGCCGCAAGGCTTCATTGTTGCTGGTCAGGAACACATGGTATGTAAACTTAATAGATCCATATATGGACTTAAGCAGGCTTCTAGGAGTTGGAACATCCGTTTTGATTCTGCAGTCAAAATGTTTGACTTTGAGCAGAATCCGGATGAGCCCTGTGTTTACAGGAAGTCTAGTGGGGATAAGATCACCTTTTTGGTGTTGTACGTGGACGATATCCAGTCATTGGGAATGATGTAGGAATGTTGACTTCGGTCAAGGTATGGCTATCACAGCAGTTCTCCATGAAAGATCTTGGAGAAGCTTCATACATACTGGGTCTTCGACTCTATAGAGATAGATCGAAGCGGATAATTGGATTATCCCAGGCTGCTTATATTGACAAAATTGTCAAGAGGTACAACATGGAGAACTCCAAGAAAGGAAACGTTCCTTTCAGGCACGGAGTCACTCTCTCCAAGAAGATGTCTCCCAAGACTTCTGAGGAGATTGAGAGCATGAGAGACGTTCCCTATGCCTCAGCCGTAGGGAGCATCATGTATGCCATGCTGTGCACTCGCCCTGACATTGCTCAGGCAGTGAGTGTGGTAAGTTCACTGCATGTTCTAGGGTATACCGATGCCGATTTCCAGTCGGATCCAGATGATAGAAAGTCTACATTTGGGTATGTTTTCACGATAGGATCGTGTCCTGTTTGCTGGAAAAGCAGCAAACAGGGGTCCACTGCAGACTCCACAACCGAGGCCGAGTACATTGCCGCAAGTGAAGCTGCCAAGGAAGCCGTGTGGATGAAGAAGTTCATACACGAATTGGGAGCGATTCCATCCAGCACATCTCCCATCCCATTGTTGTGTGACAACAATGGAGCGATCGCCCAGGCTAAAGAGCCTCGGGCTCACTCAAAGTCGAAGCACATCGAGAGAAAGTACTATGTACTGCGGGAGATGATTCCTAGTTGAGAGAAGGTAGGAAATTTTTGAAATTCGCCCACCCATTCCGCAACCCCTTTATGGCGTCCATTAGATGGATCCTACCATTCTTTCAAGAAATACATCCTGCAATCTGAGATTTGATCTCTCACAGACTCCAGAGAGAAGGGACAATTCTGCCCTCTTTGTCCTTGGACATCTCCTCCAGCCACCACCACTACCTGTTGGAAGACTGGATCTTTGCAGCTACTAGAAGTCAAGAAAGCAGTTCTTGACAATAGTCTTGCAAGAAAGACACTAGGATTCGGTGTTCAAGGTTTCCAGAGGGTTCTTGTGAAGAATCCAGTGTGTAGGACGCACCCTGCTGGTTCCGTTCCATCCACAGTTGTGTCATCTTCAGCAAGAGCGGATCTTGGTCACTTCTTTGGGCGTGAACACCAACTTTGGGAGATATTATTTCTCCGGATCAGGTAAAATCCTTCCTGTTTCCTTTTGGTTCAGATGTGGTTTGTTTATGGTTCAAGTAGGATCTTTGAATAATGTATTCTAAATTGAGGGAATATGATTCCCAGTTGGAAGAAGGTAGGAATTTTTTTTTGAAATTCGCCCCCATTCCGCACCTTTCTTGGCGTCCATTAGATGGATCCTACCATTCTTTCACTTTTCAAATGATTCAGACTTGTGTCTCATTAGGTACACGTAACCATATTGTGAGAAATCATTTGTGAAGGTGATGAAATACACATGTTGATTTCGTGTCCTAACACTCAGGGGACCACATACATCAGTATGTATTAGGTCAAGTGTGCCTGTATGTCTTTCAGGCTTACCGTCAAATGGCCGTTTCATCATCTTGCCTCGTAGGCAAGGCTCACAAGTGGGAAGATCTTCTACAGTTAGAAAATCCAATGGTCCATCCTTTACCAACCTTGTGATTTGGTCAACACCGATGTGGCCAAGTCGGTAATGCCACAGACACGTGGGATTAACTGTATCACAGGCTCTCTTCTTGGGGATTTCAGCCGATGTAGTTTCGGTTATGTTAGTTTTTAGAGAAGGATGTAGAACATAGAGATCGTTCTCCAATTCCCCGTATGTGATGAATCTATTATTTCTTTTAATAGTAATTGTATTAGTAAAGAAGACAGAATAACCATCTGCACACGATTTTGAAACAGAAATCAAATTTCTTCTTAAGTTTTGTACATAAAGACAATCTTTGAGTACAATTTTTCCTTCTCTAAAAATTAACTCCATGGTTCCTATTGCCGTAGCTGCAACAGTTGCAGTAGTCCCCAAGTAGAGAGTGACTTCTCCTTCACTCAGCCTTCTGCTTACCTTGAACCCCTGCAGTGAGTTACACACATGAGTTGAAGCCCCAGAGTCAATACACCAAGACGCAGAAGCTACTAATAAATTGGTTTCTATAACACAAGTTTCAAAATTACCTTTCTTGGATTCCAGGTAGGCAGGACAACTCCATTTCCAGTAGCTGGTCTTTTTGCAGAAGTGACAGGCATTTGGTGCTTTGTCTTTCTTCTGCCTTTTGCTCTTAGTGGCTTTCTTCTGTGACTTCTTTGCCTTTCTCTTTCTCTTGCCCAATTTGCTAGCTTCAACAAGCATAGCTATAGGCTCATCCTTTTTAATCAGTTCTTCAGCTCTTTGCAACATATTGTTGAGCTCTTGCAAGCTGACATTCAATTTGTTCATGTTATAGTTCATTATGAACGGATTAAAGGAAGGAGGCAAAGAATTAAGGATAGCGTCTATCTGGGTTGCAAGGTCTAGCCCAGATCCAAGATCCTCTAGTTCGTTGATATAACCCATCATCCGAAGACAATGGTCATGAACTTGTTGGCCCTTGGACATTTGAGTGGTCTTGAATTGCTTCAAGACCTTTTGCCGAGTAGAACGATTCTGCTCTTCATACATCGTCCTTAGGCTGTCCAATATGTCCTTGGCACGTTCGATCTGATCGAACTGCCTCTGTATTGGGTTGTCCAAGGAGGCGATGATGTAACACCGGACTAGGGAGTTTTTCACCTCCCATTCTAGAAAGTCTCTCATTTGGGCCTCAGAAGCCCTGTCTCCCGGACGCTCTGGGGCAGGATTCTTTGCCACTTTATCCAGCTTTTCTAAAGCTAGGACCAGCATAAGGTTCCCGTACCAGTCGGCATAGTTTGGGCCCTTAAGCTTGTTGTCATCAAGAAGCTTTGCAAAAGATCCATTTCCATTTTCTGGTAAAAGAGAAAACATCAGTCCGCAACCTAATTTGATTCATGTTCATTTCATAGATATGGCTTTTAATCTACGATCCATTTCCATTTGTTCATCTCTGAGATTTCCCTCCTTTCTCAGTGACAGAGACTACGGGTTGTCTCTGGAAATGTGGGAAATCACATAGGGTGCATGGAGCCAACTGTTTTAGCTGCATAACCCCACCACCTTTCTGTGAAGGATCATATCCACTCATCATATGACTTTTCCCTTTTGGCCTTTGTCAGATAAGGTTCAGAGCCGTTTTTAGGTAAACCTTTCTGTCCAATGAGTGCTTACCCATCATATTCGTGAACGCCAAGGTACCGTGAGAGAGTTCCCATTTTCTGGTGAAGCCCCTCCCACATCGGTCTATGACGCCCCTATCATCTTATGAAACACTCAGACAAAGCCCAACAGCAAATGGATAGCCCAATTTTATGGTGCGTTTCCTCATTACTGATGGACCCATCATCATGCTAATGACGGAAGGCCTTTAGAGAGTTCATCATATGAATCTCCCTATCACTTGCACTCATATTAGCTGGAGGGAACAAATAATTACGACCTAGTTTGATTTAGGTCAAACCAAAGTGGCTCCCACTGACTTTCATAAAGCCAGATTTTGGTGGGCCTTAAATCGGCTAGGGTTCCGCACGTAACCTCTCGATGAGGTGTGGGGCCCACCACTGAGGGAAGTCATCCAATGACCAAAAGGGACACCATGGCAATGATGTGCATTCAGCCATGGTGTGCGCAAGAGCCACTGTCGAATGAACATGGGCCAAGCACTTATGGCCCATGTACATAGCACATCACACATCCATACATCTCATGCAGGGATAAATTGATCCAATTAATTAATTATCTGTAAGGCCCATTGGAAGCCTGTTAAAATTCCATAATATTAACCATTAAAATTATCTAGGTATATGGGCTGAATTAGGGTTACCCAGTTCGGCCCACATAACTTTATCCTTTAAAATGGGCTTTTGCAGTTTTAACTATTTAAAACTGGGCCTTTACAGGCTAGGCCGAATTAACCATTTAATTAAATATCAATCCTTAGGCTCATTAGTGGGAAAATTAGGGCTGAATTTCAGCCTTGATTAAACCCTAGATTTGGTCCAAACAATTTGAACCAATCTTGGTTCGAATAGGTCTAGGGTTTGATTTTTAATTAAATCCTTAATTCAAGAAAATAATATGAAATTAAATAACTGATAAAAGAAAAACAAAAAAAACTGTTAATCAGGGTTGTTCGCACACTTCATCCTGCAAAACAGAGGTTAGATCACAGATTGTTGTTTCTTAAACTACAAATTGCAGATAGCTAATCTCCCATCTACGAAAACTCCTTTTCTACGCTGCCATCTTTGATCCAAAATAAAAAATAAATAGAAATCCTATTTCTATTAATTATTACACCAGATCGAATGCCTATACATTGAGTCTAAAAATAAAAAAAAAATTATTTATAGACCAAATGTAATAAATAAATTCAATAAATTGCAAATCATGCAGTTCTCCCTACGCAAACCAAGATTTCGATCTCCTCTTGTACGAACAACTCATAAATCAAGAAAATTATAAAGAACTATTCTAAATAATAATCAGATTTATTTAAAATTAATTTCAGATTATTTGCCCATCTGTTTTGGGAACAAATTTCCCAAAATCCACATCTGCGCAAATTGGGTAGAATGCCTTCTCCCTATTTGAACCATGGTTCAGATCTTGGCAGAACATCTTCTGTCCATCTGTGCAGGGTCAGATTTGATTTTCTTCACGTTCAAGATTTGAACCTGGCTCTGATACCACTAAAAGAATGGTAGGATCCATCCAATGGACGCTATGAAGGGTGCGGAATGGGTGGGCAAATTTCAAAAAAATTTCCTACCTTCTTCCAACTAGGAATCATATTCCCCAAATTTAGAGTACAATATTCAAGGATTCTACTTGAACCATAACCAAACCAGTTCTGAACTAAAAGGAAACGGGAAGGATTATACATGATCCGAAGAAACGATATCTCCCAAAATTGGTGTTCACGCCCAAAGAAGAAACCAAGATCCGCTCCTGCTGAAGATGACAAAACTGTGGATGGAACGTAACCAGCAGGGTGCATCCTACACACTAGATTCTTCGCAAGAATCCCTTGGAAACCATGAACACCGAACCTTTTTGGTCTTTCTTGCAAGACTATTGTGAAAGAATGATAGGATCCATCTAATGGACGCCAAGAAATGTGCGGAATGGGTGGGCGAATTTCAAAAATTTCCTACCTTCTTCCAACTAGGAATCATATTCCCTAAATTTAGAATACATTATTCAAGGATTCTACTTGAACCATAACTAAACCAGATCTAAACCAAAAGAAAACAGGAAGGATTATACCTGATCTAGAGAAACAATATCTCCCAAAGTTGGTGTTCACGCCCAAAGAAGAAACCAAGATCCGCTCCTGCTGAAGATGACACAACTGTGGATGGAACGATACAAGCAAGCTACGTCCTACACACTAGATTCTTTGCAAGAACCCTCTGGAAACCTTGAACACCGAATCATTTTTGTCTTTCTTGCAAGACTGTTGTCAAGAACTAATTTCTTGACTTCCTGTTGTTGCGAAGATCCAATCTTCCAACAGGGAGTGGCGGCGGCTGGAGGAGGAGAAGTCCAGGGACGAAGAGGGCAGAATTGTCTCTTCTCTCTGGAGTCTGCGAGAGATCTCAATTCGCAGGATGTGTTTCTTGCTTACTCAAACCCCCTAGTTTGAAATCTGATATTTCCGCTAGGGTTTTCTCCTCTTTCTTCTTGATTAAGAAACCTCCCAATATTTTTGGGAGTTATCCCAATCCAAATCAGTATTTGGATAGGGGTTAATCTTAATCCTATCTGTAGAATAAGTTATTTAATCCTGATCTTATCAGGAGGTTACCAGATTCAACTCTAATTTGAATTTGGTCTCTTAGAGTGGATAAGGTTAAAAGACCCAATTCTTTTACTAACATTAATCTTAGATTCGCCCCATGAACAGGCAATCATATCAGCCCAGTTCGAAATGGGCTTTTGGCCCATTAAGTGTTCAGTGTTTAACCAGTTTCCAATTTGCTGCCCAGTTGGGCTTCTTTGTATGGCGTGGGACCCAAGCATTGATCTACACACCAGCCACATGGGTTCGGCCCAGCCAAATTCATTGAAAGACTCAGTGACCCCCTTGAGCCCATCACATGGACCCTATGGGCCCAACACTTACATTAAGTGGTCCCTGGGCCAAGCCATCTTATGAAAACCCAGGGACTATGGGCAGGTGCAAGATTAGCCCATCAGGTATTATCTTAAATGGTCTTACACTTAACCTCTCAGCCCTTAATGATCAAGCACCGCCCGACAAGAGAAGACCTCTCCTTCGGCTGCAAGGAACAGTGCCGCACTCTTTACTCACATGGATCCCGGGAATTAAAACCTTTTGCAAATCTTTTAAAACCGTACATATACAAATATATATATATATATATATATATATATATATATATATATATATATCTTATTTTGCAAAACAAAATTCCAACGATTGAAATCAACTGCCGGCAGTTTGGTTTCCATCAGAGAGAGTGTATTACCTATCATTACCATTGTCCGACAAAGGGGCTGATCCCGTCACTATGACCACTCACTCAGATGAATTCTCAGACTGCCCCAACATGTCCAGGTTTTGACCCCCACTAAGGATCTCACTGATTGACACATCAAAGACAACCCGATCCGACACCTAGTGATGTGTCATAATTGAGTCTAGGCGTCAGGTGTAACTTTCCAGTTTTGCCCATCTGTCTCCAAGGTCTAGGGCAGTACTGGAAATTTGGTCCGGTTCAAGGGTTCAAGCAATACCATATTGCATGTGCCTTGGGTCTTACCCTGATGGCCGAAACAAGCCATCCCAACACTTGGTGGCACATCTGTATCAGCCTTGGCAGGATAAATCTCCCCAGACTTATCCAATGGCTGTGAACATTTAAACTAACACAAGTTTCTATAAGTGTCCAGTTTTAGGGTCTTACACAGAATTATACCAAACAACATGAATCAAACATGCACTTTAATTTATTTCCACTAAATAACAAAAGTACATCAAAACCGGTTGAAGCTAAGGGCATACAAGACTGTCTAACAGCTCCCAGTTGCACTTAGGTCCAATCTAGTACAAGCCGGAGTCCCATACTTTTCACGTGTTTCTCAAACACCTTCTGTGTCAGTGGCTTAGTCAATGGGTCTGCCACATTGTCTGTTGATTCTACCTTTTGAATTAGGACGTCTCCTCTACCAATGATCTCCCGCAGTACATGGTATTTCCTCTCGATGTGCTTTGACTTTGGGTGGGCTCGAGACTCTTTAGCCTGGGCGATCGCTCCTTTGTTGTCACACAACAACGGGATGGGTGATGCGCTGGATGGAATCACTCCCAATTCGTGTATGATTTTCTTCATCCACATGACTTCCTTGGCAGCTTCACTTGCAGCAATGTACTCGGCCTCGGTTGTGGAGTCTGCAGTGGACCCCTGGTTGCTGCTTTTCCAGCAAACAACACACGATCCTATCTTGAAAACATACCCAGATGTAGACTTTCTATCATCTGGATCCGACCGGAAATCGGCATCGGTATAACCTAGAACTTGTAGTGAACTACCATCGAATACCAGACAAAACGTTTTGTCCTTCGAAGGTATTTAAGTATGTTCTTCACAGCAGTCCAATGCTCCTGCCCTGGGTTAGCCTGGAATCTGCTTACCACACTCACCGTCTGAGCTATGTCTAGGCGAGTGCACAGCATGGCATACATGATGCTCCCTACGGCTGAGGCATAGGGAACGTCTCTCATGCCCTCAATCTCCTCAGAAGTCTTGGGAGACATTTTCTTGGAGAGAGTTACTCCATGTCTGAAAGGAACATTTCCTTTCTTGGAGTTTTCCATGCTGTATCTTTTGACAATTTTGTCAATGTAAGCTGCCTGGGATAATCCAATTATCCGCTTTGATCTATCTCTATAGAGTCGAAAACCCAGTATATATGAAGCTTCTCCAAGATCTTTCATGGAGAACTGCTATGATAGCCATACCTTGACTGAAATCAACATTCCTACATCATTCCCAATGAGTAGGATATCATCCACGTACAATACAAAAAATGTTATCTTATCCCCACTGGACTTCCTATAAACACAGGGCTCATCTGGATTCTGCTCAAAGTCAAACGTTTTGACGGCAAAATCAAAACGGATGTTCCAACTCCTAGAAGCCTGCTTAAGTCCATATTTGGATCTATTAAGTTTACATACCATGTGTTCTTGACTAGCAGCAATGAAGCCTTGCGGCTGCTGCATGTAGATATATTCACTAAGATCTCCATTTAGGAACGCGGTTTTGACATCCATTTTCCAAATCTCATAGTTATGGTATGTTGCTACAGCTAGCAGGATCCTAATGGATTTAAGCATGGCCACGGGCGAAAAGGTTTCCTCATAATCGATGTCTTCTTTCTGATATATCCTTTCGCTACCAAGCGACCTTTGTAGGTCTCAATCCTCCCATCGGGGCCCTTCTTCCTCTTGTAGATCCATTTGCAACCAATTGCTTTTACCCCAGAGGGTGGATCTACTAGAGTCCAGACTTAATTGGTCTCCATCGAGTCCATCTCAGCTCTCATGGCCTCCACCCACTTCTGGGAATCTATGTCTAACATAGCTTCCGCGTAAGTCACGGGATCCTCTTTACTAGTCAAGGCTTCCACCAGGTAGGTATCCTGGTCATAACCATATCGGACTGGTGATCTGGATACCTGGGTGGAGCTTCTAGGTTGGTCATTACTTTGAACTTGTGGGACATCTCCCACTGCTCCTGAGCTCTCATCATCAAGAACTATTTCCTGACGGTGAGTGTCCATGATGTATTCAGATTCTAAGAATTGGGTGTTTCAACTGCAGAACACTTTCTACTCACTTGGGTCATAGAATAGATAACCCATTGAATCCTTTGGGTGGCCTATAAATAGGCAACAATTGGTTTTGGATTCCAACTTGTCCGCACTTGTTCTTTTAACGTGTGCAGGACAACCCCAAACCTTCTAGTGTCTCACACTTAGCTTCCTTCCGGTCCATAGTTCATATGGAGTTTTCGGAACTGATTTGGTTGGAACCCGATTCAGCACGTAGATAGCAGTCTCTAATGCATATCCCCAAAAGGATGTGGGTAATTCTGAGCGTATGAGAAGTGACTGAACCATGTCCAACAAGGTCCTATTCCTCCTCTCTGAAACACCGTTGAGTTGAGGTGTAGCAGGAGGAGCTAATTGTGACACTATCCCATTGGCCTTTAAATAGTCCCTGAATTCGTCAGAGAGATACTCTCCACCTCGATCTGATTGAAGGGCCTTAACTTCTCTCCCTAACTGTTTCTCGACTTCCTGTCTGAACTCTTTGAACTTTTCAAAAGATTCAGACTTGTGTCTCATTAGGTACACGTAACCATATCGTGAAAAATCATCTGTAAGGGTGATGAAGTACACGTGTTGATTCCGTGTCCTAACGCTCAGGGGACCACATACATCAGTATGTATTAGGTCAAGTGTGCCTCTTGATCTTTCAGGCTTATCGTTAAATGGCCGCTTAGTCATCTTACCTTGATGGCAAGGCTCACAAGTGGGAAGATTTTCTACGGTTAAAAAATCCAAAGGACCATCCTTTACCGGTCTTGTGATTCTGTCAACACCGATATGGCCAAGTTAGTAATGCCAGAGGCACGTGGGATTAACTGTATCACGATTCCTTTTCTTGGGATTTTCGACCGACGTAGTTTTGGTTAGGTTAGTTTCTAAAGAAGGATGTAGAACATAGAGACCATTCTCCAGTTCCACGCATGCGATGAATTTGTTATTCCGTTTAACTATAATCATATTACTAAAATAAATAGTATATTCATCAGCACACAGTTTAGAATCAGAAATTAAATTTCACCTCAAGTTTTGTACATAAAGACAACATTTAAGTACAATTATTCCTTCTCTAAAAACTAATTCTACGGTTCCTATCACCGCAGCAGCAACATTTGCAGTCGTTCCCAAGAATAGTGTCACTTTGCCATCACTCAATCTTCTGCTAACTTTGAACCCCTGTAGTGAGTTACACGCATGAGTTGAAGCCCCAGAGTCAACACACCAGGACACAAAAGTAACTAACATATTAGTTTCTATGACACAAGTTTCGATGTTACATTTCTTAGATTCCACGTAGGCAGGACAGTTCCTCTTCTAGTGGCTGGTCTGTTTGCAGAAGTGACAGACATCAGATGCCTTGTTCTTCTTCTACTTCTTAGGTTTGGTAGCTTTCTTCTGTGGCTTCTTTGCCTTTCTCTTTTTCTTGCCCGATTTGTTAGCTTCATTAAGCATAACCACAGGCTCATCCTTCTTTAAAAGATCCTCAGCCCTCTACAACATATTGTTGAGTTCCTGGATGCTAACATTCAGCTTATTCATATTGTAGTTCATAGTGAACGCATTGAAGGAAGAGGGCAAAGAATTCAGGATGGCATCCACTTGCGTGCCAAGATGTAGCCCGGACCCAAGAGCTTCGAGTTCGTTAATGTATCCCATCATCCGAAGACAATGGTCATGAACTTTCTGCCCCTTGGACATCTGCGCAGTCATGAACAATTTTAGGACCTTCTGTCGAGTAGAACGGTTCTGCTCTTCATACAGTGGTCTTAGACTGTCCAATATGTCATTGGCCAGTTCGATTTGACCAAACTGCCTCTGTATTGAGTTGTCTAATGAGGCAATGACAAAGCAGTGGGCTAGGGAGTTCTTATCCTCCCAATCTTGGTAGTCCCTCCTATGGGCCTCAGAAGCCCTATCACCCGGACGTTTCGGGGCAGGATTTTTCACCACCTTATCTAACTTTTTAAAAGTTAGGACCAGTATAAGATTTCTGTACCAGTCGGCATAGTTTGGGCCCTTAAGCTTGTTATCGTCTAGAAACTTTGCAAATTGATCGTTTTCCATTTTCTGATAAAACAGCAAAGACGTTAGTCCACAACCTTAATTTGATTCATGTTACCTACATAGATATGGCTTTTAATCTATGTTCCATCCCATTTATTCATCTCCGAGATTTTCCCTCCTTTCTCAGTGATAGAGATGAAGAAATGCCTCTGGAAATGTGGGAAATCACATAGGGTGCGTGAAGCCAACTGTTTCAGCTGCATAACCCCACCAACTTTCTGTGACGGATGATATCCACTCATCAGATGAGTTTCCCGTTGGCCTCTGTCAGACAAGGTTCAGAGCCGTTTTCAGGTAAACTTTTCTGTCCAGTGAGTGCACACCCATCATATTCAGGTTACGCCAAGGTACCGTGAGAGAGTTCCCATTTTCTGGTGAAGCCCCTCCCACATCGGTCTATGATGCCCCTATCATCTAATGAAACACTCTAACAGATCCAACAGCAAATGGATAGCCCAACTTTATGGTGTGTTTCCTCATTACTGATGGACCCATCATTGTGCTAATGACGGAAGGCCTTTAGAGAGTCCATCATATGGATCTCCCTATCACATGCATTCATATTTGCTAGAGGGAACAAAATTACGCCCTAGTTCTAATTTAGGTCAAACCAAAGTGGCTCCCACTGACTTTCATAAAGTCAGATTTCTGGTGGGCCTCAATCGGCTAGGGGTTTCGTACGCATCCCTTTTCAGGGTTGTGGGGCCCACCAAGTAGAGAGGGGGTCATCCAATGACCTTAAGGGACACCATGACAATGATGTGTATTCAGCCATGGTGTGTGCAAGAGCCACTAACGAGTCAATTTGGGCCAAGTGCTTATGGCCCATGGTTGCAGCACATCAAACATCCAAACATCACATGTAAAGGAAGAATTGATCCAATCAATTAACTACTGTAAAGCCCATCGAATAGCCCATTTAAAAACTTAAAGCATTAACAATTAATGTCTATTAGGTGTATGGGCTGAATAGTAGTTAGCAGTTCAGCCCATACAACTTTTCTCACAATAATGGGCTTTTGCAGTTTTAACCCTTTAAAACTAGGCTTTACAGGTGGGCCGAATTAATCCCTGTAATTGAACATCAGATTTGGAATAACCAGTGTGAGAAAAATGGACTGAAAACAGCCCCTTTCGAATCTCAGATTCGGTCCAAATAGTTTTGGTCCAATCTAGTCCGAAATGGTCCAAAACTGATTTTCTATTCAAGAATTAATTCATGAGAGATCTAAAATTAATAATTTTGATTTTTAGACAATCACAAATCAAAATATGGACTGTTCGTACCACCTACAAAATAGAGATTAATCACAAATGTTACAGTTTCATAAATTGTAAATCGCAGGAAGCGATTTCTCCATCTACAAATCTCCAGCACCGCCATCTTCTTCCTTCTTCTTTAATCAAGAAAATAAATAAAAAATAGAAATCCTATTTCTATTAATTAATTACATTCTTGATCAAATCCTATACATTCAGTCTAGAAAAATAAAAAAAATTATTTATAGACCGAATAATAATAAAAAAGGAAAAAAGGGTGCGCAGACCATCTGTGCCAAATCTGCACTGATCCTCCAGGTTCAAACATTCCATTAAATCAAAATAAATAAAGAACAATTCTAAATAAATTTTGGATTTAACAAAATTAATTTCAGATTAATCGCCCTTAACTAGAAACCATTTCTTGAAAAAAAAAGAAAGCAATCTGCGCAGATCTTGGCAGAACATCTTTTGTCCATCTGTGCAGGGTCAGATCTGATTTTCTTTTGTTTCAAGATTCAAACCTGTGACTCTGATACCACTGAAAGAATGGTAGGATCCATCTAATGGATGCCAAGAAAGGTGCGGAATGGGTGGGCGAATTTCAAAAATTTCCTACCTTCTTCCAATTGGGAATCATATTCCCTAAATTTAGAATACATTATTCAAGGATTCTACTTGAACCATAACTAAACCAGATCTGAACCAAAAGGAAACAGGAAGGATTATACCTGATCCGGAGAAACAATATCTCCCAAAGTTGATGTTCACGCCCAAAGAAGAAACCAAGATCCGCTCCTGCTGAAGATGACATAGCTGTGGATGGAATAGAACTAGCAGGGTGCGTCCTAGACACTAGATTCTTCACAAGAACCCTCTGAAAACCTTGAACACCGAATCCTTTTTGTCTTTCTTGCAAGACTGTTGTCAAGAACTAATTTCTTGACTTCCTGTTGCTGCAAAGATCCAATCTTCCAACAGGGAGTGGCGGCGGCTGGAGGAGGAGAAGTCCAGGGACGAAGAGGGCAGAATTGTCTTTTCTCTCTGGAGCCTGTGAGAGATCTCAATTCGTAGGATGTGTTTCTTGCTTACTCAAACCCCCTAGTTCGAAATCTGATATTTCTGCTAGGGTTTTCTCCTCTTTCTTCTTGATTAAGAAACCTCCCAATATTTTTGGGAGTTATTGAAGGGATAGGAAATCCATCAAATGGACGCCCAAGATTGCGGAATAAAGGGGGTCGAATTTCAAAAATTTTTCTTTCCCTTCAACTGGGAATCGAATTCCCTATTTAGAAAATCATATTTTCAAGGATCATTCTTGAACCATAAACTGAACCAGATCTGAACCAAAAGGAGGAGAGAGAGATAATACCTGATACAGAGAAACAATATCTCTCAATGGAGGTGTTCACGCCCAAGGTAGAAACCAAAATCTACTCCCATTGAAGATGGCGCAGTACAAGGTGGAGCAGAATCAGCAGTGTCCTTCCTAAGAACTTGATTCTTCCCAAGAATCACCTGGATGGCTTGTGAATACAACTCCTACCAATCTTTTCTCCAAAAGATTGGAATCAAGATCTGATCTTGATTTCTCCCAAGCAATGGAGATTGAACTGCTATAAGCGGCGGCTGCAGGAAGGAGGCGGCGAGAGAGAATTTGCAGGGTGCAGAATTCTCTCCTTTGTGATCTCAGCTCTGAAGACAAGACTGTTGCTGGTGATTGTGTGTCTAAAGGCTGCCGCCCCCTCTTCCTTTTATAGACTGAAAGGGATCAACTCCTAATCCCATTAGGAGTTGCTAACCCAAATCATATCTGGATTAGAAGTCCCTTTAAGATAAGGGATAAACCTTATCTTATCTGTATATTAGATCAGCCAATTTCTAATCTAATTAGAAAGTTTCCAAATCTAAATCTCATTTAGATCTTGGACTCTCTGAGTGGATAGGTGATGAACCTACAATTTATCTATATTTTATGAGGTTTTTGCATGAAATTTTATGATGGTTTAATTAAATTTTGCCCTATTTTAGCTTGATTGTAAGAAAGATTTCAGGGGGAGCCAAATCAACAAAAAGAAGGCAAAAGCAAGAAAAGAAAACCCAAAATTTATCAAGTTCAGCCCGGCCCAGCCATGAGAGCAAGAGAATTTCATTCGGCCCAAGAAGAGCAAGTGAAACTCTTTGGAAAATCCAAGGGAAGAAGCCTAGCAAGAAGGAAATTTCGGCCCAACCCATTTTTAGCCCAAATAACAGCCTAGAGTGTAGCCCACTTGAGCTCAAAAGCAAGCTAATTTGTAGCCCAAATAGCAGCCCAAAGGGAGCTAGGGGCGGCAACTCCTAGAAGTTTCTTGAAGAGAAGGAGGGAGCACTCTAGAAGGTTCATGAGGGGTGTAATACACCCCATTCTAGAGGCTTCAAGAAGGGGCAAGAGCCCCTTTGAAAAACTATATAAGGAGGCCTCTAGGAGGGGAGAAAGTTGTTCAATTGCTTGAGAGGAAGGCTCTCCCACTCTTAGAGGTTCGGCCACCTTGAGAGAAGAGAAGAGAAGAAGGCTAGGCGCAAGGAAGAAGAAGAAGAAGGGCTGAAGGAAGTTCAAGACAAGCAAGCTAGAGAAGAAGGTGAATTCGAATTGAGGGTTTGTGATTCAAAGATTTTTTGTAATAAATCATTTGTAGTTTCATTCTCTTTTGATTTGAATTCAGTTTCTTAGTTATATGTTCTTTCTTCTTTCTCCTTGTTTCCATTCTTCCTTGATGTATTTCAGCTTGTAAAATTTCAGTTCAGCAATCTAATTCTTTTTTATTCATTCAAATGGTCATGCATTGTACTTGAAGTTTCTTGAATAAGGGTGTGATTGTAGATTAATTCAGCCAACTAACCTTCAAAACTCAGATCTGAATTCTCAGATCTGAGATTGCAAGATCTGAATTGCTTGAAAGAGAATTCAGATCTGAAATTTTCAGATTGGGCGAATTAATCTACAGCTTGGAATTCCTAGAGTGCTTGAGAGAGACTCTAGGAATTCAGATCTACTATTCAAGAACTGAATTGAGTGCAAGGTTAGAGATAACTTGCACAATTCAGTTGGTGATCAATTCAGATTTGAATTGATGCCTTAGAAGTGTTTGAAGAAATGCATGCATGGGGATTAGATTCTTGCTAGAGATAGAAGAACCGTCACTCATGCATAGGATGAACATGCGCTTGAGAGAGGCTGTTCATGACCTTGGGGTTTCACCAAACCAAGGCTCAATCATGATTCATTCGAATGATCCAAATTGATAGATTGCTGAATTTTGAGATTGACATTTACTGCTTACTCTTCTAACCTGATTTGAAGGCAATTGGACCAATGATTTAGATAGATTTTAATTTAGGATTTCTTAGCTTTCATTAGAGTTTTGATTTATTTGTTGATCAGATAAGAAGTGCTCAATTTAGTATTGGTAATTGTTTCCTAAATCTTCGTGGGAACGATACTTCACTCACTACTTTATTACTTGAACGGCTAGTGCACTTGCTAGTGTCACAATGAGCCACACATCAATAGGGTGTGGGCCCAATCCTATCAGCTGATCTTATCTCAAAATTAGCCCCTTAAAGACTAATCAAATTAGCCCAGTTCAAAATGGGCTTAAGGCCCATTTAGGGTTATGTATTCATTAAACCTTCCAAACTGCAGCCTAGTTGGGCTTCCTTGTATGGCGTGGGACCCAAACATTGATCTACACATCAGCCACATGGGTTCAGCCCAGCCTTTGTTACAAGGCCTGGCCGAATACACTGTTATGAAGAGTGCACCCCCTGAAACCCATCAGATGGGCTCTATGGGCCCAACACTTACCCTAAGTGGTCCCTAGGCCAAGCCACCTTGTAACACCCAGGGACTGTGGGCAGATGCAAGATTAGCCCATCAGGTATTATCCTCAATGGCCTTACACTTAACCTCTCATCCCATAATGATCATACACTGCCCGACGAGAGAGGACCTCTCCCTCGGCTGCAAGGAACAGTGTTGCACTCTCTCAAATATGGATCATGGGAATTAAAACCTTTTGTAAACATTTTGAAAGCATAATATATATACTCTTATATCTCATATAAAATATATTTTGCAAAAACAAATCTCAACGATTGAAATTGGCTGCCGACAGTCTTGGTTTCCAATAGTGAGAGTGCATCCCCGATCATTACATTTATCTAACAAAGGGGCTGATCCTGTCACTCTGATCACCCACTCAGATGAATTCTCAGATTGTCCCAACATACCCAGGTTTTGACCCCCGCTAAGGATCTCACTGATTGGAACATCAAAGACAGCCCAATCCGACACCTAGTGCAGTATCATAATCGAGTCTAGGGGTCGGGTGTAACTTTCCAGTTTTGCCCATCAATCTCCAAGGTCCAGGGCAATACTGTAAATCTGGTCCAGTTCAAAGATTCAATTAATCCCACACTGTATGTGCCTAGGGTCTCACCCCGGTAGCTGAGACAAGCCACCCCAACCGAGTTGGTGGCACTACAGTGTCAGCCTTGTCAAGATAGGTCTCCCCAGACTGACCCACTGGCTGTGAACATTCTAAACTAACACGAGTCTCATTAAGTGTCCAATTTAAGGGTATTACACAGAAACATACCAAGGGAAAATGAATCAAATATGCACTTTTATTCATTTACAATAAACTCATAAAGTACATCAATTTGATTGAAGCTAGGGGCATACAAAACTGTCTAACAGTTATCCTAATACAAATCAGTATTTGGATAGGGGTTAATCTTAATCCTATTTGCAGATTAAGTTAGTTTAGTCCTGATCTTATCAGGAGGTTACCAGATTCAAATCTAATTTGAATTTGGTCTCTTAGAGTGGATAAGGTTAAAGACCCAATCCTTTTACTAACATTAATCTCAGATTCGCCCCATGAATAGGTGATCATATCAGCCTAGTTCAAAATGGGCTTTTGGCCCCTTAAGTGTTCAGTGTTTAACCAATTTCCAATCTGCTGCCCAGTTGGGCTTCTTTGTATGGCGTGGGACCCAAGCATTGATCTACACACCAGCCACATGGGTTCGGCCCAGCCTTTATTACAAGGCCCAACCGAATTCACTGAAAGACTCAGTGACCCCCTTGAGCCCATCACATGGACCCTATGGGCCCAATACTTACATTAAGTGGTCCCTGGGCCAAGCCATCTTATAAAGACACAGGGACTGTAGGCAGGTGCAAGATTAGCCCATCAGGTAATATCCTAAATGGTCTTATACTTAACCTCTCAGCCCTTAATGATCAAGCACTGCCCGACAAGAGAAGACCTCTCCCTCGGCTACAAGGAACAGTGCCGCACTCTCCACTCACATGGATCCCGGGAATTAAAACCGTACATATACATATACATATATATATATATATATATATATATATTAATTTTGCAAAACAAAATTCCAACGATTGAAATCAACTGCCGGCAGTTTGGTTTCCATCAGAGAGAGTGCATTCCCGATCATTACCATTGTTCGACAAAGGGGCTGATCCCGTCACTATGACTACTCACTCAGATGAATTCTCAAACTGCCCCAACATGTCCAGGTTTTGACCCCACTAAGGATCTCTCTGATTGACACATCAAAGAC
The DNA here is from genome assembly GCF_056320005.1 of Nelumbo lutea. NCBI lineage: Eukaryota > Viridiplantae > Streptophyta > Magnoliopsida > Proteales > Nelumbonaceae > Nelumbo > Nelumbo lutea. The sequence continues at coordinate 113,440,305 of NC_142684.1, forward strand.
AGCCCGATTCGACACCTAGTGATGTGTCATAATCGAGTATAGGGCAAAACTGACTACTCACTCAGATGAATTCTCAAACTGCCCCAACTTGTCCAGGTTTTGACCCCACTAAGGATCTCTCTGATTGACACATCAAAGACAGCCCGATTCGACACCTAGTGATGTATCATAATCGAGTATAGGGCAAAACTTTCCAGTTTTGCCCATCTATCTCCAAGGTCTAGGGCAATTCTGGAAATCGGGTCCGGTTCAAGGGTTCAAGCAATCCCATACTGCATGTGCCTTGGGTCTTACCCTGATGGCCGAAACAAGCCATCCCAACACTTGGTGGCACATTGTATCAGCCTTGGCAAGATAAATCTCCCCAGAATTATCCAATGGCTGCGAACATTTAAAACTAACACAAGTTTCTATAAGTGTCCAGTTTTAGGGTCTTACACAGAATTTTACCAAACAACATGAATCAAACATGCACTTTAATTTATTTCCACTAAATAACAAAAGTACATAAAAATCGATTGAAGCTAAGGGCAAACAAGACTGTCTAACATATTGTCAAGAACTGATTTCTTGACTTCCTAATGCTGCAAAGATCCAATCTTGCAATAGGGAATGATGGCTATTGGAGGAGGAGAAATCTAGGGATGAAGAGGGCTGAACTGTGTCTCTTCTCTCTAGAGTCTGTGAGAGATCAAAATCTCAATTCACAGGAGGTATCTCTTGCATACAAACCCTAGTTCGAAATCTGATATTTCTGTTAGGGTTTTCTCCTCTTTCTTCTTGATTAAGAAACCTCCCAATTTTTTGGGAGTTATCCCAATCCAAATCAGTATTTGGATAGGGGATAATCTTAATCCTATCTGTAGATTAAGTTAGCTGACTCCTGATCTTATCAGGAGGTTACCAGATTCAAATCTAATTTGAATTTGGTCTCTTAGAGTGGATAAGGTTAAAGACCCAATCCTTTTACTAACATTAATCTCAGATTCGCCCCATGAATAGGTGATCATATCAGGCCAGTTCGAAATGGGCTTTTGGCCCATTAAGTGTTCAGTGTTTAACTAGTTTCCAATCTGCTGCCCAGTTGGGCTTCTTTGTATGCACTCACACACACAAAAAAAAAACAAAAAGAAAAGAAAAGAATTTGGTGACAGTTGAGGTTCAAAGGGACAAAAATATGGTTGAGCATTCAATTTAGTGCATTGACAGGATTTAAGACCAAGTTTGAGATGATGGTTAATTAGGGCGGTCAAGGAGTTGTTATACATATTGAACGGAATTGAGTGCTGGAGCATGAAGAATCTCATGTTCTCCCCTTCCTTGGCTCTTATGTATGTGGTAAAAGTGGCCAATCATGGGGATGAATCAGAGTGCTTATGTAGGATTTCTTATCACTTAGCACATTCTCATCCTAAAATTCATTCGATAGGTGGAAATAATTTGGGGGAAGATCAATTTATGGGTAATATCTTTTCCCGAGGACAAGCAAAAGCTAAGTGTGGGGGGATTTGATCAGAATGAAAATTATCATATTTTTATCCCTTAATATTTAGTATTTTATAATTATTTAGTGCCTAAATGGACTCATTATTCTTATATTTTGATTTAGGACATGAAATGAGGCATTAAGTGAAAAACAAGGCTAATCGGGTAATTCTGGACAGTTTCGACACCATGTCGTAATTTGGGCATAACTCTCTCATCCGGACTCTGATTAAGATGATTCAAGATGCGTTGGAAAGATAAAGAAATATACAACTTTAATGTTTGGAGTTTTGATATATACAGACGGAATCAAGGTGAAAATCAGGCCCGAATTATCTGCAACCGCATTGCTGACGTGTTGGAGCCATTCCTTAGCCTGCAAGTTTTCATCCGGGAATTGACGAGAATTAGGGTTCGGACCCTTGAAGAAAAAACAAAAGAAGAAGGAGAATTGCTAGAGAGGAAGAAGGCTGATGAATGCGAATTGAAGAGGAGAAGATCGAAGACAGATGCTGATTTCTTAGGTCGTCTTCTTCTTTGCTGCAATTTGGTAACCTAGATTCAATTAGGTTTTCTTGATGTTTCTTTATTGAAATTTTCTTCTTTCTTTCTTTTATGCGAACCATGATGAATTTTAATTCTGACTTGTAATTAGTTTTAAGAAGATCTGATTGATTGTGATTTATTCTTGGGATTCTTGATTAGGGTTTTCGATTTATAGAATAATCTTGGTCGCATTGTTCTTATATCTTGGATTACTTGAATTGCTTGAGAAAAAGTTTAGGTAATCAGATCATCTAATCAAGAAAACAGACTGAATGCATCTTAGAGATAATTTGCATGGTTCAATTGGTAATCATTCATACCTGGATTGATGACCTGTGATTTTTTTGCTCTTAATGCATTTATGGTGATTAAATTTCTGATAGAGATATAGGAATTGCCGCATATAGATAGATTGGGCTGCGTTCGAGAGAGGCTGCTCATAAAACTAGGGTTTCGCCAACCCAAGATTGAATTCACTTCGATTGGACAACTTGAGAATTTAATTGCTAAATTGGTTCTGTTCGTTCTTGCATGCCTATTCTTCTTATCATTAAAAGTGGTCTGATCTGAAACTGTTTAGGGTAGTTTGCTAGTTAGTAGTTAGGGTTTTCTTTGCTTAATATTTCGGTTTATCAGATAACATACGGTTGATTCAGTATTAGTAGTTGTTGGATCAATTCTTGTGGGAACGATATTCTACTCATCATTGTATTACTTGACCGGCTAGTGCACTTGCTAGTGTAATCTAAGCGCATCAGCGGTAGTCTGAACCGCCAACTTATATCATATCCACTTGCCATACATAGCCTTAATTATGGCTAAGCCAACAATTAGTTGACCGTTGACTTAGAGCTATGTTTTTTTTTTTTATATGGAAGCTTCCAATATAAAGTTTGTATTCTCTCTCTTTTTTATTTTTCTTAAATAAAAAAATAAAATTGATATTTAAGACAAAAAAAAGTTTTTTTTGGCAAAAATTAGTGGTGAAAGATGCATTCAACCCCTTGCACCACAAAGATTGCAAAAATATTATCCAAAATCCCAATAGGGTTAATCTCATGAGTACAACTTAAACCTCCATCTCTATATACAGTAAAATATCTCATTTCAATGTAAAAAATGATTAAGTAAAAACAATATGATAACAACATAATATACAATTAGAAGCCAAATTTCTTTGGTGTTCAAAATCCTGGCATCGACACTCATTGTTTTTGCCTCGCCCTCCTCTCCTTCTCCTTGGCTTTGGTTTCTCTTTCCACCTCTGCTTGTAATTTCCTCAAGTTATCCATTTCTTCTTCCATTATTGTCTTCTCTTCCTTTTGCTGCTTCTTGTGTTCCAACATTGATGTCTTTGACTCTTTCATTGAGAAAAACATGGGGCCTAAGTCAGCCAACCATTGTTCCCCCACAAGGAGCATCTTAGCAGTAAGTTTTCTATCTAAAGGATTTAAGCAACAAAACTATATTGCCAAGATTAGTCCTTTGGATCTCTGGCACGGGATTTGGAAGCATCTCATTTTGGTAAGCAATCTGTGTACAAACGATAGTAGGTACCTGGCCCTGTTCTTCCTGCACGGTCAACTCGTTGATCTGCAGCAGCACAACTAACCAGAAATACTTGGAGAGCATCCATACCCATTCTTGGACTGTAAACTTTCATCTTACCATAACATGTATCAATGACGTATAAAATACCATCCAAAGTAAATGATGTCTCTGCAATATTGGTAGCTATGATACCTTTTCAAGCCCCGTCCTCGGCTTTCTGAAAGATTCTGTCTTGCAAATCAGCTGGTAGCTGGGAGTAAATGGGTAGTATTGACAGTTTAGAGACCCCCTTCTTGGTGCTAGAGGTAAGCTGCTCCATGCGTTGTGCAAGTGCATAACATGTTGCATCAATTTCATCTTGGCCAGTCATAAAGTTGAGAATATCACCAGATGGACTTGTGATATGGACAGAGATGCCTGCTTCATTGTAGCTTCAACATAATCTTCGCATGGTGTCTTGCTATACAAGGTGTTCACAGGGTAGGTTCTTCCAAGTGTATATGGAAAATTACTACACTGAAAATATTTGGAGGAAAAACTTTAGTATTCGACAAAATGCAAAGATGAAATTTTAGTGGTAATGAAGTAAAAGTTTTACCTTTCCACTGCCGCATTGGGATTCTAAGTATGAAATCCCCAAATCTGCCACCTTCACACACATCTTCACCAAGCAACAATTTTTTTGGTTTGAGATCCCTATGAATTATCCCCTTATAAGGAAGATAATGCATTCCACGTACAATATCAAGGGCCAACTTCAAAACCAGGTCAGTGGGAACAGAATATAATTCTTGATGATGGAGGTATTTTCTCAGTGAGCCCCCTGCCAAATACTCAGTGATGATACAGAATACAGGAGGTTTCATGTAGTAGAGCTCATTTGTTAAACAAGACACACTATTATGTTCTAGCTAATACAGAGAAAAAGGATACAAAGAACATGTCTTTGATATTTAGAAAGTAAATAATATTCAAAGACTAGTTGAACAACTAGCTTAGAGTTTCTTTTTCATCATAGGAAAAATAATGGCATTCCTTTCATGCACAATTTGAGAAAGTTTGACATACGAATGCTGTACAAAGTGTTATTAGCACAGGCAAATAACAACTCATGCTGTTAATTAACTCCATAGTTCTCATATCCACAAATCTCAAGTGTATAAACCTGAGAATAACTATTGTATTCTCATCATGTACCATCTCCTGTAAGCACAAGTGTTTTCATGAATTTTGGTTGGAACAAGTGAAGTCTCCTTTTACATGAAACTTGAAGAGTTGACCTTATGGATGAAGGAGCTCACAACCTCCCACTTAATGGCTTTATTTGAGGAAATGACCTCTGAGATATAAATAAATATGTTTCATATATTAAGCATATAGCAAAAATTGCTTGGTCTAATGGTAAAATCTTGTGCTGACAAGCATGAGAATGTGGGTTTGAGTCTGAGAAAGCCACTTTGTTAAAAAAAACAAAAAAAAACTCCAAAATAACTGGGATCAACATTGGGTAATGGCCTTTTTTTTCACAAGCATACCATACATACCTTCAGATAAGCTGCATAAAATATCCACACATAAGGGATTTTAAAGCAAACAAAACTGCAAACTGTTGGCAGTTTGCCAACTATGAAAATTGGATACTATGAAATGTTGGCAGCATGGTTTCTAAATTTTGTTTCTCATCCCAAAACATTGGTCATAACCAAAATTTCCATTTATTAAGTTTGTGAAACCTAATGATCCAAATTGCAGCAGAATTATACTTCATTTATGCTCTCTCCTGATATGAGTGAAGTAGTTATCCTATGATCCTACCTATACTACATTGTACCAGAGGTGGCAGGGCTGCAGGGTGGGTCATGGGTGTCAGGAAAAATGAAACTTGGAAGATTTGGAAATAAAATAATACATCGGATTTTATTGATGTCTTAATGGGAAATGCTCAATCAGATATTTTTTCAAACATGAGCTAGGATAGCTGGTGTATGTAGATTTGGATATGAAATTGGGAGTGATAGCTATAAATATATAGCCCTAGCAAGTGCACTAGTTATCAAGTAGTATAAAATATCGTTCCCACGAGGATTTAACAAAATAAGTATTAGAACCACAATCTTCCTTAATTATCTGGACAATCGAAATTCAGAATTGAGCAAGAACTATTAAAAATAAAAATTAGCATAAGAAAATAAAAGTGAAGGTGATCACTGATCGAATCTGCAAAGGATGGAATCGCTAGGGCTTTTGGTCCACCTAACCAATGCAATGAATATTTATGGGTTCGATTTACCAAGATTAGTTGTCATTCTCATAAGTTGAAGTCTTTCCAATTTTATATTATCTCTCGAGATATACTAAACCTACGCCCATCAGGTAGTCCTTCGACCTCTCTAGTAGAACTCTCAAGATGGGAGTGCATTAAGTCCAAGAAGACCATGAAATTTAGATGAATCATGTATATATATCTCTATATACCATTCAATTCGCGCTATGAATTATTCAGTCAATTATGTGAATTCTTCTCTCGATTCATTCACATAACTCAAATCAATTAAGAGGTGACCAAGTTCTTAATTACATTAAGCACAATAATTCATAAACTATATGAAAATCACAATCTTGGATAAATCATAAAGAAAAAAATATATTCATTAACATAATTAGACTTTCCTCAGCCCTGGCAAGAAACAAATCAGTTCATAATAGAAGAATTAAAGCAAACAAAGGGAAGGAAAGAACTCTTGAATTCGCCCATGGTGTTGAGATCTCCTCTTATTGCCACCACATTCTTCTTGAGATTTCTTGAATTCTTGATCTCCTCTCCTCGGTTTCTTGACTTATTTTATCCTCTCTTGACTGATAGCCCAATGCCATTCATGATCCCCTAGGGCTGGTACCCCCCAGCTCTAATATAGATTACAATTTCTTGGAGGTATCTCAAGAATGGACAATCGAGCCTTGATCCAAACTCCTCATATCCTATCTTATCTTCTCTCCCCTCTCATTATCTAAAACCTTTCTTAATCTTTTTGGAATTACATTTAAGAGTTTAAATCTAAGAGGACTCTCGAACTCTTGAATTTGAATGGGCTGCTCTAATATCTTGGGCTGCATCAATGTTCTTCTGCCAAATGGGCTTCAGTTGGGAATTGGGCCTCACTATGAAAGTACTCCATTTTTGGGCTCTGATTTGACTTTGATGTAAGCCGAATCTGCAAAATCTCAAAACATGAAAGTTGTAACTTTATCTCTTATCTTTCTAGTGGATCTTGAATCAGCTCAATCGGAGCTTGGATATGAAAGTTAGGCCTAGATTACTGATCGCTATCGAAACTGTAAAAAATCATCCGATTTATCTTTCTTTGCTCTTGATGCCTTTTTTCATGCATTGAACAAAAATATGAGTCCAATTAGATGCTAATTTGGTATAAAAGACAATAATTGGAGATAAAAAAGTGATAAATTCTACTCTCATCAGGGAGTGCTTTCCCTATGACATAATTTAGAAAACCTGATAGGACAAATGAAGATATTGGATCCGAGAATCACCAAAATGTAGGGCTTGCATATGAATTAAGAAATCTTACTATTTTGGAGAAAGTGTATTACCCAATAAAACCATTTCATTTAAGGGCACTAGTTGGAACTAGTGAAGCTCAAAATCCCTCTTCAAAAGGAGTAAGAGAAGCAGATGATATGCTGATCAATGAAAATGATTAGTGTCAAATGGAAGGAGCTTAGACGAGGGAACCAGAAACCTAGTGAAGTACTTAGAATTGAAGAAATGAGAAGAAAAAATTGGAACGCAATTAGGGTCTGTATCTAGAAACTCGTTCTTGCCCTTCTTTACCACCTAAAGAAGTGGGGTGAAGTATGTAGTCGAGTGAACTCTCTGGCTTCAATGCAAACACTCAGCCTTCAAATCTTCCTTTGAATCGGTTCGTGGCTGGCTTTCAAGGCAATCTCTGTTCGCTCAAATCGACTTCTCTGAACCAATCGAGTTTTAAAGGCAACCTCTATTCATGGCTGGCTTGATAGTTCACTAAATCCATGGAGACTGTCTTCCTTTGAATCGGTGGAGAAATTGGCAAAGAAGAATGAAATAACTTTGGAAGAAGAAAAGAAAGAAGATAATGGCGGTATTCCAGGAACTCTAAGAAATGGGCGAGGGTTTCGTGTTCCTCGTTTGGTATTAACGAACTCCGTGCGATTAGCCTCTTCTGCGGGATCCCGCTAAAGATTTTTGTAATTTTTTTTAGGATAAAATTTTTAAACTATCTTATGGTTTAGTTAATTCAGCACTTAATCCCTGTCATTTTTGCACCTAAAAGCACCCCTTTGATAACATTGGATTCTGCCTGCCGGAGAATCTACAGTTTGCCGCCGTTGTGAGACTCTTGTTCTCCTTTTTCAAGTATTCCCTTTCAAGATCAAGTAAGTCCAATCGTCATTAATTTCCCCTATTATTTTCTTTTTTTTTTATGTTTCTTTTTTATTTTTTCTTCCGATCATTTTGGTATGAAGTAACTGGTATTGAGTAGTCACCGGAACCGGTGATGAAGCTTTCACCGAGCTATTTTTTGGTGATATTCTTAAAGTCACCCCAGATCACCAAACTGTACTGTAATTTGATTAAAATCTTGTTTTTTTTTTTTTTGTGATTTCTTCAGCGTTTCTAACGACAAAATCATCGCTGCTGCTCCATTCTCGGAACGAAGGGCTGTTTGGCCCGAAGAATCGCCAGGAGGGGTGCCACCGCCGCTGTTTTTCGTTCAAAGGAAGTAGGGGATGAATGAGAGAGAATGACTGCGGCCATTGCTGTTTTGCCCGAATACTGCTCGACGAGACGACGAGCCCTTCGTTCTCTCTCCCTCTCAGCACAGCCGTCGCAGGTGACAACAGCCACCGACGAAGGGCTCCCTCCCTCTCTTTCTCTCTCTCTCTCCATCCCTTCGTTCTCTCTCCCCCATTCACCCTAGTCCCTGTTTCATCACTGCCGCTGCAGCAAGTTGCAGCAGCGGCAGACCCCTCCACGCACTCGGATACAGACGACAAGTGTTATCAGAGCTCTTCGGGCATTCCACCGGACAAGGAGGGAGGAGGGAAACTAATCTGATCCCATATGCTCGGATATGATATCTTCACTCTGGACAACGATGAGTTGTGAGCTCACAAGAAGATAGCACACATCGTCTTGGCTTCCAAGTAGTTCCGGAGTTTCACGGCCAGCGTGAGCAGGAAGCTGGTGGGTGATGGACTCCTGAGCTTGATGCTTCAAGCTGCTAAGCATGGCAACGTCCTGGATTTGGAAGATATATGTTCATAAGGTTTGCATTCGGCAGTGCTGTGGAAGCTGTGTTTGAGCTCTGCTGCTAATGAGATTGCTAAAGCCATCGACCACGGGACGGAAGGTGTGAAGCTGTGGAAGCTGTTGGGTTGGTTGGGGGTCAGGAGTGAGGGGAGACTGGCCAGTGCTCGGAAGATCATAAATCGTCACTTGTTAGAGCACATTTCGTTGAAAAGAGAATAACTGCGCAAAGGGGTGCAGGAAGTGATTTGATAGCCATGTACATGAGCTCTCAAGCTCAAAATGGAGAAAACAAGGCTTACAGTGATCTGTTCCTCAGAGACACTACACTGGGCTTCTTGTTTGCTGGGCGGGACTTGGCGGGAATGTCTCTCACTTGATTCCTCTGGTTGGTTTCCACAACCCCTCGTGTGGAGGAAAAGATCCTAAATGAATTGATACAGTTAAAGAAGAAGAAGAAGGAAGCGGAAGGTGTCATTAGAGATCAAAAGCAGCCATGGGTGTTTGATTAAGAAGATCTAAGGATTTGGTGTATTTCCATGCAGTCATGTGTGAATCCTTGAGGCTGATTCCGCCACTTTCACTCACCAGAAGAGGTGTTATCAAAGAAGATGTACTTCCTAATGGGGAGGGGGAGGTCTTAAAAGAGAGAGTGGAGTGGGGGCTCAGGGTACAAGGGCAATATTGAGTTTTAAAAGAATTGTATAGGTCACGCTGGATCACGTGTGCATATACCCAATTTTCAAATATTAAGGATGCATTTAATCAATTAACTAAACCATAAAAATAGTTTAAGAAATTTATCTATTTTTTTATTATTTTCAAATAATAAACGTCGGGAGATTAAATTTACTGTTTTAGTTTAATTGTGACCGCCGGCCCCTATTTGAGTTTAATTATTTTCGAATTTGCCGGTTTTTGCTGGCATGAAGACATAACCGCTGGAATAAAACCGTCGGTTAAAACCAAATTTCTTGCAGTGAACGTAATGAGCAGTCCCGATTTTACATAGCTGTTATTGACAACTGAAAATCAAGTTTTAGACCCAGATCTAACAAAACAAACTCATATCTAATGAGATCTTTCTTTTCCTTCCAATCTAGCAACTGAAAATTGTTGGACCTATGGCAACAACTAGAAATCCTTAAGCGCTTGAAAGGCGATGTTGGAGACGACCCGAGAGGGGAACGGCATTGGTCATGATAAGGAGAATTATTGCAACGCTTGTAATCCCTATCCCTCTCCGAGCAATATAATTGATTGTGGTAATTGCTACCACAGCAACGGTTAGAAGTTTGTTTAATATCCCTATTGTAAATATAACGAGTGTAAATGGGTACAATGATCTGGCCCCCATTTACACTCTCATTAAACCGATTGTGACTTAGGTTCCATTTGTTTGCAATACAAATGCTGAACTGGAGTATTTATGTATGGTTTGCATTGTTACGTAAAAAAGTAATAATTATCAGATCAAAAATGTATTTTTTGACATTTTTGTATCTGAAAAGATATCACTACTGTACCTATTTTTTTGATATAATTTTACATTCTTTTGATAATCAACTTTTTAACCAAAATTAAGGCATTGGAGCATAAGATAGTTGGAGCATTTAATGATGAGGCTCACATTTAGCATCGATTTCAAACAAATAAGATGAGTGCGAAAACAGTTTAAAGTTGGATCTGTATTTACATTCATGAACTGAAAAGAAAGTAAATATACAGTGTACATATTTGCATTTGCATTGCAACCAAACACAACCTTATTTTCACGATTAAAATTCATTTACACTGCAACCAAACACAGCCTTAATTTCTCTTACAGTTTTCCACACTACCATGCCATTGACATTGTTCAACTCACATAAATGTTTTTTTTTTTTCTTTTCGGTAATGTTGAAGCCTTATTGTGTAGAACTCTAAAAAAAACATTCTATTGAACTCTCCTTTTTTTTTTTTTTTTTCAATAAGGCACTTGCCCCATATCCCTTCATCAAACCAAAAAGGAAAAGAAGGGGAACTTTACCACTATGTAACAAAGTTGCTCATGTGTTAGGTTATCCCATTTTCTTTCTTTCTAGTCAGATTCAAAATATTTGTAATGAGATTGCATTTAAATTTTCAATTCCAGTAGTAAATTTAGTATGAACTTCAAAGTATATGAAATAGACAAGCTAAACATGTATATAAACTTGCTGATATTCAATTACAGAAAGAACAAATAGAGTATGAATGAATTTTAATGAAAAATTCAGCTATACAGCAGCCAAAGCTCTATCCTTTAGTAGAGCCTCGGCCGCTCTCCTTCCCGAAACTAAAGCTCCATCAAAAGTAGCAGAGTTTCGATGGTCACCACAAACATAGACACCCAGTTCAATCTTCGGGTTCTTCATCAGATCGGTTGGTGGGCTCTGGTCCGGCTGTGCAAACCCGATACGGTAGGTTCTCAAATGTTTCCATGAGCCCACGGTTGAACTCCCGAACCAGCCCGAAAGCTCACGAACCACCTCAGATGCCAGATCCTCATCAGAGACACCCTCGTACGTACCGATTAACGAAGCCGATACTAATGTCTTCCCGGGTGGACCGTACGATGGAACCACGTTAGTGGCAAAAAACATGTTATTTACGATTCCCGAACCGGAACCGTTAAGGAACAAAACCGGTTCCCGAACCGGAGCCCGGTCAGCTGAGAAATATAAACAGACCGTACGCCGAGGCCGTCTCTTCCCGGGCCGTCGTCCGGCGATCTTTCCCGCCAAAAGCTTGTCTGCTTCAGGTTCTTCGACTGCTACGATCACTCCTAGCTCGCTCTTCAGGACCTCTCCGCTCTGTAATCTCACGCTCGGGGGGTTGGACTTGGAATTGTCGAAATCGATGGAGACGACCTTAGAGTTCAAGAAGATCGAGCCGGAGGGAAGTTCGGCTGCTAATTGTTCTGGAATTGCAGAGATTCCTTTGGCGGGAAGCGCATTGTCGCCCAAAGCGAGGCACTTGAAGATGAAATCGAACAATCTCGAAGTGGTTTCGAGTTCCCTATCGAAGAAAATCCCTCCGAAGAATGGCCGAAAGAACCGATCAACGATGGACTCAGAAAACCCCGACGTTTTAAGCAAATCAATAATGGGAACCTCATTTGCAGACAATATCTCTTCATCCGATCTACTCAAAACCCTAAGTCTCGTTAACCCGATCAGTAGTTTATCGAGAACGGATCCGATAGGGTTCGCTAGGCTCCTTAGAGCGTCCGGGAAATGCCTCAGCGGATCAGCAACGGTATGGAACCCGCCGTTGTAGTAAACGGAAGCGCCCGAGTAGAATTTCCGGAGATCGAGTGCTTTGTAATCGAGGATCTTCTGTGCTTCAGGGTAGGCAGTAATGAAGATCTGAAACCCTCGATCCAGGATAAATCCGTCGACGACGTCGGTTCTAACGCGGCCGCCGACTCCGTCCGAAGCTTCTAGAAGGACGAAAGGGATATTATCCGAGTGGAGCCGAGTAGCAGCAGCTAACCCGGCGAGCCCAGCTCCAACAACGACAACTCCTGTGCTCTTTTCCGGCGGGAAGTCAGATAACACCGGAGAGTCGACGGAGATTTGAACAGTTCGGGTTCTGAATCTAGCTCGGTGGTTGTGTCTGTGGAGCTCATGAGAAGGAGAAGGAAGCAGCAGGGAAGGATTTGAGAGTGGTAGAGAGAAGCTGAAACTGAAAGTCATGGATGAATTATTTTTTCGATTAATGGGTTATCTTTTGAATTTCGAGAGAGCTAGAAAAACAGGACATGGAGATCACGCTAGGGACCACTGAGGAGTGAAGAGTCGTTCTTTCGAGTCTTTCCTTATCCGTAGAAGGCTCGAAACCACAATTCTGTAAAGAAGGAAGTTGAGATGGCAATTCCGACCCGGGCAATCTCAATTTGCAGGCTTAATGAGTTGATTAAACCAGGGCTGTTAATGGACCGGGCTTGGGTTGGCGTTTCTCAGACCACCCAACTCAACTCAAATTGTGCAGGCTTGCCAAACTAGAGCTGCAAACGATCGAATCGGATCATTGGATTTATGTCATATTCGAATGGAATTCGGTTGTTTCATTGTTTGTAATAGGATATTCAACGGTATAAGTAGGTGCTTGGCATCGTGCTGGGAACGAGTTTAAATCTGCGCCTCACAGCCTGGCGCCCAAAAAACGCCCCACACAATGAAGGCCAGCCAAGTGTCCTCTCACACACATTCTTTCTCAATTCGATGATAACATCATCATTTATGATATTATCATTGAGAGATGTTTTCAATATACGGTAGGGATGTGTTGTGGAACATTGTGGGGCATTCCCTCGTGGGGCGTAGATGTTAACTCTCTCAATTCACCCAAAATGAAAAGTTTATCCCTATTCCCGCTCATACTCTATAAGACTCTCGACTTGTGCTGTATAAATATAACTTGACCCTGCACCTCCTCCATTCAAGTTGGGCAAAAAATCCAGCATCTCTCTCTCAGAGATCACATCTCCGCCCCACAACGCCCCACAGCACATCCTCGCCGTGTATTGGGAACATCTTCCGATGAGGGGCAGCTCCTTGTGGGGCGAAGACGTGACTTCTCTCTCTCATCTTGTCCTAGAAGTTTAGAACCAAATTTGGACTCCATGTGGCCTACCAGCACTAGACAATTGATTATGATGATCATATCATCCTACAGTACCTCTATTATACTATATTTCTTTTTACTTTTTATATTTTTTCCAGCCTTCCTAGTTTGAGTGATTAAAGTTACATGTTAAACTTCAAAATCCTGTTGATTGATTCTCCATTCATCGTGTTAAACAACAATCTCATAAAGAAATCGATAGCTCCTGTTGCTAGGTTAAATAGGTTGAGGGCAACACTGTCAATTTGCTCCTAAGTCGAGGTGTTGTTGAGTAATCCGAGGTCCGGAGTGGCCAAGGACTATCAGGCCGGTCCTACAAAGAATGAAGGAGGACGTCAAAGGCCCCAGGTTGATACCTGAGGTGGAGACTCCAAAGGTCAAGTTAGTACAAGGGAGCTGCAAGGTGGACGAGACCTGAGGCCATGAAGGAGATTAGGAGTTCTCAAGTGTTTGCTCTTGAGTCTAAGTTCCAAAGTTGTAGATGTAGATGTTTACCTTGAGGGGGTTGCCCGTATTTATACTTGAGGCCGCCTGGAGGTAGGTGTGCTTGAATGGTCTGGATGCGGTCTGTACGGGTTGATTGGTCAGGACCGTGATGGTGTGAGTTTGAAAATACAGCCTGAGCTTCTTGGCCTAGACCACCAAGGTGAAGGCTAGCTTCTCTACCTCGGGATATCCGGTCTCAGTGTCATAGAAGACCTTGCTGGCGTAGTAGATTGGTCTTTGCACTCCATCTTCTCTAATAAGTACCAAGTTGATGGTCTCGTCCCTAGCCGAGAGGTATAAGTTCAAGACGTCTCCTAGGAGTGGCCGAGTGAGGAGGGGAGGAGAGGCAAGGTAGGACTTCAATTCTTTGAAGGCGTGTTGACACTCTTCCGTCCATTAGAAGTCTTTCAATTTCTTGATGGCCTAGAAGAAGGGTAGGCAATGATCGACCGACTTCGATATGAAGCACCTGAGGGCGGCCACTCGGCCAGTGAGCCTCTAGGTTTCCTTCATTGACCAAGGTAGTGTCATATCCAAAATAGCTTGGATCTTCTCTAGGTTGGCCTCTATACCTCGTTGTGTAATGACAAAGCCTAGGAACTTGCCTGATGTGACACCAAAGGCACACTTACTAGGGTTGAGATTCATGTTGTATTTTCGCAAGGTGTCAAAGGTCTCATCTAAGTTCGAGGTGTGTTGGTCTACTTTCAGGCTCTTCACCACCATGTCGTCAATGTAGGATTCGACATTTCTCCCCATCTGGTGCTTGAAGACTTTGTTTACGAGGCGTTGGTAGGTTGCTCTTACATTCTTGAGGCCGAAGGGCATAACCTTGTAATAATATGTGTCGTGCTTGGTAATGAACAAGGTCTTCTCCTCGTCCTCGGGGTGCATCTTGATCTGATTGTATCTAGATAAGGCATCCATGAAGTTGAGCAACTCATACCCTACGGCAGCGTCGACGAGGTGGTCTATCCTTGGCAATGGAAAACTGTCTTTGGGGCAGGATCGGTTGAGGCCTGTGAAGTCAATACAGATTCACCTATTCTCATTAGCTTTCTTTACTATAACCACATTGGACAACCAGTTAGGGTAATATACATCTCAGATGAAGCCGACATCAAGTAACTTGTCAACTTCCTCTCCTATATCATTCCATCTCTTCGGTGCAAAGTTCCTCTTTCTTTGCTGAATTGGCCTAGAGCTCAGGTCCACACTCAGCCTATGAGTAATGACTGAGGGTCAATTTTGGGTATGTCAGCAGCAACCAAGCAAAGATGTTGGCATTAGTTCTGAGGAAATTTACCAATTCAGTGTTGAACATACAATTTATCTATAATTTTTTAGGTTTTTGTGATGAGAATAAAAATTATCATATTTTTATCCCCAAATATTCAGTCTTTTATACTTAATTAGTACTTAATTGGACTCATTATTCTTGTATTTCAATTCAGGGCAAGCAATAAGGTGACAGGAGGGAAACAAGGCTAATCAGATGATTTTGCATAGTTTTGGCACCCTTCAGTAATCTGGGCATAACTCTCACATCCTGACTCCGATTGGGATGATTCAAAATGAACCGGAAAGATAAGGGATAACTCCACAACTTTTATGTTTTGGGCTTTGATAGATTCGGTCTGCATCGAGTTCAAAATCGGGCCTGAATTCGAATAAAAGCCTTATAGCAACCCAATTTATTAAAGAAGCCCAACTCGAATTCGAGAATAAAGAATCCTATCAGATTTAAATTTCAATTGTAATTCTAGAAAGATAAAAGATTGAGATTACTAGATAGGATAGGATAGGATTAGATCTAATTAGGACTTTCTATTTTTAAGAAAGAACTCCTAAGAGGATTTGGACACAACCCCTCCTCCTAAAGCTATATAAAGGGGGGGGGGGGGGCGAACTAGCTTTTGGAGCATCAAGCATTCAACCTCTCTCTCTGAAGCAATCAAGAAGACAATCAAGAAAGCTTCAAGAAGGAGATCAACAAGGCAAGAAGGCTTCAAGAAGGAGGTGGCGGCAAGGAGAAGACAAGATCTCAACTTCAAGGGCGACGTCATGATTTTTTTCTTACCCCTTGTTTGTTTTATTTCCTTTATCATGAATTAATTTATTTGTATCTAGGGCTGTGGGAAGCCTAATCACAACAAGGAATTGATTTTTATTCTGATTTATCAAAGATTGTTATTTTCATATTGTATGAATTATTATGCATAATGCGATTAAGAGCTTGGCCACCTCTTAATTGATTTGGTTTATATGAATGAATCGAGAGAAGAATTCACATAATCGACTGAATAATTCATAGTATGAATTGAATGGTATATTGAGATATATTACATTATTCATCTAATGATATAAGTTTTTCATAGAACTTAATACATTTCTATCATGAGAACTCTAGTCGAGAGATCGAAGGGTTACTTGATAGAGGTAGGTTTGATATATCCTGAGAGAGAATATTAAATAATTTTAGAAAAACTTCAGCTTATGAAAATAATAAATTCTCTTGGTTAATCTAATAAATTGATATCCATTAGAGAGGTTTGGTGGACCAACAGTCCTAGCGCTTCTAATTAGATCGTTGCAAGTTTTGTCATTGATTGCCCTTATTTTTATTTTTGTTTCTTCTATTCTTAATTTTCAGTAGTTCTTATTGTTAGATCTGAAATTCGATTGTCCAAATAATTAAGGAAGGCTATAGTTCTAATACTTATTTTGTTAAATCCTCGTGGGAATGATATCTTTATACTACTTGATAACTAGTGCACTTGCCAGGGTTATATAATTATAACTATCACTTTGCATGGATTCTTATGCAGGTTTTATTCAATATTGCCCTAATTTAGCTTAATGACAAGAAAGATTTCAGGGGTAATCAATTCAAGAAAAAGAAGGCAAAATGTAAGAAAATAAGGCAAAAAAATATCAAATTCAGCCCAACTCAGCCATGGAAGCAAGAGAGCATAATTCGGCCCAAGTAATGCAAGTTAATTCCTTGGGAAAACCTAAGAAAAGAAGCCTAGCAAGGAGAAAATTTTGGCCCAGCAAGAGGAGGCCCATTCTTAACCCAAAGAATAACCTAAAATATAGCTAATATGTGCTAAGAAGGATCTTAATTGCAGCCCAAATAGCAGCCCAAAGGAGCTAGGGGCGACAACCCTTAGAAGGTTCTTGAGAGAGCACTCTAGAAGGTTCAAAGGGGGTGTAATACACCCCATTCTAGAGGCTTCAAGAAGGGGCAAGAGCTCCCTTGAAAATCTATATAAAGAGGCCTCTAGAGGGGGGAGAGGTATTCATTTGTTTGAGTTCAAGGCTCTCCCATCCCTTAGGGTTCGAACACCTTGAAGAGAAGAAGAGAGGAAGAACTAGGCACAAGAAGGAGAAGGAAAAGGGTTGAAGGAGTTCAAGCTAGCAAGAAGAGAAGAATGTGAGTTTGAATTTAGGGAATATTGATTCAGAGATCTTATGTAATAATTCCTTTTAGTTTCATCTTCCTTTGGTTCGAATTCAGCTTCTTTTGATGTAAAATTTTCTCTCTCCCTCTTCCTTTCTTTCTTGTTGAAATTAAGGCTGTAAAATTTCAGATTAAGTAATCAATTTCTTTCTCATTCGAATGGATCTGATTTGTTCTTGATGCTTCTTGAATAGAGGGCGATTCTAGAGTAGATTAGCCAATTTATCTTTCAAAACTCATATATGAAATCTTAGATATGAGATTTGTAAGAACTGAATTGCTTGAAAGAGAATTCATATCTTCAATTTTCAAGTTGGCCAATTTGATCTAATGCTTGAAATTCTCAGAGTGCTTGAGAAAGACTCTAGGAATTCAGATCTACTATTCAAGAACTGAATTGCACGCAATGTTGGAGATAGCTTGCACAATTCAGTTGGTGATCAATTCAGATTTGAATTCGATGCCTTAGATGTGTATGAACATGCACTTGAAAAATTCTATTCATAACCTTGGGGTTTCACCAAACCAAAGCTTAATCATGGCCTATTCGAATGACTCAAGTTGATTGATTGCTGAATCTTGAAATTTGGGTTTTATTGCCTACTCTTCTAACTTGAATTGAAGGCATTTGAGCCAATGTTTTAGGTAGATTTTAGCTTAGGATTTTAGTTTTTGAATAAAGTTATATTGCATTGTTAATTAGATAAGAATTGATCAATTTAGTATTGGTAGTTGTTTCTTAAATCCTCGTGGGAACGATAATCTATTCACTACTTTACTACATGAACAGCTAGTGCACTTGCTAGTGTCACAATGAGCCACATCAAGTTTTTGGCACCGTTGCCGGGGATTTATGGAAGCAATATTAGGAAACATTGGGAATTCTTAATCTAGTTTCATTCAGCATTGCATTCATAGATGGTTTTCAATGCTTCAATTTACATTTCAGCCTTGGATGCAACAGTTGTATTGATTTAGCTATGTTTCTTCTTTCTTTGTTAGATTAATTCATTCCTTTGTTTCAGCTTTATTTTTATAGAAGTAGATCTGATTTCTTTTCAATTTTGGACATGTTATCTTCAAAAGGAAAAAAAAGGAGAAAAAAATTTATAAAACATGAGTGTTACAGATCTGAGTTGCATTCAACACTCAGATCTACAAAACTCAGACCTGTAGCACTCAGCCGAAAAGACTTAGTTATTTTGTTGTTTTAGCCTTTTATTCTTCCATTGCAAAAAGAAAAAAAATTAGAAAATGAAAAAAAAAAAGAATTGAATGAATGAAAGTAGGGCAATTGAGAATTCAGATCTAAACTCAGACCTGAGTTCAGATCTAAATTCTGCTGTTGCAGAAACTTGAACCGATGCAAGTTGAGGTGAATTGGGTGCCATCACTATCCCAACTCACCCTATGATACATCTGACATACCCCAAAGGTAATTGAAAAGAAAATGAATGAGAAAAAAATTTCTGATCTGAACTGGTACAGATCTGAACTGCAGTTGAGGACTGAACTGATACAGAGCACATTTTGGATTTTGGGTGAATTGATCATTTGCTTTATCCACTTGTAACTGAGCTAAATTAGCTGAGGATATGTGTGTTTGAATTTTATAATTGAGGTGTCTCAGATATTTAATAAAAAACAACACTTTCCAAGTATTTTCTATTAGCATTCAGATCCATAGCAGGGCTGCTACAGTACAATAGTTAGCAGACCTGATTTCAGGTCAGGTTTGTGCTTTCAACCACCCGCACACACTCTTGGATATTCCTTGCGAAATTTCAATTTTTTTTTTCTATGGTGGCCAGCTCTGATGTCTATTGAGAATGGATATGAGGTCTGATATGAACTTGAACTCAGATCTACTCTACAACCTGCTAATTTTCAGCAGTAGCAATGCCAATAATGCAGACCTGTTTTTAGGTTTATGCAAAAGTTGTGTGGACCGAATAGCTTGATATACATAAATTAGAAAGCTATGGGTTGATATGGTTGATATGAACTAATATACACTTGTATGGACTTGTAAGAAATCTGAAGCAAAACATGGGCTGAATTAACTGTGGGCTGAACTGCTGCCATTAATCCAAATTGCATCAGTACATACAGGTTGTATGCATTGCAGACCTGATTTCAGGTCTTAGAAATTCTTTGAGATTATGAGTCATACAATTGCAGAGCTTAAAACCCTTAAATCAAGCCTAACTCGGGTCTGGTTACAGTTTATTTCAGGTCCTCTTCATATATTTTAAGATTTCAGCTCATATCTGATATCAACCCTACAGTATAACAGATATGATACCATCCCTAATTGATGTATCCTTGAGTGCAGCATATTTTTTTTTTCTTTTTTTTTTTTTCAGATCCACTGTCCTAGCATCTGGTAGTTGTTGTATATGATTGAATAAATAGCCGTGTATTTGATTTCAGCTGCTTTAAAAAATCACAATACCCACTGATTTCAGTATCAGTGTCCACTGTAATTTCAGATCTGAACTCAGATCCAAAGGTGGTTGTTCTCAATAGGTAAGTTTGCAGATCTGATTTCAGGTCTCTGCAATCAATTGAGGCATACAAGACATACAAGTTGGGACTTGAAAGAGAAGTCTTAAGCTCTTGAGTTCAAACTTATTTCAGACTTAATTGCATAAGATTTCAGACCCACTTATTGATATTGGGTTTTTTTCTTGTAAGTAACTGTTCTCAAAAGCTAAGATTTCAGGGCTGATTCTATAAGGTTAGAGCCTGAAGAGCAGCCTAAAGATCCTAAATTCAACAATGATTTCAGATCTGTTTATAGTAGATCTTAGATATGTTTACTTCTATTCATTTAAGTTTAGAACAATGTGTAATAAACTCCATTGCTAATTTAGCTAGCTCTCTTTTCCATTGATGATCTACTTCACACTTGAAGGCTGGTCTAAGTTTTAGTAATGGAGCTATGTTTTTCTAGTTTGCAAATTTCAATATATATATATATGTAGAAAATGAAAAAAAAAGAAAATAACTTGGGTTATGTGTTATTTTATACATCAACAATTTTTTTATTGCTTGGCTTTTGATACTTATTCTTGAATTTTTCTTGTGGATAGAATTTAGACTTCTTAACTTTGTAAATTTATCTTTAACTTGTAAATTGCTGCTAGATTAGGATTACTGATTGGTTAAATTATTTGCATTCTTTTGGATTGTGTATAGTAGTCTTTTTATTGCTTGGTTCAGATTATTTAGAACAAAGCTCCTGATCACTCAAGTTTGAATTCATTTCTAGCAAGAAGAGGCTTCCCACCAAAGTATCCATTTTATTATCCAGGGAGTCCTCTATTCACCCTTCTCTTACTTGATATTGCTCTTGTTGGTTTCATTATGATTACCTAATTGATGAACCTACAATTTATCTATAACTTTTGAGGACTTTAGCATGGATTTTTATGCCGGTTTTATTAAATTTTGCCTTAATTTAGCTTAATGCTAAGAATAAGTTTTAGGGGTAATTAATCAAAGAAAATGAAGGAAAAAGGCAAGAAAAGAAGGTTTAAAAAGACCAAATCCAACCCAGCCCGGTTGTGGAAGCAAGAGAGAGCACTTCGGCCCAAGAAGAGCAAGTGGATTCCTTGAGAAAACTCAATAAAAGAAAGCCTAGCTAAGAGTAGAATTCGGCCCAGCAAGGAAGGTCCATTCTCAGCCCAAAAGAGCAGCTCAATGTATAGGTATCATGTGCTAAGAGAGAGCCTAAGTGTAGCCCAATTAGCAGCCCTTAGGAAGCTTTCAAGAGAGCTCTAGAAAGCTCAAGAAAGGGGTGTAATACACCCCATTCTAGAGGCTTCAAGAAGGGGCAAGAGCTTGTTAGACAGTTTTGTATGCCCTTAGCTTCAATCAAAATTGATGTATTTTATGAGTTTATTGTAAATGAATAAAAGTACATATTTGATTCATGTTCCCTTGGTATGTTTCTGTGTATTACCCTTAAACTGGACACTTATTGAGACTCGTGTTAGTTTAGAATGTTCACAGCTAGTGGGTTGGCCTGGGGAGACCTATCCTGACAAAGCTGACACTGTGGTGCCACCAAGTCGGTTGGGGTGGCTTGTCTTAGCTACCGGGGTGAGACCCTAGGCACATACAGTGTGGGATTAATTGAATCTTTGAACTGGACCACATTTCCAGTATTGCCCTGGACCTTGGAGATTGATGAGAAAAACTAAAAAGTTACACCCGATCCCTAGACTCAATTATGATACTGCACTAGGTGTCGGATCGGGTTGTCTTTGATGTACCAATCAATGAGATCCTTAGCGGGGGTCAAAACCTGGGTATGTTAGGACAATCCGAGAATTCATCTGAGTGGGTGATCATAGTGATAGGATCAGCCCCTTTGTCGGACAAAGGTAATGATCGGGGATGCGCTCTCATTGTTGGAAACCAAGACTGCCGACAGCCGATTTCAACCGTTGAAATTTGTTTTGCAAAATATATTTTATATGAGATATAAAAGTATATATATTATTGTTTCTAAAATGTTTGCAAAAGGTTTTAATTCCCGGGATCCATATAAGTGGAGAGTGCAACACTATTCCTTGCAGCCGAGGGAGAGGTCCTCTCTTGTCGGGCAGTGTATGATCATTATGGGCTGAGAGGTTAAGTGTAAGACCATTGAGGATAATACCTGATGGGCTAATCTTGCATCTGCCCACAGTCCCTGGGTGTTACAAGGTGGCTTGGCCCAGGGACCACTTAGGGTAAGTGTTGGGCCCATAGAGCCCATTTGATGGGTTTCAGGGGGTGCACTGTCTTAACAGTGTATTCGACCAGGCCTTGTAGCAAAGGCTGGTCCGAACCCATGTGGCTGATGTGTAGATCAATGCTTGGGTCCCACGCCATACAAGAAAGCCCAACTGGGCAGCAGTTAGGAAGGTTAAGTGAGCACATAAGCTTAATGGGCCTAAAGCCCATTTCGAACTGGGCTATTAATTTAGTTAATTAAAGTGGCGAATTCTGAGATGGATTAGTAGTTAGGATAGGGTCTTAATCCTATCCACTCAGAGAGTCCAGATCTGAATGTGATTCAGATCTAGAAACCTCCTAATAAGATTAGGATAAAGCTAATTTAATCTGCAGATAAGATAAGGGTTTATCCTTATCACTAGAAGAGAAGGCTGATCCAAATATGATTTGGATAAGCACCTCCTAATGGGATTAGGAGCTGATCTTTTCAAGTTAACAAAAAGAAGGAGGGGGCGGCAGCCTTGAGAGAGACCAACAAGAAACACATCAGATCCTCTTTAGTGCTGAAATCAAGAAGAGATAATTCTGCACCCTACGAATACTCTCTTGCCGCCCTGTTTGCCAGTTCGATCTCCAGCTGTGGGAGAAGTCATGATTGGATCTTGACATCAATTCTTTGAGAAAGGACTGAAAAGGGAAGTTGTGCTCACGTTCCATCCTGCTGTTTCTTGTGAAGGACAGAGTTCTTTGGAAGAACACTGCTGATTCTGTTCCATCCTGCACTGCGCCATCTTTAGTGGGAGCAGTCTTTGGATCCTTCCTTGGGCGTGAACACCTTCATTGGGAGACATTACTTCTCCGTATCAGGTATTATTCTCTCCCATTCCTTTTGGTTCAGATCTGGTTCAGTTTAAGGTTCAAGATTAATCATTGAAAATATGATTTTCTAAATAGGGAATGTGATTCCCAGTTGAAGGGAGAGAAAAATTTTTGAAATTTGCCTCTTATTCCGCAATCTTTGGGCGTCCATGGGATGGATCTCTCATTCCCTTCAGAGCCCCCTTGAAAAACTATATAAGGAGGCCTCTAGGAGGGGGGAGAGGTGTTCAATTGCTTGAGAGGAAGGCTCTCCCACTCTTAGAGGTTCGGCCACCTTGAGAGAAGAGAAGAAAAGAAGGTTAGGCGCAAGGAAGAAGAAGAAGAAGGGCTGAAGGAAGTTCAAGACAAGCAAGCTAGAAGAGAAGGTGAGTTCGAAATTGGGGGTTTGTGATTCAAAGATCATTTGTAATAACTTAATTGTAGTTTCATTCTCCTTTAATTTGAATTATGTTTCTTTGTTATATTTTCTTTCTTCTTTCTCCTTCTTCCATTTTTCCTTGATGTATTTTAGCTTATAAAATTTCAGTTTAGCAATCTAATTCTTTTTGATTCATTTGAATGGTCATGAATTGTACTTGGAGTTTCTTGAATAAGGGTGTTTTTGTAGATTAATTTGGCCAACTAACATTCAAAACTCAGATCTGAGATTGCAAGATCTGAATTGCTTGAAAGAGAATTCAGATCTGCAATTTTCAGATTGGCCGAATGGATCTAAGGCTTGGAATTCCTAGAGTGCTTGAGAGAGACTCTAGGAATTCAGATCTACTATTCAAGAACTGAATTGGATGCAAGATTAGAGATAACTTGCACAATTCAGTTGGTGATCAATTCAGTTTTGAATTGATGCCTTAGAAGTGTTTGAAGAAATGCATGCATGGGGATTAGATTCTTGTTAGAGTTAGAAGAATTGTCACTCATGCATAGGATGAACATGCGCTTGAGAGAGGTTGTTCATGACCTTGGGGTTTCACCAACCAAGGCTCAATTATGATTTATTCGAATGATCCAAATTGATGGATTGCTGAATTCTGAGATTGAAATTTACTACTTACTCTTCTAACCTGATTTGAAGGCAATTGGACCAATGATTTAGATAGATTTTAATTTAGGATTTTTAGCTTTCATTAAAGTTTTGATTTATTTGTTAATCAGATAAGAAGTACTCAATTTAGTATTGATACTTGTTTTCTAAATCCTCGTGGGAACAATACTTCACTCACTACTTTATTACTTGAACGGCTAGTGCACTTGCTAGTGTCACAGTGAGCCACACATCAAGTTTTTGGCACTGTTGCCGGGGATTTAGGGAAGCAATATTAGGAAACATTGGGCATTCTTAATCTGATCTCATTCAGCATTGCATTCATAGTTGGTTTAATTTGCTTAATTTTTCATTTCAGCTTGGATTGCAATTGCTGTACTACTGTAGTTGTGCTTTAGTAGATTACTTTCTCTTCCTTGTTTCAGTTTAATTTTAATAAAGGGAGACCTGTTTTCCTTTCTATCTTGAAGTTATTGTCTTCTAAAAGAAAAAAAAATTAAAAAAGCTTAATGTTGCAGATCTGAGTTGCATTCGGCACTCAGATCTGCTATAGCAGTACTGCAGCACTCAGCTGAGAAAATATGTTTATGTTTCAGCCCTTTATCTTCTTTTTCTTTCATCACAAAAAAAAAAAAGAAAAAAAAATATAGAAATTGAAAAAAAAAGGAGAGAGAGAACCATATAACCAAAAGAATGGAAACCAAGGATTCGGATCAGAACTCAGACCTGAGTTCAGATCTGAGTTTTGTTGTAGCAGATCTGCAACAGTTCAGATCTGAGTTCCCTTGAACTCAGACCTGAACTGATGTAACTTTCAAGGCTAATTGGGGGTTAGCACCACCCCAATACACCCTAGAACAAATCTGCTATCTCCCAAAAACAACTGGATAGCATTGGGTAAAGAAATTCAGATCTGAACTGGGGCTGTGAATAGAGAAGGATACAGGGCAGACTTTGCAATGTTAGATAACTTGTACTATGATCTTTTTTTGAGCTGATTTGGTTGAGGAAAAGTGTGTTTATTTTGAGAAATTTTTTTTTGAGGCCTCAATAGTTTTAATGCAATGCAACACCTCCACACATTTTTCTATTTCAGACTTCTCTTCTGATATTGCAGATCTGCAACAGTTCAGATCTGAGTTCATCAGAACTCAAACCTGAATTGATGCAATCATGAGGTGAATTGGGAGCCATCATCACCCCGACTCACCCTATTATCCATCTGCACGCCCCAAAATAATTGGATAGTAAAGAAGGGCATTTAAGACCATAACTCAGATTTGTATAGCAGTGGAACTCAGATCTGAGTTTAGTTATCACTTTGGTTGTTACAGATCTGCAACCGTTCAGATCTGAGTTCATTTGAACTCAGACCTGAACTGATGCAATTTTGAAGGGAATTGAGTATCATCACCACCTAATTCACCCTAGGGGAGTTATGGTGTTCCCCCAAAAGCACTTTGGTAGCAGCATCTGAACTAATTCAAATCCGGATTGCAGTTGAGGACTGAACCAGAACTTTGAATTTTTGATGAACTGTTGTTTCTGCTCTATGCACTTATAACCAAGCTAATGTATCGGAGGAGATGTATGTTTGAATTAAAAATTTGTGATACCTCAGATATCTAATGAAAAGCAGAGCTTCCTAAGTGTTTCTAGTAAGTTCAGACCTAGCAAAGCTGCTACCTACTATAGCAAGGCTGAACTAGGGCAGGTTTTGAACAGGTTTGTATTACAATTAACATTACTAAATTGACATTGTGAATTGTCCTAGGCTGATCTTTGAAATTTTTTTTCAAGTTAGATAGCTCTGATTTCAGCTGTGCATGAATAGAAAGTCTAGCAGATTTGAATGGGTGTGTGCAGCCATGTGTACTACATTCCAATAAGTGTATATTCCATCAAGGGCTACATTGATGGAGCCATGTTTCTTCTCTTGATACTTGATTGTTCCATCCTTAGTTTCAGTTTTAATGTAGCTTATGCAAATCAAATTTATCTTCTTCTTTTGGTTCTAAAAAAAAAATATTAAATCACAAAATGAGTTCAGATCTGAATTGCATTCATCAATCAGACCTGCACTCATCCAAAAAGATTTTGGTTGCATTGTTGTATTTTGTTTTAGTTTTCTTCCTTTAAAAAAATAAAGAAAAGAAAAATAGAAAAAGAAAAGAAAAAGAAAACAATGAAAGAATAGCATGTGAGCTTTCAGATCTGAAACTCAGATTTGAAGTTCAGATCTGAGTTCAGCCGGTTGCAGGACTGCATTCTGCTAGGTTCAGATTTGAGTTCATCTGAACTCAGACCTGAACCCACTCAATTCTGATGTGAATTCGGGTAGTGACAACACCCAATTCACAATTTGATGCATCAGACTTGCCTCATTGATGAAAATTTAAGCCATGAATGGTAAAATCAGATCTGAAGTGCATGAGAATCTGAGGCAGTATAAGCACATGATCTGAAGTTTTTGTGAACTTGATGTTTTGCTATCTTTTAAATCACTAGCACCCGATCTGAATTGGCTGTGGATTGATGTTTGGATTGGATTAGGACTGATGTTTGTGAGGCCTGAAAGGTCTAAAAAGAGCCTCATATTTTTGATGTACTAGCATTCAGATCTGAATCAAGGCTGCTTACAGTATAAAGTTGCAGATCTGATTTTAGGTCTCTGCATTCAATTGAGGCATACAAGACAATTAAGTTGGGACTTGAAAGAGAAGTCCTAAGCTCATGGGATCAGACTTATTTCAGACCTAACTGCAACAAATTTTAGACCTACTTATTGATATTAGGTTTGGAGTTTTTGTAAGTGACTATTCTCAAAAGTTAAGTTTTCAGATCTGATTTTTTTTTTTTTATGGTTAGAACTTGAAGAGCAGCCTAAAGATCATAAATTCAGCAATGATTGTAGATCTCTTTACAGTAGATGTTAGATATGTTTACTTCTATTTAGTCTAGAATAGTGTGTAATAATATCTATTGCTAATTTAGCTAGCTTTTTTTTTCATTAATGATCTACTTCACACTTGAATGCTGGTTTTCAGTAATGGAGCTCTGTTTTTCTTGTTTAAAGAGAGAGAGAGAGAGAGAGAGAGAGAGAGAGAAAAGAGTGAAGCAAATGACTTTGGTTTGTCTTATTAATTACTTGGCTTTGTAAATTTTTCTTATATAGCTGGTAGATTAGGATTACTTACATTCTTTTGAATTGTGAATAGTAGTCTTTTTTATTATTTGGTTTAAATTATTTTTAGTTAGAACAAAGCTTTTGATCTCTGTTGCAAGTAAATTCTAGCAGAAAAGGCTCCTACCAAAAGAACTCTTGCATATCTGGAAATTAATCTTCAGGAAATCCTCTTTACCCTTCTCTTTACTTGGTATTTCTCTTGTTGGTTTTATTGTGATCCCCTAACACTAGGAACATTGAGGACAATGTTCATCTTAAGTGTGGGGGAGTGAGCCCGAGGCTAGGGTATGGGGGCTGAAACCATGCACCTCATTCACCCCAACACACATATGCAGGCAATGACATAACCAAAAAAAGACTGGAACTCCCAAGTTCATTACTATTTATTTGATGATTTTTAAGAAGGAATTCAATAAGTTGAGGGAGACTGATGTACTTGTTAAGTTTTTATTCTTGTGAATAACCCAGTTTGATATATGCATGAGAAAAGGAGAGCTGAATATGCCTTTCAGCATGACTAGCCCTAACTTCCTTCATGTGTATGGAAGCCCTTGATTTCATTGTTAATGGTCAAGAAAGCTAGTGCACATCTGAAGTGTTGATTCTTGAGGTTCAATAATTGCAAAGAAGGACAAAAGCCCAATTTGACTCCGCTATTTTGAGCTGAATAGTAAAACTAGCAGCTCAGAACATGAGTCCTATTTACCTACCTCAAGTAAGTGACCAGTGTGAGATGGAGCATAAGATGCACTCACACCAAAAAAAAAATAAAATAAAAGAGAGAGAAAAGTGTGTGAGATGGAGAATAAAATGCACTCACACCGGAAAAAAAAAAGAAGAAGAAGAAAAGGGTGAGATGGAGCATAAGATGCACTCACCCTTAGAAATAAGTAATTGTGGTGACACCTGAGGTTCAAAGGGGCACTCTAAAGTTGAACTCTCATTGAGATTTAGTTACAGATGTGAAACTTAGTGAAATTTGATTATTAACTTTGACAATTAAGGAGCTGATTTATATATGAATTAGGAGTGAAGGCTAGACTATGATGAAATTCATATTCTCCTTTCCTTGGATCTGATACATATCTTAAATGGTAATTTACAAGAATAAGAGTTGAGCACTTACAAAAGTTCCCCGACTACTCAATGCATTTCTATCTTAAAAAGTTCACCAGGTAAATGGTGAGAACAGAAGGGGGGAATGTTAAGTTTATGGCTGATGTCTTTGTTTGAGGACAAGCAAAAGCTTAAGTGTGGGGGTATTTGATGAACCTACAATTTATCTATAACTTTTGAGGACTTTAGCATGGATTTTTATGCCAGTTTTATTAATTTTTGCCTTAATTTAGCTTAATGCTAAGAATAAGTTTCAGGGGTAATTAATCCAAGAAAATGAAGGAAAAAGGCAAGAAAAGAAGGTTCAAAAAGACCAAATCCAACCCAGCCCGGTTGTGGAAGCAAGAGAGAGCACTTCGGCCCAAGAAGAGCAAGTGGATTCCTTGAGAAAACCCAAGAAAAGAAAGCCTAGCTAAGAGTAGAATTCGGCCCAGCAAGGAAGGTCCATTCTCATCCCAAAAGAGCAGCTCAATGTATAGGTATCATGTGCTTAGAGAGAGCCTAAGTGCAGCCCAATTAGCAGCCCTTAGGAAGCTTTCAAGAGAGCTCTAGAAAGTTCAAGAAAGGGGTGTAATACACCCCATTCTAGAGGCTTCAAGAAGGGGCAAGAGCCCCCTTGAAAAACTATATAAGGAGGCCTCTAGGAGGGGGGAGAGGTGTTCAATTGCTTGAGAGGAAGGCTCTCCCACTCTTAGAGGTTCGGCCATCTTGAGAGAAGAGAAGAAAAGAAGGTTAGGCGCAAGGAAGAAGAAGAAGAAGGGCTGAAGGAAGTTCAAGACAAGCAAGCTAGAAGAGAAGGTGAGTTCGAAATTGGGGGTTTGTGATTCAAAGATCATTTGTAATAACTCAATTGTAGTTTCATTCTCCTTTAATTTGAATTCTGTTTCTTTGTTCTATTTTCTTTCTTCTTTCTCCTTCTTCCATTTTTCCTTGATGTATTTTATCTTGTAAAATTTCAGTTCAGCAATCTAATTCTTTTTGATTCATTCGAATGGTCATGAATTGTACTTGGAGTTTCTTGAATAAGGGTGTTTTTGTAGATTAATTTAGCCAACTAACCTTCAAAACTCAGATCTGAATTCTCAGATCTGAGATTGCAAGATCTGAATTGCTTGAAAGAGAATTCAGATATGCAATTTTCAGATTGGCTGAATGGATCTAAAGCTTGGAATTCCTAGAATGCTTGAGAGAGACTCTAGGAATTCAGATCTACTATTCAAGAACTGAATTGGATGCAAGATTAGAGATAACTTGCACAATTCAGTTGGTGATCAATTCAGTTTTGAATTGATGCCTTAGAAGTGTTTGAAGAAATGCATGCATGGGGATTAGATTCTTGTTAGAGTTAGAAGAATTGTCACTCATGCATAGGATGAACATGCGCTTGAGTGAGGCTGTTCATGACCTTGGGGTTTCACCAACCAAGGCTCAATTATGATTTATTTGAATGATCCAAATTGATGGATTGCTGAATTCTGAGATTGAAATTTACTACTTACTCTTCTAACCTGATTTGAAGGCAATTGGACCAATGATTTAGATAGATTTTAATTTAGGATTTTTAGCTTTCATTAAAGTTTTGATTTATTTGTTAATCAGATAAGAAGTACTCAATTTAGTATTGATACTTGTTTTCTAAATCCTCGTGGGAACGATACTTCACTCACTACTTTATTACTTGAACGGCTAGTGCACTTGCTAGTGTCACAGTGAGCCACACATCACTAACACTAGGAACATTGAGGACAATGTTCATCTTAAGTGTGGGGGAGTGAGCCTGACTGAAACCATGCACCTCATTCACCCCAACATGAGTCTTGTTAAGTTTTTATTCTTGTGAATGACCCAACTTAGTATATGCATGAGAAAAATGGGGAGTTGAATATGTCTTTCAGCATAACTAGCCTTAACTACCTTCATGTATATGAAAGCACTTGATTTCATTATTAATGGTCAAGAAAGCTAGTGCACATCTGAATTGCTGATACATGAGATTTAAACATTGCAAAAAGGACAAATTGACTCCGCTATTTTGAGCTGAATAGTAAAACTAGCAGCTTAGAACATGAGTCTTGTTATGTACCTCAAGCATGTGACCAGTGTGAAATGGAGCATAAAATGCACTCACACCAAAACAAAGGAGAGAGAGAGAAAAAGAAGAGTATGAGATGGAGCATAAAATGAACTCACACTAAAAGAAGAAGAAAAGGGTAAGACGGAGCATAAAATGCACTCATCCCTAGAAATAAGTAATTATGGTGACAACTGAGGTTCAAAGGGGCATACTAAAGTTGAACTCTCATTAAGATATAGTTATAGATGTGAAACTTAGTGCAATTTGATTATTAATTTTGACAATTAAGGAGCTGGTGAATGCTTGACTTTGAAGAAATTCATATTCTCCTTTCCTTGGATCTTATACATGTGTTAAATGGTATATTACAAGAAAAAGAGTTGAAAACTTACAAAAGTTCCCCGACCACTCAATGCATTTCTATCTTAAAAATTCACTTGATAAATGGTGAGAATAGAGGGGGGATGTTCAGTTTATGGCTGATGTCTTTGCTTGAGGACAAGCAAAAGCTTAAGTGTAGGGGTGTTTTTGAATATACAATTTATCTATAATTTTTGAGGTCTTTGCATGGATTCTTATGCCGATTTTATTCAATATTGCCCTAATTTAGCTTAATGGCAAGAAAGATTTCAGGGGTAATCAATTCAAGAAAAAGAAGGCAAAAGGTAAAAAAAACGGCAAAAAATTACCAAATTCAGCCCAGCTCAGCCATGGAACCAAGAGAGCATAATTCGGCCCAAGTAGTGTAAGTTAATTCCTTGGAAAAACCTAAGGAAAGAAGTCTAACAAGGAGAAAATTTCAGCCCAATAAGAGGAGGCCCATTCTCACCCCAAAGAACAACCTAAAGTATAGCTAACATGTGCTAAGAAGGAGCATAATTGTAGCCCAAATAGCAGCCCAAAGGAGCTAAGGGTGGCAACCCTTAGAAGGTTCTTGAGAGAGCACTCTAGAAGGTTCAAAGGGGGTGTAATACACCCCATTCTAGAGGCTTCAAGAAGGGCCATGTGCTCCCTTGAAAATCTATATAAGGAGGCCTCTAGAGAGGGGAGAGGTGTTCATTTGCTTGAGTTCAAGGCTCTTCCATCCCTTGGGGTTCGAACACCTTGAAGAGAAGAAGAGAGAAGAAGAGTTAGGTGCAAGAAGGAGAAGGAGAAGGGCTGAATGAGTTCAAGCTAGCAAGAAGAGAAGAAGGTGAATTTGAATTTGGGAAATTTTGATTCAGAGATCTTATGTAATAATTTCTATGAAGGGATAGGAAATCCATCACATGGACACCCAAGGATTGCGGAATAAGGGGGCGAATTTCAAAAATTTTTCTCTCCCTTCAACTGGGAATCGAATTCCCTATTTAGAAAATCACATTTTCAAAGATCATTCTTGAACCATAAATTGAACCAGATCTGAACCAAAAGGAGTAGGAGGAGATAATACCTGATACAGAGAAATAATATCTCTCAATGGAGGTGTTCACGCCCAAGGAAGGATCCAAAATCTGCTCCCACTGAAGATGGTGCAGTGCGGGGTGGAGCAGAATCAGCAGTGTTCTTCCAAAAGAACTTGATCATTCTCAAGAATCACCTGGACGACTTATGAATAAAACTCCCACCAATCTTTTCTCCTAAAGATTGGAATCAAGATCCAATCTTGATTTCTCCTAAGAACTAGAGATTGAACTGCTGTAGGCGGCGGCTGTAGGAAGGAAGCGGCAAGAGAGTATTTGTGGACCTTCTATTGCTTGCTTGTGATGTTGTGTGTCTAAAGGCTTCCGCCCCCTCTTCCTTTTATAGACTTAAATGGATCAGCTCCTAATCCCATTAGGAGTTGCTAACCCAAATCATATCTGGATTAGAAGTCCCTTTAAGATAAGGTATAACCCTTATCTTATCTGCAGATTAGATCAACCATCTCCTAATCTAATTAGGAAGTTTCCAGATCTAATTCTCATTTAGATCTTGGACTCTCTGAGTGGATAGGGTGTGGGCCCAATCCTATCAGCTGATCCATCTCAGAATTCGCCCCTTAAGTGACTAATCAAATTAGCCCAGTTTGAAATGGGCTTAAGGCCCATTTAGGGTTATGTATGCATTAAACCTTCCAAACTGCTGCCCAGTTGGGCTTCCTTGTATGGCGTGGGACCCAAACATTGATCTACACATCAGCCACATGGGTTCAGCCCAGCCTTTGTTACAAGGCTTGGCCGAATACACTGTTATGGATAGTGCACCCCCTGAAACCCATCAGATGGGCTCTATGGGCCCAACACTTACCCTAAGTGGTCTCTGGGCCAAGCCACCTTGTAACACCCAGGGACTGTGGGTAGATGCAAGATTAGCCCATCAGGTATTATCCTCAATGGTCTTACACTTAACCTCTCAGCCCATAATGATCATACACTGCCCAACAAGAGAGGACCTCTCCCTCGGCTGCAAGGAACAGTGTTGCACTCTCCACTTATATGGATCCCGGGAATTAAAACCTTTTGCAAACATTTTAGAAACAATAATATATATACTTTTATATCTCATATAAAATATATTTTTCAAAACAAATCTCAACGATTGAAATCGGCTATGATCACCCACTTAGATGAATTCTCAAACTGTCCCAACATACCCAGGTTTTGACCCCCGCTAAGGATCTCACTGATTGGTACATCATAGACAGCCCAATCCGACACCTAGTGCAGTATTATAATGGAGTCTAGGGGTCGGGTGTAACTTTTCAGTTTTGCCCATCAATCTCCAAGGTCCAGGGCAATACTGGAAATCTGGTCTAATTCAAAGATTCAATTAATCCCACATTGTATGTGCCTAGGGTCTCACCCCGGTAGCTGAGACAAACCACCCCAACCAACTTGGTGGCACCACAATGTCAGCCTTGTCAGGATAGGTCTCCCCAGACCGACCCACTGGCTGTGAACATTCTAAACTAACATGAGTCTCATTAAGTGTCCAGTTTAAGGGTATTACATAGAAACATACCAAGGGAACATGAATCAAATATGCACTTTTATTCATTTACAATAAACTCATAAAGTACATCATTTTGATTGAAGCTAAGGGCATACAAAACTGTCTAACAGCTCCCACTTGCACTTAGGTCCAATCAGGTACTAGTCGGAGTTCCATGCTTTCCACGTGTTTCTCAAACACTTTCTGCGATAGTGGCTTTGTCAATGGGTCTTCTACATTTTGTGCTGACGCTACCTTCTGAATCAGGATGTCCCCTCTACCAACAATCTCCCTTAGTACATGGTACTTCCTCTCGATGTACTTCAACTTCGAGTGGGATCGTGGCTCCTTAGCCTGAGCAATAGCTCCATTGTTGCCACACAACAATGGGATGGGTGATGTGCTGGACGGAACTACTCCCAACTTGTGAACGAATTTCTTCATCCACACGGCTTCTTTGGCAGCCTCACTTGCGGCAATGTACTCGGCCTTGGTCATAGAGTCTACAGTGGACCCCTGTTTGCTGCTTTTCCAGCAAACTGCACACGATCCTATCATGAAAACATATCCAGATGTAGACTTTCTATCATCTGGATCCGATTGGAAATCGGCATTAGTATACCCTTGGATCTGTAGTGAATTACCATCGAATACTAGACAAAACTCTTTTGTCCTTCGAAGGTACTTATGTATGTTTTTCACAACAGTCCAGTGCTCCTGCCCTGGGTTGGCCTAAAATATGCTTACTACACTCACTGCCTGAGCAATGTCAGGACGAGTGCACAGCATGGCATACATGATTCTCCCCATGGCAGAGGCATAGGGAACGTCTTTCATGCCATCAATCTCCTCAGAAGTCTTGGGAGACCTCTTCTTGGAGAGAGTGACTCCGTGCCTGAAAGGAACATTTCCTTTCTTGGAGTTTTCCATGCTGTATCTTTTGACTATTTTGTCAATGTAGGTAGATTGGGATAATCCTATTATCCACTTTGATCTATCTCTATAGAGTCGAAGACCTAGTATATAGGAGGCTTCTCCAAGATCTTTCATGAAGTACTGCTGTGAAAGCCATACTTTCACCGTAGTCAATATTCCTTCATCATTCCCAATGAGTAGAATGTCATCTACATACAGAACCAAGAAGGTAACCTTATCTCCACTGTACTTCCTGTAAACATAGGGTACATCCAGATTCTGCTTGAAGTCAAACAATTTGACAGCAGAGTCAAAACGGATGTTCCAACCTCTAGAAGCTTGCTTAAGTCCATAAATGGATCTATTGAGTTTACATACCATGTTTTCCTGACCCGCAACTATGAAGCTTTGCTGCTGCTGCATATAGATATCTTCCATAAGATCTCCATTCAGGAATGCAGTTTTGACATCCATCTACCAAATCTCATAATCATGGTATGCTGCTACAGCTAGTAGGATCCTAATGGATTTAAGCATGGCCACAGGTGAAAAGGTTTCCTCATAATCGATGCTCTCTTTCTGAGTGTACCCTTTCGCCACCAGACGAGCTTTGAAGGTCTTAATCCTACCATCGGGGCCCTTCTTCCTCTTGTAAATCCATTTGCATCTGATTGCTTTTACCCTGGAGGGTGGATCTACTAGAGTCCAGACTCCATTGGTCTCCATTGAGTTCATCTCTGCTCTCATGGCCTCCACCCACTTCTGGGAATCTATGTTTAACATAGCTTCCGCGTAAGTCACGGGATCCTCCTCACTAATCAAGGTTTCCACCAGGTAACTATCCTGGTCATAACCATAACAGACTGGTGGCCTAGATACCCGAGTGGATCTTCTAGGTTGGTCACTACCTAGAACTTGTGGGACATCTCCCACTGCTCCTGAGCTCTCCTCATCAAGAACAATTTCCCGATGATGGGTGTCTAGGATGTAATCGGTCTCCAAGAACTAGGCATTTCGACTGCAGAACACTTTTTGCTCACTTGGGTCATAGAAAAGGTAATCTATAGAGCCTTTTGGGTAGCCTACAAATAGGCAACGACTAGTCTTGGGTTCCAACTTGTCTGCACTCATTCTTTTAACGTGTGCTGGACAACCCCAAATCTTCAAGTGTTTGACACTTGGTTTCTTTCCAGTCCAAAGTTCATATGGAGTGTTCGGAACCGATTTGGTTGGAACCCGATTCAGCACGTAAATTGCAGTCTCTAATGCGTAACCCCAAAAGGATGTGGGTAACTCTAAGTGTATGAGAAGTGACCGGACCATATCCAATAAGGTCCTATTCCTCCTCTCTGAAACACCATTAAGTTGTGGTGTAGCAGGAGGAGCTAACTGTGATATTATCCCATTGACCTTTAAGTAGTCCCTGAATTTGTCAGAGAGATACTCGCCACCTTGATCAGATCAAAGGGCTATAATTTCTCTCCCCAACTATTTCTCGACCTCTTGTCTAAACTCTTTGAACTTTTCAAAGGATTCAGACTTGTGTCTCATTAGGTACATGTAACAATATCGTGAGAAATCATCTGTGAAGGTGATGAAAAACACGTGTTGATTCCATGTCTAACACTCAGGGGACCACATACATCAGTATGTATTAGGTCAAGTGTGCCTGTATATCTTTCAGGCTTATCCTTAAATGGCTGTTTCATCATCTTGCCTTGTAGGCAATGCTCATAGGTGGGAAGATCTTCTACAGTTAGAAAATCCAAAGGACCATCCTTTACCAATCTTGTGATGCGGTCAACACCGATGTGGCCAAGTCGGTAATGCCACAGACATGTGGGATTAACTGTATCATGGGATCTCTTCTTGGGGATTTCAGCCGACGTAGTTTCGGTTATGTTAGTTTCTAGAGAAGGATGTAGAACATAGAGACCATTCTCCAATTCCCCG
Source organism: Nelumbo lutea (assembly GCF_056320005.1). Lineage (NCBI taxonomy): Eukaryota > Viridiplantae > Streptophyta > Magnoliopsida > Proteales > Nelumbonaceae > Nelumbo > Nelumbo lutea. The sequence continues at coordinate 113,476,640 of NC_142684.1, forward strand.
TATGCGATGAATCTGTTATTTCTTTTAATAGTAATCGTATTACTAAAGAAGACAGAATAACCATCTGCACACAGTTTTGAAACAGAAATCAAATTTCTTCTTAAATTTTGTAAATAAAGACAATCTTTCAGTACAATTTTTCCTTCTCTAAAAATTAACTCCACGGTTCCTATTGTCGTGGCTGCAACAGTTGCAATAGTCCCCAAGTAGAGAGTATTTATAGACTTTTTGTTGCTTGCTTGTGATGTTGTGTGTCTAAAGGCTTCCGCCCCCTCTTCCTTTTATAGACTTAAAGGGATCAGCTCCTAATCCCATTAGGAGTTGCTAACCCAAATCATATCTGGATTAGAAGTCCCTTTAAGATAAAGGATAATGCTTATCTTATCTACAGATTAGATCAGCCATCTCCTAATCTAATTAGGAAGTTTCCAGATTTAAATCTCATTTAGATCTTGAACTCTCTGAGTGGATAGGGTGTGGGCCCAATCCTATCAGCTGATCCATCTCAGAATTTGCCCCTTAAGTGACTAATCAAATTAGCCCAGTTCGAAATGGGCTTAAGGCCCATTTAAGTTTATGTATTCATTTAGCCTTCCAAACTATTGCCCAGTTGGGCTTCCTTGTATGGCATGGGACCCAAACATTGATCTACATATCAGCCACATGGGTTCAGCCCAGCCTTTGTTACAAGGCCTGGCCGAATACACTGTTATGGACAGTGCACCCCCTGAAACCCATCAGATGGGCTCTATGGGCCCAACACTTACCCTAAGTGGTCCCTGGACCAAGCCACCTTGTAACACCCAGGGACTGTGGGCAGATGCAAGATTAGCCCATCAGGTATTATCCTCAATGGTCTTACACTTAACCTCTCAGCCCATAATGATCATACACTGCTCGACAAGAGATGACCTCTCCCTCGGCTGCAAGGAACAGTGTTGCACTCTCTCAAGTATGGATCCCGGGAATTAAAACCTTTTGCAAATCATTTTGAAACCATAATTTATATACTTTTATATCTCATATAAAATATATTTTGCAAAACAAATCTCAACGATTGAAATCGACTCCCGGCAGTCTTGGTTTCCATCAGTGAGAGTGCATCCCCAATCATTACCTTTGTCCGACAAAGGGGCTGATCCTGTCACTATGATCACTCACTCAGATGAATTTTCAAACTGTCCCAACATACCCAGTTTTTGACCCCCGCGAAGGATCTCACTGATTGGTACATCAAAGACAGCCCAATCTGACACCTAGTGTAGTATCATAATGGAGTCTAGGGGTCGGGTGTAACTTTCCAGTTTTGCCTTTCAATCTCCAAGGTCCAAGGCAATACTGGAAATCTGGTCTAGTTCAAAGACTCAATTAATCCCACACTGTATGTGCCTAGGATCTCACCCCAGTAGCTGAGACAAGCCACCCCAACCGACTTGGTGGCACCACAGTGTCAGCCTTGTCAGGATAGGTCTCCCCAGACTGACCCACAGGCTGTGAACATTCTAAACTAATACGAGTCTCATTAAGTGTCCAGTTTAAGGGTATTACATAGAAACATACCAAGGGAACATGAATCAAATATGCACTTTTATTCATTTACAATAAACTCATAAAGTACGTCATTTTGATTGAAGGTAAGGGCATACAAAACTATCTAACATTCTATTAGTTTCATCTTCCCTTGGTTCAAATTCAACTTCTTTTGATGTAAATTTTTCTCTCTCCTTCTTACTTTCTTGTTGAAATTAAGGCTGTAAAATTTCAGATTAAGTAATCAATTTCTTTCTCATTCGAATGGATCTGATTTGTTCTTGCTGCTTCTTGAATAGAGGGTAATTCTAGAGCAGATTAGCCAATTTATCTTTCAAAACTCATATCTGAAATCTCAGATCTGAGATTTGTAAGAACTGAATTGCTTGAAAGAGAATTAAGATCTTCAATTTTCAGGTTGGCCAATTTGATCTAATGCTTGGAATTCTTAGAGTGCTTGAGAAAGACTCTAGGAATTCAGATCTACTATTCAAGAACTGAAGTGCACACAATGTTGGAGATAACTTGCACAATTCAGTTGGTGATCAATTCAGATTTGAATTGATGCCTTAGATGTGTTTGAAGAAATGCATGCATGAATGATTAGATCCTTGATAGAGATATAGGGATCATCGTTCATGAATAGTATGAACATGCGCTTGAAAAATTCTATTCATGACCTTGGGGTTTCACCAAACCAAGGCTTAATTATGGCCTATTCGAATGACTCAAGTTGATTGATTGCTGAATCTTGAAATTTGGTTTTTATTGCCTACTCTTCTAACTTGAATTGAAGGCATTTGAGCCAATGTTTTAGGTAGATTTTAGCTTAGGATTTTAGTTTTTGAATAAAGTTATACTGCGTTGTTAATTAGATAAGAATTGATCAATTTAGTATTGGTAGTTGTTTCTTAAATCCTCGTGGGAACGGTAATCTATTAACTACTTTACTACATGAACGGCTAGTGCACTTGCTAGTGTCACAATGAGCCACATCAAGTTTTTGGCGTCGTTGCCAGGGATTTGTGCAGAAGGCGTTCTACCCAATTCGCGTATATTAGGGTTCTTCTGGGAAATTGGTTCTCAATTAAAGGGCGAATGATCTGAACTTAATTTTTATAAATCTGGAATATATTTAGAACTGTTCTTTTTTATTTTCTTGATTTATGGGCTGTTCATACAAATAAAGATCGAATCTTGATTGGCGTAGTAAATCTGCGATTTCTATTCATTTTGGTCTGTAATCAATTTTTTTTTTAAATTTAGACTGAATGTATAGATATTTGATCTGATGTAATATTAATAAAAAATTAGGGTTTTATATTTTATTTTATTAAAGATCGAAGCTGCATGTGCTGGAAAAGAAGATTTCGTAGATGGGAAATTGCTATCTGCAATTTGTAGTTCATGAAACATCAAACTGTGATCTGACATTTGTCTTGCAAGTTTTGGATGTGCGAATAGCTTGTGATTGATTCTTGTTTTTCTTTAATCAATTATTTTTAATTTCATATCGTTTCTTGAATTAAATCTTTAATTAAAAATCAAATCCTAGACCCATTCAAACCAGATTGGACCAAACTGGTTGGACCAAATCTATGGTTCGATGGAGGCTGATGTCAGCCCTAATTTTCCACTTTTGGGTCAAGGGGTTGATGGTTAATTAAGAGGCTTAATTCACCCCACACCTGTAAGGCCCAATTTTAAGGAGTTAAGACTGCGAAAGCCCACTAATTGCAAGAAAGCTATATGGGCCAAACTTCTAACTGCTATTCAGCCCATATACCTAGATAATATTAATTGGTAATATTATGGATTAAAATGGGATTTAATAATGGTCTTTACAAATATTAATTGATTGGATCAATTCTATCCTTGCTTGTGATGTATGGATGTATGATGTGCTACGTACATGGGCCATAAGTGCTTGGTCCAATGCAGATACGACAATGGCTCTTGCGCACACCAAGGCTGAATGCACATTATTGCCATGGTGTCCCTAAAGGTCATTGGAAGATCTCCCTCAGTGGTGGGCCCCATACCCCTAAAAATGATACGTGCGGAACCCTAGCTGTTTAGGGCCCATCTAAATCTGGCTTTATGAAAGTCAATGGGAGCCACTTTGGTTTGACCTAAATTACACTAGGGCGTAACTTTTGTTCCCACCTAAAATATGAGTGCATGTGATAAGGAGATTCATATGATGAACTCTCTAAAGGCCTTCCATCATTAGCATGAAGATGGGTCCTTTAGTAATGAGGAAACGCACCACAAAATTGGGCTATCCATTTGTTGCTAGATCTGTCGGAGTGTTTCATAAGATGATAGGGGCATCATAGACCGATGTGGAAGGACCTCACCAGAAAATGGGAGACTCTCACGGTACCTTGGCGTTCACAAATATGATGGGTGAGAGCACTCACTGGACAGAAATGTTTAACCTAAAATGGCAATGAACCTTGTCTGACAGAGGCCAAAGGGAAAGCTCATATGATGAGTGGATATGATTATTCACAGAAGGGTGGTGGGGTTATGCAGCTAAAACAGTTGGTTCCATGCACCCTATGTGATTTCCCACATTTCCGGAGACAATTCATAGTCTCCATCACTGAGATAGGAGGGAAATCTAAGGATGAATAAATGGGAATGGAACATAGATTAAAAGCCATATCTATGTAGGTAACATGAATCAAATTAGGTTGTGGACTGATGTTTGCTCTTTTATCAAAAAATGGCAAACGGACAATTTGTGAGGCTTTTGGACGACAATAAGCTTAAGGGCCCAAACTATGCCAACTGGTACCGTAACCTAATGCTTGTCTTGACCTCTGAGAGACTGGATAAGGTAGCCAAGAATCTTGCCCTGGAACGTCCGAGTGATAGGGCTTCTGAGGCACGGAGAAGGGAATATTAGGAATGGGAGGAGAAAAACTCCCTCGCTCGGTGTTATATCATTGCCTCACTGGACAATCCAATACAGAGGTAGTTTGATCAGATTGAACTTGTCAATGACATATTGGATAGTCTAAAGACAATGTACGAAGAGCAAAATCGTTCTACTCGACAGAAGGTCTTGAAATAGTTTATGACAACGCAGATGTCCAAGGGACAACAAGTTCATGACCATTGTCTTTGGATGATGGGATACATCAATGAGTTTGAGGATCTTGTAACCAAGCTGGATCATACGACCCAGATAGATGCCATTCTCAACTCTTTGCCTTCGTCCTTCAATCCGTTCATTATTAATTACAATATGAATAAGCTGAATGTCAGCGTTCAGGAACTCAGCAACATGTTGTAGAGGGCCAAAGAACTGATCAAGAAGGATGAGCCCCTAGCCATGCTTGTTGAAGATGGCAAGAAGGGCAAGAGGAGGGCAAAGAGAAAGCCCTAGAAGAAGGCCACCAAACCCAAGAAATAGAGGAAAGACAAGGCATCAGATGCCTATCATTTCTATCAGCAAACCGACCACTGGAAGAGGAACTGTCCTCAATACTTGGAATCCAAGAAAGGTAATTTCGAATCCTATGTCATAGAAACCAATCTGTTGGTAACTTCTGCGTACTGGTGTATTGACTTCTGGGCTTCAACTCATGCGTGTAACTCACTGCAGGGGTTCAAGGTAAGTAGAAGGCTGAGTGAAGGAAAGGTGACACTTTACTTGGGGACTTCTGCAAGTGTTGTAGCTATGGCCATAGGAACCATAGAATTAAATTTTAGAGAAGGATCAATTGTTCTGAAAGATTGTCTTTATGTACGAAATTTGAGAAAAATCTAATTTCTGTTTCAAAACTATGTGCGGATGGATATTCTGTCTTCTTTAGTAATACGATTACTATTAAAAGAAACAATAGATTCATCGCATATGAAGAAATTGAGAATGGTTTCTATGTTCATCCTTCTCTAGAAACTAACATAGCTAAAACTACGTCAGTTGATATCTCCAAGAAAAGAATCCGTGATATAGTTAATCCCATGTGCCTATGGCATTACCGACTTGGCCATATCAGCATTGATTATATCACAAGATTGGTGAAGGATGGTCCTTTGGATTTTCTATCTGTAGAAGATCTTCCCACTTGTAAGCCTTGCCTTCAGGGTAAGATGACAAAATGGTCATTTAAAGGTAAGCTTGAAAGATGTACAAGCATGCTTGACCAAATACATACTGATGTATGTAGTCCCCTGAGTGTTAGGACTCGTAACCAGCACATGTATTTCATTATATTTACCGATGATTATTCTCAGTATGGTTACGTGTACCTGATGAGACACAAGTCCAAATCCTTTGAAAAGTTCAAGGAGTTTAGACAAGAGATCGATAAATAGTTAGGGAGAGAAATTAAGACCCTTTGACTAGATCGAGGTGAATAGTATCTCTCTGACGAATTCAGGAGCTACTTGAAGGTCAACGGGATAGTATCACAGTTGGCTCCTCTTGCTACACCACAACTTAACGGTGTTTTAGAGAGGAGGAATAGGACCTTATTGGATATGGTCCGGTCACTTCTCATACACTCAGAGTTACCCACATCCTTTTGGGGTTACGCATTAGAGACTATGATATACATGCTGAATCGAGTTCCAACCAAATGGGTTCTGAATACTCCATATGAACTTTGGACCGGAAAGAAACCAAGTGTCAGACACTTGAAGATTTGGGGTTGTCCAACACACGTTAAAAGAACAAGTGCGAACAAATTGAAATCCAAGACCATTTCTTGGAGGATGAATACATCCTGAACAACTATCGTCAGGAAATAGTTCTTGATGAGGAGAGCTCAGGAGTAGTGGGAGGTGTCCCACAAGTTCCAGGTATTGACCAACCTAGAAGATCTACCCGAGTATCTAGGCCACCAGTTCGTTTTGGCTATGACTAGGATAGCTACCTAGTGGAAGCCATGACTAGTGAGGAGGATCCCATGACTTATGCGGAAGCTATGTTGGACATAGATTCCCTGAAGTGGGTAAGTGCCATGAGATCTGAGATGGACTCAATGGAGACCAATGAAGTCTGGACTCTAGTAAATCCACCCCCCGGGGTAAAAACAATTGGTTGCAAATGGATCTATAAGAGGAAGAAGGGCCCCGATGGTAAGGTTGAGACTTACAAAGCTTATCTGGTAGCAAAAGGCTATACTCAAAAAGATGGCATCAATTATGAGGAAACCTTTTCACCCATGGCCATGCTTAAATCCATTCGGATCCTGCTAGCTGTAGTAGCATACCATGACAATAAGATTTGGTAAATAGATGTCAAAATCGCATTCCTGAATGAAGATCTTACTGAAGATATCTACATGCAGCAACCACAAGGTTTCATAGTTGCGGGTCAGAAACACATGGTATATAAATTAAATAGATCCATATATGGACTTAAGCAAGCTTCTAGGAGTTGGAACATCCAATTTGACTCTACTGTCGAAAAATTTGACTTTGAGTAGAATCCGGATGAGCCCTGTGTTTACGGGAAGTCTAGTGGGGACAAGGTTACCTTCTTGGTTTTGTATGTAGGTGACATTCTACTCATTGGGAATGATGTAGGAATGTTGACTACGGTGAAAGTATGTTTTTCACAGCAATTCTCCATGAAAGATCTTGGAGAAGCCTCCTATATACTGGGTCTTCGACTCTATAGAGATAGATCAAAGCGGATAATAGGATTATTTCAATCTTCTTACATTGACAAAATTGTCAAGAGATACAGCATGCAGAACTCTAAGAAGGGAAATATTCCTTTCAGGCACGGAGTCACTCTCTCCAAGAAGATGTCTCCCCAGACCTCTGAGGAGATTAAGGGCATAAAGGACATTCCCTATGCCTCAGTTGTAGGAAGCATCATGTATGCCATGCTGTGCACTCATCCTGACATTACTCAGGCAGTGAGTGTGGTAAGCAGATTTTAGGCTAACCCAGGGTAGGAGCATTGGACAACTGTGAAAAATATACTTAAGTACCTTCGAAGGACAAAAGAGTTTTGTTTGGTATTCGATGATAGCTCACTACAGATCTAGGGGTATACTGATGCTGATTTCCAGTTAGATCCAGATGATAGAAAATCTACATCTGGGTATGTTTTCACAATAGGATAGTGTGTTATTTGCTGGAAAAGTAGCAAATAGGGATCCACGACAGAGTCCACAACTGAAGCCAAATACATTGCGACAAGTGAAGCTACCAAATAAGCCGTACGGATAAAAAAGTTCATTCATAAACTGGGAGTAGTTCCGTGATGAGACCAAAAAGAACCCTATTTTTATCCTCTAATATTCACTCTTTTATATTTATTTATCACTTAAATGAACTCATTACTCTTATCTTTCGATCTAGGGCAATAAAGAAGGCAATTGGAAGAAAACAGGACAAATCGGGTGATTTTGCACAGTTTCGGAAACAATCAGTATTCTGGGCCTAACTCTCAATTCCGGACACCGAATTGGACAATTCAAGAAGCATTAGAAAGATGAAAGGAAGGTTCATAACTTTTATGTTTTGGGTTTTGACAGATTCTGCCCGCATCGAGTACGAAAACGAGCCCAAAGTCGGAGCAAGTTCGCAGTCAGGCCCATTTCACAACTTAAGCCCAAATTCGCAGAAGTACCTTGAAGCAGCTCAACTCGAATTCAAGAGTTAAGAGTCCGAATTTCGAATGTAATCTCCAAGGAGAGAGTTTTATCAGATCTAAAGTCTTGAATGTAATCCTAGAGAGATAAAAAGATTGACATTAGAGCATTAGATAAGAGATAGGATAGGATTAGTTCAAGATAAGATCAAAACTCCCTAAGGATAAGATGATCTCCTAGAAGGAGTTGGAAAACAGCCCTCTCCTTTGGCTATATAAAGAGGGGGGTGAACCAGCTCTAGAAATCACTCATTCCAAGATCCAAGAGATCATCAAGAAGACCAAGAAGCAAGAAGGCAGTTCGGCTATGGAGAATCAAAGCATGGAGATTGCGCAGATCATGAGTAGCTAAGTTTCTTTTCCTGGTTCAAGGGGGGAGGTTCGATTGTGTCATTGTGAGGTTCTGTAGTTACTTTATTTTCTTTCTTTTTAATTCAAGTATTCATTGGTTCTTGTGCACATTTTGATTGGATGTTAATGTTAATTAGTCTGACAAACTGAATTAATGTTGATTTTCCTACTGCTATCCATGATTTCGGTGATCCATAATTGTCACGAATAATGGTACAAGTAGCAATTAGGTTGATATCTTTTTGGGTCAATTGTTCGTGACAGCCTTTGACCAATGTTTTAACATGGTTCAACCTAAAAGAACCGATGGAACAAAATTCAGTAATTGCAGCTATCTCAATTATTGTTATTTTGGTTTAACTGTTTTAACAAATCTTAATGCTATCATTGTTTAACATGGAACGCTATCGTACCCAGTTGAGTGGTGATAAGTGTTGATCGAATGCTGGGTTTGGTCAACTGAATTAGGAAAACACAAGGTTTATTATGGCTATCCTAATAAATCTAAAGTTAAATGCTTGAATTGCAAGAATGCTGAATTCTACCTAGGATCGATGGCCAATCGATTCAACCCGAACCCTTGAACCAGAATTCGGTAAGACTGATTTTCTCTTGTTTGTTTAGTTTGTTATTCTTTTAATTTTAGTTATTTAATTTTCCCACACAATTACTTTACCCATTCGGCTAAGAGATTACTGATTTGCTCCCTGTGGGATTCGACCTAGAACCACTTTTACTGCAAATATTTTATTGTGGGACTAGTAATAATTTTGAGGGCTTCGACAAACCTGTCATTCCGTCCAATACATCATCCATCCCATTGTTGTGTGACAACAAGGGAGCTATCGCTCAGGTTAAGAAGCCACGAGTCCACTCGAAGTCCAAGTACATCGAGAGGAAGTACCATTACTGTGGGAGATTGTTGGTAAAGGGGACGCCCTCATTCAGAATGTAACGTCAGCAGAGAATGTAATGGACCCATTGACTAAGCCACTCACATAGAAAGTGTTTGAGAAACACGTGGAAAGTCTAGGACTCCGGCTTATACCAAATTGGACCTAAGTGCAAGTGGGAGTTATTAGACAGTGTATGCCCTTAACTCCAATCAGATTGATGTACATTATGACATTTATTGTAAATGAATAAAGTACATTTTGATTCATGTTATAGTGGTGTATTTCTGTGTAATACCCTTAAACCTAACATTTATGAGACTCATGTTAGTTTAGAATGTTTACAGCCATTGGATAAGTCTAGGGAGATTTATCCTGATAAGGCTAACACTGACGTGCCGCCAAGTGTTGGGGTGGCCTGTCTGATGTGAATAAAAATTATCATATTTTTATCCCTAAATATTCATTCTTTTATACTTAATTAACACGTAATTAGATTCATTACTCTTGTATTTTGATTCAGGGAAAGCAAGAAGGCGACAAGAGGGAAACAAGGCTAATCGGATGATTTTGCACAATTTTGGAACCGTTCAGTAATCTGGGCATAACTCTTAAATATGGACTCCAATTGGGATGATTCAAGATGAACCAAAAAGATAAGAGAGAATTCCACAACTTTCATGTTATGAATTTTGATAGATTCGGTTTGAATCAAGGTCAAAATTAGGCCCAAAGTCGAAGCAAATTCATAGAAAAGCCTTGTAGCAGCCCAATTTATTAAAGAAGCCCAACTCGAATTCAAGAATAAAGAGTATTATCAGATTTAAATTTCAAATGTAATCCTAGAAAGATAAAGAAGATTGAGATTACTAAATAAGAGATAGGGTAGGATTATATCAAAATTAATTAGGACTTTCTATTTTTGAGAATGAACTCCTAAAAGGAGTTGGAAACAGCCCCTCCTCCTAAAGCTATATAAGGGGGGGTGGGGGGGACTAGCTTTAGGCATCAATCAATCAATCCATCTTGGAAGTAAAGCAAGAAGGAGAATGATAGCTATGATTATAACCCTAGCAAGTGCACTGGTTATCAAGTAGTATAAAAATATCGTTTCAACGAGGTTTTAACAAAATAAGTATTAGAACTACAACCTTTCCTAATTATTTGGACAATCAAATTTCAGATATGAGAATAAGAACTAATTAAAAGCAGAAAAAGGGAAAGCAAGAGCAGAAGTAACAATGCTGAAGTATGTAATGATTGGTTGAATTTGCTTGGGCTTTCGGTCCACCTAACCATTCCAATGAATATTAATGGATGAGATTATCCAAAATAATTTGTCATTCCCATAAGTTGAAATCTTTCCAATTTTATTTAATATTTTCTTTCGAGATATACTAAAACTACTTCTATCAGGTAACCCTTCGATCTCTCGACTAGAGTTCTCAAGATAGAAGCGCATTAAGTCCAAGGAAAAATTATTACATTCAGATGAATCACGTGTATATACCTCTATATATGATTCAATTCACACCATGAATTATGTGGTCATCTATGTGAATTCCTCTCTCGATTCATTCACATACGCCTGATCAATTAAGAGATGGTCACACCTAATAGTATTAAGCAAGATAATTCATAGACTATTTGGAAATCACGATCTTGAATAAATTAGAATAAAAATATATTCATTGATATGATTAGGCTTTCCACAACCCTAACTATAGATAAATTAGTTTATACTAGCAGAAAAAAATAAACAAGAGGAAAGAAAGAACTCATGGTTTCCCCCTTGGAATTGAAATCTCCTCTTCTCCTGGCCGCCACCTTCTTCTTGCTTTCTTGACTGATTGCTCCTCTACTTCTTGATGCCTCTCTAGTCCGCCCCCCATCCCTTTATATAGCTTAAAGGGGAGGGGGTGGTCTCCAACTCCTTCTTGGAGTTTATCTTTCAAAAATAGAAGGTTCAAGTCTAATCCTACTCTTATCTCTTTATCTAGTGAACTCAATCTCTTTATCTTTTTAGGATTATATCACAAATTTAAATCTGGTAGGACTCTTCTCATTTTCTTGTTCTTTCATTCATATTAGGCCTCCTCTACGAATTGGGCTGCGGTAAGGCTTTTCTGCAAGTTGGGCTTCAGCTGCGAATTGGGCCTTCCTATGAATTTACCCCGACTTCGGGCCCAGATTTGACTTCCATGTAGGCAGAATGTGCAAAATCCCAAAACATAAAAGTTGTAGCTTTTTCTCTTATATTTCTAGTGAGTCTTGAATCAGTCCAATTGGATCTCGGATACGAGAGTTATGCCCATATTATTAAATGGTGACGAAACTATGAAAAATCATCCGATTTGCCTTGCTTTTCTCCCGATGCCTTCTTTCATGCCCTGAACTGAAATACAAGAAATATGAGTCCATATAAGTACTAATTCCATATAAAAGACTGAATATTTGGGGAAAAAATATGATAAATTTTATTCTCATCAGAGAAAAAGAGGAAGGCAGCGGCAAGGAGATGACAACCATGAGTGGCTGAGATTCACTTTTCTGATTCAAGGGGAATTTTTGGTTCAATTGTGTCACCGTGAGGTTATGTGCTTAATTTAAATTTTTGCCTTTACTTCAAATATTCATTTATTCTTGTGCATATTTTTATGGAAGTTGATGTTGATTAATCTGACAAATTAATTAATATTGATCTTCCTATGGCTATCCATGATTCAGTGATCCATAATTGTCATGAATAGTGGTACAAGTAGCAATTAGGTCAACATCTTTGTGGGTCAATTGTTCGTGACAGCCTTTGGCCAATGTGTTGGCATGTTTTAACCTAAAGGGAATAAATGAAACAAAATTTAATAATTGCAACTATCTCAATTATTTTTATTTTGGTTTAATTGCTTTCATAAATTTTATTGCTATCATTAATTGATATGGAACGCTATTGTGCCCAATCGGTCAATGATAAGTGTTGATTGAATGCTAGGTTTGGTTAACTAAACTAGGAAGGTATAAGGTTTATTATGGATATCCTAATAAATCTAAAGGTTAAATGCTTGAATTGCAAGATTGCTATTTTTAGCCTATGATCGGTGATCAATTGACTCAAATTGAACATTTGGATCAGAGTTTGGTAAGACTGAAATTTTCCATATTAATTGTTATTTGCTATTTTGTGTTAATTGTTTAGAAATTTAGTTATTTGAAATTCCCACTCTTTAAATTGTGCACTTGGCTGAGAAATTAATTACTTGCTCCCTGTGGGATTCGACCTGGTATCACTGTTACTACAATTTTACTCATAGAGTGGGACTAGAATTAAATCTGAGGACTTTGACAACCCGTCATAATTTTGGCGCCATTTTCGGGGAGCTATTTTAATTTCTTAGCTTTGTGCCTTTCATTTGTAAGAACCTCTTTTTTTTTATGACTCGTTCTTCTCAAAAAGGTGAACTATAATATTTTCCTAAAATTGAGAAGACAACCCGTCGTTTGTGAAGGGAGGCTAAGCAAAGGAAGGGACGCTCACCTCCAAGGGTGAATTCTGATATTGACTTAACAACTTGTGATAGAGCTATTTTTGAAGAAGAAGAAGAGATGGCTGATAGAGAAAGAACACTAAGGGAGTTAGTTGCACCAATCCTAAATCAACAGCCTCTGTGCATAGTATATCCCACTCTTGAGGTAGCTTTTGAACATAAATCAGGTTTAATTCAATTGCTTCCTGTTTTTCATGGTTTTCCAGGCGGGGACCCTCACAAGCATCTTAAAGAATTCCATGTTGTCTGTTCAAGCATGAAACCATAGGGTACAACTAAGGAACAGGTAAAACTGATAGTTTTTCCTTTTACTTTGCAAGATAAGGCAAAGGACTGGTTATATATTCTTCCTCCTAGTTCAATACGTATATGGGATGAGATGAATAGGGTATTTTTAGATAAGTATTTCCTTGCATCACGAGCTGCAAATATGAGAAAAGAGATTTGTGGGGTAAGGCAGTCTAGTGGTGAAATACTAGATGAGTATTGGGAAAGGTTCAAACAACTCTGCACTAGTTGTCCACACCACCAAATACCTGTGCAGCTCTTAATCTAATACTTCTACGAAGGACTCCAACCTATGGATAGGAGTATGGTAGATGCAGCTAGTGGAGGAGCCTTAGCCAACAAAACACCTGAGGTGACTTGGCAATTGATTTCCAAAATGGTTGAGAACTCTCAACAATTTGGAGCAAGAACAGAGGGAGCTATCAGACGTGTTAATGAGGTAAGCCATTCTAATCTGGAAAGTCAAATTTCTAATCTAATTGCTTTGGTTCATCAATTGGCTGCAGGGCAATTAAGAACGACTAAGGTTTGTGGCATATGCTCAATTCCTGGGCATCCTACGGACATGTGCCCATCATTGCAAGATGATTCAATGCAACAAGTCAATTCCGTAGAAGGATTTTCTGGCCAACCTTAATGTAGATACGATCGCTATTCTAACTACTACAATCCTGGGTAGAGGGATTGATGAGACCAAAAAGAACCCTATTTTTATCCTCTAATATTCACTCTTTTATACTTATTTATCACTTAAATGAACTCATTACTCTTGTCTTTCGATCTAGGGCAATAAAGAAGGCAATTGGAAGAAAACATGACAAATCGGGTGATTTTGCACAGTTTCGGCGACAGTCAGTAATCTGGGCCTAACTCTCAATTCCGGACACCAAATTGGACAATTCAAGAAGCATTAGAAAGAGAAAGGAAAGCCCACACCTTTTATGTTTTGGGTTTTGACAGATTCGGCCCGCATCAAGTACGAAAATGAGCCCAAAGTCGGAGCAAGTTTGCAGCCAGGCCCATTTCACAACTTAAGCCCAACTCGCAGAAGTACCTTGAAGCAGCCCAACTCGAATTCAAGAGTTAAGAGTCCGAATTTCGAATGTAATCTCCAAGGAGAGAGTTTTATCAGATCTAAAGTCTTGAATGTAATCCTAGAGAGATAAAAAGGTTGAGATTAGAACATTAGATAAGAGATAGGATAGGATTAGTTCAAGATAAGATCAAAACTCCCTAAGGATAAGATGATCTCCTAGAAGTAGTTGGAAAACAGCCCTCTCCTTTGGCTATATAAAGAGGGGGGTGAACCAGCTCTAGAAATCACTCATTCCAAGATCCAAGAGATCATCAAGAAGACCAAGAAGCAAGAAGGCAGTTCGGCTATGGAGAATCAAAGCATGGAGATTGCGCAGATCATGAGTAGCTAAGCTTCTTTTTCTGGTTCAAGTGGGGAGGTTCGATTGTGTCATTGTGAGGTTCTGTAGTTACTTTATTTTCTTTCTTTTTAATTTAAGTATTCATTGGTTCTTGTGCACATTTTTTATTGGATGTTAATGTTAATTAGTCTGACAAACTGAATTAATGTTGATTTTCCTACTGCTATCCATGATTTCGGTGATCCGTAATTGTCACGAATAATGGTACAAGTAGCAATTAGGTTGATATCTTTTTGGGTCAATTGTTCGTGACAGCCTTTGACCAATGTTTTAACATGGTTCAACCTAAAAGAATTGATGGAGCAAAATTCAGTAATTATAGCTATCTCAATTATTGTTATTTTGGTTTAACTGTTTTAACAAATCTTAATGCTATCATTGTTTAACATGGAACGCTATCGTACCCAGTTGAGTGGTGATAAGTGTTGATCGAATGCTGGGTTTGGTCAACTGAATTAGGAAAACACAAGGTTTATTATGGCTATCCTAATAAATCTAAGGTTAAATGCTTGAATTGCAAGAATGCTGAATTGTACCTAGGATCGATGGCCAATCGATTCAACCCGAACCCTTGAACCAGAATTCGGTAAGACTGATTTTCTCTTGTTTATTTAGTTTGTTATTCTTTTAATTTTAGTTATTTATTTTTCCCACACAATTACTTTACCCATTCGGCTAAGAGATTATTGATTTGCTCCCGGTGGGATTCGACCTAGAACCACTTTTACTGCAAACATTTTATTGTGGGACTAGTACTAATTTTGAGGGCTTCGACAAACCCATCAGGGATCATCCCAATCTGAGCTATGGAAATCAAGGAGGGCCATAGAGATTCCATTCTCAAGCTTTCAATAGACAACCTCCAATTCCAGCACTTACCCAAACCCAAAATCAACCCTCAAGTTCAGGTATGTCTTTAGATGAGATAGTTAAGACTCTAGCGACTAACACTCAACAATTCCAATAGGAAACAAGGGCCAACATCTAGAACTTAGGGAACCAAATCAGTTAACTTGCTACTGCTATTAGCAAGTTGGAGGCACAAAACTCTGGAAAATTACCATCACAGACGGCGATCAATCCCAAGGAGAGTGCTAGTGCAATGGTGCTGAGAAATGGGAAGGAATTGTAGTCACAACTTACTTCACAAAAGAAAGTGTATGAAGAGTAGAAAGAGGAGGAAGAACAAGAACCACCTGAGAGTTCCAATAAGGTAAAGCCCGATTCCCCTTTACCTAAGATTTCTAATGCCATTGTGCCAACTTTTCCTTGTAGGTTGGAAAAATCTATAAAACATGAGTACGAGCAAGAAGTTTTGGAGACCTTTAGGAAGGTGGAGATAAATATTCCTTTGTTGGATGCCATCAAGAAAATCCTGAAATACCAAAATTTCTGAAGGAGTTGTGCACTAACAAAAGGAAGCTGAGAGGTGATGAGAAGGTAAGGGTTGGGGAGAATGTGTCAGTTGTCATCAAGAGAACCTTGCCAGAAAAGCATGTTGATCCAGGTATGTTTACTTTACCTTGCGTGATTGGCAAGAAAATAATTGAGCGTGCCATACTAGATTTATGTGCATCTATCAATGTCATGCCATATTCAATCTATTGATTGAAAGAGACTTGGGTAGTCATTCAATTAGTTGACCATTCTAACCCTTACCCTGAGGGGATTGTTGAAGATGTTTTGGTGCAGGTTAATGGCCTAATATTTCTAGCTAATTTTTACATCTTGAAGATTGAGGAAGACACTATCACAAATTTAGCTCTACTTCTATTAGGCAGGCCATTTATGAAAATGGCCAAAACCAAAATAGATGTGGATGAGGTGCTCTCCCCATTGAGTTTGACAACGAGATTGTTAAATTTAACATTTTTGAAGCAATGAAGTACCCCAATGAATGTCATTCAATTTGTTCAGTTGACATTGTTGATTCAATTGTGCAGGAAATTTTTGAAGAAAAAGATAAAAATGAGGAGCTCGAATTGAGTGCACAATTGGATATGAAGGAAGAGTTAGCTTCAGAGCCAATATTGGAGTCAAGGTTAACATATTCTAATATTCTATCATCGTTTTCTCATAACAAAATTGTTACCTTCTACTTTGTAGGCTCCTAAGTTAGAGTTGAAGACCTTGCCAGATCACCTTAAGTATGCTTATTTGGGTGATGAAGAAACATTGCCAGTGATCATTGCAAAAGGGTTGACTACTGATCAAGAGGCATGACTCATCAAGGTTTTGAAGGAGCATAAAGCAGCAATTGGTTGGACTTTAGCTTATATAAAAGAAGTTAGTCCATCAATTTGCATGCACAAAATTCTTTTGGAAGATGGTGCCAAGGCAGTCAGAGAATCGCAAAGGAATCTCAACCCGGCAATGAAGGAAGTGGTAATGAAAGAAATCCTTAAGTTGTTAGATGAAGGGATAATCTATCCTATTTCGGATAGTAAGTGGGTAAGTCCAATACATGTTGTACCCAAGAAAACTGGGATCACTATGGTAAGAAATCAAAATAATGAACTGGTCCCAATGAGGTTACAAAGCTGGTGGCGTATGGTGATTGATTTTCAGAAACTAAATTTAGCCACTAGAAAAGACCATTTCCCCTTACCCTTAATAGATCAAATGTTAGAAAGGTTAGCTGGTAAGGCATTCTTTTGTTTTTTTTATGGTTTTTCAAGTTACTATCAATTAGTGATTGCTCAAGAAAACCAAGAGAAAATGACTTTCACCTGCCCACCACCTTTTTGTGAAGGATCACATCCACTCATCATATGAGCTTTCCCTTTGGCCTCTGTCAGACAAGGTTCATAGTCATTTTAGATTAAACCTTTCTGTCCAGTGAGTGCTCACCCGTCATATTCATGAACGCCAAGGTACCGTGAGAGAGTTCCCATTTTCTAGTGAAGCCCCTCCCACATCAGTCTATGATGCCCCTATCATCTTATGAAACACTCAGACAAATCCAACATCAAATGGATGGCCCATTTTCTGGTGTGTTTCCTCATTACTGAATGACCCATCTTCATGCTAATGATGGAAGGCCTTTAGAGAGTTCATCACATGAATCTCCCTATCACATGCACTCATATTGCTGGAGGGAACAAGAATTATGCCCTAACTTAATTTAGGTTAAACCAGAGTGGATCCCACTGACTTTCATAAAGCCAGATTTAGGTGGGCCCTAATTGGCTAGGGTTCCGCACGTATCCTCTTCAAGAGGTGTGGAGCCACCAGAGAGGGAGATCATCCAATGATCTTTAGGGACACCATGGCAATGATGTGCATTCAGCCATGGTGTGCGCAAGAGCCATTGTCGTATCTGCATGGACCAAGCAGTTATGGCTCATGTACATTGCACATCACACATCCATACATCACACACAGGGATAAATTGATCCAATCATTTATATATCTATAAATCCCATAATTAAAGCCCATTTTAATCTATAACATTAACAATTAACATTATCTAGGTATATGCACCAAATTAGGGTTTAGCAGTTCGGCCCATATAGGTTTCCTGCAAAAGTGGGCTTTTAGCAGTTTTAACAATTTAAAACTAGGCCTTACAGGTTGGGCTGAATTAAACTCTTAATTAATTATCAATTCTTAGGTCCATCAGTGGGAAATTAGGGCTGACAATCAGCCTCCATCAAACCCTAGATTTGGTCCAACCAGTTTGAACCAATCTTGTTCGAATGGGTCTAGGGTTTGATCTTTAATTAAAGATTTAATCCAAGAAAGTGATATGAAATTAAATACTGATCAAAGAAAAGCAAGAATCAGTCAAAGAAGGTTGTTCACACATCACATCCTGCAAAATAAAGGTTAGATAACAAAATGTAGTTTCATAAACTGCAAATCGCAGATTGCAATATCCCCATTTGCGAAATCTCCTTCCTGCGCCGCCATCTTTGATCCAAAAATAATAAAAATAGAAACCCTAAAATTTCTATTAATATTACATCAGATTGAATCCTATAAATTCAGTCTAAAAAATTAAAAAAAAATTATTTTACAGACCAAATGTAACAAATAAATCAAGAAACTACAAAATCACAATTTTCTACGCCAATCAAGATCTTGATTTCCAGTTGTATGAACAACCCATAAATCAAGATAATTATAAAGAACAATCCTAAAAAAATTCAGATTTATAAAATTTAATTTCAGATCAATTGCCTTCTATCTGGGAAACTATTTTCCAAATAAAACCCTAATCTGCACAAATCGGGTAAAACATCGTCTGCCCATTTCCGCAGGTTCAGATCTGCATTAATTAAGTTCAAGACTTTGAACCTGGCTCTGATACCATTGAAGGGATTAGAGATCCATCATATCGATTGGTGAACCATGTAGGTAGGTTGGGCGAAATTTCTAAAATTTCCTCTCCCCTCATTTGAGAATCACATTCCATGTTTTAGAAAATTTACATTTTCAAGGATCAATATTGAACCAAAAATCAAACCAGATCTGAAACCAGAAGTAGGAAAGGGATATACTTGATACGGAGAAGCAGTATCTCCCAATGAAGGTGTTCACGCCCAAGGTAGGAACCAAAGATTGCCCCCACTGAAGATGGCTAATGAGACTGAAAATAACCCTATTTTTGTCCCCTAATTTTCATCCTTTTATACTACCTTAGCACTTAAATGCACTCATTATTCTTGTATTTCGTTTCAGGGCAATAAAGAAGGCAATTGGAAGGAAATAGGCAAATTCGGGTGATTTTGCACCGTTTCGGCAACAGTCAGTGATCTGGGCCTAACTCACAATTCCGGACTCCGAATTGGGCAATTCAAGAAGCATTAGAAAGAAGAAAGAAAGGCCCACAACTTTTTTGTTTGGGTTTTGACTGATTTGGTCCGTATTGAGTATGAAATTGGGCCCAAAGTCGGAGCAAGTTCGTTGCCAGGCCCATTTAACAGCTGAAGCCCAACTCGCAGAAGAACCTGGAAGCAGCCCAAGTAGCAAAGAAGCCCAACTCAGATGCAAGAGTCTAGAGTCCTAATTCGAATGTAATATCCCAAGAGGGAGAGAGTCTTATTAGATCCAAACTTTGAATGTAATCCTATAAGGATAAGAAGGTTGGGGATTAGATAAGAGATAGGATAGGATCAAGACTCCCTAAAGATAAGACGACCTCCTAGAAGGAGTTGGAAAACAACCCTCTCCTTTGGCTATCCTAATAAATCTAAGGTTAAATGCTTGAATTGCAAGAATGCTGAAATGCACTTAGGATTGATGGTCAATCGATTCAATCCGAACCCTTGAACCAGAATTCGGTAAGACTGATTCTCTCTTGTTTGCTTAGTTTGTTATTCTTTTAATTTTAGTTATTAAATTTTCCCACACAATTACTTTATCCGTTCGGCTAAGAGATTACTAAATTGCTCCCTATGGGATAGACCCATATCTTATCTACAGATTAGATCAACCCTCTCCTAATCTAATTAGGAGGTTTCCAGATCTGAATCTGTATTCAAATTTGGACTCTCTAAGTGGATAGGGTAAGACCCTATCCTATCTGCTAATCCAATCTCAGATTCGCCCCTCATTAACTGATCAAATCAGCCCAGTTCGAAGTGGGCTTTAGGCCCATTAATAGTATGTGCTCACTTAGCCTTCCGAACTGCTGCCCAATTGGGCTTCCTTGTATGGCGTGGGACCCAAGCATTGATCTACACATCAGCCACAAGGGTTCGGCCCAGCCTTTGTTACAAGGCCTAGCCAAATTCACTGGAAAGCCCAGTGAACCCCTTGAGTCCATCACATGGACTCTATGAGCCCAACACTTACACTAAGTGGTCCCTGGGCCAACCCACCTTGTAGCACCGAAGGACTATGGGGAGATGCAAGAATAGCCCATCAGGTATTACCTTCAATGGTCTTACACTAACCTCTTAGCCCATAATGATCATACACTGCCCAACAAGAGAGGACCTCTCCCTCAGCTACAAGGAACAGTGTTGCACTCTCTACTCACATGGATCCCAGGAATTAAAACCTTTTTGCAAATAATTTAAAACCATAACATATATATACTTTTATATCCATATATAAAATATATTTTGCAAAACAAATCTCAATGATTGAAATCGGCTGCCGGCAGTCCTGGTTTCCATCAAAGAGAGTCCATCCCCGGTCATTACCTTTGTCTGACAAAGGGGCTGATCCTGTCACTATGATCAAAGATAGCCCAATCTGACACCTAGTGCAGTATCATAATCGAGTCTAGGGGTCAGGTGTAAATTTCCAGTTTTGCCCACTAATCTCCAAGGTCCAGGGCAATACTAGAAATCTGGTCTGGTTCAAGGTTTCTAGTAAACCTACACTGCATGTGCTTCGGGTCTCACACTAGTAGCTGAGACAGGCCACCCCAACACTTGGCAGCACACTAGTGTCAGCCTTAGTAGGATAAATCTCCCGAGACTTACCCAATGGCAGTGAACATTCTAAACTAACACAAGTCTCATTAAGTGTCCAGTTTAAGGGTATTACACAGAAACACACCACAAGAACATGAATCGAATATGCACTTTATTTATTTACAATAGATGTCATAAGTACATCAATCTGATTGGAGCTAAGGGCATACAACTGTCTAACACCTTGGTGATTAGTGGGCAAAACTGGAAAGTTACACATGACCCCTAGACTCAATTATGATACTGCACTAGGTGTCAGATTGGGCTGTCTTCGATATGCCAATTAGTGAGATCCTTAGAGGGGGTCAAAACCTGGGTATGTTGGGACAGTCCGAGAATTCATTTGAGTGGGTGATCATAGTGGTAGGATCAGCCCCTTTGTGGGACAAAGGTAATGATCGGGGATGGACTCTCTCTGATGGAAACCAAGACTGCCGACAGTCGATTTCAATTGCTGAAATTTGTTTTGTAAAATATATTTATATACAAATATACATATATATTTATATATATATATATATATTATGGTTTCAAAATGTTTGCAAAAGGTTTTAATTCCTAGGTTCCATGTGAGTAGAGAGTGCAGCATTGTTCCTTGCAGCTAAGGGAGAGGTCCTCTCTTGTCGGGCAGTGTTTGATCATTATTGGCTGAGAGGTTAAGTGTAAGACCATTGAGGGTAATACCTGATGGGCTAACCTTGCATCTGCCCATAGTCCCTGGGTTTTTATAAGGTGGCTTGGCCCAGAGACCACTTAGTGTAAGTGTTGACCCATTAGGAGTCCATGTGATGGGCTTCAGGGGGTTCACTGTCTTTTCAGTGAATCCGGGCAGGCTTGTAACAGAAGCTAGGCTAAACCCATGTGGCTGATGTGTAGATCAATGTTTGGGTCCCACGCCATACAAGGAAGCCCAACTGGGCAACAGTTTGGAAGATTAACGAGCATATAGACTTATTAGGCCTAAACCCATTTTGAACTGGTTTAGTTAGACAAATTAAAGAGAGGGGCGGATCTAGGATTGGATCAACAGATAGGATAGGGTCTGTTAGACAGTTTTGTATGCCCTTAGCTCCAATCAGTTTGATGTACTTATGACATTTATTGTAAATGAAAAAAGTACATATTTTATTCATGATATGTGGTGTGTTTCTATGTAATACCCTTAAAACTAGACACTTATGAGACTTGTGTTGGTTTAGAACGTCCACAGCTAGTGGGTCAGTCTAGGGAGACCTATCTTGATAAGGCTGACACTGATGTGCCACCAAGTCGGTTGGGGTGACCTGTCTCTGCCACCAGGGTGAGACCCGAGGTACATGCAGTGTAGGATTAATTAAATCTTTGAATCGGACCAGATTTCCAGTATTGCCCTGGACCATGGAGATTGATGATCAAAACTAGAAAGTTACACCTAACCCCTAGACTCGGTTAGGATACTACACTAGGTGTCAGATTGGGTTGTCTTTAATATGCCAATTAGTGAGATCCTTAGCGGGGGTCAAAACCTGGGTATGTTGGGACGGTCTGAGAATTCATTTGAGTGGGTGATCATAGTGACAGGATCAACCCCTTTTGTCTAACAAAGGTAATGATCGGGGATGCACTCTCTCTGATGGAAACCAAGATTTCCAACAGCCGATTTCAATCATTGAGATTTGTTTTGCAAAATATATTTTATATATGGATATAAAAATATATATATGTTATGGTTTCAAATTGTTTGCAAAAAGGTTTTAATTCCTGGGATCCATGTGAGTAGAGAGTGCAGCACTGTTCCTTGTAGTCGAGGGAGAGGTCCTCTCTTGTCGGGCAGTATTTGATCATTATGAGCTAAGAGGTTAAGTGTAAGACCATTGAGGATAATACCTGATGAGTTAATCTTGCATTTGACCACAGTCTCTGGGTGTTACAAGGTGGCTTGGCCCAAGGACCACTTAGGGTAAGTGTTGGGCCCATAGAGCCCATGTGATGGGTTTCAGGGGGTGCACTGTCCATAACAGTGTATTCGGCCAGGCCTTGTAACAAAGGCTAGGCTGAACCCATGTGGCTGATGTGTAGATCAATGTTTGGGTCCCACGCCATACAAGGAAACCCAACCAGTTTGGAAGGCTAAGTGAGCACATAATCTTATTGGGCTTAAAGCTAATTTCGAACTGGGCTGATTTGATTAGTTAAATAAGGGGAGAATCTGAGATTAGATTAGTAGATAGGATTGGGTCTCAACCCTATCCACTCAGAGAGTCCAGATCTGAATAAGATTCAAATCTAGAAACCTCTTAATAGGATTAGGAGGGGGCTGATCTAATCTGCAGATAAGATAAGGGTTTACCCTTATCACTTAAAGGAAATTCTGATACAAATACGATTTGGATCAGCAACTCCTAATGGGATTAGAGCTGATCCCTTTAAGCTTATAAAAAAGGAGGAAGGGGTGGCAGCCTTTAGAAGAGAATTATATTCACATCCTCTTCAGAGTTGAAATCACATAAGAATGAATTCAGCATCACTTCTCTAAATTCTTTCTTGTCGCCTCCTTCCTACCGCCACCATATTTGCCAGTTCGATCTCCTATTCTCAGTGGCAATGATCAAGATTGGATCTTGATATCAGTCCTTTGTGAAATGGCTGATTGGAAGTAATTCTTTTGAAGAATCCTGTTGATTCTGCTCCATCCTGCACTGCTTCATCTTCAGTGGGAACAGTGTTTGGTTCCTTCCTTGGGCGTCAACACCTCCATTGGGAGATACTATTTCTCTGTATCAGGTATATTCATCTCCTATTGCTTTTGTTTAGATATGGTTCGTTTCTTAGTTCAAGATTGATCTTTGAAAAATATGATTTTTCTAAAATAGGGAATACGATTCCCAATAGGATAGAGAGAAATTTTTGAAATCCGCCCATTCTATTCCGCAAGATTCAGACGTCCATACAATGAATATCTCATCCCTTCAAGGGTCTTACCCTATCCACTCAGACAGCCTAGATCTGAATACAGATTTGGATCTAAAAACCTCCTAATGAGATTAGGAGAGAGCTGATCTAATTTGTAGATAAAATAAGGTTTTATCCTTATCTCTTAAAGAGAACTCCTTATCCAAATACAGATTTGGATTAGGAAGCTCCTAATGAGATTAGGAGCTCTCTTCAAGCCTATAAAAGGAGGGTATTGATTCTGCTTCACCCTGCACTATGTCATCTTTAGTGGGAGTAGTCTTTGGATCATTCTTTGGGCATGAATACCTCCATTGGAAGATATTATTTCTTCGTATCAGGTATATCCCTCTCCTACTGTTTTGGTTCAGATCTAGTTTGGTTCTTGGTTCAAGATTGATCATTGAATAATGCAGTTTTTCTAAAATAGGTGATTCCTAGATGGGAAGAGAGAAATTTTTGAAATTTTGCCCTACCTTCCTGTAGGGTTTGGCCATCCATATGATGGATCTCTCATCCTTTCAAATCCTCACCTCCCATCCCTTCTAATCTCCACCGTCCATATTGGGGCACTCTCTTTTTAGCAATCTAACCCTAGGAACCACCTAACTTCTAATCTTCACCATTTAGCCTTTAGCCATTAAATCTCGAGCTTACATAATATTGGGTGCCTTCTCCTTTTCTTCTCAATTTTAGGATCATCCTACAACCATCCTAACCCTCCATTAGAAACCCTAGGGCACCCATATCTTTGCTAAAACCCAGTTGCCACCCCCTCTTTCTCTCTAATCCCAGTTGTATCAACCCTTCTCTATAAAAAAGATCCAAGGGCTCCTAAGAAAGGGTTGGATTCTACCCCCAAGTAAGACGAAAGGTTGATCTTGAGAAGTTAAAGGGTAGAGGAAGAGGAGGATGCTTAGGCAAGATGAGGGGTTCCTACTTGTAGTTCCCAACACCACTACTACCACCTTTGGATTTGGATCCCAACAACCACTTTTACTTTATTTTAGTTTTAATTTCTATTCTTTCAATTCTAGTTTCGTTATTTACTTTTTGCAATTTATTTTCATTATGTTTGGTCTTCATTTTATTTTCTACAGATCTGCAATTTGGCCAAGTAAGATGGAAGGCGTAGCTCAAGAAGTTCGAGGGTTAAAGGAGAGATCTGAAGACTGCTACCTCTGATCGGATTACAAATTTTTATTTCATTCCTTTTATTAATATATTTCTATATTTATTTATGTTTATGCACTTTTAGCTTTTAGTGTTGTTCGAATTTTATATTTTTCTCAGTTTAATTAATTAATTTTTATATTTCTGTACTTCCCTCTTGTGTTCTCTTGTCTGTATTTGAGTATATATTAATTTTTCCCTTACTTCCCTGTGAATACGACATGTTCTCATCCATTTACTACATTAGTAGTTGTTTGAGAATCAGAAAAAAATACAAATGTTTAAACTGGTATTCCGAAGTAGTTAACGACATGCTTCCTGATGGCTATAATTATAACCCTAGCAAGTGCACTAGTTATCAAGTAGTATAAAAATATCATTCCCACGAGGATTTAACAAAATAAGTATTAGAACTACAACCTTCCTTAATTATTTGGACAATTGAAATTCAGTTCCAATAGTAAGAACTACTGAAAATAGAAAAAGTAAATAAAAGCAAGGGCAATCAATAACTGAATATGCAACGATTAAGTGAAATCGCTAGGACCATTGGTCCACCTAACCATTCCAATGAATATTAATGGATGAGATTAACCAAGATAATTTCTCATTTCCATAAGCTGAAGTTTTTCCAATTTTATTTAATAATCTTTCCCAAGATATATTAAACCTACTTCTATCAAGTAACCCCTCGATCCCTCGACTAGAGTTCTCAAGATAGAAATGCATTAAGTGCAAGAAAAACTCATACATTCAGATGAATCATGTGTATATCTCCCTATATACCATTCAATTCACACCATGAATTATGTGGTGAATTCCTCTCCCAAGTTGAGCTTTGGGCTCGGGCCCGGACTTCAGACTTTTTTGACAGTCGGGCTCGGGCCCAAGTTTTAGGCCTGTTGGTCAGGCCAGGCTCGGGCTCGTGCCTGAAAAGTTTATGTTAATAAAGAGCAAAATCCCAGCCCAAGCCCAACTCATGAACACGTCTACTTGTAACAGAGACTAGGCTAAACCCATGTGGCTGATGTGTAGATCAATGTTTGGGTCCCATGCCATACAAAGAAGCCCAATTGGGCAGTAGTTTGGAAGGCCACTGATCAGATAAGACTTATTGGGCCTAAAGCCCATTTCGAACTGGTTTAGTTAGACTAATTAAAGAGGGGCGGATCTAGGATTTGGATCAGCAAATAGGATAGGCTCTTACCCTATCCACTTAGAAAGTCCAGATCCAAATCTCAATTTGGATCTGAAAACCTCCTAAGGAGGTTAGGAGAGAGCTGATCTAATCTGCAAATAAGATAAGGATTTATCCTTATCACTTGAAGAGAGTCTAGATTCAAATAAGGATTTGAATTAGGAAACTCCTACTGGGATTAGGAGCTGATCTCTTTGAGTCTATGAAAGGGGGAGGGGGTGAACCATTCAGATTATCCCAAAAATCCCAAAGATTAGATCTCAGTTCACACAGAAAGAAGAAACAACAGTGTGACTGCGCCATCTTCTCCCTGCGTTCTCCTCCAGTTGCCGCCTACTGTCAGTTCAATCTCCAGTATTGTAGGAGAGATCAGAAATAGTTCTTGATATTAGCCTTTGGAGAAAGGCTAATCTAAAGTCATACTCACAGCCTCCATCGAATTCTTGCTGAAGGATTTGGTTCTTGGAAAGAACACTATTGATTCTGCTCCACCCTACATTGTGTCATCTTCAGTGGGAGCAGTCTTTGGAGACTTCATTGGGCGTGAACACCTTCATTGGAGGATATTGTTTCTTCGTATCAGGTATATCCCTCTCCTACCTTTTGGTTTCATATCTGGTTTGGTTATTGGGTCAAGAATGATCCTTGAAAATGCAGATTTTCTAAAACAGGGAATGTGATTCCTAGGTGGGAGAGAGAGAAATTTTTAAAATTCTGTCCTACCTTCCTGCACGGTTCGGCCATCCATATGATGGATCTCTCTTCCCCTTGAAACTCTACCCAAACAGCATGAGAGATGGCTCTCCAGTACTCTCCCTTCCTCTCCTTTGCTTCTTCTTATCCTTCATTTCTGTCAATGGCCATTACAGCAACACTATATAAGAATCGATCCCTCATCTTTGAACTCTCTTCTATTTGTCTCCTTTCTCTTTCGATTTTTCTGGTACCGATGAGAGTATCTTTGTCTCCAATGAGAAAAATCAATGGTACAAATGAGAATATCATTCAGGTAGCCTACAATGTAACTTTGCACGTGCCAGGGGTTAGTAGTGGGGGGCTTGAGACCTTGAGTGGAGATAAGTTAATCTTTAAGAGATGAACTTCCTATTCCATGTGGACTTTTACCTTAAGTAGATGATGGCATTAAATCCCTAATTTTCCCCCCTTTTTTCAATGTCTTGCAATGGAATTAGAGGCAATTTGACTCTCCATGCAAATCCATCAGCTTCTTACTTTGACTTTGTTAGAAAGCACTATTTCTGAGAAAACACCATCTCCGCCCGTTGTCAACACCATCTCTGTAATTTTATCTATTCATATATTTAACAAAATCTCTCTCTGGTTTATTTATTCCGATAACACTTTGATGTTAGAGCCTCGGTAAAGTCTACAATGGCACTATTTAGATATAACATAGTTGAGTGCTACAAGCACTTGGTCTGGTTCACAATAGCTTCAACTATTATCGAGGGTTGCAGTGTTTACAGCACAAGGTAGCTACCCGATCCAAACTCTAATACGCTTGATTTTATGCCACCAATACCCATCACTGTGAGATACAACACTAGATATAACATAGTCAATTCAAGCCCACTTACCTCCACACAAATTTCCCTAGTAGAACACTTGGGCAATCACTACAAAGTAGCTTACGAGTGAGCGGTGCGGATGTTTCTCAGGAAACTTCTACCTGACAAACCATACCAATCAGTCTACGCCACGTCTCTTAACTGATGGTACAGTCCCTGTCTTTTCGACAGTCTGCACCCACATCTCTCAGTAGGCGGAAGCATGCCTGCACCTTTAAGACGTGTCACTCATCCGAGTAAGAGGTATTTTGCAACGATCACCTGCGCAACCCTGGCAGGTAACGGCTGCGGCAGGGGCCCAGTAGCGGTTATACTCGATTTGATTGTAACTCTCCTATAAAAGCCCTTGAGGCAAAAGAGAAGATCTCTCCCAGACTTTTGAATATTTCCATACTCATATCCTCAACCTGAGTCTTTACTTGCTCGCAAGCTAATCTCTCGAGCACATTGATAAAGCGTGACCTACACTCTTAGCTTTTGCACTCTCTTTTCTCTCATTTCCCAACG
The DNA here is from genome assembly GCF_056320005.1 of Nelumbo lutea. NCBI lineage: Eukaryota > Viridiplantae > Streptophyta > Magnoliopsida > Proteales > Nelumbonaceae > Nelumbo > Nelumbo lutea. The sequence continues at coordinate 113,505,131 of NC_142684.1, forward strand.
TTCTGACTTAAGCTTCGGAGCATTCCCATCGGGTAAATCCTCAGGAATCCTTCTTTCCATCCTCTCAGGTGTCATCCATTGCCAACAAGGAGCCAGTCAGTAGCCAGCTAAGAATGCCCGGGTCATGCCGCATCATTTGGCGCCATCTGTGGGATACGCTTCTAAAAGCCTTTCTCCAAGCTTTTACAACACTTCTCTTCCAAAAAAAAAAAACTTAGCATTCTTCATGGCTTCTTCCAGCAATGCTGGACATGGCAACAACCAGAATGCTAGTGGGGAGCAGCCCCAGCTTCCTACTATCTGCATTGGATAGTTTACCATCCCCCTCACCGTGGACGGAGTCCCCAGCCTAAATGTGCCTCTGATAGTGGCCCCCTCCATTGCTCTACTCCCTTCTACTGCAGGAGCAACCCCTACTGAACCCTCGATTGTGCCCCCAGTGGCCAACCCGAACCAACTAGAGGACTTAGTGCAATGCATGCGGGCCATGCAGGCTCAAATGCAATAGTTCCAACAGTTTCAACTCTACCAATAGCAAGTGCTGCACCAAGTCTCCCATTTAAGGTTATGTATTCATTTAGCCTTCCAAACTGCTGCCCAGTTGGGCTTCCTTGTATGGCATGGGACCCAAACATTGATCTACACATCAGCCACATGGGTTCAGCCCAGCCTTTGTTACAAGGCCTGGCCGAATACACTGTTATGGACATTGCACCCCCTGAAACCCATCAGATGGGCTATATGGGCCCAACACTTACCCTAAGTGGTCCCTGGGCCAAGCCACCTTGTAACACCCAGGGACTGTGGGTAGATGCAAGAATAGCCCATCAGGTATTATCCTCAATGGTCTTACACTTAACCTCTCAGCCCATAATGATCATACACTGCCCAACAAGAGAGGGCCTCTCCCTCGGCCGCAAGGAACAGTGTTACACTCTCTACTTATATGGATCCCGGGAATTAAAACCTTTTGTAAATCATTTCGAAACCATAATATATATACTTTTATATCTCATATAAAATATATTTTGCAAAACAAATCTCAACGATTGAAATCGGCTGCTGGCAGTCTTGGTTTCCATTAGTGAGAGTGCATCCCCGATTATTATCTTTGTCCGACAAAGGGGCTGATCCTGTCACTATGATCACCCACTCAGATGAATTCTCAGACTCTCCCAACATACCCAGGTTTTGACCCCCGCTAAGGATCTCACTGATTGGTACATCAAAGACAGCCCAATCCGACACCTAGTGCAGTATCATAATCGAGTCTAGGGGTTGGGTGTAACTTTCTAGTTTTGCCCATCCAAGGTCCAGGGCAATACTGGAAATCTGGTCCAGTTCAAAGATTCAATTAATCCTACACTGTATGTGCCTAGGGTCTCACGCCGGTAGCTGAGACAAGCCACCCCAACCGACTTGGTGGCACAACAGTGTCAGCCTGTCAGGATAGGTCTCCCCAGACCGACCCACTGGCTATGAACATTCTAAACTAACACGAGTCTCATTAAGTGTCCAGTTTAAGGGTATTACACAGAAACATACCAGGGGAACATGAATCAAATATGCACTTTTATTCATTTACAATAAACTCATAAAGTACACCATCTTGATTGAAGCTAAGGGCATACAAAACTGTCTAACAGTTGGGCCCATGCTCCCATGGAAAGTTACCGGTGGGAAGGAAGTAAACAAGGTCCCTGGGGAGGTGGAAATAGCTGATTAAGGACCTAAGCCTCCCCTATGTCATAGAGGAAGGGCCAAAAGTATCGGGCTCCGTTCCCCGGGAAGTGAAGGCTCCGTCGCCGAAGGTCTCCCGAGCCCCAGGCCCTATTCCCAAGCTCCCCCTGAACTCGAGGGAGCATCATCATCCTAGCCACCACCCCGATGGCAACTATGGTACGGGTACCCAGACATGACTGATAGTGATTGAGACTCACCGAAAAGGACAGGATGAAGTAAAGTGAGGAACTCGAGTAGACTTGACAGATGCGCGACCTCAGAATCCGAAGAAAGCAAGATGGCATGAAAGAGTGAGACCCAGAGGGCCCTCCTATTTATAGACTTTGTGCCTCTGAATCAACGGCCCGGATTAAGGCAGATCTGACGGTTCGCAGGTGTGTTGACCGCATGCCTTCTGAAACTAAAAAGTGATTGGTTGCACATCTCCCATGATTGAGGTAATGACGGTTGCATGACATCCAGAGTTAAAAGCCACCTCAGCATGTTTTCAAAATATGAAAGGTCAAAAAATCTCCCGATTCCTGCAAATGCATTTAATGTGAGCAGTCAATCAAGTTTGAATTTCAGTCAAATCAGTCCATCACACTTCATGAACTCCTTGTGCTAAGGCAACACTCTTAGCTTGAGGAGTGGGGGGCAATTGATGGAGGATGATTTGACCCGACCTATGAAATGATGACATGTGGACCTGACTCAACATGGACAACAGCTTAGCATCATAGCCTGACCTCGGCTAAGTAATGAGCCCATAAAGCAGCTTGCTATATCATAGTTCGCTGTAGGAGGAGTTCGCTACAACATGAGCTCCAAGACTGCTTTAGCTCGCATACTAGGGGAACCAGCTCACTCCAACCCCCGAGCAGATAAGTTACCTGAGAACAACCTTAGTAAGGGTAACCCCAAAGTATTCCCAAGCTCGCCACAAAGTAGCTCGCGAGTGAGTGGTGACGACGTTTCTCAGGAAACTTCTACCTGACAAACTGTACCAATCAGCCTGTACCACGTCTCTTAATTTATGGTGCAGTCCCTGTCTTTTCGACAATCTGCACCCATATCTCTCAACAGGAGGAAGCATTCCTGCACCTTTAAGACGTGTCACTCATCCGAGCAAGAGGTACGTTGCAACGATCACCTACGCAGCCCTGGCAGGTAACGGCTGTGGCAGGGGCCCAGTGGCGGTTACACTCAATTTGACAGTAACTCCCCTATAAAATCCCTTGAGGCAAAAGAGAAGATCTCTCTCAGACTTTTGAATACTTCCACACTCATATCCTCAACCTGAGTCTTTACTTGCTTGCGAGCTAATCTCTCGAGCACATTAATAAAGTGCGACCTACACTCTTAGCTTTTGCACTCTCTTTTCTCTCCTTCCCAACATTCTGACTTAAGCTTTAGAGCATTCCCACCAGGTAAATCCCCGGGAATCCTTCTTTCCATCTTTTCAAGTGCCATCCGTTGCCAACAAGGAGCCTGTCAACAGCCAGTTAGGAGTGCCCGAATCATGCCACATCAATTACCATCAACATCTACACGACTATTATATTCAAATCTCAATTTCAAGCCATCAATATCTAGCGTTATAGACCTAGAATCGACTCCTTTTTCCTATTCCTTCAAAATCTCTATATCTTCCCAGTACATCCTTGAATCCACTTCATTCAACAGCTCTAAAAACTATAAGAAACAAAAATTGTAATCTTAGTTGGGACTTGCAGCTTAGGCAGGAGGGCTTTCAGTTTCCCATTCCATCAGGCATGAATCGAAGTTGGAAGATTTGTCAAGGGCTTCATCAACAACCCAATAATTTGGGTTCTAATTCTGTTTTTGTTGCTCATGTTGTTCAAGTACATAAAAGTTGTCTACTCCATTTGGTGAAGACCCAAATGGCTAGAGAAGCAATTGGTTTTCCAGTATTGGTTCCACCATGCCATCATGCCCAATGACAGAAAAGAGCGGGAGAGGGAAAAAAGGAAGAGAGAGAGAGAGAGAGAGAGTAAGAGGGAAACATGTATGTGACTTAAACAGGGGAAAAGAAGAGCAGAAAGAAGAGAGAGAGGAAGAGGGGAAAGAGAAGAAATTGGAAGGGGTGTTGCCGCTTTGCGTCCTTTGTGTCAAGTGCAAGTTGTAGCAACTGCCAATGACAGAGAACATAAAGATTCTGGTAGCTGAGTTTGAGTTTTTATCTTTTAAGGTGATACTTCTCTGAAGAGGCAGTGCCGAATAAGAAAGTGATGAACTCAAGTAGAAGGACATTTAAGCCATTTTGTCCATATTTAACGACATTAGTAGACCTATTCATGGGCCGGGCCGGGCTTTCACTCTGCGTTAACGGATTTTTCTAAGGCCCAAGCCCGAGCCTGGCCCAACCATCAGGCCTACAACTTAGGCCCAAGATCGGCCCTCATAAAAAGCCCGAAGAACAGGCGTGCACCCGAGCCTGAAATTTAGCCCATGCTGTTACTACTGCTGAAGTGACTGAATAGAGAGAGAGAGAGAGAGAGAGAAATTATAAAGAAAAAAATAAAATATGTATATATATTAAATTATAAATATATATTTTAATAAATATTATATTATTTATATATTTTATATAATATATAAAATACATATTGTGTATTTTATAAAATATATAATGCTGAGTTAGGCTGGGTAGAGATTTTTTGATAAATCCTGAGCCCGGCCTGAAGCACAGTCGGGCTTATTGTGTTAGGCCCGAGGTCAAGTTTGCAGGCCTAATAACATGACCAAGCCCGACCGGGGTGCGGACCGGGCCATTGGGCTACCCGGCCATGAACAGGTCTAGACATCAGTAAGAACTAGTCAATTATTAGAAATAGTAGTTAAACCATAAGGGTACACTTAATTAATTAGTTAAACCATAAGAGTAGTTTAAGAAATTTACACTATTTACTAATTACTAGTAACTAGTAAGCAAAAAACACAATAGACAACCACATTGGAGTTGCTGATTTGGGTTAGGAGTCAAACTATCAAAGAGTATTTACTAATTAGTATTTAGTAATTGTAAGTATGGTGGTCGGGCTAGATGAGAGTTGTCTCCTTGAAGGACGAAGGAAGAGTGGGTGTAGGAGTAAATGGAAGTGATAATGTGACAGAATGGAATGATTGAATGAATCAATGATTGATTGAATCCCTTCGTTATGAGGACGACCATCATTTATAAGGAGGGATCCCGAGGTCCCGAAAGGAAAGAGTCAAAAGTGTTTGATTCCCACTAGGAAATAGAATATTAGATTTGTTGTTGGTCATTAAGGAGCACGGCTAGGGTTTTTCCACGTGTCATATGAGATATCTTAGTGGGCGAACTTTCCTTTCATCCTAGGATTCTCATAATCCAGGTGTACTACTTCCTTTCGTGACCTACTTGACCGACGTGGCACTAGTGATGTCATTATTTAGCAGGTGCATCTTTACTAAGCTTACGTGGTGCCTTATCATGTGAACCACTTAAAGTAGCATGTGTAGCCGATATTTAATTCTAGTTCACAATGACTCACAGTTCTGTAATAGCCTAGGGTTCATCGTAAGACCCACATGTATTCAAGGTTTATCGTAGAACCCCGTGTATTTGAAGTTTATCGCTTCGTTGCATGTTTACATTAGCTAAGGTTTAACTTGACTTGTGTTGGGTACAAGTTTAGTGCGAACATGCGATGAGTCGTATTCTCATCGTAGACATTCGATGAGTCATAAGCTCATTGTAGGCAACCGATGACTTATAGACTCATTGCAAGCGTCCATGTGCTATCAATTTGGTATCTTCTGTACTCAAATGGTCTGAGCGAGCACTACGTACCTATAGTAATTACTAACTCTTGTTTGATTTTTCCCTTTCTTTCCTACTTTCTACTAACTCGGTCTTTTTATTTTTCAAATTCGGTATGGATTGGTTCAGTTTTAAACCCTATTTGGTTCAGTTCAGTTAAGGGATATGACCAAACTAAATAGTGGATTAGGTCATCGGTTTGAACCGAACCAAACCGAATGTACACCCCTACTTGTCATATAAATTAAATGGTTATGTAAGTGTCACTTTCGTCATATTCTGAATTCTCAAATCATACATTGTATTCTGATAAAGTCCCTCTTTTATTTCGGACTGTTAGACAGTTTTGTATGCCCTTAGCTTCAATCAAAATTGATGTACTTTATGAGTTTATTGTAAATGAATAAAAGTGCATATTTGATTCATGTTCCCTTGGTATGTTTCTGTGTAATACCCTTAAACTGGACACTTATTGAGACTTGTGTTAGTTTAGAATGTTCACAGCCAGTGGGTCGGTCTAGGGAGACCTATCCGGACAAGGCTGACACTGTGGTGCCACCAAGTCAGTTGGGGTGGCTTGTCTCAGCTACCGGGGTGAGACCCTAGGCACATACAGTGTGGGATTAATTGAATCTTTGAACTGGACCAGATTTCCAATATTGCCCTGGACCTTGGAGATTGATGGGCAAAACAGGAAAGTTACACCTGACCCCTAGACTCGATTATGATACTGCACTAGGTGTCGGATCGGGGTGTCTTTGATGTACCAATCAGTGAGATCCTTAGTGGGGGTCAAAACCTGGGTATGTTGGAACAATCCAAGAATTCATCTGAGTGGGTGATCATAGTGACAGGATCAGCCCCTTTGTCAGACAAAAGTAATGATCGGGGATGCGCTCTCACTGTTGGAAACCAAGACTGCTAGCAACCGATTTCAACCGTTGAGATTTGTTTTGCAAAGTATATTTTATATGAGATATAAAAGTATATACATTATGGTTTCTAAAATGTTTGCAAAAGGTTTTAATTCCTGGGATCCATATAAGTGGAGAGTGCAACACTGTTCCTTGCAGCCGAGGGAGAGGTCCTCTTTTGTCGGGCAGTGTATGATCATTAAGGGCTGAGAGGTTAAGTGTAAGACCATTGAGGATAATACCTGATGGGCTAATCTTGCATCTGCCCACAGTCCCTGGGTGTTACAAGGTGGCTTGGCCCAGGGACCACTTAGGGTAAGTGTTGGGCCCATATAGCCCATTCGATGGGTTTCAGGGGGTTCACTGTCTTTAACAATGTATTCGACTAGGCCTTGTATCAAAGGCTGGGCCGAACCCATGTGGATGATGTGTAGATCAATGCTTGGGTCCCATACCATACAAGGAAGCCCAACTGGGCAGCAGATAGGAAGGTTAAGTGAGCACATAAGCTTGATGGGCCTAAAGCCCATTTCGAACTGGGCTATTTATTTAGTTAATTAAAGGGGCGAATTCTGAGATGGATTAGCAGATAGGATAGGGCCTTAATCCTATCCACTCAGAGAGTCCAGATCTTAATGTGATTCAGATCTAGAAACCTCCAAATGGGATTAGGATAAAGCTAATCTAATCTGAAGATAAGATAAGGGTTTATCCTTATCAGTAGAAGAGAAGGTTGATCTAAATATGATTTGGATAAGCACCTCCTAATGGGATTAGGAGCTGATCTTTTAATTTAACAAAAAAGGAGGGGGCGGCAGCCTAGAGAACAAGAGAGAAAAACAAGAAACACATTAGATCCTCTTTAGTGCTGAAATCAAGAAGAGAGAATTCTGCACCCTACGAATACTCTCTTGCCGCCTCACTGCTCTTGTCGCCCTGTTTGCCAGTTCGATCTCCAGTTGTGGGAGAAGTCAAGATTGGATATTGACATCAGTTCTTTGAAAAAGGATTGAAAAGGAAGCTGTGCTCACGTACCATTCTACTGATTCTTGCAAAGGACAGAGTTCTTGGGGAAGAACACTGCTGATTCTGCTCAATCCTGCACTGCGCCATCTTCAGTGGGAGTAGTCTTTGGATCCTTCCTTGGGCGTGAACACCTTCGTTGGGAGATATTACTTCTCCGTATCAGGTATTATTCTCTCCCATTCCTTTTGGTTCAGATATGGTTCAGTTTAAGGTTCAAGATTTATCCTTGAAAATATGATTTTCTAAATAGGGAATGTGATTCCCAGTTGAAGGGAGAGAAAAAACTTTTGAAATTCGCCCCTTATTCCGCAATCTTTGGGCGTCCATGTGATGGATCTCTCATCCTTTCAGTGGTATCAAAGCCATGGTTCAAATCTTGAACCATTCTGTTTCAGATCTGAACCTGCGCAATTAGGGAGAAGGCGTTCTACCCAATTTGCACAGATTTGGTTTTTGGGAAATTTGTTCTCAAAACAGATGGGAAAATAATCTGAAATTAATTTTAAAAAAATTTGATTATTATTTAGAATTGTTCTTTGTAATTTTCTTGATTTATGGGATGTTCATACAAGAGGAGATCGAATTCTTGGTTTGCGCAGGGAACCTGCGATTTTGTAGTTCTTGATTTATTTTGGGTCTGTAAATATTTTTTTTTTATTCTCTAGACTCATTCTATAGGTATTCAATCTGATGTAATTATTAATAGAAATAGGATTTCTATTTACTTTATTTTGGATCAAAGTTGGCAGTGCAGAAAAGGAGATTTCGCAGATGAGAGAATTGCTATCTGCGATTTGCAGTTTGTGAAACTGCATTCTGTGATCTAACCACTATTTTGCAGGAAGGATTATGTGAACAGCCCTGTTTGACTGATTCTTGTTTTTCCTTTTATCAGTATTTAATTTCAGATTATTTTCTTGAATTAAGGATTTAATTAAAAATCAAACCCTAGACCCATTCGAACTAAGATTGGTTCAAAACTGTTTGGACCAATTCTAGGGTTTAATCAAGGCTGAATGTCAGCTCTAATTTCCCACTAATGGGCCTAAGGATTGATATTTAATTAAATGGTTAATTCGGCCCAGCCTATAGAGGCCCAGTTTTAAATAGTTAAAACTACAAAAGCCCATTTTAAAGGATAAAGCTATATGGGCCGAACTGGGTAACCCTAATTCAGCCCATATACCTAGATAATATTAATGGTTAATATTATGGAACTTTAACGGGCTTCCAACGGGCCTTACAGATAATTAATTGATTGGATCAATCTATCCCTGCATGTGATGTATGGATGTGTTATGTGCTGCGTACATGGGCCATAAGTACTTGGCCCATGCTCATTCGATAGTGGCTCTTGCGCACATCATTGCCATGGTGTCCCTTTTGATCATTGGATGACTTCCCTCAGTGGTGGGCCCCACACCTCATCAAGAGGTTACGTGCGGAACCCTAGCCGATTCAAGGCCCACCGAAATCTGGCTTTATGAAAGTCAGTGGGAGCCACTTTGGTTTGACCTAAATCAAACTAGGGCATAATTTTGTTCCCTCCAGCTAATATGAGTGCATGTGATAGGGAGATTCATATGATGAACTCTCTAAAGGCCTTCCATCATTAGCATGAGGATGGGTCCTTCAGTAATGAGGAAACACACCAGAAAATGGGCTATCCATTTGCTGTTGGGCTTGTCTGAGTGTTTCATAAGATGATAGGGGCGTCATAGACCGATGTGGGAGGGGCTTCACCAGAAAATGGGAACTCTCTCATGGTACCTTGGTGTTCACGAATATGATGGGTAAGCACTCATTGGACAGAAAGGTTTACCTGAAAACGGCTCTGAACCTTGTTTGACAGAGGCCAAAGGGAAAACTCATATGATGAGTGGATGTGATCATTCACAGAAAGGTGGTGGGGTTATGCAACTGAAACAGTTGACTCCATGCACCCAATGTGATTTTCCACATTTCTAGAGACAACCCGTAGTCTCCGTCACTGAGAAAGGAGGGAAATCTCAGAAACGAATAAATGGAAATGGATCATAGGTTAAAATCCATATCTATGAAATGAACATGAATCAAATTAGGTTGTGGACTGATGTTTGATCTTTTATCAGAAAATGGTAAGCGGATCTTTTTCAAAACTACTTGATGACAACAAGTTGAAGGGCCCAAACCATGCTGACTGGTACAGGAACCTTATGCTGGTCCTAACTTCTGAAAAGCTAGATAAAGTGGCAAAGAATCCTGCCCCGGAGCGTCCGGGTGATAGGGCTTCTGAGGCCCGAAGGAGAGACTATCAAGAATGGGAGGAGAAAAACTCCCTTGCCCGGTGTTACATCATTGCCTCCTTAGACAACCCGATACAGAGGCAGTTCGATCAGATCGAACTTGCCAAAGACATATTGGACAGTCTCAGGACAATGTATGAAGAGTAGAATCGTTCTACTCGACAAAAGGTCTTGAAACAATAATGACCGCACAAATGTCCAAGGGTCAACAAGTTCATGACCATTGTCTTCGGATGATGGGATACATCAACGAACTGGAGGCTCTTGGATTCGGGCTGGACCTTGCAACCCAGATAGATGCTATACTTAACTCTTTGCCTCCTTCCTTTAATCCGTTCATCATGAACTATAACATGAACAAGCTGAATGTCAGCTTACAAGAGCTCAACAATATGTTGCAAAGAGCTGAAGAACTGATTAGAAAGGATGAGCCTGTAGCCATGCTTGTTGAAGCTGGCAAGACAGGCAAGAGAAAGAGGAAGGCAAAGAAGCCTCAGAAGAAAGCCGCTAAGAGCAAGAAGCAAAAGAAAGACAAAGCATCGGATGCCTATCACTTCTGCAAGAAGACCGGCCACTGGAAAATGAACTGTCCTGCCTACCTGGAACCCAAGAAAGGTAACTTCGAAACTTGTGTTATAGAAACCAATTTGTTGGTAGCTTCTGCATCCTGGTGTATTGACTCCAGGGCTTCAACTCATGCTTGTAACTCACTGCAGGGGTTCAAGGTAAGCAGAAGGCTGAGTGAAGGAGAAGTCACACTCTTCTTGGGGACTACTGCAACTGTTGCAACCGCGGCCATAGGAACTGTGGAATTAATTTTTAGAGAATGAACAATTGTACTGAAAGATTGTCTTTATGTGCAAAATTTAAGGAGAATTTTGATTTCTGTCTCAAAACTGTGTGCAGATGGTTATTCTGTCTTCTTTAGTAAAACGATTACTATTAAAAGAAACAACAGATTCATCGCATATGGGGAACTGGAGAATGGTCTCTATGTTCTACATCCTTCTCTAGAAACTAACATAACCGAAACTACGTCGGCTGAAATCCCTAAGGAGGGGGCGGCAGCCTTGAGAGAGACCAACAAGAAACACATCAGATCCTCTTTAGTGCTGAAATCAAGAAGAGAGAATTCTGCACCCTGTGAATACTCTCTTGCCGCCTCCCTGCTCTTGTCGCCCTGTTTGCCAGTTCGATCTCCAGCTGTGGGAGAAGTCAAGATTGGATCTTGACATCAGTTCTTTGAGAAATGATTGAAAAGGAAGCTAAGCTCACATACCATTCTACTGATTCTTGTGAAGGACAGAGTTCTTGGGGAAGAACACTGCTGATTCTGCTCCATCCTGCACTGCGCCATCTTCAGTGGGAGCAGTCTTTGGATCCTTCCTTGGGCGTGAACACCTTCTTTGGGAGATATTGCTTCTCCGTATCAGGTATCATTCTCTCTCATTCCTTTTGGTTCAGATCTGGTTCAGTTTAAGGTTCAAGATTTATCCTTGAAAATATGATTTTCTAAATAGGGAATGTGATTCCCAGTTGAAGGGAGAGGAAAAATTTTTAAAATTCGCCCCTTATTCCGCAATCTTTGGGCGTCCATGTGATGGATCTCTCATCCTTTCAATTTGCTTGGCTCTAAAGTGATTGTTTTTTCTGACCATGCAGCTTTGAGATACCTACTAGCAAAGAAGGAATCGAAATCGAGGCTGATAAGGTGGATACTCTTGCTTTGAGAGTTCGATCTAGAAATCAAGGATCGAAGGGGAGCTGAAAATTCGGTGGCTGATCACCTAAGTAGGTTGGTGAAAGACGAGGACTCCTCTCCCATTTGTGAGTTGTTTCCTGATGAGCAGTTGTTCCACATAAGAGGTATGACTCCATGGTATGCTGACATTGTGAATTACTTGGTCACGGGAATTTTGCCTAATGACCTTAGCAGATCCATAAAGAATAAAATCAGGTATGAGGCAAAATATTATGTATGGGACGAACCCTACCTATGGAAATTTTGTTCTGACCAAATGATTAGGAGATGTGTCCTTGAGGAGGAGCAGATGTCAATTCTAAGGTTTTGTCATAATTATGCTTGTGGGGGCCATTTTGGGCCAAAGAGGACTGCTCGAAAAGTCTTGGATAGTGGGCTGTATTGGGCCACCCTATTTAGAGATGCCTACTTGTTTTGTAAAAACTATGAAAGATGTCAACAAACAGGTACACTATCTCGTAGGAATGAGATGCCCCAAACCCCCATTCTTATATGTGAAATATTTGATGTTTGGGGCATTGATTTCATGGGACCCTTTCCCCCCTCTTGTGGTTTTTCTTACATACTTTTAGCAGTCGATTATGTCTCAAAATGGGTGGAAGCCAAAGCCACCAAAACTGATGATTCTAAATGTGTTGTAGGGTTTATAAAGTCTAACATTTTCAGTAGGTTTGGCATTCCTCGAGCCATCATAAGCGATCAAGGGACCCATTTTTGCAATAGAACAGTTGAAGCCTTGTTGAGAAGATATGGGGTGCATCACCGAATTGCCACTGCTTATCATCCCCAGACTAACGGGCAAGCTGAAATTTCCAATAGAGAGGTAAAGTCCATCTTGAAAAAGATGGTGAATCCAGGAATGAAGGATTGGAACCTACGTCTAGATGATGCTCTCTGGGCATATCGGACAGCTTGCAAGACCCCAATAGGTATGTCCCCTTATAGGTTAATTTTTGGCAAATCTTGCCACTTACCGGTGGAAATTGAACATAGGGCCTACTAGGCAATCAAGCAATGCAACATGAATATGGAAGAAGCAGGGAAGGAAAGGAAGCTCCAGTTGCAAGAGTTGGAAGAGTTAAGGTTAGAGGCATACGAGAATTGAAGAATCTATAAAGAAAAGACCAAATCGTTCCATGACAATGCACTCTTAAGAAAACAATTTAAAATTGGACAAAAGGTCTTATTGTATAATTCTCGACTTCAACTCATGCTAGGTAAGCTGCGTTCCAGGTGGATGGGTCCGTTTACTGTGACTAATGTTTTTCCTTATGGTGCAGTAGAGATCAAAAGTCTCGACACAGGTAAGATCTTCAAGGTGAATGGACATCGATTGAAGTTGTTCCATGAGGATGCAAATATCCCTTCTACGGTAGACATCTTGTTGGACATTCCACGGTATTCATTGGATTAAAGGAGCAAAAAGAGGACGTCGAGCATAACGACGTTAAACAATTATGCTTCTGGGAGGCAACCCGTTATTTTAGTTAATTTTGTTATTTTGTTTGGTTTTGATTTTTGTGTTTAGCAGGAACCCAACAAGATAAACAGGGAAGTACCCCCAAATCCTTCTACTTTATGCATAATCACATACATTGGGGACAATGTATAACTTAAGTGTGGGGGGATTACAAAAATCTGATGGAAATTTGAGATACCTTCTTGAAATTTATGCTCCCTAGAAACTTATCCTTGAACGATTTCAACATATCAGGAATCATGTGCTTAGGCTGAATAAATAAGATAGGATGCAAGCATGACTAACTTAATCTTTCTTGGCTGCATATGGTACCTCATGATTTTAATCAATCAATAGGCAAGATGCATAAGGGTTTGATTGATTTCACATAATTATTTGTCAAACATGGGTTGATTATTCTAGAACTTGCTGTGTTAGGCATATAGAGACCACGATCAATGAATTCATGGATCAGGCAGTGAAACCCTGTGATTCTTGTGCAAAAAATAAAATAAAATAAAATAAAATAAAATATTGTGACTAATGTGAGATGAAGCATAAAATGCACTCACATCTAGAAATGAAAGCAAGTGTGAGATGGAGCATAAAATGCATTCACATCTTGAAAAGAAGGCAAGGGTGAGATGGAGCATAAAATGCACTCACCCTAGAACCCCAACCCCATTCTCACTTTCAGATCCTAGGAATTCACACTAAGTGGTGGAGATGTGATACATAGCAAGCTTATGGCAATAAACACACCTTGTTTTGATTCAAAAGAAAGTATTTGCATCTGGCTGAATTGGTTTGTTAAAAGCAATGAGCACCCGTGCAGTCCAAGGAGTTGCAGCCCTGGAAGGCTTGTCTCCTTGACTATCGATTTAACTTTGGACCATGAGGAATGGTGATTTGCGATCACTCTTGGACAAGAAAAAGGGGAGAGAGAGATGAAAAGGGAAAGGTTACCAAGTCTGAACAAAGTATGAAATGAACCAGGCCTCATGTAGAGAAAAAGAAAGATTGAAAATCAATAGTTAGTCTCTTTTGTGTTACTTGAGTTTTTGCCTTGCCCGAGGACAGGCAAAGTTTAAGTGTGGAAAGATTTGATGAGACCAAAAAGAACCCTATTTTTATCCTCTAATATTCACTCTTTTATATTTATTTATCACTTAAATGAACTCATTACTCTTGTCTTTCGATCTAGGGCAATAAAGAAGGCAATTGGAAGAAAACAGGGCAAATCGGGTGATTTTGCACAGTTTCGGCGACAGTCAGTAATCTGGGCCTAACTCTCACTTCCGGACACCGAATTGGACAATTCAAGAAGAATTAGAAAGATGAAAGGAAGGCCCACAATTTTATGTTTTGGGTTTTGACAGATTCGGCTCGCATCAAGTACGAAAATGAGCCCAAAGTCGGAGCAAGTTCGTAGCCAGGCCCATTTCACAACTTAAGCCCAACTCGCAGAAGTACCTTGAAGCAGCCCAATTCGAATTCAAGAGTTAAGAATCTGAATTTCGAATTTAATCTCCAAGGAGAGAGTTTTATCAGATATAAAGTCTTGAATGTAATCCTAGAGAGATAAGAAGATTGAGATTAGAGCATTAGATAAGAGATAGGATAGGATTAGTTCAAAGAAAATCAAGACTCCCTAGAGATAAGATGATCTCCTAGAAGGAGTTGGAAAACAGCCCTCTCCTTTGGCTATATAAAGAGGGGGGCGAACCAGCTCTACTATCAATCACTCATTTCAAGATCCAAGAGATCATCAAGAAGACCAAGAAGCAAGAAGGCAGTTCGGCTATGGAGAAGAAGAGCATGGAGACTGCGCAGATCATGAGTAGCTAAGTTTCTTTTTCTGGTTCAAGGGGGGAGGTTCGATTGTGTCATTGTGAGGTTCTCTAGTTACTTTATTTTCTTTCCTTTTAATTCAAGTATTCATTGGTTCTTGTGCACATTTTTTATTGGATGTTAATGTTAATTAGTCTGACAAACTGAATTAATGTTGATTTTCCTACTGCTATCCATGATTTCAGTGATCCATAATTGTCACGAATAATGGTACAAGTAGCAATTAGGTTGATATCTTTTTGGGTCAATTGTTCATGACAGCCTTTGACCAATGTTTTAACATGGTTCAACCTAAAAGAATCGATGGAACAAAATTCAGTAATTGCAGCTATCTCAATTATTGTTATTTTGGTTTAACTGTTTTCACAAAACTTAATGCTGTCATTGTTTAACATGGAACGCTATCGTACCTAGTTGAGTGGTGATAAGTGTTGATCGAATGCTAGGTTTGGTCAACTGAATTAGAAAAATACAAGGTTTATTATGGCTATCCTAATAAATCTAAGGTTAAATGCTTGAATTGCAAGAATGCTGATTTGTACCTAGGATCGATGGTCAATCAATTCAACCCAAACCCTTGAGCCAGAATTCGGTAAGACTGATTTTCTCTTGTTTGTTTAGTTTGATATTCTTTTAATTTTAGTTATTTAATATTCCCACACAATTACTTTACCCATTCGGCTAAGAGATTACTGATTTGCTCCCTGTGAGATTCGACCTATAACCACTTTTTCTGCAAATATTTTATTATGGGACTAGTACTACTTTTGAGGGCTTTGACAGACCCGTCAGTGCCTGTGCCAGCCCGCCAGGTCGCGCCTGAGTCAGGCTGCTAAGTCACACATGGGCTATGCCACTAGGTCAGCGCCTATGCCTGGCCACTAGTTCGATGCTTGTGCCAGGCCGCCAAGTCACGCTAGGGTCAAACCGCCAGTTCACGCCTATGCTAGGCCGCCAATTCGCGCCTGGGCCAGGCTGCCAGTTTGCGCCTGGGCCAGGCCACCTGGTCGGCGCCTGTGCCAGGCTTCCAGCTCGCACCAAGGCCAAGCCGCTAGTTCGCACCTGGGCCATGCCGCCATGTGGGACACCATCAACTTGGTGAAGGCAAGTTGTTGCCTAAGTGGTTCCGGGTGTCGCCTAATTGTTTCGAGTTGCCATGTATCACAATATCATTGGAGGGCCAAATCTACCCTTATCAATTGGTTTCCGCAGTTCCTCTCAATGAGGAGGGAGCTCAGGCAAGTGACAATTGGACACTTTCCTTCTAGGACATCGAAGCTGAAAACCGTTGGAGAGTCTTTGACTGAGGAAGAGAGGGCTGTGTGTTTGCTCGAATCGTACCGGGACATGGACAAGGAGGTAGAGGATTTTGAAATCTTCCTTCAGGTGTGTACTATTATAGGATCTGCAGCTTGAATGTGTAACCATTGAATTTGAATTCATTTTTTTATGTAGTTTATGGTTTTGGGTTGAGAAATTGGTATTGGGATTAAGGATTTTAAGTAGGGTGAGCAAATCATATCGTTACAGGTCTATTTGAAACTGCAATTGCATGTTAATGCTAGAATTGGTAGTGGAGCAAAGATTCTGACTACATTTCTGAAGGCTTCTATGAAGACATTGCTTCACACCATCAGTAGATTTGAGAAAACGTCCTATGATGTTCATATAAACAACTACTTAGCAAAAAATCAGTTCTTGAAGAGATACCTTCCTATAGATCCTTCCACTAATGATCTCTTTGAGATTATAAAAGATGGTGTTCTTCTATGGTGATTTCCCTGTTAAGCCCTTTTCTTTAATTTGAATTTGGAGATGAGAAAAACTTTGGAAGCCAAAAGGTGTCTTTTTCCCATTGATACCTTATGATATTTATATACAAACGATGGAGTTCCTTGCTCCCCAAAACATTCTAAAAACAAATTCCTAATCCAAAAAACTTCCTAACAGATCCAGGACTCTCTTTATAACATACAGATCCGGGACTCTCACGAGTCTTATCTCCGTCCAATACTCCCCCTCAAGGTGGTGCATGAGGATTGCAAATGCCCAACTTGGGAAGGAAAGAATCAAACTGTTTTTGTCTAAGAGCCTTGGGGAAAATGTCGGCAAGTTGTTCACTGTTACATACATAGGCAGGTGCAATAGTGTCGGCTTGGAGCTCATTGTGAATGAAATGACAATCAACTTCAACATGTTTGGTTCACTCATGGAAAACAGAGTTCACGGCAATGTGCAGAGCAGCTTGATTGTCACAAAACAAGTGTATAGGCTGAGGATGAGATATACCCAAAGACGATAGCAGACCTTTTAGCTAGTTCAACTCACAACTGGTAGTAGCCATTGACTAGTATTCAGCCTCGGTAAAGGAATGGGAGACAGTATGTTGTTTCTTAGTCTTCCAGGAGATGGGAGAATGTCCTAACATGACAAAATACCCAGTAAGAGAGTGACGAGTTAGAGGACAACTTGCTCAGTCGGAATCACAATAGGCATACAATAGTAGATCACTATCAGAGCACAAAAATATTCCTTGACTAGGACATCCTTTCAAATAATGAACCACACGTAATGCCGCATCCCAATGATCAACACAAGGACACTACATAAATTGAGCTAGGACATGGATGCAATAACTGAGCTCCGGCCGTGTAATGGTTAAATAAATCAACCGGCCCACAAGACGTTGATATCGTTCAGTTTCTGTAATAAGCCAGTTTCTGTAATAATATCAAGTGAATATTTCCTTTGGCAAAGAATTATCCCCGATGATCTGCGAGTCACTTCGATGCCAAAAAAATATTTAAGAACACCCAAGTCCTTCATGTGAAAACACCGATTCATATACTATTTAAATTTGTGTATGAACTCCGGGTTATTCCCACCAACGATTAAGTCATCAACATAAACCAGGACGTACAAGACAAGCCCATTCTTGTGATATGTAAATAAGGAATAATTGGAATAGGACTATTCAAACCCAAAAGTTTTCAAGGCAGCACCTAACTTAGAGAACCGGTTTCGGGGGGCTTGCCGCAGACTATACAAAGATTTCTGGAGTTTTCATACCTTTCTAGTCCCGAAGGCCGAAAAACCTGGACATCCATCTGATGCAATTCCCAATGTTGGGCCGCAACACCTACTAAGAAGGTTCAAACTTTGACCACTTTAGCCATAGGGGCAAAGGTCTCATTGTAATCAAGACCTTCAACTTGAGTGTTTCCCAGGACTACCAACTGTGCTTTAAATCTTTCAATGGATCCATCAGAGTTGTACTTGATTTTGTAGACTCATTTACACTCGATTGCCTTTTTTCCAGGTGGGAGGTCTTCCAAGGTCCATGTCCCATTGTCTTCTAAAGCCTGTACCTCTTGGCGCATAGCCTCACACCACCGAGCATCAGTCATTGCCTCAGAGAAGTGAGTAGGTTCTCGGCCTGCAGTAACAGTTGCCAAGAAATGTTTCTGTTTCACAGAAAAATTATCATACGTCACATAATGAGTTATGGGATAAGGAGTACCTGAGGACTGAGATGATGTGGGAGAAATAGCGGAGGGGTCTAAATGATGAGCAGAGTGTGTGACAAAGTCCTATAAATAGCTGGGGGCCACTTTTCTCGATGTCTGCAGCCTAATAACTCCATGGTGGGCTGAGGAGTAGCTGGAGTTTCATTATTTCTACAATCTGTATGGCCCCTTGTCTCATCAAGAGGACCTGCCTCCTCATCATTACCCATGTTCTGATGTTCTTCTTCATTGATCGTGTCGCTCCCCCTGACTTCTATATGAGGTGACTTTGATACCATGTCAGGAGGAGTGGCCCAAGGCAAGCCAACATTTTCTTTGGCTACGGGAGGACTAGTTACTAAGGGTTGATATTCTGGAGTGGCAAAGGGAAATTTGGCCTCACTGAACACCAGGTCACGTGAGATGAAGTAATCACCAGACTCAAGATCGTATAATTTACATCCCTTTTTCCCAAAAGGATACCCAACAAAGACACATTTCCTACTCCTAGTGGCAAATTTGTCACGGTCCCAAGTATGCAAAAAACACAAGCAACCAAAAACTCTAAGATGTTTATAAGGACTTTGTTCAAACAATATCTCGTAAGGTGTTTTACCACCAAGAAGGGTCAAAGGTGTTTAGTTAATCAAGTACCCTGCAGTCAAAACACACTCACCCCAGAAATTGATCGATAGATGTGCTTAAAACCTGAGTGCTCTGACCACATTCAAGATATGATGATGCTTTCTCTCCACACGACCATTTTGTTGTGGTGTTCCAACATAGGAAGTCTGAAATAGAATCCCTTGCCCATCAAAATATGATTTCAAGGATTTAAACTCCGTTCCATTATCACTTCTCACCACCTTAACCTTCTTATTAAATTGTCGTTCAATCATTGCCCATAAATTTTTGAGTGTTCGACCAACTTCACCTTTTTTAGCCAGCAAATAAATCCAAATTGTTCGAGAATAATCATCAACAATTGTTAGAAAATATACAGCACCGCAAGATGTAGGTACTCTATAAGCATTCCATAAGTCGCAATGAATCAATGCAAAACAATCGGTTGTTTTATTGCCGCTTTGTATAAAAACATCTCTATTTTGCTTTACCTTCAAACAAACATCATAGGTTTTGTTCTTACTATTTGATAAGAAGGGTGTCCCAATCTCCGATGCCACAAATCACATGATCCAATTCCATCCGTCTTGTAAGCACGAACCGGCGCCACACCCTTGAAGACATAGACCCCATCAAGTTGTTCACCTGCACCGATTAGAGTCTTTGAGATGCGGTCCTATATCATAAACAACTTATTAGTAAACGTCACAATATAATCTGTGTCACGAAGTAACCGACCTACTGACAATAAATTACAATTAAGTTTTGGGACATATAATACATGCAGCAATTTAAAATTATTTCCAAGTTCAATAGTGCCTTCTTTCACGGTCTCGGTGTGCACACCGTAGGGTAAGCTAACAGGACAAGGTGCAACATGATAGGTGTCGACGAGCACATTTAAATTCCCTGTCATGTGATGTGACACCATAGAGTCAACAATCCATTCAGTGGAGTAATTCTTACCAGAGAGTTTTTCATTAGTCCTAGTTTTGTAATAATTAAGCATGCTTACAAGAGTCTGCCATTGCTCGTCATTAAGCCCATTTAGTCCAGTCCTGTCTTCGTCAGTCACAACTGCATTAGCAGCAACCTCATGCCTCGCTGATGACTAAGCAGTATGAGCCTTTGTCGTACCTCGGCCACATCCGCCAAAGGGTCCAACAGACTTACTCGAGTGATAGCTATGATTATAACCCTAGCAAGTGCACTAGTTATCAAGTAGTATAAAAATATCATTCCCATGAAGATTTAACAAAATAAGTATTATAACTACAACCTCTCTTAATTATTTGGACAATCGAATTTCAAATTTGAAAATAAGAACAAATGAAAAAAACTAAAACAGGAAAACAAGAGTAGAAGTAACAATGCTGAAGTATGTAACGATTGGTTGAATTCGCTAGGGCTTGCGGTCCACCTAACCATTCCAATGATTATTAATGGATGAGATTATCCAAGATAATTTGTCATTCTCATAAGCTGAAGTCTTTCCAATTTTATTTAATATTCTCTCTCGAGATATACTAAAACTACTTCTATCAGGTAACCCCTCGATCTCTCGACTAGAGTTCTCAAGATAGAAGCGCATTAAGTCCAAGGAAAAACTATTACCCTATGTATCATTCAATTCACACCATGAATTATGTGGTCAGCTATGTGAATTCCTCTCTCGATTCATTCACATTCGACTGATCAATTAAGAGATGGTCACTCCTAATAGCATTAAGCAAAATAATTCATAGACTATATGGAAATCATGATCTTGAATAAATCAGAATAAAAATATATTCATTGATATGATTAGGCTTTCCACAACCCTAACTACAAATAAATTAGTTCATACTAGCAAAAAATAAAATAAACAAGAGGAAAGAAAAAACTCATGGTTTCGCCCTTGAAGTTAAGATCTCCTCTTCTCCTTGCCGTCACCTTCTTCTTGCAGTCTTCTTGCTTGATAGTTGGATTGCTCCTCTACTTCTTGTTGCCTCTCTAGTCTGCCCCTACCCCTTTATATAACTTAAGGGGAGGGTGAGGTCTCCTACTCTTTCTTGAAGTTAATCTCTCAAAAATAGAAAGTCCTATTCTAATCCTACTCTTATTTCCTTATCTAATGAATTCAATCTCTTTATCTTTATGGGATTACATCATAAATTTAGATCTAATAAGACTCTTCTCAGTTTCTTGTTCTTGGATTCGTATTAGACCTCCTCTACGAATTGGGCTGCTACCAGGCTTTTCTGCAAGTTGGGCTTAAGCTGTGGATTGGGCCTTCTTGTAAATTTTCCCCAACTTCGGGACTAGATTTAACTTTGATGTAGGCCGAATCTGTTAGACAATTTTGTATGCCCTTAGCTTCAATCAAAATTGATGTACTTTATGAGTTTATTGCAAATGAATAAAAGTACATATTTGATTCATGTTCCCTTGGTATGTTTCTGTGTAATACCCTTAAACTGGACACTTATTGAGACTCGTGTTAGTTTAGAATGTTCACAGCCAGTGGGTCGGTCTGGGGAGACCTATCCTGACAAGGCTGACACTGTGGTGCCACCAAGTCGGTTGGGGTGGCTTGTCTCAGCTACCGGGGTGAGACCCTAAGCACATACAGTGTGGGATTAATTGAATCTTTGAACTGGACCAGATTTCCAGTATTGCCCTGGACCTTGGAGATTGATGGGCAAAACTGGAAAGTTACACCCGACCCCTAGACTCGATTATGATACTGCACTAGGTGTCGGATCGGGCTGTCTTTGATGTACCAATCAATGAGATCCTTAGCGGGGGTCAAAACCTGGGTATGTTGGGACAATCCGAGAATTCATCTGAGTGGGTGATCATAGTGACAGGATCAGCCCCTTTGTCGGACAAAGGTAATGATCGGGGATGCACTCTCACTGATGGAAACCAAGACTGCCGGCAGCCGATTTCAACCGTTGAAATTTGTTTTGCAAAATATATTTTATATGAGATATAAAAGTATATATATTATGGTTTCTAAAATGTTTGCAAAAGGGTTTTAATTCCCGGGATCCATATAAGTGGAGAGTGCAAGACTATTCCTTGCAGCCGAGAGAGAGGTCCTCTCTTGTCGGGCAGTGTATGATCATTATGGGCTGAGAGGATAAGTGTAAGACCATTGAGAATAATACCTGATGGGCTAATCTTGCATCTGCCCACAGTCCCTGGGTGTTACAAGGTGGCTTGGCCCAGGGACCACTTAGGGTAAGTGTTGGGCCCATAGAGCCCATTCGATGGGTTTCAGGGGGTGCACTGTCTTAACAGTGTATTCGACCAGGCCTTGTAACAAAGGCTGGGCCGAACCCATGTGGTTGATGTGTAGATCAATGCTTGGGTCCCACGCCAAACAAGGAAGCCCAACTGGGCAGCAGTTAGGAAGGTTAAGTGAGCACATAAGCTTAATGGGCCTAAAGCCCATTTTGAACTGGGCTATTAATTTAGTTAATTAAAGGGGCGAATTCTGAGATGGATTAGCAGTTAGGATAGGGTCTTCATCCTATCCACTTAGAGAGTCCAGATCTGAATGTGATTCAGATCTAGAAACCTCCTAATAAGATTAGGATAAAGCTAATCTAATCTGCAGATAAGATAAGGGTTTATCCTTATCACTAGAAAAGAAGGCTGATCCAAATATGATTTGGATAAGCACCTCCTAATGGGATTAGGAGCTGATCTTTTCAAGTTAACAAAAGGAAAGAGGGGGCGGCAGCCTTCAGAGAGAGAACAAGAAATACATTAGATCCTCTTTAGTGCTGAAATCAAGAAGAGAGAATTCTGCACCCTGCGAATACTCTCTTGCCGCCTCCCTGCTCTTGCCGCCCTGTTTCCCAGTTCGATCTCCAACTGTGGGAGAAGTCAAGATCGGATCTTGACATCAATTCTTTGAGAAAGAATTGAAAAGGAAGCTGTGCTCATGTTCCATCCTGCTGTTTCTTGCGAAGGACAGAGTTCTTGGGGAAGAACACTACTGATTCTGCTCCATCCTGCACTGCGCCATCTTCAGTGGGAGCAGTCTTTGGATCCTTCCTTGGGTGTGAACACCTTCATTGGGAGATATTGCTTCTCCGTATCAGGTATCATTCTCTCCCATTCCTTTTGGTTCAGATCTGGTTCAGTTTAAGGTTCAAGATTTATCCTTGAAAATGTGATTTTCTAAATAGGGAATGTGATTCCCAGTTGAAGGGAGAGAAAAATTTTTAAAATTCACCCCTTATTCCGCAATCTTTGGGCGTCCATGTGATGGATCTCTCAACCCTTCAGAATCTGCGAAATCCTAAAACATGAAAGTTGTGGCTTTTTCTCTTTTCTATCTAGTGGGTCTTGAATCAACCCAATCGGAATTCGGATACGCGAGTTAGGCCCAGATTACTGAATGGTGCCGAAACTGTGAAAAATCATCCGATTTGCCTTTCTTTGCTCCTGATGCCTTCTTTCATGCCCTGAACCGAAATACAAGAAATATGAGTCCAATTAAGTACTAATTAAGTATGCAAGACAGAATACTTGGGGATAAAAATATGATAAATTTTATTCTCATCATTGAGCTCTCACCGTTCCTGTTATTGTTGGGAGCCATGGTGATCGATCAGCAAGACTTGTCAGTAATAATATCGAGTTCTTAAAGAAAGAAAAATAAACATGGCCCACAAACAAGCAGATCACTGTTGTAGTCCTTGATTATCCTCTGAATCATCGACTGGCAGGGATGAACTTGGAGTTTCGACTTCTGATGCTGCTGACTATTGTGACTCGTGCAATGTTCCGATCCTTCAGAAAAGGAAAGGGAATTACTGTTTGGAATCGCCTCGATTGGAAGAAAATTGATGCTTCGATGGCTACTGAATGAGTACGGAACGTACAATGTTGAGTATCCTCCAAAGGTTTCCCATTGGAAATCTTAATTAGTAAAATGAATGGTAGAATCAGCGCGAAAAGAGAGAGAGAGAGAGAGAACAAGTAGTAGAACAGCTTCAGCACTCAATAGGCCTCGACGATGAAAATATAAATGACCTGGTATTTTTTGTTTAATTGCAATAACTCCCTTCCTCACTCCCAGAGTCAGATACGCGTAGAATGTCATTGTTCAGTTCTAAGGTGGAAAGCAAACATTATCAACGGCTATGATGAAAGGGAAATCAACGATGTAGATGCAGCAACATCGCCTCCACTCCAACGATTCATCATCAATTCATCATTCAAGAATGAAAGAAAACTATAGAGTGAAGGAGAGATGGTAGAAGCAAATCAAACCCTCTTGGACTATGCTTGTCCAACAATTGATGGGGTGACATCCAACATTTACAAGCCCATCATTCAAGCCAATAATTTTGAAATCAAGCCTATAATAATTCAGATGATCCAGACAAGTATTCAGTTTAGTCGGTTGCCAAGTGATGACCCTAATGCACACACTGTTAACTTCCTAGAAATATGTGATACATTTAAACACAATGGAGTTAGTGATGATGCTATTAGGCTTAGATTATTTTCTTTTTCATTGCGTGATAGAGCTAAAGATTGGCTTAACTCACTCCCTGCAGAAAGTATCACCACTTGGAATGATCTAACCTATAAATTTTTGGCTAAATATTTCCCCCCCTCCAAAATAGAAAAATTAATTAATGTTATTACTACTTTTGCTCAATTTGAGAGGGAATCCTTGTATGAAGCATGGGAACGATTCAAGGAGATGCTTAGGAAGTGTCCTCACCATAGGATACCAATTTGGCATCAAATTCAGACTTTCTATAATGGTATTACTCCCTCTAATCGATCTATTATTGATGCAGCTGCAAGTGTCACAATCATGAGAAAAACATCGAAGGAAGCTTATGACCTAGTAGAGGACATGGTGTCAAACAGCTACCAATGGAACAATGACCGAACCAATCAGAGCGGAGTACACTACATTGATTCCTTTGCTGCCTTATCTGCACAAATTGCTAATCTGAATAAGAAACTTGATACTTTTCATATTGTAGCCATTAATACATCATCTAGCATCTCATGCGATTTATGTCGTCAAATAGGACATATAAATTCTAATTGTCAATTAAGCAGTCCTTTTATTTCCCATGAGAATGCTTATTTTATCTCTCATGCTGGCAGGCCGAATTTCAATCCCTATTCAAATACATACAACCCAGGGTGGAGGAATCATCCAAACTTTTCATGGAGCAATAATCAACAAAAGGCACCCATGGGATTCCAACAACAGCTGCCCCCACAAGAAAAAAAGAATAATCTGGAGGAGATGATTTTTAAGTTCATCAATACTGCTGAAGCAAAATTCCAAAGCCATGAAGCATCGATTAGAAACCTAGAAGTTCAAGTGGGGTAGATTGTAAATCTGTTGTCGGAATGAAAAGAGGGACAGCTACCCAGCAACACGAAGAAGAATCCTAGAGAGCAAGTAAATGCCATAACCTTAAGAAGTGGGAAGACAGTTGGCGAAATCCAGAAAGATGATAAGAAAGCTGATGTGGCTGATTTGCAAAAGGAGGATGAGGGAAGTACACCTAAACTGAATTTAGATGCAATTAAACTCCCTATCCTCTACCCTGGAAGGATTTTGATGGCTAACTTAGATAGACAATTTGAGAAATTTTTAGAAGTTTTCAAAAAAATACATATTAACCTCCCCCTTCTTGATTTATTGTCACATATACCAAAATATGTCAAATTCCTGAAGGATGTGATGTCGAAAAAAAGGAAATGGGAGGACGATGAGATGGTGAAGTTAAACGAAGAGTGCTCAGCCATTCTTCAAAAGAAATTGCCCTAAAAGCTTAAGGATATATGGAGTTTTTCTATACCTTGCACCATAGGGAATACTGAATTTGAAAAAGCTTTATGTGATTTAGGTGCCAATATAAATTTAATGCCTTATTCTATTTTTGAAAAACTTAGACTGCATGAGCTAACATCTACAACTATTATCCTGCAATTAGCTTACCGAAGCATTAAATATCCTAGGGGAATAGTAGAAGATGTTTTAGTCAAAGTAGGTAATTTCATCATTCCTGCTGATTTCATTGTGTTGGATATGGAGGAAGATAAGACAATGTCGTTGATTCTAGAGAGACCCTTTCTTGCTACGGGTAATGCTTTAATTGATGTGAAAGAAGGTCTACTTACTCTTAGAATCAATGGTGAAGAAGTGGTGTTTAATGTATTTAAAACCATGAAATGTCCCAACACAATTGAATATGAAATACATGCAATTGATTGCATTGATGTTTGGGCAGCTGAAGTAGATAATTCCAAATCAGAAGACACGCTGAAAGTTGCACTTAACAATAGTCCTAATCAATTTTAACAAGAAGAGCAGAAGTTTGTACTGAAATCAGAACTATGAAATTCGACTTCTGAGCTAGACTCTTTTGAAATTGCAACTCATAATGCATCTTTTATTAGTTTACCTCCATCTCACACAAAACTCCTCCCATATATTGTGCAGGCCCCTATTCCAGGTTTAAACCCATCCATGAAGAATGAGAGGGGTAAACATCAGAAATTAAAAACCAGGTGGAGCGGACCCTTTGAAGTGGCTAGGGTATTCCCTCTTGGAGCAATTGAACTGCATAATGATGATGGGAGTACATTCAAGGTAAATGGGCAGCGGTTGAAGCATTATATTGGAGGAGAGCAACCCATCCACCATGGGTCCATTCTCTCCTTGAAACCACCATGAAAGAAAGGTGAAAGTCAAGCTCACAACTTAAAAAGAGCGCTTGTGGGAGGCAACCCATTAAGTTTAGTCTTTTTTTTTTCTCTCTTATGAGTGTGTTTTTTTTCTCTCATATCTCACATCTATAGGATCTCAACAAGGTATTCAGGGAAGTCCTCTTAAATCTTTCTCTCCTTGTTCTTGTTATGCATATTCCATACATTGAGGACAATGTATATCTTAAGTGTGGGGGAGGATTAAGGGGATTGATAAATTTTTTTGAACTCTAGCATGATTTGATTATCACTCTCTAACCTTTCCTTTCAAAATTTCTGCTCCCTAGAGACTTGTTTTTGAATGATTGTAAACCACCATGAATCATGTGCTTAGGTGAGATAGACAATAAAGGATGCAAGCAAATCTAGCTGAAATTTTTGGCTATGAAAGGTACCTCAGTAGTTGGAATTATCAACGAGCAAGATGCAATACAAATTTGACCCCTATGAGCATTTGGTTTATGACTGTCAAACAAGAGTTGATTATTCTAGAACTTGCTTTAGTAGACATGTTGAGACCACGGTAATGAGTTCAAGGATTGGTATGAAAATGGTGATACCCTTTTTCAAAAAAGAGAGAGAGAGAGAGAGAGAGAAAGGGAAGAGAGAAGAAATAAAGTATAGTGTGAGATGGAGCATAAAATGCACTCACACTAAAAGCATGAGAAAATGGTGAAATGGAGCATAAAATACTCTCACACTAGAAGCATAAGAAAAGGGTGAGATGGAGCATAAAATGCACTCATCCCTAGATCCCAAACCCCTTGTCACCTTTTGATGCAATGAACTCATGCTAGTAGTGGAGATGTGATATATAAGCAAGCCTATAGTAATAACATTCCTTGTTTTGACTTATTCAAAAAAATATATTTTATTATGAGGGAATACTTTGAATCTTGCTGCATTTGATTATGAAAACAATGAGTGCTTACTTTAGTCCTAAAATTGTTCATGCGACGAAATGCATGCTCCCATTGATTGTTGATTTCACTGGGGAACATGAGGATTGGCGATTTAAGATGATTCTTTGACAAGTTAAAGAGGAACAAGAAGTGGACGAATGAAAGGATCATTAAATAGCAGATCAAGGCATGCAAGAGGGTGAACATCCTATTAAGAATGACCTCCAAAAATTTTAGTAGTTAGTCAGCTTGTCTTGTTTTAGTTTTGTTTCAATTTTGTCTTGCCCGAGGATGGGCAAGAGTTTAAGTGTGGGGGATTTGATGAGAATAAAATTTATCATATTTTTACCCCCTAATATTTTGTCTTTTATACTGAATTAGTACTTAATTAGACTCATATTTCTTGTAATTCAGTGCAGGGCAAGGAAAGAAGTCGCAAGAAGAAAAATAATGCTAATCGGATGGGTTTTCATAGTTTTGGTATCGATCAGTAATCTGGGTCTAACTTTCATATCCGAGCTACGATTGGGCTGATTCAAGATCCAATAGAAAGACAAGAGAGAAATCTACAACTTTAATGTTTTGGGCTTTCGCAGATTCGGCCTACATCGAAGTCAAATCCGGGCCCAAAGACAGCAATTTCGTAGTGAGGCCTAGTTCCCAGCTGAAGCCCATTTCGCAGAAAAACCTTGAAGTGGCCCAAGTTATTAAAGCAGCCCATTCGAATTCAAGAATTTTGAGTGTTCTCTTAGATTTAAATTTTAAATGTAATTCTAGAAAGATTAATTAAGATTTAGATCATGAGATAGGAGCTAAGATAGGATAGGATAGGAGGAGTTTGGATAAATGCTGAATTATCCATTCTTGAGTTAACTCCAAGAAATTGTAAGCTATATCAGAGCTGGGGGTACCAACCCTAGGGGTATTAGGGTATCACAAATTGCAAAGGAGCAATCAATCAAGAAAGGAGAAAACAAATCAAGAAACTTGGGGAAGGTGATCAAGAATTCAAGAAACCTCAAGAAGAAGGTGGCGGCAAGAAGAGGAGATCTCAACACCATGGGCGAATTCAAGAGTTCTTTCTTTCCCTTTGTTCGCTTTAATTCTTTTATCATGAACTGATTTGTTTCTTGTTAGGCCTGTGGAAAGCTTAACCAGGTTAATGAATATATTTTTATCTTTATGATTTATCCAAGATTGTGATTTCCATATAATTTATGAATTATTGTGCTTAATGCAATTAAGAGCTTGGCCACCTCTTAATTGATTTGGGTTATGTGAATGAATCGAGAGAGAAATTCACATAATTGATTGAATAGTTCATAGTGTGAATTGAATGGTATATAGTATATATATATACATGATTCATCTGAATTTAATGGTTTTTCTTGGATTTAATGCACTTCCATCTTGAGAGCTCTACTCGAGAGATCGAAGGGTTACTGATGGGCGTAGTTTTAGTATATCTCAAGAGAAAATATTAAATAAAATTGAAAAGACCTCAGCTTATGGGAATGACAAGTAATCTTGGTTAATCGAATCCATTAATATTCATTACATTGGTTAGGTGGACCAAAAGCCCTAACGATTTCATCCATTGCATATTCGGTTACTGATCACCCTTGCTTCAATTTTCTTTTTCTAGTTTTATTTTCAGTAGTTCTTGCTTAAATCTGAATTTCGATTGTCCACATAATTAGGGAAGATTGTGGTTCTAATACTTATTTTGTTAAATCCTTGTGGGAACGATATTTTTATACTACTTGATAACTAGTACACTTGCTAGGGTAATATTTATAGTTATCACCAACTAGTGAATGGGGTACTATACCATAGATTGGAATATGGAGTTAAGGCAAGATGCTTAGGGCCAAAAGAGGTAGAAGTGGTCTTGAACGAAACCCACAAAACCTATTGTGGAGATATAACCAATACACTATATAAAAGTGATAGACAGTTTTGTATGCCCTTAACTTCAATCAAAATTGAAGTACTTTATGAGTTTATTGTAAATGAATAAAAGTACATATTTGATTCATGTTTCCATGGTATGTTTCTGTGTAATACCCTTAAACTGGACACTTATTGAGACTCGTGTTAGTTTAGAATGTTCACAGCTAGTGGGTCGGTCTGGGGAGACATATCCTAACAAGGCTGACACTATTGTGCCACCAAGTCGGTTAGGGTGGCTTGTCTCAGCTACCAGGGTGAGACCCTAAGCACATACAGTGTGGGATTAATTGAATCTTTGAACTGGACCAGAATTCCAGTATTGCCCTGGACCTTGGAGATTGATGGGCAAAACTGGAAAGTTACACCCGACCCCTAGACTCGATTATGATACTGCACTAGGTGTCGGATCAAGCTGTCTTTGATGTACTAATCAGTGAGATCCTTAGCGGGGGTCAAAACCTGGGTATGTTGGGACAATCCGAGAATTCATCTGAGTGGGTGATCATAGTGACAGGATCAGCCCCTTTGTCGGACAAAGGTAATGATCGGGGATGCACTCTCAATGTTGGAAAAGACTGCCGGTAGCCGATTTCAACCGTTGAAATTTGTTTTGCAAAGTATATTTTATATGAGATATAAAAGTATATATATTATGGTTTCTAAAATGTTTGCAAAAGGTTTTAATTCCCGAGATCCATATAAGTGGAGAGTGCAACATTGTTCCTTGCAGCCGAGGGAGAGGTCCTCTCTTGTCGGGCAGTGTATGATCATTAAGGGCTGAGAGGTTAAGTGTAAGACCATTGAGGATAATACCTGATGGGCTAATCTTGCATCTGCCCACAGTCCCTGGCTATTATAAGGTGGCTTGGCCCAGGGACCACTTAGGGTAAGTGTTGGGCCCATAGAGCCCATTTGATGGGTTTCAGGGGGTGCACTGTCTTTAACAGTGTATTCAACCAGGCCTTGTAACAAAGGCTGGGCCAAACCCATGTGGCTGATGTGTAGATCAATGCTTGGGTCCCACGCCATACAAGGAAGCCCAACTGGGCAGCAGTGAGGAAGGTTAAGTGAGCACATAAGCTTAATGGGCCTAAAGCCCATTTCGAACTGGGCTATTTATTTAGATAATTAAAGGGGCAAATTCTGAGATGGATTAGCAGATAGGATAGGGTCTTAATCCTATTCACTCAGAGAGTCCAGATCTGAATGTGATTCAGATCTAGAAACCTCCTAATGGGATTAGGATAAAGCTAATCTAATCTGCAGATAAGATAAGGGTTTATCCTTATCACTAGAAAAGAAGGCTGATCCAAATATGATTTGGATAAGCACCTCCTAATGGTATTAGGAGTTGATCTTTTAAGTTAACAAAAAGAAGGAGGGGGCAGCAGCCTTGAGAGAGACTAACTAGAAACACATCAGATCCTCTTTAGTGCTGAAATCAATAAGAGAGAATTCTGCAGCCTGCGAATACTCTCTTGTCGCCTCCCTGCTCTTGCCGCCCTGTTTACCAGTTCGATCTCCAGCTGTGGGAGAAGTCAAAATTGGATCTTGACATCAGTTCTTTAAGAAATGATTGAAATGGTAGTTGTGCTCACGTTTCATTCCACTGTTTCTTGCGAAGAACAGAGTTCTTGGGAAGAACACTGTTGATTTTGCTCCATCCTGCACTGCGCCATCTTCAGTGGGAGCACTCTTTGGATCCTTCCTTGGGCGTGAACACCTTCGTTGGGAGATATTACTTCTCCGTATCAGGTATTATTCTCTCCCATTCCTTTTGGTTCAGATCTGGTTCAGTTTAAGGTTCAAGATTGATCCTTGAAAATATGATTTTCTAAATAGGGAATGTGATTCCCAATTGAAGGGAGAGAAAAATTTTTGAAATTTGCCCCTTATTCCGCAATCTTTGGGCGTCCATGTGATGGATCTCTCATCCTTTCAGTGGTATCAGAGCCAAGGTTCAAATCTTGAACCATTCTATTTCAGATCTGAACCTGCGCAATTAGGGAGAAGGCGTCTACCCAATTTGCGCAGATTTGGTTTTTGGGAAATTTGTTCCCAAAACAGATGGGCAAATAATCTGAAATTAATTTTAAATAAATCTAATTATTATTTAGAATTGTTCTTTATAATTTTCTTGATTTATGGGCTGTTCGTACAAGAGGAGATCGATTTCTTGGTTTGCGCAAGGAACCTGCGATTTTGCAGTTCTTGATTTATTTTGGGTCTATAAATAATTTTCTTTTTATTTTCTAGACTCAATGTATAGGTAATCGATCTGATGTAATTATTAATAGAAATAGGATTTCTATTTATTTTTATTTTGGATCGAAGTTGGCGGCGCAAAAAAGGAGATTTCGTAGAGAAGGAGATTTCGCAGATGAGAGAAATGATATCTGCGATTTGCAGTTTGTGAAACTGCATTCTGTGATCTAACCTCTGTTTTGCAGGAAGGATTGTGCGAACAGCCCTGTTTGACTGATTCTTGTTTTTCCTTTTATCAGTATTTAATTTCATATTATTTTCTTGAATTAAGGATTTAATTAAAAATCAAACCCTAGACCCATTCGAACTAAGATTGGTTCAAAACTATTTGGACCAATTCTAGGGTTTAATCAAGGCTGAATGTCAACCCTAATTTCCCACTAATGGGCCTAAGGATTGATATTTAATTAAATGGTTAATTCGGCCCAGCCTGTAAAGGCCCAATTTTAAATAGTTAAAACTGCAAAAGCCCATTTTAAAGGATAAAGCTATATGGGCCGAACTGGGTAACCCTAATTCAGCCCATATACCTAGATAATATTAATGGTTAATATTATGGAATTTTTAACGGGCTTCCAACGGGCCTTACAGATAATTAATTGATTGGATCAATTTATCCCTGCATGTGATGTATGGATGTGTGATGTGCTGTGTACATGGGCCATAAGTACTTGGCCCATGCTCATTTGACAGTGGCTCTTGCGCACACCATGGCTGAATGCACATCATTGCCATGGTGTCCCTTTTGGTCATTGGATGACTTCCCTCAGTGGTGGGCCCCACACCTCATCAAGAGGTTATGTGCGGAACCCTAGCCGATTCAAGGCCCACCAAAATCTGGCTTTATGAAAGTCAGTGGGAGCCACTTTGCTTTGACCTAAATCAAACTAGGGCGTAATTTTGTTCCCCCCAACTAACATGAGTGCATGTAATAAGGAGATTCATATGATGAACTCTCTAAAGGCCTTCCATCATTAGCATGAGGATGGGTCCTTCAGTAATGAGGAAATGCACCAGAAAATGGGCTATCCATTTGCTGTTGGGCTTGTCCTGAGTGTTTCATAAGATGATAGGGGCATCATAGACCGATGTGGAAGGGGCTTCACTAGAAAATGGGAACTCTCTCACGGTACCTTGGCGTTCACGAATATGATGGGTAAGCACTCACTGGACAGAAAGGTTTACCTGAAAATGGCTCTGAACCTTGTCTGATAGAGGCCAAAGGGAAAACTCATATGATGAGTGAATATGATCCTTCACAGAAAGGTGGTGGGGTTATGCAGCTGAAACAGTTGGCTCCATGCACCCTATGTGATTTCCCACAT
Source organism: Nelumbo lutea (assembly GCF_056320005.1). Classification (NCBI taxonomy): domain Eukaryota; kingdom Viridiplantae; phylum Streptophyta; class Magnoliopsida; order Proteales; family Nelumbonaceae; genus Nelumbo; species Nelumbo lutea. The sequence continues at coordinate 113,538,279 of NC_142684.1, forward strand.
TTCCAGAGACAACCCGTAGTCTCCGTCACTGAGAAAGGAGGGAAATCTCTGAGATGAATAAATGGAAATGGATCATAGATTAAAGTCCATATCTATGAAATGAACATGAATCAAATTAGGTTGTGGACTATTGTTTGCTCTTTTATCAGAAAATGGCAAATGGATCTTTTGCAAAACTGCTTGATGACAACAAGTTGAAGGGCCCAAACTATGCTGACTGGTACAGGAACCTTATGCTAGTCCTAGCTTCTGAAAAGCTGGACAAAGTGGCAAAGAATCCTGCCCCAGAGCGTCCGGGTGATAGGGCTTCTAAAGCCCGAAGGAGAGACTATCAAGAATGGGAGGAGAAAAACTCCCTTGCCCGGTGTTACATCATTGCCTCCTTAGACAACCCAATACAGAGGCAGTTCGATCAGATCGAACTTTCCAATGACATATTGGACAGTCTCAGGACAATGTATGAAGAGCAGAATCGTTCTACTCGACAAAAGGTCTTGAAACAGTTCATGACCGCACAAATGTCCAAGGGTCAACAAGTTCACGACCATTGTCTTCGGATGATGGGATACATCAACGAATTGGAGGCTCTTGGATCTGGGTTGGACCTTGCAACCCAGATAGATGCTATCCTTAACTCTTTGCCTCCTTCCTTTAATCCATTCATCATGAATTATAACATGAGCAAGCTGAATGTCAGCTTACAAGAGCTCAGCAATATGTTGCAAAGAGCTGAAGAACTGATTAGAAAGGATGAGCCTGTAGCCATGCTTGTTGAAGCTGGCAAGACAGGCGAGAGAAAGAGGAAGGCAAAGAAGCCTCAGAAGAAAGCCACTAAGAGCAAGAAGCAGAAGAAAGACAAAGCATCGGATGCCTGTCACTTCTGCAAGAAGACCGGCCACTGGAAAAGAAACTATCCTGACTACCTGGAATCCAAGAAAGGTAACTTCGAAACTTGCGTTATAGAAACCAATTTGTTGGTAGTTTCTGCATCCTGGTGTATTGACTCCGGGGCTTCAACTCATGCTTGTAACTCACTGCAGGGGTTCAAGGTAAGCAGAAGGCTGAGTGAAGGAGAAGTCACACTCTTCTTGGGGACTACTGCAACTGTTGTAGTCGCGGCTATAGGAACCGTGGAATTAATTTTTAGAGAAGGAATAATTGTACTGAAAGACTGTCTTTATGTGCAAAATTTAAGGAGAAATTTGATTTCTGTCTCAAAACTGTGTGCAGATGGTTATTCTGTCTTCTTTAGTAATACGATTACTATTAAAAGAAATAGCAAATTCATCGCATACGGGGAACTGGAGAACGGTCTCTATGTTCTACATCCTTCTCTAGAAACTAACATAACCGAAACTACGTTGGCTGAAATCCCTAAGAAGAGAGCTCGTGATACAGTTAATCCCACATGTCTGTGGCATTATCGACTTGGCCACATCGGTGTTGACCGAATCACAATGTTGGTAAAGGATGGTCCTTTGGATTTTCTAACTATAGAAGATCTTCCCACTTGTGAGCCTTGCCTACAAGGCAAGATGACGAAACGGCCATTTAACGATAAGCCTGAGAGATGTACGGGCACACTTGACCTAATACATACTGATGTATGTGGTCCCCTGAGTGTTAGGACACGAAATCAACACGTGTATTTCATCACCTTCACATATGATTTTTCACGATATGGTTACGTGTACCTAATGAGACACAAGTCTGAATCCTTTGAAAAGTTCAAAGAGTTCAGATAAGAGGTCGAGAAACAGTTAGGGAGAGAAATTAAGGCCCTTCGATCAGATCGAGGTGGTGAGTATCTCTCTGACGAATTCATGGACTACTTAAAGGACAATGGGATAGTATCACAATTAGATCCTCCTGCTACACCACAACTTAATGGTATTTCAGAGAGGAGGAATAGGACCTTATTGGATATGGTCCGGTTGCTTCTCATTCACTCAGAGTTACCCACATCCTTTTGGGGTTACGCATTAGAGACTGCGATTTATGTGCCGAATCGGGTTCCAACCAAATCGGTTCCGAATACTCCATATGATCTTTGGACCGGAAAGAAACCAAGTGTCAGACACTTGAAGATTTGGGGTTGTCCAACACACGTTAAAAGAACGAGTGCAGACAAGTTGGAATCCAAGACCAGTCGTTGCCTATTTGTAGGCTACTCAAGAGGCTCTGTAGGTTACCTATTCTATGACCCAATTGAGCAGAAAGTGTTCTGCAGTCGTAACGCACAATTCTTAGAAACCGACTATATCCTGGACACCCATCATCAGGAAGTTGTTCTTGATGAAGAGAACTCAGGAACAGTGGGAGATGTCCGACAAGTTCTAGGTAGTGACCAATCTAGAACATCCACTCGAGTATCCAGGCCACCAGTCCGTTATGGTTATGACCAGGATAGTTACCTGGTGGAAACCTTGACTAGTGAGGAGGATCCCGTGACTTACACGGAAGCTATGTAGGACATAGATTCCCAGAAGTGGGTGGAGGCCATGAGAGCAGAGATGGACTCGATGGAGACCAATGGAGTCTGGACTCTAGTAGATCCGCCCTCCGGGGTAAAAGCAATCGGTTGCAAATGGATTTACAAGAGGAAGAAGGGCCCCGATGGTAAGGTTGAGACCTTCAAGGCTCATCTGGTGGCGAAAGGGTACACTCAGAAAGAGGGCATTGATTATGAGGAAACCTTTTCGCCTGTGGCCATGCTTAAATCCATTAGGATCCTGCTAGCTGTAGCAGCATACTATGATTATGAGATTTGGCAAATTGATGTCAAAACTGCATTCCTAAATGGAGATCTTACTATAGATATCTATATGCAGCAGCCGCAAGGCTTCGTTGCTGCAGGTCAGGAAAACATGGTATTTAAACTTAATAGATCCATTTATGGACTTAAGCAAGCTTCTAGAAGTTGGAACATCCGTTTTGACTCTGCCGTCAAATCGTTTGACTTCGAGCAGAATCCGGATGAACCCTGTGTTTACAGGAAGTACAATGGAGATAAGGTTACCTTGTTGGATCTGTATGTAGATGACATTCTACTCATTGGGAATGATGTAGGTATGTTAACTACGGTGAAAGTATGGTTATCATAGCAATTCTCCATGAAAGATCTTGGAGAAGCCTCTTATATATAGGGTCTTCGACTCTATAGAGATAGATTGAAGCGGATAATAGGATTATCCCAATCTGCTTATATTGACAAAATTGTCAAGAGATACAGCATGGAAAACTCCAAGAAAGGAAATGTTCCTTTCAGGCATGGAGTCACTCTCTCCAAGAAGATGTCTCCCAAGACTTCTGAGGAGATTGATGGCATGAAAGACGTTCCCTATGCCTCTACCGTAGGGAGCATCATGTATGCCATGCTGTGCACTCACCCTGACATAGCTCAGGCAGTGAGGGTAGTAAGCAGATTCCAGGCCAACCCAGGACAGGAGCATTGGACTGCTGTGAAAAACATACTTAAGTACCTTCGAAGGACAAAAGAGTTTTGTCTAGTATTCGACGGTAGCTCACTACAGATCCAAGGGTATACAGATGTCGATTTCCAGTCAGACCCAGATGATAGAAAGTCTACATTTGGATATATTTTCATGATAGGATCGTGTGTTGTTTCCTGAGTGTCAGCAAACAGGGGTCCTAAGTTGCAAATTAATAATCCACAACCAAATCCGAGCGCATTACCGTAAGTGAGGCTGCCTTATGAATGAAGGTGTTCACTCCTGAATTTGGAATTCAACACATCACCCATTCCATTGTTGTATGACAACACTGGACCTATGGGAGGATGATACTAAGATATAGCATCAGCGGAGAATGTGGTAGACCCATTGACTAAGCCACTGACACAGAAAGTGTTTGAGAAACACGTGGAAAGCATGGGACTCTGGCTAGTACCTGATTGGACCTAAGTGCAAGTGGGAGCTGTTAGACAGTTTTGTATGCCCTTAGCTTCAATCAAAATTGATGTACTTTATGAGTTTATTGTAAATGAATAAAAGTGAATATTTGATTCATGCTCCCTTGGTATGTTTCTGTGTAATACCCTTAAACTGGACACTTATTGAGACTCGTGTTAGTTAAGAAAGTTCACAGCCAGTGGGTCGGTCTGGGGAGACCTATCCTGACAAGGCTGACACTGTGGTGCTACCAAGTCGGTTGGGGTGGCTTGTCTCAGCTACCGGGGTGAGACCCTAGGCACATACAGTGTGGGATTAATTGAATCTTTGAACTGGACAAGATTTCCAGTATTGCCCTGGACCTTGGAGATTGATGGGCAAAACTGGAAAGTTACACCCGACCCCTAGACTCGATTATGATACTGCACTAGGTGTCGGATCAGGCTGTCTTTGATGTACCAATCAGTGAGATCCTTAGCGGGGGTCAAAACCTGGGTATGTTGGGACAATCGGAGAATTCATCTGAGTGGGTGATCATAGTGACAGGATCAGCCCCTTTGTCGGACAAAGGTAATGATCGGGGATGCGCTCTCTGATGAGACCAAAACGAACCCTAATTTTATCCCCTAATATTCATTCTTTTACATTTATTTATCACTTAAATGGACTCATTACTCTTGTATTTCGATTTAGGGCAATAAAGAAGGCAATTGGAAGAAAACTAGACAAATCGGGTGATTTTGCACAGTTTCGGCGACAGTCAGTAATCTGAGCCTAACTCTCAATTCCGTTCCCTGAATTGGACAATTCAAGAAGCATTAGAAAGATAAAAGGAAGTCCCACAACTGTTATGTTTTGGGTTTTGACAGATTCGGCCCGCATCGAGTACGAAAACGAGCCCAAAGTCGGAGCAAGTTCGCAGCCAGGCCCATTTCACAACTTAAGCCCAACTCGCAGAAGTACCTTGAAACAGCCCAAATCGAATTCAAGAGTTAAGAGTCCGAATTTCGAATGTAATCTCCAAGGAGAGAGTTTTATCAGATCTAAAGTCTTGAATGTAATCCTAGAGAGATAAAAAGATTGGGATTAGAGCATTAGATAAGAGATAGGATAGGATTAGTTCAAGATAAGATCAAAACTCCCTAACGATAAGATGATCTCCTAGAAGGAGTTGGAAAACAGCCCTCTCCTTTGGCTATATAAAGAGGGGGCGAACCAGCTCTAGAAATCACTCAATCATCCAGCAATCAAGCATCAAGCAACTCAAGAAGATCAGTTCGGCCATGGAGAAGCAAAGCATGGAGATTGCACAGATCATGAGCAGCTAAGCTTCTTTTTCTGGTTCAAGGGGGGAGGTTCAATTGTGTCATTGTGAGGTTCTGTAGTTACTTTATTTTCTTTCTTTTTAATTCAAGTATTCATTGGTTCTTGTGCACATTTTTTATTGGATATTAATGTTAATTAGTCTGACGAACTAAATTAATGTTGATTTTCCTACTGCTATCCATGATTTCGGTGATCCATAATTGTCATGAATAATGGTACAAGTAGCAATTAGGTTGATATCTTTTTGGGTCAATTGTTTGTGACAGCCTTTGACCAATGTTTTAACATGGTTCAACCTAAAAGAATTGATGGAACAAAATTCAGTAATTGCAGCTATCTCAATTATTGTTATTTTGGTTTAACTGTTTTCACAAATCTTAATGCTATCATTGTTTAACATGGAACGCTATCGTACCCAGTTGAGTGGTGATAAGTGTTGATCGAATGCTGGGTTTGGTCAACTGAATTAGGAAAACATAAGGTTTATTATGGCTATCCTAATAAATCTAAGGTTAAATGCTTGAATTGCAAGAATGCTGAATTGTACCTAGGATCGATGGCCAATCGATTCAACCCGAACCCTTGAACCAGAATTCGGTAAGACTGATTTTCTCTTGTTTGTTTAGTTTGTTATTCTTTTAATTTTAGTTATTTAATATTCCCATACAATTACTTTATCCATTCGGCTAAGAGATTACTGATTTGCTCCCTTTGGGATTCAACCTAAAACCACTTTTATTGCAAATATTTTATTGTGGGACTAGTACTAATTTTGAGGGCTTCGACAAACCCGTCACTCTCACTGTTGGAAACCAAGACTGCCGGCAGCCGATTTCAACCATTGAGATTTGTTTTGTAAAGTATATTTTATATGAGATATAAAAGTATATATATTATGGTTTCTAAAATGTTTGCAAAAGGTTTTAATTCCCGGGATCCATATAAGTGGAGAGTGCAACACTGTTCCTTGCAACCGAGGGAGAGGTCCTCTCTTGTCGGGCAGTGTATGATCATTAAGTTAACAAAAAGAAGGAGGGGGCGGCAGCCTTGAGAGAGACTAACTAGAAACACATCAGATCCTCTTTAGTGTTGAAATCAAGAAGAGACAATTCTGCAGCCTGCGAATACTCTCTTGCCGCCTCCCTGCTCTTGCCGCCCTGTTTACCAGTTCGATCTCCAGCTGTGGGAGAAGTCAATATTGGATCTTGACATCAGTTCTTTGAGAAAGGATTGAAAAAGAAGTTGTGCTCACGTTTCATTCCACTATTTTTTGCGAAGGACAGAGTTCTTGGGGAAGAACACTGCTGATTTTGCTCCATCCTGCACTGCGCCATCTTCAGTGGGAGCAGTCTTTGGATCCTTCCTTGGGCGTGAACACCTTCGTTGGGAGATATTACATCTCCGTATCAGGTATTATTCTCTCCCATTCCTTTTGGTTCAGATCTGGTTCAGTTTAAGATTCAAGATTGATCTTTGAAAATATGATTTTCTAAATAGGGAATGTGATTCCCAGTTGAAGGGAGAGAAAAATTTTTGAAATTCGCCCCTTATTCCACAATCTTTGGGCGTCCATAGGATGGATCTCTCATCCTTTCAAAAAGATTATTTTTATTGCTTTATACATGGTTTTGATGATGGTTTTCAATGGTTTTCACCCGAATTGAATTGAATTTCAAGAAACTAGGAGTTTGGGACAGTCTAGGGTGAAGAGAGTGTGAAGATATGTTGATATGGCAGAAAGGAAAGCACTTCGGCCCATCAAGAAAAAAGGCCCAGCCAAAACCCTATGGGAGAACACTTCGGCCCACCAAGGAGAGAGGCTCAACAGCAGCCCAACCACAGGCCTAAGGGAGGCCCAAAAGGTAGCTGACTTTAGAGAATTGAAAGAGAGAGAGAGAGAGAGAGAGAGAGAGAGAGAGAGAGAGTGGTGCGGCTCATTGTGACACTAGCAAGTGCACTAGCCATTCAAGTAATAAAGTAGTGAATAAAGTATCATTCCCTTGAGGATTTAGGAAATAATTACCAATACTAAATTGGGCACTTCTTATCTGATCAACAATAAATCAAAACATTATTCAAAAGCTAAAAATCCTAAACTAAAACCTATCTAAATTATTGGCCCAATTGCCTTCAATTTAGGTTAGAAGAGTAAACAGTTAATGCTAATCTTAGAATTCAGCAATCAATCAAGTTGAATCATTCGAATAGATTGTGATTAAGCCTTGGTTTGGTGAACCCCCAAGGTCATGAACAGCCTCTTTCGAGTGCATGTTCATTCTATGCATTAATGATAACCCCCATGTCTCTGTCAAGGATCCAATCCCATGCATGCATTTCTTCAAACACTTCTAAGGCATCAATTCAAATCTGAATTGATCACCAACTGAATTATGCAAATTATGGACGCCCAAGATTGATCACCAACTGAATTATGCAAATTATGCAAACACTTATAAGGGATAGGAAACCTTCAAATGGACGCCCAAAATTGCGGAATAAAGGGGGGGCAAATTTCAAAAATTTTTCTTTCCCTTCAACTGGGAATCGAATTCCCTATTTAGAAAATCATATTTTTAAGGATCATTCTTGAACCACAAACTGAACCAGATATGAACTATAAGGAGGAGAGAGAGATAATACCTGATACAGAGAAATAGTATCTCTCAACGGAGGTATTCACGCCCAAAGTAGAAACCAAAATCTGCTCCCACTGAAGATGGCGCAGTACAGGGTGGAGCAGAATCAACAGTGTCCTTCCTAAGAACTCGATTCTTCCCAAGAATCACCTGGGCGGCTAGTGAATACAACTCCTACCAATCTTTTCTCCAAAAGATTGGAATCAAAAACTGATCTTGATTTCTCCCAAGCAATGGAGATCGAACTACTATAGACGGCGACTGTAGGAAGGAGGCGGCTAGAGAGAATTTGCAGGGTGCAGAATTCTCTCCTCTGTGATCTCAGCTCTGAAAACAAGACTGTTGCTGGTGATTGTGTGTGTAAAGGCTGCCGCCCCCTCTTCCTTTTATAGACTTAAAGGGATCAGCTCCTAATGCCATTAGGAGTTGCTAACCCAAATCATATCTGGATTACAAGTCCCTTTAAGATAAGGGATAAACCTTATCTTATCTGCAGATTAGATCAGCCAGTTCCTAATCTAATTAGGAAGTTTCCAAATCTAAATCTCATTTAGATCTTGGACTCTCTGAGTGAAAAGGGTGTGGGCCCAATCCTATCAGATGATCTTATCTCAAAATTCGCCCCTTAAAGACTAATCAAATTAGCCCAGTTCGAAATGGGCTTAAGGCCCATTTAGGGTTATGTATGCATTAAACCTTCCAAACTGCTGCCCAGTTGGGCTTCCTTGTATGGCGTGGGACCCAAACATTGATCTACACATCAGCCACATGGGTTCAGCCTAGCCTTTGTTACAAGGCCTGGCCGAATACACTATTATGGACTGTGCACCCCCTGAAACCCATCAGATGGGCTCTATGGGCCCAACACTTACCCTAAGTGGTCCCTGGGCCAAACCACCTTATAACACCCAGGGACTGTGGGCAGATGCAAGATTAGCACATCAGGTATTATCCTCAATGGCCTTACACTTAACCTCTCAGCCCATAATGATCATACACTGCCCGACAAGAGAGGACCTCTCCCTCAGCTGCAAGGAACAGTGTTGCACTCTATCAAGTATGGATCCCGGGAATTAAAACCTTTTGCAAACATTTCAAAACCATAAATATATATATATATATATATATATATATATATATATATTATATCTCATATAAAATATATTTTACAAAACAAATCTCAACGATTGAAATCGGCTGCCGGCAGTCTTGGTTTCCATCAGTGAGAGTGCATTCCCGATCTTTACCTTTGTCCGACAAAGGGGCTGATCATATCACTATGATCACCCACTCAGATGAATTCTCAGACTGTCCCAACATACCCAGGTTTTGACCCCCGCTAAGGATCTCACTGATTGGTATATCAAAGACAGCCCAATCCGACACCTAGTGCAGTATCATAATCGAGTCTAGGGGTTGGGTGTAACTTTCCAGTTTTGCCCATCAATCTCCAAGGTCCAAGGCAATACTGGAAATCTGGTCCAGTTCAAAGATTCAATTAATCCCACACTGTATGTGCCTAGGGTCTCACCCCGGTAGCTGAGACAAGCCACCCCAACCAACTTGGTGGCACCACAGTGTCAGCCTTGTCAGGATAGGTCTCCCCAAATCGACCCACTGGCTGTGAACATTCTAAACTAACACAAGTCTCATTAAGTGTCCAGTTTAAGGGTATTACATAGAAACATACCAAGGGAACATGAATCAAATATGCACTTTTATTCATTTACAATAAACTCATAAAGTACATCAATTTGATAGAAGCTAAGGGCATACAAAACTGTCTAACAGCTCCCAGTTGCACTTAGGTCCAATCAGTTACTAGCCGGAGTCCCATGCTTTCCACGTGTTTCAAAAACACTTTCTGTGTCAGTGGCTTAGTCAATGGGTCTACCACATTCACCACTGATGCTGCCTCTTAACATCATCCTCTCATAGGTCCAGTGTTGTCATACAACAATGGAATGGGTGATGTGCTGAATTCCAAATTCAGTAATGAACACCTTCATTCATAAGGCAGCTTCACTTACGGTAATTTGCTCAGCTTGGTTTGTGGACTGTTAATTTGCTACTCAGGACCCCAGTTTGCTAACATTCAGAAAATAGCACACGATCCTATTGTGAAAACATATCCAGATGTAGACTTTCTATCATCTGGATCCGACTGGAAACCGGCATCTGTATACCCTTTGATCTGTAGTGAGCAACCATCGAATACTAGACAAAACTCATTTGTCCTTCGAAAGTACTTAAGTATGTTTTTCACAGCAGTCCAATGCTCCTGCCCTGGGTTGGCCTGAAATCTGCTTACTACACTCACTGCCTGAGCAATGTCAGGGCGAGTGCACAGCATGGCATACATGATGATCCCTACGGCAGAGGCATAGGGAATGTCCTTCATGCCATCAATCTCCTCAGAAGTCTTTGGAGACATCTTCTTTGAGAGAGTGACTCCGTGCCTGAAAGGAACATTTCCTTTCTTGGAGTTTTCCATGTTGTATCTTTTTACTATTTTGTCAATGTAGGCAGATTTGGATAATCCTATTATCCACTTCGATCTATCTCTATAGAGTCAAAAACCTTGTATATAGGAGGCCTCCCCAAGATCTTTCATAGAGAATTGCTGTGAAAGCCATACTTTTACCGTAGTCAACATTCCTACATCATTCCCAATGAGTAGAATGTCATATACATACAGAACCAAGAAGGTAACCTTATCTCCACTGTACTTCCTATAAACACAGGGTTCATCCGGATTCTACTCGAAGTCAAACGATTTGACAGCAGAGTCAAAACGGATGTTCCAACTTCTAGAAACTTGCTTAAGTCCATAAATGGATCTATTAAGTTTACATACCATGTTTTCCTGACCCGCAGCTATGAAGCCTTGCCGCTGCTGCATATAGGTATCTTCAGTAAGATCTCCATTCAGGAATGCAGTTTTGACATCCATTTGCCAAATCTCATAATAATGGTATGCTGCTACAGCTAGCAGGATCCTAATGGATTTAAGCATGGCCACAGGCGAAAAGGTTTCCTCATAATCGATGCCCTCTTTCTGCATGTACCCTTTCGTCACCAGACAAACTTTGAAGGTCTCAACCCTACCATCGGGGCCCTTCTTCCTCTTGTAAATCCATTTGCAACCAATTGCTTTTACCCCGGAGGGCAGATCTACTAGAGTCCAGACTCCATTGGTCTCCATTGAGTCCATCTCTGCTCTCATGGCCTCCACCCACTTCTGGGAATCTATGTCCAACATAGCTTCCGCGTAAGTCACAGGATCCTCCTCACTAGTCAAGGTTTCCACCAGGTAACTATCCTGGTCATAACCATAACAGAATGGTGGCCTGGATACCCGAGTGGATCTTCTAGGTTGGTCACTACCTGGAACTTGTGGGACATCTCCCACTGCTCCTGAGCTCTCCTCATCAAGAACAATTTCCTGTCACTATGACCTGTCAGAATGACCACTGCCAACAGTTTGGTTTCCATCAGAGAGAGTGCATTGTCAATCATTAACACTGTCCGACAAAGGGGCTGATCCTATCACTATGACCACTCACTCAGATGAATTCTCAGACTGCCCCAACATGTCCAGGTTTCGACCCCCACTAAGGATCTCACTGATTGACACATCAAAGACAGCCCGATCCGACACCTAGTGATGTGTCATAATCGAGTATAGGGGTCAGGTGTAACTTTCCAGTTTTGCCCATCTGTCTCCAAGGTCTAAGGCAATACTGAAAATCTAGTCCGGTTCAAAGGTTCAAGCAATCCCATACTGCATGTGCCTTGGGTCTTACCCTGATGGCCGAAACAAGCCATCACAACACTTGGTGGCACATCAGTATCAGCCTTGATATGATAAATCTCCCCAGACTTATCCAATGGCTGTGAACATTTAAAACTAACACAAGTTTCTATAAGTGTCTAGTTTTAGGGTCTTACACAGAATTATACCAAACAACATGAATCAAACATGCACTTTAATTTATTTCCACTAAATAACAAAAGTACACCAAATGCGATTGAAGCTCAGTGCATACAAGACTGTCTAACACCAAACTACTGCCCAGTTGGGCTTCCTTGTATGGCGTGGGACCCAAACATTGATCTACACATCAGCCACATGGGTTCAGCCCAGCCATTGTTACAAAGCCTGGCCGAATACACTGTTATGGATAGTGAACCCCTTGAAACCCATCAGATGGGCTCTATGGGCCCAACACTTACCTTAAGTGGTCCCTGAGCCAAGCCACCTTGTAACACCCAAGGACTGTGGGCAAATGCAAGATTAGCCCATCAGGTATTATCCTCAATGGTCATACACTTAACCGCTCAGCCCATAATGATCATACACTGCCCGACAAGAGAGGACCTCTCCCTCGGCTGCAAGGAACAGTGTTGCCCTCTCTCAAGTATGGATCCCGGGAATTAAAACCTTTTGCAAATTATTTCAAAACCACAATTTATATACTTTTATATCTCATACAAAATATATTTTGCAAAACAAATTTTAACGATTGAAATCGACTGCCAGCAGTCTTGGTTTCCATTAGTGAGAGTGCATCCCCGATCATTACCTTTGTCCGACAAAGGGGCTGATCCTGTCACTATGATCACCCACTCAGATGAATTCTCAAATTGTCCCAACATACCCAGGTTTTGACCCCCGCTAAGGATCTCACTGATTGGTACATCAAAGACAGCCCAATCCGACACCCAGTGCAGTATCATAATCGAGTCTAGGTGTCGGGTGTAACTTTCCAGTTTTGCCAATCAATCTCCAAGGTCCAGGGCAATACTGGAAATCTGGTCCAGTTCAAAGATTCAATTAATCCCACACTGTGTGTGCCTAGGGTCTCACCCTGGTAGCTGAGACAAGCCACCCCAACCGACTTGGTGGCACCACAGTGTCAGCCTTGTCAAGATAGGTCTCCCCAGACCAACCCACTGGCTGTGAACATTCTAAACAAACACGAGTCTCATTAAGTGTTCAGATTAAGGGTATTACATAGAAACATACCAAGGGAACATGAATCAAATATGCACTTTTATTCATTTACAATAAATTCATAAAGTACATCATTTTGATTGAAGCAAAGGGCATACAAAACTGTCTAACAACAAGTGGAAAGATTTTCTAGGGTTAGAAAATCCAAAGGACCATCCTTTACCAGTCTTGTGATTCGATCAACTCCGATATGGCCAAGTCGGTAATGCCAGAGGCACGTGGGATTAACTATATCACGATTCCTTTTTTTGGGATTTTCGATCGACATAGTTTCAGTTAGGTTAGTTTCCAAAGAAGGATGTAGAACATAGAGACCATTCTCTAGTTCCCCGCATGCAATGAATTTGTTATTCCGTTTAACAGTAATCATATTACTAAAATAAACAGTATATCCATCAGCACACTGTTTAGAAACAAAAAATAATTTTTTTCTCAAATTCTGTACATAAAGACAATCTTTAAATACAAGGACTCCTTCTCTAAAAACTAATTCTATGGTTCATATCGCCGCAGTTGTAACACTTGCTGTCGTTCCCAAAAATAGTGTCACTTCGCCATCACTCAATCTTTTGCTAACTTTGAACCCCTGCAGTGAGTTACACGCATGAGTTGAAGCCCCTGAGTCAACACACCAGGACACACAAGTAACTAACATATTAGTTTCTATGACACAAGTTTCAATTTTACCTTTCTTAGATTCCAGGTAGGCAGGACAGTTCCTCTTCTAGTGGCCAGTTTGTTTGCAGAAGTGACAGACATCAGACGCCTTGTTCTTCTTCTACTTCTTGGGTTTGGCAGCTTTCTTCTGGGGGCTTCTTTGCCTTTCTTTTTTTCTTGCCCGATTTGTTAGCTTCAACAAGCATAACCAGAGGCCCATCCTTCTTTAAAAGATCCTCGGCCCTCTGCAATATATTGCTGAGTTCCTGGACGGTGACATTCAGTTTATTCATATTGTAGTTCATAGTGAACGCATTGAAGGAATAGGGCAAAGAATTCAGGATGGCATCCACTTGTGTGCCAAGATCTAGCCCAGATCCAAGAGCTTCGAGTTTGTTAATGTATCCCATCATCCGAAGACAATGGTCATGAACTTTCTTCCCCTTAAACATCTGCGCGGTCATGAACAATTTTAGGACCTTCAATCGAGTAGAACGTTTCTACTCTTCATACATTGTTCTTAGACTGTTCAATATGTCCTTGGCCAGTTCAATCTGATCGAACCGCCTCTGTATTGAATGTCTAATGAGGCAATGAAGAAGCAGCGGGATAGGGAGTTCTTATCCTCCCAATCTTGGTAGTCCCTCTTACGGGCCTCAGAAGCCCTATCACCCGGACGTTCCGGCGTAGGATTTTTCACCACCTTATCTAACTTTTCAGAAGTTAGGACCAGCATAAGATTTCTGTACCAGTCGGCATGGTTTGGGCCCTTAAGCATGTTATCGTCTAGAAGCTTTGTAAATTGACCGTTTGCCATTTTCTGATAAAACAGCAAAAACGTTAGTCCACAACCTTAGTTTGATTCATGTTACCTACATAGATATGGCTTTTAATCTATGTTCCATTCCCATTTATTCATCTCTGAGATTTTCCCTCCTTTATCAGTGATGGAGACAACGGAATGTCTCTGGAAATGTGGAAAATAACATAGGGTGCATGAAGCCAACTGTTTCAGCTGCATAACCCCACCACCTTTTGGTGATGGATCATATCCACTCATCAGAAGAGTTTCCCTTTGGACTCTGTCAGACAAGGTTTAGAGTCATTTTCAAGTAAACCTTTCTATCCAGTGAGTGCACACCCATCATATTCAGGTTATGCCAAGGTACCGTGAGAGAGTTCCCATTTTCTGGTGAAGCCCCTCCCACATCGGTCTATGACGCCCTTATCATCTAATGAAAAACTCTAACAGATCCAATAGCAAATGGATAGCCCAATTTTATGGTGCGTTTCCTCATTACTGATGGACCCATCATTGTGCTAATGACGGAATGCCTTTAGAGAGTCCATCAAATGGATCTCCCTATCACACGCACTCATATTTGCTTGGAGGGAACAAAATTACGCCCTAGTTCTAATTTAGGTCAAACCAAAGTGGCTCCCACTGACTTTCATAAAGTCAGATTTCTAGTGGGCCTCAATCGGCTAGGGGTTCCGTATGCATCCCTTTTCAGGGTTATGGGGTCCACCAAGTAGAGAGGGGGTCATCCAATGACCTTAAGGGACACCATGGCAATGATGTGCATTCAGCCATGGTGTGTGCAAGAGCCACTAACGAGTCAACATGGGCCAAGTGCTTATGGCCCATGGTCGCAGCACATCAAACATCCAAACATCACATGTAAAGGAGGAATTGTTCCAATCAATTAACTATTGTAAAACCCATCGAATAGCCCATTTAAAACCTAAAGCATTAACAACTAATGTCTACTAGGTGTATGGGCTAAATAGTAGTTAGCAGTTCGGCCCATACACCTTTTCTCACAATAATGGGCTTTTGTAGTTATAACCTTTTAAAAACTGGGTTTTACAGTTGGGCCGAATTAATCCCTATAATTGAACATCAGATTTGGAATAACAAGTGTGAGAAATATGGACTGAAAAATTGCCCCTTTCAAATCTTAGATTCGGTCCAAACAGCTTTGGTCCAATCTAGTCCGAAATGGTCCAAAACTGATTTTCAATTCAAGAATTAATTCATGAGAGATCTGAAATTAATAATTTTGATTTTAGACAATCACAAATCAAATATGGATTGTTCGTACCACCTGCAAAACAGAGGTTAATCACAAATGTTACAGTTTCACAAACTGTAAATCGCAGTAGGCGATTTCTCCATCTGCAAATCTCCAGCGCCGCCATTTTCTTCTTTCTTCTTTAATCAAGAAAATAAATAAAAACCAGAAATCCTATTTCTATTAATTAATTACATTCTTGATCAAATCCAATACATTCAGTCTAGAAAATAAAAAAAAAAATTATTTACAGACCGAATAATAACAAAAAAAAAGGGTGCGCAGATCATCTGCGCCAAAACTGCACTGCAATTTCCAGGTTCGAACAGTCCATTAAATCAAAAAAAAACAAAGAACAATTCTAAATAAATTTTGGATTTCACAAAATTAATTTCAGATCAATCGCCCTTAACAAAAACCATTTCTTGAAAAAAAAAAAAAAAGAAAGCAATCTGCGCAGATCATGGTAGAACATCTTCTGTCCATCTACACAGGGTCAGATCTGATTTTCTTTTGGTTCAAGATTCAAACCTGTGGCTCTGATACCACTGAAAGAATGGTAGGATCCATCTAATGGATGCCATGAAGGGTGTGGAATGGTGGACGAATTTCAAAAAAAATTCCTACCTTCTTCCAATCTGAGAATCATATTCCCTAAATTTAGAATACATTATTCAAGGATTCTTCTTGAACCATAATTAAACCAGATCTGAACCAAAGGAAGCAGGAAAGATTATACCTGATCCGGAGAAACAATATCTCCCAAAGTTGGTGTTCATGCCCAAAGAAGAAACCAAGGACCGCTCCTGCTGAAGATGACACAGTTATGGATGGAACGGAACCAGCAGGGTGCGTCCTACACACTGGATTCTTCGCAAGAATCCTCTAGAAACCTTGAACACCAAATCCTTTTGGTCTTTCTTGCAAGACTTTTGTCAAGAACTGATTTCTTGACTTCCTGTTGCTGCAAATATCCAATCTTCCAACAGGGAGTGGCGGCGGCTAGAGGAGGAGAAATCCAGAGACGAAGAGGGCAGAACTGTCTCTTCTCTCTGGAGTCTGTGAGAGATCTTATCTCAATTTGCAGGAGGTGTTTCTTGCTTTTTCACAAAACCCTAGTTCAAAATCTGATATTTCTATTAGGGTTTTCCCCTCTTTCTTCTTGATTAAGAAACCTCCCAATATTTTGGGAGTTATCCCAATCCAAATCAGTATTTGGATAGGGGATAATCTTAATCCTATCTACAGATTAAGTTAGATAACTCCTGATCTTATTAGAAGGTTACTAGATTCAAATCTAATTTGAATTTGGTCTCTTAGAGTGGATATGGTTAAAGACCCAATCCTTTTACTAACATTAATCTCAGATTCGCCCCATGAACAGGTGATCATATCAGCCCAGTTCGAAATGGGCTTTTGGCCCATTAAGTGTTCAGTGTTTTAACCAGTTTCCAATCTGCTGCCTAGTTGGGCTTCTTTGTATGGTGTGGGACCCAAGCATTGATCTACACACCAGCCACATGGGTTCGGCCCAGCCTTTATTACAAGGCCTAGCCAAATTCACTGAAAGACTCAGTGATCCCCTCGAGCCCATTACATGGACCCTATGGGCCCAACACTTACATTAAGTGGTCCCTTGGCCAAGCCATCTTATAAAAACCCAGGGACTGTAGGCTGGTGCAAGATTAGCCAATCAGGTATTATCCTAAATGGTCTTACACTTAACCTCTCAGCCCTTAATGATCAAGCACTGCCCGACAAGAGAAGATATCTCCCTCGGTTGCAAGGAACAGTGTTGCACTCTCTACTCACATGGATCCCGGGAATTAAAACCTTTTGCAAATCTTTTGAAACCATACATATACATATATATATATATATATATATATATATATATATATATATTAATTAATTTTGCAAAACAAAATTCCAACGATTGAAATCAACTGCCGGCAGTTTGGTTTCCATCAAAGAGAGTGCATTCCCGATCATTACCATTGTCCAACAAAGGGGCTGATCCTGTCACTATGGCCACTCACTCAGATGAATTCTCAGACTGCCCCAACATGTCTAGGTTTTGACCCCCACTAAGGATCTCACTGATTGACACATTAAAGACCGCCTAATCCAACACCTAGTGATGTGTCATAATCGAGTCTAGGTGTCAGGTGTAACTTTCCAGTTTTGCCCATCTGTCTCCAAGGTCTAGGGCAATACTGGAAATCTGGTCCGGTTCAAAGGTTCAAGCAATCCCATACTGCATGTGCCTTGGGTCTTACCCTGATGGCCGAAATAAGCCATCCCAACACTTGGGGGCACATCAGTATTAGCTTTGGCAGGATAAATCTCCCCAGACTTATCCAATGGTTGTGAACATTTAAAACTAACACAAGTTTCTATAAGTGTCCAGTTTTAGGGTCCTACACAGAATTATACCATACAACATGAATCAAACATGCACTTTAATTTATTTCCACTAAATAACAAAAGTACATCAAATCCGATTGAAGCTAAGGGCATACAAGACTGTCTAACACCTTGGGCCAAGCCACCTTGTAACACCCAAGGACTATGGGCAGATACAAGATTAGCCCATCAGGTTTAACCCTCAATGGCCTTACACTTAACTTCTCAGCCCATAATGATCATACACTGCCAGACAAGAGAGGACCTCTCCCTCGACTGCAAGGAACAGTGCTGCATTCTCTACTCACATGGATCCCGGGAATTAAAACATTTTGCAAACATTTGGAAACCATAATATATATACTTTGATATTCATATAAAATATATTTTGCAAAACAAATCTCAACAATTAAAATTGGCTGTCGGTTGTCTTGGTTTCCACCATAGAGAGTGCATCCCCAATCATTACCTTTGTCCGACAATGGGGCTGATCTTGTCACTATGATCACCCACTCAGATGAATTCTCAAATTGTCCGAACATACACAGGTTTTGACCCCCGCTAAGGATCTCACTGATTGGCAAATCAAATACAGCCCAATCTGACACCTAGTACAGTATCATAATTGAGTCTAGGGGTCAGGTGTAACTTACCAGTTTTTTCCATCAATCTCCAAGGTCCAGGGCAATACTGGAAATCTGGTCTGGTTCAAAGATTCAACTAATCCTACATTGTATGTACCTCGGATCTCACCTTGGTGGCAGAGGCATGCCACCCCAACCGAATTGGCGGCACATCAGTGTCAGCATTGGCAGCATAAATCTCCCCAGACTTATCCAATGGCTATGAACATTCTAAACTAACATGAGTCTCATAAGTGTCCAGTTTAAGGGTATTACACAAAAACACACCACAGGGACATGAATCAAATATGTACTTTACTCATTTACAATAAATTCATAATGTATATCATTTGGATTGGAGCTAAGGGCATATAACTGTCTAACAATTTCAGTGTTAAGTTTTTCTTTGTTTAATCTTTCGGATTATCAAATAACAAAAGATTGATTTAGTACTAGTAGTTATTGGATTAATCCCCATGGGAACGATACTTTACTCATCATTATATTACTTGATCGGCTAGTGCACCATATTTTGCACTTAAGCTTCTATTGGTTTACAATGTTAGAGGATACCCAAAAGAATGTATGAAGGTGCCACAAATTCCAAATACATGCTAAAAGGATACACCATCCAGCCAATGACCTCCACCCCATCATCACACTGTGGCCTTTCCACGCTTGGGTGTAGACCTAATAGGCAAAATATACCCACATTCCCAAGGATATTATTTCATTATAGTAGCCATAGATTATTCCATAAAATGGGCAGAAGCCATACTCGTATGAAGAATTTGTGCAGAGAACATTGAAAACTTCCCAAGGCAGCACATATTTCATTGATTTGGGGTCCCCATAAGGATTTTGATAGACAATGAGTTATCCATAAAAAATCAGGAAGTCTAGGACCTGTTGGGACAGTATGGGGCAAGACTATGCACATCTACAACCTATTACCCACAAGGGAATGGGCAAGTAGAGGCAACCAATAAGACCTTGTTGAAGATGTTGAGTAAGATGGTAGCAGAAAACCAAAAGGACTAGGCAGATAAGTTGTCTAATACACTGGGTTTATCGCACAACAATTAGAAAAAGCACACAGGCAACACCCTACTCCTTGGTATACGAGTAGGAAATTGTTTTACTGGTGGAGATATAGACAGTGTCTGCTCGAGTAGCCTAATAGGAAAACATTTTTGAACAGAGGAGATGGTCCAATTACTTAACAACAAGTTATAATGCATAGAAGAAGGAGGTCACTGTAGAAACAAATAACGGCTTCTAATTTCAACAAGCTAGTAAAGCCAAGAAAAATCAAAGAGAGTGACAAGGTACTTAAAATAGCACTCCATGTCAGACAGGGTAAATCAACTAGAAAATTTGCACCTAACTGGGTTGGAGCATACATAACCCAAGAAGCTCACCCAATTGGATATTATGTATTGAAGAGTGTAGATACAAATGAACAGCATGGGACAGTGAATGGCCACTGGTTGAAACCATATAATGATTAGTGATGTAATTTGTAACTGCGAAATCTTGAAGGACAAAAGCATGTGATATGTCTTTTGTATTTACCATTAGAAAAAATATGTTGTACTCAAAAAAAAGAATGTTATGGATTCTTTGTTTATATTCTTAATCTACTACATATATATTTATATACGTCATATACTCTGGAAACCCCAGGGACGATTTCAAATACACTGGAAACCTCAAGCGCTATCTCATATACCCTAGCAACCCCAGGCATGATTTCACCTACCCTGAAAACCCCATGATGGCCCTAGCAACCCCAGGCGCAACCTCGCATACCATGGCAACCCCATGTTAATCAGTTTTGTATGCCCTTAGCTTCAATCAAAATTGATGTACTTTATGAGTTTCTTGTAAATGAATAAAAATACATATTTGAATCACGTTCCCTTGGTATGTTTCTGTGTATTACCCTTAAACTGGACACTTATTAAGACTCGTGTTAGTTTTGAATGTTCACAGCCAGTGGGTCGGTCTGGGGAGACCTATCCTGACAAGGCTGACACTGTGGTGCCACCAAGTCGGTTCGGGTGGCTTGTCTCAGCTACCGGGGTGAGACCCTAAGCACATACAGTGTGGGATTAATTGAATCTTTGAACTGGACCAGATTTCCAGTATTGCCCTGGACCTTGGAGATTGATGGGCAAAATTGGAAAGTTACACCCGACCCCTAGACTCGATTATGATACTGCACTAGGTGTCGGATCGGGCTGTCTTTGATGTACCAATAAGTGAGATCCTTAGCGGGGGTCAAAACCTGGGTATGTTGGGACAATCCGAGAATTCATCTGAGTGGGTGATCATAGTGACAGTATCAGCCCCTTTGTCGGACAAAGGTAATGATCGGGGATGCACTCTCACTGTTGGAAACCAAGACTACCGGCAGCCGATTTCAACCGTTGAAATTTGTTTTTGCGAAGTATATTTTACATGAGATATAAAAGTATATATATTATGGTTTCTAAAATGTTTGCAAAAGGTTTTAATTTCCGGGATCCATATAAGTGGAGAGTGCAACACTATTCCTTGCAGCCGAGGGAGAGGTCCTCTCTTGTCGGGCAGTGTATGATCATTATGGGCTGAGAGGTTAAGTGTAAGACCATTGAGGATAATACCTGATGGGCTAATCTTGCATCTGCCCACAGTCCCTGAGTGTTACAAGGTGGCTTGGCCCAGGGACCACTTAGGGTAAGTGTTGGGCCCATAGAGCCCATTTGATGGGTTTCAAGGGGTGCACTGTCTTTAACAGTGTATTCGACCAGGCCTTGTAACAAAGGCTGGGCCGAACCCATGTGGCTGATGTGTAGATCAATGCTTGGGTCCCACGCCATACAAGGAAGCCCAACTGCGCAGCAGTTAGGAAGGTTAAGTGAGCACATAAGCTTAATGGGCCAAAAGCCCATTTCGATCTGGGCTATTAATTTAGTTAATTAAAGGGGCGAATTCTGAGATGGATTAGCAGTTAGGATATGGTCTTAATCCTATCCACTCAGAGAGTCCAGATCTGAATGTGATTCAGATCAAGAAACCTCCTAATAAGATTAGGATAAAGCTAATCTAATCTGTAGATAAGATAAGGGTTTATCCTTATCATTAGAAGAGAAAGCTGATCCAAATATGATTTGGATAAGCACCTCCTAATGGGATTAGGAGCTGATCTTTTCAAGTTAACAAAAGGAAGGAGGGGGTGGCAGCCTTGAGAGAGACCAAGATACACATCAGATCATCTTTAGTGCTGAAATCAAGAAGAGAGAATTCTGCACCTTGCGAATACTCTCTTGCCGCCTCCCTGCTCTTCCCGCCCTGTTTGCCAGTTCGATCTCCAGGTGTGGGAGAAGTCAAGATTGGATCTTGACATTAGTTCTTTGAGAAAGGATTGAAAAGGAAGTTGTGCTCACGTTCCATCCTACTGTTTCTTGCGAAGGACAGAGTTCTTGGGGAAGAACACTGTTGATTCTGCTCCATCCTGCACTGTGCCATCTTCAGTGGGAGCAGTCTTTAGATCCTTCCTTGGGCGTGAACACCATCATTGGGAGATATTGCTTCTCCGTATCAGGTATCATTCTCTCCCATTCTTTTTGGTTCAGATCTGGTTCAGTTTAAGGTTCAAGATTTATCCTTGAAAATATGATTTTCTAAATAGGGAATGTGATTCCCAATTGAAGGGAGAGAAAAAATTTTTGAAATTCGCCCCTTATTCCACAATCTTTGGGTGTCCATGTGATGGATCTCTCAACCCTTCAGTGGTATCAGAGCAACAGGTTCAAATCTTGTACCATTCTGTTTCAGATCTGAACCTACGCAATTAGGGAGAAGGCGTTCTACCCAATTTGCGCAGATTTGGTTTTGAGAAATTTGTTTCCAAAACAGTTGGGCAAATAATCTGACATTAATTTTAAATAAATCTGATTATTATTTAGAATTATTCTTTATAATTTTCTTGATTTATGGGTTGTTCGTACAAGAAGAGATCGAATTCTTGGTTTGCGCAGGGAATCTGTGATTTTGCAGTTCTTGACTTTTTCTTGGGTCTGTAAATAATTTTTTTTATTTTCTAGACTCAATGTATAGGTATTCGATCTGATGTAATTATTAATAGAAATAGGATTTCTATTTATTTTGTTTTGGATCGAAGACGGCGGCGCAGAGAAGGAGATTTCGCAGATAAGAGAAATGCTATCTGCGATTTGCAGTTTGTGAAATTGCATTCTGTGATCTAACCTCTGTTTTGCAGGAAGGATTGTGTGAACAGCCCTGTTTGACTAATTCTTGTTTTTCCTTTTATCAGTATTTAATTTCAGATTATTTTCTTGAATTAAGGATTTAATTAAAAATCAAACACTAGACCCATTCGAACCAAGATTGGTTCAAAACTGTTTGGACCAATTCTAGGGTTTAATCAAGGCTGAATGTCAGCCCTAATTTCCCACTAATGGGCCTAAGGATTGATATTTAATTAAATGGTTAATTCGGCCCAGCCTGTAAAGGCCCAGTTTTAAATAATTAAAACTGCAAAAGCCCATTTCAAAGGATAAAGCTATATGGGCCGAACTGGGTAACCCTAATTCAGCTCATATACCTAGATAATATTAATAGTTAATATTATGGAATTTTTAACGGGCTTCCAACGGGCCTTACAGATAATTAATTGATTGGATCAATTTATCCCTACATGTGATGTATGGATGTGTGATGTGCTGCGTACATGGGCCATAAGTACTTGGCCCATGCTCATTCGACAGTGGCTCTTGCGCACACCATGTCTGAATGCACATCATTGCCATGGTGTCCCTTTTGGTCATTGGATGACTTCCCTCAGTGGTGGGCCCCACACCTCATCAAGAGGTTGCGTGCGGAACCCTAGCCGATTCAAGGCCCACCGAAATCTGGCTTTATGAAAGTCAGTGGGAGCCACTTTGGTTTGACCTAAATCAAACTAGGGCGTAATTTTGTTCCCTCCAACTAATATGAGTGCGTGTGATAGGGAGATTCATATGATGAACTCTCTAAAGGCCTTCCATCATTAGCATGAGGATGGGTCCTTCGGTAATGAGGAAACGCACCAAAAAATGGGCCATCCATTTGCTATTGGGCTTGTCTGAGTGTTTCATAAGATGATAGGGGCGTCATAGACCGATGTGGGAGGGGCTTCACCAGAAAATGGGAACTCTCTCACGGTACCTTGGCGTTCACGAATATGATGGGTAAGCACTCACTGGATAGAAAGGTTTACCTGAAAACGGGTCTGAACCTTGTCTGACAGAGGCCAAAGGGAAAACTCATATGATGAGTGGATGTGATCCTTCATAGAAAGGTGGTGGGGTTATGTAGCTGAAATAGTTGGCTCCATGCACCCTATGTCATTTCCCACATTTCCAGAGACAACCCGTAGTCTCCGTCACTGAGAAAGGAGGGAAATCTTTGAGACGATAAATGGAAATGGATCATAGATTAAAGTCCATATCTATGAAATGAACATGAATCAAATTAGGTTGTGGACTGATGTTTGCTCTTTTATCAGAAAATGGCAAACGGATCTTTTGCAAAACTACTTGATGCCAACAAGTTGAAGGGCCCAAACTATGCTGATTGGTACAGGAACCTTATGCTGGTCCTAGCTTCTAAAAAGCTGGACAAAGTGGCAAAGAATCCTGCCCCGGAGCATCCGGGTGATAGGGCTTCTGAGGCCCGAAGGAGAGACTATCAAGAATGGGAGGAGAAAAACTCCCTTGCCCGGTGTTACATCATTGCCTCCTTAGACAACCCGATACAGAGGCAGTTCGATCAGATCAAACTTGCTAAAGACATATTGGATAGTCTCAGGACAATGTATGAAGAGCAGAATCGTTCTACTCGACAAAAGGTCTTGAAACAGTTCATGACCGCACAAATGTCCAAAGGTCAACAAGTTCACGACCATTGTCTTCGGATGATGGGATACATCAACGAACTGGAGGCTCTTGGATCCGGGCTAGACCTTGCTACACAGATAAATGCTATCCTTAACTCTTTCCCTCCTTCCTTTAATCCGTTCATCATGAACAATAACATGAACAAGCTGAATGTCAGCTTACAAGAGCTTAGCATAATGTTGCAAAGAGCTGAGGAACTTATTAGAAAGGATGAGCCTGTAGCCATGCTTGTTGAAGCTGGCAAGACAAGCAAGAGAAAGAGGAAGGCAAAGAAGCCTCAGAAGAAAGCCACTAAGAGCAAGAAGCAGAAGAAAGACAAAGCATCGGATGCCTGTCACTTCTGCAAGAAGACCGGCCACTAGAAAAGGAATTGTCCTGCCTACCTGGAATCCAAGAAAGGTAACTTCGAAACTTGTGTAATAGAAACCAATTTGTTGGTAGCTTCTGCTTCCTGGTGTATTGACTCTGGGGCTTCGACTCAGGCTTGTAACTCACTGCAGGGGTTCAAGGTAAGCAGAAGGCTGAGTGAAGGAGAAGTCACACTCTTCTTGAGGAATACTGCAACTGTTGCAACCGCGGCCATAGGAACCGTGGAATTAGTTTTTAGAGAATGAATAATTGTACTGAAAGACTGTCTTTATGTACAAAATTTAAGGAGAAATTTGATTTCTGTCTCAAAACTGTGTGCAGATGGTTATTCTGTCTTCTTTAGTAATACGATTACTGTTAAAAGAAACAACAGATTCATTGCATACGGGGAACTGGAGAACGGTCTCTATGTTCTACATCCTTCTCTAGAAACTAACATAACCGAAACTACGTCGGCTGAAATCCCTAAGAAGAAAGCTCGTAATACAGTTAATCCCACGTGTCTGTGGCATTATCGACTTGGCCACATCGGTGTTGATCGAATCACAAGGTTGGTAAAGGATGGTCCTTTGGATTTTCTAACTATAGAAGATCTTCCCACTTGTGATCCTTGCCTACAAGGCAAGATGACAAAACAGCCATTTAACGGAAAGCCTAAAAGATGTACGGGCACACTTGACCTAATACATACTGATGCATGTGGTCCCCTGAGTGTTAGGACACGAAATCAACACGTGTATTTCATCACCTTCACAGATGATTTTTCACAATACGGTTACGTGTACCTAATGAGACACAAGTCTGAATCCTTTGAAAAGTTCAAAGAGTTCAAACAAGAGGTCGAGAAACAGTTAGAGAGAGAAATTAAGGCCCTTCGATCAGATCGAGGTGGCGAGTATCTCTCTGACGAATTCATGGACTACTTAAAGGACAATGGGATAATATCACAATTAGCTCCTCCTGCTACACCACAACTTAACGGTGTTTCAAAGAGGAGGAATAGGACCTTATTGGATATGGTCCAGTCACTTCTCATACACTCAGAGTTACCCACATCCTTTTGGGATTACACATTAGAGACTGTAATTTATGTGCTGAATCGGGTTCCAACCAAATTGGTTCCGAATACTCCGTATGAACTTTGGACCGGAAAGAAACCAAGTGTCAGACACTTGAAGATTTGGGGTTTTCAGCACACGTTAAAAGAACGAGTGTAGACAAGTTGGAATCCAAGACCAGCCGTTGCCTATTTGTAGGCTACCCAAGAGGCTCTGTAGGTTACCGATTCTATGACCCAATTGAGCAGAAAGTGTTCTGTAGTCGTAATGCGCAATTCTTGGAAACCGACTATATCCTGGACACCCATCGTCAGGAAGTTGTTCTTGATGAGGAGAGCTCAGGAGCAGTGGGAGATGTCCCACAAGTTCCAGGTAGTGACCAACCTAGAAGATCAACTCGGGTATCCAGGCCACCAGTCCGTTATGGTTATGACCAGGATAGTTACCTGGTGGAAACCTTGACTAGTGAGGAGGATCCCGTGACTTACACGGAAACTATGTTGGACATAGATTCCAAGAAGTGGGTGGAAGCCATGAGAGCAGAGATGGACTCAATGGAGACCAATGGAGTCTGGACTCTAGTAGATCCGCCCTCTGGGGTAAAAGCATTCGGTTGCAAATGGATTTACAAGAGGAAGAAGGGCCCCGATGGTAAGGTTGAGACCTTCAAGGCTCGTCTGGTGGCGAAAGGATACACTCAGAAAGAGGGCATCGATTATGAGTAAACCTTTTCGCCTGTGGCCATGCTTAAATCCATTAGGATCCTGCTAGCTGTAGCAGCATACCATGATTATGAGATTTGGCAAATGGATGTCAAAACTGCATTCCTGAATGGAGATCTTACTGAAGATATCTATATGCAGCAGCCGCAAGGCTTCATTGCTGCAGGTCAGGAAAACATGGTATGTAAACTTAATAGATCCATTTATGGACTTAAGCAAGCTTCTAGAAGTTGGAACATCCGTTTTGACTCTGCCGTCTAATCGTTTGACTTCGAGCAGAATCCGGATGAACCCTGTGTCTATAGGAAGTACAGTGGAGATAAGGTTACCTTCTTGGTTCTGTATGTAGATGGCATTCTACTCATTGGGAATGACGTAGGTATGTTAACTACGGTGAAAGTATGGTTATCACAGTAATTCTCCATGAAAAATCTTGGAGAAGCCTCCTATATACTGGGTCTTCGACTCTATAGAGATAGATCGAAGCGGATAATAGGATTATCCCAATCTGCCTACATTGACAAAATAGTCAAAAGATACAGCATGGAAAACTCCAAAAAAGGAAATGTTCCTTTCAAGCACGGAGTCACTCTCTCCAAGAAGATGTCTCCCAAGACTTCTGAGGAGATTGATGGCATGAAAGACGTTCCCTATGCCTCTGCCGTAGGGAGCATCATTTATGCCATGCTGTGCACTCGTCCTGACATAGCTCAGGTAGTGAGTGTAGTAAGCAGATTTCAGGCCAACCTAGGGCAGGAGCATTGGACTGCTGTGAAAAACATACTTAAATACCTTCGAAGGACAAAAGAGTTTTGTCTAGTATTCGACGGTAGCTCACTACAGATCCAAGGGTACACAGATGCCGATTTCCAGTCAGACCCAGATGATAGAAAGTCTACATCTGGATATGTTTTCACGATAGGATCGTGTGTTGTTTGCTTGAAAAAGCAGCAAACAGGGGTCCACTGCAGACTCCACGACCGAGGGCGAGTACATTGCCGCAAGTGAGACTGCCAAATGAGTCATATGGATGAAGAAGTTCATTCATGAGTTGGGAGTAGTTCCATCCGACACATCACCCATCCCATTGTTGTGTGACAACAATGGAGCCATTGCTCAGGCTAAGGAGCCACGAGCCCACTCGAAGTCGAAGCACATCGAGAGAAGTACCACGTACTGCGGAAGATTGTTGGTAGAGGGGACGTCCTAATTCAGAAGGTAGCGTCAGTGGATAATGTAGCAAACCCATTGACAAAGCCACTATCACAGAAAGTGTTTGAGAAACACGTGGAAAGCATGGGACTCCGACTAGTACCTGATTGGACCTAAGTGCAAGTGGGAGTTGTTAGACAGTCTTGTATGCCCTTAGCTTCAATCAAAATTGATGTACTTTATGAGTTTATTGTAAATGAATAAAAGTTCATATTTGATTCATGTTCCCTTGGTATTTTTCTGTGTATTACCCTTAAACTGGACACTTATTGAGACTCGTGTTAGTTTTGAATGTTCACAGCCAGTGGGTCGGTCTGGGGAGACCTATCCTGACAAGGCTGACACTATGGTGGCACCAAGTCGGTTGGGGTGGCTTGTCTCAGCTACCGGGGTGAGACCCTAAGCACATACAATGTGGGATTAATTGAATCTTTGAACTGGACCAGATTTCCAGTATTGCCCTGGACCTTGGAGATTGATGGGAAAAACTGGAAAGTTACACCCGACCCCTAGACTCGATTATGATACTGCACTAGGTGTCGGATCGGGGTGTCTTTGATGTACCAATCAGTGAGATCCTTAGCGGGGGTCAAAACCTGGGTATGTTGGGACAATCCGAGAATTCATCTGAGTGGGTGATCATAGTGACAGTATCAGCCCCTTTGTCGGACAAAGGTAATGATCGGGGATGCACTCTCACTGTTGGGAACCCAGACTACCGGCAGCCGATTTCAACCGTTGAAATTTGTTTCTGCAAAGTATATTTTATATGAGATATAAAAGTATATACATTATGGTTTCTAAAATGTTTGCAAAAGGTTTTAATTCCCGGGATCCATATAAGTGGAGAGTGCAACACTGTTCCTTGCAGCCGAGGGAGAGGTCCTCTCTTGTCGGGCAGTGTATGTTCATTATGGGCTGAGAGGTTAAGTGTAAGACCATTGAGGATAATACCTGGTCGGCTAATCTTGCATCTGCTCACAGTCCCTGAGTGTTACAAGGTGGCTTGGCCCAGGGACCACTTAGGGTAAGTGTTGGGCCCATAGAGCCCATTTGATGGGTTTCAGGGGGTGCATTGTCTTTAACAGTGTATTCGACCAGGCCTTGTAACAAAGGCTGGGCCGAACCCATATGGCTGATGTGTAGATCAATGCTTGGGTCCCATTCCATACAAGGAAGCCCAACTGGGCAGCAGTTAGGAATGTTAAGTGAGCACATAAGCTTAATGGGCCTAAAGCCCATTTCGAACTGGGCTATTAATTTAGTTAATTAAAGGGGCGAATTCTGAGATGGATTAGCAGTTAGGATATGGTCTTAATCCTATCCACTCAGAGAGTCCAGATCTGAATGTGATTCAGATCTAGAAACCTCCTAATAAGATTAGGATAAAGCTAATCTAATCTACAGATAAGATAAGGGTTTATCCTTATCATTAGAAGAGAAAGTTGATCCAAATATGATTTGGATAAGCACCTCCTAATGGGATTAGGAGCTGATCTTTTCGAGTTAACAAAAGGAAGGAGGGGGCGGCTGCCTTGAGAGTGACCAAGAAACACATCAGATCCTCTTTATTGTTGAAATCAAGAAGAGAGAATTCTGCACACTGTGAATACTCTCTTGCCGCCTCCCTGCTCTTCCCGCCCTGTTTGGCAGTTCGATCTCCAACTGTGGGAGAAGTCAAGATTGGATCTTGACATCAGTTCTTTGAGAAATGATTGAAAAGGAAGCTGTGCTCACGTTCCATCTTGTTGTTTCTTGCGAAAGACAGAGTTCTTGGGGAAGAACACTGTTGATTCTGCTCCATCCTGCACTGCGCCATCTTCAGTGGGAGCAGTCTTTGGATCCTTCCTTGGGCGTGAACACCTTCATTGGGAGATATTGTTTCTCCGTATCAGGTATCATTCTCTCCCATTCTTTTTGGTTCAGATCTGGTTCAGTTTAAGGTTCAAGATTTATCCTTGAAAATATGATTTTCTAAATAGGGAATGTGATTCCCAGTTGAAGGGAGAGAAAAAATTTTTGAAATTCACCCCTTATTCCGCAATCTTTGTGTGTCCATGTGATGGATCTCTCAACCCTTCACCCCAAGCATGATCTCATATACCCTAGCAACCCCAGGAAGGACCTGGCAAGCCCAGGCACGATCTCATATACCCTAGCAACCGCAGGAAGGCCCTAGCAACCTCAAGTGCAACCTCATATACCTTGGCAACCCTAGACTCAATCTCATATACCCTAGCAACCCCAGGCACGACCTCATATACCCCAGCAACCCTAGGTGTGATCTCACATACCCTAGCAACCCTAGGGAAGCTCTAGCAGCCCCAGGCACAATCTAATATACCCTGGCAACACCAGGCATTATCTTATATACCTTGGCAACCCCAAGTGCCACAGCATATACTCTAGCAACCCCAAGAGCAATAGTAAATCAAAGCAGACAGCATTCCAAAATGTGATGAGTTACCCAGGCTTCCCCAAGGGGAGCCTAGTAGGTACCAGGTGCGATGAAAAAGCCTTAATACATTATCTCTTTATATATGCATCATCACCCTGGAAAACCTAGGAAGGCCTTGACAAAACTGAGTGCGATAAGACATCTTAGCACTTAAAATTTTGAAGTGCAAACAGACTAGCCTAGCAACACCAGGTGCGATCTAATTTAACTCTCTCAAATTCAGTTAACTCTTAGTTGTGATGTCATTCAACTTTTTCATATGCGATGATATTTAACTTTCTCAAATGCGATAACACTTAACTTTCTTATATCGATGATATTCAACTTTCTCAAATGCAATAACACTTAACTTTCCCATATGCGATGACATTTAACTTTTTCCCATGTGATGACATTTATCTTTCTCAAGTGCAATGACACTTAACTGTCCCGACTGCAATGGAATATTTTGGGACTTTGACCCTATAGAGATAAATCAAAGAAGATAATTGGATCATCCTAATTTACTTACGTTGACAAGATTGTCAAAAGATTCAACATGTAGGATTCTAAGAAGGAATTCATTCCTTTCATACATGGAGTCACTCTCTCCAAAGGAATATCACCTAAGACCCTTAAGGAGATAGAAGACATGAGAAAGGTTCCCTATGCCTCTTCAGTATGGAGAATCGTGCATGCTATGTTGTCCATGTTGGAAGGGTTAGGATCCCTCATATGGATGGTCGTTTTGATCATGAGCCTCATCCCACGATAAATTAGATATCTAATACCATAGGTACAAAGATCCCAAAAATACAAATCTAACGACACCATGATCACCCAAATCCAACACCATTTACCCTTTCATCTCAAAACCCAAAGTCAGCATCGATTCTGATTGTTCAATCAGTCATTTTGATCATGAACCTCATTTTACATCAAATAAAAAATCTGAGACCAAAGATATGTAGATCTGAAAAATTAAAATCCAACGACACCAAGATCACCCAAGCCCGATACAATTTACCCATTCATCTTAAGACCCAAAGCCAGAACTGTTTCTGATCATCCGATCGAGGTCATTTTGATTTTGAACCTTATCTCACATCAAATCAGAAATCCATAACATAGGTAGGTAGAGTCCCAAAATCCAAATCCAGTGACACCAAGATTACCCAAATCTGACATTGTTTACTCCTTCATCTTAAGATCCAAAACCAGAACCAATTCTGATCATCTGATCAAGGTCATTTTGATTTTGAACCTCATCTTGCACCAATCATAAATCCAAGACTATAAGTACGTAGATCCCCAAAATCCAAATCCTATGACACCAAGATGACACAAATTTGGCATCGTTTACCCCTTCATTTTAAGACCCAAAGTTGGAACCAATTTCCATTGCCCGATCAGGGTCATTTTGATTGTGAACATCATCTCACACCAAATCAAAAATCCAAGACCATAGGTATGTGGAGCCCCAAATCCAAACCCGACTACACCAAGATCACCCAAATCTAACACCATTTACCCCCTTTATCCTAAGACCCAAAGTCAGAGCTGATTTTAATCGTCCAATTGGAGTCATTTGGATCCTGAACCTCATTTCATGTCAAATCAAACATCCAAAACCATAGGTACAAAGAGACTGAAAATACAAATTTGACAACACCAAGATCACCCAAATCCGACATACCCCTTTATCTTAAGGCCTAAAGCTGGAGCCGGTTCTAATTGTCCAATTAGGATCATATATTTTTTTATCATGAACCATATCCCACATGAAATTTGAAATCCAACCTTGAACAGGGATAGATATCGAAATTCTAAGTCCGACAGTATCAAGATTGCCCAATTCCAACCCTGTTAAGCCCTCCATCTTGAGACCTAAAGTTAGATTCGATATGGGCCCTCTGTTTGGAATCTTCTTCACTACAACTTCAAACCTAGGGCATCCCACGGCCAAACCCTTCCCCTAGCCTCTAGAACCATCTTAAAATTTAAAATCTAACCAACTAAGGAGCCTCTAATCAATCAAGCCAATCACCTAAACTTGGAATGTCCAATTTTGGTAAATTGGTGAAATTTTCCACTATCTTGATTGATTGATAGGATCTCTCTCAAAGCAATCTTGACAGCCCCTTCCCTCAATCAACCTCCCTCAAACAACCCTTTAAACCTTAGCCATTGATCTACCTAGACTTCCTATCTCAACCCTCCATTACCTTCTAAAACCCTTCTCAAAAGTCTATAAATACCCCCCTTCTCATATTTGAGATACAAAATCCAGCTTAGGGAGAGAACTCTACCCCCATTAAGCCTAGAGAGATTACCCTCACTCACTAGTCTAGACAATACCCCCTTCACGTCCCAAGTAGCTCCAACCATTGGCCCCCACCATTTTTCACATCCCTAGAGTACCCCATATCAATACTACAATGCAAAAAATCCCTAAGTCATTCTTTCTATAGGTACATGATGGTCACTTAAACCATCAAAGCACAAAAGGTGTCAAACCAATACTACACAAATGCTTGCGATGAATCCATAATTCATCACACATTTGCGATGAGCAAATAACTTGCATAGACATGAGATGAGCTTATGACCCAAAATGAGTTGTGATGAGCTTAGGACCCACGCGGACCAATGATGAGCTTAAGTTCATTGCACATCCGCAACTGGCGCAAGTTCATCATAGGTCTGAAAGAAGCAAAAGGAATATGTGCATCGTTGATGACATACGTGAATGACGCATGTGACGGGATGTTCCATAGGCTTAAAAAGGACACGCAAGATAAGTAGTGACGTCATTCATGCCATATCGGTTTGAGAGGGCCATGAAAGGAAGTAACACACATATATTATGAGAATGCTCAGACGAAAAGAAATTTCATCCTTGAAATATCTCATAAGACACGTGGTGAAACCCTAGTAGTATTCCCTAACAACTGACACCAAATCCAAGATTCCCTTTCATAATGGGAATCAAACACTTTTGTCTCCTTTCACTCAAGACCCCAAGATCTCTCCCTATAAATGGGGGCCCAACTCATAACGAGATAACCATTCTATCACTTCATTCTCCCTAGCCTTTAGCCTTTCTCCTACACTCGGCTTTCGTTTGTCCTTCAAGGAGACCCTCATATGTAGCCTTACCTCCCTACTCACACTTTCATCAATGGGGTATGCTTTGAAGCGCATTTGATTTTAAAAGAGTGCAGCAAGAAGTCTTAATAATGAAATAGTGTTCCAAACCAATTGGGCCACATCTCCAGCTATGTGAACACCAACCTTGTTGATACACGTTAAAGATCACGGCTTTTGGATTAAACAATAGGGAATTGGTTGCTTTCTTTTCTCGGTTATTCTAGAGAAGAATACTTCCAACCTTTTAGTTTTTGTAGCTTCATTGTTATGTTAGTTATTCTACTAAGGTAATTTCATTTCTCAAGAATTTCACTTTAAAGTAGTTGAATAGAGAATTCTTTTATCAAGGATTGCTTAGACATATAATTAGCATTATTGATTTTTTTTTATTTTACTTAGTAACCAATCTGCTTGGTTTTGCAATTTCTCTTGGCGTTACTTATTCCCCATCTATCATTGACCCAGACAAAAAACGTTAGACCAATGAATCCATTTTTTCCAAATGCCCATTTTACCCTTTTGTAATTCTCTCTCTCTCTCTCTCTCTCTCTCTCTCTCTCTCTCTCTCTCTCTCTCTCTCTCTCTCTCTCTCTCTTTAAGCTTTCAAATGTCCCAAGCCTATGCATCAGCATTACTTACAACCGATCCAGCATCTAGAAATGGCTCGATAGTGCCAAAAGTAGAGAAATGTTATTTGTTACAGTAGGTTTTGCACCAACCAGAGCACCACTAATGACTTACAAATGCTTAAATCAGGGTTTCAGCAAATGGGTTCCCATCGTTTTAGGGAATCATTCACCCTCTACTATTGTTGCCGCTGAAACAACCAAATGATTGCTGAAGGGATAGGAAACCATCATATGGACGCCCACGATTGCAGAATAAAAGGGGGGGCGAATTTCAAAAAATTTTCTTTCCCTTCAACTGGGAATCGAATTCCCTATTTAGAAAATCATATTTTCAATGATCATTCTTGAACCATAAACTGAACCAGATCTGAACCAAAAGGAGGAGAGAGAAATAATACCTGATACAGAGAAATAATATCTCTCAACGGAGGTGTTCACGCCCAAGGTAGAAACCAAAATCTGCTCCCACTGAAGATGGCGCAGTGTAAGGCGGAGCAGGTAGCTGAGACAAGCCACCCCAACCAACTTGGTGGCACCACAGTGTTAGCCTTGTCAGGATAGGTCTTCCCAGACCGACCCACTGGCTGTGAACATTCTAAACTAACACGAGACTCATTAAGTGTCCAGTTTAAGGGTATTACACAAAAACATACCAAGGGAACATTAATCAAATATGCACTTTTATTCATTTACAATAAACTCATAAAGTACATCATCTTGATTGAAGCTAAGGGCATACAAATGATTGCAACATTGAAGCAGAAAACAAAGGACCAATCAATAATCTTAAGTTAGGATTTTCAAATACCTAAACTGGTAGCACCTGAAAATGGTCTGACAATCTTTTCTCTTTTTAAAAATAGAAATTCCCACTCATGAGTGTTGATGGTGCGCAATCTGAGAACTCCTAGCTGGCAAGGGGCCACACTCTAAGATGGCGATGGACGGTACCTGAGAAGAAGAAAAGGATGAAGGATTCCAGGGGAGCTCGCCCGGCGGGAACACTCTGATACTTAAGTTAGAACACTGGGAGAGAATTTCTAAGAAGATGAAGAAAGCTAGAGTGCAGATAATGCAAATGCAATTCCCTTTGCCCCTTGAGGGTCGGGGTCTTTTTATACTGATGCCCAATCAAATCTGGCATAACCACCTCTGATTCTCTGCTGCAACCATTACGGTCAGAGCTGAGCTGGTGGGCGCAAGTAACCGTTATAGGGTATGGCCCTGTTAGGCAAGGGATGCTTGTCAAAGCCTGGCATGCACGATGCCGCCTGGCCAGAGACGTGGGTGCAGTCTCTAGATCTAGCAGGTATGGTTGTCAGGCGATACACCGAGTTACCTGGTACCGAGCTACTACTGACATGTCGAGGTGCTTCTACCTGAAGTAAGATTTTAAGGCGGCTACTTAGGTCTGGGCAGGAGCCTACTGGCGAGCTTACTCAAAGTGCCTTCAGTTCGGGATGTTCCTTACACAGGGATCTTAGATCAGGGTGCACCCTTCTTGACGAGGAGCTCGGGGGCTCCTTACTGAGGAGCTTGAGAGCTCCTTGCTAGGGAGGAGCTTGGGGCTCCTCACTTGGAGGGACCTCGGGGGGCTCCCCCTTTGGGAGAGAGCTCGGGGTAAATACCACCTTGTAGTGAGCTACTGCCCATGTCGACCTATCAGGATAGGCTCCAGTGAGCTCATCATGTCGAGTTGCGGCCAGGCTGTCATGCTGAGTTGTCACTTATGTCAAGTCATGTCCACGTGTCCCCCTATTACGAGGTCAGGCCAAATCACCCTTAATCAATTGCCCCCCACTCCCTGTGCTAGGGGTCTTGACACAGCGCAGGGAATTCACGGTGTGAAGGGTGGATTTCATTCGGAGTTCAAGTGTCCAGCCAGGCAACTCGTCAGTCGGACCAGTCCGTTGCTCGACTCAATCAAGGGTGACCCAGGTCATGTGCAGTTCACGCATGGATTGTTAGACAGTTTTGTATGCCCTTAGCTTCAATCTGATTTGATGTACTTTTGTTATTTAGTGGAAATAAATAAAGTGCATGTTTGATTCATGTTGTTTGGTTTAATTCTATGTAAAACCCTAAAACTGGACATTTATAGAGACTCATGTTAGTTTTAAATGTTCACAGCCGTTGGATAAGTCTGGGGAGATTTATCCTGCCAAGGCTGATACTGGTGTGCCACCAAGTGTTGGGATGGCCTGTCTCAGCCATCAGGGTAAGACCCGAGGCACATGCAGTATGGGATTACTTGAATCCTTGAACCGGACCAGATTTCCAGTATTGCCCTGGACCTTGGAGATAGATGGGCAAAACTGGAAAGTTACACCTGACCCCTAGACTCGATTATGACATTTCACTAGGTGTTGGATCAGACTGCCTTTGATATGCCAATCAGTGAGATCCTTAGCGGGGATCAAAACCTGGGTATGTTGGGGCAGTTTGAGAATTCATCTGAGTGGGTGATCATAGTGACAGAATCAGCCACTTTGTCGGACAAAGGGTAATGATCGGGAATGCACTCTCTCTGATGGAAACCAAACTGCCGACAGTTGATTTCAATCGTTGGAATTTTGTTTTGCAAAATTAATATATTTATATATATATGTACGGTTTCGAATTGTTTGCAAATGGTTTTAATTCCCGGGATCCATGTGAGAGGAGAGTGCGGCACTGTTCCTTGCAGCCGAGGGAGAGGTCCTCTCTTGTCGGGCAGTGCTTGATCATTAAGGGCTGAGAGGTTAAGTGTAAGACCATTGAGGATAATACCTGATGGGCTAATCTTGCACCTGCCCACAGTCCCTGGGTTTTTATAAGATGGCTTGGCCCAGGGACCACTTAATGTAAGTGTTGGGCCCATAGGGTCTATATGATGGACTCAAGGGGTTCATTGAGTTTTTCAGTAAATTCGGTTGGGCCTTGTATTAAAGGCTGGGCCGAACCCATGTGGCTGGTGTGTAGATCAATGCTTGGGTCCCACGCCATACAAAGAAGCCCAACTGGGCAGCAGATTGGAAAGTAATTAGACACTGAACACTTAATGGGCCAAAAGCCCATTTCGAGGTGGGCTGATATGATCACCCATCCATGGGGCGAATTTGAGATTAAAGTTAGTAAAAGGATTGGGCCTTTTAGCCTTATCCACTCTAAGAGATCAAATTCAAATTAGATTTGAATCTGGTAACCTCCTGATAAGATCAGGAGTAAGCTAACTCTATCTGCAGAAAGGATTAAGATTATCCCCTATCCAAATACTGATTTGGATTGGGATAACTCCTAAAAAGGAGGTTTCTTAATCAAGAAGAAAGGAGGAGATTTTGAACCACCTTGAAGAGGTATAGGATACCTCCTGCGAATTTAGATCTGATCTGATTTCATACTCTCAAGAAAAATAGAAAAAGCAGTTCAACCTTTTTCGTTTTGGAAATCTCCTCCTGCCGCCGCCATCTGCCATTGCAAGATTAGATCTTTGCAGAGAAGAAAGTCAAGAAATATGTTCTTGACATCAGTCTTGCAAGAAAGACTGAAAGGATTCAGTGTTTAGTACTTCCAGAGGATTCTTGTGAAGGATCCAGTGTGTAGGACGCACCCTGCTGGTTCTGTTCCATCCACAGCTGTGTCATCTTCAGCAGGAACGGATCTTGGAGCATTCTTTGGGCGTGAACACCAACTTTGGGAGATACTGCTTCTCCGGATCAGGTATATTCCTCCCATTTATCTTTTGGTACAGATCTGGTTTGATTATGGTTCAAGTAGGATCCTTGAATATTGTATTCTAAATTTAGGGAATATGATTCCCAGTTGAGAGAAGGTAGGAAATTTTTGAAATTTGCCCACCCATTCCGCAACCTTTATGGCGTCCATTAGATGGATCCTACCATTCTTTCATGGATGTCACACGATTTATAACTCCACGGACGTCAAAAAGGTGCTAAACCGATTTCACCTCGGGCATCGAGTAGCTGGTTTTCTTGAGAGTCGTCAAATCATCTTGATCTTGACCGTTGATGCCCAAGCATAGCAGCTATAAATTCTTCAGTTCGTCAAATCATCTCGCCTTGAGGTTACACAAAAAGTCCTCAGCATGAATTCTT
This sequence comes from Nelumbo lutea, assembly GCF_056320005.1. NCBI lineage: Eukaryota > Viridiplantae > Streptophyta > Magnoliopsida > Proteales > Nelumbonaceae > Nelumbo > Nelumbo lutea. The sequence goes on from NC_142684.1 coordinate 113,576,546, forward strand.
CAGTTCGTCCAACTTTCCCAGTCCAATTGTGTTTCCTTGGGTGTCTCCCTAGCTCCTTCTTTCAGTTCGTTTCTAGTTTTTCAATTTCGTAGTTAGCTTCCTTTAGCCCATTGATCAGTCTGTAGCTATGCCAAACCATAGCTATGACAATCTCTTAGGCGAGCCTTAGGTGGGTGCCCCGGCTCCAATAAATAGTCTATTGGATGAGCTCAAGGTGGATACCTCGAGTCAAGTAAGTACCTCTGAGGCACATTCCACTTACGAGGTGTGGAGGACCTCAGGTAACCCAGCATCCACCTCTAATCAAGGTCATGTACCAGACAAGTTCGGTCCTTCTACCATGATGGTAGACAGGCTTAGGGGCCTGATATCTCGGTACAACCTTCCTAGGGAGTACACCTACCACCTTCCTATGAGCGACTTCCCTTGAGAACACGATCGTAATGAGATCATGAATTTTGGGGAATAGCTCGCGGCCAGACTCCACCTCACACTACACCCCCTCATTGTTGAAGTGTTAAATCACTTCGATGTAACCATAGATCAGATCCACCCGAACTCTGTCTAAAACGTAGTCAGAACAATTTCCCTCTGCTTCGACTACTCCCTTCCTCTTGACCTTGAAATTTTTTCTTCCATCTTGTTGATAAAGAAGAATGCATCTAACGTTCTTCCTGAGCATAGGCGGACCTACTACCTGTTAGACAATGTTGTATGCCCTTGCCTTCAATCAAAATTATGTACTTTATGAGTTTATTGTAAACGAATAAAAGTGCATATTTGATTCATGTTCCCTTGGTATATTTCTATGTAATACCCTTAAACTGGACACTTAATGAGACTCGTGTTAGTTTAGAATGTTCACAGCCAGTGGGTCAGTCTACGGAGACCTATACTGATAAGGCTAACACTTTGGTACCACCAAGTCGATAGGGGTGGCTTGTCTAAGCTACCGGGGTGAGACCCTAGGCACTTACAGTGTAAGATTAATTGAATCTTTGAACTGGACCAGATTTCCAGTATTGCCCTGAACCTTGGAGATTGATGGGCAAAACTGGAAAATTACACCCGACCCCTAGACTCGATTATGATACTGCACTAGGTGTCGGATTGGGCTGTCTTTGATGTACCAATCAGTGAGATCCTTAGAGGGGGTCAAAACCTGGGTATGTTGGGACAGTCTGAGAATTCATTTGAGTGAGTGATCATAGTGACAAGATCAGCCCCTTTGTCGGACAAAGGTAATGATCGGGGATGCACTCTCACTGATGGAAACCAAGACTACCGGCAGCAGATTTAAATCGTTGAGATTTGTTTTTGCAAAATATATTTCATATGAGAATAAAAGTATATAAATTATGGTTTCGAAATGATTTGCAAAAGGTTTTAATTCCCAGGATCCAAACAAGAGAGAGTGCAACACTGTTCCTTGCAGTCGAGGGAGAGGTCCTCTCTTGTCGGGCAATGTATGATCATTATGGGCTGAGAGGTTAAGTGTAAGACCATTGAGGATAATACCTAATGGGCTAATCTTGCATCTGCCCACAGTCCCTGGGTGTTACAAGGTGGCTTGGCCCAGGGACCACTTAGGGTAAGTGTTGGGCCCATAGAGCCCATCTGATGGGTTTCACGGGGTGCATTGTCTTAAACAGTGTATTCGACCAGGCCTTGTAACAAAGGCTGGGCCGAACCCATGTGGCTGATGTGTAGATCAATGTTTGGGTCCCACGCCATACAAGGAAGCCCAACTGGGTAGCAATTTGGAAGGCTAAATGAATACATAACCTTAAATGGGCCTTAAGCCCATTTCGAACTGGGCTAATTTGATTAATCACTTAAGGGGTGAATTCTGAGATAGATCAACTGATAAGATTGGGCCCACACCCTATCCACTTAGAGAGTCCAAGATCTAAATAAGATTTAGATCTAGAAACTACCTAATTAGATTAGGAGATGGCTGATCTAATCTGCAGATAAGAAAAGGATTATCCCTTATCTTGAAGGGACTTCTAATCCAAATATGATTTGGGTTAGCAACTCCTAATGGGATTATGAGATGATCCCTTTAAGTCTATAAAAGGAAGAGGGGGTGGCAGCCTTTAGACACAACAATCACAAGCAACAGACAGTCTTGTCTTCAGAGCTGAAATCACAAAAGAGAGAATTATGCTCCCTGCAAATACTCTCTTGCCGCCTCCCTCCTACAGCCGCCGCCTACAGTAGTTCAATCTCCAGTTCTTGGGAGAAATCAAGACTGGATCTTGATTCCAATCTTTTGGAGAAAAGATTGGTGGGAGTTGTATTCACATGCCGTCCAGGTGATTCTTGAGAAGGATCAAGTTCTATTGGAAGAACACTATTGATTCTGCTTCACCCTACACTGCGCCATCTTCAATGGGAGCAGATTTTGATCCTACCTTGGGCATGAACACCTCCATTGAGAGATATTATTTCTCTGTATCAGGTATTATCTCTCCTGACTCCTTTTTGGTTCAGATCTGGTTCAATTTATGGTTCAACAATGATCCTTGAAAATATAATTTTCTAAATAGGGAATTCGATTCCCAATTGAAGGGAGAGAAAAATTTTTGAAATTCGCCCCCTTATTCCGCAATCTTTGGGCGTCCATATGATGGATTTCCTATCCCTTGACAACCTGTCCCCTCGCCCAGGCTTCAAGTTGTTACATAAGCTTCCCAGTAAAGTCCCAACCTGGAAACGGGACTACTTTGTAGTTCGTAACACTGCGGGGTGGCCTTTCCCCACTCACTAGAGGGTGGCCATTCAAGACTCCGGCATTAAGGTGGACAAGGATACAAGTGAGGTACTTCAGTCTTGGGCGGAGCTCGACTTCGACTACAAGGACTACCTTGCCAAGAACAAGCTTATTAAGGCCAGTTTGAGTCCTGGTAGGTTGCCTTGTTAAGAGTTTAGTATTTTTTCCTTCGGTAGTCAGTTTCTACTTCTTGGTGGCATTACTGATGTCGAACTCTATTGCAAGTGGCATGGAGCGATTTAGTGCGGAAAAACTCTTCGGCAAAATGAAGGAGAGAAAGAAAGTAGCTGCAAAGAGAGCTCGTATTGAATCTCCACGGGCTTCTACTCCCTATCCCGAGCGGCCTGTTGAGCGACCTATTGATGCTCCTCTGGTGATCAACTTGGAGGAGTCGAAGAACCCCTCACCTCGGGAGCCCAAGGCAATTGAGGAGTCTGTTCCCGAGACAACTACGTAGCCCGCTCCTCAGACTGCAGCCACTACTTCTGGAAGTGGGGAATCAACCCGGAATATTCTGAACCCAGAGTACAGCCTCTGGAAGAGCAAAGGGGTTGCATGTGCCGAGGAGGTCTCTAGCTAGGCTGAGCTACCGCCTGCTCAGCTCGGAGCTTGAGCAGCTACCCATTGAAGGGATAGGAAATCCATCACATGGACGCCCAAAGATTGCGGAATAAGGGGGCAAATTTCAAAAAAAAAAATCTCCCTTCGACTGGGAATCGAATTCCCCATTTAGAAAATCAAATTTTCAAGGATCATTCTTGAACCATAAACTAACCATATCTGAACCAAAAGGAGTAGGGAGAGATAATACCTGATATAGAGAAGTAGTATCTCCCAATGGAGGTGTTCACGCCCAAGGAATGATCCAAAATCTGCTCCCACTAAAGATGGCGCAGTGCAGGGTGGAGCAGAATCAGCAGTGTTCTTCCAAAAGAACTTGACCCTTCTCAAGAATCACCTAGACGGCTTGTGAATACAACTCCCACCAATCTTTTCTCCAAAAAGATTGGTATCAAGATCCAATCTTGATATCTCCCAAGAACTGGAGATCGAACTGCTGTAGGCGGCGGCAATGATGTGCATTAATCCATGGTGTACGTAAGAGCCACTGTCGAATGAGCATGGGCTAAGTACTTATTGACCATGTACGTAGCACATCACACATACAAACATCTCATGTAGGGATAAATTGATCCAATCAATTAATTATCTGTAAGGCCCATTGGAAGCCCATTGAAAATCCATAATATTAACCATTAATATTATCTAGGTATATGAGCTGAATTAGGGTTACCCAATTCGGCCCATATAGCTTTATCCTTTCAAATGGGCTTTTAGCAGTTTTAACTATTTAAAACTGGGCCTTGACAGGTTGGGCCGAATTAACCATTTAATTAAATATCAATCCTCAGGCCCATTAGTGGGAAAAATAGGGTTGACTTTCAGCCTTGATTAAACCCTAGATTTGGTCCAAACAATTTGAACCAATCTTGGTTCGAATGGGTCTAGGGTTTGATCTTTAATTAAATCTTAAATTCAAGAAAATAATCTGAAATTAAATAACTGATAAAAGAAAATCAAGAATTGGTTAATCAGGGTTGTTCGCACACTCCATCCTGCAAAACAGAGGTTAGATCACAAATTGCAGTTTCACAAACTGCAAACCGCAGATAGCGAATGTCCCATCTGCGATATCTCCCTTTCTGCGTCGCCATCTTTGATCCAAAATAAAATTAAATAGAAATCCTATTTCTATTACTAATTACATCAGATCGAATGCCTATACATTGAGTCTAAAAAAAAAAATTATTTACAGACCAAATGTAATAAATAAATTCAAGAAACTGCAAATCTTGCAATTCTCCCTGCACAAATCAAGAATTCGATCTCCTCTTGTACGAATAGCCCATAAATCAAGAAAATCGTATAGAACTATTCTAAATAATAATCAGATTTATATAAAATTAATTTCAAATTATTTGCCCATCAATTTTGGGAACAAATTTCCCAAAACCCATATCTACGCAAATTGGGTAGAACACCTTCTCCCCATTTGCGCAGGTTCAGATCTAAAACAGAATGGTTCAAGATTTTAACCATGGCTCTGATAACACTGAAGGGATAGGAAATCCATCACATGGACGCCCAAAGATTGTGGAATAAAGGGGCGAATTTCAAAAAAAAAAATTCTCCCTACAACTGGGAATCAAATTCCCCATTTAGAAAATCATATTTTCAAGGATCATTCTTGAACCATAAACTGAACCAGATCTGAACCAAAAGGAGTAGGGAGAGATAATACCTCGTACAGAGAAGTAGTATCTCCCAATGGAGGTGTTCACGCCCAAGGAAGGATCCAAAATCTGCTCTCACTGAATATGGCGCAGTGCAGGGTGGAGCAGAATCAGCAGTGTTCTTCCAAAAGAATTTGATCCTTCTCAAAAATCACCTAGACGGCTTGTGAATACAACTCCCACCAATCTTTTCTCCAAAAGATCGGTATCAAGATCCAATCTTGATATCGCCCAAGAACTAGATATCGTACTGCTGTAGGCGGCGGCTGCAGAAAGGAGGAGGCAAGAGAGTATTTGCAGGGTGCAGATTCTCCCTTCTTGTGATTTCAGCTTTGAAGACAAAAATGCGTATTTTTGCATGTCATGTCTAAAGGCTGCCGCCCCCTCTTCCTTTTATAAACATAAAGGGGTCAACTCCTAATCCCATTAGGAGTTGCTAACCTAAATCATATTTGGATTAGAAGTCCCTTTAAGATAAGGGATAACTCTAATCTTATCTGCAGATTAGATCAGCAATCTCCTAATCTAATTAGGAGGTTTCCAGATCTAAATCTCATTTAGATCTTGGACTCTATAAGTGGATAGGGTGTGGGCCCAATCCTATCAGCTGATCCATCTCAGAATTCGCCCCTTAAGTGACTAATCAAATTAGCCCAGTTTGAAATGGGCTTAAGGCCCATTTAAGGTTATGTATTCATTTAGCCTTCCAAATTGCTACCCAGTTGGGATTCCTTGTATGGCGTGGGACCCAAATATTGATCTACACATCAGCCACATGGGTTCATCCCAGCCTTTGTTACAAGGCCTGGCCAAATACACTATTATGGATAGTGCACCCCCTGAAACCCATCAAATGGGCTCTATGGGCCCAACACTTACCCTAAGTGGTCCTTGGGCCAAGCCACCTTGTAACACCTACGGAGTGTGGACAGATGCAAGATTAGCCCATCATGTATTATCCTCAATGGTCTTACACTTAACCTCTCAGCCCATAATGATCATACATTGCCCGACAAGAGAGGACCTCTCCCTCGACTGCAAGGAACAGTGTTGCACTCTCTCTTGTTTGGATCCTGGGAATTAAAACCTTTTGCAAATCATTTCGAAACCATAATTTATATACTTTTATTCTCATATGAAATATATTTTGCAAAAACAAATCTCAACGATTGAAATCTGCTGCCGGTAGTCTTGGTTTCCATCAGTGAGAGTGCATCCCTGATCATTACCTTTGTCCGACAAAGGGGCTGATCCTGTCACTATGATTAAACACTCAGATGAATTCTCAGACTGTCCCAACATACCCAGGTTTTTACCCCCGCTAAGGATCTCACTGATTGGTACATCAAAGACAGCCCAATCTGACACCTAGTGCAGTATCATAATCGAGTCTAGGGGTCGGGTGTAACTTTCTAGTTTTGCCCATCAATCTCCAAGGTCCAGGGCAATACTGGAAATCTGGTCCAATTCAAAGATTTAATTAATCCTACACTGTATGTGCCTAGGGTCTCACCCCGGCAGCTGAAACAAGCCACCCCAACCGACTTGGTGGCACCACAGTGTCAGCCTTGTCAAGATAGGTCTCCGCAGACTGACCCACTGGCTGTGAACATTCTAAACTAACACGAGTCTCATTAAGTGTCCAGTTGAAGGGTATTACACAGAAACATACCAAGGGAACATGAATCAAATATTACACAGAAACATATCAAAGAATCAACCCGCGCAGCCCACTCTTATCTAAAACTAGCTCACAACCAAATCCATCGACTGGAGGGCGACGCACTATCTCGGAAAGAGCTAGTTGTGTTGTTGATGTCAGAGAAGGAGGGATGGCAGCGCGAGAAGGAGGAGTGGCAGTGCAAGAAGGAGGAGTGGCAGCGCGAGAAGGAGGAGTTGCTGTGCAAGGTGAAGAACCTTGAGTCGGAAAGGAGAACCCTGGAGTGTCGGGTTGAGAACCTTGAAGCTGATGTTAAGGAGCAAACTGACATCCTTCTTGGTGCTATGGAGGAGGCCAAGGTCAAGGTCATCCAAGACTACATGATGTCAGAGGAGTTCGACGGGGTGATGGTGGATTCCTACTACTCGATGTAAGCACTATCACTACCTTGTGGGTCATAGGGGAGGTAGCCCGCTTAGCCGTCGAGGACCCGGATTCTAAGGAGGAGGGTGACGAAGACATCAGGGAAGCCGACGCTACTGACCTGGCTATCGATCAGGTCGGCACCCCTGCTGAGGTTCCATGCGAGAAGTCCTCCAAGTAGTCTGAATGGTCCTTGTACTGAGACTGTGAGCTCAGTTTTTCTTTTCCTCTTTTTGTACCGAACTCATTGTAATGAAATTCTGGTAATGAAATATGTTTCTTTTCTAAGTGTTGTGCATTTGACCTTCTTGTGCAATTATTCTTTTTTATCAGAATAATGGGTGTAAGGGTTTCCCTGAACTATCAAGCTATTGAGCTAAGTACTAAAAGTGGAGGTTTCTCAGCTATTGTTACCCCGAATTGTCTCCCAGTACTTAGTAGGGGTAACTTTAGGATGTACACTAGGGCGAGCAACATAGTAGGGTATATGCCCGAACAGTCTGCACTTGGGATACTTAAGTTGACATCAGTTGTCCCTAACGGGTTCAACCTGTTGTATGCCAGGGCGGGCTATGCATCATAGGGTTCACACCCGAGCTACCCGTGCCTTGGAATTAAAAGTACTTGGCCCATGCCAACGAAGCGACTAGATTTTATGTGGTGTCGAGGTCTTTTGTTAGCTTGGCGCTTTAGCCCTTAGGCTGGGGGAGCGACTTATAATCCGCTCTCCTAGAGTTCACCCATGCCAAAGAGGTGACTGGGTGTCGAGGTCCTTAGCTCGGCGTTTTGGCTCTTAGGCTGGGAGAGCTACTTAATAGTCCACTCCTCGGGAGTTCGCCCATGCCGAAGAGGCGACTGGGCACCAAGGTCCTTAGCTTGGCGTTTTAGCCCTTAGGCTGGGGGAGCGACATAGTCCACTCTTTTGGAGTTCGCCCATGCCGAAGAGGCAAATAGGTGTCGAGGTCCTTAGCTTGGCGTTTTAGCCCTTAGGCTGGGGGAGTGACTTGTGGTCCACTCAGCTTGGTAATTACATGTAATATTGCCTCAGGTTGACAATATTCCATGCTTGAGGTACCTGCTTTCCTTCTAGGGTTTCGAGCTCATACATTCCTTCCCCGAGAACCCGCTTTACTCGATAGGATCCTTTCCAATTTGGCCCAAGCTTACCAACACAGGGCTCAGGTACTATGACTTTACGAAGAACCATGTCTCCAACACAGAGGTTCCGCTTCTTGACCCTGGCATTATAGTACCGAGCTACTCTCTGTTGGTAGGCCGCGGTCCTAATGTATGCAAGGTCCCGTACCTCGTCAAGTAGGTTGAGGTTGGTGCATAGCTCATCTTCATTTGCATTGTCGTCATACACCTCGAGACGTAGGGTGGGAACCTCGATCTCGGCTGGGATGACTGCCTCGGTGTCGTAAGTGAGATTGAAGGGGGTCTCACCCATTGCAGTCTTCACCGTAGTTCGATAAGCCCATAATACGCTGAGTAGCTTGTCCACCCATAGTCCCTTGGTTCGGGCTAGGCGTGCCTTCAATCTGTGGAGTATGGCTCTATTTGTGACCTCTGCTTGGCCATTCACTTGAGGGTGGGACACCGAGGTAAAATTATGTTGAATTCCCATGTCTTTGCACTAGTTCCAGAAGATGTTATGCACATTCCGTGTTGTGATCATTGCAAGAGGTTTGGCCTCCACCCACTTAGTGAAATAATCGACTGCTACCACTAAGAACCTCCTTTATCCTGTCGCTGGTGGAAATGGTCTGAGTATATCGATCCCCCATTTTGCAAAAGACCACGGACTGGTGAGGTATTTTAGGTCGGCAACAGGCTGGTGGTGGATGTTGGCATGCTTCTGACATTTGTTGCACTTTCGGACGAACTCAATTGCATCAACCTTCATTGTTGGCCAGTAATACCCCTATCGTAGCACTTTCTAGGTGAGAGCCCTGCCTCCCAAGTGTCCACAGCACAGGCCCTCATGAGTGTCGCAGAGGACAAGCTCGGCCTCGGAAGGTCACAAGCAGCGCAAATAGGGGAGCGTGTAAGATTTTTGGTACAACCGTTCATCTATCATGACGTATTTGGTTGCTTAACGCTCTACCCTTCTAGCAGCATTACGATCTATCGGGAGGGTCCTATGCAGCAGAAAGCTCGCAAACGGATCAATCTAGCTCGGCTCTGCTTGCACGATAGGACCGACCTTCTCTGCCCCCCCCCCCCCAAGAATGCTAGTCTGAGGCAAGTTCTCTATGTACACGGTTCTCATGGTATTATCACTTGTGCTGGCTAACTGGGACAGGGCATCGGCCTCAGCGTTCTTAGATCTTGGGATTTGTTTGATGAAGTGGGACTGGAAGTTGAGCAGAGCCTCTCTTACTTTGGCTAAGTAGGCGACCATGGTTGACTCACGAGCTTCATATTCACCTGTGACTTGGTTGACCACGAGTTAGGAGTCACTACAGATAATGATGTGCTTGGCTTTCACCTCATTTACTAGAGCTAGCCCAGCTATTAATGACTCATACCCCGCTTCATTGTTGGACGCAGCGAACTCAAAGCGTAGCGCGTACTCCAGTTTCGCACCGCTTGGCCCGTACAAAACGATTCCAGCTCCGCTGCCTTGCTGATTTGATGAGCCATCCACATGAAGGATCCCGGGCTCCTTATTCTAGTACGGATTTAATCTAACTAGGAGAGAAGCCGTGTTGGTTGCTCCCTCGCGATAATCGGGCTCATCCAGTCTGGGAACTTTGGTGCTGAAACTACATTCTACAACAAAGTCAGCTAAGGCTTGAGCCTTGATAGCAGTTCGCAGCTTGTACTGGATGTCGTACTCGCTGAGCTCGATGGCCCACTTCGTCAACCTACCAGACACCTCGGGCATGAGCAAGACTTGCCTCAGAGGTTTATTGGTGAGAACAACGATAGTATGAGCTTGGAAGTACAGTCGAAGCTTTCGAGCTATAACAACTAGAGCATACACCAACTTTTCAATCTCTAGATATCTCATCTCTACCCCCTGCAACACTTTGCTAACATAGTAGATAGGCCGTTGGACCCGATCTACCTCTTTTATTAGTATCGAGCTGACTACCTCATCACTCGCGGAGAGGTATAGCTCCAAAGTATCTCCCACCTCGGGTTGGGTTAAGGTCGGGATGTGGGTGAGGTACTTTTTGAGTTCGTCGAAAGCGAGCTGACAGTCTTCGGTCCATTCAAAGCCTTTGCTTTTAAATGCTTTGAAAAAAGGCAGGCAGTGATCTGCTGATCAGGACATGAAGCGGCTCAGGGCGGCTATGCGGTCGTTCAACCTCTGAACCTCCTTCAATTTCTGATGTGGTCTCATGTCTAAGATTGCCCTAATTTTTTCAGGGTTAACCTCAATGTCACGTTGGTTGACGATGTAACCTAGGAATTTACCCGATGTGACACCAAAAACGCACTTGTTTGGGTTTAGTTTCATGTTAAATCTACGCAAAATTTTAAAGACAGAATGCAATTCTTTTATTAAATAACTTGAAAACAAAGTTTTGACGACCATGTCATCTACATAGCATTCTATTTTCTTGCCAATCAATGGATCAAACAATTTGTTTACAAGTCTTTGGAATGTTGCCCCGGCGTTTTTCAGTCCAAAGGGCATGACCTTGTACTAGTACAAGCCGAGCTCGATTATGAAGGTTGTCTTTTCTTCGTCAGCAGGGTCCATCTTGATCTGGTTGTAGCCCAAATAGGCATCTAAGAAACTACGCAACTCATGCCCTGAGGTTGCGTCCACCAGACGTTCGATCCTGTGGAGTGGGAAATAGTCCTTTGGGCAAGCTCGGTTCAGGCCACTATAATCGACGCATATGCACCATTTACCGTTAGCCTTTTTTAGCAGAACAGGGTTGGCTACCCAGCTCGAGTAATGAACTTCGCTGATAAATTCAGCTGCAATGAGCTTCCCGACCTCCTCGTCAACTGCACTCCAGCGCTTTGGGGGTAGGTTGCGTTTCTTCCTAACTACAGGATCAGTGTTCAGTTTGTGAGCGATGATGCTTTATGAGAATAAAATTTATCATTGTTAGACAGTTTTGTATGCCCTTAGCTTTAATCAAAATGATGTACTTTATGAGTTTATTGTAAATGAATAAAAATACATACTTGATTCATGTTCCCTTGGTATGTTTCTCTGTAATACCCTTAAACTGGACACTTAATGAGACTCGTGTTAATTTTGAATGTTCACAGCCAGTGGGTCGGTCTGGGGAGACATATCCTGACAAGGTTGACACTGTGGTGCCACCAAGTCGGTTGGGGTGGCTTGTCTCAGCTACCGGGGTGAGACCCTAGGCACATACAGTGTGGGATTAATAGAATCTTTGAACTGGACCAGATTTCCAGTATTGCCCTGGACCTTGGAGATTTATGGGCAAAACTGGAAAGTTACACCCGACCCCTAGACTCGATTATGATATTGCACTAGGTGTCAGATTGGACTGTCTTTGATGTACCAATCAGTGAGATCCTTAGCGGGGGTAAAAACCTTGGTATGTTGGGACTGTCTGAGAATTCATCTGAGTGGGTGATCATAGTGACAGGATCAGCCCCTTTGTCGGACAAAAGTAATGATTGGGGATGCACTCTCACTGATGGAAACCAAGACTACCGGTAGCCGATTTCAATCGTTGAGATTTGTTTTGTTAGACAGCTTCAATCAAAATGATGTACTTTATGAATTTATTGTAAATGAATAAAAGTGCATATTTGATTCATGTTCCCTTGGTATGTTTTTGTGTAATACCCTTAAACTGGACACTCAATGAGACTCGTGTTATTTAGAATGTTCACAACCAGTGGGTGGGTCTGGGGAGACCTATCCTGACAAAACTGACACTGTGGCTTGTCTCAGCTACCGGGGTGAAACCAGGGCACACACTGAAGGGATAGGAAATCCATCACATGGACGCCCAAAGATTGCGGAATAAAGGGGGCGAATTTCAAAAATTTTTCTTTCCCTTCAACTGGGAATCGAATTCCCTATTTACAAAATCATATTTTCAATGATCATTCTTGAATTATAAACTGAACCATATCTGAACTAAAAGGAGGAGATAGGGATAATACCTGATACAGAGAAATAATATCTCTCAATGGAGGTGTTCACGCCCAAGGTAGAAGCCAAAATCTGCTCCCACTAAAGATGGCATAGTGCAAGGTGGAGCAGAATCAGTAGTGTCCTTCCTAAGAACTTGATTCTTCCCAAAAATCACCTGGATGGCTTGTGAATACAACTCCTACCAATCTTTTCACCAAAAGATTGGAATCAAGATCCAATATGGATTTCCCCCAAGCAATGGAGATCGAACTGCTATAGGCGACGGCTGCAGGAAGGAGGCGGCTAGAGAGTATTTGCAGGGTGCAGAATTCTCTCTTCTGTGATCTCAGCTCTGAAGACAAGATAGTTGGTTGTCTGTTGTGATGTGTCTAAAGGCTGCCGCTCCCTCTTCCTTTTATAAACTTAAAGGGATCAGCTCCTAATGCCATTTGGAGTTGCTAACCCAAATCATATCTGGATTAGAAGTCCCTTTAAGATAAGAGATAATCCTTGTCTTATCTATAGATTAGATCAGCCAACTCCTAATCTAATTAGGAATTTTCCAAATCTAAACCTCGTTTACATCTTGGACTCTCTGAGTAGATAGGGTGTGGGCCCAATCCTATCAGCTGATCTTATCTCAAAATTCGCCCCTTAATGACTAATCAAATTAGCCCAGTTCAAAATGGGCTTAAGGCCCATTTAAGGTTATGTATTCATTAAGCCTTCCAAACTGCTGCCCAGTTCGGCTTCCTTGTATGGCGTGGTACCCAAACATTGATCTACACATCAGCCACATGGGTTCAGCCCAGCCTTTGTTACAAGGCATGGCCGAATACACTGTTATGGACAGTGCACCCCCTGAAATCCATCAAATGGGCTCTATGGGCCCAACACTTACCCTAAGTGGTCCCTAGGCCAACCCACCTTGTAACACACAGGGACTGTGAGCAGATGCAAAATTATCCCATCAGGTATTATTCTCAATGGTCTTACACTTAACCTCTTATACCATAATGATCATACACTGCCCGACAAGAGATGACTTCTCCATCGGCTGCAAGGAACAATGTTGCACTCTCTCAAGTATGGATCTCGGGAATTAAAACCTATTGCAAATCATTTCGAAACCATAATATATATACTTTTATATCTCATATAAAATATATTTTGCAAAACAAATCTCAACGATTGAAATCGGTTGCTGGCAGTCTTGATTTCCATCAGTGAGACTGCATCCCCGATCATTACCTTTGTCCAACAAAGGGGCTGATCCTGTCACTATGATCACCCACTCAGATGAATTCTCAGACAGTCCCAACATACCCAGGTTTTGACCCCCGCTAAGGATCTCACTGATTGGTACATCAAAGACAGCCCAACCCGACACCTAGTGCAGTATCATAATCGAGTCTAGGGGTCAGGTGTAACTTTCCAGTTTTGCCCATCAATCTCCAAGGATCAGGGCAATACTAGAAATCTGGTCTAGTTCAAATATTCAATTAATCCCACACTGTGTGTGCCTAGGGTCTCACCCGGGTAGCTGAGACAAGCCACCCCAACCGACTTGGTGGCACCATAGTGTCAGCCTTGTCAGGATACGTCTCCCCAAACCGACCCACTGACTGTGAACATTCTAAACTAACACGAGTCTCATTAAGTGTCTAGTTTAAGGGTATTACACAGAAACATACCAAGGGAACATGAATCAAATATGCACATTTATTCATTTACAATAAACTCATAAAATACATCATTTTGATTGAAACTAAGGGCATACAAAAATTGTCTAACAGCTCCCACTTGCACTTAGGTCCAATCAGGTACTAGTCAGAGTCCCATACTTTCCACGTGTTTCATAAACTCTTTCTGTGTCAGTGGCTTAGTCAATGGGTCTACCTCATTCTCCGCTGATGCTACCTCTTACTATCATCCTCCCGTAGGTCCAGTGTTGTCATACAACAATGGAATGGGTGATGTGCTAAATTCCAAATTCAGGAATGAACACCTTCATTCATAAGGCAACCTCACTTACGGCAATGCACTCGGCTTTGGTTGTGGACTATTAATTTGCTACTTAGGACCCCTGTTTGCTGACATTCAAGAAACAACACACGATCTTATCATGAAAACAAATCCAGATGTAGACTTTCTATCATCTGGATCCAACTACAAATCGGCATCTGTATACCCTTGGATCTATAGTGACCTACTATCGAATACTAGACAAAACTCTTTTGTCCTTCAAAGGTACTTATGTATGTTTTTCACAGCAGTCCAATGCTCCTACCCTGGGATGGCCTGAAATCTACTTACTACACTCAATGCCTGAGCAATGTCAGGGCGAGTGCACAACATGGCATACATGATGTTCCCTACGGCAGAGGCATAGGGAACGTCTTTCATGCCATCAATCTCCTCAGAAGTCTTGGGAGACATCTTCTTGGAGAGAGTGACTCCGTGCCTGAAAAGAACATTTCTTTTCTTGGTGTTTTCCATGCTATATCTTTTGACTATTTTGTCAATGTAGGCAGATTGAGATAATCCTATTATCCGCTTCGATCTATCTCTATATAGTCGAAGATCCAGTATATAGGAGGCCTCTCCAAGATCTTTCACCGTAGTCAACAGTCCTACATCATTCCCAATGAGTAGAATGTCATCTACATATACAACCAAGAAGGTAACCTTATCTCCATTGTACTTCCTGTAAACACAGGGTTAATCCGGATTCTGCTCAAAGTCAAAAATGATTTGATGGCAGAGTCAAAACGGATGTTCCAACTTCTAGAAACTTGCTTAAGTCCATAAATGGATCTATTAAATTTACATACCATGTTTTCCTGACCCGTAGCTATGAAGCCTTGCGGCTGCTGCATATAGATATCTTCAGTAAGATCTCCATTCAGGAATGCAGTTTTGACATCCATTTGCCAAATCTCATAATCATGGTATGTTGCTACAGCTAACAGGATCCTAATGGATTTAAGCATGACCATAGGCGAAAAGGTTTCCTCATAATCGATGCCCTCTTTCTGAGTGTACCCTTTCACCACCAGACGAGCTTTGAAGGTCTCGACTCTACCATCGGGGCCCTTCTTCCACTTGTAAATCCATTTGCAACCGATTGCTTTTACCCCGGAGGGTGGATCTACTAGAGTCCAGACTCCATTGGTCTCCATTGAGTCCATCTCCGCTCTCATGGCCTCCACCCACTTCTAGGAATCTATGTCCAACATAGCTTCTGCGTAAGTCACGTGATCCTCCTCGCTAGTCAAGGTTTCCACCAGATAACTATCCTGGTCATAACCATAACGGACTGGTGGCCTGGATACCCGAGTGGATCTTCTAGGTTGGTCACTACCTGGAACTTGTGGGACATCTCCCACTGCTCCTGAGCTCTCCTCATCAAGAACAATTTCCTGACGATGGGTGTCCATGATATAATTGGTCTCCAAGAACTGGGCATTTCGACTGCAGAACACTTTCTGCTCACTTAGGTCATAGAAAAGGCGACCTACAGAGCCTGTTGGGTAGCCAACAAACAGGCAACGACTGGTCTTGGATTTCAACTTGTCTGCACTTGTTTATTTTAACGTGTGATGGACAACCCCAAATCTTCAAGTGTCTGACACTTGGTTTCTTTCCAGTCCAAAGTTCATATGGAGTGTTCGGAACCGATTTGGTTGGAACCCGATTCAGCACGTAAATCGCAGTCTCTAATGCGTAACCCCAAAATGATGTGGGTAACTTTGAGTGTATGAGAAGTGACCGGACCATATCCAATAAGGTCCTATTCCTCCTCTCTGAAACACCGTTAAGTTGTTGTGTAGCAGGATAAGCTAATTGTGATATTATCCCTTTGTCCTTTAAGTAGTCCATGAACTCGTCAGAGAGATACTCGCCACCTCGATCAGATCAAAGGGCTTTAATTTCTCTCCCCAATTGTTTCTCGACCTCTTGTCTAAACTATTTGAACTTTTCAAAAGATTTATACTTGTGTCTCATTAGGTACACGTAACCATAACGTGAAAAATCATCTGTGAAGGTGATGAAACACACGTGTTGATTTCGTGTCCTAATACTCAGGGCACCACATACATCAGTATGTATTAGGTCAAGTGTGCCTGTACATCTTTCAGGCTTACCGTCAAATGGCCGTTTCATCATCTTGCCTTGTAGGCAATGCTCATAGGTGGGAAGATCTTCTACAGTTAAAAAATTCAAAGGACCATCCTTTGCCAACCTTGTGATTCGGTCAGCACCGATGTGGCCAAATCGGTAGTGCCACAGACACGTGGGATTAACTGTATCACGGGCTCTCTTCTTGGGGATTTCAGCCAACGTAGTTTTGGTTATTTAGTTTCTAGAGAAGGATGTAGAACATAAAGACCGTTCATCAGTTCCCCATATGCAATGAATCTGTTATTTCTTTTAATAGTAATCGTATTACTAAAAAAGACAGAATAACCATCTGCACATAGTTTTGAAACAAAAACCAAATTTCTTCTTAAAATTTGTACATAAAGACAATCATTCAGTACAATTTTTCCTTCTCTAAAAATTAACTTCACGGTTCTTATTGTCGCGGCCGCAACAGTTGCAGTAGTCCCCAAGTAGAGAGTGACTTCTCCTTCACTCAGCCTTCTGCTTACCTTGAACCCCTGCAGTGAGTTACACGCATGAGTTGAAGCCCCGGAGTCAATACACCAGGACGCAGAAGCTACCAATAAATCGGTTTCTATAACACAAGTTTTGAAATTACCTTTCTTAGATTCCAGGTAGGCAGGACAATTCCGTTTCCAGTGGCCGGTCTTCTTGCAGAAGTGACAGGCATCCGATGCTTTGTCTTTCTTATGTCTTTTGCTCTTAGTGGCTTTCTTCTGAGGCTTCTTTGCCTTCCTCTTTCTCTTGCCCGTTTTGCTAGTTTCAACAAGCATAGCTACAGGATCATCATTTTTAATCAGTTCTTCAGCTCTTTGCAACATATTGCTGAGCTCTTGCAAACTATCATTCAACTTGTTCATGTTATAGTTCATGATGAACGGATTAAAGGAAGGAGGCAAAGAATTAAGGATAGCATCTATCTGGGTTGCGAGGTCCAACCCGGATCCAAGAGCCTCCAGCTCGTTGATGTAACCCATCATCCGAAGACAATGGTCGTGAACTTGTTGGCCCTTGGACATTTGAGTGGTCATGAACTGCTTCAAGACCTTTTGCCGAGTAGAACGATTCTGCTCTTCATACATCATCCTCAGGCTGTCCAATATGTCCTTGGCAAGTTCGATCTGATCGAACTGCCTCTGCATTGGGTTGTCCAAGGAGGCGATGATGTAACACTGGGCTAGGGAGTTGTGGCTGATGTGTAGATCAATGTTTGGGTCCCACGCCATACAAGGAAGCCCAACTAGATAGTAGTTTGGAAGGCTTAATGAATACATAACCCTAAATGGGCCTTAAGCCCATTTTGAACTGGGCTAATTTGATTAATCTTTAAGGGGCGAATTCTGAGATAAAATCAGTTGATAGGATTGGACCCACACCCTATCCACTCAGAGAGTCCAAGATCTAAATGAGGTTTAGATCTAAAAACTTCCTAATTAGATTAGGAGATGGCTGATTTAATCTGCAGATAAGATAAGGATTATCACTTATCTTAAAGGCACTTCTAATCCAGATATGATTTGGGTTAGCAACTCCTAATGGGATTAGGAGCTGATCCTTTTAAGTCTATAAAAGGAAGAGGGGGCGGCAGCCTTTAGACAACATCACAACAGACAACCAACAGTCTTGTTTTTAGAGCTGAGATCACAGAAGAGAGAATTCTGCACCCTACAAATACTCTCTAGCCGCCTCCTTCCTGCAGCTGCCGCCTATAGCAATTCGATATCCATTGCTTGGGAGAAATCAAGATTGGATCTTGATTCCAATCTTTTGGAGAAAAGATTGGTGGGAGTTGTATTCACAAGCCATCCGGGTGATTCTTGAGAAGGATCAGGTTCTTTTGGAATAACACTACTGATTCTCCTCCACCCTGCACTGCGCTATCTTCAGTGGGAGCAGATTTCGGATCCTACCTTGGGTGTGAGCACCTCCATTGAGAGATACTATTTCTCTGTATCAGGCATTATCTCTCCCTACTCCTTTTGGTTCAGATCTAGTTCAGTTTATGGTTCAAGAATGATCCTTGAAAATATGATTTTCTAAATAGGGAATTTGATTCCCAGTTGAAGGGAGAGAAAATTTTTTGAAATTCGCCCCCTTTATTCCGCAATTTTGGGCGTCCATGTGTTGGATTTCCTATCCCTTCAATCATATTTGTATCCCCTAATATTCTATCTTTTATACTGAATTAGTATTTAGTTAGACTCATATTTCTTGTAATTCGGTGCAGGGCAAGGAAAGAAGTCGCAAGAAGAAAAACAAGGCTAATCGGATGGGTTTGCACAGTTTCGACAACGATCAGTAATCTAAGCCTAACTTTCATATCTGGGGACCAATTGGGATGATTCAAAATTTATTGGAAATAAAAGAGAGAAAGCTACAACTTTCATGTTTTGGGCTTTCGCAGATTCGGCCTACATCAAAGTCAAATCTGGGCCCAAAGACGGAGCAATTTTGTAGTGAGGCCAAGTTCCCAACTGAAGCCCATCTCGCAGAAGAACATTGAGGCGGCCCAAGATATTAAAGCAGCCCATTCGAATTCAAGAATTCGAGAGTCCTCCTAGATTTAAATTTTTAAATGTAATTCCAGAAAGATTAGGAAAGATTTAGATCATAAGATAGGATAGGATAGGAGGAGCTTGGATCAAGGCTGGATTATCCATTCTTGAGATAACTCCAAGTAATTGTAAGATATATGAGAGGGGGGCGTACCAACCCTAGGGGTATCAAGGATGAACTGGATTGCAGATCTATCAAGAGGAGATCAAACAAATCAATCAACAATTGGAGGAATTCCTGAAGTCCCTCTGAACTCTGAAGTGAATGAAGAAGGTCTTCAAGAACTTCAAGAAGGAGGTGGCGGAAAGAAGAAGAGGAGAGCTCAGCACCCTGGGCCAATTCATGAGTTCTTTCTTTCATCTTGTTTGCTTTATTTCCTTTATTATAAATTGATTTGTTTTTAGCTAGGGTTGTGGAAAGCCGAACCATGATAATGAATATATTTTTATTATTATGATTTATCCAAAATTGTGATTTCCATATAGTCTATGAATTATTTACTTAATGCGATTAGGAGTGGCCATCTCTTAGTTGATTCGGTGTATATGAATGAATCGGGAGAGGAATTTATATACTCGACCACATAGTTCATGGTGTGAATTGAATGGTATATAGGGATATATACATATGATTCATCTGAATATATGAGTTTTTCTGGCACTTCATGCATTTCTATTATTGAGAACTCTAGTCGAGGGATCGAGGGGTTACTTGATAGAAATAGGTTTAATATATATTGGAAAAGAATATTAAATAAAATTGGGAAAAACTTCAACTTATGGGAATAACAATTAATCTTGGTTAATTGCATCCATCAATATTCATTAGATTGGTTGGGCAGACCTAAAGCCCTAGCGTTTTCATCCTTTGCATATTCGGTTGTTCATTGTCCTTGCTTTTATTTTATTTTTTTTCTATTTTTATTTTCAGTAGTTCTTACTCTTAAATCTAAATTTCAATTGTCCAAATCATTAGGGAAGACTATACTTCTAATACTTATTTTGTTAAATCCCCATGGGAACCATATTTTTATACTACTTGATAACTAGTGCACTTGCTAGGGTTATATTTATAATTATCAATGCTAGGGTCTATGCCAGGCAACTCTGCCGCAGACCATGCAAAAACATCTAAATTTCTAAATAAAAAACTTACCAGTTGAGATCGTAGAGGCTCCTCGACTGAAGTGTCGATCTGAAGTGTTCGAGTTGGGTCCTCTATTGAAGTTGGCACGAAAACAGTCTCTTCCGTAGGTGAAGCTCGCTCTTCGCAATGCTCCGCAGGTCACTCCAGTTCGAGGTCATCTATGAAAGAATGGTAGGATCCATCTAATGGACGCTATAAAGGGGTTGCGGAATGGGTGGGCGAATTTCAAAAATTTCCTACCTTCTCTCAACTGGGAATCATATTCCCTAAATTTAGAATACAATATTCAAGGATCCTACTTTAACCATAATCAAACCAGATCTGTACCAAAAGATAAATGGGAGGAATATACCTAATCCGGAGAAGCAGTATCTCCCAAAGTTGGTGTTCACGCCCAAAGAATGCTCCAAGATCCGTTCCTGCTGAAGATGACACAGCTGTGAATGGAACAGAACCAGCAGGGTGCATCCTACACATTGGATCCTTCTCAAGAATCCTCTGGAAGTACTAAACACTGAATCTTTTTCAGTCTTTCTTGCAAGACTGATGTCAAGAACAGATTTCTTGACTTTCTTTTCTGCAAAGATCTATTCTTGCAATGGCAGATGGCGGCGGCAGGAGGAGATTTCCAAAATGAAAAAGGCTGAACTGCTTTTTCTGTTTTTCTGGAGAGTATGAATCAGATCTGATCTGAATTCGCAGGAGATATCCTATACCTCTTCAAGGTGGTTCGAAATCTCCTCCTTTCTTCTTGATTAAGAAACCTCCTTTTTAGGAGTTATCCCAATCCAAATCAGTATTTGGATAGGGGATAATCTTAATCCTTTTCTGCAGATAGAGTTAGCTTACTCCTGATCTTATCAGGAGGTTACCAAATTCAAATCTAATTTGAATTTGGTCTCTAAGAGTGGATAAGGCTAAAGGCCCAATCCTTTTACTAACTTTAATCTCAAATTCGCCCCATGGATGGGTGATCATATCAGCCCACCTTGAAATGGGCTTTTGGCCCATTAAGTGTTCAGTGTCTAATTACTTTCCAATCTGCTGCCCAGTTGGGCTTCTTTGTATGGCGTGGGACCCAAGCATTGATCTACACACCAGCCACATGGGTTCGGCCCAGCCTTTAATACAAGGCCCAGCCGAATTCACTGAAAAACTCAATGAACCCCTTGAGTCCATCATATGGACCCTATGGGCCCAACACTTACATTAAGTGGTCCCTGGGCCAAGCCATCTTATAAAAACCCAGGGACTATGGGCAGGTGCAAGATTATCCCATCAGGTATTATCCTCAATGGTCTTACACTTAACCTCTCAGCCCTTAATGATCAAGCACTGCCCGACAAGAGAGGACCTCTCCCTCGGCTGCAAGGAACAGTGCCGCACTCTCCTCTCACATGGATCCCGGGAATTAAAACCATTTGCAAACAATTCGAAACCGTACATATATATATATAAATATATTAATTTTGCAAAACAAAATTCCAACGATTGAAATCAACTGCCGGCAGTTTGGTTTCCATCAGAGAGAGTGCATTCCCGATCATTACCCTTTGTCCGACAAAGTGGCTGATTCTGTCACTATGATCACCCACTCAGATGAATTCTCAAACTGCCCCAACATACCCAAGTTTTGATCCCCGCCAAGGATCTCACTGATTGGCATATCAAAGGCAACCTGATCCAACACCTAGTGAAATGTCATAATCGAGTCTAGGGGTCAGGTGTAACTTTCCAGTTTTGCCCATCTATCTCCAAGGTCCAGGGCAATACTGGAAATCTGGTCCGGTTCAAGGATTCAAGTAATCCCATACTGCATGTGCCTCAGGTCTTACCCTGATGGCTGAGACAGGCCATCCCAACACTTGGTGGCACACCAGTATCAGCCTTGGCAGGATAAATCTCCCCAGACTTATCCAACGGCTGTGAACATTTAAAACTAACATGAGTCTCTATAAATGTCCAGTTTTAGGGTTTTACACAAAATTAAACCAAACAACATGAATCAAACATGCACTATTTATTTCCACTAAATAACAAAAGTACATCAAATCATATTGAAGCTAAGGGCATACAAAACTGTCTAACAGTCTACCACCTTGGCTTTTCCTTTGAGAGAGGCGACGTAGCACTTGCGAGACTCGAGCTGATAACCTCACACTACCCCAACTCTGAAGTTCGTAGGGAATTTCATCGCCAAATAATAGGTGGAGACCACCGCACGTAGATAATGGGTTATGGGCCGACCTATTATGGCATTGTACGGGGAGGGAGTTGCGACCACAAAAAATTCGTGGCTGAGTCTCACTATGCTAGGCCAGGTGCCGACCTCCACAGGTACAGTGATTCTCCCCAAGGTCCTGACTTCCTCTCCGCTGAAGCCCACCAAGGGAGCACTTGCGGGCTTAAGGTCGCTCTCTTGGAGATGAAGCTTGTCAAACGCGGCTTTGAAGTGGATGTTTATCGAACTATCGGAGTCGACAAGGACACGCTTCACCTCGAAGTCATTAATCCTTATCTTCACGATGAGCATGTCATCATGGGGGTAGTGGACCTCGCGCACGTCGTCCTCGGTGAAGAAGATCGGGTCTTCTGTTCTTGACCGTTTCGGGGGGTTTTGCTCTTCCCTTCCGACCTCGCAGGCTGATGTCCAAGCTATAGCCGAGGTGCAGCCCATGACTATCGATCCTCCAACGATCACATGAATGCTCCCCCGAACTGGCCTCTCTTCAGGGGGCTACCGCTACGGCTGCTCAGCTTGTCTGTTGCTTGACTCAGGAGCATCTCTACCTTGCTCCCCCTGCTGACCTGCCTTATTATTATTATTTTGTACAAAATTTCTTAAGTATCCGCAATGAATGAGCTCTTCTATCTCATTGTGGAGGTTTTTACAATTCTCGGTATTATGACCATGATCTTTATGGAAACTACAATACAAGTTTTTATTCCTTACATTGGGGTCCCCTCTTAGCCGGGGTGGCCACTTCACATACGGGGCGTCCTTGATCGCCATGAGGATCTCAGCCCGCTTCGTGTTCAGGGGTGTATAATCTATCCTTTCTGCGGGAGGAGCTCGGAAAGGCTGGCCTAGCCTCCCTCCCCGAGCTGGGTCTTTTTTCTTCTTGTTGTCCCCATGGATCGATGACTCTGCTTCTCTTTTCCTCTTTTTGGGCACATTCTCACCCTTCTGGATCTCCTCCTTCGTCCCTATGAACCGGTCCGCAAGTTTGAGGAACTCGGTCATAGTCTTGAGCTGATTAACAACCACATGCCACTTGAACTCTTTGTGCGTGATGCCTCTCTTGGCTGCTGTGAGCCGCACTGCGGGGTCCAGGTCAGGTATCTGTAAACAGGCGTCCTTGAACCGCTTGATGTAACTCTACATGGACTCTCCTTCCCTCTGTACTATGCTGAGGAAACTCTCCTAGGTTCTCAGGCACCGCTTGCTGGTGACGAAATGAGAGGTAAAGACTTGCATGAATTGCGCCCAGCTTCTTATTGACCCAGGCGTGAGGTTCCTGTACCACGTGCGGGCTACTCCTTTGAAGGTGGTGGAGAAGGCCGCACACATGTAGGACTCACTGGCCCTTGCCAAGTGCATCTGTGACTAGAAGGCGTCGACGTGGTCATTCGGATCGAATGATCCATCATATTTGTCCAAGAGAGGTTTTTGTTGATTTCTTTAAAAATCCAAAAAATAGTTTTTGTTGATTTCTTTAAAAATGTGCATATTTTATAAAAGGGTAAAATAGTTTTCCGTTAAGTCAGTGACGGAAGAGAGGTTTTTGTTGATTTCTTTAAAAATCCAAAAAAAAATTTGTTAAAGTGAAACTAAAGGGGTTAAAAACTTTAGGGGAGGTTTTTATATGGTCCATCATAGCGTGCAACGAACGCGGAAGCCCCAAAGTTCCTCCTTCCTTTGAATGCACAGAGATTCCGCCTTTTCGTTTTGCCTCGCAGTCTTTTAAAATCCATACTTAAGTCTAGTCCCGCCCACCAAAATCTTCAGCCCTGGCCTACTGCAGTCTGTAATGGAGGTCGCTACTTCTTCGCTAGCCACTGAATCCACCAGTCCCGGTTTCACTTTAACCACAGAAGATGAGGTCGAAGAGGTTGGAAAAGGCCCAACCGTCGAACCGACTGCAAATCACTTTAATCGGACGGTTGAGGTGCCTCCAGCCGACGCAAACGCGAAGCTCTGTTCTTCTCCTTGTCAGAACTCGATACCCATCAACAATGGTGGAACTGTTATCAGGAAGAAGAAGAAGAAGAATAAGGAATTGACCGATTTCTCTAGTTCTGGTTCCGGTGCCTCTTCTTCTCTGTCTTATTTTTCTCACCAAAGGAATGGATTGCGCGGCGTTACGATTAAAAGCCAAACGCCTAAGGTTTCTATTCGCCATAGTCGCCGCAACAAGAGCGATTTAGATGCTCTGGCGCTTCCTCTGGGGATGTCGATTGCCGCCGTTGTTGCTCAGGTTCGAAAATTCTTAGTTTTGATTTTTGGGTTTTGACTTTTTTTGCTATTTTTCTTCTGAATTTTTCGAAAGTTGTGATTTTTATCAATGTCGCCTGCATACACTCGTAGGCTATGTTTGGTTTGATTGAAAATAAGAGACAAACAGAAAGTTGTGGGAAAGTTCTTAACAAAATTTGTGGAATTTTCCTTAACATTCTGTTTATCTGTTATTTTCTATCAAACCAAACACAGCTTTAAATATGCAACTTTTTCCCTTGAGGCTAGACCGATCGTCGGATGTTAGTATTTGTGAAATAACAGTAGTCTGCAATGCAAACCCTTTATGGTCATACAAACAGAGGGAATGCTTAGATTGAGGGGAATGTAAGAAAATATACTTCGGCATTAGCTTACTTTAATTCATCTAAAATCACATAATAGAACGAACGAAGACAAAACTGTGAAATCCTTCTTTTGGTGCAGGTGTGTGCTTGGACTAGGTTCTTGTTCAATATCTGTAAAAGATAAACTTTATACTACCAATTCAGCGTCTGATTAGAAATATCTGGAGTTCCTGTCATAGTTGTTAAGGCACTCACCTAGACCTAGGCATCAACTAGGTGATGAGTTTTGAGAGAAAAAAAAAAGTGGAAATTCTTGGGTCTTTCCTGCTTCAAGTAGCAACTACTAACAATAAATTTTCTATACCAATACAAGTAGCAAACTAGCAATGCAAAATTTCACATATAAAGTCTAGAATTCAACAATAACAAGGGGAGGAAAAATTAACCAATAATTAATTCAGAAAAAAATAAATAAAATGAAGATATATCAGATGTTAATGAAAAAATAAAAAGAGGGAGAACTTACCATGGGTCTGGAGGTAAGTAATCAACTTTAATCTGAATATCTGATGCAATGGAAAAAACGACTGGAGCCAATGTTTTGCACACTGTTATGGAGATGAATAGAAAGGAAGGAATATAATTCTTATCTTTTCTGTATAAAGAAAAATTGGGAAAAGGGACAGAGGAAAGCCTATGGTCTGTTACTTGGGCTGTGTTTTGTTTGAAAGAAAAGGGAGGGAAAGGAAAGGAAATACAAGGTTTGTATAGGTTTCCCTACCTTTCTTTCAAACAAAACACAGCCTTGGGCCGGGGGGGGATAGAAAGATGACAAGTAATTAAATAAAAAAGAAAAAGAAAAAAGAAAACATAAAGGTCAGATCCATACAAACTGAACAAAATGGAGGAATCTTCATTTTATTCTAATGAAGAAAGGAGTGGGAGTGGGAGGAGGGATTAAGAAAATATAAAATGACAAAGCCCCTGATGGTGCCTGATATGTACAAAGGTTCATTTTCAGGGTTGCAGATCTCCAGCCTCATTGTTTTCTTTTCTTCTTCTATTCCTCCTCCCCTCCACTCTAAGCCCTCAATTGTAGTTGAAACCTTTTCCTTTTTCAGCCAAAGTGGCCTTTTATATTATACGTTATAATATTGTAGCATAGTCACCCCATAGGCCATAATATCATACACCAAAAGTCTTAAATCATGTATCCATGTCTAATTATGTTGAGGTATCCATACAAGCCAACTATGGGAAGGTGCGTTAAATGCCTAGCCATTACTTAGGTGCCCACGTAGGCACTACCTTGACAATTGTAGTCTCTATAGTGAGAACCAAAAATATCGAAGGTTAAATAATTTGATTGTATCAAGAAAGATATTTCATTTTACATATTTTTGGGGGTGGGGATGGATTTCTTCAAGAGAGTAAATATATTCAGGGTTCGTTTGGTTCATAGTCAGAATCAGAATTGTAAATTTGTTAGAATCGGAATCACAGTGGTCTATTCCCATAGTCTGTTTGGTTTAGACAGGAATCGGAATGGGAATTGGAATCAGCTGGAATGGGATTTCTTTCCCAAGGGAGGGGTGGGATTTTGATTCCGCCCAACCAAATGATTGGTATCGGAATGGCCCATTCTGATTCTGATTCCAGATCCCTATTCCCACAAATTAAACGGGCCCTCAGTTCTTCTCCATGTTGCATGTAGGTTTCCTAGATCATCATCTACTTCATTTTTTTCTTTTAGGCATGGATTACATAACTTTTAATTCCCTAAGTCCAAGAGGTCACCTTTTGTCACTAATATTTCTAAGGAGAATTGAGGTTTCAAAAATCTTCCAGGATTTAGAGAAGAAAATCTGTTAATAAAATATTTTCATTAAATAAAAAAGAATTTGAGAACAAAAATTATCTCATTACACATAATTGGTTGTCTTCCAGAAGGATTGACTAATAAAACTTATTTTCATCATGCCAATGCATCTTCCCTGTTTTGTCTATTGCATATGTCCAAGTAAATCTCTTTTTTTTTTCTTGATTTGAAACGGTGTCCAAGTAAAATCTCTTTGACACCAAGATATTGCTTTCTGATATAATGTTTGTCCACTTACAACCTGTTGTTTGTTTACATTTAATTAAATCAATAAAAGTGCAAGTATCATTCCTTTCCATGGTTGCAATTTCCTTCATCACCTTCTTCTATGCTAGACAGTCAAGGTCTTTAAGACGTTATGGATTAACTTTTTTCTTTTCTTTTCTTTTCTTTTCTTTTTTTCTTTAAAGACTTGACCATACTCCAATAAATGCATTGTTGAATACAACATTTTCCTTGTGCTGCATATTTGTCAAGACAGGAGGGAAAGGGGTGTTATCTGATGTCAATGCTAAGTAAAAGTGCCTTTTTTTCAGAAGAAATAAAAAATAGTGCCTTTTTTTGTAACCAACATACAGTTTTATATCTATGCCAACTGGTCTTCTACATTGATATCTCTGCATTTTACTTAGAAGAACTGAGGATAGCAAGCCATAGAAGGCATGTGAGGCATAATGAGGTCCAGAGAAATGCACTTGAGCTAATCAGGACACCATTAGAGACCACTTGCAGTTATTAAATCTTTATCATGTTTCCTCAAATATCTTAGCCAGCATAGAAGATGAAATTATAACTAAAGTTACTTTCATTAAAGAGAATATCTGGAACCAAAAACTATTACCCAACCGAGGCCTCTCAAGTGGTTCTTTTCTTAATCACCAAAGCCAACTATATATTGTTCTTTTTTTTATATATATCAGCAAGCCAACTATGTATTGTTGGTGTCAACTCTAAGGCTATAGAATTTCACTTCGTCACCAGTAGCTCTAATACTTTTTTCAAGCCGGTGTTTTAAAACCCAGCCCAAAGGCTGAACTGCTTTTCCCTCTGGGTCAACAGGTCAGCCTGTCAATGGGTCAATCCCTGATGCCATCATCATAAAAAATTCAAAAAAAATTAAAAAAACCAGAAAACAGATGGCCCATTGAACGCATTAGACAAATCATTGGTTCAACTATCCAGATTGATAGGTGGTTGACTGAATCAACAGGCTTTTGTTATATAGCAGATTTGAGGTTGACCCCAACTGAGATTGTGACCAGGGCACTAGGTCAATGGTCCAGCTGGCCAGCTCAACAATGGGTTGAAAACACTGGCTCATGCATCTCTTTTGATTTGATTTCCCACCATTAAATCTATGCAAGATTCAGAAGGCAATTATCATAGTGAGAATAGAAAAAGTCAAAATATGTAGCAAAATATATAGTTTTCTCTTTTTTTTTTTATTTCTTTTCCTTTTTCAACATCCAATTAATACAATCTTTCTCATATTATCAATTAAGAAATAGAGTGATGTACACATGATAGACTTGAGATTCAAAACTAACTCTGAGATTTGAAACATAATTAGTTGTCATGATAGAGCAAGGTGATTGACAGCATTGCCACCATCATTGATGCATGAAAAATGGTTAAGTGAAAAGGATTTTCAAAACTCTGTAGTCATATATTACATAACTAGTAAGCATGATAAGCATATGCCATTGTTTCTTTTTCTATCCATCCCACCACCAGTTTTAAATCCCTTCAATCACCACATTTAGCATTATTCAAATCACTTGCGATTTTAACTCCTTGCAGTACAAGTAATTTAGCTCTAGCCAAGTCCCTCATTACCAACTGGACCTGAGAACAAAGCAACAACATGTCCTTCTGTGTTTTTCAACATCCCTCCTGTTCCAGAGGGGCCCAGGTTACCTTGCCTGCATCCATCAAAGTTTAACTTCATAAAATCTTCAGGAGGTTGCCAAACCATCTGCACCTTTTCCTTCTTAGAAGTTCTAGTCACCACCACCCAGTCTCTTCTCTACACAGAAATATTTGAGTCTACATAGAGAGATTTTTTTTTTGATGATTTACATATAGATATTATAGAGAAATATTGTCAAGTAATATTTCAATAGATAAGCTTGTAAGACTCTTATCTTTATTTATTTATATTTACTCATTATTTTGAAGTCTATTGATTGAAGTTCTATGGTTAAGACCTTGTTTTACCCCTTATTTCTGAGAGGACATGGATTAATTAAATTTGATAGAAGCTGAATAGATTAGAAGAGCTGGGAATATAGGCTAAAAAGGAGATGAGGTGAGAAACAATTTGAGGACTCAATTTAACAATGCCTATAGACCCCCTAATCCTAAAAGAAATTTTAAGAAGAGATGGAGGGGGAGAGAGGTTTCTGAACTGTAGGAAGATGTAGAGCTGAGGTGTCGATTGAAGCTAAGACTTTCAAGTTTGAAGAGGAACAGGTAAGAGGCAAGGAAGCACTAAAAGATAAGAGAAAACAACAGGGCAAAAGTACTGGTTCTAAGTGAAGTCATCGTATGGATGAAAGGATTTGTAGATGGAGCCATCATCTCCGGCAAGGTGAATGGATGGAGAAACTCAATGTCAATTCTAGGCAAGAAGTATGTAATAGAACTGAAGAGGAATCGGAAGGGGTGGTTCATCACAGTGGAGGAGTTCTTTGGAACATCTGGAAAACATGTTGTGTGTACCGGAAGGGAGATTGCAGAAAGGGTGGAAGGGCTTTGTGAAGGTGCTGCAGTCCTTTCTCGAAGTTTTGGAAAATAGAAAGATGGAAGAAGTGGAGGAATCTGGTCAAAACTTAAAAGACCAGGGGCAGAGGAGACAGGAGGAGTCAGTGGCAGTAGAAACTACTGGAAGTGCAGAAGTCCAACGTCTTTAGATGTCCGAAGTGGTGACCTGTTCATCTATACGTTGACGATTTCTGGTGGGAGAAGGGAAGGAGGATTGGAAGAAAAGAATGGTTCTGGTGGCTGATAAAAAAGTGGAAGACTGGAAGAAGGTCTTGGATGTAGTAGCAGGTGAGATAGGTGTTGAGGATGAAGCAACACTGGTTTCATTTGCAGATACGAAGGCTGTGTTGGATGTGAGCGAGCAGGAACTGAGCTTTAAAGCTTTTGCAGTGGACGGGGGCCTTATACAGGTCCAGAAATGGAGCCCCATCTGCAATGAAGTTGCTGCCCAAGATGGGTGTGTTAGGCTGAAACTTATAGGTCTCCCATTCTACCTTTGGTGCGACTCTGTTCTTGAATACATTATACAGAGTCTAGGAGGAGTCTTGGTGGAAACTGATAAACGGAGCTTGGTTGCCATCGAGACAAGTGGCCGGCATCAAGCATGGGAACATGCCGAGGTTCATTGAGGTGTGCTCGAATGATGTGTGGTACAAAGTTTGGGTTGCTGCGGAACTTGAACAGGTGTGGTGGGGAGAGTCCAAGGTTGAAGATGATGAGTCAGTGGGGTGGTGGACATTAAAGGAAGGTTTAATGGGTTGGATGGGGCAGCCCAAACATCAGGCATGCTGATTAAGGAAAATAATTCAAAAAATTTTGAACGAATTAAAAATAAGGCAGGATTAACCTATGCTAATGTGGCAAGGAAACCGAATGGACCAGAGGGTAGAATGGCTCGGTCCGAGCCGGTCGAGATGAAACGAGGGTCGGGTGGGCCAATGAGCAAGCCGGTGACTCTTTTAAGTGACCCATGTGACAACTTAAATGGTCACGTGGGTTGGGGGAAGGGGAGATTAATTCGCACGATGATAGACACAAGTAGTGGTTTATCATCGTCCCAAAAGAGAAAGGAGGTTCAAAATTCTTACCAGCAACCGCGCGCGAACTGGTCGGGGGATTTACAGTGGGTTCCTTGTTGGAACAAGGAAGAGGGGAGCTTCAGACGACGACTCTCAGAGAGGCCAAACCCGAGATACTCGAGGGAGAGAGCCAAAGAGAGAGAGGAAGCGAATGAAGATTGGGTGATGTGCAGCGGTGATGAAGATGATTCAGTTGAAGGGGTAGAGGATGGCACCAGTATCGGTAGTGTGGATGAAGATTATGGTTCCGATACAGATGATAGGGGAGAATGGGACATTGCGAAGATAATCCGGGATGACTCAAAGGAGGACGAGAGGTGTTTAAGAGGAGGCCAGGAAGGTCAGACAGAGGTAACAAGAAGTTTGGGACCCTATGAAACAAGCAAGACTGTAGGTCTGAAGCGGGAAAACCTATTTCCAAGACCTCGAGTTGTGCAAGGCACAAATGAAAGTGCAAATCAGGGGAACCTGAAGCAGAGCTGGAACATACCATTCAGGGGTGAATTAGAGGTACAGAGAAGAGATCACCATGTTGACCAAAGGACATAAAATCTCTCCCACCTACCTAGGGAGACAGATATTGACCAACCTCGAGAACTAGAAAGGGGGGTTGGGAACATTCCTAATCCATTTTCCCTCTCACACCCAAGTAATCAAGTGAATTCGGATTTTGGTACTAATGCTATTTCTGTGTCCCTTGTTCCAGATTCTGCTTCTGATCCTTGTCTTGATGCCCATGTATGTACAGCCAATCAAGAGGGAGGGGTTATGGAAGTATTGGAAAGGGAGGTGAAGAACAACGGAGAGGAGGGGAAGGGAGATATAGAAATGAGAAAGTGTGGGCAATTATTGAGAGGGTATTCAAAGAGGTGGAAGCAAATGGAATATGGGGAAGGGGTGAAGAGGAGAGAAGAGGGGAGGGTTCACCAGAGAGAAGGGAAGAACAGGAGGGCAAGGAAGGAAAGGAAAGTGTGGAGTGCACTGTGGAGGAGGGAGGAAATGTGGTAAGGGTGAGGGATGGAGAGGAGAGAGGAAGGGAGGGATCAGAGGAGAGGAGGGAAGGAGAGGAGGATAGGGCCGGAAAGGAATGTGGAGGAAGGTCAGTTGGGGAGGAACATAAACAAGAAGAGTTAATAGCAGATTTTGTGGGGAAGTTGGGATGCAGGTTAGAAGATCTGAATGTGTTGGAGGGATTACAGAAGAGGAGGGAGGCCAGAACAAAAAGGAGAAAGTTGAGTGAAGTTGAGAGACTAAGAAGAGATGTGGAAGGTGATAAGAAGTTTGGGGCAAAAGGAGATAGGAGGAAGGGGGGAAAGTAGTGGGTAGGTGTGGAAGAGAATTAAGGAAAGAGTTTGAATGAAGATACTAAGCTGGAATGTGAGGGGAATAGAGAGTGCGAGGAAAAGAGCAACAATAAAAGAGGTAATAAAGAGGTATAACCCAGACACTGTAATGTTATAGGAGTCCAAGAGGATGGAATTTAATGATAGATAGGCAAGGAGTGTATGGAAAGCAAGGGGGATCAGTTGGGTGGCATCTCCATCTTGGGGTGCTTTAGGGGGGATAGTGACTATGTGGTAGAAGGATTGGAGGAATTGATTGGAAAATCTCAGTCTTCATGAAATTCAAACAACAAGAGGATGGATATGTGTGGGTGCTCACAAATGTTTATGGGCCAAATGATTATAGAGAGAGAAAAGAGTTGTGGGAGGAGTTGGTTGATGTAAGAGGACTGTGGGATGGGCCTCGATGTGTGGGTGGAGACTTCAATGTGATCAGATATTCAGAGGAAACAAATAAGAGCAATCAGAGGGTGACAACTAGCATGAGGAAGTTTAACAAGTTTGTGGATGCCTTTGAGCTTAAGGAGATACCTCTACCCCAGAAGACTTTTACTTGATTAAATCTCCAATCTAGACCCATTTGCTCTAAGTTGGGATAGGTTCTTGTTTTCTTTGGATTGGGAAGAACACTGGGGGAACATGGCATCTAGAGTCGTACCTAGGGTAACCTCGAATCATTGTTGGCCCATTGTGATCTGCAAGGAAGAAAGAAGGAATGGAGGACCTACTCCTTTTAGATTTGAAAATATGTGATTACTCCATCCCGGGTTTACAATTAGGGTAAGAGAGTGGTGGAATGGAAGGGGATGAGATTTCATAAGAAGCTACAGTTCTTGAAAGCTAAGATCAAGGAGTAGAATATCTTGGAGTACGGGAGGCTAGAAGAAAGGAAGAGAACTCTGATGGGCAAAAATTGAAAGCCTTGACTCTAAAGAAGAAAGAGGGGGGGAGAATTTGGAGAGGGGGACAAGGAATTAGGAGGAGACTTGAGAAGACAAGTAGAGGACTGCCTACATAAGGAGGAAGTTAGGTGGAGGCAGAAATCTAGGTGTAAATGGTTACAAGAGGGGGACATAAACACTAGGTACTTTGGTAGATGGACAGAGGAGAAACTACATTTCCAAACTGGTTGTGGATGGAATTGAGTTAACTCAACAAGAGGAGATTGCTGGGGCATGTGTAGAACATTTTAAATCCATTTTGAGAAGGCCTAGAAGTGAAAGGATGTGGGTGGAGGGATTGGACTGGCCAGATGTAGGGGGGAGAACAAGAGAAGTTTGGAGAGGGGGTTTGACTTGGAAGAGATTAAGGAAGCAGTTTTTTCTATGGATAGAACAAAAGCTCCAGGGTCGGATGGTTTTACAATGGCTTTCTATCAAAATCGATAGGATATTCTAAAAGAGGACCTTCTACAGGTTTTTGAGGAGTTTCATAGGAGAGGAATTATTAATTCGGGGATGAATTTCACTTTCATTGCTCTGATTCCCAAAAAGAATGAAGCCTCATACCCAAGGGACTTTAGACCATTAGTCTGGTCAATAACCTATATAAGATCATTGCAAAGGTATCTTTGAGACTGAAGAAGGTTTTGCTAGACTTAATTGAACAAAATCAGGGTGCCTTTGTGAGTGGAAGACAGATTACAAATCAAATCCTCATTGCCAATGAGTGTGTGGAGAGTTTCAAGAAGGATGCTAGGAAGGGGGTGGTGTGTAAATTGGATTTGGAGAAGGCATATGACATGGTGGCTTGGGAATTTTTGAGGAAAATCATGACCAAATTGGGGTTTGGGGCTAGATGGTGTAATTGGATCATGTGGTGTGTTAGGAATTGTCATTATTCAATTTTAGTGAATGGGGCAGTAGTAGATTTTTTCCCAGCCACTAGGGGTATAAGACAGGGTGACCCCCTATCCCCTTTTTTGTTCCTACTTATTGCTGATGTGTTGGGAAGGTTGATGATCCACAAAGCAGACTCTAGGGGCCTAATTAGAGGGTGGAGGGTTGGTAGGGAGGACATCCCACTCACTCACTTACAGTTTGTTGATGATACGATCTTGTTAGGTGAAGGAGGTAATGTGAGGTTCGTCAGGAATTTGAAGTTAGTGATTCAACTTTTTGAGCAAATGTCAAACTTAAAAGTGAACTTCGGGAAAATTTGTGTTGTAGGTGTGAATATGGAGAAGGAAGAGGTTAGGGAAAATGCAGAAGTGCTTGGGTGTGAAGTCTCTGGTTGGCCGTTGAGTTACTTAGGTTTGTCCCTAGGGGACAAACCCAAGAGAGAGAGCTTTTGGAGCCCGGTGGTGGAGAGGTTTGAAAAAAGGCTTGCTTCTTGGAAAAAAAATTATCTCTCCCTTGGTGGAAGGACCACACTGATCAAGGCCACGCTTGCAAACTTACCTATCTATTTCCTTTCAGTGTTCAAAATTCCAATGAAGGTTTCTAATAGGTTGGAGAGATTAATGAGAGATTTCCCTTGGGAGTCGGAAGAGGAGAAGAGGGACCATAGAGTTAGCTGAAAAATGGTGACCAGGAACAAAGCTTGTGGAGGTTTGGGGCTTAGGAATATTGGGAAAAGGAACTCAGCCCTCTTGAGAAAGCGGTTGTGGAGGTTTCCTTTGGAGCAAGAGAAGCTATGGGCTAGAATAGTGGCAAGCGTCCAAGGGATGGAGTAGAATGGATGGGATGTTGGAATCAGAGCAAGGACCACAAGAAACTCACCTTGGAAAACCATTCATGATTTGCTTCCAGTCTTTTCCCCACTGGTTAGGTATGATTTGAACTTTGGCACTTGCATAAAATTCTGAGAACAAACTTGGGTGGGGAATGTTCCTCTTAAGGACCTGTTTCCCTCCCTGTATGCCCTTTCTGAGTTTAAAAATAAGCCAATTTCTTTTTTCATCACCCCTTCATCCTCTAGTTCTGGGTTTGGGTGGAACTTATGATTGAGGAGGGCTATGAGGGACTGACTTCCACAACGTCTTGAGCCTTCTTGACATCCTTGATAATGTCTTCATTGACCCCTCAAAGGTGGACTCTAGAACTTGGACCCCGACTCCCACAGGCTCTTTTTCCTGTGCTTCATTTTAAAGAGTCTTATGTCAGTCAGACCACACTCTATTTGTGAAAATAGGTGAAGGGAAAATTGCAGCTCTTATTATGTATGTGGATGACATAGTGATCACAGGAGATTGGGAGGCTGAAATACGAAGACTAAAAAAAATTCTTAGCCACTCAATTTGAGGTGAAAGATCTAGGTCCCTTACATTATTTCCTTGGAATTGAAGTTGCCCGCTCTCACAAGGGCATCTTTATTTCCCAATGGAAATATGTACTAGATCTACTTGAAGATACAAGCAAGTTGGGGGTAAAACCAATTGACTCACCAATTGAATCTAATCATCATTTGGGAGACAGTTAGGGAGAGTTTTTGAAAGATGTGAAGAAGTTCCAGAGACTCGTAGGGAGACTTTTGTATTTGTCTATGACCAAGCTTGATATTCCTTATGCAGTGGGTGTCCTTAGTCAGTTCATGCACAACCCTAGGACAACTCACTTTGAAGCTGCAGAGAGGATCCTGAGATACCTCAAGAAGTTTTCCGGAGCTGGTTTGTTGTTCCAGAAACATGGTCACTTAAAGGTGGAAGTATATATTGATGTAGATTGGGCAGGAACAATCAATGACCGAAAGTCTATCAGTGGGTATTGTGCCTTTGTAGGAGGAAATCTGGTCACATGGAGAAGTAAAAAGCAAAGTGTGGTGGCTAGATCTAGGGTTGAAGTAGAGTATAGAGCGATGTCTCATGTGGATAAGAAATCTGTTAGGTGAACTGGGTTTTGAAGTGGATAAGCATATTATTAGAGAGAAACTTATAAATGGAGAAGTGTGTACTCCATATGTCAGCTCAGAAGAACAACTTGCAAATATCTTCACCAAAGGTCTTCATCATGTGTGGCACAAAGATTTGTGTGACAAGTTGGGCATGATTGACATCTATGCTCCAACTTGAGGGGGAGTGTTGAAATAATCTAGTTGTTGGTGTTAGGGTCTGTTTGGCTAGTTAAAGCATTTTTTATTTTTATTTTTTTACTTCTGTTATGTCTGTTTTTGTACTCACTTATAGCAAGGGCACACGGGTCTTTTCCCTTCTTATTTCTGCCACCCTATATAATTTATAATAAAAGCTGGCGCCGCCAACACTGTTACATTGCCAATCCCTTCTCTTTTCTTCCTTCTCTCTTCTTCTTCTCTTCTCCTTTCTCTCTTCTTCTTCTCTTCTCTTCTCTTCCTCTTATTTCTGGTCGGCCACACTGTCAAGATTAAGGAAGTGGGGTGAGATTGCAAGCTGTATGAAGTCCAAATCAGTTGTAAAGTGTCTTGGACACCCCCACCTGCTGGATTCCTAAAACTGAACTTTGATGGGAGTTGTAGGGGGAATCCTGGATAGTCAGGGATTGGGTGTGTTTTTAGGGATGAGAATGAGGTCATTTCAGCCATGTTCTCAGGTCCAATTGGAGTGGGGGAATTTCTTAGAGTTGAGATCTTGGCAGTTATGGAAGGTGTTCAGAAAGCTAAGGAAATAGACGTCAGAAAACTCATAATTGAAGGGGACTCGGAGGTGGTCATAGGGTGCTTGAGGAAAGACAATTGTGAATTATGGAAGTACAGCAATGAGAAAAGAAAGTTCAAGTGGCTGGTGCGGGAAATGGAACTCAGGCTGAGTTGGGTTAAAAGATCAGCTAACTCTTTAGATGATGGGCTAGCTAAATAGGGGATAGAAAGGGATGTAATGTTTTGGGCTAAGTTGTAACTAATTTGCTTCTTTTTTCCTTTCTTTCTTTGAGGACTTAAGTTGTCTTTGGAAGATAAGAGAGTTTGTCTTCTTTGATGTAACTATTCCTGTCATACTTTAATAAATTACTGAAGTTATTATTGATCAACAAAAAACAAAAAAGACCCCCTAATCCTGGTGAAGGCAGGCCTTGATCCCAGATCTCTGCTGCAACCTGCTAAATGCTTTACCAGCAAGCTAGCCGGCACTCCATATTGTTGGACTGAGGCTTTGTTAAGTTGACATTTTTATGCATAATGTAATCAATCGCGGTCATCTCCAAACATCTTATATTCCTAATTGCCTATGAAGGAATAATTGGGTACTGCATTATGGAAAGGATTTTAGTAGTTTGGGCATTCCTTTCATTTCATATCATATAAACATAAGACAAAATGTTTTTTTTTTTTTGTTTTTATCAGTCATAAGACAAAATGACATTCAACACCTTTACTACAGAATGCACCTTTATCCATTTGGTATTTGTTCTTAGCTATGTATGGCATTAGAGTGATACAATAATTTTAAATTGCTTCTGTGTTCATCATTTCTGAAAATATCATTGAATACTTTAAAAGATTAGGCAATGTTAAGCATTTCATGATTTTTTTGCAATAATATAACCAATACTTTCTATTTATGGTAATCAATGTTTTCCACTTTAAATTTGAACTTATGCTCACGATTCTTTTTCTCTGAATATCCTTTTGTCTGTTGATCATGAGGGTTTGGTATATATTTGTCTTAGGTGTTGGACACCAATAATGCAACAAGGGAAAGGATTCCTGTAGATCACCTTTCAAAGGTACTCTTGTTGAACCCTACTGCAATACTAACTGTTTTGGAATGGTAAAATACTGATGTGTTTCATTCTATTGCCAATGGGCATATTTATATAGTAAACTGTTGTAATAAATAGAAAGAAAGAAAAAAAATAGAAAGTACAAAAATAGAAAGAAAAAAACTTTCTAAATCAATCCTTCCACAACCCTAGGAATATATACAAATCTATAAAAAAACTTTCTAAATCAATCCTTCCACAACCCTAGGAATATATACAATTCTATTTTCAGGTCTGAACCAGTAACCCCACGTTTTTCAATACTCTCCCTCGAGTTGGTGAATAGAGATCCTCCATTCCCAGCTTGGCTATAATTCTCCGAAAGTCTGTACTATTGAGCCCTTTACTAAGTACATTGGCCAGTTGTCCTTTTGTAGACACATAGGGAGTGCAAATCAACTTGTTGTCCAGCTTCTCTTTTATAAAGTGTCGGTCAATTTTGATGTGCTTCGTCCTGTCATGTTGAACAGGATTGTGAGCAATATTGATGGCTGACTTGTTGTCACAATATAGTTTCATAGGCTGTTCTCGTGGAATCTTCAGGTCTTCTAAAATTATCTTCAACCAGAGTAATTCACACACTCCTTGTGCCATAGCCCTGAATTCTGCCTCTGCACTTGACCAAGCCACTACATTTTGCTTCTTACTCCTCCAAGTGACTAAGTTTCCTCCTAAGAAGGTACAGTAACCAGAAGTGGACCGTCTATCTACTGGAGATCCTGCATAATCGGCATCTGTATATGCTTTAAGAGTCAGTCCTCCATTTCTTCTTAATAAAATTCCTTTTCCTGGATTGGCTTTCAAATAGTGCAGAATTCGATGAGCAGCCTGCAAATGAACTTCTTTAGGATTATGCATAAACTGACTTATTACACTTACAACATATGCAATATCCGGTCGTGTATGTGCAAGATAAATGAGTTTTCCAACTAGTCTTTGGAACATCTCCTTGTCTACACTTGCATTCTCGTTGGCTTCTCCAAGTTTATGATTGGGATCTATAGGCGTGGAAGCTGGTTTACATGCCATATTTCCTATTTCTTTCAAAAGATCAACAACATACTTTTGTTGAGAGATAAAGATGCCTTGTTTAAAATGTGCAACTTCAATTCCGAGAAAATACTTTAGTCTCCCCAAGTCTTTTATCTCAAATTCTCTGGCAATGCAGTTTTTCAATGCTTCCTTCTCCTTTTTTTCATTCCCAATAACGATTATATCATCCACATAGACTAATAGTGCAGTAACTCTCTCTGAGGTTGTGTGTTTGATAAACAATGTGTGGTCACCTTGACTTTGCTTGTAACCTGTACTCGGCATTACCTTCGTAAACCTTCCAAACCATGCTCTCGGAGATTGTTTGAGACCGTATAGTGCTTTTTTCAACCGACAAACTTTGTTCCCTTTATGCCTTCTCCAAAACCCGGTGGAATGTCCATGTATATCTCCTCTTCTAGATCACCATGGAGAAACGCATTTTTTACATCAAACTGTTGCAAATCCCAATTATAGTTAGCAGCCAACGATAGTAACACCCTTACTGTATTCATTTTAGCTACTGGGGCAAAAGTCTCCTGATAATCTACCCCATAAGTCTGTGTATATTCCTTGGCTACCAGGCGTGCCTTGTACTTTTCCAATGACCCATCAGATTTGTACTTAATTGTGAACACCCATTTGCAACCTATTGTCTTCTTGTTTCTTGGTAGATCCACAACTTCCCATGTGTTGTTTTTTTCTAATGCCTCAATTTCCACTCTCATGGCTTTTCTCCACTCCTTATTAGAAAGTGCCTCGGCTAGAGTATTAGGAATTGGAATGGTGTTAAGGCTGGCTAGAAAACTTTTATGGGATTTAGAGAATCTTTGGAATGATACTTGGCTAAAGGGTACAATGGGCGTTTAGTACATTCTCTGGTTCCTTTTCTTAGTGCAATATGTAGGTCATACTCATACTCAGACTGTGAAGGTGTAGGTTCAGGATCTAAGCATTTCTCAGTTCTAGAATTAGGAGTTGAATCTTGGACTTGCACAGGTTGAGAGGATCTGGATTTTTCCTCCTAGAGTAAACCTGCATATATCTCACATTATCATGCACATCATTCGTGGGGTTAACAGTGTTCGAATTTGGTTCAATGGCCGGGTTGTTTGACTCTTGTTGAGACTCGGGAATGTGGGGCTCAGAGGAATGTGACTCGGAGGGATGTGATTCTTGATGATGTGAGGAGGGTAATACATCTAGGGAGAGTAGATCCGAGGCCTTATCTTCCATTAATGAGGGCTCCCCCTGAAGATAAGGTTGAGTGAAAAAAGATTTTCCTTCCTCAAATGTGACATCGATGGAGGTGTAGAATTTTCTGGTGACTGGATGATAACATTTATAACCTTTCTGAGTTGGGGAATATCTCAAGAAGACACACCTGATTGCTCGTGGGTCTAATTTTCCCTTATTATGGACATGAACAAAGGCAGTGCAACCAAAAATTCTTGGTGTGAGATTATTTGAGGCTCAAATATCAAGGTAAAATTGAGAAAAGACTTATATTGGGCTTCGGTTGTCAAGAACTTTAGATGGTAGCCTATTTATGGTGTAGGCAGCAGTAAGGACAGCTTCCCCCCAATATTGTTTTGGCACCTGATTTTGAAAGAGAAAGGCTCGGGTGGTTTGCAAAAGATGGCCATTTTTTCTCTCAACTACCCCATTCTGTTGGGGAGTGTTAACTGAAAGGGATGAGAGATCCATCACATGGACGCCCAAAGACTGCGGAATAAGGGGCGAATTTCAAAGATTTTTCTCTCCTTTCAACTGGGAATCACATTCCCTTTTTAGAAAGTCATATTTTCAAAGATAAATCTTGAACCTTAAATTGAACCAAATCTGAACCAAAAGGAATGGGAGAGAATAATACCTGATACGGAAAAGTAATATCTCCCAACGAAGGTGTTCACGCCCAAGAAAGGATCCAAAGACTACTCCCACTAAAGATGGCGCAGTGCAGGATGGAGCAGAATCAGCAGTGTTCTTCCCCAAAAACTCTGTCCTTCGCAAGAAACAGTAGAATGGAACGTGAGCATAGCTTCCTTTTCAATCCTTTCTCAAAGAACTGATGTCAGCATCCAATCTTGACTTCTCCCACAGCTGGAGATCGAACTGGAAAATAGGGCGACAAGAGCAGGGAGGCGGCAAGAGAGTATTCGCAGGTTGTAGAATTCTCTCTTCTTGATTTCAGCACTAAAGAGGATCTGATGTGTTTCTTGTTCTCTCTCAAGGCTGCCGACCCCTCCTTCTTTTTGTTAAAAATAAAAGATCAGCTCCTAATCCCATTAGGAGGTGCTTATCCAAATCATATTTGGATCAGCCTTCTCTTCTAGTGATAAGGATAAACCCTTATCTTATCTGCAGATTAGATTAGCTTTATCCTAATCCCATTAGGAGGTTTCTAGATCTAAATCACATTCAGACCTGGACTCTCTGAGTGGATAGGATTAAGACCCTATCCTATATGTTAATCCATCTCAGAATTTGCCCCTTTAATTAACTAAATAAATAGCCTAGTTCGAAATGGGCTTTAGGCCCATCAAGCTTATGCTCACTTAACCTTCCTAACTACTGCCCAGTTGGGCTTTCTTGTATGGCGTGGGACCCAAGCATTGATCTACACATCAGCCGCATGGGTTCGGCCCAGTCTTTGTTACAAGGCCTGGTCGAATACACTGTTAAAGACAGTGCACCCCCTGAAACCCATCAAATGGGCTCTATGGGCCCAACACTTACCCTAAGTGGTCCCTGGGCCAAGCCACCTTGTAACACCCAGGGACTGTGGGCAGATGCAAGATTAGCCCATCAGGTATTATCCTCAATGGTTTTACACTTAACCTCTCAGCCCATAATGATCTTACACTGCCCAACAAGTGAGGACCTCTCCCTCGGCTGCAAGGAACAGTGTTGCACTCTCCACTTATATGGATCCCGGGAATTAAAACCTTTTGCAAACATTTTAAAACCATAATATATATACTTTTATATCTCATATAAAATATACTTTGCAAAACAAATCTCAACAGTTGAAATCGGCTGCCGGCAGTCTTGGTTTCCAACAGTGAGAGTGCATCCCCGATCATTACCTTTGTCCGACAAAGGGGCTGATCCTGTCACTATGATCACCCACTCAGATGAATTTTCGGATTGTCCCAACATACCCAGGTTTTGACCCCTGCTAAGGATCTCACTGATTGGTACATCAAAGACACCCCGATCCAACACCTAGTGCAGTATCATAATCGAGTCTAGGGGTCGGGTGTAACTTTCCAGTTTTGCCCATCAATCTCCAAGGTCCAGGGCAATACTGGAAATATGGTCCAGTTCAAAGATTCAATTAATCCAACACTGTATGTGCCTGGGGTCTCACCCCGGTAGCTGAGACAAGCCACCTCAACCGACTTGATGGCCCCATAGTGTCAGCCTTGTCAGGATAGGTCTCCCCAGACCGACCCACTGGCTGTGAACTTTCTAAACTAACACGAGTCTCAATAAGTGTCCAGTTTAAGGGTATTACACAGAAACATACCAAGGGAACATGAATCAAATATGCACTTTTATTCATTTACAATAAACTCATAAAGTACATCAATTTTGATTGAAGCTAAGGGCATACAAAACTGTCTAACAACTCCCACTTGCACTTAGGTCCAATCAGGTACTAGCCGGAGTCCCATGCTTTCCACGTGTTTCTCAAACACTTTCTGTGATAGTGGCTTTGTCAATGGGTCTGCTACATTTTCCGCTGACGCTACCTTCTGAATCAGGACGTCCCCTCTACCAACAATCTCCCGCAATACGTGGTACTTCCTCTCGATGTGCTTCGACTTCGAATGGGCTCGTGGCTCCTTAGTCTGAGCAATGGCTCCATTGTTGTCACAGCAATGGGATGGGTGATGTGTCGGACGGAACTACTCCCAACTCATGAATGAACTTCTTCATCCATACGGCTTCTTTGGCAGCCTCACTTGCGGCAATGTACTCGGCCTCGGTCGTGGAGTCTGCAGTGGACCCTTGTTTGCTGCTTTTCCAGCAAACAGCACACGATCCTATCATGAAAACATATCCAGATGTAGACTTTCTATTATCTGGGTCTGACTGGAAATCGGCATCTGTATACCCTTGGATCTGTAGTGAACTACCGTCGAATACTAGACAAAACTCCTTTGTCCTTCGAAGGTATTTAAGTATGTTTTTCACAGCAGTCCAATGCTCTTGCCCTGGGTTGGCCTGAAATCTGCTTACTACACTCACTGCCTGAGCTATGTCAGGACGAGTGCACAGCATGGCATACATGATACTCCTCACGGAAGAGGCATAGGGAACGTCTTTCATGCCATCAATCTCCTCAGAAGTCTTGGGAGACATCTTCTTGGAGAGAGTGACTCCGTGCCTGAAAGGAACATTTCCTTTCTTGGAGTTTTCCATGCTGTATCTCTTGACTATTTTGTCAATATAAGCAGATTGGGATAATCCTATTATCCGCTTCGATCTATCTTCATAGAGTCGAAGACCCAGTATATAGGAGGCTTCTCCAAGATCTTTCATGGAGAATTGCTGTGATAACCATACTTTCACCGTAGTTAACATACCTACATCATTCCCAATGAGTAGAATGTCATCTACATACAGAACCAAGAAGGTAGCCTTATCTCCATTGTACTTCCTGTAGACACAGGGTTCATCCGGATTTTTCTCGAAGTCAAATGATTTGACGGCAGAGTCAAAACGGATGTTCCAACTTCTAGAAGCTTGCTTAAGTCCATAAATGGATCTATTAAGTTTACATACCATGTTTTCCTGACCTGCAGCAATGAAGCCTTGTGGCTGCTGCATGTAGATATCTTCAGTAAGATCTCCATTCAGGAATGCAGTTTTGACATCCATTTGCCAAATCTCATAATCATGGTATACTGCTACAGCTAACAGGATCCTAATGGATTTAAGCATGGCCACAGGCGAAAAGGTTTGCTCATAATCGATGCCCTCTTTCTGAGTGTACCCTTTCGCCACCAGACAAGCTTTGAAAGTCTCAACCTTACCATCGGGGCCCTTCTTCCTCTTGTAAATCCATTTGCAACCGATTGCTTTTACCCCGGAGGGCGGATCTACTAGAGTCCAGACTCCATTGGTCTCCATTGAGTCCATCTCTGCTCTCATGGCCTCCACCCACTTCTGGGAATCTATGTCCAACATAGCTTCCGTGTAAGTCACGGGATCCTCCTCACTAGTCAAGGTTTCCACCAGGTAACTATCCTAGTCATAACCATAACGGACTGGTGGCCTGGATACCCGAGTGGATCTTTTAGGTTGGTCACTACCTGGAACTTGTGGGACATCTCCCACTGCTCCTGAGCTCTCCTCATCAAGAACAATTTCCTGACGATGGGTGTCCAGGATATAGTCGATTTCCAAGAATTGCGCATTACGACTGCAGAACACTTTCTGCTCACTTGGGTCATAGAATAGGTAACCTACAGAGCCTTTTGGGTACCCTACAAATAGGCAACGGTTGGTCTTAGATTCCAACTTGTCTGCACTCGTTCTTTTAACGTGTGCTGGACAACCCCAAATCTTCAAGTGTCTGACACTTGGTTTCTTTCCGGTCCAAAGTTCATATGGAGTATTCGGAACCGATTTGATTGGAACCCGATTCGGCACATAAATCGCAGTCTCTAATGCGTAACCCCAAAAGGATGTAGGTAACTCTGAGTGTATGAGAAGCGACCGGACCATATCCAATAAGGTCCTATTCCTCCTCTCCAAAACACCGTTAAGTTGTGGTGTAGCAGGAGGAGCTAATTGTGATATTATCCCATTGTCCTTTAAGTAGTCCTTGAATTCGTCAGAGAGATACTCGCCACCTCGATCTGATCGAAGGGCCTTAATTTCTCTCCCTAAATGTTTCTCGACCTCTTGTCTGAACTCTTTGAACTTTTCAAAGGA
This sequence comes from Nelumbo lutea, assembly GCF_056320005.1. Taxonomy (NCBI): domain Eukaryota; kingdom Viridiplantae; phylum Streptophyta; class Magnoliopsida; order Proteales; family Nelumbonaceae; genus Nelumbo; species Nelumbo lutea. Next base: position 113,621,174 of record NC_142684.1, read on the forward strand.
TTCAAACTTGTGTCTCATTAGGTACACGTAACCGTATCGTGAAAAATCATCTATGAAGGTGATAAAATACACGTGTTGATTTCGTGTCCTAACACTCAGGGGACCACATACATCACTATGTATTAGGTCAAGTGTGCCCGTACATCTTTTAGGCTTACCGTTAAATGGTCGTTTCGTCATCTTGCCTTGTAGGCAAGGCTCACAAGTGGGAAGATCTTCTACAGTTAGAAAATCCAAAGGACCATCCTTTACCAACCTTGTGATTCGATCAACACCGATGTGGCCAAGTCGATAATGCTACGGACACGTGGGATTAACTGTATCACGTGCTCTCTTCTTAGGGATTTCAGCTGACGTAGTTTCGGTTATGTTAATTTCTAGAGAAAGATGTAGAACATAGAGACCGTTCTCCAGTTCCCCGTATGCGATGAATCTGTTGTTTCTTTTAATAGTAATCGTTTTACTAAAGAAGACAGAATAACCATCTGCACAATTTTGAGACAGAAATCAAACTTCTCCTTAAATTTTGCACATAAAGACAGTCTTTCAGTACAATTGTTCCTTCTCTAAAAATTAACTCCACGGTTCCTATGGCCGCGTCTGCAACTGTTGCAGTAGTCCCCAAGTAGAGTGTGACTTCTCCTTCACTCAGCCTTCTGCTAACCTTGAACCCCTGCAGTGAGTTACAAGCATGGGTTGAAGCCCCGGAGTCAATTCACCAGGATGCAGAAGCTACCAACAAATTGGTTTCTATAACACAAGTTTCGAAGTTACCTTTCTTGGATTCCAGGTAGGCAGGACAGTTCCTTTTCCAGTGGCCGGTCTTCTTGCAGAAGTGACAGGCATCCGATGCTTTGTCTTTCTTCTGCTTCTTGCTCTTAGCGGCTTTCTTCTGAGGCTTCTTTGCCTTCCTCTTTCTCTTGCCCGTCTTGCCAGCTTCAACAAGCATGGCTACAGGCTCATCCTTTCTAATCAGTTCTTCAGCTCTTTGCAACATATTGCTGAGCTCTTGTAAGCTGACATTCAGCTTGTTCATGTTATAATTCATGATGAACGGATTAAAGGAAGGAGGCAAAGAGTTAAGGATAGCATCTATCTGGTTGCAAGGTCCAGCCCGGATCCAAGAGCCTCCAGTTCGTTGATGTATCCCATCATCCAAAGACAATGGTCGTGAACTTGTTGACCCTTGGACATTTGTGCGGTCATGAACTATTTCAAGACCTTTTGTCGAGTAGAATGATTCTGCTCTTCATACATTGTTCTGAGACTGTCCAATATGTCTTTGGCAAGTTCGATCTGATCGAACTGCCTCTGTATCGGGTTGTCTAAGGAGGCAATGATGTAACACCGGGTAAGGGAGTTTTTCTCCTCCCATTCTTGATAGTCTCTCCTTCGGGCCTCAGAAGCCCTATCACCCGGACGCTCCGGGGCAGGATTCTTTGCCACTTTGTCCAGCTTTTCAGAAGCTAGGACCAGCATAAGGTTCCTGTACCAGTCAGCATAGTTTGGGCCCTTCAACTTGTTGTCATCAAGCAGTTTTGCAAAAGATCCGTTTGCCATTTTCTGATAAAAGAGCAAACATCAGTCCACAACCTAATTTGATTCATGTTCATTTCATAGATATGGATTTTAATCTACAATCCATTTCCATTTATTCGTCTTTGAGATTTCCCTCCTCTTTCAGTGACGGAGACTACGGGTTGTCTCTGGAAATATGGGAAATCACATAGGGTGCATGGAGCCAACTGTTTCAGCTGCTTAACCCCACCACCTTTCTGTGAAGGATCACATCCACTCATCATATGAGTTTTCCCTTTGGCCTCTGTCAGACAAGGTTCAGAGCCGTTTTCAGGTAAACCTTTCTGTCCAGTGAGGGCTTACACATCATATTCGTGAACGCCAAGGTACCGTGAGACAGTTCCCATTTTCTGGTGAAGCCCCTCCCACATCGGTCTATGACGCCCCTATCATCTTATGAACCAGATCTGAACTAAAAGGAATGGGAGAGAATAATACCTGATACGGAGAAGTAATATCTCCCAACGAAGGTGTTCACGCCCAAGGAAGGATCCAAAGACTGTTCCCACTGAAGATGGCACAGTGCAGGATGGGGCAGAATCAGCAGTGTTCTTCCCCAAAAACTCTGTCCTTCGCAAGAAACAGTAGAATGGAACGTGAGCACAGCTTCCTTTTCAATCATTTCTCAAAGAACTGATGTCAACATCCAAGCTTGACTTCTCCCACAGCTGGAGATCGAACTGGCAAACAGTGCGACAAGAGCAGGGAGGCGGCAAGAGAGTATTCGCAGGTTGTAGAATTCTCTCTTCTTGATTTCAGCACTAAAGAGGATCTGATGTGTTTCTTGTTCTCTCTCAAGGCTGCCGCCCCCTCCTTCTTTTTGTTAAAAATAAAAGATCAGCTCTTAATCCCATTAGGAGGTGCTTATCCAAATCATATTTGGATCAGCCTTCTCTTCTAGTGATAAGGATAAACCCTTATCTTATCTGCAGATTAGATTAGCTTTATCCTAATCCCATTAGGAGGTTTCTAGATCTAAATCACATTCAGACCTGGACTCTCTGAGTGGATAGGATTAAGACCCTATCCTATCTGTTAATCCATCTCAGAATTTGCCCCTTTAATTAACTAAATAAATAGCCTAGTTCGAAATGGGCTTTAGGCCCATCAAGCTTATGCTCACTTAACCTTCCAAACTACTGCCCAATTGGGCTTCCTTGTATGGCGTGGGACCCAAGCATAGATCTACACATCAGCCGCATGGGTTCGGCCCAGCCTTTGTTACAAGGCCTGGTCGAATACACTGTTAAAGACAGTGCACCCCTTGAAACCCATCAAATGGACTCTATGGGCCCAACACTTACCCTAAGTGGTCCCTGGGCCAAGCCACCTTGTAACACCCAGGGACTGTGGGCAGATGCAAGATTAGCCCATCAGGTATTATCCTCAATGGTCTTACACTTAACCTCTCAGCCCATAATGATCTTACACTGCCCAACAAGAGAGGACCTCTCCCTCGGCTGCAAGGAACAGTGTTGCACTCTCCACTTATATGGATCCCGGGAATTAAAACCTTTTGCAAACATTTTAGAAACCATAATATATATACTTTTATATCTCATATAAAATATACTTTGCAAAACAAATCTCAACAGTTGAAATCGGCTGCCGGCAGTCTTGGTTTCCAACAGTGAGAGTGCATCCCCGATCATTACCTTTGTCCGACAAAGGGGCTGATCCTGTCACTATGATCACCCACTCAGATGAATTTTCGGATTGTCCCAACATACCCCAGTTTTGACCCCCGCTAAGAATCTCACTGATTGGTACATCAAAGACACCCCGATCCGACACCTAGTGCAGTATCATAATCGAGTCTAGGGGTCGGGTGTAGCTTTCCAGTTTTGCCCATCAATCTCCAAGGTCCAGGGCAATACTGGAAATTTGGTCCAGTTCAAAGATTCAATTAATCCCACACTGTATGTGCCTGGGGTCTCACCCCGGTAGCTGAGACAAGCCACCTCAACCGACTTGATGGCCCCACAGTGTCAGCCTTGTCAGGATAGGTCTCCCCAGACCGACCCACTGGCTGTGAACTTTCTAAACTAACACGAGTCTCAATAAGTGTCCAGTTTAAGGGTATTACACAGAAACATACCAAGGGAACATGAATCAAATATGCACTTTTATTCATTTACAATAAACTCATAAAGTACATCAATTTTGATTGAAGCTAAGGGCATACAAAACTGTCTAACATTAACATAGGAGGGTTCATGCACAATGCCTTCTTTCTGAAAAAATGGGGACAAATTCTGATTAAAATAATTTGTAGCATTATCAGATCGAAACCTTTTAATTCTCACACCAAACTGAGTTTGGACCATGTTATGAAAGTTGGGAAGAATCGTACCCACATCAAATTTAGATTTAAGAAGAAAAATCCATGTGACCCTAGTGCAATCATCAATAAAGGTGACGAACCATCTGGAATCAGTAATGTTGGGAATTTGAGAAGGGCCCCATATATCCGAATGAATCAAATAAAAAGGAGTTGAAAATCTTTTATTGCTGATTGGGAAAGAAACCCTTTTGTGCTTAGCAAGTTCACAAACATCACAATGAAAGGTTTCAACATCAATTCCTTTAAACAAGGAAGGAAGCATTGTTTTTAAAATAGGAAATGAAGGATGACCAAAACGGAAATGATGACGCCAAATTAAATCATTATTGGAGGTAGATAAGAATGACTCGTGTGTGACATGCATAACAATGTGAGATGATTTGCTGGTTGCTTCAAGGTAGTAGAGTCCATCTCTTTCCTTGGCAAGTCCAATCTTCTTCCCTTAAACCTGGTCTTGAAATACACAGTAAGTAAGGAAGAACACAACATTGCAGTTCACATCCTGGGTGAGTTTATGTATAGAGATAAGACTAGTGGATAACTTAAGAACATGAATGACATTTTTAAGTAATAGGGATGGAGTAATTTGAATATTCCCAATCCCTGCCACTGTGGTGAAAGAACCATCAGCAACAGGAATTTTTCTATTACTAGGATAGGGTGTATAGGTGAGAAAATGTAGTGAAGAGGGTGTCATGTGGTCAGTAGCTCCAGAATCAAGAATCCATGGAAAAACACTAGCCGAGGCATGTAATCCTAGAGATAAAGACTCACCTGAGAGAGCAAGAGAGGTAGAACCACTTCCTGGTTTCAAGGATTTCAGGAAGCACCTTAGCCTTTCAATTTCTTCAACATTAAATGGTCCCTGACTTGAGTGTTCTTGCTGCGGGGTTGTGGAGACATTATGGGCCTGTTGAACTCCTTTTGAAACTCCTCGATTTCCTCATTCCTTGCTGGATGTGGGAGGTTTCCCATGAAGTTTCCAGCACCGATCTTTCGTGTGTCTGGGCTTCTTGCAATAGGTGCACCAGAGGTTATCGTTTGAGTCACAGATGGTTGTGTCACGAGCCAAGTTGTGATTGTTCTCACCCTTTGAACCACTGTAACTTCCTTCGCTTGCCACCATGGCTGAGCCTTCGGGATCTTTAGGCTCAAGCATGATTCCACGACGGCTTTCCTTAGCTCTGACAAGGGCTATGACTTCATTCAATGGAGGCACTTCTTCTTTTCCAAGAATTTGTATTCGGACCTGATCAAATTCAGCATTCAGTTCGACCAAAAAATCATACACCCTATCACTTTCAATAAAATTCTCCAAGATCACATCATCTGTGCATTTTGTCTCAAGAACCCAATAATGATCAAGCTCATGCCATAAATTTTGCAGCAGATTTGCATACTCTGTAACACTCCTGCTCCCTTGTTTGGCCGCCACAGTCTTCACTTTGACCTCATAAACACGAGCAGCATCATGGGCTTTGGAATAGGTTTGTCGGACAGCATCCCAAATAGCCTTTGCAGAGGGAAGAAACATACAAGTATCACTGATCTCGGGTATCATTGAACTCCACAACCTTGACATAATCATGGAGTCCTCTTCGCCCAACCTTGGTCCTGTTCCAAGGAGGTGACTAATTTTTCCCTTTCCCTTCAAATAGGTACGCACTAGTTGTGACCACTTCAAGTAATTCTGGCCATTCAGTCTATATGTTGTCTGAATATTCTACAAATCACCAGTGTGAGGATGAGAATTTGTTGCTCATTCATCGGTTTGGACGGGAGCACTTGTTGCAGTCATGTTGGACATTTTTAATGGAAGAAAAATAAGGCTAGTAGGAAAGGAGAATAAAGGAACACTTCTGGTTATAGATCAACACTGAAGGCTAGAAGAGAAAAACACAAAAAACTGGCAATGAAGGCCGAAAAAATCTCAAGGTTGACAAACCTAGAGCTCTGATACCATGTTTTGGAATGGTAGAATACTGATGTGTTTCATTCTATTGCCAATGGGCATATTTATACAGTAAGCTACTGTAATAAATAGAAAGAAAGAAAAAATAGAAAGAAAAGAAAATAGAAAGAAAAGAAAATAGAAAGAAGAGAAAATAGAAAGAAGAGAAAATAGAAATCAATCCTTCCACAATCCTAGGAATATATACAATTCTATTTTCAGAACTGAACCAGTAACCCCACGTTTTCCAACACTAACATTTATTTTTCTGCTTCCTGCAAATTTGTCTGTGGTCATTGGTTAGGGGCTGTGTACCACCTCTGGATTGTTCTCCAAATATTACATTGGTCTGAATAGTTGACTCTATAGGAACTGCTTAATCACAGTTCCTATCCAGATTGATGAAATTATTGTTGCTTTAAAAGGTGAATCCTACCATCATTGTTGGTTGCCCTTTCCACTTCATATTTTTCCACTTTTTTTCCATCTGTTAGTTCTAACTTTGTTGAGATAACTGACTCCAATACATGGAATGACAATGCAGATTTTCATGCTGGCAGTGAAAGAATCATTAGCCAATGTAAGGCAGATTCCTTTGACTCATCCATCCTATTTTTTTGGTAGAGTTAGGGAGAGATGGATATGACAATCCACCAACTCCTTAATTTTTCATTTGGTTTTCACATTTTTACTATGTTGCCACTTTTTGATATATCAGATCATTCTAGATGCTAGGGGCCATTACTTGGTGTAATGGTAAAATCTCAGGCTGGCAAGCGTGAGAAGAATGTGGGTTGGAATCTGAGGGTGGCCACTTTGTGCGACAAAATGCCAAAGGTTAGGACTGTACGTCTGTGTACCCAGTCTGCCCCTCCCAAAACCCCAGATAGCTGGAACCAACATTGGGTAATGGCCTAGATCATTCTAGACACTCATACATATGGTATTCATTGTACAGACTGTTTTTTGTGCAGGCTTTTGGGTACAAGTTTGACCGTTTTGCAAAGAATTTTGGAAAATCATTTCAGAGCACCCTGAGGACCTTACAGTTGATCAATGAAACATCTCACAATAAGGAAAGAAACGACTGCAACTTAAGATTACAAAATTGTCATCAAGAAATGGTACCACCTGATTCTTTCGATAAACAAGATCCCATAAGCGATTGTGACATGAAAAACTGCCATATTGAAGCCATCCCACCTCAAGCACCATTCAGTACTGTTGAAGAAATGCAAGAGAGTGTGATATCAGAATCTATCAACCAGGACCTCATACTACATGGACAAACAAACCAACAGTTGGCTTGTATTTCATCAAGCACAATGGGTTCTGGTTTTAATCAGTCCATGGTTAGCACCTTTAAGCAGTCTGTCATAGAGCAAGCTCGTTCTAATGATCTCAAGGCATTTGAGATAGGTCTAACTATGAAACGTATGAAACTGAAAGAGTCACAGCTAGTTCTCAACTCTGATTCAAATCGTTTAGAGAGGTTTAAATTATCCATGGGTATTTCAAAAGCATCCTTCAAAGCTGAGAAATTTAAGAACCAATTAGAAGAAACAAGGCATGCAGAGCTGCTCAAGAAGTGCATAGATTGTCTTGTAGCTGGTCTTGTTATCATGTCAGCCTCTCTTGCATATGGGGCTTATGTTTATTCCTATGATCGGATCATGGAGGCCACTGAGTCATGTGTACCTTTGTCCAAGGTTGGTACAATTTCCTGTTCTTGAGTTCTAACTGATTAAAGGTGTCCAAGGTTGGTACAATGTCAGCCTCTCTTGCATAAGAATAAATTGTTGTACACTCCTGATAACTTTTTTTCTTCCAATCAATATACAATAGCCACCATCACATTCGCATTGACTGGGTTGTAGCTTACCCACAGTTGCTTCACTTCTCCATGAATTGAGTTTAATTGAATCAGAGCACATAATGCATTTAAGTGGATGACAGACTGTGGGCAACGTCATCCATGGTGGATAGACGCCCAGGTTATGCTTCCTCCCAATTTTTCTTTTTGCTTATAAGATGTTGATTATCTTTTTATTTTGTTTCAGGAGTCTAAATCTTGGTGGGTCCCTAAGCCAGTTTCATCTTTCAATTCTGGCCTACAAATGCTAAGATGCCAGGTTATAGTTGTCAGCCGGATGCTGTTTGGTATTTTAATGATTCTGGCAATTGCTTATTTGCTTCTGCAACGTTCTTCAACTTCTAAGCAGGTCATGCCAGTGACTTTCATCCTCTTGCTTTTAGGGGTTTTCTGTGGTTTTGTGGGCAAGCTTTGTATAGATACATTAGGAGGGAATGGATACCATTGGCTCTTCTTTTGGGAAGCTTTATGTCTGCTGCATTTCTTTGCAAATATCTGTACTTCAGTTTTGTTTTCTGTCCTGCATGGACCCATCTCTGTGTCCCCCGGAGCTGAAGCTAAGACAATATTGCCGTACTCTATGCGAAGATTTGCCTTTTATGCTATTGTTCTTCTGTTTCTACCAATACTTGGCGGTTTGATGCCATTTGCTAGCCCTAATGAGTGGAAAGATCACTTCTCATTACTGATATCAGAAAGTGTTGTAGTTTATAGGGAGTAGATGACCGTACAGGTGTGCATCAGAGGAAAAGAGGTTTTGAGTGATGCTTGCTTCTTATTTATAGGTTATTTCTGCGACATGGATAATCAAAAGGAATATAGGTATTCAGCACTGCATATCCTGGTATCATTTGTGTAACTTAAACAGTAATACATGTTTATAATTATGAGGAAGAGTCCCTCTTTCTGTGTTGATTTGTTGAATAGTAACTGCAAATATAGCAATTGGCATTCAGTATCTTGATCTTATTACTATTCATTCTATTTCTTGATGGGGCAAGGAAAGGATTTTAGCCAACTATAGAATGTCCGTCACCTTGACATGATGGGGTCTTACCATTGTGAGGATGTGTTTCCCCTCGGCCTAAGACAAAGATGTTTTGGAATCAATGTAGTGAACTTCTGAGGCGCTTGTTGCATCTACCATCTCTGGGTGAACTTATTACTTTGAAGAACTAGCTCCTTGCATATATACCTGAAAGAATGGTAGAATCCATCTAATAGACGCCATAAAGGTTGTGGAATGGGTGGGCGAATTTCAAAAATTTCCTACCTTCTCTCAACTGGGAATCAAATTCCCTAAATTTAGAATACAGTATTCAAGGATCCTACTTGAACCATAATCAAACCAGATCTGTACCGAAAGATAAATGGGAGGAATATACCTGATTCGGAGAAACAGTATCTCCTAAAGTTGGTGTTCACGCCCAAAGAATGCTCCAAGATACGTTCCTGCTGAATATGACACAGCTGTGAATGGAACAGAACCAGCAGGGTGCGTCCTACACACTGGATCCTTCACAAGAATCCTCAGGAGTACTAAATACTGAGTCCTTTTCAGTCTTTCTTGTAAAACTGATTCAAAACAGATTTCTTGACTTTCTTCTCTGCAAAGATCTAATCTTGCAAAGGCAGATGACGGCGACAGGAGGAGATTTCCAAAACAAAAGGCTGAACTGTTTTTCTGTTTTTCTGGAGAGTATGAATCAGATCAAATCTGAATTCGCAGGAGGTATCCTACACCTCTTCAAGGTGGTTCGAAATTTCCTCATTTCTTCTTGATTAATAAACCTCCTTTTTAAGAGTTATCCCAATCCAAATCAGTATTTGGATAGGGGATAATCTTAATCCTTTTGCAGATAGAGTTAACTTACTCCTTATCTCATCAGGAGGTTACCAGATTCAAATCTAATTTGAATTTGGTCTCTAAAAGTGGATAAAACTAAAGGCCCAATCCTTTTACTAACTTTAATCTCAAATTCGCCCCATGGATGGGTGATCATATCAGCCCACCTCGAAATGGGCTTTTGGCCCATTAAGTGTTCAGTGTCTAATTACTTTCCAATCTGCTGCTCAGTTGGGCTTCTTTGTATGGCGTGGGACCCAAGCATTGATCTACACACCAGCCACATGGGTTCGGCCTAACCTTTAATACAAGGCCCAGTCGAATTCACTGAAAAAGTCAATGAACCCCTTGAGTCCATCATATGGACCCTATGGGCCCAACACTTACATTAAGTGGTCCCTGGGTCAAACCATCTTATAAAAACCCAAGGACTGTGGCCAGGTGCAAGATTAGTCCATCAGGTATTATCCTCAATGGTTTTACACTTAACCTCTCAGCCCTTAATGATCAAGCACTGCCCGACAAGAGAGGACCTCTCCCTCGACTGCAAGGAACAGTGCCGCACTCTCCTCTCACATGGATCCCGGGAATTAAAACCATTTGCAAACAATTCGAAACCGAACATATATATATATATAAATATATTAATTTTGCAAAACAAAATTCCAACGATTGAAATCAACTGCCGGCAGTTTGGTTTCCATCAGAGAGAGTGCATTCCCGATCATTACCCTTTGTCCGACAAAGTGGCTGATTCTGTCACTATGATCACCCACTCAGATGAATTCTCAAACTGCCCCAACATACCCAGGTTTTGATCCCCGCTAAGGATCTCACTGATTGGCATATCAAAGGCAGCCTGATCCAACACCTAGTGAAATGTCATAATCGAGTCTAGGGGTCAGGTGTAACTTTCCAGTTTTGCCCATCTATCTCCAAGGTTCAAGGCAATACTGGAAATCTGGTCCGGTTCAAGGATTCAAGTAATCCCATACTGCATGTGCCTCGGGTCTTACCCTGATGGCTGAGACAAGCCATCCCAACACTTGGTGGCACACCAGTATCAGCCTTGGCAGGATAAATCTCCCCAGACTTATCCAACGGCTGTGAACATTTAAAACTAACATGAGTCTCTATAAATGTCCAGTTTTAGGGTTTTACACAGAATTAAACCAAACAACATGAATCAAATATGCACTTTATTTATTTCCACTAAATAACAAAAGTACATCAAATCAGATTGAAGCTAAGGGCATACAAAAACTGTCTAACAGCTCCCACTTGCACTTAGGTCCAATCTGGTACAAGCCGGAGTCCCATACTTTCCACGTGTTTCTCAAACACCTTCTGTGTCAGTGGCTTATCAATGGGTTTACCACATTCTCCGCTGATGCTACCTCTTGCTATCATCCTCCCGTAGGTCCAGTGTCGTCATACAACAATGGAATGGGTGATGTGCTGAATTCCAAATTCATGAATGAACACATTCATTCATAAGGCAGCATCACTTACGGCAATGCGCTCGGCTTGGGTTGTGGACTATTAATTTGCAACTTAGGACCCCTGTTTGCTGACACTCAGGAAACAACACACGATCCTATCGTGAAAATATACCCAGATTCAGACTTTCTATCATCTGGATCCGACTGGAAATTGGCATCGGTATACCCTAGAACTTGCAGTGAACTACCATCGAATACCAGACAAAACTCTTTTGTCCTTCGAAGGTATTTGAGTATGTTCTTCACAGCAGTCCAATGCTCATGCCCTGGGTTTGCCTGGAATCTGCTTACTACACTCACCGCCTGAGCAATGTCAGGGCGAGTGCACAGCATGGCATACATGATGCTCCCTACGGCTGAGGCATAGGAAACGTCTCTCATGCTCTCAATCTCCTCAGAAGTCTTGGGAGACATCTTCTTGGAGAGAGTGACTCCGTGCCTGAAATGAACGTTTCCTTTCTTGGAGTTCTCCATGCTGTACCTCTTGACAATTTTGTCAATATAAGCAGCCTGGGATAATCCAATTATCCGCTTCGATCTATCTCTATAGAGTCGAAGACCCAGTATGTATGAAACTTCTCCAAGATCTTTCATGGAGAACTGCTGTGATAGTCATACCTTGACCGAAATCAACATTCCTACATCATTCCCAATGAGTAGGATATCGTCCATTTACAACACCAAAAAGGTAATCTTATCCCCACTGGACTTCCTGTAAACACATGGCTCATCCGGATTCTGCTCAAAATCAAACATTTTGACTGCAGAATCAAAATGGATGTTCCAACTCCTAGAAGCCTGCTTAAGTCCATATATGGATCTATTAAGTTTACATACCATGTGTTCCTGACCAGCAGCAATGAAGCCTTGCGGCTACTGCATGTAGATATCTTCACTAAGATCTCCATTCAGGAACGCGGTTTTGACATCCATTTGCCAAATCTCATAGTCATGGTACGCTGCTACAGCTAACAGGATCCTAATGGATTTAAGCATGGCCACGGGCGAAAAGGTTTCCTCATAGTCGATGCCTTCTTTCTGAGTATACCCTTTCGCCACCAAGCGAGCTTTAAAGGTCTCAATCCTGCCATCGGGGCCCTTCTTCCTCTTGTAGATCCATTTGCAACCAATTGCTTTTACCCCGGGGGGCGGATCCACTAGAGTCCAGACTCCATTGGTCTCCATTGAGTCCATTTCAGCTCTCATGGCCTCCACCCACTTCTGGGAGTCTATGTTTAACATAGCTTCTGCGTAAGTCACGGGATCCTCTTCACTAGTCAAGGTTTCCACCAGGTAACTATCCTGGTCATAACCATATCGGACTGGTGGTCTGGATACCCGGGTGGTTCTTCTAGGTTGGTAATTACCTAGAATTTGTGGGACATCACCCACTGCTCCTGAGCTCTCCTCATCAAGAACTATTTCCTGATGATGGGTGTCCAGGATGTAATCGGATTCTAAGAACTGGGCGTTTCGACTGCAGAACACTTTCTGCTCACTCGGATCATAGAATAGATAACCCACCGAATCCTTTGGGTAGCCTATAAACAGGCAACGACTGGTCTTAGATTCCAACTTGTCCGCACTTGTTCTTTTAACATGTGCAGGACAACCCCAAATCTTCAAGTGTCTTACACTTGGCTTCCTTCCGGTCCAAAGTTCATATGGAGTTTTAAGAACTGATTTGGTTGGAACCCGATTCAGCACGTAGATAACAGTCTCTAATGCGTATCCCCAAAAGGATGTGGGTAATTGTGAGCGTACGAGAAGTGACCGGACCATGTCCAACAAGGTCCTATTCATCCTCTCTGAAACACCGTTGAGTTGAGGTGTAGCAGGAGGAGCTAATTGTGACACTATCCCATTGGCCTTTAAGTAGTCCCTGAATTCGTCAGAGAGATACTCGCCCACCTCGATCTGATCGAAGGGCCTTAATTTCTCTCCCTAACTGCTTCTCGACTTCCTGTCTGAACTCTTTGAACTTTTCAAATGATTCAGACTTATGTCTCATTAGGTACACGTAACCATATCGTGAAAAATCATCTGTAAAGGTGATGAAGTACACGTGTTGATTCCGTGTCCTAACACTCAGGGGACCGCATACATCAGTATGTATTAGGTCAAGTGTGCCTTCAGATCTTTCAGGCTTACCGTCAAATGGCCGCTTAGAACATCTTACCTTGAAGGCAAGGTTCACAAGTGGGAAGATTTTCTACAGTTAGAAAATCCAAAGGACCATCCTTTACCAACCTTGTGATTCGGTCAATACCGATATGGCCAAGTTTGTAATGCCAGAGGCACGTGGGACTTACTGTATCACGATTCCTTTTTTTGGGATTTTCGACCGACATAATTTCGGTTAAGTTAGTTTCCAGAGAAGGATGTAGAACATAGAGACCGTTCTTTTGTTCCCCGCATGCGATGAATTTATTATTCCGTTTAACAGTAATCACATTACTAAAATAAACAGTATATCCATCAGCACACAGTTTTGAAACAGAAATTAAATTTCTTCTCAAGTTCTGTACATAAAGACAATCTTTAAGTACAAGTATTCCTTCTTTAAAAACTAATTCTACGGTTCCTATTGCCGCTGCTGCAACACTTGCAGTTGTTCCCAAGAATAACGTCACTTCACCTTCACTCAACCTTCTGCTAACTTTGAACCCCTGCAGTAAGTTACACGCATGAGTTGAAGCCCCGGAGTCAACACACCAGGACACAGAAGTAACTAACAAGTTAGTTTCTATGACACAAGTTTCGATGTTACCTTTCTTAGATTCTAGGTAGGCAGGACAATTCCTCTTCCAGTGGCCAGTCTGCTTGCAGAAGTGACAGACATCAGATGCCTTGTTCTTCTTCTGCTTCTTAGGTTTGGTAGTTTTCTTCTGGGGTTTCTTTGCCTTTCTCTTTTTCTTGCCCGATTTGTTAGCTTCAGCAAGCATAACCACAGGCTCATCCTTCTTGAGTAGATCCTCGATTCTCTGCAACATATTGCTGAGTTCCTGGACGCTGACATTCAGCTTATTCATATTGTAGTTCATTGTGAACGCATTGAAGGAAGAGGGCAAAGAATTGAGGATGGCATCCACTTGCGTGCCAAGATCTAGCCCGGATCCAAGAGCTTCAAGTTCATTAATGTAACCCATCATCCGAAGACAATGGTCATGAACTTTCTGCCCTTTGGTCATCTGCGCGGTCATGAACAATTTCAGGACCTTCTGTCGAGTAGAACGGTTATGCTCTTCATACATTGTTCTTAGACTGTCCAATATGTCCTTGGCAAGTTTGATCTGATCGAACTGCCTCTGTATTGAGTTGTCTAATGAGGCAACGACAAAGCAGCGGGCTAGGGAGTTCTTATCCTCCCACTCTTGGTAGTCCCTCCTCCGGGCCTCAGAAGCCCTATCACCCGGACGCTCCGGTGCAGGATTTTTCACCACCTTGTCTAACTTTTCGGAAGTTAGGACCAGTATAAGATTTCTGTACCAGTCGGCATAGTTTGGGCCCTTTGGCTTGTTATCGTCTAGAAGTTTTGCAAATTGACCGTTTGCCATTTTCTGATAAAATAGCAAAATCATTAGTCCACAACCTTAGTTTGATTCATGTTACCTACATAGATATGGCTTTTAATCTATGTTCCATTCCCATTTGTTCATCTCTGAGATTTCCCTCCTTTCTCAGTGACGGAGACGACGAAATGTCTCTGGAAATGTGGGAAATCACATGGGGTGCGTGAAGCCAACTGTTTCAGCTGCATAACCTCACCACCTTTCTGTGACGGATCATATCCACTCATCAAATGAGTTTCCCTTTGGCCTCTGTCAGACAAGGTTCAGAGCCGTTTTCAGGTAAACCTTTCTGTCCAGTGAGTGCTTACCCATCATATTCAGGTTACGCCAAGGTACCGTGAGAGAGTTCCCATTTTCTGGTGAAGCCCCTCCCACATCGGTCTATGACGCCCCTATCATCTTATGAAACACTCTAATAGATCCAACAGCAAATGGATAGCCCAATTTTATGGTGCGTTTCCTCATTACTGAAGGACCCATCATTGTGCTAATGACGGAATGCCTTTAGAGAGTCCATCATATGGGTCTCCCTATCACATGCATTCATATTTGCTGGAGGGAACAAAAACGCCATAGTTTTAATTTAGGTCAAACCAGAGTGGCTCCCACTGACTTTCATAAAGTCAGATTTCTGGTGGGCCTTAATCGGCTAGGGGTTCCGTACGCATCCCTTTTCAGGGTTGTGGGGGCCCACCAAACAAAGAGGGGTCATCCAATGACCTTGAAGGACACCATGGCAATGATGTGCATTCAGCCATGGTGTGCGCAAGAGCCATTAACGAGTCTTCATGGGCCAAGTACTTATGGCCCATGGTCGCAGCACATCAAACATCCAAACATCACATGTAAAGGAGGAATTGATCCAATCAATTAACTGCTGTAAAGCCCATTGAACAGCCCATTTAAAATCTAAGTCATTAACAATTAATGACTACTAGGTGTATGGGCTGAATCGCAGATAGCAGTTCAGCCCATACAGCTTATCTCACAGTAATGGGCCTTTTGCAGTTTTAACCCTTTAAAACTGGGCTTTACAGGTGGGTCGAATTAATCCCTGTAATTGAACATCAGATTTGGAACAGCAAGTGTGAGAAATACAGACTAAAAAACAGTCTTTATCGAACCCCAGATTCGGTCCAAACAGTTTTGGTCCAATCTAGTCCGAGAGGATCCAAAACTGATTTTCAATTCAAGAATTAATTCATGAAAGATCTGAAATTAATAAATTTGATTTCAAACAATCACAAATCAAACTATGGACTGTTCGCACCACCTGCAAAACAGAGGTTAATCACAAGGGTTGCAGTTTCACAAACTGCAAATCGCAGAAAGCGATTTCTCCAACTGCAAGTTTCCAGCGCCGCCTTCTTCTTCCTTCTTCTTTAATCAAGAAAAAAAACAGAAATCCTATTTCTATTAATTACATTCTTGATCAAATCCTATACATTCAGTCTAAAATAAAAAAAAAAAATTATTTACAAACCGAATATAAATAAAAGGAAAGTAAAAGGGTGCGCAGACTATCTGCGCCAAATCTGCACTGTGATCTCCAGGTTCGAACAGTCCATTAAATCAAAAATAAATAAAGAACAATTCTAAATAAATTTTGGATTTAATAAAATTAATTTCAGATCAATCGCCCTTAACAAGAAACAGTTTCTTGAAATAAAGAAAACAATCTGCGCAAATCCTGAAAGAACACCTTCTATCCATCTGCGCAGGGTCAGATCTGATTTTCTTTTGGTTCAAGATTCGAACCTGTGGCTCTGATACCACTGAAAGAATGGTAGGATCCATCTAATGGACGCCATAAAGGTTGCGGAATGGGTGGGCGAATTTCAAAAATTTCCTACCTTCTCTCAACTGGGAATCAAATTCCCTAAATTTAGAATACAGTATTCAAGGATCTTACTTGAACCATAATCAAACCAGATCTGTACCGAAAGATAAATGGGAGGAATATACCTGATCCGGAGAAACAGTATCTCCCAAAGTTGGTGTTCACGCCCAAAGAATGCTCCAAGATCCGTTCCTGCTGAAGATGACACAGCTGTGAATGGAACAGAACCAGCAGGGTGCGTCCTACACACTGGATCCTTCACAAGAATCCTCTGGAAGTACTAAACACTGAATTTTTTTCAGTCTTTCTTGTAAGACTGATGTCAAGAACAGATTTCTTGACTTTCTTCTCTGCAAAGATCTAATCTTGCAAAGGCAGATGGCGGCGACAGGAGGAGATTTCCAAAACAAAAGGCTGAACTGTTTTTCTGTTTTTCTAGAGAGTATGAATCAGATCAGATCTGAATTCGCAGGAGGTATCCTATACCTCTTCAAGGTGGTTCGAAATTTCCTCATTTCTTCTTGATTAAGAAACCTCCTTTTTAGGAGTTATCCCAATCCAAATCAGTATTTGGATAGGGGATAATCTTAATCCTTTTGCAGATAGAGTTAGCTTACTCCTTATCTCATCAGGAGGTTACCAGATTCAAATCTAATTTGAATTTGGTCTCTAAGAGTGGATAAAGCTAAAGGCCCAATCCTTTTACTAACTTTAATCTCAAATTCGCCCCATGGATGGGTGATCATATCAGCCCACCTCGAAATGGGCTTTTGGCCCATTAAGTGTTCAGTGTCTAATTACTTTCCAATCTGCTGCCCAGTTGGGCTTCTTTGTATGGCGTGGGACCCAAGCATTGATCTACACACCAGCCACATGAGTTCGGCCCAGCCTTTAATACAAGGCCCAGTCGAATTCACTGAAAAAGTCAATGAACCCCTTGAGTCCATCATATGGACCCTATGGGCCCAACACTTACATTAAGTGGTCCCTGGGCCAAGCCATCTTATAAAAACCCAGGGACTGTGGCCAGGTGCAAGATTAGTCCATCAGGTATTATCCTCAATGGTTTTTTTACACTTAACCTCTCAGCCCTTAATGATCAAGCACTGCCCGACAAGAGAGGACCTCTCCCTCGGCTGCAAGGAACAGTGCTGCACTCTCCTCTCACATGGATCCCGGGAATTAAAACCATTTGCAAACAATTCGAAACCGAACATATATATATATAAATATATTAATTTTGCAAAACAAAATTTCAACGATTGAAATCAACTGCCGGCAGTTTGGTTTCCATCAGAGAGAGTGCATTCCCGATCATTACCCTTTGTCCGACAAAGTGGCTGATTCTGTCACTATGATCACCCACTCAGATGAATTCTCAAACTGCCCAACATACCCAGGTTTTGATCCCCGTTAAGGATCTCACTGATTGGCATATCAAAGGCAGCCTGATCCAACACCTAGTGAAATGTCATAATCAAGTCTAGGGGTCAGGTGTAACTTTCCAGTTTTGCCCATCTATCTCCAAGGTCCAGGGCAATACTAGAAATCTGGTCCGGTTCAAGGATTCAAGTAATCCCATACTGCATGTGCCTCGGGTCTTACCCTGATGGCTGAGACAGGCCATCCCAACACTTGGTGGCACACCAGTATCAGCCTTGGCAGGATAAATCTCCCCAGACTTATCCAACGGCTGTGAACATTTAAAACTAACATGAGTCTCTATAAATGTCCAGTTTTAGGGTTTTACATAGAATTAAACCAAACAACATAAATCAAATATGCACTTTATTTATTTCCACTAAATAACAAAAGTACATCAAATCAGATTGAAGTTAAGGGCATACAAAAACTGTCTAACAATACCTACTCACATGAACATGCACGTGTACAAACAAGTAAAGGACAACCCAAGGTTCATGTGGAACATCTTTCCACAACCCAATCTCCGAAAAAACCGTCTCATACAGCTATATTTTACCTGTGGCGGAGTGTCCAGCAGTCGCGGCTTAGAAATGAGAGTTGTAAGAACGAATGCCAAGGAGAAATCCTTGGAAACCACGATATAGTGAAAGAGCCAGAAAAGCCTATTGAGGAGAAGCCAAAAATTTGGGCTTCTTTCTTCCTTCGTTTCAAATAAGTTCTTCTAATGATTTTTCCCAAAAATGTCCATTTAAAATTTTGTATACGGCAAAACTATCCTGAAACCAAGGTTAAAAAAATCAACATGTATTGACTCATATCATATCGGGAGCACCCCAAGAAAGTTGAGTTAAGAACTAAGATTGAGAACTTCTATTAGAGTCTGAGGGATGGGAAGAAAATTGGGTTGGGTCCAATCCAAAGCTGGGTTGAAGGTTGGATTGGGTTAGGGTAAGGATTGGCTTCAATTGCAGCCCTGGTATCATGTGTCTTTTTTGGGAGGCATATTTTGAATTAAATATTTTTCCAACCAAACAAGAAAAAACCAAAACACTGGCTACCAAGCTTGTAAACATCCAACAGCCCGCAAAAAAAAAAAAAAAACACCAAACAGGGCCTTAAATTATGAGAGAACGAGGTTTTCCATCTTGCTAAACTTCCACACTCCACTTTTCAAATTGGAGTCCAATTAAAGATGCAAATGGATCAGTTTGGATTGGAATCACGGAAAGAAGAAGGGAATTCTATTTGATCTACCGCCCAAGAGTGCCCTATTAGAGAAGGGCTGCATAACTTGTTCCCTGACTTCCCCTAAAAACTGCGAGATTTACTTTCCTTTCCGAAGCTGCCAGCACCCAGAAGCGAAAGGAGTTTAGTTTATCTAAGAGTCAAAGTCACCCTCTCCCGGAACAGAACAACATGGAAAGGAAATCATTTCTGATCCGCTTGCTATCTTAAAGAGGAAATCTCTCTTCCCATACTGCCATGACCTGAAAACGCTACTGGGAAGCAAAGTAGGATTCAACAAGTGAAAAGCGGTAGAGTAAGAACGAGATTGAACAACGGCATTCCTGGAGTTTGTATGTTTCGGTTTTCCATGGACCTGAAAGACCATGATTGGAAGGAAATATTTGCTTTCGTCTAAGCCAAGAGTCCGTAACCCACTATATTCGAATCCGATTTGACAATGTTTATGTTGGATCTGATCCGATCCAAAGATCTGATTGGATATGATAAGATTCGATTTGAATTTGAATCCTATCGGAAGTCAGATATTCAGATCTGATCCAATCTAACTTGTTTTATTTAAAAATTTAAAAAAATTAAAAGAAAAATAAAATATACTAATTTAAATAAAGTAAAAGCAAAAATACAAGTATTTTTTAATTATTTTCATCATATATATACATATTTTTTATAAAAATAAATAATATAACAAATTTATAAAAATATATTTATAAATAACATATATTATATATTAATATATAGTATATCAAATCTTTTCGGATCAGATAAGGGATGATCCGAATCCGATCTGATCTCTGATTGAACCCTATTATTCGATCCATCCTAATAGAGATGATTTGAATTCGATCAAATGGATTTAATCAGATCATGATCCATTCCATTTGCACCCCTAAGTCCAATATGGTGGTGGTACTCAGGTCCCTCCTTTCCCACTTCTTCTGGACCCAAATCTTACTAAATGGGGTGAACAAGATTCAAAAGCAACCTAGAGAGAGAGAGCTCAAATACTACATTTGGTGTTCTTGGAGTTAATACTAGAAAGGGCTTCTCACATATGTAGCCAAAAGAGGAGCGTTTGAGCTAAAGGAGGCATGGAAGCTAGAATGTCCACTAGCTCTTCCAAAACATAAATAGTGGCATTCCTTGTTGAAAACGAAAGAAAAAAAAATGAAGGAAAAGTGGATAGGGAAGAAGAAAAAGAAAAGAACATGAGGAAAGGGAAGAAGTGACAAGAGAAAGAAAAAGAACAAGTGAAGCAAGGATAGGTAAGGTGGCTGCAAGGGGATATATGTTTTTTTTGTGAGGAGGGGTGTGGGTTAGTATTGGGGCCTACATAAAGATTTTTAGACATGGATAATCTAGGTATTTTGTGAAAGTTCTAGGGTTAGAATGAATTCGGCTTCAGTCAGGGCAAGGCCCATTAGGACAGCTTTTTTTGCCTTGTACTGAAAACATCTCTGTAATTATGTGTTTTATTTTATGGGGAGATATTTCCAATGCAAGGTTGAAAAAGACCGTTAGAATGGTGTGAGCACAGATTTACCCTGATAGAAGCTGATCTGAGTAGAACACTCGTAGGATTCGGAAAAGTAGGAGTTGCTTTGGTAGAGAATTGCTTTGAAGGGCATGCATGTCTTTTTCTTGCAGGTTTAAGGGTAGAAGTATATAAATATGGGTAAATCGGGGGCAACGTGGGACTTGGAACAAATTCACTATTCAGTGTTATCCAAAGTCTTACATTGCGAAATAGATCAAAGGCCGGCCTTACATTGCGAATTAGATCAAGTTTGGACCTAAAACCAAGCCTATTTTGCCCTACTTTGCTCCTATACAATATTTTTTCATATATTATATACATAGTATAATTTAAAATTTTATAAATAATTAAATTTTTACATTTTGATGCTATTGGTCCAATGCTAAAGCTCAGCCCAGATTACATTTTAGGCTCAAGGTCTGGGTCGAGCAAGGGCTATAAGCCTTATAATAAATAATAAGCCCGGCCCAACCTATGGTCACTCCTAGTGTAGGAATGGAAACAAAGCAGGTTCAGGGTGGGGCACCCCCTCCCCATCATTGGTGGCAGGACGGGGCACCCACTCCATCGGGGACAGGGGAATCCCCTATTTTTCCCTACACCAATACAATCACCTAAAAATGCATTTAATTTAAAGGTATTTTAGAAATGGAATTATGGGAATTTGAGGTATTGATTGGTCAAAACTTTTTTCATATTCCATGTCTTTCTCGCATCATAGATTTTCCCTTGGAAATGTGTGAAGATGATTTATTTATCCCGAGGATTGTTACAAAGGCAAATTTAGTGAGTGAAGCTTTCAACAAATGAGAGTGCCTAAAATGGCAGATTGATCAAAAAGGCCAAATGGAGATTTTGGGTAAAAATTCATGGTGGATATTTAAGATGTTTCAGAATTAATGAAAATGGTTGATATTTATTAAGGTGTATAGAGATCTAATGGTACAAAGTATGGTTTTAAAAAATAACCCGGAAACTGAACCATTCTGGCCACTGGTATCCAGGTCGACAATTCGACCATCTGGTTTGAATGAACCTGTTTTGACAAAAAATTAAAAATAATTAAAAAATAAAAAATGGTCGAAACCATTGAATGGTTCAACCATCTGAATCAACGGATCATTGACTGATTCAACTGTCTTTGTCTAAGGACCAAGTTTGAAATAAAACAGAACCAATTGCCTAGACGTTTGTCAGGCCAAACGATCCAACCATCTGAATCAACGGTTTGAAAACCATGGTACAAAGTGGTCAATGCTTGAAAGAGTACGCTAATCAAATTTCTTACGCGAAATTTAATAAGTTGACATATGTTGGTCTCTTAGGCCTGAGGCCTGACATCAAGATTTGAAGGGTATGTGGGTGGGTGGGTAATTTTAGGATCAAGGGATCTCGACTAATCAAAGTTGCTGAACTGGGAATTTAACATCAACATTGGTGCGTGTGAGATCTTTGGAAATTGAAGCTTACTATGTGGGAAGAAGTATTTCAATGTCCTTAACAAGTGATTGGATCCGATCAGGTGACAAGGGTGTAAAAGATGCGGGTTGCTGGATTAGACTTGCACGATTAACCATAAATTTGGCAAATTCTTGTGCCTAGGTTGGTATTGGGTTGATGGTCGCCGGATTAGAAGATGATTGTGAGGTTTGATCTAATAATAGTGGTGATGGTTCTTCTGCTTGTAAGTAGATTTTGGTTTAGTTTCTGGTCTTTTTGGATCTACTGCAAGCAAAAACTCTATTGTATACGGCATCCAGCTGCACATAATAAATTTTTGCTGTACATTTAAATTAAATTCATAGTGAGATGTTCCAATATGGGATTGGATGCACGTAAATTTTTTGCTTACAGGAGATCCTATGGCGGTTTAATGATATCAGATCGACTAGTTGAGGTACAAGGGTATCCGATTTCATGGGTTTAAGGATTGGGAACATAGACGGGCTAGGCTGATCAAATTTGGTCTTGAAAACATTTCAAACACGGGCTCAATCCAGTAAGGAAACTAAAAGATTTTTACGTAGTAAAGGGAACTCAAGATTGATTTCAGGCATAACGTCCACCACGATATTTGGTTTCAACTCTTCTTATACGCAATCCCATATCAGGCGAATTGATAATTTTTTTTTTATTTTCATAAATTTTATTTTA
Organism: Nelumbo lutea; assembly: GCF_056320005.1. NCBI lineage: Eukaryota > Viridiplantae > Streptophyta > Magnoliopsida > Proteales > Nelumbonaceae > Nelumbo > Nelumbo lutea. Next base: position 113,644,041 of record NC_142684.1, read on the forward strand.
AAATCGGTTCAAGGAGACCAGTTTAAGACTCCACCCCCTAAACTGGTCAAACCCTCAATACACTCGCTATAAAGACATATCAGAAAGGTCCCAAAACAATATGTATCAACTAACACGGGCCAATACATGTGAATACTTTTAACCTTAGTGATGATAATAGTAATAATACCGATGTTAGATTGGACGATAAAACAAATTGGATACTTGGATCTAGAGTTAGTTCCGCCACAACATCCGAATTTGTTGCTCAGACGAATTGGTTCCCAAATCTCCTGAGTTGGCCCATACTCAATTCGGTTAAACATTCAACTCAGATCGTACGTCAGATGTACAAAATTCCGAAACCACATCCGCCCAGGTTTCGATAAGTCCGGACCCGCTATCCTTACATTCAACTTCCATAGTTCCACCAATGATTCGAATTCAGATGTGCTACCAACAAACGCTCAAAAAACCATCGACTTTTAAAACAGACCACCCATTCAGACCCGCTACCATTTTAGCCATTTTTTATTTTAATTTATTTCGACCACCCATTAAATCCGAATGGCTGAATTGCTGACCCAGTGGCCAAAAGTGGTTCCGATTCTGAATCAGCTTTTAAAACACTCATGTTGGATTATGAATCCCATCTTTCTCCGTTGGTGAATTCCGTTTAAATGAGTGCTCCTAATTCCTAAATAGAGATTCTCTCTTTCCAAACTAAAATTCAAAACTTTTGGAGCTAATTGATTTCCTATGGGCAATCAATAAAGGAAATGTATATAAGTATTATAATAGGATGTCTCTCTGTTTCTTCTCCCCCATAACGTAAATCTCTTATATAAACCATTTTATCTAATTGAAAATAGTTAATGATAGGATATCACATGAGCTGATCCCACCAATCTATATGCCAAGAAATGCTTAAGTACAACAAAAGAGAGTTTACTGATGGCTTTCAAGCAACAATGGAAAGGTATTAGGACCCCTTGTTGCATTTGCGGATGAATATTGTTCTATAATATGGGGTAGATGATACATCACAGATAAGCATCCAAAAGGTTTAAAATGATATCTGGCCATGCAATAAAAACACTGCTAACATAAAGTATGGTTGTAAACCAAAGATCAGTTATGAGGTGCAACTTAAGTAGGCCCAGCCTGAGCCCAAACAGGCCCAACCCAAAATTTTACACAGATTAGGCTTGGATTTTTGGACCTCTGGCTGAGCTCAGGCACAAGAAGTCAGGCTTTTTTATTTTTCAAGCCAAGTTAGCCAAAACCCAGCCCGAGCCTGACCCTGACCCGATTATATACATTTATACATATATGTGCATATATGTAAATATTGCATACATATTTATATATATAACATTTATATAGATATATCACATACATATTTACATACATAAATATATGAATATATATTTGCATAAATACATTTATATATGTGCAATTTTTGAGTGGGTTCATTGACCAATCCAAGCCCGGCCTAAGACCGAACCCAACCCAAGTGCATCAAATTACAGGGAGGGTTGGCTCAGGTTGGAAAAATCAGGCTTGACCTTGAACTCGGGCTGGGCTCAGGCCTTAAGCCCAAACTTTAGGGTCAGGCCTGGGTTCACCATAAACCCAACCCAACCCGCCCGACTTGCACCCCTAGATCAGTTCTGTAAGACATTTGACAGTGCTAAATAAGAAAATTTGTTGACTCGCGTACTCAGCTACTTTAATCTTTGACCTCTGATATTAATATTCTTAATCTTAGTAACCAGAAAATCTTTGGGAACTAGTAACAGCAATACCATTGGACAAGGAATTGAATTCAGATCCAGAAGAAAGCTAGGGACTCTTATTGTTGTGCAATTTCTAATGGTATAGAAGAGAGTTACCAACATTCAATGAAAGCCTTTTAAACTCAAAAGTGGCGATGGCTAATGGCTTACAGGTCAAGTTTCTTTTTTTTTTTTTTTTTTTTTTATGAAACATGCCAAGTTTCTGGAACACCAAAATCCAAACTAGATTCATAAGAATTCAGATATAAAGGAAATCTTATCTAAAAGATTTATATTAGATTCAGAGTGGAACCAGATATTGAATAGAATTAATAAAGTAGTCTATATTATCAAAATATTATATATTATTAGTAAAATGGACTCAACAATGACTTTGATGTTGCATAAGGAAAAGAAAGAGACCAGCCTACTGATAACAATGACAGTACCATGCTCTCTGTGTGCTGAAACAAGCAAATCACCTATTCATACAATGAAGATACACCGATTATGGCTAAAATTCCTTCAAACGTTAAGGATGATTTGCAACTACCATCAAAGATCCCTTCTATGGGGTAGGTGCCTTAAAAGTGCCAACTCCTAAGTAAGAGGTAAAGCAATGTTGAATGAATACAACTCCATGATCAGACATAGGATCTTGGATAGTTCTAATCTAATGGCAGAAAGGGGCAGCCCGAATCCTTATCTAGGAATTACTTGATGAATTAAAACACCAACCTAAAAAATGAATAAAGATCATCTTGACTCCACATAAATCATGGTTTTGTATGCACCCTAATGAAAGAGTAACAGGCATACACTCCATGCTCCTAAAAACTACTCAATATGTGTCAGTTGTATTCACATTTGAAGATAGCCATGCAATAGTAAGAACAAAACAAATATATGCCACCTTCATAACTGGTGTACCATAAAGATATTGATTGATTGGTTTCAGCTTCACCAGAGCTCCAAACAAAGTTGTGGAAGATTAGCTGGCATTACCTGGATGCTTCATTCTCTTCCCAGGTTTAATAAGAACATCACATCCACAATCATCGATATCCTATCTCTATCACACATCAAACTTGACAATCCAAAGACTCGTTTTACAGTACAACATGGAACCTCAGAGATAAAGTTCTCATCGTAAATTGTAATATGAACCCAAGCATAAATGCTTCAGTACAAATATCTAACTTTTTTATACCATTATTATCATCATAAGAACCTCATGTTACACCATTAAATATCAATCAAAACAAGAAAAATTTGAAAGTCTGAGTAAATCTAGTCATGCTTGCACCTCTTTCACATATTTCAGTAACTATAAAGAATGTTATGAAAGAAGAGAAAAAAAAAAAAAAAAAAAACAAGTCTACCTGAGGGGGAGAATTTAGAACAGAAGCTCTTAACACTGGAATTCCAGCATATGAAGACACCAAGAGAACTTCCAGGATTAGAAGCTTCCCAAAATTTCCTACAAAATTATCTGATGGAAAGAGATCAGCTTGCGATTCTCATTAAATGAACTATATCATTTATCACACAACACCTAGCTTGATCACTAGAGCATGTGATCAACCAAAGAAAGGTTGCAACCTAATCTTTCTCAAATATCAAATGCATTTATACTGCTGCTCAGTTTTAGAAAGCAAGCAGGCATCCCTTTACTTGAACCATACTCTGAAGTTGATACCGATCCCTCCTCAACAAACCCCATTAGAGAACCTTGTGAGCCTTGCCATAGTACCTATTTATGAAGGGAGACTGCACCACAATATCCAACAAGCAACATGCTCAAAGATCAACATAACATAAAATACAAAGTTGCCACCAAAATTATTGATCAGAAAGCAAAAAAGTTGCAATAAAAACTACAAATAAATGATAGTCCTTCTACTCACAACAAGATGAGTCAACCTCAAGCTTCCTAATGTGCCCATATAATTTCTGTTCCACTAGAAGGGTGATGGGGAGCAGGGGGCAAAAGTAATTTTTCATGGTAGATCTTACCCTCAGGCCTCAACCTCAAGAAACAGGTAATCACACCAAGAAGCAAACAAGTTGCTTTGCATGTGAGGTAATGCAACCAGGGTTAGGAACACTTGGAAGGAGCAAATAATTTATTCAACAATATAGAATCCATCTACGATCAAGTGCAAAGACTTGAGCTACACAATGATCATCTTCATTGAGGGAACATGGCAAGCTAGACTAAAGAATAGGAATTTAAAATGCCATTGCAGAGCACGAGGGTTGGTCACTTGCTTTTCTCACTCAACACATAGGGTCAGAGTTTAAGGATAACACAGTGACAGCTAAAGTTTTGATAATGGCACCATACAAAGGCACAGCTACCAAGGGGAACAGAAAGGAAATAAAACTTGCATACTTATAGTTCAAAAGTGAATTTCAAAATTCAAATACAAATAAACAAAACATGAGTGGGTGCATTGCATGAATGAAAGAAGACTATGAAGGGCATTATCAAACATGAAATGATCATGCATCGAATAACAATTGAACTGCATTCACGACCTCAAAGGACAAGAACAATGAAACAATCCCTAATGATTCAGCAATCAAATAACGCTACTTTGAAGGAAATTTTAATTGAAAAAAAAAAAAGAAAAGTTAAGGACAGAAAGTCATTTTTCTGAAGGCAATATGAATGCCAATATTTGAGTTACATCCGAATTGCATGGATAGCTTTTCGCAACCAAGAACATTGCAAATAGAAAATGCACTGGCTTCAAACTCATTTTGGGCCTAAATGTGTCTGGAAATGATGAAGGGGCAAAACTTTATAAGCTCTCTCATTTATGAATATTATTCTTCCGTCATTTATTTGAGATATGTGTAATGCAGTTGTTGTCAGGACTTTACCTTTACTTGGGATATGTCAGGTATATCTGGAGTTTGCACAGGATAGAACTTGTAAAAGCGCATGCTTTCAAATGCAGCTTTAGTCTCCTCACTCATTTCTTCCAGGGCCTTCTTCCGGGCTTCCCTTGCCTGAGAAGGAATTAAATGTATCAGGAGTGCTCACATTTAAACATACACCTCCACAACTGTTGATCAAGAAAAGGAATAGTTTGAAGCTATAGATATTTGAGAAATACCTCCCGATTAGCTTTCTTTGCTTCTCTGACTTTCTCCTTAACAAAGTCCTGGGAAAATAAAAGCACGTATTATCTTGGTTAAAGAAGAGAATGTTCAAAGCAGTACATGTTCGCCATTCACTAAAAATACCTTGAATGCATCTTTTTGATCCTCAGATAATTCCTCCTCCTTGATTAAATTATCAGTAAATTCCTGCAGATAGTAAAAACAGTATTTAGGACAACAGACAGTATGTCAGATAAACGTGAAAGGCATAGTGGTCCCTCAAGAAGCACCGCTATACCTTGCACCATTCTAATTATTATGGTAATCAATAAGAAAATATCTTTGTTTACATATGGCAAATATTTGTATCTGAAACTTATGATGAATGCCAAGAAAAGATTTTGAAGTGACAATCTAGATGGTTTTTGACCACTCACCCAAACCCTTTTTGGGTTTTAAGGGTGTGTAGTTAGGTTATAGTAGAAAACACACACAAGCCATAGAAAAAAAAAGGACCCTATTTGTACCTCAAGCTCATCAAGCTCCCAATCAAATTCACAAAAGACCTGCAGGGGAAAAGACCAGAACTAAACATTATTTACTTGATATACTAAAAGCTTTTGATACGCACATACCCCCAAGTCATGTAAGTAGAATCCAATAAATTACTTGATATATTAAAAACAAGCATATTAAGAGAATATCAGGGATAAAGAGAAAGGAAGGAGTGGAAGCAAAGTAGCTATGCATATCATCCAGAAAGAGTGGAATTCTAAATCAACTTTGAAGTTTGAATTTAGTATTTTAGTTTGTACTTACTATCTTACCGGTTTTGGTTCTGCTGGAAAAATGATATTAACTTCTGTACACTGCTCAAATTCGTCCTCCTTCAAGGGCTGATAGAAATCTGTAGAAGGTAAATTTCATAAAACAAGTGCTTGTGAAGTTTAACATGCAGAAGTAGGGCATGAATTTATTGGAAGAATCAATTACATACATTTACTGTATCAAGAAGTGAATATCTAAAACACCAACACAATTATTTCCATTATGAAAAAACAACAAATATCTTAGAGCTAAATTATTGCCCAAGCCATGCAACATAGGAAAACAATAGCAGGAATAAAAAGGTACTGCAATTATATAGTAGCCTGATGCACCTTAGGTAATTCAGATGCTTGACACAACCAAGGAAAAACAACAGAATACCACCATCCAACATTAGGTAGAAGATCAGGAAAACTCACAAGGCAGACAATATTCAAATTTCTTGACACGTTCTAATTTCAGGTGACTTAAAGCAGCCCTGCATCAAAGGGGAAAATTTTCAAATAACCCTAAAAAGGAACAAATCTGATTTACATGTATTATAAAATCACATAGTAATTAAACATCAGTGTACCAAAATCAACAAGGATAGTTGGTAATGAATTAGGAATTGTTAGTAAGTTGCCACACAAGGCAATGCCCAGAGATTGATTGATCAACCAAAACTAAAATGCATCTTCTTACCATTTTAAGATAAAATATGTTTCCTAATACCATACAGATTAAGGTAATCAGGTCAGTATCAGAATTAGAAGTTTATTGATTACTTTAAGGAAACATAGATCTTACATATCGAGATATCATAAACTTCTTATTGAAAATATACAAAGTTTATCGAATTGAACCTCAATGTTCCTTCATAAGATGCATGGATTATATTAAAAATGAAACAGACTATGTACATTACATATAGGCATCCCTTGGAGAAGAAGAACTACCACTTGAAACAAATAAAACTTAAGAAAAACTATTCAAAGCCAAACACCATATCAATGGTGTTACATGCTAATCTGGACCACATTGATCAATAGCCTTGTCAAGGTCCCCTTTTTCACTTTGAAATGCTCATGAATAGGTGTTTGCCACTGACTAATTAATTTGACGCTTGTGTTTCCCTAACACTTAAAATAAAACGTATTCAGGTTTTGATGATAGCACTTTAAGACTCATCTCTACTATCTACATAACAAACCCCCATTACAAATTAATAACTTGAATACTACAAAACAACAAAGATCCAAAACCCCATATAATCAGGTAGACCAATAATAGGAATAAACATCAAAAAATGGCATAGGCCAAAACTTCATTTTGTAAGTAAAATAAATTTTATAAAAAGAAAAAGAGTACAAGAACAGTAATAAGAAATCAACCAAAAGGAAAAGAATGAAACAAAACAAAACCAACTCCAAACATTCAAACACTTCGAAAAGAAACTTCCTCCGAAAGACCCCCAAAACCAGACAAAACCAACCCAGCCCCCAGCGCCTAAAACACTCAGCCCAAGAAAACCATCAAGCAGTTGCAACAAAAACACTATACTCCAAAAAACACCACACCAATCAAGACTTGCCTGTTCAATATCTCAAGTAACTTAAACAGTTACCTTTTTACTCCTTTCAAAACCACTTTCTGTTTTCATCACCATTTTGCTAGGCCTACCTCAACTAAACCCCCCTCTTAAGTCTCAGCCTAGCAAAAATTCTTGAAACCTGAATATTTCAATGGTTCTTCTGCTTTCTGAAGCCTCTTTTGGTATAGACCAAAACATTGGACATGTTCAACAGTCAGAGTCTAAAACCTTGGTTGGCATGATAACAGAACATATAGTACAAGGTCATTATCATATGTTTTTTCTGACATTTAATGTTGATACTTGATACAGATGAGTAACAGGATTTCAGACAAGAGTCCTAAATTAATGAATTTCCTATTCAAGATAGGTCCGGCTTGGGACTCGGTGGATCTGTACAAGACAAGCTAAAATGACTATGAGACACCAAAAGGGAGATCTTAACAAATATTTCACTGTCAAGAAATTTCTTCAAGGAGTAAAACCATTTTGCTGCCATTGTAGTACAATATTGCAGAGAGTGAAGGTGATGTACCCTTTGTCTTTTCCTGACAAGTTAAAAAGAAACCAAGAGATTTCCACATGAATCCATTAGAAGCAACTAGGTAAAAGATTTCTTTTCTTTTCTTTTCTTTGTTGGTAGGGGGAAATACTGAATCTGCTCATGATGCAACCAAGCACTTTGTACTCTCTAATCTTTTTCTTCTTTTTTTCATTAAAATTCAGAACAGTTCAAAAAAGAGGCAAAGGACTTCACATATAGATCTTTTCATTCTAGCAGGAGATCATCTCTACTTAGTAGGGAAAAGTGACATGGATGGCAATTGTTGGTCACTAGAACCAAGAAATAAAAGCAAGGTACAAAATTTACTTCCACAAGTAGGCAGAATACAGAACACTTCAAACAAATTCAATAGTTATACACATGTAAGAATATCACAAATTCACAATAGATAGTTGGCCAAGTGCATAATGAACACTGGTATCTAAAATGTACCAGAAACAACTAACTACCTTGAACTGCAAACTCTTGGACATATTAACAATTTATCATCATGATCTATATAGAAAATTAGCATCTAGTTTAGTTAGCAAGATGAAAAATCAATAATTAGACTCTTATATAAATGTTCCACATAAATCTTGCAAGCACAGGATCGGTTGATACATCTAGTAAGTAAAATATAGAAACAAAATCAAGAAGACTGAAGATAAGTATAAGTGGCTAAGCTAGAGAACCAAACAATCATGAAATTTAGTCCAAGTTCAATGCCTCACAACCATATTCCTTAGTTTGATAAAATCTTCAATTGGTATAGCATGAGAAGACTTAAAGAACAACAAAATAATGCACCAGTACCTTCTCTGAGTGCAGCTTAAAATAAAAATCTGAGACTTCAATCTGTCCACTTGGCTATCCCTGTAAAATAACATGACATCATTGATGTTGGATTCACATCAATCAAGGAACATCCCCAAATCACTTCCATAAGAAACAAATAATCCAGAAAATCACTAAAGTAAATGAGAGAACAAAACCTATTTTCTAAAGGGATGTATGGGACCCAATCCATTTTCATTTTCTTCATTGGCACTATTTCCTCAGCTTCCCTTTGGACTGAATTAATGCCAATCTTATCGGAAGGTGGGAAAGGAGAAACAACCTGTTCAAAAGTTGGGGGAAAAAGTAAATAAGGAGCAAGAGGAACTAAAAATCACTAACACAAGCAATAATGCTTATAGATATATAGAATAATATTAGTTAAACACAAATGGCAAAAAAATGCCAATTCACAATAGTACCACAAATGCACTTATTTAGGAAATCAAGGTTATATAGTCTCAAATACAAATGTCCACGTCATAGAACTTGCAGTCAAACATAGATTCAGCTATCTATTAGCACACATGAACACAGATACAGACTGATTTAGCAATGTGTAGCATATACCTATACTGCAACTAACATATATAAATATATGATCTTTTCCAGCTTTAAATAACAATTTCAATGTTGTATAGGAAAAGGAAAAGGAACAAAAATTCCTTCACAACACACAAATTGTTATTTTAAAGAAAATACACACCAGATCTATAGCTTTTCTATTTCTTCAATTCCAGTTGCAAGTATATCTCCATTTAAGTTTGCATAGATTTGGTGAAACTGTACACATGACATTGCCAGGCTTCCAAGTGGGACTGGGTGTATAGCTTTAACACAAGTTCAAATTCAGTATATGCATACAATTCCAAGTAATGGATTCTTCCCAATAAAACAACTTTGAATTAGGGAAGGTTCTTCCAGAAAGCCAATAGCCAGCTTGGTTGGCCAGGACTAAAAGAAAGGCATATGATCATGCATCAAAGTTCATAGTCCATTGTTCAATTGCAGCCTGGACAAGTCTTGGCTTTCATTGTAGGCTTGATTTGGTGGAAGAACATGTAATCTAGTAAAGGAACTTAACCGGACACCAGGCTACTGAAGAAATTTCCATGCAATCAAGACCACTTGGATTAACTAGAGCCAAGAAAAAAGAAATGGAGCTTAAACCAACTTACTGCCACAACAGTGGGGATACAGACTACTTTCCCTTCACCCTTGAAGAATACCATTTGAGCTGGGGGGGAAAAAAGAAAAGATATACATGCCTATGTCAATACTTTGAAGTTTAAAGATCAAAAAATGCATTAAGCGAAGATATACATGAAACCAAGCATGGTGAAAAAAGGTTAAAAAATGAAAGAAGAGGAAGAGGTAATGAAATTAAGAAGTTGGATATCAACTGACAAAAACTGGAGAAAAGACATAAATCAAATGTAACCTTTTAGGTGCTACCCATGCTAACCATCTCTCAGGTGAATATTGGAAACAAGTTGACACTGTATCCAAGTTTGATGAATGGCAAACAGAATCTTTAGCAATGAGAATAAAAAAATAAAGTTATCTCAACCACTTACGTTCTGTAGCACCAAAAAGGTAGACTTTCTTCTCATAAAGATATCCTCCCTCTTCAAAGGCATTCTGGTCACAAAAATGACAACCCATCACTATATATGCTTTGTAGTTTTATTTTCTTCCGTTGATACCCAAGGAGTATGAAATACATCATTTCATGCTATCAACATAGTTTACCAAACAATATAAAAAAAAAAAAAAGGATATCAAGTTAGATTGCATAACATCCAAAAATATGCATAAATACTGCAAGATAACTCACTTCTAAATTTGAAAATTCCCATTTGTACTGATTAAGCAAGTCCAATTGATCCCACTGCAATTAACACATCAATTTTTGTGATAAGTGCGCAGGATAACACTATAACAGTGCAAATTGCCAATTTTCCTTTAGCATCCTACTATCATTGATAAAATTTAAATAAAAATGGAAAGATCAAGCCATACCTCCGTGCCAACTGGGAATGCAGCTTGCCATAGATCTTCCTACAAAACGGAGACCAACATTTGGGTCAACAGAAGAGAAAGCCATCAAGATCTCGAACTGTTCTCTCTTTTGTAGTGAAATGTTTACTTTCATCAATAGTATTTGATAGTCTTAAAGCAGCTTCGAGCTCAACATACAAAAGAAGTAGATAAGAAGTAGAATTACCACTTTGACGCTTTGAATCAAAGAGTGATGATTTGTATAAGACCTCTAAAACATTTTACAAACAAATTCGTTCCCAATAGGGAGAAAGAAAACTACGTTACAATCCTTATATGGACTTCACAAATAAGAAACTGAAAGATCGAAGTCAACAATAACCTAAAGAACTCAAATCAAGCTCGGCATATCTCACTAGAACTTCAGAAATAATCATTTTAATACGGAAAATAGCATAACCATCCAGAAATTGAAAGCTAAAAGCTATAAAAAAAACCCTAAAGAAACCAAATCAAATCAAACCGAATCAAAGAAATACACAAATAGACAGAATCGAAAATCGAAGAAGCAAGATGAGTCACCAGATTTCGCTTCTCGGGGAAGAATTCGGGCTCCTCTTTTTGCTTCGGTGCAGCAGGAGCTTTGACTCGCTTCCCTCTGCTCGATGCTTTGGTTGAATCCTTGGGGAGCTCTTCGGGAGATTTGCTGTCTTCCTTCTGGCTCGCCTTTCTCTTCGAACCTTTCCTCATCGTCTAGATTGAGGCAAAGACAGACAGCAGAACAGACGCGAGGAGAGAGAAATGGACTTGCGGCGTGAAGAGAACGCGGTCGGACCGAATTCGAAGGAAAATAGAGAGAGAGAAAGAGAAAGCTGGGCTGGGCGATGGGTAGAGGTTACTGGAAGAGAGATGTAGAGAGAAGCGTGGGTATTTATAGTGTCTAGGGAGGTTTTGAAATATTTCAAATTTAGCGAGGGTTCAAAAAAACAACGTACGGACGATCCCGGGTTAAAATTTTCTGGGAGATTCCGTTGGAACAGGGTCTACCGTCGAGGCTGTACACCCCGTGAGAGAGCCTCTAATTTATAATTTTTGATGAAGCAAGTAGGGCATCTGCTTATCGCTTAACGTGACCTTCAGACCGTTTAGGAGGGCTTGTGCGTTTGGGATGCGTCGCGTTATCTGAGCTGTGGTGGGTTGAGCTCGTGTGTTCCGGATAAGTAATTCAGAGCTATTGTGTTCCGGAAAGATTATATTAACTTTCAGGATTACGTTTTCCATGTGGGTCCAGCTCGAAACATCAGAACTAGGGGTGCAAATGGATCGGATCCGACATCCGATCTTATTTGATCGAATATATACATTATTTATTTATTATATATTTATAACATATAAATATAAATATATACATTATTTATTTATTCTTATTTGATCTGATATATATTATATTTTTATAAATATAAATATATACATTATTTATTTATTTATAAATATATTTTTATATTATTTTTATAAATTTGTTATATTATTTATTTTTTTACAAAAAAAAAATGTATATATATGAAGAAATCAATTAAAAAATATTTGTATCTTTTTTGTTTTTTTACTTGATTTATATTGGTATATTTTATTTTTCTTTTAATAGTTTATTAATTTTTAAAGAAAACAAGTCGGATCGAATCAGATCCGACTTACCAATAGGATTTGAATTCAAATCGAATCATATCAGATTCGATTGGATCAGATCAAGCATGAATACTATCGAATCATATTCGAATATACCCTAATTTAAATCCGATCCTATCCGTTTGCATCCCTAATCAAAAGTCATATCTCAAAAAGCAATGTTTTCGAACCACCGTTGACCTAGATGGTTAGACCTAGGCAATCAAATCATCTTCAATGTTTTTTGGCCATTTTTATTTTAATTATTCTTTTATTTTATTTTTTTTAGTTGGAACGAGACACCCATCCGAACATGATGATCAAGCCATCAACCTAAAAATCAATGGCTAGAATGGTTCAAGTCCATTTTTAAAACCTTGCTCAAAAGCCCTCTCAATTTGGCATTATCCATGTGGGAAGGCTTTGAGCTTACATGAACTTAGAAATCCAAAAAGCCTTTAAGTCACGTTTGGTAAAAAAGTTAGAAAACTGAAATCGGCCATGGAATCGACCCTATAGTTTTTGCCTAGTCAATCTAAGGGAGGATGCCCACACTCATAACAACAATGAGGTACCGACTTAAATCTGCCATGTGTCAAAGGAAAAAAACAAAAAAAAAAGAGGGTAAAATACAAAAAACTTCCCTTGAAGTTTTCTAACAATTATAAAAACCTCCTTTATAGTTTCATTTTAACAAATGCCTCATACTAAATTTTGAGAAACTCAACAAAAACCTCACTTCCATCGCTGTCCCAAACGGAAAACGTTAGATTGATGCACCAATTTTTTTCCAAATACCCATTCTATCCTTTTATAAATTATTTTACATACAAAATTATTGAAAGAACCACATTTTAACTCAACAAAAACCTCTTTCAATGATCATTCAATAATTTTACATACAAAATTATTGAAATATGTATTTTTGTTGAGTTAAATTTTTTTGTTGAGTTAAAATGGGATTATTTTAGTAATTTTGTATGTAAAATAATTTATAAAAGGGTATAATGGATATTAGGAAAAAACTAGTGCATCATCTAATGTTTTCCGTTGAGACAGTAACAGAAAGGAGGTTTTTGTTGAATTTCTCAAAAGTTCAGGGGAGGTATTTGTCAAAATGAAACTATAAGAAAGATTTTTATGATTGCCAGAAACTTTAGGAGAGGTTTTTTGTATTTTACCCAAAAAAAAAAGACATGATCCATCATTAAATGGGCCTATTGTAAGGGTGCCATGGGCCAAGCCTGGCCAATCTTAGCACATATCATAATTTGGGCTATAGCCCAGGCCCGAGCCCACACGAGTTCAGCAACTCATGCTAGGATTTTGAGCCTGACTGTAATACTGGATGTATACATAATATTTTGTATTATATCACATATAACATATAAAGTATTATTATAATTATACATAAAGTATTATTTATAATATATTATATGTGGGGTATTACTTATATATACTATAATATGATTTAAAAGCATGTAAATATGATATAAATATGTGTTGGGTTGGGCCGAGCCAGGCTTCTAAGCTGGGTTAGAAATGATCACCCTTAGTTTCAGATTAAACAATATTAGCACTATCGGGGTTTTTTAATTTTTTAATTTATACTATAAGATTAAACAAAATAAAATAGATAAAGAACCATATGATTTATTTGCATCACCAAATATATGCTAATTGGAAAAAGTTATCCCAATGTCAAATGCCAAATAACAAATATGAATTTACAAGACCTAGACCTAAAAAAACAAAGAAGTACGTGAAAAAATGGTAAGATCCATCATATGGACGCCAAAAAGATTGTGGAATGGGTGGGCGAATTTAAAAAATTTATTGCCATTCTTCTAACTAAGAATCATATTCCCTAAATTTAGAATACAGTATTCAAGAATCTAACTTGAACCAAAACCAAACCAGTTCTAAACCAAAAGAGAAGGGAAAGGATATACCTGATTCGGAGAAGGAGTATCTCCCAACGTTAGTGTTCACACCGAAAGAAATTCCCAAGAACTGCTCCCACTGAAGATGACACAGCGATGATGGAGCAGAACCAGCAGTGTTCGTCCCACGAACCAGGTTCTTCTGAAGAACTCGATGGAAGCAGAAAGCACCACACAAAATCAATAACTTTTCTTGATCTTCCTTCACAAAGAACTTGAACTGGCAGTAGATGGCGGCAGTTACTGGAGGAGAAAGCTAGAGAAGAAGATGGCAAACTGCTTTTTTTCTTCTCTAGGTTTTTTTAGATCCTATCTCAAGAGTGCAATGTAATTTGCGAAAATCCCTTGGGGTTCGAATTCTTGTTATTCGAATTAGGGTTTTCTCCTCATTTTCTTAGTGATTAAGAAACCTCATAATCTTATTAGGAGTTATCCTAATCCAAATCTGTATTTGGATAAGGAGTCTTCTTAATTCTATCTGTAGATTAGATCAACCCACTCTTGATCTTATCAGGAGATTATTGGATTTTTGTTACAGGGCCCAATGAACCCCCTGAGCCCATCACATGGACTCTATGGGCCCAACACTTACACTAAGTGGTACCTAGGTCAATCCATCTTATAAAAACCCAGAGACTGTGGGCAGATGCATGATTAGCCCATCAGGTATAACCCTAAATGGACTTACATTCAACATCTCAGCCCATAATGATCAAACATTACCCGACAAGAGAGGACCTCTCCCTCGGCTGCAAGGAACAATGTTGCACTCTCTGCTCACATAGATCCTAGGAATTAAAACCATTTGCAAACATTTTGAAACCATACATATCTATATATCTTATATATAAATTTTGCAAAACAAAATTCCAACGATTTAAATCAATTACAGGCAGTTTGGTTTTCATCAGAGAGAGTGCATCCCCGATCATTACCTTTGTTCGACAAAGGAGCTGATCATGCCACTATGATCACCCACTTGGATGAATTCTTAGACTGTCCCAACATACCCAGGTTTTGACCCCACTAAGGATCTCACTGACTGGCATATCAAAGGCATCCCAATCCAACACCTAGTACAGTATCATAATCGAGTCTAGGGGTCAGGTGTAACTTTCTAGTTTTGCCCATTAATCTCCAAGGTCTAGGGAAATACTGGAAATCTTGTCCAGTTCAAAGGTTGAATTAATCCTACACTGCATGTGCTTTGGGTCTCACACTAGCAGTTAAGACAGGCCACCCCAACACTTGGTAGCACACCAGTGTCAGTCTTGACAGGATAAATCTCCCCAGACTTATCCAACGACTGTGAACATTCTAAACTAACACAAGTCTTATTAAATATCTAGTTTAAGGGTCTTACACAAAAACATGACACACAACATGAATCAAAATGCATTTTATTCATTTACACTAAATTTCAAAAGTACATCAAAACCGGTTGGAGAATGACCCGATCCGACCCAACCTGGAAAAAACTAGGTTGGGTTGGGTCATGGGTCAACCTGCTAACCCGATTATCAAGTCTAATTGGGACTATTTATTCATTGTGAGAAGTTTCCACTCTTTAATTTTTTCTATTTAGTCTTTACTCTTTATTGTTTACTCTTTAAATTGTTAAATGTTCAATTTATTTATTTTATATTTGGATTTTAAGGTTAATTCCTTTGATTTTGGCATTTTTCATGTAGTTTTTCTTTATTTTTTTTTAATTTCAGTTATTTTTTGGGATGACCCGAATGGACCCATGGGTTAACCCTAATCCGAATAGTTAGGGTTAGGGTCTAACATTTGATAACCCAACCCGAAAATCATCCCGACCCGAAATCAACTCGAAGTGTCTTGACCCAACCCCGAACCTAACCCACCCAACCTAATTGCCAGGTCTAGGCCCAATGCAGATTTCTGATTTCCACCACAAAGTTATAAACATTCAAAATGTCAAAAACCCCCACTCTATACACCAGTGCCCGCCCGTGAATTGGCATCAATTCTGAGTTGGCACCCACCCTAACTCTACTTTGGGCCTAAAAATTCTGACCCTGGGTTGAACCATCGTTCTCCAGAAAAAATACAACACAAAAAGTAACTAATGATAAGGAGAAAATTAAGCATGCAGTTGTCCATGAGTCCACAATTAATTAAGTCAAATTTAAGACAACCAATAGCTTTAAGACATCTTATGGGGTCTAATTCACCAATATGTATGGTTTTATTTTCCAAAACATAACTATTTCATATTGGCCAATACCCCCTTCTACTGCATTTGTTTTTATTAAATCATATAAAATAAGAAAATTTTCAAGGAATTTTATAAAAATCCTTTACAATCTTTTTTGCTTCTTTCTCATGTTTTTATATTGTAAAAATAGTAAATACAGAGGTAGAATGGAACTTATCTATAATTGCTTTCTAAACCGAAGTTGCAATGGTGTGAAGTTGTTGCAAGAACTTGAAACTGTGAATTGCTAGAAGATGAAAGGTTGAGTCGTGCCACTTGGTCACTCTCCTTAAAACAGTATTTACCCCATACGGTGCAACTGGGTGATCGCAAACCAATCGCCAAGATAAAATAGCCCACAGGCCACTAATAGGTGTGCACCCGCTTACTAGACCTTCGTGAACCACTGAAGATTGATGCTTAGATTTCTTAGAGAAAAGACTATAAAAAATGGTGTGTGTGTAAAGACTAGGTCGGCCAGCACTCTTCTTATAGAGTGCTCTCAGACCCGAATGGACACAGGTGTGTCTTTTCAGATAGGAGCCTCTTCAGAACAGTGCATTTGTTCGAAGAGGCACAAGGAGGAAGAAGAGACACGAAAAAGAAAATAATTTATTTGAAAATTAAATTTGAATTTGAAGAGACACATTTTAAAATTGAAAAGGTGAAATTTGGATAAAAACAAAATGATTCAATGCATCACACGTGCATGTACATGTGCGCGTGTGAAAAGCACACCCAACCCCCCCTCACATGCATAGAATATCTATAGTCATCTCCTCCTATGGGTCAAACTTCATATATAATAATATATAAATATAATAATAATACATATAATAAATTATTTGTTATTATATAATTAAAAATAGTATATATAATATAATCTTAACTAGGTTTCCAAGCCTCGCGAGATAAGCTTCATTAGACTAAACTCATATTGATTAGAAAACGAGCCTATATATTGGGCTTGAGCTTGACTCGAAACTTGATTCAAATCAAACTTTTCACAAGCTGAGCTCAAATAGCTCATGAAAAGCTTAGTTCATGTCCTCCCCTAGTTGAAGCCCTACTCTATTCAATCAAAAGTTTTTTTTTTTTTTTATACTCATTGGTAAATAAACCATGAATCAAGTTAAAAAAGTATCTAATTCTACAAGTTAAAACTCTAATAAAATGAAATATGCATTGCAAATCATGTATTATAAATATCTCAAGGATATTGAAATGTAGTAGCTAAGGGTTGTTTACACAATTAAACAATATTAGCTTTATTTAAGCAGAATGGAATGATGAAATGAGATTCATTTAGCCAATCCCATATAGTTGGAAAAAAGGCTTAGATTATGATAATGGTAATGGTGATGATAATCTCAAATAAAATTATAAAGACACATTCTTTGTGTCCTCACATTACATAAATTTGAAATATATTGCATTCCAACATGGAGCCATTTCTCTAGTAACTAATGATGCAAGTTCAATGGCATGTATTGTCAACTAGGCTTCAACTTAAATGTTTAAGCTGTTAGGTAAGATGTCTAAAAATGGTATTTATTCTCTAACATGTCCTTTTACACTAAAACCCATTAAGCTTGAAATGTGGATAAGCACAAGCTCATTCATACCTTTTTCTGAATTTTAATTAATTATAATGGTGATAGTGAGTATACCAAATCAATTGATCAAATAAATTCCAATACCATGTCAAATAAGTGTTCAACTTAAAAACTTAAGCTATTTGGTAAAGTACCTGAATAGATATCTATTCTCCAACAAAGTAAAAAATCTCCCTTTGAAGAAGTGGAAAAACTTCTCTTACAAACAAGGTAATATTTTCCAATACATTCCATCCAAATCCAATATAGTGTCATCATTTTACTTTGCTATTTTTTCTTCATGCTAGTTTTTTTACAACACATGACCTTATTAGCATGGTTAGTTGTTACTATTATCTTATGGCAATAGACTCCATTACTTTATTTGAGTAGTAAACAAAGTGCCTAAATCATCATCACTCCCACTCAAAACCAATCCAAAGGTGAATCTACCTCTTATAATGATTCTTCTAAGTCTATATTTGATTTGATAAAACATAAGAGAGAAACAAAAGGTTGAGACAAAGTTTTTAATAAAATTTGTGAAATTCCTTAAAAAATGTCTCATAGATTTTTGTTTCTATCTTATTTCCTATAAAATCAAACACAACCTAAAAGGAAGAAAAATAATGAAACTTTGAGAAACTTATCATATGAACAAATAATAGAGAATGGAAAAATGTAAATGCCACCAATAGTAACATTAGGCTATGTTTCTTTGATATAAATCAAGCGAGAAGCAGAAAATTGTGGAAAAACTCTTACGTTGTGTTTGGTTTGAAGGAAAAAGTAGGGAAACCTTTACAAAACTTGTATAGGTTTCCCTACCTTTCCCTACCTTTTCCTTCAAACCAAACACAAACTTAAGAATTTCCAATTACATTTAAGAAAGTGCCAGAGTTTACAGTATAAAGTTTATTTAACAATGGGTATTGTTATAACCATATAAAACTACCTAATTAGAGTTTGAACTAATTATAAGTGGCCCTCTTGCGATCAAGACTGCATTATGGTCGTAGGACAATCCAGTTAGTCAAGTGCAAATACATCAATCCTCGAACGAAAAAAAGAAAACGTCACATCAACTAATGCTTAGTTTAAAACATTGGTATGTTTGTATTTCATTGCAATTTAGATTTCCTACCCACATGATACTATAGATTTATATTGGGAATATCTCCCCATTAATTGTTACATGCAAATACGGTAGTTGTTCTCAATGTACAACTATAGTAAGGTGTAGATAGGAGATTTGAACTGATTTCATTAGGGGTCATATGTGACTATTGTTGCAAAAAAAAATCGTTTCTCATTGGGATCTTAGGGAAGCTTAGAATATCTTTGTTCATTTAGTTTGTGTCAAGTGTTCCATTACATGCATAGCCCTATATGCATAGATATTTACTCAAAGACTAAATGCAAGTGTATGGCAACTTGGCAAATGCAACACACAAAAAAGCACAATAGATCTCAACTCATTCAAAATCCAAAGAAGGAAATTTAAATTTGTGCAATAGGATAACCTTAGATAACTCCAAGACATAATTCATGCACATATGTCCTCTCTCTCTCTCTTCTTAACTTATCTATACTATATATAGAAGTGTGGATGTAGAGTGGAAATTTTCTTGCACTAAAATTATACTTTTTTTTGTTTAAGAAAGGGTATAAAAGTCATTTTATTATACTTTTAATGGTAGCTTTAATGGTTACTAAAACACCAACATTTGTGTATTTAGTCCATCTCTAATTGTAAGGGTTGAAAATGTAACTTCAATTATTACTTTCCACCTCATTTAATCTCCTCTCATTAAGTCTTATACTTAAGATTTTAACTTCCATTTTTCTCTTATTAAATCATATATTTAAGTTATTTTTCACTAGTATATGCTATCAATTAGGTATATGTTAGTATAGTAACAATATAAACCCATATATTTTAAAAATGGCTCAAAAACAAAATAATTCTTTATCAAAATGGTGGCTAAGCAATTCAACCATCCAACTTATGAAGTCATAGTTAGGTAATAAAGTTTTTAAAATAGAAGTAAATACATAAAATTGCAAAAATATAGAAAAAATTGGACACATTTATAATATTTTTATTAATCAAATAAAAAACAAGTGTAATAAACAAGGATTATTTTTATTGATAATGAAAATGAAATACATAATTTAGAACTGATAAAACATGAAATTAATTTACTGTTTAGAAAAGAACAATAGTTCAAGTTTTGGATCAAATTTGTTAACATTTAATGTTATAAATAAATAATAAAGATTAATAAAATATAAAAATACATAAATTCTACAAAAAAAAAATTAATGCACATGTATAATATCATATAATTATCATATTAAACAAAAAGTAAATGTAACATATCAGAATTTGTCTTACACACAAGAATACAAATAAAAAAGAAAAAATTAAACACATTTGTAATTCTATATTACACTATTATTAAAAATATGAATAAGACTATGGAACTTTCTTTTGACTAAAACACTCATTTTTGAATTTAGTCAATATTTAATTGTGAAGTTTAAATTGTAAATTGAACTACTACTTTTCACCTAATTTAGTTCCCTATATTTAAATCTTACATTTCTTTGATAAATCAACAAAAAGAAAAAAGCTACACCGAGAAGATAAAACATTACAAAAAGATGAATCTAAAAAAGTAGGTAGGCCTATCATTGATATTTGAAAGTTTACAACTGAATTTGATTATCACATATTTGGATGATGTGTTTATGTAATCAAATTTGAACTTTGCAATTTGCATCATGTTAATAATAAAAAACAAAAAACAAAATAAAAAATACATATTTTTAGAAATTTTTTGATACATTATTACTATCATTATCATCATCTAGAATTGCCAAGTGCACACTTACTAGTTTCTTTTCATATGTACTTATGTAGTAATTGCTCTTACCACCCTCTACCATCATACAAAATTAGTTTATTCCATGTCAATATTTCTCTCTTAATTTCTATCAAACCAAACACAACTTAAATGGATTCATGACAACAATTTTAAGAAAATACTAATGAGCTTTTTCAATGATTCAAGAAACGAATTCAATTCTAGTGAACCTTTCTAGATGACGAAAAACCAACACCTTATGAATTGATGAATGGGAATAGAGTTAAGGTGTCATATACAAGGGTTTATGGGTATAAATTTGAATAATCTAGTATGTGCAGTAAGTACATTAACAGCTAAATGTGCTAGGTTGCTAGCATTTCATAGCTTTAATGGGCAAATGCCTTAACCCGAATCTTATTTGATTGAGAATTAATTAACTACACTATCTTTTATCTATCTATCTATATAGATACTAAAGTGGAGCTTGTCATATCAAAAATCATCTCCTTGCTCCATTACCCAAACCAAGCAATATTTGAGAGGGGGTGCAAGATTCCCTCTAGAAGCATTAGAGTTGCCACCTAACATGGTTTATCTCCTTTTTTCCTCTCCTTTTTATTAGGAAACTAACTATCCCCCACTTTCTCCTAAATTATCTCTATCTCTCCCTAATTCCTATTTATCTCATAAATTATCTATAGTTCCTATTTATCCTCTCCCCCACTTTTCATTTATATATATCTAAAGAAAGTTTCAATTGAAACATTTAACAATTATTTAAATATTATAATGAAATTATGTTAATAACTTTAAAATATTTATTAAAACATAAAAAAATAATTATAATAGTTTTAATAATATTCATATTATTAGTAATTTTATATTTTTATGAAATTCATAACAAAACTATAATTTTATGGATTATTCAATTAATTTAATAATTAAATAATGTTTTAAAAACAAAAGTAAAACTTATTTAAATAACAAAATATTTAAAATTACTTATATAATAACTTTAAAGAAATAAAATTTAAATAACAAAAAAGATTAATGATTTAATATATATTTTTAAATATTTAACATAACTAAATTTTAAATAGTTAAAATAATGAAATTATGTAAATTAAAAAAAAATCTTAAGAGTAGAATAATAATTATAATATATATTCATAAACTTTGAATTAATAATAATTTTATATTTTACATAACTAATAACGAAATTATGTAATAATAGTGATGGAGGGAGATTTGGCCCGACCCCTTGGCTGCGCGACACGTGGAAGCAGTCGAGAGTGACCTGGCAAGGGCGCTAGGTCGACACGACAGTGTACCTACGACCCGAGCCCCGAGAAAAGGAGCCCCGAGCTCCCCCAAAGGAAAGGATCCCGTGACCCAAGCTCCCCAAGGAGGAGCCCAAGCTCTCCCTTAGATGCCCTGGGCCTCACAAGGAGCACAAAGGGGCAAAAAACCCGAGCTGACCCACCTCGGGGCAGTTCACCGAACTCAAGACTTCACCTCGCACACCACTCCGGCACTTCGGCTCTAGGTTGCCTGACTGAACAACCGTACTTGATGCCAAGGAAGCTCATACGCAGGGGCGGCGTGCTTGACTGATTAGGGGTCCAGCACCTGATAAGGGAGACAGTGGAGGTTATGACACCCGATTTGGCATCTGGCAGAGGAAATGACACTTGATCTGGCGGAGGTGATGATACCCGAACTGGCAGAGGTTTGGGAGTGAGTGTACAGGGTGATTATAAAAGGCCCCCATCTCCCAAAGAAGGAGGTATGTGATTCTTGTGCTTTCTAGTCTTGAAGTCCCTCATTCCCCTTGCCTTCTCAAGAGCACTAACTTGAGTTTCGGAGTGTTCCAACCAGGTTCCTCCTTGGAAGTCTCCAATTTCTTCCTTGTTTCAGGCACCTCCAATTTTGTCAGAGGCGAGATAACCGGCAGCTAGGACCGACCGGATTGCGCATCATCATTTGGCACCGTCAGTGGGAAGACTTCAAAAAAACTCCCCTAACCTTTAACTCTCTTTCTCTCTCAAAGAAACCTTAGCTTCCATGGCTTCCTTCAGCAGCAACAAGCACAACGCCGACTTGAATGTTGTAGGGGAACACCCTCAGCCCGCCACTGTATGTATCGAACAGTTCACCGTCCCCCTCTCAATGGACAGAATCCCTAGCCTCAATACACTGAGTGCGGTGGCACCTGTGAATGTTCCCCTTCCCCACCCCCCCTATTGAGACAACTTTCGCCAAACCAACCGCTGTCCCTCTGGCGACCAACCGGAACCAGCTTGATGACTTGATGCAGTGCATGCGGGCAATGCAAGCCCAAATGCAGCAGTTCTAGCAACATCAACTCCATTAGCGGCAAGTACTGCACCACATTTCTCAGTGTCACTACCAACAGCAGTTCCCTCAACTACCTCTGAACCAACCACAACTCCCACCTCAGCACCCTACTCTGAAGCCGGTCAAGCCTTCCCCTCAAGGCAGGCGCCTTCACCAAGGGGAAGCCTCCCAACTTCAGAACCCCTCTAGGAGTCAGGCCTCATCCCCGGGCAGGAGGGAAAGACTAATTACCCCCACCTCGCAGCTCCCCGACGGATCAGGAACCTCCTGGCCGATCAAGTCAGCACCTCGACACTCTAAGTTCGAGCTCCCGCTCACAGAGAACCAATTCAACGTCCTGGCCGCGGACTACCAATAGTCCAGGCCGATTGAGCTCAGCAACACCGAGGCAAGTAGCGCCAATACCAGGCCTTCTAAGCAGCAGCGAGGACATCGACGAAGTCGCCGAACTACCACCCGCATCCTGCCCGAGCTCCAAGGTAAAGAAGAAACAAGCTCAGATGAGGTGAAAGTTGCCCCTATTCTTTCAGTTCCTTCCCCCTGTCATCAAAACTCCTTGCGGTTCCCATGCCTAAAGATTTCAAACTCCCTCCCCTAGACAAGTATGATGGGTCCTTTGACCCCAATGACCACGTTGATGCTTTCTAGTCCCAAATGCACCTGGCGAGGGCCAGCGAGTCCTGCATGTGTGTGGCCTTCACTAACACCTTCAGGGGAGTGGCCTGCACCTGGTACAGGGACCTGGCCCCCGGGTCAATAAGAAGCTAGACCCAGTTCGTGCAAGTCTTCACCGCGCACTTCGTTACTAGCAAGCCGTGTCCCTGAACCGAGGAGATCCTCCTCAGAATAGTCCAGAGGGAAGGAGAGTCCATCTGGGGCTATGTCAAATGGTTCAATGACGCATGCTTGCAAATACTGCGCCTAGACCCCGCGGTACAGTTCGTGGCAGCCAAGAGGGGCGTGATACACAAGGAGTTCAAGTGGCACTTGGTAGTCAACCAGCCCACAACCATAGCTGAATTCCTCAAGCTCGCGGACAAATTCATAAGAACAGAGGAGGAGATCAATCAAAGGACTGAAAGCAGAATCGAAAAAAGGAAGAGGGAAGGCGAACCCTCCAACCCAGATGATAGGAGAAGAAAAGACTCACCTCGGGGGACGAAGCCAAGCTAGCCGTTCTGAGCTCCCTTAGCAGGTCGGATGGACTACACGCCCTTAAACACGAAGCAAGCCGAGATCTTAATGACGATCAAAGACGTCTCGTATGTGAAATAGCCACCCCTTCTGAAGGGAAACCCAAACGAGAGGAATCAAAACTTGTACTGCAGTTTCCATAGAGACCACAGTCATAGCAACGAACATTGTAATAATCTCCGCGACGAGATAGAATAACTTATCTGTCGCGGGTACCTAAGGAATTCCGTACAGCATAATAATAATAATAATAATAGTAATAAAACAGGTCGACAGGGAGAGCACAACAGAGATGCTCCCAAGTCTAGCAGCTGGATAGCTGAACCGCAAAAGCAACCCTCGGAGGAAAGACCAGTTTGGGGAACAATCCATGTGATCATTGGAGGATCGATCGTATCAGGATACACCTTGGCAGCACCTCAGGGTCCACTACCCCCCAATGATGCACTTGTCATAAAGGTAAAGATCAACGACTTTGAAGTCCGGCGCGTACTCGTTGACTTCGGCGTTCGACAGACATCATTTTTAAAGCAGCCTTTGACAAACTCCAGTTCCGAGAGAATGACTTGAAACCCACGAACACCCCGTTGGTCGGCTTCAGCGGAGAAGATGTCAGACCCATGGGAAAGGTCACAGTACCCATGGAAATCGGCACGTGGTCTAGTACGGTAAGACTAAGTCACGATTTTTTGGTGGTCGCGACCCCCTCCCCTACAATGCCATAGTAGGTCGGCCAATCACCCATGCCTCAAAAGCCGTGGTGTTTACTTACTATTTGGCCATGAAGTTCCCAACAGACTTCGGCATCGGGGTAGTGCAGGGCAACCAGCTCAAGTCCCGTAGGTGCTATGTCACCGCCCTCAAGCAAAAAGCCAAGGTAACTGGCGACCTCGAATTGGAGCGACCAGTGGAACAGAATGAGGAGCGAGCTGCACCAACAGAGGAAATTGTTCCCATCTTTGTCTCGGCAGAAGACCCCACCAGATTACTTCAGGTCGAAGCATCCCTGGAAGAACCTTTGCGGTCCGAACTGGTACGCTTCTTACTCAATAACTAAGATGCTTTCGCTTGGTCAACGGCAGAAATGCCTGGCATAGACCCTAAGCTCATAACTCACAAGCTCAATACTGACCCTGTAGTTAGACTCATTAGACAAAAGAAACACAACTTAGCCCCAGAACGCTGGAGGGCGGTCGATGAAAAGGTCGAGAAGCTCATCGCAGCAGACTTTATAAGGGAAGTTCATTACTCGAGCTGGATAGCCAACCCCGTTCTGGTAGAAAAGACAAACGACAAGTGGCGCATGTGCATCGACTAAACCAACCTGAACTAAACTTGCCCAAAAGATTGCTTCCCCCTCCCCAGGATCGACTGCCTAGTGGACGCGACCTTGGAACATGAGTTGCTAAGCTTCCTGGATGCCTACTCGCGCTACAACCAAATCAGGATGGACCCAACCAATGAGGAAAAAATCACCTTTGTAACTGAGTTCGGCCTATACTACTACAAGGTTATACCCTTCGGATTGAAAAACGTTGGGGCAACCTTTCAAAGGCTTGTGAATAACATGTTTCAACCCTTAATTGGCACAAAGATAGAATGTTATGTAGAAGACATGGTCGTTAAGGCACAGTTTTCGCGTCAATTGGTACAAGATCTGCATTCTGTCTTTCAAAGTCTGTGTCAATTTAACATGAAACTAAACCCAAATAAGTGTGTCACCTCAAGTAAGTTCCTAGGGTATATCGTCAACCGACGTGGTATTGAGGCCAACTCGAACAAGATAAAAGCCATCCTAGATATGAGACCACCCCGAAAAGTGAAAGAAATTCAAAGGCTAAACGACAGAATAACCGCTTTGAGTCGTTTCATGTCTAAGTCAGCAGACCGTTGCATGCCATTCTTCAAGGCAATAAAAGGCAAAGGGTTCGAGTGGAACCCGAAATGATAGTTCGCATTTGACGAGCTCAAGAAATATCTCGCCAGTATCCCAGTGTTGACCCGGCCCGAAGAGGGCGATGTTTTAGAACTATACCTCTTGGCAAGCGGCGAAGTGGTCAATTTGGTACAGGTAAAGGAAACAAATTGGGTCCAACGACCCATCTAATATGTTAGTAAAATATTGCAGGGAGCAGAAGCAAGATATCTGAAGATAGAAAAGCTAGCCTATGCGTTGGTCATTGCGGCCCGCAAACTCCGTCCGTATTTCCAAGCCCATACCATCATCGTCCTCACTGACAAACCCTTGAGGCAAGTATTACTCAGGCCTGAGGTCTCTGGTCGATTGACGAAGTGGGCCATCGAACTCAGTGAGTACGACCTCCAGTACACACCACAAACCGCTATCAAAGCTCAAGCCTTGGAAAATTTTGTTGCAGAATGCACGTTTAGCTCCGAGGTCCTCAGCCCGGTTGAGCACGAGGCTCCCAGTTTGGGTGAGCTCGGTGTTCCTAGGCCGGTTGAGTCCAAGCCCTGTGAGGTTGCACCCAGTTCGGTATCTCTCTTGGTTAGGCCGAGCGCAAACTGGGATGAGGAGCCTTGGATCCTTCACGTAGATGGCTCCTCAAATCAGCAGGGCAGCGGAGCTGGTGTAGTTCTCCACGGTTCGAGTGGCACAAAACTGGAGTATGCACTATGTTTCAAGGTCACAGCATCCAACAATGAGGCAGAATACGAGGCGTTGATAGCCAGGCTAGCCCTAGCGCAAGAGGTAAAGGCAAAATACATAGTCAGAGAATGTTGAGGCCGACGCCATGTCCCGGCTAGCCAGCACCAGTGACAACACCATGAAAACTGTGTACATAGACGACTTACCTCGACCTAGCATTCTTCGAGGGGTAGGTCGCTCCTATCGCCCAAGCAGAATCGAGCTGGATTGATCCACTCATGAGCTTCCTACTACACGAAACCCTCCCCGCAGACCGCAATGCCGCCAGAAGGGTTGAGCACCAGGCAGCCAAGTACGTCATGATAGACGGATGGCTAAACCGAAGATCCTACACGCTCCTCTACCTGCGCTGCTTGCGGCCTCTCGAAGTCGAGCTCGTACTCCATGACATTCATGAAGGCCTATGTGGCGGACACCTGGGGGGCAGGGTCGTCGCTCAGAAAGCACTACGATAGGGGTACTATTGGCCAACAATGAAAGCAGATGCCGTCGGGCTAGTCAGGAAGTTCGAGAAGTTCCAAAAGCACGACAATATTCACCACCAGCCCGCTGCCAACCTCAAGTACCTCACCAGCCCGTAGAACTTTACACAATGGGGTATCGACCTACACAGGCCATTCCCGCCAACAACAAGAGGAAGGAAGTTCCTAGTAGTGGCAATAGACTACTTTACCAAGCGGGTTGAAGCTGAAACTCTCATAACCATCACAGCTCGAAGCGTCTAGAACTTCTTCTGGAAGAACATAGTGTGCCACTTCAGGCTACCTCGGGTGCTGATCTCCGATAATGACAAGCAGTTCGAGGACATCAAATTCCAAGAGTGGTGCCAAGACATGGAGATCCGACAAAACTTTACGTCGGTTGCACACTCACAAGCAAACGGTCAGGCAGAAGTCGCGAACAGAGCTATCCTTCGCGGACTAAAAGCCAGGCTAGACCGAGCTAAAGGGTTATGGGCAGATGAGTTGCCCAACGTTTCCTATGGGCATACCGAACTACGGAGAAGACTGCCACCGGAGAAACTCCCTTCAACCTCACCTATGGCACGGAGGCAGTCATCCCAGCCGAAATCGAAATCCCCTCACTTCGGTTGGAAGCATACATCGGCAATACTAATAACGACGAGTTAAGGACTGCGATGTACCAGCAAAGGGTAGCTCGGTACTACAATGCCTGAGTTAAGAGATGAAACTTCCGCGTCGGTGACCTGATTCTCCGCAAGGTCATGATACTTGAGCTCGGTGTTGGAAAACTCAGGCCGAACTAGGAAGGACCCTACTGAGTAAAGAGAGCACTCAGGGGAGCATACGAGCTCGAGACCCTGGAGGGTAAACAGATACCCCGGGCATGGAACATCGTCAACTTAAGACGAAATTACCTATAAATTATCAAATTAAGTAGGCCATGACCCACTACCAAAGCCTAAGGGCCAGAATGTTGAGCTAAAGATGACCTCAACACCTCATCAACGAAGCAAGCTGCACGAGTATGGATCCCGAGGTGCATAGCCCAGGGCCCAATTCTAAGCCTATGTTAACTAATCAGGGCGGAGAATAGATCGGGCATATAGCCTTACTATGTTAACTTGCCTCGAGCCTATGTCTAGTAGTTCAACAACATAGTCAGCTTGGCGAAAAGAGAAAATGACTGCCCAACACTTAACCAAAAAAGGGGGACTAGTCATTGCAAAATAATCTTGCTTACACTTCATTCCCAAAAAAAAAAACACACACAACAGCAACGAGCTTACAGGCCCGAAGGTACATCTTCCTCGCCTTTAGAAGGGACTTCGATAATACCCCAAGGTCCCGCTTTGTCTTCGGAATCCGCATCATCATCAGTTGCGGCAGCCATTTCCTGAATGATGCGCGAAGTGGTTATAACACTAATGTCGAGCTCGGGGTATGTATTCCTTATCATCCATCGACTCAACTTGAAACCCCTTCTGTACGAGCCCACCATCATGTTGTCAAAGCGCGACGAAGCGATGTAATCATTAACAGCCTTCACCTACCACCTCGATGGCCTGAGAGAAGATCACAGTGTTCTCCCTGATATCATCCTGAAGGTACTTGACCTGATGCTCCACGTCCAATTTCAGGTCCGCCATGTGTTTCACCACCAATCCGAAGGCCTCTTTGTCCCTCCGAGACCTCGTTAGCTTGACTCGCACAGCACAGGAAGCCGCTTCGGCAGCTTGCGATCACTTCAAACCCCTCTCCACCTGGATTGTTAGAGCATGGATAGAGGAGTTCACCTGCCAAAACAAGAACAAATCAGCCCGACAAAAAAAAAAAAAACTACTTCGACTTACCACCATGGCGTGAGAAGTAGCACGCGCGCCTATGAGATTCGAAGGAAAATCGGCCCACATTGCGACCTCCTTAGGGCAAGTAGCCTTCTTACTTTTTCGGAGAGCGTAGCTCAGCGTCAACACGCTCTCCAACCTCATCCTGACTTTCCGAGCATGAAAGTGATAGACCGTTTTGTATACCCTTAGCTTCAATCAAAATTGATGTACTTTATGAGTTTATTGTAAATGAATAAAAGTACATATTTGATTCATGTTCCCTTGATATGTTTCTGTGTAATACCCTTAAACTGGACACTTATTGAGACTCGTGTTAGTTTAGAATGTTCACAGCCAGTGGGTCGGTCTAGGGAGACCTATCCTGACAAGGCTGATTCTGTGGTGCCACCAAGTCGGTTGGGGTGGCTTGTCTCAGCTACCGGGGTGAGACCCTAGGCACATACAGTGTGGGATTAAATGAATCTTTGAACTGGACCAGATTTTCAGTATTGCCCTGGACCTTGGAGATTGATGGGCAAAACTGGAAAGTTACACCCGACCCCTACACTCGATTATGATACTACACTAGGTGTCGGATCGGGGTGTCTTTGATGTACCAATCAGTGAGATCCTTAGCGGGGGTCAAAATCTGGGTATGTTGGGACAATCCGAGAATTCATCTGAGTGGGTGATCATAGTGACAGGATCAGCCCCTTTGTCGGACAAAGGTAATGATCGGGAATGTGCTCTCACTGTTGGAAACCAAGACTGCCGGCAACCAATTTCAAGCGTTGAAATTTGTTTTGCAAAGTATATTTTATATGAGATATAAAAGTATATATATTATGGTTTCTAAAATGTTTGCAAAAAGGTTTTAATTACCGGGATCCATATAAGTGGAGAGTGCAACACTGTTCCTTGCAGCCGAGGGAGAGTCCTCTCTTGTCGGGCAGTGTATGATCATTATGGGCTGAGAGGTTAAGTGTAAGACCATTGAAGATAATACCTGATGGGCTAATCTTGCATCTGCCCACAGTCCCTGGGTGTTATAAGGTGGCTTGGCCCAGGGACCACTTAGGGTAAATGTTGGGCCCATAGAACCCATTTGATGGGTTTCAGGGGGTGCATTGTCTTAACAGTGTATTCGACCAGGCCTTGTAACAAAGGCTGGGCCGAACCCATGTGGCTGATGTGTAGATCAATGCTTGGGTCCCACGCCATACAAGGAAGCCCAACTGGGCAGCAGTTAGGAAGATTAAGTGAGCACATAAGCTTAATGGGCCTAAAGCCCATTTCAAACTGGGCTATTAATTTAGTTAATTAAAGGGGCGAATTCTGAGATGGATTAGCAGTTAAGATAGGGTCTTAATCCTATCCACTCAGAGAGTCCAGATCTAAATGTGATTCAGATCTAGAAACCTCCTAATAAGATTAGGATAAAGCTAATCTAATCTGCAGATAAGATAAGGGTTTATCCTTATCATTAGAAGAGAAGGCTGATCCAAATATGATTTGGATAAGCACCTCCTAATGGGATTAAGAGCTGATTTTTTCAAATTAAAAAAAAGAAGGAGGGGGCGGCAGCCTTGAAAGAGACCAAAAAACACATCAGATCCTCTTTAGTGCTGAAATCAAGAAGAGAGAATTCTGCAGCCTGCGAATACTCTGTTGCCGCCTCCCTACTCTTGCCGCCCTGTTTGCCAGTTCGGTCTCCAGCTGTGGGAGAACTCAAGATTGGATCTTGAGATCAGTTCTTTGAGAAAGGATTGAAAAGGAAGCTGTGCTCACGTTCCATCCTGTTATTTCTTGCAAAGGACAGAGTTCTTGGGGAAGAACACTGCTGATTCTGCTCCATCCTGCATTGTGCCATCTTCAGTGGGAGCAGTCTTTGGATCCTTCCTTGGGCATGAACACCTTCGTTGGGAGATATTGTTTCTCCGTATCAGGTATCAATCTCTCCCATTCCTTTTGGTTCAGATCTGGTTCAGTTTAAGATTCAAGATTGATCCTTGAAAATATGATATTCTAAATAGGGAATGTGATTCCCAGTTGAAGGGAGAGAAAAATTTTTGAAATTCGCCCCTTATTCCACAATCTTTGGGCGTCCATGGGATGGATTTCTCAACCCTTCCGTGGTATTAGAGCCAGGTTCAAATCTTGAACCATTCTGTTTCAGATTTGAACCTGCGCAATTAGGGAGAAGGCGTTCTACCCAATTTGCGCAGATTTGGTTTTGGGAAATTTGTTCCCAAATCAGATGGGCAAATAATCTGAAATTAATTTTAAATAAATCTGATTATTATTTAGAATTGTTCTTTATAATTTTCTTGATTAATGGGCTGTTCGTACAAGAGGAGATCGAATTCTTGGATTGCGCAGGGAACCTGCATTTTTGCAGTTCTTGATTTATTTTGGGTCTGTAAATAATTTTTTTTTTAATTTTCTAGACTCAATGTATAGGTATTCGATCTGATGTAATTATTAATAGAAATAGGATTTTTATTTATTTTATTTTGGATCGAAGTTGGCAGCGCAGAAAAGGAGATTTCGTAGAGAAGGAGATTTCGCAGATGAGAGAAATGCTATCTGCGATTTGCAGTTTGTGAAACTGCATTCTGTGATCTAACCTCTGTTTTGCAGGAAGGATTGTGCGAACAGCCTTGTTTGACTGATTCTTGTTTTTCCTTTTATCAGTATTTAATTTCAGATTATTTTCTTGAATTAAGGATTTAATTAAAAATCAAACACTAGACCCATTCGAACCAAGATTGGTTCAAAACTGTTTGGACCAATTCTAGGGTTTAATCAAGGCTGAATGTCAGCCCTAATTTCCCCTAATGGGCCTAAAGATTGATATTTAATTAAATGGTTAATTCAGCCCAGCCTGTAAAGGCCCAGTTTTAAATAGTTAAAACTACAAAAGCCCATTTTAAAGGATAAAGCTATATGGGCCGAACTGGGTAACCCTAATTCAGCCCATATACCTAGATAATATTAATGGTTAATATTATGGAATTTTAACGGGCTTCCAATGGGCCTTCTAGATAATTAATTGATTGGATCAATTTATCCCTGCATGTGATGTATGAATGTGTGATGTGCTGCGTACATTGGCCATAAGTACTTGGCCTATGCTCATTCGACAGTGGCTCTTGCGCACACCATGGCTGAATGCACATCATTGCCATGGTGTCCCTATTGGTCATTGGATGACTTCCCTCAGTGGTGGGCCCCACACCTCATCAAGAGGTTGCGTGCGGAACCCTAGCCGATTTAAGGCCCACCGAAATCTGGCTTTATGAAAGTCAGTGGGAGCCACTTTGGTTTGACCTAAATCAAACTAGGGCATAATTTTGTTTCCTCCAGCTAATATGAGTGCGTGTGATAGGGAGATTCATATGATGATCTCTCTAAAGGCCTTCCATCATTAGCATGAGGATGGGTCCTTCAGTAAAGAGGAAACGCACCAGAAAATGGGCTATCCATTTGCTGTTGGGCTTGTCTGAGTGTTTCATAAGATGATAGGGGCATCATAGACCGATGTGGGAGGGGCTTCACCAGAAAATGGGAACTCTCTCACGGTACCTTGGCGTTCACGAATATGATGGGTAAGCCCTCACTGGACAGAAAGGTTTACCTGAAAATAGCTTTGAACCTTGTCTGGCAGAGGCCAAAGGGAAAACTCATATGATGAGTGGATGTGATCCTTCACAGAAAGGTGGTGGGGTTATGCAGCTAAAACAATTGGCTCCATGCACCCTATGTGATTTCCTACATTTCCAGAGACAACCCATAGTCTCCATCATTGAGAGAGGAGGGAAATCTCAGAGATGAATAAATGGAAATGGATCATAGATTAAAATCCATAGATTAAAATCCCTATCCACTCAGAGAGTCCAGATCTGAATGTGATTCAGATCTAGAAACCTCTTAATAAGATTAGGATAAAGCTAATCTAATCTGTAGATAAGATAAGGGTTTAACCTTATCATTAGAAGAGAAGGCTGGTCCAAATATGATTTGGATAAGCACCTCCTAATGGGATTAGGAGCTGATCTTTTCATGTTAACAAAAAGAAGGAGGGGGTGGCAGCCTTGAGAGAGACCAAGAAACACATCAGATCCTCTTTAGTGCTGAAATCAAGAAGGGAGAATTCTGCATTCTGCGAATACTCTTTTGCCGCCTCCCTGCTCTTGCCGCCCTGTTTGCCAGTTCGATCTCCAGCTATGGGAGAACTCAAGATTGGATCTTGAGATCAATTCTTTGAGAAAGGATTGAAAAGGAAGCTGTGTTCACGTTCCATCCTGTTGTTTCTTACGTAGGATAGAGTTCTTGGGGAAGAACACTGCTGTTTCTTACGTAGGACAGAGTTCAGTGGGAGCAGTCTTTGGATTCCTTGGGCGTGAACACCTTCGTTGGGAGATATTCGTTCTCCGTATCAGGTATCATTCTCTCCCATTCCTTTTGGTTCAGATTGAAAGAATGGTAGGATCCATCTAATGGACGCCATAAAGGTTGCGGAATGGGTGGGTGAATTTAAAAAATTTCCTACCTTCTCTCAACTGGGAATCATATTCCCTAAATTTAGAATACAATATTCAAGGATCCTACTTGAACCATAATCAAACCAGATCTGTACCAAAAGATAAATGGGAGGAATATACCTGATCCGGAGAAGCAGTATCTCCCAAAGTTGGTGTTCACGCCCAAAGAATGCTCCAAGATCCGTTCCTGCTGAAGATGACACAGCTGTGGATGGAACAGAACCAGCAGGGTGCGTCCTACACACTGGATCCTTCACAAGAATCCTCTGGAGTATTAAACACTGAATCCTTTCAGTCTTTTTTGCAAAACTGATGTCAAGAACAGATTTCTTGACTTTCTTCTCTGCAAAGATCTAATCTTGCAATGGCAGATGGCGGCGGCAGGAGGAGATTTCCAAAACGAAAAAGGTTGAACTGCTTTTTCTGTTTTTCTTGAGAGTATGAAATCAGATCAGATCTAAATTCGCAGGAGATATCCTATACCTCTTCAAGGTGGTTCGAAATCTCCTCCTTTCTTCTTGATTAAGAAACCTCCTTTTTAGGAGTTATCCCAATCCAAATCAGTATTTGGATAGGGGATAATCTTAATCCTTTTCTGCAGATAGAGTTAGTTTACTCCTGATCTTATCAGAAGGTTACCAGATTCAAATCTAATTTGAATTTGATCTCTTAGAGTGGATAAGGCTAAAAGGCCCAATCCTTTTACTAACTTTAATTTCAAATTCGCCCCATGGATGGGTGATCATATCAGCCCACCTCGAAATGGGCTTTTGGCCCATTAAGTGTTCAGTGTCTAATTACTTTCCAATCTGCTGCCCAGTTGGGCTTCTTTGTATGGCGTGGGACTCAAGCATTGATCTACACACCAGCCACATGGGTTCGGCCCAGCCTTTAATACAAGGCCCAACCGAATTCACTGAAAAACTCAATGAACCCCTTGAGTCCATCATATAGACCCTATGGGCCCAACACTTACATTAAGTGGTCCCTGGGCCAAGCCATCTTATAAAAACCCAGGGACTGTGGGCAGGTGCAAGATTAGCCCATCAGGTATTATCTTCAATGGTCTTACACTTAACCTCTCAGCCCTTAATGATCAAGCACTGCCCGACAAGAGAGGACATCTCCCTTGGCTGCAAGGAACAGTGCCGCACTCTCCTCTCACATGGATCCCGGGAATTAAAACCATTTGCAAACAATTCGAAACCGTACATATATATATAAATATATTAATTTTGCAAACAAAATTCCAACGATTGAAATCAACTGCCGGCAGTTTGGTTTCCATCAGAGAGAGTGCATTCCCGATCATTACCCTTTGTCCGACAAAGTGGCTGATTCTGTCACTATGATCACCCACTCAGATGAATTCTCAAACTACCCCAACATACCCAGGTTTTGATCCCCGCTAAGGATCTCACTGATTGGCATATCAAAGGCAGCCTGATCCAACACCTAGTGAAATGTCATAATCGAGTCTAGGGGTCAGGTGTAACTTTCCAATTTTGCCCATCTATCTCCAAGGTCCAGGGCAATACTGGAAATCTGGTCCGGTTCAAGGATTCAAGTAATCCCATACTGCATGTGCCTCGGGTCTTACCCTGATGGCTGAGACAGGCCATCCCAACACTTGGTGGCACACCAGTATTAGCCTTGGCAGGATAAATCTCCCCAGACTTATCCAACGGCTGTGAACATTTAAAACTAACATGAGTCTCTATAAATGTCCAGTTTTAGGGTTTTACACAGAATTAAACCAAACAACATGAATCAAACATGCACTTTATTTATTTCCACTAAATAACAAAAGTACATCAAATCAGATTGAAGCTAAGGGCATACAAAACTGTCTAACACAGATCTGGTTCAGTTTAAGGTTCAAGATTGATCTTTGAAAATATGATTTTCTAAATAGGGAATGTGATTCCCAGTTGAAGGGAGAGAAAATTTTTTGAAATTCACCCCTTATTCCGCAATCTTTGGGCGTCCATGGGATGGATCTCTCAACCCTTCAGAAGGCACATCCCGGGTATCAGTAGTATCGGCATAGGGGACCCCTACCGCTTCCTGAACTGGAGGGGCCACCGTGGTCTCCCTAGGAGGCTCCATTCTCGGTGCCTCAGGCTCCGCAACTCGGGAAGGATCGGAACGGACACGCTTAGTAGTTCGCTTCCTCCTTTTCATACCATCGAACAAATTCACACCTTGAGTCTTCTCTGCCTCCATAACACTTGCAAAAAGGAGCTCGGTGTTAAAAGACGGGAATAGAAACAAAGCAAAAGAAAGCCTATGAGCAAGAAACCTACCCGAACTCAGACCGACTTGAATAAGCTGGCCTCCATCAGTAGACTTGGCATTCGAGCCCAAGCTGGGCCCAGTCCTGGAGACCCTTCGTCGTATCTTCATCTAACGTGGCACCGGGGTCAGGAACGACCAATCCCTACTCGGTAGGAAATGACCATCCCATAGAACTTCGAACGACGAAGTAGTCCCGCTTCCATGTCGGGACCTTATTCGGAAGATCGTGCAAAAGCTTGAACCTCGGATGAGGAGACAAGTAGTAGGCCCGCCTATGCCCGGGCAGGGGACCCGCTTGCTTCTTGAGCATAAGAATGGCAGAAAAGATTTCCAGATCCAATGTAAGGTAGTTTTCACAACAAAGGGAGATGGTCCCAACAAGGTTATGAATGGAGTTCAGGTGGAGCTAACCGACGGTAATGTCAAAGTGATTCATGACCTCGACGATAAGGGGATGGAATGGAAGCCGCAGCCCGACATCGAGCTGCTCCCAGAATATCACGATCTCGTCCAGACCGTGCTCCCAAGGGAAGTCGCCCGAGGGTAAAATGTAAGTATACTCCCCGGGAAGACTATACTGGGCAATAAGGGACCAAAGTCTCTTAGGCATCATAGTAGAAGGCCCGAACTTATCTGGCATTCGACCTCGATGGGAGGTGGACGCCAAGCTACCCGAGGTGACTCGGCCTACAGGCTCGAACTCGAGCTCTACCTCGGGCCCCGCCTCAGACTCGTTAAGGTTGTCAGGGGCAGTAGCTCAGTTCGTGGACCCAGCATCTGAACCCTCTAGAAGACTATCTAAACTACTCGAGCTGGACATTGAATCGGAAAGAAGGTTGGGGACTCACCGGGGAAATGCTATCGGACTACGAAGAATGCGAGCTGACAGCCTTGGACGCGAGCTCAAGGAATGAATGCTGAAGAATGACGAAGGAAAGTGATTAGGGAACCCCCACTATTTATAGCCACTATACTCGTGCATCAACGACCAAGATCAAAACCATCCAACGGCTCCCAGCAAAACCGGCTGCTTGCCCCCTAAGGCAAAAATAGTTTAGCATGAAATCTTGATGTCCGAAAATGTATAGATCATTTGACGTCTACGCGTGAGTAGCACGCGACCCGGTATTGACCCCTGGTTGAACCGAGCCGACCCCGATCGAGCCGGAGGCACCAGCAGGTCAGACCGGGGAAGCTCCAAACCAAAGCCAAAGCGTCACGACGCAAATCCACCCGTCATCCCATGAACTCCCCATGCCGGGCCAGGACCCCGGGCACGGGGAGTGGGGGGCAATTGATGGAGGGAGCCACGCGACACATGGAAGCAACCGAGAATGACTTGGCAGGGGCGCCAGGTCGGCACGACAGCGTACCTACGGCTCGAGCCCCGAGCTCCCCCAAAGGAAAGGAGCCTGTGACCCAAGCTCTCCAATGAGGAGCCCGAGCTCTCCCTTAGAGGCCTTGGGCCTCACAAGGAGCGCAAAGGGGCAAAAAACCAGAGCTGACCCACCTCGGGGCAGTTCGGGCCACACTTCTATCCGAACTCAAGATTTCACCTCACACACCACTCCGACACTTTGGCTCTAGGTCGCCTAATTGAACAACTGTACCTGACGCCAAGGAAGCCCGTACGTGGGGGCGACGCGTTTGATTGGTTAGGGGTCCGACACCTGACAGTCGTCTTCCAACGGCCACCTGCCACCGCCATCTCAAACGTGGCAGAGATGGCCCTAACAAGGGAGACAGTGGAGGTTATGACACCCGATCTAGCATTTGGCAGAGGAAATGACACCCGATCTGGCATCTGATAGAGGAAATGACACCCGACTTGGTGGAGGTGATGATACCCGAACTGGCAGAGGTATGGGAGTGAATGTACAGGGTGATTATAAAAAGGCCCCCATCTCCCAAAGAAGGGGGTATGTCATTCTTGTGCTTTTTGGTCTTAAGTCCCTCATTCCCCTTGCCTTATCAAGAGCACTAACTTGAGCTTCAGAGTGTTCCAACCGGGTTCCTCCCCAGAAGTCTCTAATTTCTTCCTTGTTTCAGGCACCTCCAATTCTGTCAGAGGCAAGATAACCGACAACTAGGACCGACCGGATTGCGCATCATCAAATAGTATAAATTATAATTTCATGGATTATTAAATTTAATAAATAATTAATATTTAAAAATTTTAAATAATGGTATTGTTTAAATTATTAAATAATATTATAAATAACTATTTTTCAAATAATCTAAATATCAAAATATTAATAAATAAATCATATCTTATATATTATCTCAAAAACAAAAAATAGATTAAATGATAAAATTATGTTCCAGCTTAAAAAAATATCAAAATCACAAAAGTAATTATAACTATTGGGGCCCCATGCGATGCATGGGATGGGACACCCCTCCTTATCCCTTGCCTCTATATTCAAGTCACTTTAACCCATCCCAGCCCCGTGCCCGATGGCGGGGTGGGTTGGAGGTGAGGCACCGATTCCCCATCAGGGATATGGAATCCCCAAATTTTATCCACCTGAGGCAATCACTTGAAAATAATTTAATTTGTGGATATTTTACAAATAAGATTATGGGAATTTGGGGTATTTTAGGAATTGGATTATGACAATTTTGGAATATTTTATAAATGGAATTGTGGGATCCTAGGATTATAAGAATTTGAGGAAAAACTTAGAGATATCTTAAAAGTCAATATTAAATCTACTAATATTTTACTAATTTACCATCGAGTGTGGGGAATTATATTAATAAAATAAACAATTGTTTTCGATTTTATTATACTAATTTATATAATTATTGTATATATAAGGAATTTTGTACATCAAAATTCATATAAAATTAAAATTTTAAGTTTTTTTCAAATTTTTAAATAAATAGGCAAAAATAACTTTGGCCCAGTCCATGGCTCGGCTTGGGCCAAGGCTTGGCCCATGGGCCAGCTCGGCTCGTGGCACGACACAACATGGACACGCATGGGCTTGGGCCGTGGGTCGTTCTGGGCTAACCCCAAAACTATTCACTAGGGAGGGCGGCACAACTTGTGACGGCTTGCAAGCCAACACGACACTGTTAGACAGTCTTGTATGCCCTTAGCTTCAATCGGATTTGATGTACTTTTTTTATTTAGTGGAAATAAATTAAAGTGCATGTTTGATTCATGTTGTTTGGTATAATTCTGTGTAAGACCCTAAAACTGGACACTTATAGAAATTTGTGTTAGTTTTAAATGTTCACAGCCATTGGATAAGTCTGGGGAGATTTATCCG
This sequence comes from Nelumbo lutea, assembly GCF_056320005.1. Lineage (NCBI taxonomy): Eukaryota > Viridiplantae > Streptophyta > Magnoliopsida > Proteales > Nelumbonaceae > Nelumbo > Nelumbo lutea. Next base: position 113,683,619 of record NC_142684.1, read on the forward strand.
GCCGAGGCTGATACTGATGTGCCACCAAGTGTTGGGATGGCTTGTTTCGGCCATCAGGGTAAGACCCAAGGCACATGCAGTATGGGATTGCTTGAACCCTTGAATCGGACCAGATTTCTAGTGTTGCCCTAGACCTTGGAGACAGATGGGCAAAACTGAAAAGTTACACATGACTCCTAGACTCGATTATGACACATCACTAGGTGTCGGATCGGGCTGTCTTTGATGTGTTAATCAGTGAGATCCTTAGTGGGGGTCAAAACCTGGACATGTTGGGGCAGTTTGAGAATTCATCTGAGTGAGTGGTCATAGTGATAGGATCAGCCCCTTTGTCGGACAATGGTAATGATCGGGAATGCATTCTCTCTGATGGAAACCAAACTACCGGCAGTTGATTTCAATCGTTGGAATTTTGTTTTGCAAAATTAATATATATATATATATATATATATATATATATATATATATATATATATATTCAAAAAGATTTGCAAAAGGTTTTAATTCCCGGGATCCATGTGAGTAGAGAGTGCGACACTGTTCCTTGTAGCCGAGAGAGAGGTCTTCTCTTGTCGGGCAGTGCTTGATCATTAAGGGCTAAGAGGTTAAGTGTAAGACCATTTAGGATAATACCTGATGGACTAATCTTGCACCTGCCCACAGTCCCTGGGTTTTTATAAGATGGCTTGGCCCAGGGACCACTTAATGTAAGTGTTGGGCCCATAGAGTCCATGTGATGGGCTCAAGGGGGTCACTGAGTCTTTTAGTGAATTTGGCTGGGCCTTGTAATAAAGGCTGGGCCGAACCGATGTGGTTGGTGTATAGATCAATGCTTGGGTCCCATGCCATACAAAGAAGCCCAACTGGGCAGCAGATTGGAAACTGGTTAAACATTGAACACTTAATGGGCCAAAAGCTCATTTCGAATTGGGCTGATATGATCACCTGCTCATGGGGCGAATCTGAGATTAATGTTAGTAAAAGGATTGGGTCTTTAACCCTATCCACTCTAAGAGACCAAATTCAAATTATATTTGAATTTGGTAACCTCCTGATAAGATTAGGAGTTAACTAACTTAATCTACAGATAGGATTAAGATTAACCCCTATCCAAATACTGATTTGGATTGGGATAACTCCCAAAATATTGGGAGGTTTTTTAATCAAGAAGAAAGAGGAGAAAACCCTAGCAGAAATATCAGGTTTCGAACTAGGGGTTTGAATAAGCAAGAAAAACATCATGCGAATTGAGATCTCTCACAGACTCTAGAGAGAAGAGACAGTTCTGCCCTCTTCATCCCTGGATTTCTCCTCCTCCAGCCGGCGCCACTCCCTGTTGGAAGATTGGATCGTTGCAGCAACAGGAAGTCAAGAAGTTAGTTCTTGACAACAGTCTTGCAAGAAAGACAAAAGGATTCGGTGTTCAAGGTTTCCAGAGGGTTCTTGCGAAGAATCCAGTGTGTAGGACACACCCTGCTGGTTCCGTTCCATCCACAGCTATGTCATCTTCAGTAGGAGCGGATCTTCGTCTATTCTTTGGGCGTGAACACCAACTTTGGGAGATATTGTTTCTCCGGATCAGGTATAATCATTCCTGTTTCCTTTTGGTTCAGATCTAGTTTGATTATGGTTCAAATAGAATCATTGAATAATGTATTTTAAATATAGGGAATATGATTCCCAGTTGGAAGAAGGTAGGAAATTTTTGAAATTTGATCATCCATTCTGCTCCGCCCGTGGGTCATGCTTTGCCGGCCGACATGGCCCACTTTACACCTCTAAATATAACTAATTATTAATTATTTAAAAGATTAAAATATAAAATAATTCTATACTCTTATGTGCTTTTATTGTTTAGCTTTCGCTTAATAGCTTGTGCATCACATGGGTCCCTGCTAGTTGCAACTTAAGTGGGTTGGGTTGGGTTGGGTTGAGGGTCAATCCAATCCTAAGTCTCAAACCTCAAGCTCAAGCTTGGTTCAATTCAAGGTTAAGCTTGAGTTTACCAATCTAGGCCCAACTCAACCTCAACTAAGCATCTTGGGCTTAGGGATGGTAATTTTACCCTAATCAGTGGGTATCCAACCCTACCCACCTCAATTAGGCAGGTTTTTTTGTTTGAATGATGGGTTTTGGGATTATACAACTTGTACATTATGGGTAGGGTACAACATTAGGTCAAACTCAACCCCTCAACCTGCATATTGTTGGAAATCATACAAACTTTATGTACTAGGTGTTGAATTTAATAATATTTTGAATTAGATGTAAAGGATAATTGATGATTTATGTGTTGTTTTACATCTTAATCAAATAATTGAAAATTTTGTTGTTTATTTATGTTATTTTACTTATTTATTGCTTTTTAATAACAAGAAATAATAGGAAATTAGATGCGGGTTTCAAACCCAACCAATCCCAACTCTTGAATACGGGGAGGGTTTTGCATTTTCATGTGCAGAGAGGGTTTGAATTCTCAAAATCCAACCCACTAGGTGGGTAAAATTTTGAATTTACAAAACCCTCCCCGAACCCACCCTATTGCCATCCCTGCTTGGCATATTGAACTTTGTAACTCAATTTCCATATATATATATATATATATATATATATATATATATATATATATATATATCAATACTCGAGGCCTCAACCTAAGCCCAATCTGAGCTTAGTTTAGGCTTGAGTTTTTTTTTTTTTTTGTTTTTTTTTTCAAGCCCATCTCAAAGCTAAAAAAACTCAAACCCAACCTATGCAAAAGTTTTGATTGAATCGGGTTAGGCTTGAATTGGATACACCCAACTTACACCTCTAGCTCTATTGCTTGGAACTGTTTTAATAAAGATCGTGCATTGTAGATAATAATAATATTAAAATAATAATAATGAAAAGATTCCAATACAATAATAATAATAAAAAATTTCCAATACAATGGCATTGTAGATATTTCATTTATGCCTAATCTGTAATTTCATGTATGCTAAGTCTTACATTGCTTTGGGCTCGGGTCTTTAGGCTGGGCCCATGTTAGATTTTGGCAAAAGTCCAATCCAGGTTTGCCTAAGTTGTACCCCTAGCACATTACCGCCACTCTGGCAAGTACTTAGTGTCCAGTTTAGAGGGCTTTCATGTATGGGCTTCTGGCTTTGCAAGGTGGGATTCATGCAAAAATATTAAAAGTTATTTTTGGTGAAAAATCTAAAAACCAGAATATGCTTTAATTGAATTAATAAATCGTCTTTTGAAACTAATTTTAGTGATTTCTTCATTGCAGTTAAATCAAAGATAAAACTCTCCCAAACAAGCTCTTAAAATCACATAGCGAAACAGCAAAGGAATTGAAATCAGATTCAGTCAGTGCAAGTCCCATTCGAACAGTCTTTATAGCCTTTTATTGGAAATATCTCCCCATGAAATAAAGCATAGAAATCCCAATACAAGGCTGTAAAGGCTATTCAAACGATGTTCAATTGGAGTTTACACTGACTGAAGCCGATCTCGGAGAAATTGCCCAATCATAATCATCATCTTCATCACTATAGGTAATGTTTTTAAAAACTGAACCAGTTCAGTTCAGGAGATTGGGCTAGGCCGACCAGAAAAGGACATGTTCTTGCTCCAAGATCGACTGAGCTAAACTGTTTAGATCGGTGGTTGAATATGAATTTCTGATTTTTGTTGATCTAGTTTTTGGAGCTCCGCCATGGTCAAAGAAAATATTCGGCAAATTGTCTTTAGATACCATTGCTATTTTTTACTTGAAATGTCTTACGTTAGTCAATATAAATTGGTGATAGATCTGTGTTGATCAATCCATTTCACCCCATTAACACAATTAATGTTCAACCATAAACGTGAATGATCAATTACACACATGCATTTTTAAGATATAACTATTTCAATTATAAAAAGCTTCAAATAACAGTTTTAAGTCAATTGATATTGATCAACCATATTTTCAAGTACAAGAAAATGGTACGAAGTACAACTCTAATTAGTGGGTTAGTATGATTGGTGACAACTGACAAGGTGCACAGGAAGCCCATTTACACACAATGTGAAGAGCCTGTTTTTCTAGTTTGAACTCGTACTTCCTCAACAGGGATTCTTTACGACTAGACCTGTTTTATGGGCCGAATTTGGGCTTGGCCAAATTTTGAATGGGCCCTACCCAATGCCTAAGCCCGGCCCATGAACAGGTCTATTTATGACTAACTTGATACCGATTGAATTGGCCACATGTAATGAGGAGGTATGGGTTAAAACAGAAGATAGAAGAGTCTCATGGTGGGCCAGTGGGCCCATTTGCACCCTCTTTCTCAGTTTACATTTACATGTACATCTCAGCGTGTATTAAAAATATCTTCCATACTTATAATTGGAAAATTAATGTTCCCGATACATGATTGGGATGTGATGTGGAACGCGCTGTGTGGGGCACCCATGTGATCTCCCTCTTTCTTTAAATCCTGTAGGACCTCTACTGCAGGCTTTTGCAAATAGCAAGTATTGAGGATTCAAGCTCTTCAAATGTTTGGCCCGGTCCAATTTCAAACAACCGCTTAATGATAATAAGAAATACACTTCATTTACTCTTAATTCATTATAGAGTTGCTCATGGTGCTGAAAAACAGAAAAAACAAATAAAGAAGAGAACCCAATTAGAACTTCAGAACAGAGAAAAATAACGGTTTAATTTTAGAGTTTTTAATTGCAATATAAGTGGTTTTATTGTTCTTGATTGCAACATACAGCTTCAAAAGTGAGCACACATCTTTGTCGAGTATTGTTTACTCCACTTCCTCTATCATGTCTTTTTACACATACATTATGTCTACTACATAAAATACGCATATTAGGGCCCACTCATACTAATATTTGAAACTAGTAGTAATCAGAGCGAGAGAGAGATCGCAGGAAAAATAAACAAATACGGAAGCATTGTTTTCGATTTTAAGGGAACCTGTCTTACTTGTATTCTAAATGGGAAGCAAAGGCTTCATTAGAAAAACAGCAATTTGGGTTATTCTTTACTCGATAATTGATATACTCAATTCATTTTCCAGGTCTACTTTTTCTAAAAATTCTCTGTGATGAATTGAAAACAAATAATGAGAAACCCATAATCTTGATCCAAAAAATGCATATATCCAAGAAGGGTGGGAGTGGGTCGTATTGGTTCCAATTGGAAAATAATCAACCTGATTCCTCCAAAAGTCTGTAAAGTGTAAACCCTGAATCATAGAGTTTGGATAGTTGTGGTGCCATAAATAGTGGGTTGTGTTGGTTGGACATAGCCAATCGCCATAACCTTGAAAGTTCCACTTGGGTTATTTTAATCCAATTCTTGAAACCCAATATATACAAACTAGAGAAAAAAATAGATTGTTCATATTGGACTGTCTCTGCTGTTTATTGGGTTTTATACATATATAACACGTTAATCCATGCAGTCATGCTTTCGGTACTGTTACTGTTACATATGAAGCTCATATAAAACGGTGATAAGTAGGTAGAGAGTTGTGGGCAGCAGAGGCTGATGATATCAAACATAGGCAGTCAATTTTTTTCCCAAACAACAACCAACGTTGACAGACTTTAAAGGGAGACCAAAGCCCCGTTCACTCTTTGGTAAGTTACTTACCCAGGTAAATACAATTAACTAGATAGTTATTCACCTGGGAAATAGTTATCACTTTCTTGGGTAAGTGATACACAAGAAAATAAACTTTCTCTGGTTCCCACATAAAACATAAAAAAGAACATGAGATTTTTGGTTAATGGAACTAAAATCCCATTGACCAACTTTTCCCCCTCTCCAAATCCAAAAAAGAACGCCCCCCAACAGTTAAACCGGTGACTTGGTGACCTAGCGAGCTTTTCCAGTTATTTGATGGATCTTATGGGCTGAGCAATTTTAATTTACCAAATATATAGGAATATGGCACAAGATATAGTAGAATCATTTGGCCAAGTTAGCCTTTTTTTTAACCATGTGGTTGAGTTGGAAAAGCTATTTTTCATAGTGTTAGTGTCTAAAAAAATAGGGATTTTGCTTGTTTTGGAACCATGATTTGTTGGTTCAACAATTAGGGGTGTCACGGTTTGGTTAACTGAATCATGAACCTGTTTTCCAAACTGAACCGGTACCATTGACATTGGAAAACCGTGAATTGAAATGTAATTGAGTTGAAACCGATTTATTAATTGGTTGATTGGTTCGGTTCTTTGTTTTTTTTTTTATTTTTTATATCTATAATATATATTATAAACAAATAAAAAAATAAATATATAATGTATTATATTATAAATAATAAATAATAAATTGTATATTATGAATGTATATTTATTTATAATATATAGTATATAGATAATATAAAATACATATGATAAATATATATAATATACATGTATCGATCGGTTTGTCAATTATGCTGGTTTTTCATATTGGTCAACTGAAACCGGACCTGGCAATTTGGCTTAGGGCTGTAATTGGATTGGATTCTGATCAAATTCACCAAAATCCGAATATGATCCAATTACTGAAAAATTTCATATGAATCCGATCAGATTTGAAAACCTTGAATTTGAATTTGAATCCTGACAGAGCTGGCTTGGATTTGGATTTAATCCAACTATGCTTTACCTTTTCAAAATACTAAAAAAATTACTTTTCAAATTTATGTATAATAAATTAATGCAAATATAACATACTGAATTTATTATATATAAATTCAGATATAATATAATATATAAAATATATATTTATTATTTTAAATATAATTATATAAAATTTATATATATTAAAATCAATAAATATTATAATATAATCATGTTCGGATTTTAATAGGATTGATGGATGGAGCCAAATCCGAATCTGATCAGATTATTAATCGGATACAAATTGCAAATATTCAATTAGATTGGATCGTAAATTTTTGGATATCATTGATAGGCCTACTTTAATTAACTAGAATTTTTTATTTGGTTTCGTGAGTATATTTCTGTTATTGATGAGCACCCCTACAATATTAACAAAATAAAAATAAGAGAGAGAGAGAGCATGCGTCATCAGTCATCACTTACAGGGATTCGTGCAAAATGCCCAGTCATGGCGTATCATGGGGAGGAAAACATGGAAGAGATATATATATTACTAATTACTTAACTCTATCGTGGGCTGTGCTTCACACCTGCTCCACTTGATCTTTTGGTTTTGATTAATAAGACAATTTCGCTGCAGTCCTGATGATTTCATTGAGCAACTTTGTTAAATGCCTCACCTTGCTGATTAAAATACCATTTACGCTCTTATTTTTCTCTAATACTTTACTAACAAAAGCCTCTCAGTGTTTCAAACTCTCTGTTCTCTATCTATATATATGATGAAGAAGCTTTCCCATTTTCCAGTACTTGGCCAGCTTCAACTTAATAACAACCACCCCAGATGGAAGATCAACCGCAGCTGATACCCAGGAATCTGAAGCGTCGCTCTAGACAATCCACCATCTACCTCGGCGTCCGACGCAGGCCGTGGGGGCGCTATGCTGCTGAGATTCGAAATCCATACACCAAGGACAGACACTGGCTGGGAACCTTCGACACAGCGGAGGAAGCGGCATTGGCTTATGATCTTTCGTCAATCTCCTTCAGTGGCATCGAAAGAGCTCGCACCAATTTTTACTACCCTTTCTTGACTCCTCCACCTCCGCCTCCGCCACCGCCACCTCCACCTCCCACTCCACCACCACCACCTCCGACGCCGGAGTTGGAAGAGGTTGACCACCAGTACCCGGAGCTCGGTTACATTGACGACGATGAGTCGATGACTATTGCTGCCATTTTACAGAGTTTCAGTCATCCTAATACCTTCTCATCTTGTTGAGTTATGTAGATGGAAGTCGCCTTGATGAGTTGAAAATGGATTGAGGAGAAAGAACTGTTTGATGCTTTACGTTTATCCCCTTACGATTTACATGATTACATCTTTTATTGGTAGATCAAATCATCAAATGTAGTGTTACGCAGAGTCACTGAGATGAGAATATGAGATAATGAGTTTGGATTTTGGATGTCTGCCTATGGGTTCCGTGGGCTGGGCCTTTTTATTAAACAATACAGCCCAAAAGAATGATCGGGCATGCCAAGCTAGCTTCAATCTTGGGCTGAAGGTCGCCAACTCATAAATTTCACTGTTGAAGCTCAATTACCTGTATCGATCCTAAGAGGATTGGTCTTGTGGAGTTCCATAACAAAGGCCTGACTGTGCTGGGCCTACGCATTGCCCAGCCCATTATGTCAATATTGGTTGGATCTCATTGATCATTTGGCCCTCCCCCACCCCACCTAGTCTACACACAGGGGCAGCGTATTTAGATTTTAAGATAATGGTGCGGATGATTTCTCAGTCAAAAATATATTTTTCTTCAATTTTCTGCAGAAAGTTCTTTAGGCTGTTTAGTTTGCAGGAATGGGGTCTGGAATTGGAATTGGAATGGGTCATTCTGATTCCAACTGTTTGGTTGGGTGAAATTGAAATCTCATTTCCATTTCTAGTAGAATAGCATTCCCCCATTTGAGGAAATGATCATTTCCTCTCCCCCTTGAGAATGGATTTTCATTCCAGTTGATTTTAATTCTCATTTCAATTCTTGTTTGAACCAAACTTACTATAAGAATAGATCATTCCGATTCCGATAAATTTTGATTCCAATTCTGATTACAACTGTGAACCGAAAGGACCCTTAGTTGACTTATGTCTTTAAAGGAAATTTCTTGATTGGAAGACTTCTCATGGATTTCAGAAAGGGAGCATTGGATTTCCAACAAGACAACGTTGTGTTTTCTGAATTTATTTTGCTAATAGTTTGGATCCTTATTAGCTGCATTAATATCCTTGTATTCATTTTCCTTTACCAAACTTTTTTCAGGCACTTGCAAAGAATTAGGTTGGTCTTATATTGGGGCCCATTTGGATTGCAGGAATAGAGGTATGGAATTAGAATTAGAATGATCGATTTTGATTCCAACCGTTTTCATTAGGTGAATTCAAAATGTGATTCCCATTCGTGATGGAACAGCAGGAATGACATCCATTTTGAAGGAATGGCCATTCCTTCCCCCTCCGTTGGCAATGAGAATCTTATTACAGTTTTTCAACTGAATCAAGCAAGCATGGGAATAGACTTTCATTAGGTGAATTCAAAATGTGATTCCCGTTCGTGATGGAACAGAAGGAATGACATCCATTTTGAAGGAATGGCCATTCCTTCCCCCTCCTTTGGCAATGAGAATCCTATTACAGTTTTTCAACTGAATCAAGCAAGCATGGGAATAGACTTTCATTAGGTGAATTCAAAATGTGATTCCCGTTCGTGATGGAACAGCAGGAATGACATCCATTTTGAAGGAATGGCCATTCCTTCCCTTCCTTTGGCAATGAGAATCCTATTACAGTTTTTCAACTGAATCAAGTATAATGAATTAGATTTATTTTCAAAAACAAATTTATATTACCACCCTGGGAGTTGGACAGTTGACCCTGCACGGGCACATATCATTGGGTTGGATTAGAAATAAGGTTATTGAGGCCTCTACTTTCTCTCTTATTTTCTATCAAACCAAATATAATCTAAGTTGACTAAAAACAATACCAGTGGTCCTTATGTAAATCATAACCAGTACATGTGGGGTTCTCATAGTGGAGTAATGGAATCCGTGTTTTGGATTTTGAGAGGGGGAAGGTTGGTCAATGGGAACTAAATGGGTTTTTAGTTCCCATTTACCAAGATACTTATGTTCTTTTCTCATATTTATGTGAGGTCCATGGAAAATTTATTTTTCATAGGTGCCACTTGCACGGGTAAGTGATATCCATCTATCAGGTGGATAAATAAGACCCTATTTGGCATTGTTCCTACATGTTCTTGTTCTTTTAGAAATTCCTGTTCCAGAACAAGAATTTTGTTTCTTGTTCTTTAGGAGTAATAAATACATTTGGCAAATTGTTCTTTGAGAACGAGGTTTTGTTCTACAAGAATAGAAATAACGTTTGGATAATGAAACTATTTCTTTACATCGGTTTTGCAAATGTTCATAACACATAACAAAGGACAATCTTCATTATATTTAATATATAACAAAAGACATAACAAAACACAACGATGGGATTAGAGAAGAAACCCCACCCATTTGGCATACCATATAACCATTGATGGGATTAGAGAAGAAACTATACCCATTCAGCATAACATATAACAAATGCAAACAAAATAATATAAGAAAAATGATTTCATTATCGCATCGGTTAGAGATGGTTTGAAACTCATCTTTGCAATGGGAACAAAAATAAATTCATGTAAATCTAGTTAGAGAAAAGGTGAGTTTTAAATAGAGCATGATACAAAACTAGGTACAGTGACAAGACAACATACCTACTGATGCGTTCCTAGCCGGAAATGTCACCATCTGGTTAGAGCCAAGGGAGTCCCTCCTTCCTCTGAGATTTGCAATGACAAGTTGAAGGAGTTCACTGTCGAATGAAAATGTTTGGTAGGGCTTCTTTCTATCATTTAATGCAAAATACCAAAATTCCCTTTCTCTCATCCGAGAATTGTTAACACGTGTTTGTTAATAGGGGTTAATGTCGTGGGAACCACGCGTTCCTTAAAAACACATTCTTTGGGAGTGCTGATTTTTCACACCCAAAAAACACATTTTTTGGATGCTATTCTTATGCGAGAACACCTATTTTTTTTGTTTTTCTTGTACCAAGTATGTTTTTTCTCTACTAAAACACCGGGAACACACAAAACATTTTTACAAAACATTGTTAAATAGGGCCTAACTTTCTTACATAAGAAAAAAATTGCCAACACTTGAATAATATAGATGCCGTTAAATGCATTTACACCGGTAATTAACTTTTCAAAAAGCGAGCGGGGATATCATTTTCTAGAGACCATAAAATATCTATCACTTTCAGCTCAACCATTCTCCATTTTCTATATGTAATCATAAGCATCTCCAAGTCCCCACTTTGTTTTGGTAGACAGAAGTATATTGATAGATAGATATGCACTTCTATTTGGTCTCTGACTGATGTGCCATTATGTAGAGGAATCTTCATTCATCCCCACCTTAGTAAATTTTTACTTCATCTTACAGTTGGGAAATAGTGACAGTGGGGGTACTGCTATTATAATTGGGGGTGTTAGAGGTTTTAACTTGTTGTGACTTGTGAGTGTATCCCTGAAGTTAAAATTTGTGGATGGATTTCACTGAGACTTCCCTTGTTAGATACCAAATGCCGGACACTTATCACAGGCTAAATGACAGTGTATTGAAGTGCAGGAAAAATTTGCAGCGGTCTGGACTCCGTCGGTAGAAGAAAGTAGGATACCATTTGCCTTGATTGTTCGTAGATATATGATGATTTCTCTATTAATGCTACTAAGCCATTGAGCTGACACCTCTCACCCAACGCTGGCATTTTTCGAACCCAAGAAAAAGCTTGGAATCATTAAATACCACAATTACACTCATGGCAGGGAGTCATCTGCTTGCTGCAATTCTGCAACTTTTTACCTGCTCTCTATTTAAGACGTCACCCACCCAAACCCAACCCCTAACTCACTCAGATCCACTGGTCACGGCCTTCTGTTGTCATTCATTTCTTTGTTTCTCTCTACATACCTTTTCTCTTGAATAATTTTCTTTAAATAAAATGATTAGTTAGGGATTAGAGAACTTATGGCTCATAAGATTGATTTATGATGAGAATCTGTTCTGAGGATAAAAGACAGACACAAGGATACCGGGATAGGTGAAAGAATCAAATAAAGATAACTCATCCTCCCTGGTTACTGGTCCTACTAAGCTTTCGACATGCGTCCAAATAAAAGGATCGACATCTGTGAATCAATAAGCTATTACTTTATCCATGCCAAGAATCACTATTCTCATTTTGTGTTTCTGTTTTAGTTTGATACTGAGAACTGTAACTTCATGTGGGCAGTAGTAGAAGATTTTGATAGAAACAAAGCTTGCCAACAGATTTGTTAGGAATCTGAAATCATGTCTCAACTTTTCTTGATTGATCGACCCTCATCATAGGCTCCTTCTGTGCATAGGCTCCTTCTGTGCACCTTGGGGACCCTCTACAGATAACTTATCCCAAATAGTGAACCACCTCATTTCCTTGCCTCCTAGCGAAGATGAAAGAGCCAGGAATTGACCGCAGGCACTCAGGATCACGGGATAAGAACTGTTCCAAAGCTTACAGACCAGAGTTGCTACTGTTTGGGCTAGCTTGTTTTGGCACCGAATGAAGAGCAAGATCCAACTGAAACAAGGTCTTTAAGCTCTTGATAACAGCCCGCCAGCACCATTAACCCATCGCAAAAGCAAGAAACGCAGAGATCAGACACCCAATAGGCCATCCCATCAACTTGATAATGTTTTGGCTTTTGGGTTCTCCTGAGAATCACACTCAAAAGCCGCTTTGATACTCAAGAAGCCTATAAGCAACACTGAAGCTGCTCTAAAAGCCTTCTAACTTTCATGGGGGCTAAGAGATCGATTAGTTTTATGAAAATCAAATAATACACATCAAGTAGGTTGAGAAAAGATGATGAAACTGAAGCTTGTATAAAATAGATTTTGTATTTATCTGCTTAGCTCTTCCATCTCCAATAATACCACATATCCATACATATATACTTACACACTTCTTATAGTCTTAAACTAATGTACATGTGGTAATAGCTCTCTCTGTTCTCTGCGCACCCGCACCCCTAGAACCAGGTGCCAGATCGAGAGAGACATAAACATACACATAGAAGGATGCTACGAGTCTAGATTTACTGAAGTTGTTTCCTTACAGAGCTAAGATGAGCAGAAAAAAGAAAATCTGGTTGGTTCTACTAGTTGATCTGGCCACCTCTCCCACGGTTTATTTTTGGCGATTTAGCTTTCCGTCTCCTTGTGGACGTGGATGTTAGATCTCGCTGTTTGAAAAGATGAGAAAATTAACTAAAGATCTGTTCGACTCAACTCCTAACAGCAAAGAGAGAGAGAGAGAGAGAGAGAGAGAGAGAGAGAGAGAGAGAGAGAGAGAGAGAGAGAGAGAGAGAGAAGAAAGAGAGAGACTTACATCAATTTGTTCTGTTGTTGGAGGATCCAATACTGTTTGATCATCAGATTGCTTTCCTTGTTGTGGAGGAGAGTCGTCAGAGGAAGAGTCCAAACCCAGGCACTTAAGAAATGCGGCTAAAGCTTGTACAAGGCAATTGCAAGGGAAATAAGAATAATAAGTTACTATGGTGCTCTCAGTCGTCACCACCACCTTCGCAGAAGACACCTCCATTCCTTCAATCTCCTGATCTCTTCTTCTTCTTCTTCTTATTATTATTATGCTTTTATATAGTGGGTCGGTGCGGGACACTGGTATTAATTATCCTCAAAGGCTTAAACCCAATGCCTGGCTACTATTGCTCTTACCTGCTCAAGATCCAAACTGCCTTCACAACTGGTCATCAACACGTGAAATATGACCTTATTGTTAGAGAGTGTATATCTTTAGCTCCAATTAGATTGATGTCCAAATATATTTATTGTAAATGAATAAAAGTACATTATTGTTTCATAATTATATTGGTATGGTTTTGTATAATACTTTGGGCCATTTTTGAATCAGTCAAATTCATTGTCTAGAACGTCCAATCATTTTAATTTGGTTTCAATTTAGATTTGTTTCGATCCAAACCTGGTATATTGATATCTTGATTCTTATTTTCTATCAATGGACTTGGATATTGGTGAAATCTGACCCAATCCAATATAAATCCAGAATGAATGGACCAAGTCCAATCCAATCCAATAAATACTTTGGATTGGTCCAATTCAATATGTCTTATTGGTCCAACTAATCCATCCAAATTGATTTTGATTTGAATGGGGTTTGACCCAAAATTGGTCCATTGATACTCCTACTTACAACATTTTAATCGTTTTAGGGGTAGATAGGCCTAAAATATACCTTTACCTATTTTTGGAAAAGAAAGTATAACTATAAGAAAAGATATATTGTACAAGACCAATGCACATATTGGGGTATATCTTGTTTGGGTGATGGTTGACCTAGCCAAGGATGCCATGTGGCAATCTCCGTGGCCGCCCTCTTCTCAGGCCATGTCGATGCCACACATAATGGAAGACCATGACTAAGGAGTATCCTACACAAACAAGGAAGCGAACTCCGTCGAGGAAGAAGAAACCTCCCAAAGACCTTGGTAGATGCCCTCATCTCGACAACCCCGGAAGCCCTATCCTTCTAGAACACATACCCTAACTATAAATAGGTATTTCTTGCTCGAGGTAAGGGGCTTTTGGATTGACACTCTTTGATTACCTACTTGCATTATCTCTTCGGCCTTGACTAGCGCTATTTCAACCTGCTCGGTTGGGCGACATCCTTCTCGATCCTACTGACTTGAGCATTGGCGCACCTACTTGGGGAACAACTCCTCGACCCTCTAACTTTTCTCCTAGTTGTAGATCTCGATGTGTGGCTTCGTCCTTCCACCTCGGCCTTGTCTAGTTGGCAAGACTATCAGACCGTGTCCTTGGTTCGGAACACCTCGGATCGGACAACATCAAATTGGCGCTATCTGTGAGAAGCATACAAAAATTCATTTCCCAAACCAATTTCTGTGCATTAAAAGCAACCATGCCTAAGAACACATCCGACCGCTCTAGAACCTGTTCCCCATCTCGGGGATCCCACTCACTTCGCAACTCTCTGCCATGAGAGCCCCAACATCAGACGACAGTTGACACCCACACAGTTTCTTGCCATGCAATAGAAAGTTGACTATATCCTCATCATGATGGAGATGTTGGGACAACCGATGCACGCACCCCAAGCCACTCATCCTATTGCATAGGTGCTTGCGACGGTCGATCCTTGCACCGAGGACTCCAAAAGGCGCTACACAGGTTGGCACGAGGCCTAGTCCGACCATGAGTGTTCGCAACTATCTCGGAGGTTTGACCCCTAGCTTGACCTTGTGTGTGCGACGCTCGTGGTGAATCACATCAATCCCACACAAGGATTCTAGTGTGAGAATGACTTGGCCAGCATGTGCAGTAGCCCCCAATATCGATATTCGAGTCCAACTCAGTCCTAGATCAACAGGTAGCTCTGAAAGTAGAGAAGTCCATCAACGCGGTGCTGGCAGAAAGGGATGCCAAAATCAGGAACCTACGACAATGATTGGCCAAGTTGGAACACAACCAAGTGGATCATAGCGCGGTCCCTTCGATGGCCCAACCAACAGAGAAACATCACTGTCAACAACCCGCAAAAGATCCCATCTTCATCCGAGAGATTGTCGACAACTTCCCCCATCTGGATGGTGACCTCCTTAGTTTGAAAAGTATGATGGAGCCTCGGACCCCAACGATCACGTTGAGGGATTCAAGGCGATAATGATGCTGTACAGCTCCTCCGAGGGTCTCATGTGCAAGGTCTTCATCGCAACCCTCCATTGAGTTGCTAGGACCTAGTACGCCTCCCTTCCACCACGGTCCATTTCCTCCTGGGAGTAGTTGGAGACATAGTTCCTGGCTCAGTTCACCGCTAGACAAAGGCACTGGAAGACCTCGACTAGCCTCATGCAAGTGTATCAGAGGAAAGGAGAGACCCTGAGGGAATAATTGGCGAGGTTCAATGCCAAAACCCTTCAAATCCGAACTCTAAACTAGTCGATGGCCATGACCACCATCATGAGCGGGCTGCACTCCTCAATGTTTAGCTTTTCTTTGCAAAAGAACCATTCGCCCAACCTGACCGCGCTCATGAAGCACACGCAAAAGTATATGAATGTCGAAGATGCCCAATCGTTGCATAGGGAGGAGGAAGATCAGCATGGCCAGAAGTACAGAGACCACGATGGCCAAAGACTAGACCGAGACGTCAAGAGCTAGGATCGTCGACCTAACTGCAGACCAAGAACTTCATCACCGACGTATCACAACTTCACTCCACTCAACGCTCAGTGGGCTAAGATATTGATGCAAATCTATGACCATGGCTTCGTTAAGTGGCTCAAGAAGATGAAAACCCAATGCAACAAGAGAAATTGAGACAAGTATTGTGATTTCCACCAAGACTGAAAACTGCCACGACCTCCACCACCACCTGGAAGACCTCATATGATGCGGATACCTCCATGGCTTCATCAACATAAAAGAGCATAAACCCAGAGAAGAGCCACACCTCATCGATAAGCCCCCATTCCGAGTTCCACTCATTGGGGTCATTGCCGTCATATCGGGTGGGAAGGCCATCAGAGAGGAACAACTAAGCATAGAAGACCCACACCAAAGAACTATAGTGCTAGAAATTTAAATGTAGTGACGACAATTGATGCTGAGCACAAATGGCGACTGGGCTGTACAACTCAATGAATAAAGAATGTTCCTTCAAGGGAAAACGACCAAACGCCTGCACACAATCTGGCCAATCTCCAACTGCCGAACTCCATGTTGACCAATGGTCGTAGCATGATGGAAACCTCGTCAAGGATAATGGTCGAGGCCTGACAACCATTATGAGATCCGACCAACTACAAATGGTTTGAGGCCAGGACAAACCATTAATGGGTACCGCGGGAATGGCGTCCCTGCCACAGAATGGAAAGAGGATGGTCATCACAAACTCCGTGCACCCTCCCGACTTGTAGTCGGAGCAGAGCTAACTGAAGACCACGACTAGCCCAGTTAAAGAGCGTGAAACTCTCCAAGCCTAGGTGCCACCGTACTCCCCGACAACGTTGAGAGCTTGGAAGTACCTCGACTAGTCTAAGACTGAGGCCACTAGGCCAAAGACCTTGGCTAGCGCAAGACCGAGGCTACGAAGCTGAAGACCTCAGCCGATAAGCATCAAGCCAAGCACCTTAGCCAGCCTAAGATTGAGGCCACTAAGCCAAAGGCCTCGGCCAGTGCTAGACCGAGGTAGTCGAAGACCCTGGCCATTTGGCATCAAGCCCAAGACCTGGCCAACATGAGACCGAAGCCACAAAGCCAAAGACCTCAGCAAGCCCAAGATCCTAGCCAGAACGAGATTGGGGCCATAATGGCAAAGACCCCGGCCACAACATCAAGGTTGAGACCTTGACTAGCCTGGGAAAAAGCATAAGAGCATGGTGTATGAACCCTACTGACCAACCTAATTCTGAAGCAGAGCAACTTAGAGAGAAGAGAGAAGCAACAAAGAACGTGCTTGGCAAAAAGACTAAATTTCCATTAATCAATAAATTGATACAATGATTATAGGCCTGACATACTGGGTTGAATACAACAATCCTAAAAAAAAGGGAAGAGACAACACATCAACTTTCTGTTAGGGGTCCTTGGGATGCTCCGAGGAATTGAACGACACCGACCACCTCCTGGAATTAATGCATCACCTGCCACTGATAGAGAGTGAATCCCTCTTTCCAAGAGTTGATAGTGTAGTTGGCGACATCCTCCTCCTTTGCCCGAGCTATTTTTGTTTCGACCTCCTTGAGCCCCTTCTTCAGCACCTTTCACGCCTCTTTGAGATCATGGATGTGATCCTTCAGCTTGTGGACGATGTCGTCCCTCTCCTCGATGCTACACTTTAGCTCGACCAACTCCGCCTTTAGCTGGGCATTCTCGATCTCTCTCGACTCATAAAATCGTTGTAGCTCGTGAAGGCAATCGACAAGGCTGACGATTGAACAAACCGACTATAGGGCACTGAATAGTTAGTACAAAAGAAAATAAGAGAAACAAGGAAGAACAAGTAAAGCCAAACTTACCACCATGATCTGATGGAGAGCAACGCTCTCAAGGAAGCTACTAGTGTGGCTATTGGCTTCCTTCCTAATACCGGGGAGCATCACACCCCGGGCAAGCTGCTCGGCCACCCCCTCTGTCTCGAGGGTGTCCTCCGGCCGAGCCCTCAGTCGAAACATATTTCGGAGTGTCCCCCCTCTGTGATGACCACCCGAGCTAAGTCGTGGCCTCCTCAGAACCAACCACCATGACTTCCTCCGTCGACCTCAGCCTTTTCCCCTATCAAGGTCATAGCCGTCTGTGCCTTCCTTGTGGGCGCGACTTGCATATGTTGAGCTATCTCCTTAGCACTAGACACATTTGAATTTGCACAAATCACCACAAAGTTAGAACCAAGTGAAGACAGGTCCATCGAAAAAAAGGAAACCATGCAGTCCACAGACTAGATTGGGATTATTCGATTGAAGAGCACATCAGCTTAGCCAAGGTCAGCAATCGGGATGATGTGTACTCCCCGATGTGCATCCGCACTATCGTCCTCACAGCAGCTATCTCCTCCTTCGATAGCTCGGCGTAGGAAGGACCCTTAACCTTGGTCCTCGGAATGGATAGTGTGAGGGAGAAGGACCAACCTTCTTAGCACTTCACAAAGAAGAAACCCTCTTTCTAGTGCTTAATGGAATAGGGAGCCCAATGAGCACCTTGGTGTTCAGCCTGGCCGACAAATAGTAGTCTCCCTGCTTGTGCTTCTTCAGGTGGAGAAAGTATCTAAACATTGGCAGGGTAATCTCAATATCCTTGAGAGTGCAGTAGTAGAGCAACTTGACCAGGTACCAAAACGAGTTCGACATCAACTAAATAGGTGGGACCTGATACCACCTGAGGATGACCACTACCCTAGGATCTAAAGGTAACCTAATGCTGACAATCAAACTATGGACGTACACACAAATCTCCTCGGGACAGGCTGAAGTGGCCCTCTCCTTGATCCCAGGACACATTAGTTCGTACTCCTTGGGAATGCGATACACTTCTTGAATTTGAGCCAGGTCAGTCGGAGAAAGGATATACAGTGCTAAGGCAAACCGCTCCCCAAATCACCTCTCGAGGGCTTGCTCTTCTGACTCCACATTGGCTTTAGCCGCTTCATCGACACCAATCTCACAGGCACCAATCTCTCAGACCTCAGTGTCACCCTCGTCACCGACCTTGACCGTATTGGCATCGGTCTTTGGTACCCTAACTTCAGTCACCTTGTGCCAAGGACTACATTGATTCTCATCCCTCGAAGTATACATAGTAAAAAGGGAAGATAGGGAAGATGTAGTGGAAGACATCTTACCAAAGAAAAAAGAAGCTTAGGACACCTAAGATATCAAGCAAGGGACGTCAGTCGAACTCCAAGGCATAGACTCTTCCCAAATGACAAAGTAAAATGGCTTGCCTACCCCCTTTTTATAATGGAAGCCGATGGTCCAGATCGAATAAGATCAACGACACCAATTCGATGCCACACTTCGCACGCGTGTGATGTTGGGAAGATAAAACAATGCATCTGCTGACTCGTAATGGAAGCGACATGAGCATTGGACCAATCAGCCTGCCTAATGAATTGGTCTTACTTTGGGCCAATCAACTCGAAGAAACTAAAGTTCCTTAGCCAAGGACCACAAAACTCTTCCACGCTCAACAGCGGCCGAGCATTACACTCATCGACTTTAGAACTGGGGGAGTGGTGCTCGGGTGATGGTTGAGTTGGCCAAGGATGCCACATGGCAATCTCCGTGGCCACCACCCTCTTAGGCCATGTCGATGCCACGCGTAATGAAAGGGCATGACTAAGAAGGAGTATCCTGCATGGACAAGGAAGCAAACTCTGGTAGGAAGAGGAAACCTCCTGAAGACCACGATGGATGCCCTCATCTCGTCTAGGGGTGTTCACGGGTCGGGTTGGGTCAGTTTATTGGGGTTTTCCCAACCGACCCAACCTGGTCGGGTTACTTGAGGTGGAAATTGAAACCGGCCCACTGATAGGCCAAACCAACCTGGTCGGTTTGAGTCGGGTTGGGTCAGTTTGGGTCGGTTTCGGTTTTGCTCCTGTACAAAAGGACACCTAATTGAATTCTAATTGTAATTGCCTAATGGGTTGCCTATTTGGTGTAAAAGATTATAGAAAGTTAGAAACTAGGATAGATTGCCTATTCTAATTGTAATTGCCTAATGGGCTTTCTAGTTCTAGTAGAAGACTAGTTATAGTTAAGTAGGAAACTACTCAAACTAAGAACTACCGAACTAGTAGAAGACTAGTTTGGTTCGGGTCGGGTTGGTTTCGGTTTTCACACAAGAAAACCGAAACCGATTTGATATATCGATTTATATATTTTCCCAACCCGAAACCGATCGGTACTGATGAAAACCCGGCCGACACGGGTTGGATCGGTCCGGGTTGGTCGGTTTGGTCGGGTTGGGCATTCTTATGAACAACCCTAATCTCGACAACCTCGGATGCCTTATCCATCTAGGAGACAAATGCTCAACTATAAATAGGTATTCCCTGCTCAAGGTAAGGGACTTTTGGAATGTCACTCTTTGATTACCTCTTTGCCCTATCTCTTCGGTTTGGACCGATGCTATTTCAACCTGCTCGGCCCGACCACATTCTTCTCGATCCTACTGACTCGAGTGTCGAAGCACTTACTCAAGGAACAACTTCTCGGGCCTCTAACCTTTCTCCTGGTTGTAGATCTCAGTGCATGGCTTCATCCTTCCATCTTGACCTCGTCCAATTGGCAGGACTATGTGACTGTATCCACGATTCGAAATACCTCGAATCGAACATCATCATATCTATTTTTTGAACTCTCTCACTCGTGATAGAGGTTGAACTTTTATAAATTCATGTTTTATTAAAAAAATTCCAACATTTTTAGAAGAAATTAGATAGAAGAATCATTCTTCATCTTAGCATCCGTTAACTTAGTTTCTGTTTAGCATCATTGTCGTTGCTCTAGAAAACGGTGACACATCAGTGCCACGTCGGAAAAAAACGATGCTTTAGGAAATGCATGTTTACTTGGAACCATTTTTCCATAAAAAACGATGCTCAAATCCATGCCTTGGAAATCGAGAAGGTGTGGCTTGGAGCAACACCAAATTTGGTGTTTCCTAAAGTTGTAGTTGGTAGCTGCCAACATGGACATGAAGTGACAATGACATAAACATGATATGGCATTGGATAATAGGTACCAGTGCTGAAAATGTTTCCTGAAACATTGGTACCAAACAGAAAATATTGCTATTGCTCCAAAAAAAGTCCTACCTAATAGTAACATTTCCAAAGAAAAAAATGGTGCTTCTAACCCATAAATCAACAGCACCGTTGGCAGTAGTATCCGCAACATCGATGCCAAACATAAAGATATACTTAGAATATCAATGCATGATCTACCGGCTCAACCCACGATAATATTTCGCGTCTTGATTGGTTGATTGGAGAAAATGAAACATTAAAATATGGTTTTAGCCTAACAAGGGTAATTTGGTCAGTCAAATAATTCAATTTGATCACTTGGTGCAAACGTGAAGAAGATCATTATGACCTTATTGAATAAGAATTCAGACTACTAGTGAATGTGTGATGTGTGTTAATTGTTAAAAGAGTGAAGACAGGAGCCGACAGGGTACGTTACTTCATTCATATGAGACAATTAGTACTCGTGTATTCTTACACCCAGCATTATATAAAAGGAAGTTTACTTGAATTGTCCCTCAGCTAATCAGCTGTCTTACAATTACTGCAACTTTCCTTATGCTTTACCTTTTAAATATTAACTAAAACCTCTTTGGTCTTCACTTGATAAGCAAACAAACAAATCCAAGTATCTACCCAGACCCTACAGCGCTTTGTAAGTATTAGACCTAAAACCAATCCATTTACTCTCTCTCTTTCTGCCCCAGGCCTGGGTGCAAATTTGGGCCAGGTAAGTCAGGTTGAGTTCGCCTTTAACCCGACCCAAGCTGTGGAACCACTAATCCTAAATAAGCATGAAGTTGGGTGTTGGGTTGCGATGAAAATGAATTGGGTTCGAGTATGGAAAAGGTATTGAGGTCAATGCCTTTTGCTAAATGTTCTTATTTTTTGGATTCAATTGACTCAATGGTTGAGGTCAATTCCTTTTCAGCATTATTATATATAAAAGGATATAATTATCATGTTTTTAAAACATTTTGCATTTTAAATTGAAATAATTGTCATATATATAGAAATACATACAATATAATATATATATATATATATATATATATATATATATATATATATATATATATATATAAATATAAATGCATAATTGCAAATATACAATACATGCTACATGTGTATATATATATAAATACTTAGATACATATGAATTAAAATTAATGTTCATATAATACCATGCATACAATAATGAAGCTAAGTAAGGCTCAGATCAGCTAAGGCCTCAATTCCAATCCAACCCGAAGTTAAGTTTGATTCATATTTTTAACCCTAATTGCCCAATCGGACTTGCCATTTTCAGCTTGGATTTGGGTTAATTAACCTGACCAAATCCAATTCTAACCTCAACCGCTTTGTTCTATATTTGATAAGGGTGGAGATGGATCTGCTGCTCTTCGGTTTGTGAAAGATATCCCATTATACGTGTAATTACCTATGCATGTGAGACCATACATGTAATAGACTAATGAGACACCCTGCTGAATTTTAGTGCAGGATAAGTGTAGCCGATCTAAACACGAATGAAAAAATCAAAAACACCAACAAAGAAATCAAAGGTGAGAAAGAAAAATTTATGTTGCTCAATCGATTGCCACAGCCCTGGCAGAAAGCTAGTATCTATAGCTTTGAATTAGGGTTTACAATTGTTTATGCCTTAATACATATGCAATGGACAAAAATACCCTTGTACAAACAAAGTTCACATAAGACCTTTCAGATGCAACCCAACCTAGGTTTCTCTTCTTGCTGGTATTATATCCTCATTCTTCTTAATACAAGACATTTTTCATTAATAAACTTAATTAGTTTTGTGTTAAAAGAGTTTAACAACAAAAGTGAGGTGTATTACTCTTTATTTTTTTCCTAGTCTAAGGAGCAATTTTGCTCTCAACTTTTCTCTTTGAAAGTCTAAATTCAATTACCATAAGTTCTATCTAATAAACCAATGCACCATCTATTCCTCCCATATCATGCAAAAAGCTTTAGTTTGCTGTAAATTAAGAGTGATAAATGGGTGAACAAAACATGTAATCGGCATTTTAGTCATTTGAATAATGACAAATTGCAATTGTTCAACAAATGGAGGGATATTTCTATCTTTATAACCATAGATAGCATTGCAATAAGCAGCAAAAGAAATGTAATAATCAATTAATATTTAATAAGGATAGATTTAATAAATATCCAAAAACCAGGGGAGGTATTACTAATTTTTAGATAGTTGAAGCAAATTTCCCTTAAACAAACAAGCACCCAACTTAAAGAAATTAATAATATCATGGCCATGTAGGATACTCAGTTATTGCTCACACCGCACCATCATCTGTCAGAACTAGTGGGAGTTTATATCTGCGCCCTACAAAGGGGCGCCTCACAACGTCCCACAGCACATTCCCGCCATGTAATGGGGATACTTCCAATGACGACATCATCAGTTCTGGTCTATCGTTGGGAGATGTTCCAAATACATGATGGATATGTGCTGTGGGACGTTGTGGGGCACCCCCTTATGGGGTGCTGGGGTGCAATCTGAACTCAACTGGTGGGTTTTTCAGATTCAGAAAAAAATCTTATAACTGCAGTCATTAAGACAGGTGAAGTTTACATAAAATTTTCTATTTCTTGCATTTCTTTCACAATACTTATTACTCTTTAACATATGACAAGTACAGCAGCAAGGTAGCTTTTAATAACAAGAAATGTTCCCAATGTGCAGCTGCAGCAGCATGTTGGTACATGGTTGGGAGCATTTTGTTGGTAGCAGAAACTTAGCCTCAAGTAGATGGATGGAAATAAATGTAAAATGAGAGGAAGAATGTGTAGGGAGTGTTTGGTAAATTGATTAGTTTTTAGCTATCAGTTTCATAGAAATGGAAAATTCACTTTGGCTGTTTGGAAAAATAGCTTGGGATGTTTTGGGAGCCTCTTCACATGCACATGACACCTTAATTGATTCAGGTCCTCATGTTAAAAAAAGGTTGAGTGTAAATACAGTTAATAGCATACAAGGGCAACTTTTGGAGTTTAATATCAATAAAAATAACATTTTTAAAAAAATTTCAAAAATAGGTCAACTTTTTAAAAATAATATCAATAAAGGGCAAAACACACTGTTCATCATCTTCTTCTTACCATTTGTTCACAGCACTGCTGCCCGCCGCCGCCTCCACCCATCTCCGTCTCCACCTCCGGCAACGTTGCCGGAGGCAGAGGTGGTGGCAGGCAGCAGCGGATGGTGATGGCGGGTGGTAGCGGGCGACGGCGGGCGGCATTGTTGTGAACAAATGGCAAGAAGAAGATGATGGACAGTATTTTTGCCCTTTATTAATATTATTTTTTAAAAAGTTAAACTATTTTTGATT
This sequence comes from Nelumbo lutea, assembly GCF_056320005.1. NCBI lineage: Eukaryota > Viridiplantae > Streptophyta > Magnoliopsida > Proteales > Nelumbonaceae > Nelumbo > Nelumbo lutea. Next base: position 113,708,063 of record NC_142684.1, read on the forward strand.
TTTTTTTTAAATATTACTTTTATTGATATTAAACCTCAAAAGTTGCCCTTATATGTTATTACCCCACTCACCTCAGGTTATCGAAACAGACCGGACTGTTTTTTCAAACAACCAAAGTTTTTCCTCAAAGTGGGCCTTAGAAAGCAATGTTTTAGGCAAGCACTGGAAGTACAAATTTTAGGTATTCAGATTTATCAAAAAGAAATTGGAATGCTCACTGGTTATCCGAGTCCTTGATTCAAATGTCTGGTCCGATCTGAGTAGGACAATACTGGTTTAAATCCTCTACGGTTCTTGGGGATGACATGGTGCATCAGCCTGACGTAAGGACTGTAACATGTACGAGCTGAAGTAGTGTATCAAGATAGGACTCAGGAGTCAGGTCTAACTTAGATCATTTATCAATCTCCCCAGTAACGCATTGGATGCCCACTTACCAACAAAATGAATTAGTTTGGGCCCAGTTTGTTACAATCGTTTACTCCTAAGGCTGAGTTTGGAAGGAGAACAAATGCAAATATGTAGTGTAAAATCTTATATTTAGTATTATTTTATATGTATTTATATTGTATATATTTGTATTTGTACTCTTTTTAAATTGAGCCTAATAAACTTATTATTTCACTATTTTGCATTGTAATGCATATTATACCTAAGGCTGTGTTTGGTTTTATAGGAAGTAAAAGATAAACATAATATTGAGACTTGAGAGAAAGTTCTCTTAGGTTGTATAGGTTTTTCTAACTTTTCCTATTTTTCCTTTCAAACCAAACGCAGTCTTAAAGATTTTCAGAAGTTTTATTAAAAAATTATCCTCAACTTTGTGTTTCTTTCTGATTTTCTGTCACATGAAACTTGATTAATTAAGGAAAGATAACTAGATGCGACTGATCAATAAAAAATAAAGATAATTAGATGTGGTACACTGAGGGCCTGTTTGATAGTGCCAAACGTTGAAGTCTTAAAGTACACGGTACAAAAAATTTGCACTTTGAGTGGGACGGGATCTGCTCCTCACACAGGGGCGCCTCAGTGCACATCCACCATACATTGGGAATATCTCCCGTGAATAATAATTTACAAGTACGGGAGATATTCCCAATGCATAATAGGATATGAGTGTGAGGTCGGTGTGAGGCACCCTTCGTGAGGAGGAGATCCTGTCTCACTTTGAGCATTCGATTCACTCTTTAAATCTTTAATCTTCAGCCTTAACGTATGTATCATACGAGTCTGGATCTCTTGCCCACAAGAACTTTGTCCATGTCTACCCACATAACATTGCAATCACACATGGGGAACATCTCATCTAAGGATGGCAATTTTCCCCATCCCTGATTTCCCCAACCTGATAGATTAAGTTGGATCAATGCATTCTTTGCCTTCCTCTTTTTCTTGCCCGATTTGCTAGCTTCAACAAGCATAGCCACAGGCTCATCCTTTTTGATCAAATCCTCGGCCCTCTGCAACATATTGTTGAGTTCCTAGACGCTGACATTCAGCTTATTCATATTGTAGTTCATTATGAACGGATTAAATGAAGGAGGTAGAGAATTAAGGATGGCATCCACTTGCGTGGCAATATCTAGCATGGATCAAAGAGCCTCGAGTTCGTTAATGTAGCCCATCACCCGAAGACAATGGTCATGAACTTTCTGCCCCTTGGACATCTACGCGGTCATGAGCAACTTCAAGACCTTCTGCCGAGTAGAACGATTATGCTCTTCGTACATCATCTTTAAACTATCCAATATGTCCTTGGCTAGTTCAATCTGATCGAACTGCCTCTGTATTGAACTGTCCAGGGAGGCAATGACATAGCAACGGGCTAGGGAGTTTTTATCCTCCCAATCTTGGAATTCCCTCCTTCGGGCCTCAGAAGCCCTATCACCCGGACGCTCCGGGGCAGGATTTTTTTAACTACCTTATCTAACTTCTCAGAAGTTAGGACCAACATAAGGTTTCTGTACTAGCCGGCACAGTTCGAGCCCTTAAGCTTATTATTGTCTAGAAGCTTTGCAAATTAACCATTTGCCATTTTCTGATAAAATAACAAAGTGTTAGTCCACAACCTTAGTTTGATTCATGTTACCTACATAGATATCGTTTTTAATCTATGTTGCATTTCCATTTGTTCATCTATGAGGTTTCCCTTCTATCTCAGTGACGGAGACGACGAAGATGTCTCTGGAAATGTGGAAAATCACATAGGGTGCGTGGAGCCAACTGTTTCAGCTACATAATCCCACCACCTTTCTGTGACGGATCATATCCACTCATCGTATGAGTTTCCCTTTGGCCTCTATCAGACAAGGTTCAGAGTCGTTTTCAGGTAAACCTTTCTGTCTAGTGAGTGCTCACCCATCATATTCAGGTTACGCCAAGGTACCATGAGAGAGTTCCCATTTTCTGGCGAAGCCCCTCTCACATCGGTCTATGACGCCCCAATCATCTTATGAAACACTCTAACAGACCCAACAGTAAATGGATAACCCAATTTTATGGTGTGTTTCCTCATTACTGAAGGACCCATCATCGTGCTAATGACAGAAGGCCTTTAAAGAGTTCATCACATGAATCTCCCTATCACACGCACCCATATTTGCTAGAGGGAACAAAATTTTATGCCTTAGTTAATTTAAGTCAAACCAAAGTGGCTCCCACTGACTTTCATAAAATCAGATTTATAGTGGCCCAATTCGGCTAGGGTTTCCGCATGCGTCCCTGTTCAGGGTTATGGGGCCCACCATGAAAGGAAGGAGTCATCCAATGACCGTATGGGACACCATGGCAATGATGTGCATTCAACCATGGTGTGCGCAAGAGCCACTAACGTATCATCACGGGCCAAGTGCTTATGGCCCATGGTCACAACACATCAAACATCTACACATCACATGAAATGGAAGAATTGATCCAATCAATTAACTACTGTAAAGCCCATTAATCAGCCCATTTAAAGTCCATAATATTAACCATTAATATCATCTAGGTATATGGGCTGAATCGCAGTTACCGGTTCGGCCCATATAGCTTTTATGTAAAATTGGGCTTTTGCAGTTTTAACCCCTTAAAACTGGGCTTTACAGGTTGGGCCAAATTGGTTCTTCCAATTAAAAAATGATTTCAGACTTGAAAGTGGGAAATAACAGGACTGAATACAGCCCCTTTCGAACCCTAGATTCGGTCCAAACAGTTTTGGTCCAATCTGGTTCGAAACGGTCCAAAAATAATTTTTAATTCAAGAAACAATTCAATGAAAGATCTGAAATTAAAATTCCAAATTTTTGGCAACCAAAAACAGATCTGGACTGTTCATACAACCTACAAAACAAATGTTAGTAATTAGGGTTGCAGTTTCTCAAACTGCAAAAACGCAGATAGTGAACTCTTCATCTGCAAATCTCCAGCGCCGCTGCCTTCTCAATCAAGAAAAAAAATACAGAAATCCTATTTCTATTAATTAATTACATTCTTGAATGAATCCTATACATTCAGTCTAGAAAAAAAAAAAATATTTTATAGACTAGAATGAATAGAAACTGCAAATAATAGGTGCGCAGACATTCTGCGCCAAATCTGATCTCCGAACTCCATGCTCGAACAATCCATTAAATCAGAAATAAAATAAGAATAGTTCTAAATTAAATTTCAGATTTAACGAAAATTAATTTCAGATCAATCGCCCAAACAAGAAACAATTTCTTGAAATAAAACTACAATCTGCGCAATACACGGATAGAACAACTTCTACCGAATTGCGCAGGTTCAGATTTGGTTTCTTGGTTCAAGATTCAAACCTATAGCTCTGATACCACTGAAAGGAGGGAGAAATCCATCGTATGGACGCCAAGAAAGCAGCGAAATAGGTGGGTGAATTTCAAAAATTTTTCTCCCTTCAATCAACTGGGAATCGTATTCCCTTATTTTAGAATCAATTATTCAAGGACCTACTCGAACCAAACCAAACCAGATCTGAACCAAAGATCAAGGGAAGGGTTATACCTTACACGGAGAATCAAGATCTCCCAACGTCGGTGTTCATGCCTAAAGAGAAGTCCAAGATCCGCTCCCACTAAAGATGACAGCGACGGTGGAGTAGAACCAATAGTGTGCGTCCTACGCACTGAACTCTTCGCAAGAATCCGATGGAGGCTTAGAGCACTGAACCAAATCAGTCTTTCAGCAATGACTAATGTCAAGAACTAGCTTCTTGATCGTCCCTTCCGAGGAGTTCGAACCAAGCAGTAAGGTGGTGGCGGCTGGAGGAGTTCCTATGGCTGAAAGTGGCGTGGATGCAAATTTCAGCTTAGGAAGATGAGATTCTATCTCAAACATGCAGGGTAAGTCACTGCAAAACCCTAGGTCGAATTCCTGTAATTCAAGATTAGGGTTTCCTCCTTTCTTAATGACTAAGAAACCTCCTAATCCTATTAGGAGTTGTCCCAATCCAAATCAGCATTTGAATAGGGGATAATCTTAATCCTATCTGCAGATTAGGTCAGCCCACTCCTGATAGGTTACCAGATTCAAATCACATTTGAATTTGGTTTCCAAGAGTGGATAGGGTTAGAACCCTAATCCTTTAGCTAACCCTAATCCCAGATACGCCCACTTAAGTGGGTGATCATATCAGCCCAGGTCAAAATGGGCTTTAGGTCCAATAAGTAATCGGTGCTCAATAAGTTTCCAAACTGTTGCCCAGTTGGGCTTCTTTGTATGGCGTGGGACCTAAGCATTGATCTACACATCAGCCACATGGGTTCAGCCCAGCCTTTGTTACAAGGCCTAGCCGAATTCACTGGAAAGCCTAGTGAACCCCTTGAGCCCATCACATGGACTCTATGGGCCCAACACTTATAGTAAGTGGTCCCTGGGCCAAGCCATCTTAAAAACCCAGGGACCGTGGGCAGATATAAGATTAGCCCATCAGGTATTACCCTCAATGGTCTTACACTTAACCTCTCAGTCCATAATGATCAAACATTGCCCGACAAGAGAGGACCTCTCCCTTGGCTGCAAGAACAGTGTTGCACTCTCTGCTCACAGGGATCCCGGGAATTAAAACCATTTGCAAACATTTTGAAAATGTATATGTATATATATCATATATATATAAAATTTGTAAAACAAAATTTCAATGATTGAAATCAACTGCCGGCAGTTTGATTTACATCAGAGAGAGTGCATCCCCAATCATTACCTTTGTACGACAAATGAGTTGATCCAGTCACTATGATCACCCACTCAGATGAATTCTTAGACTATCCCAACATACCCAGGTTTTGACCCCGCTAAGGATCTCACTGATTGGCATATCAAAGGCAGTCAAATCTGACACCTAGTGCAGTATCATAATCGAGTCTAGGGGTTAGGTGTAACTTTCCAGTTTTGCCCATCAATCTCCAAGGTCCAGGGCAGTACTAGAAATTTGGTCCGGTTTAAGGATTCAAGTAATCCTACACTACATGTGCCTTGGGTCTCACCCTGGCAGTTGAGACAAGCCACCCTAACACTTGGTAGCACACCAGTGTCAGCCTTGGCAGGATAAATCTCCCCAGACTTATCCAACAGCTGTGAATATTCTAAACTAACACGAGTCTCATTAAGTGTCCAGTTTAAGGGTCTTACACAAAAATATACCACACAACATGAATCAAACATGTACTTTATTTATTTACACTAAATGTCAAAAGTATATCAAAATTGATTGGACCTAAGGGCATACAAAACTGTCTAACAAGACCCTAATCCTAAATATTTAGGTTAGGTTGATCCATAGGAAAAACAAGTCAATGGTTCAACTACTTAGGTCAATTGGTCTTTGACCAAGTCAATAGCTTTTACCAAAAATATTGGTTTAACCACCTAGGTCAATATTGGTTTGGAAAAAAAAGGGTGACCTAGTAGTGACCCATGACCCAACCCAATCCAACCTGAATTCTCTTTGGGTGAGGTCAAACTATGTCGTCTTTTAGTTTGGGTTACTAGATAAGGGACCCTAACCAACTTTTTTTGGGCAAGTTAGGTTCACGAGTTAGGTTGACTTTTTATTGGGTCTATTAGTAATTAATTGATTTTGAATCATTACTATTTTATTAATTATTTCTTTAGTTTATTATTTTTGTAAATCATTTAATAATATTTAATTATGATGATTTGTTTTAATAATTATATTTGATTATTCATAATTGATAATTAATTATTATGTAATAAACATTTCATAATAATAAATAATTAATAACTTATTATCTGATTATTTAATTAAATTATTAAAATAATTAATAATTAATAATTAATTATTTAAAAACAATTATATAATTATGTAATTAATAATTAATTGTAAAATTATTGGTTATATACTTAGTAAAATAAAATTATTTAGTGACCAGTTTAATTAATTGATAGTTATTAATTATTAATTAATTAATTAATTGTCAAATGCTCAATTCTTTAAAAATATTTAGTTATTTATAAATTTTATAAATTTTATTATTTATTAAATATTTTATATTAACTTATTTAATTTTTAATTAGTTTGTTAAATAGTTAAACATCCTTTCTTATATCAAGGGTTAAAATGGTCAATTGTTATGTTTTAGAACTCATCATTCTGATTTAAAACAACATTCTTTACATTCAAACTTTATAACCGAGAAAAGTTCACCAACTCTAATACACCACTTATATTAATTATTATAGTTTTAGAGGCATTTAGATGTTAGACCATAGTGGAAATGAACAGGCCCCAAACCAACTTTTGTTATTGGTTGTCACTTTTATTTTTTGGGTAAAATACAAAAACCTCCCTTGAAGTTTTTGGCAATCATAAAATCCTCCCCTCTAGTTTCATTTTAACAAAAACCTCCCTTGAACTTTTAAGAAGCTTGACAAAAACCTCCCTTCTGTCACCTTTCCAAACAGAAAACATTAGACTTATGCACTAGTTTTTTCCAAATATCTATTCTACCCTTTTATAAATTATTTTACATACAAAATTACTGAAATAACCCTGTTTTAACTCAACAAAAATGTTAGAAGATGAACATTAAAGGAGCTTTTTTCTATTTCGATAATTTTGTATGTAAAATAATTTATAAAAGGGTAGAATTTGTATTTGGAAAAAATGGTGCATTAATCTAACATTTTCTATCTGGAAAGGTGACAGAAGGAAGGTTTTTGTCGAGTTTCTCAAAAGTTCAGGAGAGATATTTGCTAAAACGAAATTATAGGAGAGGTTTTTGTGATTGTTAGGAATGTAAGGAGGGTTTTTGTATTTTACCCTTATTTTTATTAGCTCATAAAGAGAGGTAATTAGTTGTAGCTTATTTTTCAAAGCACAAATTTATCCATCCAATTTAATTATTTTTTCTCTTCAACATTTTTCTCTCTATGCTTGGATTGCTTGAAGTATAATTTTATTTGAACTAGTGTAAAAATATGGGAGTGCTTCCAAATTTTATGTTATTTTGTTTTGTTTGCAGTTAGACTTATTCATGGGCCGGGTAGCTCGATGGCCTGGCCTGGTCCGACTCGCACCCTGGTTGGGCTTGGACATGTAGTTAAGCCCGCGGGCATAACCTTGGGCCCAAAACACCAAGCCCAATTGTGTTTCGGGCAGGGCTCAAGATTTGTCAAAAATGCCCAACCTGAGCCCGACCCTGCTTGAATAATTTATATAATATAAAATATATAATATTTATTATAATATAATAAATATATAATATTTATTATATATATATTAATTTATACATTTTTTATTTTTTTCTTTATAATTTCTAAATCCAAACTCCCAAGTTTCAAAACCCTATTCGAACCCGACGTTCCCCTTTCCTCTCTCACTATGTTCGCCATTTTTGGTTTTCCTGAGAAACTCATCTCTTAGAGCCTCAAAGGTCAGGGCTCAACCTAGCAATGGCCAATGGATCAGCATACGTTCTTCTCAAGTGTTTTCCTCTATGACAAGGCGGTGATCTCCGACGAATGGACCAACGATTCTTAGTTCCTTGTTCGGTTGCTCCCTCTCAACTGTTTTCTTCTCTGACACCTTCTGTCTGTTCAGCAGTGGCAACAAACCCATTAAGGATAACCTATACTACTTATAAAAGTGTGAACGGGGAGGCATTGGCTTATGAAATTTTTCTTTATTGAAATACTCCTCCTCTTGAATTTAGTTCATCTCCATTGAAAGGGTAGAAAATGTAATTAAAAGAATACCATTAAGTATATTCAATTAGCTCTCATTAAGTCTCACATTTAAGTCATTAAATAAATCACATTCTCTCTCATTGAATCCAACATTTATACTTTTGTTTATATTCATTAAATTCCACTTATAAATCCATACACAATAATAGAATGAAATTTTATATTTTTAAAATAAACATAGAAATGAAATCATATTTTTCATCTAGGTGGTGGGTAAGTAGTTCAACCATTTGGGTCAAATGGATAGTTTCATGATGTTATAAATAAATAATACAAGTTTAGAAGTATAAAAAATACTTTTGTTTATCATTATTAAATTCCACTAATCCATACACAATAATTATTAATAGAATGAAATTTTATATTTTTAAAATAAACCTAGAAATGAAATCAAATAGGTTAACCCATGATGTATAATTAAAAATAATTTTTTAAAATAGAATATTACAAAAAAATATGAAACAACTTTCAGCACATTTATAATACTATATACTAATAATATAAACAAAAATAAGTATGATAAATAATAATTATTTTATCAATGATATAAATGAAATGCAAAATTAAAAACTATTTTGAAAATGAAACCATTTCCATATGTAGATGGTAGGTAGGTCAATGATCTAACATTTCGGGTCAAATGGGTCAATCTATGATGTCATAACTAAGTAACAAATAATACATAGATACATACATACATACATACATATAAACTCAAAGAAAAATATGAGCTTTGTATAAAGCATTTTGATACAATTCTATTGTTATATATTCACGATATTAAACAAAAATAAATGTAAAAATAAGAATTACTTTTACCGATGATGAAAATGGATTACATGATTTAAAATCAACTAAAAAAATGGTTTTTCCATCCAAATGATGGGTTAATAGTTAAACTATACATGTCAAATGGATGTTATTATTAAATAATAAAATGCATAAAATTCTAGAAAATGTAGAAATTTGTCGATAATTTTGGGTACATTCTATAATATTATAAATTTATCATATAAAAAAGTGTGATTAATGAGAATTATTTTCTTTAATGATAGAAATGAGATAAAAATTATGATAAAAAATAAAGAGCATTAATGTCTAACACATGACCTGACTAACCATGTCAAATGGTTCAATAATTTAATTAGCTAGGTTATCGTAAGGAAGTGGTTTGGTAGAGATGCAAACAGATAAGATTAGATTTGAATATATCCTAATTCAAATTTGATCTGATACAAAGATTCAACCAGATCTCATAAATATTGATTTGAATATGAATTTGATTAAGATGTCAGATATTTGAATATGATACAATCCTATTTAATTTTTTAAAAAAGTAATAAATTATTAAAAGAAAAAAAAATATAACAGTTGAAATAAAAAACAAAAAATTTAAGTATTTTTCAACTATTTCCATTATATAAAAAGTTTACAAAATTGCAATATAAATAACATATTTATAAATAAATAAATAATGAATAACATATATTATATATAAATGATATATATTCTGTAATATAAATAATTGATTTAACCATAATATTAAAAACCAATGTTGAAACAATATATTGGAATTGTAGTTCCTCTTGGTAAATAAATAATTTTTATTATCTCATAAATTAAATAATAAAAAATAAAAATATAGAGTTTTTATAAATTTTATAAAAAAATTTGAACATACATTAATATTATATCTTCTTCATATTAAACAAAAATTTGTTTGAAAAAATGAGAACTATTTTTAGTAAAGATCGAAAAGGCTAAAATACAAAGAAAAAGAAAAGAATTAATGTCTTAATCATGGTCCATCTTCCTAGTTAATTAGGTTAATGGTTCAACCAGTAAGGTCGGTTACTGATTATTATCATCATCATCATTTGGTACTGCCACGTGAAAAAATAAATGCAGAAATAAGAATTAATTTTATTAAAGATGAAAATGTAAAACATGATTTAAAATTAACTAAAAAAGCAAAAAATGGTTTTTCCATCCAAGTGGTGGTTTAGTGGTTCAACTATCCATGTCAAATGGATCAACACATGTTATTATTAAATAATAAAATACATAAAATTCTAGAAAATGTAGAAATTTGTAGATAGTTTTGGGTAATATAAAAAAATTTGAACATACATTAATATTATATCTTCTTCATATTAAACAAAAATTTGTTTGAAAAAATGAGAACTATTGTTAGTAAAGATCGAAAAGTCTAAAATACAAAGAAAAAGAAAAGAATTAATGTCTTAATCATGGTCCATCTTCCTAGTTAATTAGGTTAATGGTTCAACCAGTAAGGTCGGTTACTGATTATTATCATCATCATCATTTGGTACTGCTACGTGAAAAAATAAATGCAGAAATAAGAATTAATTTTATTAAAGATGAAAATGTAAAACATGATTTAAAATTAACTAAAAAAGCAAAAAATGGTTTTTCCATCCAAGTGGTGGTTTAGTGGTTCAACTATCCATGTCAAATGGATCAACACATGTTATTATTAAATAATAAAATACATAAAATTCTAGAAAATGTAGAAATTTGTAGATAGTTTTGGGTAATTCTATAATATTATATATTTATTATATAAGAAAAGTATGATTAATGGGAATTATTTTCTTTAATGATAGAAATGAGATAAAAATTAGGATAAAAAATAAAGAGCATTAATGTCTAACACATGACTCCACTAACCATGTCAAATGATTCAATGATTTAATTAGCTAGGTCATTGTAGGCAAATGGTTTGGTAGGAATGCAAATAGATCAGATCGGACTTGAATCAGGGTATATTTGAATTCGATTCGATCCAAAGATTTGATCGGTTCTCATAAATATTGATTCAAATCTGAATCCGATCAAAATGTTGGATATCTGAATTTGATACGACCTGATTTAATTAAAAAAATAATAAATTATTAAAAGGAAAAGAAAATATAATAGTTGAAATAAAGTAAAATAAAAAATATAAGTAAATTTTCAACTATTTTCATCATTTAAGAAGTTTAAGAAAATGCAATAAAAATAACATATCTATAAATAAATAATAAATAACATATATATATTATATATAAATAATATATATAAACAATTGGTTTGACCACAATATTAAAAACCAATATTCAAACAATATATTGGAATTGCATTTCCTCTTGGTAAATAAATAATTTTTATTATCTTATAAACTAAATAATAAAAAATAAAAATATATTTTTTTTTACAAATTGAATAGAAGAATTTGAACATGCATTAATATTATATATTCTTCATATTAAACTAAAATATGTTTGAAAAAAAAGAATTATTGTTAGTAAAGATAGAAATGGCTAAAATACAAAGAAAAAAAATGAATTAATGTCTTAATCATAGTCCATTTTCTTGGTTAAATAGGTTAATGGTCCAACTAGTAAGGTCATTTGGTTGCTGACTATTATTATCATCATTTGATATTACCACGTGTAACGTGCATACACTTTTACTAGTCTCAATAAACATACATCACCGAAGCTCACTCAGAGAGATTTGCTAGTCATATCGGCGGAGATTTGGGATCGAAAGGCAATGAAAGTTTTCTCTTTGAGCTCTCTCTTGTTCCTCTTCTTTAATTTTCTTTTCGACAGGTGCTTCTGTTGTCATCTTTTCTCTATGCATTTGTTTATGTTTTGATGCTATAAATGGAATTCTTTAGGGGAAATTCATACTTTTTTTGGATCTCTCTCTCTCTCTCTCTCCGGGGCCTTAAAAAATCTGTTAATGAAGAGTGAAAGCCCGACCCAACTTGGCCCATGAACAGGTCTACTTGTAGTGTACATATCAAATAAAATAATAACAAAAGCAAATTAAAGTGGAAGTTAATGTGAAAGTGGATTAGAATTTACGTTCTTCTCATTTGCACTCATTCATTTGTACAAGTGCAAAGACAAATAGAGCATCATGAAATATGTAAAATACCATATTATTTGTTAGTATAATCATTGATTCTCATGATTTGCACATGAAAATTTTTTATGATGATAATGATAGTGAATAATATGTTTCCAATTTTTTTTTTTTATAATTTTTCTATATTTCTATGTCTATAAAAATTATTGTTATTTGTCACATTTGTTTTTTTAATAGGGAAAATTCCACTTAGTTCCCTGAACTTTGCGGATAGTGTCAAGTTAGTACCCAAACTTTCAAAAAGTGTCAAGTTGGTCCAAGCCTTGACATGTCTTCGCCGTTTCAAAAAGTGTCACTACAAACATTTGGTTTGAAAGAGGAAGTTCAAGGGGATCCTCCAAATGTTTTCAATTTGGAGTTAATAATATTGATGGCCCGACGTTTGAAACTTTGTTATCAAGAAAATCCTCTTGTATTTATGAAAACATAAATGATCACATAACTGGAAAATAGATATTGTACTTGGTTAATATCATACTTATTTTTATTTAATATGATCAATTAATATAACATTCAATGTAAGAACGAGCGTTAATACCTTAAATATAAGGTATTTAAGTAATCTATGAAAATAAGAAGTGGATTAGTGGTAAGGGTTAATACCTTAGCATAAGTAGCGAAGTGGATTAGTGATAATTAAGTAATTTGTGAAAATAAAAGGTCTTGGGTTCAAATCTTGTTAACAATATTTTAAATTTTCACTTATGTATGGACCCGAGTGGTTTCATGAAACTGGGACCGGTTCAGTATTTTTTTAGTTCAATTGGTCGGTCAGCCAGTTTTCAATGGGTTTTGAGCAAGTTCGATTATTGGGGTATGACCAAACCGGTCAGGGTCCCTATCATGATTCAATCGATTCAATTGGCTGGTTCGATCTGATTTTCTAAACACTGGTGACACGTTAAGGGGATTAATGGTGGGGATGGAACAAGGTGCATGTGAAGTGTTTTTTTTTAAAGCTTACGTGAGGTCTGTTTTTTGGGGTAGTTGGTAGATGTGGAAGCTGACCAACTTCCAACTTTTTAGCATTCTTTTACAAGTGTAGAAGTATACAGAAAAATGAATTTCCCTGATATATATTTTTGGACTACTTTTTTAGGTGAAATTCAATGTTTTGAAAATCGACCCAGAGGTTGAATTGTTTTTGCCTCCAGGTCGCGAGTCATCGGTTTGATTGGTCGGGTCAAACTATTTTTTGTTTATGTATTTGTGTATAAATATATATTTAGCAATAAATAATGTATAAATATGTTTTAGATATGTTATATGTATTATTTAATTTATTTTATATTTAAATAATTGTGGGGCAAGGGGACGCACAAATCTCGAAAAGTTGCCCAAAATAAAAAAAATTCACCCCAATTGAACAAATTAGTGCAATGTCATGGCCTCCGAAAGTTTGCATGTATTAAATGTGCAACCCACGATGTGGTCATAGGGTTGAACGGTTCTTGACCAAGTAAACAGTTTCTAACTGTCTGAAGAGTCTTGACTGAACCAAACTTGGAACCTTGATCAAGTGATTTGAACGGTTTGACCAACTGGGTTGAAAACATTTGTAAAATTTACCCTTTTCCCAAGTGGGTAAAACACTTACCCAAGAATGGATGCCTTCTTCTGGTGCTCATAGAGAAAAGGAAAGTCCTAGTTTTTGGCAAGCTCCTACTCTTGGTTCCATTAAAATCAATTGAGATATAAGTTTTTTGGGTGAAGGCTGGGTGTAAGTACATGTAGTTCATTATCACCCCAAGCACATTGCATACATCAAAATAAGGCCATGAGAGCAAATTGCTAGAGAAAATTATAGGAGTCAAATAGGCTTATATTGGTTATGTTGTTTGTCAAATTAGAACTTTACACATAAGGGTGTTGAATCACTCATTTCATATGCTACTAAGCTCTTCTATCAATCAACTATCTAGGTCAACCACACTACTTAAAATGATATGTTTTGAGAGGGGTAACTTTTCTATGAAAATAGAAAACAAAATAAGCCCTATGAATAGTAACACAAATATTCTCCATAAGGTACAATTTAAAGAGTCTAATAATGCCTGGCCTATAAATTTTATCCTTTACCCCAACAAGTTTGCAGTTTTATAAATTACCTAGTTGAAATTTGATGCACCTTTTGTTTGTAGCTAATTCGTATTTGTTTTAAATAGAATAATATTTTATTGAATATATTCTTCTTTCTTTTTTCTTGTTCCAACTTTAACATTAAGATTGCTTGACCTTATCTTAATTACAAATCATACTGCACTGGGGTATGAGTAACTTAGCTATAAGACTTCATCCCCTACAACTAAAGCCTTTCTTTTTTTAGTCTTGGATTAATGTGTGTTCAATCACTGAAGTGATTTGGCTTACAAGTATGACTTAACCAACCATGTTTTTCATTCGCAAGGTCTAGTAGGAGCTTATGTGAGTGTTTACTGAGCTGATATTCGTATATGAATCCACTTGGTGGTAGTAGATAGTAGTCAGAAAAAAACTTCTCATTTAGTTCATCTTGGATGAAGGTATTAGGTGTTAGTCCTTTGAACCTCAATGGGCTACCCACCTCCACCCTTTGTTGTACAACATCTTATAGATCAAGTGAGCAACTTACATGTCTGTAAAGGCCGGTGAAATGTGCCTCACTAGTAGAATTCAGATGCTTGTAGTTGTCAAACAAAATAAATCGGATTGAAAACTGTTGTTAAGCACGATAAAGGGAACTCAGGGGATATTATAAGTTGAGGTTATCAGTTAGCAAAATCTATGAGGTACTGTGTGAGAGCTATCGTAACATAAAGAAAAAAGGGTAAATAATAACAATAATAAATAAAATTCAGGTACTCATATTCCTGATTAGGTTACTTCTATACTAACTAAACCCACTTTTTGGTGTGTCCAAATTATAGTAGTTCAAATCCGAAGATCTGGATGTGCAAGTTCGGTTCTTTACATGGAGGATTGTTTTTGCAAAACCAAAAATAATATGAAAACAAGATTTGGCATTTTAGCAAAGAATTATTATTTTTTCTAAAAATCATTTTCAAAACACACCATTATGGCATGATATTTCTTGCCAAAGTGTTATTTTTGAAAAAAATACTTTTAGCACTGCCTCATAAAACATATAATCTCTTGGTTGCGAAATCATGTTTCATCATCGTTTCTCAAAAACATGTTTTCAAAACAATAGGTCCTCATTACTTTATGAACAATGAATGATTCCAAATTCATGAATTTTAGAGTGGGTTTTAAGCAAAAGTTTACCCATTCATCACATATCCTACACATTGCTAACATATTTCTTGTAGCATCACATAGAAGTCTTGAGCAACAAGCACTAATCGCCAACGCAGATTACTCATTACAGGCCTAGTCTACCAGACCCGATTGAAGGGTTGAGAGATCCATCACATGGATGCCCAAAGATTGCGGAATAAGGGGCGAATTTCAAAAAATTTTCTCTCCCTTCAACTGGGAATCACATTCCCTATTTAGAAAATCATATTTTCAAGGATAAATCTTGAACCTTAAACTGAACCAGATCTGAACCAAAAGGAATGGGAGAGAATGATACCTGATACGGAGAAGCAATATCTCCCAACGAAGATGTTCACGCTCAAGGAAGGATCCAAAGACTGCTCCCACTGAAGATGGCGCAGTGCAGGATGGAGCAGAATCAGCAGTGTTCTTCCCCAAGAACTCTGTCCTTCGCAAGAAACAGCAGGATGGAACTTGAGCACAACTTCCCTTTCAATCATTTCTCAAAGAATTGATGTCAAGATCCAATCTTGACTTCTCCCACAGCTGGAGATCGAACTGGCAAACAGGGCGGCAAGAGCAGGGAGGCGGCAAGAGAGTATTCGCAGGGTGCAGAATTCTCTCTTCTTGATTTCAGCACTAAAGAGGATCTGATGTGCTTCTTGGTCTCTCTCAAGGCTGCCACCCCCTCCTTCCTTTTGTTAACTTGAAAAGATCAGCTCCTAATCCCATTAGGAGGTGCTTATCCAAATCATATTTGGATCAGCCTTCTCTTCCAATGATAAGGATAAACCCTTATCTTATCTGCAGATTAGATTAGCTTTATCCTAATCTTATTAGGAGGTTTCTAGATCTGAATCACATTCAGATCTGGACTCTCTGAGTGGATAGGATTAAGACCCTATCCTCACTGCTAATCCATCTCAGAATTCACCCCTTTAATTAACTAAATTAATAGCCCAGTTCGAAATGGGCTTTAGGCCCATTAAGCTTATGTGCTCACTTAACCTTCCTAACTGCTGCCCAGTTGGGCTTCCTTGTATGGCGTGGGACCCAAGCATTGATCAACACATCAGCCACATGGGTTCGGCCCAGCCTTTGTTACAAGGCCTGGTCGAATACACTGTTAAAGACAGTGCACCCCCTGAAACCCATCAAATGGGCTCTATGGGCCCAACACTTACCCTAAGTGGTCCCTGGGCCAAGCCACCTTGTAACACCCAGGGACTGTGGGCAGATGCAAGATTATCCCATCAGGTATTATCCTCAATGGTCTTACACTTAACCTCTCAGCCCATAATGATCATACAATGGCCGACAAGAGAGGACCTCTCCCTCGGCTGCAAGGAACAGTGCTGCACTCTCCACTTATATGGATCCCGGGAATTAAAACCCTTTTGCAAACATTTTAAAAACCATAATATATATACTTTTATATCTCATATAAAATATATTTTGCAAAACAAATTTCAACGGTTGAAATTGGCTGCCGGCAGTCTTGGTTTCCAACAGTGAGAGCGCATCCCCGATCATTACCTTTGTCCGACAAAGGGGCTGATCCTTTCACTATGATCACCCACTCATATGAATTCTCGGATTGTCCCAACATACCCAGGTTTTGACCCCTGCTAAGGATCTCACTGATTGGTACATCAAAGACACCCCGATCCGACACCTAGTGTAGTATCATAATTGAGTCTAGGGGTCGGGTGTAACTTTCCAGTTTTGCCCATCAATCTCCAAGGTCCAGGGCAATACTGGAAATCAGGTCCAGTTCAAAGATTCAATTAATCCCACACTGTATGTGCCTAGGGTCTCACCCCGGTAGCTGAGACAAGCCACCCAAACCGACTTGGGGGCACCACAGTGTCAGCCTTGTCAGGATAGGTCTCCCCAGACCGACCCACTGGCTGTGAACATTCAAAACTAACACGAGTCTAAATAAGTGTCCAGTTTAAGGGTAAAACATAGAAACATACCAAGAGAACATGAATCAAATATGTACTTTTATTCATTTACAATAAACTCATAAAGTACATCAATTTTGATTGAAGCTAAGGGCATACAAAACTGTCTAACAGCTCCCACTTGCACTTAGGTCCAATTGTTAGACAGTTTTTGTATGCCCTTATCTTCAACCTGATTTGATGTACTTTTGTTATTTAGTGGAAATAAATAAAGTGCATGTTTGATTCATGTTGTTTGGTTTAATTCTGTGTAAAACCCTAAAACTGGACGTTTATAGAGACTCGTGTTTGTTTTAAATGTTCACAGCCGTTGGATAAGTCTGGGGAGATTTATCCTGCCAAGGCTGATACTGGTGTGCCACCAAGTGTTGGGATGTCCTGTCTCAGCCACCAGGGTAAGACCAGAGGCACAAGCAGTATGTGATTACTTGAATCCTTGAACCGGACCAGATTTCCAGTCTTGCCCTGGACCTTGGAGATAGATGGGCAAAACTGGAAAGTTACACCTGACCCCTAGACTCGATTATGACACTTCACTAGGTGTTGGATCAGGCTGCCTTTGATATGCCAATCAGTGAGATCCTTAGCGGGGATAAAAAACTGGGTATGTTGGGGCAGTTTGAGAATTCATCTGAGTGGGTGATCATAGTGACAGAATCAGCCACTTTGTCGGACAAAGGGTAATGATCGAGAATGCACTCTCTCTGATGGAAACCAAACTGCCGGCAGTTGATTTCAATCGTTGGAATTTTATTTTGCAAAATTAATATATTTATATTTATATGTACGGTTTCAAATTGTTTGCAAATGGTTTTAATTCCCGGGATCCATGTGAGAGGAGAGTGCGACACTGTTCCTTGCAGCCGAGGGAGAGGTCCTCTCTTGTCGGGCAATGCTTGATCATTAAGGGCTGAGAGGTTAAGTGTAAGACCATTGAGGATAATACCTGATGGGCTAATCTTGCACCTGCCCACAGTCCCTGGGTTTTTATAAGATGGCTTGGCCCAGGGACCACTTAATGTAAGTGTTGGGCCCATAGGGTCCATATGATGGACTCAAGGGGTTCATTGAGTTTTTTAGTGAATTCGGCTGGGCCTTGTATTAAAGGCTGGGCCGAACCCATGTGGCTGGTGTGTAGATCAATGCTTGGGACCCACACCATACAAAGAAGCCCAACTGGGCAGCAGATTGGAAAGTAATTAGACACTGAACACTTAATGGGCCAGAAGCCCATTTCGAGGTGGGCTGATATGATCACCCATCCTTGGGGCGAATCTGAGATTAGTGTTAGTAAAAGGATTGGGCCTTTAGCCTTATCCACTCTTGGAGACCAAATTCAAATTAGATTTGAATCTGGTAACCTTCTGATAAGATCAGGAGTAAGCTAACTTTATCTGCAGATAGGATTAAGATTATCCACTATCCAAATACTGATTTGGATTGGGATAATTCCTAATTAGGAGGTTTCTTAATCAAGAAGAAAGGAGGAGAAACCCTAACCAAAAAGGAGAGAAATACAATAGATTTCGAATCAAGAAAAATTGCAAAAAAGGTTCCTGCGAATTGAGATCAGATCTCATACTCCAAAAAAAGAAAAAGAAAGGCAGTTCAGCCTTTTCGCCTTTAGAGTTCTCCTCCTGCCGCTGCCATCTCCTTTGCAAGATTAGATCTTTGCAGAAAAGAAAGTCAAGAAATCTGTTCTTGACACCAGTTTTGCAAGAAAGACTGAAATAGATTCAGTGTTTAGTGCTTCCAGAGGATACTTGCGAAGGATCCAGTGTGTAGGATGCACCCTGCTGGTTCTGTTCCATCCACAGTTGTGTCATCTTCAGCAGGAACGGATCTCAGAGCATTCTTTGGGCGTGAACACCAACTTTGGGAGATACTGCTTCTCCGGATCAGGTATATTCCTCCCATTTGTCTTTTGGTACCGATCTGGTTTGATTATGGTTCAAGTAGGATCCTTGAATATTGTAATCTAAATTTAGGGAATATGATTCCTAGTTGGGAGAAGGTAGGAAAATTTTTGAAATTCGCCCACCCATTCCGCAACCTTTATGGCATCCATTAGATGAATCCTACCAGTCTTTCAGTGGTATCAGAGCCACAGGTTCGAATCTTGAACCAAAAGAAAATCAGATCTGACCCTGCGCAGATGGATAGAAGGTGTTCTTTCAAGATTTGCGCATATTGTTTTCTTTATTTCAAGAAACTATTTCTTGTTAAGGGCGATTGATCTGAAATTAATTTTTTATTAAATCCAAAATTTATTTAGAATTGTTCTTTTATTATTTTGATTTAATGGACTGTTCGAACCTGGAGATCGCAGTGCAGATTTGGCGCAGATAGTCTGCGCACCCTTTTTCTTTCTTTTTATTTATTTCATTTAATTTGGTTTGTAAATATTTTTTTTTTATTTTTAGACTGAATGTATAGGAATTGATCAAGAATGAAATTAATAGAAATAGGATTTCTGTTATTTTTCTTGATTAAAGAAGAAGGAAGAAGAAGGCGGTGCTGGAGATTTGCAGTTGGAGAAATCGCTTTCTGCGATTTGCAGTTTGTGAAACTGCAACCCCTGTGATTAACCTCTGTTTTGCAGGTGGTGCGAACAGTCCATAGTTTGATTTGTGATTGTTTGAAATCAAAATTATTAATTTCAGATCTTTCATGAATTAATTCTTGAATTGAAAATCAGCTTTGGATCCTCTCGGACTAGATTGGACCAAAACCGTTTGGACCGAATCTGGGGTTCGATAGGGACTGTTTTTCAGTCTGTATTTCTCACACTTGCTGTTCCAAATCTGATGTTCAATTACCGGGATTAATTCGGCCCACCTGTAAAGCCCAGTTTTAAAGGGTTAAAACTGCAACAGGCCCATTACTGTGAGATAAGCTGTATGGGCCGAACTGCTATCTGCGATTCAGCCCATACACCTAGTAGTCATTAATTGTTAATGACTTAGTTTTTAAATGGGCTATTCAATGGGCTTTACAACAGTTATTTGATTGGATCAATTCCTCCTTTACATGTGATGTTTGGATGTTTGATGTGCTGTGACCATGGGCCATAAGTACTTGGCCCATGAAGACTCGTTAGTGGCTCTTGCGCACACCATGGCTGAATGCACAACATTGCCATGGTGTCCTTCAAAGTCATTGGATGACCCCTCTTTGCTTGGTGGGCCCCACAATCCTGAAAAGGGATGCGTACGGAACCCCTAGCCGTTTAAGGCCCACCAGAAATCTGACTTTATGAAAGTCAGTGGGAGCCACTCTGGTTTGACCTAAATTAAAACTAGGGCATTTTTTTGTTCCCTCCAGCAAATAGGAATGCATGTGATAGGGAGACCCATATGATGGACTCTCTAAAGGCCTTCCATCATTAGCACGATGATGGGTACTTCAGTAATGAGGAAACACACCATAAAATTGGGCTATCCATTTGCTGTTGGATCTATTAGAGTGTTTCATAAGATGATAGGGGTGTCATAGACCGATGTGGGAGGGACTTCACCAGAAAATGGGAATCTCTCACGGTACCTTGGCGTAACCTGAATATGATGGGTGTGGACTCACTAGACAGAAAGGTTTACCTGAAAACGGTTCTGAACCTTGTCTGACAGAGGCCAAAAGGAAACTCATTTGATGAGTGGATATGATCCGTCATAGAAAGGTGGTGGGGTTATGCAGCTGAAACAGTTGGCTTCACGCACCCCATGTGATTTCCCACATTTCCAGAGACATTTCGTCGTCTCCGTCACTGAGAAAGGAGGGAAATCTCAGAGATGAACAAATGGGAATGGAACATAGATTAAAAGCCATATCTATGTAGGTAACATGAATCAAACTAAGGTTGTGGACTAATTATTTTTCTATTTTATTAGAAAATGGCAAACGGTCAATTTGCAAACCTTCTAGACGATAACAAGCTTAGGGGCCCAAACTATGCCTACTGGTACAAAAATCTTATGCTGGTCCTAACTTCCGAAAAGTTAAACAAGGTGGTGAAAAATCCTGCCCCGGAACATCCAGGTGATAGGGATTCTGAGGCTCGTAGGAGGGACTACCAAGAGTGGGAGGATAAGAACTCCCTAGCCTGCTGCTTTGTCATTGCCTCATTAGACAACTCAATACAGAGGCAGTTCGATCAGATCGAACTAGCCAAGGACATATTGGACAGTCTAAGAACAATGTATGAAGAGCAGAACCGTTCTACTCGACAGAAGGTCCAGAAATTGTTCATGACCGCGCAGATGACCAAAGGGTAGAATGTTCATGACCATTGTCTTCGGATGATGGGATACATTAACAAACTTGAAGCTCTTGGATCCGGGCTAGATCTTGGCATGCAAGTGGATGCCATCCTCAATTCTTTGCCCTCTTCCTTCAATGCATTCACAATGAACTACAATATGAATAAGCTGAATGTCAGCGTCCAGGAACTCAGCAATATGTTGCAGAGAGCCGAGGATCTACTCAAGAAGGATGAGCCTGTGGTTATGCTTGCTGAAGCTAACAAATCGGGCAAGAAAAAGAGAAAGGCAAAGAAGCCCCAGAAGAAAACTACCAAACCTAAGAAGCAGAAGAAGAACAAGGCATCTGATGTCAGTCACTTCTGCAAGCAGACCGGCCACTAGAAGAGGAATTGTCCTGCCTACCTGGAATCTAGGAAAGGTAACATCGAAACTTGTGTCATAGAAACTAACATGTTAGTTACTTCTGTGTCCTGGTGTGTTGACTCCGGGGCTTCAACTCATACGTGTAACTCACTGCAGGGGTTCAAAGTTAGCAGAAGGTTGAGTGAAGGTGAAGTGACACTATTCTTGGGAACAACTGCAAGTGTTGCAGCGGCGGCAATAGGAACCGTAGAATTAGTTTTTAAAGAAGGAATACTTGTATTTAAAGATTGTCTTTATGTACAGAACTTGAGAAGAAATTTAATTTCTGTTTCAAAACTGTGTGCTGATGGATATACTGTTTATTTTAGTAATATGATTACTGTTAAACGGAATAATAAATTCATCGCATGCGGGGAACTAGAGAACGGTCTCTATGTTCTACATCCTTCTCTGGAAACTAACTTAACCGAAACTACGTCGGTCAAAAATCCCAAGAAAAGGAATCGTGATATAGTAAGTCCCACGTGCCTCTGGCATTACTGACTTGGCCATATCGGTATTGACCAAATCACAAGGCTGGTAAAGGATGGTCCTTTGGATTATCTAACCGTAGAAAATCTTCCCACTTGTGAACCTTGCCTTCAAGGTAAGATGTCTAAGGGGCCATTTGACGGTAAGTCTGAAAGATCTAAAGGCACACTTGACCTGATACATACTGATGTATGTGGTCCCCTGAGTGTTTGGACACGGAATCAACACGTGTACTTCATCACCTTTACAGATGATTTTTCACAATATGGTTACGTGTACCTAATGAGATATAAGTCTGAATCATTTGAAAAGTTCAAAGAGTTAAGATAGGAAGTCGAGAAACACTTAGGGAGAGAAATTAAGACCTTTCGTTCAGATCGAGGTGGCGAGTATCTCTCTGACGAATTTAGGGACTACTTAAAGGCCAATGGGATAGTGTCACAATTAGCTCCTCCTGCAACACCTCAACTCAACGATGTTTCTGAGAGGAGGAATAGGACCTTGTTGGACATGGTCCATTCGCTTCTCGTACGCTCACAATTACCCACATCCTTTTGGGGATATGCATTAGAGACTGCTATCTACGTGCTGAATCGGGTTCCAACCAAATCAATTCCGAAAACTCCATATGAACTTTGGACCGGAAGGAAGCCAAGTGTAAGACACTTGAAGATTTGGGGTTGTCCTGCACACGTTAAAAGAACAAGTACGGACAAGTTGGAATCTAAAACTAGCCGTTGCCTGTTTATAGGCTACCCAAAGGATTCGGTGGGTTATCTATTCTATGACCCGAGTGAGCAGAAAGTGTTCTGCAGTCGAAACGCCCAATTCTTAGAATCCGATTACATCCTGGACACCCATCGTCAGGAAATAGTTCTTGATGAGGAGAGCTCAGGAGCAGTGGGAGATGTCCCACAAATTCCAGGTAATGACCAACCTAGAAGAACCACCTGGGTATCCAGACCACCAGTCCGATATGGTTATGACCAGGATAGTTACCTGGTGGAAACCTTGACTAATGAAGAGGATCTCGTGATGGAAGCTATGTTAGACATATACTCCCAGAAGTGGGTGGAGGCCATGAGAGCTGAAATGGACTCAATGGAGACGAATGGAGTCTGGACTCTAGTGGATCCGCCCTCCGGGGTAAAAGCAATTGGTTGCAAATGGATCTACAAGAGGAAGAAGGGCCCCGATGGCAGGATTGAGACCTTTAAAGCTCGCTTGGTGGCGAAAGGGTATACTCAGAAAGAAGGCATCGACTATAAGGCAACCTTTTCGCCCGTGGCCATGCTTAAATCCATTAGCATCCTGCTAGCTGTAGCAGCGTACCATGACCATGAGATTTGGCAAATGGATGTCAAAACCGCGTTCCTGAATGGAGATCTTAGTCATGATATCTACATGCAGCAGCCGCAAGGCTTCATTGCTGCTAGTCAGGAACACATGGTATGTAAACTTAATAGATCCATATATGGACATAAGCAGGCTTCTAGGAGTTGGAACATCCATTTTGATTCTGCAGTCAAAATGTTTGAATTTGAGCAGAATCCGGATGAGCCCTGTGTTTACAGGAAGTCCAGTGGGGATAAGATCACCTTTTTGGTGTTGTATGTGGACGATATCCTACTCATTGGGAATGATGTAGGAATGTTGACTTCGGTCAAGGTATGGCTATCACAGCAGTTCTCCATGAAAGATCTTGGAGAAGCTTCATACATACTGGGTCTTCGACACTATAGAGACAGATCGAAGCGGATAATTGGATTATCCCAGGCTGCTTATATTGACAAAATTGTCAAGAGGTATAGCATGGAGAACTCCAAGAAAGGAAATGTTCCTTTCAGGCACGGAGTCACTCTCTCCAAGAAGATGTCTCCCAAGATTTCTGAGGAGATTGAGATCATGAGAGACATTCCCTATGCCTCAGCCGTAGGGAGCATCATGTATGCCATTATGTGCACTCGCCCTGACATTGCTCAGGCGGTGAGTGTGGTAAGCAGATTCCAGGCAAACCTAAGGCAGGAGCATTGGACTGCTGTGAAGAACATACTCAATTACCTTTGAAGGACAAAAGAGTTTTGTCTAGTATTCGATGGTAGTTCACTAAAAGTTCTAGGGTATACCGATGCCGATTTCCAGTCGGATCCAGATGATAGAAAGTCTACATCTGGGTATGTTTTCACGATAGGATCGTGTGCTGTTTGCTGGAAAAGCAGCAAGCAGGGGTCCACTGCAGACTCCACAACCGAGGTCGAGTACATTGCCGCAAGTGAAGCTGCCAAGGAAGCCGTGTGGATGAAGAAGTTCATACACAAATTGGGAGCGATTCCATCCAGCACATCTCCCATCCCGTTGTTGTGTGACAACAATGGAGCGATCGCCCAGGCTAAAGAGCCTCGGGCTTACTCGAAATCAAAGCACATCGGGAGAAAGTACCATGTACTGCGGGAGATCGTTGGGAGAGGGGACGTCCTGATTCAGAAGGTAGCATCAGCGGATAATGTGGCAGACCCATTGACTAAGCCACTCAGACAGAAGGTGTTTGAGAAACACGTGGAAAGTATGGGACTCCGGCTTGTACCAGATTGGACCTAAGTGCAAGTGGGAGCTGTTAGATAGTTTTTGTATGCCCTCAGCTTCAATCTGATTTGATGTACTTTTGTTATTTAGTGGAAATAAATAAAGTGCATGTTTGATTCATGTTGTTTGGTTTAATTCTGTGTAAAACCCTAAAATTGGACATTTATAGAGATTCATGTTAGTTTTAAATGTTCACAACCGTTGAATAAGTCTGGGGAGATTTATCCTGCCAAAGTTGATGCTGGTGTGCCACCAAGTGTTGGGATGGCCTGTCTCAGCCATCAGGGTAAGACCCGAGGCACATGCAGTATGGGATTACTTGAATCCTTGAACCGGACCAGATTTCCAGTCTTGCCCTGGACCTTGTAGATAGATGGGCAAAACTGGAAAGTTACACCTGACCCCTAGACTCGATTATGACACTTCACTAGGTGTTGGATCATGCTGCCTTTGATATGCCAATCAGTGAGATCCTTAGCGGGGATCAAAACCTGGGTATGTTGGGGCAGTTTGAGAATTCATCTGAGTGGGTGATCATAGTGACAGAATCAACCACTTTGTCAGACAAAGGGTAATGATCGGGAATGCACTCTCTCTGATGGAAACCAAACTGCCGGTAGTTGATTTCAATCGTTGGAATTTTGTTTTGCAAAATTAATATATTTATATTTATATGTACGGTTTCAAATTGTTTGCAAATGGTTTTAATTCCCGGGATCCATGTGAGAGGAGAGTGCGACACTGTTCCTTACAGCCGAGGGAGAGGTCCTCTCTTGTCGGGCAGTGCTTGATCATTAAGGGCTGAGAGGTTAAGTGTAAGACCATTGAGGATAATACCTGATGGGATAATCTTGCACCTGCCCACAGTTGCTGGGTTTTTATAAGATGGCTTGGCCCAGGGACCACTTAATGTAAGTGTTGGGCCCATAGGGTCCATATGATGGACTCAAGGGGTTCATTGAGTTTTTCAGTGAATTCGGCTGGGCCTTGTATTAAAGACTGGGCCGAACCCATGTGGCTGTTGTGTAGATCAATGCTTGGGTCCCACGCCAAACAAAGAAGCCCAACTGGGTAGCAGATTGGAAAGTAATTAGACACTGAACACTTAATGGGCCAAATGCCCATTTCGAGGTGGGTTGATATGATCACCCATCCTTGGGGCGAATCTGAGATTAATGTTAGTAAAAGGATTGGGCCTTTAGCCTTATCCACTCTTAGAGACCAAATTCAAATTAGATTTGAATCTGGTAACCTCCGGATAAGATCAGGAGTAAGCTAACTTTATCTGCAAGTAGGATTAAGATTATCCCCTATCCAAATACTGATTTGGATTGGGATAACTCGTAATTAGGAGGTTTCTTAATCAAGAAGAAAGGAGGAGAAACCCTAACAAAAAAAAAGAAGAGAAATATCAGATCTCGAACCACCTTGAAAAAATATAGGATATCTCCTGCGAATTGAGATAGGATCTCATTTTCATACTCCAGAAAAAGAAAAAGGCAGTTCAGCCTTTTCGCCTTTAGAGTTCTCCTCCTGCCGCCGCCATCTGTTTTTGCAAGATTAGATCTTTGCAGAAAAAGAAAGTCAAGAAATCTGTTTTTGACATTTGTCTTCCAACAAAGACTAAAAGGATTCAGTGTTTAGTGTTTCCAGAGGATTCTTGTGAAGGATCCAGTGTGTAGGACGCACCCTACTGGTTCTGTTCCATCCACAGCTGTGTCATCTTCAGCAGGAACGGTTCTTGGAGCATTCTTTGGGCGTGAACACCAACTTTAGGAGATACTACTTCTCTGGATTAGGTATATTCCTCCCATTTATCTTTTGGTACAGATCTGGTTTGATTATGGTTCAAGTAGGATCCTTGAATATTGTATTCTAAATTTAGGGAATATGATTCCCAGTTGGGAGAAGGTAGGAAATTTTTTGAAATTCGCCCACCCATTCCTCAACCTTTATGGCATCCATTAGATGGATCCTACCATTCTTTCATGAAGAAAGGAGGAGAAACCCTAACCAAAAAGGAGAGAAATACAACATATTTCGAATCAAGAAAAATCGCAAGAAAGGTTCCTGCGAATTGAGATCAGATCTCATACTCCAGAAAAAGAAAAAAAAAAGGCAGTTCAGCCTTTTCACCTTTTGAGTTCTCCTCCTGCCGCCGCCATCTCCTTTGCAAGATTAGATCTTTGCAGAAAAGAAAGTCAAGAAATCTGTTCTTGACATCAGTTTTGCAAGTAAGACTGAAATAGATTCAGTGTTTAGGGAATATGGTTCAAGTATATTCCTCCCATTTGTCTTTTGGTACAGATCTGGTTTGATTATGGTTCAAGTAGGATCTTTGAATATTGTATTCTAAAATTAGGGAATATGATTCCAAGTTGGGAGAAGGTAGGAAAATTTTTGAAATTTACCTACCCATTCCGCAACCTTTATGGCATCCATTAGATGGATCCTACCATTATTTCACCAATCAGGTACTAGCCGGAGTCCCATGCTTTCCATGTGTTTCTCAAAAAGTTTCTGTGATAGTGGCTTGTCAATGGGTCTGCTACATTATCTGCTGACGCTACCTTCTGAATCAGGACATCCCCCCTACCAATGCTCCTGCCCTGGGTTGGCCTGAAATCTGCTTACTACACTCACTGCCTGAGCTATGTCAGGATGAGTGCACAGCATGGCATACATGATGCACCCTACGGCAGAGGCATAGGGAACGTCTTTCATGCCATCAATCTCCTCAGAAGTCTTGGGAGACATCTTCTTGGAGAGAGTGACTCCGTGCCTGAAAGGAACATTTCCTTTCTTGGAGTTTTCCATGCTGTATCTTTTGACTATTTTGTCAATGTAGGTAGATAGGGATAATCCTATTATCCGCTTCGATCTATCTCTATAGAGTCGAAGACCCAGTATATAGGAGGCCTCTCCAAGATCTTACATGGAGAATTGCTGTGATAACCATACTTACACCGTAGTTAACATACCTACATCATTCCCAATGAGTAGAATGTCATCTACATATAGAACCAAGAAGGTAACCTTATCTCCACGGTACTTCCTGTAGACACAGGGTTCATCCGGATTCTGCTCGAAGTCAAACGATTTGACGGCAGAGTCAAAACGGATGTTCCAACTTCTAGAAGCGTGCTTAAGTCCATAAATGGATTTATTAAGTTTACATACCATGTTTTCCTGACCTGCAACAAGCCTTGCGACTGTTGCATATAGATATCTTCAATAAGATCTCCATTCAGGAATGCAGTTTTGACATCCATTTGCCAAATATCATAATCATGGTATGCTGCTACAGCTAGCAGGATCCTAATGGATTTAAGCATGGCCACAGGCGAAAAGCTTTCCTCATAATTGATGCCCTCTTTCTGAGTGTACCCTTTCGCCACCAGACGAGCCTTGAAGGTCTCAACCTTACCATCGGGGCCCTTCTTCCTCTTGTAAATCCATTTGCATCCGATTTCTTTTACCCCGGAGGGCGGATCTACTAGAGTCCAGACTCCATTGGTCTCCATTGAGTCCATCTCTGCTCTCATGGCCTCCACCCACTTCTGGGAATCTATGTCCAACATAGCTTCCGTGTAAGTCACGGGATCCTCCTCACTAGTCAAGGTTTCCACCAGGTAACTATCCTGGTCATAACCATAACGGACTGGTGGCCTGGATACCCGAGTGGATCTTCTAGGTTGGTCACTATTTGGAACTTGTGGGACATCTTCCACTGCTCCTGAGCTCTCCTCATCAAGAACAACTACCTGACGATGGGTGTCCAGGATATAGTCAGTTTCCAAGAATTGCGCATTACGACTGCAGAACACTTTCTACTCACTTGGGTCATAGAATAAGTAACCTACAGAGCCTTTTGGGTAGCCTACAAATTGGGAACGGCTGGTCTTGGATTCCAACTTGTCTGCACTCGTTCTCTTAACGTGTGCTAGACAACCCCAAATCTTCAAGTGTCTGACACTTGGTTTCTTTTCGGTCCAAAGTTGATATGGAGTATTCGGAACCGATTTGGTTGGAACCCGATTCAGCACATAAATCGCAGTCTCTAATGTGTAACCCCAAAAGGATGTGGGTAACTCTGAGTTTATGAGAAGCGACAGGACCATATCCAATAAGGTCCTATTCCTCCTCTCCGAAACACCAATAAGTTGTGGTGTAGCAGGAGGAGCTAATTGTGATATTATCCCATTGTCCCATAAGTAGTCCCTGAATTCATCAGAGAGATACTCGCCACCTCGATCTGATCGAAGGGCCTTAATTTCTCTCCCTAACTGTTTCTCGACTTCTTGTCTAAACTCTATGAACTTTTCAAAGGATTCAGACTTGTGTCTCATTAGGTACACGTAACCGTATCGTGAAAAATCATCTGTGAAGGTGATGAAATACACGTGTTGATTTCGTGTCCTAACACTCAGGGGACCACATACATCAGTATGTATTAGGTCAAGTGTGCCCGTACATCTTTCAGGCTTACCGTTAAATGGCCGTTTCATCATCTTGCCTTGTAGGCAAGGCTCACAAGTGGGAAGATCTTCTACAGTTAGAAAATCCAAAGGACCATCCTTTACCAACTTTGTGATTCGGTCAACACTAATGTGGCCAAGTCGATAATGCCACAGACACGTGGAATTAACTGTATCATGAGCTCTCTTCTTAAGGATTTCAGCCGATGTAGTTTCGTTTATTTTAGTTTCTAGAGAAGGATGTAGAACATAGAGACCATTCTCCAGTTCCCCGTATGCGATGAATCTGTTGTTTCTTTTAATAGTAATCATATTACTAAAGAAGACAGAATAACCATCTGCACACAGTTTTGAGATAGAAATCAAATTTCTCCTTAAATTTTGTACATAAAGACAGTCTTTCAGTATAATTATTCCTTCTCTAAAAATTAATTCCACGGTTCCTATGGCCGCGGCTGCAATAGTAGCAGTAGTCCCCAAGAAGAGTGTGACTTCTCCTTCACTCAGCCTTCTGCTTACCTTGAACCCCTGCAGTGAGTTACAAGCATGAGCGAAGCCCCGGAGTCAATACACCAGGAAGCAGAAGCTACCAATAAATTGGTTTCTATAACACAAGTTTCGAAGTTACCTTTCTTGGATTCCAGGTAGGCAGGACAATTCCTTTTCCAGTGGCCGGTTTTCATGCAGAAGTGACAGGCATCCGATGCTTTGTATTTCTTCTGCTTCATGCTCTTAGTGGCTTTCTTCTGAGGTTTCATTGCCTTCCTCTTTCTCTTGCCTATCTTGCCAGCTTCAACTAGCATGGCTACAGGCTCATCCTTTCTAATCAGTTCCTCAGCTCTTTGCAACATATTGCTGAGCTCTTGTAAGCTGACATTCAGCTTGTTCATGTTATAATTCATGATGAACGGATTAAAGGAAGGAGGCAAAGAGTTAAGGATAGCATCTATCTCGGTAGCAAGGTCCAGCCCGGATCTAAGAGCCTCCAGTTCGTTGATGTATCCCATCATCCGAAGACAATGGTCGTGAACTTGTTGACCCTTGGACATTTGTGCGGTCAGGAACTGTTTCAAGACCTTTTATCGAGTAGAACGATTCTGCTCTTCATACATTATCTTGAGACTGTCCAATATGTCTTTGGCAAGTTCGATCTGATCGAACTGCCTCTATATCGGGTTGTCTAAGGAGGCAATGATGTAACACCGGGCAAGGGAGTTTTTCTCCTCCCATTCTTGATAGTCTCTCCTTCGGGCCTCAGAAGCCCTATCACCCGGACGCTCCGGGGCAAGATTCTTTGGCACTTTGTCTAGCTTTTCAGAATCTAGGACCAGCATAAGGTTCTTGTACCAATCAGCATAGTTTGGGCCCTTCAACTTGTTGTCATCAAGTAGTTTTGCAAAAGATCCATTTGCCATTTTCTGATAAAAGAGCAAACATCAGTCCACAACCTAATTTGATTCATGTTCATTTCATAGATATGGATTTTAATCTATGATCCATTTCCATTTATTCGTCTCTGAGATTTCCCTCCTCTCTTAGTGACGGAGACTACGGGTTGTCTCTGGAAATGTGGGAAATCACATAGGGTGCATGGAGCCAACTGTTTCAGCTGCATAACCCCACCACCTTTCTGTGAAGGATCACATCCACTCATCATATGAGTTATCCCTTTTGCCTCTGTCAGACAAGGTTCAGAGCCGTTTTCAGGTAAACCTTTCTGTCCAGTGAGTGCTTACCCATCATATTCGTGAACACCAAGGTACCGTGAGAGAGTTCCCATTTTCTGGTGCGTTTCTTCATTACTGAAGGACCCATCCTCATGCTAATGATGGAAGGCCTTTAGAGAGTTCATCATATGAATCCCCTATCACACGCACTCATATTAGCTGGAGGGAACAAAATTACTGTTAGACAGTTTTTGTATGCCCTTAGCTTCAATCTGATTTGATGTACTTTTGTTATTTAATGGAAATAAATAAAGTGCATGTTTGATTCATGTTGTTTGGTTTAATTGTGTAAAACCCTAAAACTAGACATTTATAGAGACTCATGTTAGTTTTAAATGTTCACAGCCATTGGATAAGTCTGGGGAGATTTATCCTGCCAAGGCTGATGCTGGTGTGCCACCAAGTGTTGGGATGGCCTGTCTCAGCCACCAGGGTAAGACTCAAGGTACATGCAGTGTGGGATTACTTGAATCCTTGAACCGGACCAGATTTCCAGTATTGCCCTGGACCTTGGTGTTGGATCAGGCTGCCTTTGATATGCTAATCAGTAAGATCCTTAGCGGGGATCAAAACCTGGTTATGTTGGGGCAGTTTGAGAATTCATCTGACCTGTAAAGTTACACCTGACCCCTAGACTCGATTATGACACTTCACTAGGTGTTGGATCAGGCTGCCTTTGATATGCCAATCAGTGAGATCCTTAGCGGGGATCAAAACCTAGGTATGTTGGGGCAGTTTGAGAATTCATCTGAGTGGGTGATCATAGTGACAGAATCAACCACTTTGTCGGACAAAGGGTAATGATCGGGATTTCACTCTCTTTGATGGAAACCAAACTGCCGGAAGTTGATTTCAATCGTTGGAATTTTGTTTTGCAAAATTAATATATTTATATATATATGTACGGTTTCAAATTGTTTGCAAATGGTTTTAATTCCCGGGAACCATGTGAGAGGAGAGTGCGGCACTGTTCCTTGCAACCGAGGGAGAGGTCCTCTCTTGTCGGGCAGTGCTTGATCATTAAGGGCTGAGAGGTTAAGTGTAAGACCATTGAGGATAATACCTGATGGGCTAATCTTGCACCTGCCCACAGTCCCTGGGTTTTTATAAGATGGCTTGGCCCAGGGACCACTTAATGTAAGTGTTGGGCCCATAGGGTCTATATGATGGAATCAAGGGGTTCATTGAGTTTTTCAGTGAATTTGGTTGGGTCTTGTATTAAAGGCTGGGCCGAACCCATGTGGCTGGTGTGTAGATCAATGCTTGGGTCCCACGCCACACAAAGAAGCCCAACTGGGCAGCAGATTGGAAAGTAATTAGACACTGAACACTTAATGGGCCAGAAGCCCATTCGAGGTGGGCTGATATGATCACCCATCCTTGGGGCGAATCTGAGATTAATGTTAGTAAAAGGATTGGGGCTTTATCCTTATCCACTCTCGGAGACCAAATTCAAATTAGATTTGAATCTGGTAACCTCCTGATAAGATCAGGAGTAAGGTAACTTTATCTGCAAATAGGATTAAGATTATCCCCTATCCAAATACTGATTTGGATTGGGATAACTCCTAATTAGGAGGATTCTTAATCAAGAAGAAAGGAGGAGAAACCCTAACCAAAAAGGAGAGAAATACAACAGATTTCAAATCAAGAAAAATCGCAAGAAAGGTTCCTGCGAATTTAGATCAGATCTCATGTTCCAGAAAAAAAAAAGGCAGTTCAGCCTTTTTTCCTTTAGAGTTCTCCTCCTGCCGCCGCCATCTCCTTTGCAAGATTAGATCTTTGCAGAAAAGAAAGTCAAGAAATCTGTTCTTGACATCAGTCTTGCAAGAAAGACTGAAATAGATTCAGTGTTTAGTGCTTCCAGAGGATATTTGCGAAGGATCCAGTGTGTAGGACGCACCCTTCTGGTTCTGTTCCATCCACAGTTGTGTCATCTTCAGCAGGAACGGATCTTGGAGCATTCTTTGGGCGTGAACACAAACTTTGGGAGATACTGCTTCTCCGGATCAGGTATATTCCTCCCATTTGTCTTTTGGTACAGATCTGGTTTGATTATGGTTCGAGTAGGATCCTTGAATATTGTATTCTAAATTTAGGGAATATGATTCTCAGTTGGGAGAAGGTAGGAAAATTTTTGAAATTCGCCCACCCATTCCGCAACCTTTATGGCGTCCATTAGATGGATGCTACTATTCTTTCAGTGGTATTAGAGCCACAGGTTCGAATCTTGAACCAAAAGAAAATCAGATTTGACCTTGCGCAGATGGATAGAAGGTGTTCTTTCAAGATTTGCGCAGATTGTTTTCTTTTTTTTCAAGAAACTGTTTCTTGTTAAGGGCGATTGATCTGAAATTAATATTTATTAAATCCAAAATTTATTTAGAATTGTTCTTTATTTATTTTGATTTAATGGACTGTTCGAACCAAGAGATCGCAGTGCAGATTTGGCACAGATAGTCTGTGCACCCTTTTTCTTTCTGTTTATTTATTTTTTAGACTGAATGTATAGGATTTGATCAAGAATGTAATTAATATAAATAAGATTTCTGTTATTTTTCTTGATTAAAGAAGAAGGAAGAAGAAGGCGGCGCTGGAGATTTGCAGTTGGAGAAATCGTTTTCTGCGATTTGGAATTTGTGAAACTGCAACCCTTGTGATTAACCTCTGTTTTGCAGGTGGTGCAAACAGTCCATAGTTTGATTTGTGATTGTTTGAAATTAAAATTATTAATTTTAGATCTTTCATGAATTAATTCTTGAACTGAAAATCAGTTTTGGATCCTCTCGGACTAGATTGGACCAAAACTGTTTGGACCGAATCTGGGGTTCGATATGTTAGACAGTTTTGTATGCCCTTAGCTTCGATCTGATTTGATGTACTTTTGTTATTTAGTGGAAATAAATAAAGTGCATGTTTGATTCATGTTGTTTGGTTTAATTCTGTGTAAAACCCTAAAACTGGACATTTATAGAGACTCATGTTAGTTTTAAATGTTCACAGCCGTTGGATAAGTCTGGGGGGATTTATCCTGCCAAGGCTGATACTGGTGTGCCACCAAGTGTTGGGATGGCCTGTCTCAGCTATCAGGGTAAGACCCGAGGCACATGCAGTATGGGATTACTTGAATCCTTTAACCGGACCAGATTTCCAGTATTGCTCTGGACCTTGGAGATAGATGGACAAAACTAGAAAGTTAAACCTGACCCCTAGACTCGATTATGACATTTCACTAAGTGTTGGATCAGGCTGCCTTTGATATGCCAATCAGTGAGATCCTTAAAGGGGATCAAAACCTGGGTATGTTGGGGCAGTTTGAGAATTCATCTGAGTGGGTGATCATAGTGACAGAATCAGCCACTTTGTCGGACAAAGGGTAATGATCGGGAATGCACTCTCTCTGATGGAAACCAAACTGCCGGCAGTTGATTTCAATCGTTGGAATTTTGTTTTGCAAAATTAATATATTTATATATATATATGTATGGTTTCGAATTGTTTGCAAATGGTTTTAATTCCCGGGATCCATGTGAGAGGAGAGTGCGGCACTGTTCCTTGCAGCCGAGGGAGAGGTCCTCTCTTGTTGGGCAGTGCTTGATCATTAAGGGCTGAGAGGTTAAGTGTAAGACCATTGAGGATAATACCTGATGGGCTAATCTTGCACCTGCCCACAATCCCTGGGTTTTTATAAGATGGCTTGGCCCAGGGACCACTTAATGTAAGTGTTGGGCCCATAGGGTCCATATGATGGACTCAAGGGGTTCATTGAGTTTTTCAGTGAATTCGGCTGGGCCTTGTTTTAGAGGCTGCGTCGAACCCATGTGGCTGGTGTGTAGATCAATGCTTGGGTCCCACGCCACACAAAGAAGCCCAACTGGGCAGCAGATTGGAAAGTAATTAGACACTGAACACTTAATGGGCCAAAAGCCCATTTCGAGGTGGGCTGATATGATCACCCATCCATGGGGCGAATTTGAGATTAAAGTTAGTAAAAGGATTGGGCCTTTAGCCTTATCCCCTCTTAGAGACCAAATTCAAATTAGATTTGAATCTGGTAACCTCCTGATAAGATCAGGAGTAAGCTATCTCTATCTGCAGAAAGGATTAAGATTATCCCCTATCCAAATACTGATTTGGATTGGGATGTCTCTTAAAAAGGAGGTTTCTTAATCAAGAAGAAAGGAAGAGATTTCGAACCACCTTGAAGAGGTATAGGATATCTCCTGCGAATTGAGATAGGATCTCATTCATACTCTCCAGAAAAAGAGAAAAAGTAGTTCAGCCTTTTTCGTTTTGGAAATCTCCTCCTGCCGCCGACATCTGCCATTGCAAGATTAGATCTTTGCAGAAAAGAAAGTCAAGAAATCTGTTCTTGACATCAGTCTTGCAAGAAAGACTGAAAAAAATTCAGTGTTTAATACTGCAGAGGATTCTTGTGAAGGATCCAGTGTGTAGGACGCACCCTGCTGGTTCTGTTCCATTCACAGCTGTGTCATCTTCAGCAGGAACGGATCTTGGAGCATTCTTTTTTGCATGAACACCAACTTTGGGAGATACTGCTTCTCCGGATCAGGTATATTCCTCCCATTTATCTTTTGGTACAGATCTGGTTTGATTATGGTTCAAGTAGGATCCTTGAATATTGTATTCTAAATTTAGGGAATATGATTCCCATTTATCTTTCACGATAGGGACTGTTTTTCAGTCTGTATTTCTCACACTTGCTGTTCCAAATCTGATGTTCAATTACAGGGATTAATTCGGCCCACCTGTAAAGCCCAGTTTTAAAGGGTTAAAACTGCAAAAGGCCCATTACTGTGAGATAAGCTGTATGGGCCGAACTGCTATCTGCGATTCAGCCCATACACCTAGTAGTCATTAATTGTTAATGACTTAGATTTTAAATGGTCTATTCAATGGGCTTTACAGCAGTTAATTGATTGGATCAATTCCTCCTTTACATGTGATGTTTGGATGTTTGATGTGCTGCGACCATGGGCCATAAGTACTTGGCCCATGAAGACTCGTTAGTGGCTCTTGCGCACACCATGGCTGAATGCACATCATTGCCATGGTGTCCTTCAAGGTCATTGGATGACCCCTCTTTGCTTGGTGGGCCCCACAACCCTGAAAAGGGATGCATACGGAACCCCTAGCGATTAAGGCCCACCAGAAATCTGACTTTATGAAAGTCAGTGGGAGTCACTCTGGTTTGACCTGAATTAAAACTAGGGCGTAATTTTGTTCCCTCCAGCAAATATGAATGCATGTGATAGGGAGACCCATATGATGGACTCTCTAAAGGCCTTCCGTCATTAGCACAATGATGGGTCCTTCAGTAATGAGGAAACGCACCACAAAATTGGGCTATCCATTTGCTGTTGGATCTATTAGAGTGTTTCATAAGATGATAGGGGCGTCATAGACCGATGTGGGAGGGGCTTCACTAGAAAATGGGAACTCTCTCACGGTACCTTGGCATAACCTGAATATGATGGGTGTGCACTCCCTGGACGGAAAGGTTTACCTAAAAACGGCTTTGAACCTTATCTGACAGAGGCCAAAAGGAAATTCATTTGATGAGTGGATATGATTCGTCACAGAAAGGTGGTGGGGTTATGCAGCTGAAACAGTTGGCTTCACGCAGCCCATGTGATTTCCCACATTTCCAGAGACATTTCGTCATCTCCGTCACTGAGAAAGGAGAGAAATCTCAGAGATGAACAAATGGGAATGGAACATAAATTAAAAGCCATATCTATGTAGGTAACATGAATCAAACTATGGTTGTGGACTAATGATTTTGCTATTTTATCAGAAAATGTAAAATGGTCAATTTGCAAAGCTTCTAGACGATAACAAGCTTAAGGGCCCAAACTATGCCGACTGGTACAGAAATCTTATGCTGGTCCTAACTTCCGAAAAGTTAGACAAGGTGGTGAAAAATCCTGCCCTGGAACGTCCGGGTGATAGGGCTTCTGAGGCCCGTAGGAGGGACTACCAAGAGTGGGAGAATAAGAACTCCCTAGCCCGTTGCTTTGTCATTGCCTCATTAGACAACTCAATACAGAGGTAGTTCGATCAAATCGAACTAGCCAAGGACATATTGGACAGTCTAAGAACAATGTATGAAGAGCAGAATCGTTCTACTCGACAGAAGGTCCTGAAATTGTTCATGACCGCACAGATGACCAAAGGGCAGAAAGTTCATGACCATTGTCTTCGGATGATGGGTTACATTAACGAACTTGAAGCTCTTGTATCCGTGCTAGATCTTGGCACGCAAGTGGATGCCATCCTCAATTCTTTGCCCTCTTCCTTCAATGCGTTCACAATGAACTACAATATGAATAAGCTGAATGTCAGCGTCCAGGAACTCAGCAATATGTTGCAGAGAACCGAGGATCTACTCATGAAGGATGAGCCTGTGGTTATGCTTGCTGAAGCTAACACATCGGGCAAGAAAAAGAGAAAGGCAAAGAAGCCTCAGAAGAAGGCGGCCAAACCTAAGAAGCAGAAGAAGAACAAGGCATCTGATGTCTGTCACTTCTGCAAGCAGACTGGCAACTGGAAGAGGAATTGTCCTGCCTACCTGGAATCTTGGAAAGGTAACATCGAAACTTGTGTCATAGAAACTAACATGTTAGTTACTTCTATGTCCTGGTGTGTTGACTCCGGGGCTTCAACTCATGCGTGTAACTCACTGCAGGGGTTCAAAGTTAGCAGAAGGTTGAGTGAAGGTGAAGTGACACTATTCTTGGGAACAACTGCAAGTGTTGCAGCGGCGGCAATAGGAACCATAGAATTAGTTTTTAAAGAAGGAATACTTGTACTTAAAGATTGTCTTTATGTATAGAACTTGAGAAGAAATTTAATTTCTATTTCAAAACTGTGTGCTGATGGATATACTGTTTATTTTAGTAATATGATTACTGTTAAACGGAATAATAAATTCATCGCATGCGGGGAACTAGAGAACGGTCTCTATGTTCTACATCCTTCTCTGGAAACTAACTTAACCAAAACTACGTCGGTCGAAAATCCCAAGAAAAGGCATCGTGATACAGTAAGTCCCATGTGCCTCTGGCATTACCGACTTGGCCATATCGGTATTGACCGAATCACAAGGCTGGTAAAGGATGGTCCTTTGGATTTTCTAACCGTAGAAAATCTTCCCCCTTGTGAACCTTGCCTTCAAGGTAAGATGTCTAAGCGGCCATTTGATGGTAAGTCTGAAAGATCTGAAGGCACACTTGACCTGATACATACTGATGTATGTGGTCCCATGAGTGTTAGGACACGGAATCAGCACGTGAAATTCATCACCTTTACAGATGATTTTTCACGATACGGTTACATGTACCTAATGAGACATAAGTCTGAATCATTTGAAAAGTTCAGACAGGAAGTCGAGAAACAGTTAGGGAGAGAAATTAAGGCCCTTTGATCAGATCGAGGTGCTGAAGGGATGAGAGATCCATCACATGGATGCCCAAAAATTGCGGAATAAGGGGTGAATTTCAAAAATTTTTCTTCCCTTCAACTGGGAATGACATTCCCTATTTAGAAAATCACATTTTCAAGGATAAATCTTGAACCTTAAACTGAACCAGATCTGAACCAAAAGGAATGGGAGAGAATGATACCTAATACAGAGATGCAATATCTCCCAGCGAAGGTGTTTACGCCCAAGGAAGGATCCAAAGATTGCTCCCACTGAAGATGGCGCAGTGCAGGATGGAGCAGAATCAGCAGTGTTCTTCCCCAAGAACTCTGTCCTTCGCAAGAAATAGCAGGATGGAACGTGAGCACAGCTTCCTTTTCAAATCTTTCTCAAAGAATTGATGTCAAGATCCAATCTTGACTTCTCCCACAGTTGGAGATCGAACTGGGAAACAAGGCGGCAAGAGCAGGGAGGCGGCAAGAGAGTATTCGCAGGGTGCAGAATTCTCTCTTCTTGATTTCAGCACTAAAGAGGATCTAATGTATTTCTTGTTCTCTCTCTGAAGGCTAACGCCCCCTCCTTCCTTTTGTTAGCTTGAAAAGATCAGCTCCTAATCCCATTAGGAGGTGCTTATCCAAATCATATTTGGATCAGCCTTCTCTTCTAGTGATAAGGATAAACCCTTATCTTATCTGCAGATTAGATTAACTTTATCCTAATCTTATTAGGAGGTTTCTAGATCTGAATCACATTCAGATCTGGAATCTCTGAGTGTATAGGATTAAGACCCTATCCTAACTGCTAATCCATCTCAGAATTCGCCCCTTTAATTAACTAAATTAATAGCCCAGTTCAAAATGGGCTTTAGGCCCATTAAGCTTATGTGCTCACTTAACCTTCCTAACTGCTGCCTAGTTGGGCTTCCTTGTATGGCGTGGGACCCAAGCATTGATCTACACATCAGCCACATGGGTTCGGCCCAGCCTTTGTTACAAGGCCTGGTCGAATACACTGTTAAGACAGTGCACCCCGTGAAACCCATCGAATGGGCTCTATGGGCCCAACACTTACCCTAAGTGGTCCCTGGGCCAAGCCACCTTGTAACACCCAGGGATTGTGTCCGACAAAGGGGCTGATCCTATCACTATGATCACCCACTCAGATGAATTCTCGGATTGTCCCAACATACCCAGGTTTTGACCCCCGCTAAGGATCTCACTGATTGGTACATCAAAGACAGCCCGATCCGACACCTAGTGCAGTATCATAATCGAGTCTAGGGGTCGGGTGTAACTTTCCAGTTTTGCCCATCAATCTCCAAGGTCCAGGGCAATACTGGAAATCAGGTCCAGTTCAAAGATTCAATTAATCCCACACTGTATGTGCCTAGGGTCTCACCCCGGTTGCTGAGACAAGCCACCCCAACCGACTTGGTGGCACCACAGTGTCATCTTTGTCAGGATAGGTCTCCCCAGACCGACCCACTGGCTGTGAACATTCTAAACTAACACGAGTCTCAATAAGTGTCCAGTTTGAGGGTAATACACAGAAACATACCAAGGGAACATGAATCAAATATGTACTTTTATTCATTTGCAATAAACTCATAAAGTACATCAATTTTGATTGAAGCTAAGGGCATACAAAATTGTCTAACAGCTCCCACTTGCACTTAGGTCCAATCAGGTACTAGCCGGAGTCCCATGCTTTCCACATGTTTCTCAAACACTTTCTGTGATAGTGGCTTTGTTAATGGGTCTGCTACATTATCCGCTGACACTACCTTCTGAATCAGGACGTCCCCTCTACCAACAATCTCCCGTAGTACGTGGTACTTCCTCTCGATGTGCTTCGACTTCGAGTGGGCTCGTGGCTCCTTAGCCTGAGCAATGGCTCCATTGTTGTCACACAACAATGGGATGGGTGATGTGTCAGACGGAACTATTCCCAACTCATGAATGAACATTTTCATCCAAACGGCTTCTTTGGCAGCGTCACTTGTGGCAATGTACTCGGCCTTGGTCGTGGAGTCTGCAGTGGACCCCTGTTTGCTACTTTTCCAGCAAACAGCACACGATCCTATCGTGAAAACATATCCAGATGTAGACTTTCTATCATCTGGGTCTGACTGGAAATCGGCATCTGTATACCCTTGGATCTGTAGTGAGCTACCGTCGAATACTAGACAAAACTCTTTTGTCCTTCGAAGGTACTTAAGTATGTTTTTCACAGCAGTCCAATGCTCCTGCCCTGGGTTGGCCTGAAATCTGCTTAGTACACTCACTACCTGAGCTATGTCAGGATGAGTGCACAGCATGGCATACATGATGCTCCCTACGGCAGAGGCATAGGGAACGTCTTTCATGCCATCAATCTCCTCAGAAGTCTTGGGAGACATCTTCTTGGAGAGAGTGACTCCATGCCTGAAAGGAACATTTCCTTTCTTGGAGTTTTCCATGCTGTATCTCTTGACTATTTTGTCAATGTAGGCAGATTGGGATAATCCTATTATCCGCTTTGATCTATCTCTATAGAGTCGAAGACCCAGTATATAGGAGGCTTCTCCAAGATCTTTCATGGAGAATTGCTGTGATAACCATACTTTCACCGTAGTTAACATACCTACATCATTCCTAATGAGTAGAATGTCATCTACATACAGAGTCAATAGGTAACCTTATCTCCACTATACTTCCTGTAGACACAGGGTTCATCCGGATTCTGCTCGAAGTCAAACGATTTGACGGCAGAGTCAAAACGGATGTTCCAACTTCTAGAAGCTTGCCTAAGTCCATAAATGGATCTATTAAGTTTACATACCATGTTTTCCTGACCTGTAGCAATGAAGCCTTGCGGCTATTGCATATAGATATCTTCAATAAGATCTCCATTCAGGAATGCAGTTTTGACATCCATTTGCCAAATCTCATAATCATGGTATGCTGCTACAGCTAGCAGGATCCTAATGGATTTAAGCATGGCCACAGGCGAAAAGGTTTCCTCATAATCGATGCCCTCTTTCTGAGTGTACCCTTTCGCCACCAGACGAGCCTTGAAGGTCTCAACCTTACCATCGGGGCCCTTCTTCCTCTTGTAAATCCATTTGCAACCGATTGCTTTTACCCCGGAGGGCGGATCTACTAGAGTCCAGACTCCATTGGTCTCCATTGAGTCCATCTCTACTCTCATGGCCTCCACCCACTTCTGAGAATCTATGTCCAACATAGCTTCCATTTAAGTCACGGGATCCTCCTCACTAGTCAAGGTTTCCACCAGGTAAGTATCCTGGTCATAACCATAACGGACTGGTGGCCTAGATACCCGAGTGGATCTTCTAGGTTGGTCACTACCTGGAACTTGTGGGACATCTTCCACTGCTCCTGAGCTCTCCTCATCAAGAACAACTACCTGACGATGGGTGTCCAGGATATAGTCAGTTTCCAAGAATTGCGCATTACGACTGCAGAACACTTTCTACTCACTTGGGTCATAGAATAAGTAACCTACAGAGCCTTTTGGGTAGCCTACAAATTGGGAACGGCTGGTCTTGGATTCCAACTTGTCTGCACTCGTTCTCTTAACGTGTGCTAGACAACCCCAAATCTTCAAGTGTCTGACACTTGGTTTCTTTCCGGTCCAAAGTTGATATGGAGTATTCGGAACCGATTTGGTTGGAACCCGATTCAGCACATAAATCACAGTCTCTAATGCGTAACCCCAAAAGGATGTGGGTAACTCTGAGTGTATGAGAAGCGACCGGACCATATCCAATAAGGTCCTATTCCTCCTCTCTGAAACACCATTAAGTTGTGGTGTAGCAGGAGGAGCTAATTGTGATATTATCCCATTGTCCTTTAAGTAGTCCCTGAATTCGTCAGAGAGATACTCGCCACCTCGATCTGATTGAAGGGTCATAATTTCTCTCCCTAACTGTTTCTCGACCTCTTGTCTAAACTCTTTGAACTTTTCAAAGGATTCAGACTTGTGTCTCATGAGGTACACGTAACCGTATCGTGAAAAATCATCTGTGAAGGTGATGAAATACACGTGTTGATTTCGTGTCCTAACACTCAGGGGACCACATACATCAGTATGTATTAGGTCAAGTGTGCCCGTTCATCTTTCAGGCTTACCGTTAAATGGCCGTTTTGTCATCTTGCCTTGTAGGCAAGGCTCACAAGTG
Source organism: Nelumbo lutea (assembly GCF_056320005.1). Lineage (NCBI taxonomy): Eukaryota > Viridiplantae > Streptophyta > Magnoliopsida > Proteales > Nelumbonaceae > Nelumbo > Nelumbo lutea. Next base: position 113,751,003 of record NC_142684.1, read on the forward strand.
GGAAGATCTTCTACAGTTAGAAAATCCAAAGGACCATCCTTTACCAACTTTGTGAATCGGTCAACACCGATGTGGCCAAGTCGATAATGCCACAGACACGTGGGATTAACTATATCACGAGCTCTCTTCTTAGGGATTTCAGCTGACGTAGTTTCGGTTATGTTAGTCTCTAGAGAAGGATGTACAACATAGAGACCGTTCTCCAGTTCCCCGTATGCGATGAATCTGTTGTATCTTTTAACAGTAATCGTATTACTAAAGAAGACAGAATAACCATCTGCACACAATTTTGAGACATAAATCAAATTAATCCTTAAATTTTGTACATAAAGACAGTCTTTCAGTACAATTATTCATTCTCTAAAAATTAATTCCATGGTTCCTATGGCCGCGGCTGCAACAGTTGCAGTAGTCCCCAAGAAGAGTGTGACTTCTCCTTCACTCAGCCTTCTGCTTACCTTGAACCCCTGCAGTGAGTTACAAGCATGAGTCGAAGCCCCGGAGTCAATACACCAGGAAGCAGAAGCTACCAACAAATTGGTTTCTATAACACAAGTTTCGAAGTTACCTTTCTTGGATTCCAGGTAGGCAGGACAATTCCTTTTCTAGTGGTCGGTCTTCTTGCAGAAGTGACAGGCATCCGATGCTTTGTCTTTCTTCTGCTTCTTGCTCTTGGTGGCTTTCTTCTGAGGCTTCTTTGCCTTCCTCTTTCTCTTGCCTGTCTTGCCAGCTTCAACAAGCATGGCTACAGGCTCATCCTTTCTAATCAGTTCCTCAGCTCTTTGCAACATATTGCTGAGCTCTTGTAAGCTGACAATCAGCTTGTTCATGTTATAGTTCATGATGAACGGATTAAAGGAAGGAGGCAAAGAGTTAAGGATAGCATCTATCTGGGTAGCAAGGTCCAGACCGGATCCAAGAGCCTCCAGTTCGTTGATGTATCCCATCATCCGAAGACAATGGTCGTGAACTTGTTGACCCTTGGACATTTGTGCGGTCATGAACAGTTTCAAGACCTTTTGTTGAGTAGAACGATTCTTCTCTTCATACAATGTCCTGAGACTATCCAATATGTCTTTAGCTAGTTCGATCTGATCGAACTGCCTCTGTATCGAGTTGTCTAAGGAGGCAATGATGTAACCCCGACCAAGGGAGTTTTTCTCCTCCCATTCTTGATAATCTCTCCTTTGGGCCTTAGAATCCTTATCACCCGAACGCTCCGGGGCAAGATTCTTTGCCACTTTGTCCAGCTTTTCAGAAGCTAGGACCAGCATAAGGTTCCTGTACCAATTAGCATAGTTTGGGCCCTTCAACTTGTTGTCATCAAGCAGTTTTGCAAAAGATCCGTTGGCCATTTTCTGATAAAAGAGCAAACATCAGTCCACAACCTAATTTGATTCATGTTCATTTCATAGATATGGATTTTAATCTACGATCCATTTCCATTTATTCGTCTCTGAGATTTCCCTCCTTTCTCAGTGACGGAGACTACGGATTGTCTTTGGAAATGTGGGAAATCACATAGGGTGCATGGAGCCAACTGTTTCAGCTGCATAACCCCACCACCTTTCTGTGAAGGATCACATCCACTCATCATATGAGTTTTCCCTTTGGCCTCTGTCAGACAAGGTTCAGAGCCGTTTTCAGGTAAACCTTTCTGTCCAGTGAGTGCTTACCCATCATATTCGTGAACGCCAAGGTACCGTGAGAGAGTTCCCATTTTCTGGTGAAGCCTCTCGCACATCAGTCTATGACGCCCCTATCATCTTATGAAACACTTAGACAAGTCCAACAGCAAATGGATAGCCCATTTTCTGGTGCATTTCCTCATTACTGAAGGACCCATCCTCATGCTAATGATGGAAGGCCTTTAGAGAGTTCATCATATGAATCTCCCTATCACATGCACTCATATTAGCTGGAGGGAACAAAATTATGCCCTAGTTTGATTTAGGTCAAACCAAAGTGGCTCCCACTGACTTTCATAAAGCCAGATTTCAATGGGCCATAAATCGGCTAGGGTTCCGCACGCAACCTCTTGATGAGGTGTGGGGCCCACCACTAAGGGAAGTCATCCAATGACCAAAAGGGACACGATGGCAATGATGTGCATTCAGCCATGGTGTACGCAAGAGCCACTGTCGAATGAGCATGGGCCAAGTACTTATGGCCCATGTACGCAGCACATCACACATCCATACATCACATGCAGGGATAAATTGATCCAATCAATTAATTATCTGTAAGGCCCGTTGGAAGCCCGTTAAAATTCCATAATATTAACAATTAATATTATTGAAAGAATGGTAGGATCCATCTAATGGACGCCATAAAGGTTGCGGAATGGGTGGGCGAATTTCAAAAATTTCCTACCTTCTCTCAACTGGGAATCATATTCCCTAAATTTAGAACACAATATTCAAGGATCCTACTTGAACCATAATCAAACCAGATCTGTACCAAAAGATAAATGGGAGTAATATACCTGATCCGGAGAAGCAGTATCTCCCAAAGTTGGTGTTCATGCCCAAAGAATGCTCCAAGATCCGTTCCTGCTGAAAATGACACAGCTGTGAATAGAACAGAACCAGCAGGGTGCGTTTACACACTGGATCCTTCACAAGAATCCTCTGGAAGTACTAAACACTGAATCTGTTTTCAGTCTTTCTTGCAAGACTGATGTCAAGAACAGATTTCTTGACTTTCTTATCTGCAAAGATCTAATCTTGCAATGGCAGATGGCGGCGGCAGGAGGAGATTTCCAAAACAAAAGGGGCTGAACTGCTTTTTCTGTTTTTCTGGAGAGTATGAATCAGATCAGATCTGAATTCGCTGGAGGTATCCCATACCTCTTCAAGGTGGTTCGAAATTTCCTCCTTTCTTCTTGATTAAGAAACCTCCTTTTTAGGAGCTATCCCAATCCAAATCAGTATTTGGATAGGGGATAATCTTAATCCTTTTGCAGATAGAGTTAGCTTACTCCTGATCTTATCAGGAGGTTACCAGATTCAAATCTAATTTGAATTTGGTCAATAAGAGTGGATAAGGCTAAAGGCCCAATCCTTTTACTAACTTTAATATCAAATTCGCCCCAAGGATGGGTGATTGATGTGTTGCTCATTGTGACACTAGCAAGTGCACTAGCCGTTCAAGTAATAAAGTAGTGAGTGAAGTATCGTTCCCACGAGGATTTAGGAAACAATTACCAATACTAAATTGAGCACTTCTTATCTGATCAACAAATAAATCAAAACTCTAATGAAAGCTAAGAAATCCTAAATTAAAATCTATCTAAATCATTGGCCCAATTGCCTTCAAATCAGGTTAGAAGAGTAAGCAGTAAATGTCAATCTCAGAATTCAGCAATCTATCAATTTGGATCATTCGAATAAATCATGATTGAGCCTTGGTTTGGTGAAACGCCAAGGTCATGAACAGCCTCTCTCAAGCGCATGTTCATCCTATGCATGAGTGACGGTTCTTCTATCTCTAGCAAGAATCTAATCCCCATGCATGCATTTCTTCAAACACTTCTAAGGCATCAATTCAAATCTGAATTGATCACCAACTGAATTGTGCAAGTTATCTCTAACCTTGCACTCAATTCAGTTCTTGAATAGTAGATCTGAATTCCTAGAGTCTCTCTCAAGCACTCTAGGAATTCCAAGCTGTAGATTAATTCGCCCAATCTGAAATTTGCAGATCTGAATTCTCTTTCAAGCAATTCAGATCTTGCAATCTCAGATCTGAGAATTCAGATCTGAGTTTTGAAGGTTAGTTGGCCGAATTGATCTGCAATAACACCCTTATTCAAGAAAATTCAAGTACAATCCATGATCATTTGAATGAATCAAAAAGAATTAGATTGCTGAACTAAAATTTTACAAGCTGAAATACATCAAGGAAGAATGGAAACAAGGAGAAAGAAGAAAGAAAATATAACTAAGAAACTGAATTCAAATCAAAAGAGAATGAAACTACAAATGATTTATTACAAAAGATCTTTGAATCACAAACCCTCAATTCGAACTCACCTTCTTCTTCTAGCTTGCTTGTCTTGAACTTCCTTCAGCCCTTCTTCTTCTTCTTCCTTGCGCCTAGCCTTCTTCTCTTCTCTTCTCTCAAGGTGGCCGAACCTCTAAGAGTGGGAGAGCCTTCCTCTCAAGCAATTGAACAACTTTCTCCCCTCCTAGAGGCCTCCTTATATAGTTTTTCAAGGGGGCTCTTGCCCCTTCTTGAAGCCTCTAGAATGGGGTGTATTACACCCCTCATGAACCTTCTAGAGTGCTCCTTCCTTCTCTTCAAGAAACTCCTAGAAGTTGCCGCCCCTAGCTCCCTTTGGGCTGCTATTTGGGCTACAACTTAGCTTGCTTTTGAGCTCATGTGGGCTACACTCTAGGCTGTTATTTGGGCTAAAAATGGGCTGGGCCGAAATTTTCTTCTTGCTCGGCTTCTTCCCTTGGATTTTCCAAAGAGTTTCACTTGCTCTTCTTGGGCCGAATGAAATTCTCTTGCTCTCATGGCTGGGCCGGACTGAAATTGGTAAATTTTGGGTTTTCTTTTCTTGCTTTTGCCTTCTTTTTATTGATTTGGCTCCCCCTGAAATCTTTATTGCAATCAAGATAAAATAGGTCAAAATTTAATTAAACCATCATAAAATTTCATGCAAAAACCTCATAAAATATAGATAAATTGTAGGTTCATCAGAGATCATATCAGCCCACCTCGAAATGGGCTTTTGGCCCATTAAGTGTTCAGTGTCTAATTACTTTCCAATCTGCTGCCCAGTTGGGCTTCTTTGTATGGCGTGGGACCCAAGCATTGATCTACACACCAAACACATGGGTTCGGCCCAGCCTTTAATACAAGGCCTAGCCGAATTCACTAAAAAACTCAATGAACCCCTTGAGTCCATCATATGGACCCTATGGGCCCAACACTTACATTAAGTGGTCCCTGGGCCAAGCCATCTTATAAAAACCCAGGGACTGTGGGCAGGTGCAAGATTAGCCCATCAGGTATTATCCTCAATGGTCTTACACTTAACCTCTCAGCCCTTAATGATCAAGCACTGCCCGACAAGAGAGGACCTCTCCCTCGGCTGCAAGGAACAGTGCCACACTCTCCTCTCACATCGATCCCGGGAATTAAAACCATTTGCAAACAATTCGAAACCATACATATATATATAAGTATATTAATTTTGCAAAACAAAATTCCAACGATTGAAATCAACTGCTGGCAGTTTGGTTTCCATCAGAGAGAGTGCATTCCCGATCATTACCCTTTGTCCGACAAAGTGGCTGATTCTGTCACTATGATCACCCACTCAGATGAATTCTCAAACTGCCCCAACATACCCAGGTTTTGATCCCCGCTAAGGATCTCACTGAATGGCATATCAAAGGCAGCCTGATCCAACACCTAGTGAAATGTCATAATCGAGTCTAGGGGTCAGGTGTAACTTTCCAGTTTTGCCCATCTATCTCCAAGGTCCAGGGCAATACTGGAAATCTGGTCCGGTTCAAGGATTCAAGTAATCCCATACTGCATGTGCCTCGGGTCTTACCCTGATGGCTGAGACAGGCCATCCCAACACTTGGTGGCACACCAGTATCAGCCTTGGCAGGATAAATCTCCCCAGACTTATCCAACGGCTGTGAACATTTAAAACTAACATGAGTCTCTATAAATGTCCAGTTTTAGGGTTTTACACAGAATTAAACCAAACAACATGAATCAAACATGCTCTTTATTTATTTCCACTAAATAACAAAAGTACATCAAATCAGATTGAAGCTAAGGGCATACAAAACTGTCTAACAACTCCCACTTGCACTTAGGTCCAATCTGGTAGAAGCCGGAGTCCCATACTTTCCACGTGTTTCTCAAACACCTTCTGTGTCAGTGGCTTAGTCAATGGGTCTACCACATTCTCCGCTGATGCTACGTCTTGCTATCATCCTCCCGTAGGTCCAGTGTTGTCATACAACAATGGAATGGGTGATGTGCTGAATTCCAAATTCATGAATGAACACCTTCATTCATAAGGCAGCATCACTTACGGCAATGCGCTCGGCTTGGGTTGTGGACTATTAATTTGCAACTTAGGACCCCTGTTTGCTGACACTCAGGAAACAACACACGATCCTATCGTGAAAATATACCCAGATGCAGACTTTCTATCATCTGGATCCGACTGGAAATCGGCATCGGTATACCCTAGAACTTGCAGTGAACTACCATCGAATACCAGACAAAACTCTTTTGTCCTTCGAAGGTATTTGAGTATGTTCTCCACAGTAGTCCAATGCTCCTGCCCTGGGTTTGCCTGGAATCTGCTTACTACACTCACCGCCTGAGCAATGTCAGGGCGAGTGCACAGCATGGGATACATGATGCTTCCTACGGCTGAGGCATAGGGAACGTCTCTCATGCTCTCAATCTCCTCAGAAGTCTTGGGAGACATCTTCTTGGAGAGAGTGACTCCGTGCCTGAAAGGAACGTTTCCTTTCTTGGAGTTCTCCATGCTGTACCTCTTGACAATTTTGTCAATGTAAGCAGCCTGGGATAATCCAATTATCCGCTTCGATCTATCTCTATAGAGTCGAAGACCCAGTATGTATGAAGCTTCTCCAAGATCTTTCATGGAGAACTGTTGTGATAGCCATACCTTGACCGAAGTCAATATTCCTACATCATTCCCAATGAATAGGATATCGTCCACGTACAACACCAAAAAGGTGATCTTATCCCCACTGGACTTCCTGTAAACACAGGGCTCATCCGGATTCTGCTCAAAGTCAAACGTTTTGACTGCAGAATCAAAATGGATGTTCCAACTCCTAGAAGCCTGCTTAAGTCCATATATGGATCTATTAAGTTTACATACCATGTGTTCCTGACCAGCAGCAATGAAGCCTTGCGGCTGCTGCATGTAGATATCTTCACTAAGATCTCCATTCAGGAAGTGATAGACATCAGATGCCTTGTTCTTCTTCTGCTTCTTAGGATTGGTAGCCTTCTTCTGAGGCTTCTTTGCCTTTCTCTTTTTCTTGCCCGATTTGTTAGCTTCAGCAAGCATAACCACAGGCTCATCCTTCTTGAGTAGATCCTCGGCTCTCTACAACATATTGCTGAGTTCCTGGACGCTGACATTCAGCTTATTCATATTGTAGTTCATTGTGAACGCATTGAAGGAAGAAGGCAAAGAATTGAGGATGGCATCCACTTGCATGCCAAGATCTAGCCCGGATCCAAGAGCTTCAAGTTCGTTAATGTAACCCATCATCCGAAGACAATGGTAATGAACTTTCTACCCTTTGGTCATCTGCGCGGTCATGAACAATTTCAGGACCTTCTGTCGAGTAGAATGGTTCTGCTCTTCATAATTGAACATCAGATTTGGAACAGCAAGTGTGAGAAATACAGACTGAAAAATAGTCCCTATCGCACCCCAGATTCGGTCCATACAGTTTTGGTCCAATCTAGTCCGAGAGGATCCAAAACTGATTTTCAATTCAAGAATTAATTCATGAAAGATCTGAAATTAATAATTTTGATTTCAAACAATCACAAATCAAACTATGGACTGTTCGCACCACCTGCAAAACAGAGGTTAATCACAAGGGTTGCAGTTTCACAAACTGCAAATCTCCAGCGCCGCCTTCTTCTTCCTTCTTCTTTAATCAAGAAAAATAACAGAAATCCTATTTCTATTAATTACATTCTTGATCAAATCCTATACATTCAGTCTAAAAAAAAATTATTTACAAACCGAATATAAATAAAAGGAAAGTAAAAGGGTGCGCAGACTATCTGCGCCAAATCTGCACTGTGACCTCCAGGTTCGAACAGTCCATTAAATCAAAATAAATAAAGAACAATTCTAAATAAATTTTGGATTTAATAAAATCAATTTCAGATCAATCGCCCTTAACAAGAAACAGTTTCTTGAAAAGAAAACAATCTGCGCAAATCCTGAAAGAACACCTTCTATCCAACTGCGTAGGGTCAGATCTGATTTTCTTTTGGTTCAAGATTCGAACCTGTGGCTCTGATACCACTGAAAGAATGGTAGGATCCATCTAATGGACGCCATAAAGGTTGCGGAATGGGTGGGCGAATTTCAAAAATTTCCACCTTCTCTCAACTGGGAATCATATTCCCTAAATTTAGAATACAGTATTCAAGGATCCTACTTGAACCATAACCGAACCAGATCAGTACCAAAAGATAAATGGGAGGAATATACCTGATCCGGAGAAGCAGTATCTCCCAAAGTTGGTGTTCACGCCCAAAGAATGCTCCAAGATCCGTTCCTGCTGAAGATGACACAGCTGTGAATGGAACAGAACCAGCAGGGTGCGTCCTACACACTGGATCCTTCACAAGAATCCTCTGGAAGTAATAAACACTGAATCTGTTTTCAGTCTTTCTTGCAAGACTGATGTCAAGAACAGATTTCTTGACTTTCTTTTTCTACAAAGATCTAATCATGCAATGGCAGATGGCGGCGGCAGGAGGAGATTTCCAAAACAAAAGGGGCTGAACTGCTTTTTCTGTTTTTCTGGAGAGTATGAATCAGATCAGATCTGAATTCGCAGGAGGTATCCCATACCTCTTCAAGGTGGTTTAAAATTTCCTCCTTTCTTCTTGATTAAGAAACCTCCTTTTTAGGAGCTATCCCAATCCAAATCAGTATTTGGATAGGGGATAATCTTAATCCTTTTGTAGATAGAGTTAGCTTACTCCTGATCTTATCAGGAGGTTACCAGATTCAAATCTAATTTGAATTTGGTCTCTAAGAGTGGATAAGGCTAAAGGCCCAATCCTTTTACTAACTTTAATCTCAAATTCGCCCCAAGGATGGGTGATCATATCAGCCCACCTCGAAATGGGCTTTTGGCCCATTAAGTGTTCAGTGTCTAATTACTTTCCAATCTGCTGCCCAGTTGGGCTTCTTTGTATGGTGTGGGACCCAAGCATTGATCTACACACCAGCCACATGGGTTCGGCCCAGCCTTTAATACAAGGCCCAGCCGAATTCACTGAAAAACTCAATGAACCCCTTGAGTCCATCATATGGACCCTATGGCCCCAACACTTACATTAAGTGGTCCCTGGGCCAAGCCATCTTATAAAAACCCAGGGACTGTGGGCAGGTGCAAGATTAGCCCATCAGGTATTATCCTCAATGGTCTTACACTTAACCTCTCAGCCCTTAATGATCAAGCACTGCCCGACAAGAGAGGACCTCTCCCTCGGCTGCAAGGAACAGTGCCGCACTCTCCTCTCACATGGATTCCGGGAATTAAAACCATTTGCAAACAATTCGAAACCATACATATCTATATAAATATATTTTTTTTGCAAAACAAAATTCCAACGATTGAAATCAACTGCCGGCAGTTTGGTTTCCATCAGAGAGAGTGCATTCCCGATCATTACCCTTTGTCCGACAAAGTGGCTGATTCTGTCACTATGATCACCCACTCAGATGAATTCTCAAACTACCCCAACATACCCAGGTTTTGATCCCCGCTAAGGATCTCACTGAATGGCATATCAAAGGCAGCCTGATCCAACACCTAGTGAAATGTCATAATCGAGTCTAGGGGTCAGGTGTAACTTTCCAGTTTTGCCCATCTATCTCCAAGGTCCAGGGCAATACTGGAAATCTGGTCCGGTTCAAGGATTCAAGTAATCCCATACTGCATGTGCCTCGGGTCTTACCCTGATGGATGAGACAGGCCATCCCAACACTTGGTGGCACACCAGTATCAGCCTTGGCAGGATAAATCTCCCCAGACTTTTCCAACGGCTGTGAACATTTAAAACTAACATGAGTCTCTATAAATGTCCAGTTTTAGGGTTTTACACTGAATTAAACCAAACAACATGAATCAAACATGCACTTTATTTATTTGCACTAAATAACAAAAGTACATCAAATCAGATTGAAGCTAAGGGCATACAAAACTGTCTAACAATTATCTTGGTATATGGGCTGAATTAGGGTTACCCAGTTCGGCCCATATAGCTTTATCCTTTAAAACGGGCTTTTGCAGTTTTAACTATTTAAAACTGGGCCTTTACAGGCTGGGCCGAATTAACCATTTAATTAAATATCAATCCATAGGCCCATTAGTGGGAAATTAGGGCTGACTTTCAGCCTTGATTAAACCCTAGAATTGGTTCAAACAGTTTTGAACCAATCTTGGTTTGAATGGGTCTAGTGTTTGATTTTTAATTAAATCCTTAATTCAAGAAAATAATCTGAAATTAAATACTGATAAAAAGAAAAACAAGAATCAGTCAAACAGGGCTGTTCGCACAATCCTTCCTACAAAATAGAGGTTAGATCATAGAAATGCAGTTTCACAAACTGCAAATCGCAGATAGCATTTCCCTTATCTGCGAAATCTCCTTCTCTACGCCGCCATCTTCGATCCAAAATAAAATAAATAGAAATCCTATTTCTATTAATAATTACATCAGATCGAATACCTATACATTGAGTCTAGGAAATAAAAAATATTTACAAACCCAAAATAAATCAAGAACTTCAAAATCGCAGGTTCCCTGCGCAAACCAAGAATTCGATTTTCTCTTGTACGAACAACCCATAAATCAAGAAAATTATAAAGAACAATTCTAAATAATAATCAGATTTATTTAAAATTAATTTCAGATTATTTGCCCATCTGATTTGGGAACAAATTTCCCAAAACCAAATCTGCGCAAATTGGGTAGAACGCCTTCTCCCTAATTGCGCAGGTTCAGATCTGAAACAGAATAGTTCAAGATTTGAACCTGTAGCTCTGATACCACTGAAGGGTTGAGAGATCCATCACATGGACGCCCAAAGATTGCGGAATAAGGGGTGAATTTCAAAAATTTTTCTCTCCCTTCAACTGGGAATCACATTCCCTATTTAGAAAATCACATTTTCAAGGATAAATCTTGAACCTTAAACTGAACCAAATCTAAACCAAAAGGAATGGGAGAGAATGATACCTGATACGGAGAAGCAATATCTCCCAACGAAGGTGTTCACACCCAAGGAAGGATCCAAAGACTGCTCCCACTGAAGATGGCGCAGTGCAGGATGGAGCAGAATCAGTAGTGTTCTTCCCCAAGAACTCTGTCCTTCGCAAGAAACAGCAGGATGGAACGTGAGCACAGCTTCCTTTTCAATTCTTTTTCAAAGAATTGATGTCAAGATCCAATCTTGACTTCTCCCATAGTTGGAGATCGAACTGAGAATAGGGCGGCAAGAGCAGGGAGGCGGCAAGAGAGTATTCGCAGGGTGCAGAATTCTCTCTTCTTGATTTCAGCACTAAAGAGGATCTAATGTATTTCTTGTTCTCTCTCTGAAGGCTGCCGGCCCCTCCTTCCTTTTGTTAACTTGAAAAGATCAGCTCCTAATCCCATTAGGAGGTGCTTATCCAAATCATATTTGGATCAGCCCTCTCTTCCAATGATAAGGATAAACCCTTATCTTATCTGCAGATTAGATTAGCTTTATCCTAATCTTATTAGGAGGTTTCTAGATCTGAATCACATTCAGATCTGGACTCTCTGAGTGGATAGGATTAAGACCCTATCCTCACTGCTAATCCATCTCAGAATTCGCCCCTCTAATTAACTAAATTAATAGCCCAGTTCAAAATGGGCTTTAGGCCCATTATGCTTCTGTGCTCACTTAACCTTCCTAACTGCTGCCCAGTTGGGCTTCCTTGTATGGCGTGGGACCCAAGCATTGATCTACACATCAGCCACATGGGTTCGGCCCAGCCTTTGTTACAAGGCCTGGTCGAATGCACTGTTAAAGACAGTGCACCCCCTGAAACCCATCAAATGGGCTCTATGGGCCCAACACTTACCCTAAGTGGTCCCTGGGCCAAGCCACCTTGTAACACCCAGGGACTGTGGGCAGATGATGCAAGATTAGCCCATCAGGTATTATCCTCAATGGTCCTACACTTAACCTCTCAGCCCATAATGATCATACACTGCCCGACAAGAGAGGACCTCTCTCTCGGCTGCAAGGAACAGTGCTGCACTCTCCACTTATATGGATCCCGGGAATTAAAACCCTTTTGCAAACATTGTAAAAACCATAATATATATACTTTTATATCTCATATAAAATATATTTTGCAAAACAAATTTCAACGGTTGAAATCGGTTGCCGGCAGTCTTAGTTTCCAACAGTTAGAGCGCATCCCCGATCATTACCTTTGTCCGACAAAGGGGCTGATCCTGTCACTATGATCACCCACTTAGATGAATCTCGGATTGTCCCAACATACCCAGGTTTTGACCCCCACTAAGGATCTCACTGACTGGTACATCAAAGACACTCCGATCTGACACCTAGTGTAGTATCATAATCGAGTCTAGGGGTCGGGTGTAACTTTCCAGTTTTGCCCATCAATCTCCAAGGTCTAGGGCAATACTGGAAATGTGGTCCAGTTCAAAGATTCAATTAATCCCACACTGTATGTGCCTAGGGTCTCACCCCGGTAGCTGAGACAAGCCACCCCAACCGACTTGGTGGCACCACAGTGTCAGCCTTGTCAGGATAGGTCTCCCAAGACCGACCCACTGGCTGTGAACATTCAAAACTAACACGAGTCTCAATAAGTGTCCATTTTAAGGGTAATACACAGAAACATACCAAGGGAACATGAATCAAATATGTACTTTTATTCATTTACAATAAACTCATAAAGTACATCAATTTTGATTGAAGCTAAGGGCATACAAAACTATCTAACACCGATCACCGCCTCCAGGCCTACACCTTGGTTGTACTATACACTGGTCCATCAAGCACGATGACATATACCCTGATCTTCCAAGAAGGCCCCGGTCCGCCAGGCGCAATGGCATATACCCTAGTCCTCTAGGAAGACCCTAACAACCCCAAGTGCAATGACACATACCTTGGTTTGCCAGGAAGGCCCTGGTCCACCAGGTGCGATGACACTTCCCCTGGTTCGCTAGCCGTAATGACATATACCTTGGTTATCCAGGATGGTCCTGGTCCACCAAACGCGATTATACCCTGGTCCGCCAGGCATGATGACATATACCTTGGTCCGCCAAGAAGGCCCTTGAAACCCCAGGTGCGATGACATATACCCTGGTTTTCCAGGAAGGCCCTAACAATCCAAGCATGATGACATATACCCTAGTCCGCTAGGAAGACCCTAACAACCCTAAAAGCGATGAAATATTCCCTAGTCTGCCCAGAAAGGCCTTGAAAACCCCTAGCGTGATAATATATTCCCTGGTTTGCCCATGAAGGCCTTAACAACCCCAAGTGTGACAACATATACCCTGGCAACCCCAAGAAGGCCTTGGTAACACTAGGTGTGATGACCGAACCAAACATTGAGCTCCCAAAGAAGTGATGACATATACCCTAGCAACCCCATGTAGGCCCTGGCAATACAAGGTGCGGTGACAGAATCACAACACTTATCTATCTAAAATGCATTGACTTACCCTAGAAAATCTAGGAAGGCTCTGACAACACCAGGTGCGATGACAAATCCGGGCGCTTAGCTTGCTAAATCATGGTGACCTACTCTAATAGACCTAGGGAAGCCTCGACACTTAGTTTTCCCAAATGTGATAACATGCCTTAGCAAACCTAGGAAGACCTTGGAAACCCCAAGGTCGATGACAGACATTGGCAAAAATAAAAGGCCATAACAACAACAAACACGACAATGAATCTCAACACTTAGCATACTCAAGCATGATAACATACCCTGGCAACCCCAGGAAGGCCATGACAAACCCAAGTGCAATGACATACCCTCCCATAATAAAGCAGATCACAAAGCTTACTATAATCAAACAATTGTTCAAGAACTTGGCACTAGTGAACTTCGACAACGTCCCTCTCATGCCAAAACTAGTGGGGAAAACACCATTTTCAATCGATTATTAATCCTTCACCACATTGAACAAACTATGTGACTATATATACCGCACGTGGTTCAAATAAATGATCTGTGATATTATTATTACAAGAATATCAGTATGCTGCAATGAAGCAATCACAACAAATGCTCAAATCACATCGCAAGAGTGTTAGCATGTTACAAAATCTTGCACACTAAATAGGGGGATTCCTATCCCCTCACAACATATGTTTAGTAACAACATTGTGCTATTTTTTTGGCAAGCTCCTACTCCTAGTTCAATTAAAATCAATATAGATATAATTTTTTTGGGTGAAGGCCGGGTGTAAGTAAATTTAGTTCATTATCACCCCAAGCACATTACATATATCAAAATAAGGCCACAAGCACAAACCTAACCACATGTAGAATCTCCTAGAGTTGCGATAAGCTTAATATCCATCGCAGAAATTGCGATGAGCACGGGAGGCCATTCAAGACTTGCGATGAACATAAAATACCTCTTCGGACCCATGATGTGAAAGAATGGTAGGATCCATCGTATGGACGCCAAAAAGGTTGCGGAATGGGTGGGCGAATTTCAAAAATTTCCTACCTTCTTCCAACTGGGAATCATATTTCCTAAATTTAGAATATAATATTCAAGGATCCTACTTGAACCTTAATCGAACCAGATCTGAACCAAGACGAAAGGGAGAGATTATACCTGATCCAGAGAAACAATATCTCCCAAAGTTGGTGTTCACGCCCAAAGGAGGAACCAAGATCTGCTCCTATTGAAGATGACACAATAATTGTGGAACAGAACTAGCAGGGTGCGTCCTACACACCGAATCCTTCTCAAGAACCCTCTAGATGACAATGAACACCAAAAAGAATCAGTCTTTCAACAAAGGCTAATATCAAGAACTGTTCTTGATCTCCCTCTAACAGAGAAATCGAATTGTGACAGATGGATGGCGGCTGCAACAGAAAGAAGCTAGAGAAAGTAGATGGCGATCTACTTTTCTTTTTTTCTAGGGTTTCTAAGATCCTATCTCACCAACTACAGAGTATGTTGCGTCTCCCTAGGGTTCAAATTTATGTAATTCGAATTAAGGTTTCTTCCAGTTGTGCTTAATGATTAAGAAAAGGAATTCCTGATCATATCAGGAGTAGCTCCTTATGTGCTCAAAAATCTTCTAGACTGTTGCTCAGTTGGGCTTCTTTGTATGGCGTGGGACCCAAGCATTGATCTACACACCAGCCACATGGGTTTGGCCCAGCCTCTGTTACAAGGCCTGGCCGAATTTACTGGGGAGCACAGTAAACCCCCTGAGCCCATCATATGGACCCTATGAGCCCAACACTTACACTAAGTGGTTTTGGGCCAAGCCATCTTATAAAAACTCAGGGACTGTGGGCAGGTGCAAGATTAGCCCATCAGGTATTATCCTAAATGGCCTTACACTTAACCTCTCAGCCCATAATGATCAAGCACTGCCCGACAAGAGAGGACCTCTCCCTCGGCTGTAAGTAACGGTGCTGCACTCTCCACTCACATGGATCTCAAAAATTAAAACTGATTGCAAACATTTTGAAACCGTACATATATATATATATTAATTTTGCAAAACAAAATTCCAACGATTAAAATCAACTGTCGGAAGTTTGGTTTCCATCAGAGAGAGTGCATTCCCGATATTTACCTTTGTTTGAAAAAGGGGCTAATCCTGTCACTATGATCACCCACTCGGATGAATTCTCAAACTGCCCCAACATGCCCAGGTTTTGACCCCTGCTAAGGATCTCACTGATTGACATATCAAAGACAACCCAATCTGATAACTAGTGAAGTATCATAATCGAGTCTAGGGGTCAAGTGTAACTTGGGTCAAGTGTAACTTTTCAGTTTTGCCCATCTGTCTCCAAGGTTCAAGGCAATACTAGAAATCTGGTCCGGTTCAAGGATTCGAGTAATCCCATACTGCATATGCCTTGGGTCTTACCCTGGTGGCTGAGACAGGCCATCCCAACACTTGGCGACACGCTAGTATCAGCCTTGGTAGGATAAATCTCCCCAAACTTTATCCAATGGCTATGAACATTTAAAACTAACACGAATCTCAATTAGTGTCCAATTTTAGGGTCTTACACAGAATTATACCAAACAACATGAATCAAACATGCACTTTATTTATTTACACTAAATTTCAAAAGTACATCAAATCATATTGAAGCTAAGGGCATACAAAATTGTCCAATATATGAACAATGGGCATTGACTTGCTATAACATCACCAGTTAGATCTTGTCCTTTAAACGTTGCCATTGCGAAACCTGTAAGAGAACGTAACTTGCATGTGCCATGTGAGAATCCTTAAGGGAAAGGAAACTTTGTCTTTGGAGGATCTCCCTAGACATGTGGAGAAACCCCAATGGTGCTTCTTTAATAGATGACATAAAGATCCCTTTCCTAATAGGGAAGGTCTCCTTTTAGTTCCTTCTCCTTATAGCCTTAGGGTCCTCTCTATATAAAGGGGAATACCTCTCTCCCATGACAAACAATATATATGACCTTGACCTAGGGCTTCTCGGAAAGAGACTCTCCATTCTCTTCTCTCTTCCCCTCTCATCCCTACGTTCTCTCTCTTTCTTGTCGCATTCTCTGAAGCTTTGGAGACTTGATCGACCTTCGTCGCCTTACCACTACACCAACACCGAGCCTCAGTGTTATTGCAAGGGATCAGTCCAGTTGTGTAGTTGCAACTCTTTTTGGAAAGATGAAAGTGAAATCCCTATGAAAGCTGAAGCTTATGCTATCCTTCAAGGCTTAAAGATTATTCCCAGGTTGCAGGTCTCCTCTTTTATGATTGAAAGTGACTACCTAAATCTTGTGAACGCTATTGATTAATCAAGGAAAGGTTGAAGTGGCCAGGGATGCCTTTTTCTTAGCGAAGGATATTGTTGAATTTGCTAAAGAGTGACATGTTGTTTTCTCTTTTGTAAATAGATCAGCCGATACTATGGCTCATAGCTGAGCTTAGCAGCTAGCTGTTCTGCAGGCCCTTGGAACCAATGATGAGGTTCCACGCTAGTAACAAATTCATGGGCCCCACTGTGAAAGGTGTGGGCCCCATGTATTTTATTATTGACGTGGAACCTTATCATTGGTTCCACGGTCCTGAACAGTCAAAGCATTTAGCTAAACCTTGCTTCCTTAATAAAGACTAGTGTCTTTTTTCAGGCTTGGCTGGATTGGATCTTAGAGCTAGCGCGAAAGGACTTTGTTTTTCCTTATTCTTCTCTAATCTAAAAGGTATAGGTTTCCCTACCTTTTCCTTCGAGCCAAACATAGCCAAAAGGAAAATTGGCCAAACTATTGTAGGACTAAAATAAATGTTCTTTTTAACAAAAGAAAATTAGTGCTTTGTTGCAAAATTGACTCATGTACCCAATTAACATTTCCTAACTAAAGAACACTGATAATCCCATTTACCCAAAGAAATGTTACCCTGCTAACACTTTCCGGCAAATGAACGGGGCCTGAGAGCTAACTGAGTCATTAACGAAGAATTGTAATGAAAAGACAAATAAGTCTATTTCTGACCCAACCCGTGGGCTTTGTTAACCGCGGGCCTTTGTTATCTAGCCCAAACTGAGTGCCCATTTGGGAGGGGTTTTACGCATTGGCTTTTGATTTTGTGAGATTCATTGGTTATTCTACAGCGATTTACACAGACCAGCCTCTTTAGTAGCTACATATAAAGCAGCTGTAAACAAAGCTGAGCCCTCGCAAATAGGGTGTCAATTGGACTAGATTTGGTCTACTCCGATCCAGTCCAGGGTGAGTCCATTACAAATGGGTCATGTCTAATCGAATCCAATGAATATTTTGGGTCATTTTGGACTGGTCCAATTCAATGTCTAGACCATCCAATCTATTTAAATTTGTTTCAATTTAGATTAATTCTAATCCGAACCTGGTCTATTGACATATATATTCTTATCTTCTATCCATGAACCCAATATAAATTCATTATGGATGGACCAGGTCCAATCCAATCCATTGAATAGGTCCCGATGACAATGTACAAAGCCTTTAAGAGTTAGGACAGTTAGAGCTCTATGCATCTAAGCCACATAAAAGAAAAATTATATCCCCACAGCATGTTTTTGACAATGTTGAAAAACATAGATTAATTAATCATGCCGTTCAACAAACTTCGTTTTCATCCATCAAACAAAATCTTATCTTGGCAAATCATCATTTTCCTCTCTTATCTCCATGAGCACATGGTCCAGAGAGAGAGAGAGAGAGAGAGAGAGAGAGAGAGAGAAATACAACAGAAACCCACCTGAGAAGGAAAGCAGCTATCTAGGCTGTGGAATCTGGGC
The DNA here is from genome assembly GCF_056320005.1 of Nelumbo lutea. Lineage (NCBI taxonomy): Eukaryota > Viridiplantae > Streptophyta > Magnoliopsida > Proteales > Nelumbonaceae > Nelumbo > Nelumbo lutea. The sequence goes on from NC_142684.1 coordinate 113,769,323, forward strand.
ACCTTGTGCTGCTGCTGAAGAACCCCAAGAGGTAGAATCCAGACCCAGGCACTTAAGGAACGCCTTCACAGCTTGTTCAAGGTAATAGCGCAGGCCATAACAACATTGAACTGTTTCTGTCAATGCTGCTACCTTATTTGTAGTAGAAGAAGAACCTTTCGCTTCCTGTATCACTCTCCTCTTTCTCTTCTTATGCTTCTTGTGCTTGTATTGCGGCCTTTATTGGTCGTTTGGTCTTCATTCAACTGCAGTTTTATTACAATTTGTAACTTTGTGTTAGTTTATTTTGAAATCATTTCCTATGGCTGGAACTGATGGGGTTCCATATCCCCTCTTTCATATGAAACACTTTCTCAGTGATTATTTTTGTCAAACATGAAGGTATAGGATATCCATCCTATGAACGCCCAAAGATTGCGGAATAAGGGGGCGAATTTCAAAATTTTTTCTCTCTAAATGGATAGGGTCTGGGCCCAATCCTATCAGCTGATCCATCTCAGAATTCACCACTTTAAGTGACTAATCAAATTAGCCTAGTTCGAAATGGGCTTAAGGCCCATTTAAAGTTATGTATTCATTTAGCCTTTCAAACTGCTGTTCAGTTGGGCTTCCTTGTATGGCGTGGGACCCTAACATTGATCTACACATCAGCCACATGGGTTTGGCCTAGCCTATGTTACAAGGCCTGGCCGAATACATTGCTATGGACAGTGCACCCCCTGAAACCCCTCTCATGAGCTCTATGGGCCCAACACTTACCCTAAGTGGTCCCTAGGCCAAGCCACCTTGATACACCCAGAGACTGTGGGCAGATGCAAAATTAGCCCATCAGGTATTATCCTCAATGGTCTTACACTTAACCTCTCAGCCCATAATGATCATACACTACCCGACAAGAGAGGACCTCTCCCTCGGCTACAAGGAACAGTGTTGCACTCTCTGCTTATATGGATCCCGGGAATTAAAACCTTTTGCAAACCTTTTAGAAACCATAATATATATATTTTTATATCTCATATAAAATATATTTTGCAAAACAAGTCCCAACGATTGAAATCGGCTGCCGGCAGTCTTGGTTTCCGTTAGTGAGAGTGCATCCCTGATCATTACCTTTGTCCAACAAAGGGGCTGATCCTGTCACTATGATCACCCACTCAGATGAATTCTCAGACTATCCCAACATACCCAGGTTTTGACCCGTGCTAAGGATTTCACTGATTGGTACATCAAAGATAGCCTAATCCGACACCCAATGCAGTATCATAATCGAGTCTAGGGGTCGGGTGTAACTTTTCAGTTTTGCCCATCAATCTCCAAGGTCCAGGGCAATACGGGAAATCTGGTCCAGTTCAAAGATTCAATTAATCCTACACTGTATGTGCCTAGGGTCTCACCCTGGTAGCTGAGATAGGCCACCCCAACTGACTTGGTGGCACCACAGTGTCAGCCTTGTCAAGATAGGTCTCCCCAGACCGACCTACTGGCTGTGAACATTCTAAACTAACTCGAGTCTCATAAAGTGTCTACTTTAAGGGTATTACACAGAAACATACCGAGGGAACATGAATCAAACATGCACTTTTATTCATTTACAATAAACTCATAAAGTACATCATCTTGATTGAAGCTAAGGGCATACAAAATTGTCTAACAGCTCCCACTTGCACTTAGGTCCAATCAGGTACAAGCCAGAGTCCTATGCTTTCCATGTGTTTCTCAAACACTTTCTGTGATAGTGGCTTCGTCAATGAGTTTACCACATTCTCTGCTAATGCTACCTCTTAACATCATCCTCCCATAGGTCCAGTGTTGTCACACAACAGTGGAATGGGTGATGTGCTGAATTCTAAATTCAGAAATGAACTCCTTCATTCATAAGGCAGCCTCACTTATGGCAATAAGTTCGGCCTGGGTTGTGGACTATTAATTTGCTACTTAGGACCCCTGTTTGCTGACATTCAGAAAATGACACACGATCCGACTAGAAATCGGCATCTGTATACCCTTGGATCTATAGTGAGCTACCGTTGAATACCAGACAAAACACTTTTGACCTTCGAACGTACTTAAGTATGTTTTTCACAGCAGTCCAGTGCTCCTGCCCTGGGTTGGCCTGAAATCTACTTACTACACTCACTGCCTGAGCAATGTCATGATGAGGGCGCAACATGACATACATGATGCTCCCTACTGTAGAGGCATAGGGAATGTCTTTCATGCCATCAATATCCTAGAAGTCTTGGGAGACATCTTCTTGGAGAGAGTGACACCATGCCGAAAAGGAACATTTCCTTCCTTGAAGTTCTCCATGCTGTATCTTATGACTATTTTGTCAATGTAAGCAGATTGGGATAATCCTATAAAAGGTTTCTCCAAGATCTTTTATGGAGAATTGCTGTGAAAGCCATACTTTCGCCGCAGTTAACATTCCTACATCATTCCCAATGAGTAGAATGTCATCTACATATAGAACCAAGAAGGTAACCTTATCTCCACTGTACTTCTTGTAGACACAGGGTTCATCCAGATTCTGCTCGAAGTCAAACGATTTGACAGCAGAGTCAAAACGGATGTTCCAACTTCTAGAAGCATGTTTAAGTCCATAAATGGAACTATTAAGTTTACATATCAAGTTTTCCTGACTCGTAGCAATGAAGCCTTGCGGCTGCTGCATATAGATATGTTCAGTAAGATCTCCATTCAGAAAAGCAGTTTTGACATCTATCTGCCAAATCTCATAATCATGGTATGCTGCTACAGCTAGCAGGATCCTAATGGATTTAAGCATGGCCACAGGCAAAAAGGTTTTCTTATAATCGATGCCCTCTTTCTGAGTGTACCCTTTTGAAGGGATAGGAAATCCATCATATGGACGCCCAAGATTGTGGAATAAAGGGGCGAATTTCAAAAATTTTTTCTTTCCCTTCAACTAGGAATCGAATTCCCTATTTAGAAAATCATATTTTCATGAATCATTCTTAAACCACAAACTAAACCAGATCTGAACCAAAAGGAGTAGGGAGAGATAATACCTGATACAGAGAAATAGTATCTCTCAATTGAGGTGTTCACGCCCAAGGTAGGATCCAAAATCTGCTCCCACTGAAGGTGGCGTAGTGCAAGGTGGAGTAGAATCAACAGTATCCTTCCTAAGAACCTGATTCTTCCCAAGAATCACCTAGACGGCTTGTGAATACAACTCCTACCAATCTTTTCTCCAAAAGATTGGAATCAAGATCCAATCTTGATTTCTCTGAAGGAATGGAGATCAAACTGCTATAGGCGGCGACTGCAGGAAGGAGGCGGCTAAAGAGAATTTGCAGGGTGCAGTATTCTCTCTTCTGTGATCTCATCTCAGAAGACAAGACTGCTGGTTGTCTGTTGTGTTGGATGTCTAAAGGCTACCGCCCCCTCTTCCTTTTATAGACTTAAAGGATCAGCTCCTAATCCAATTAGGAGTTGCTAACCCAAATCATATATGGATTAGAAGTCCCTTTAAGATAAGGGATAATCCTTATCTTATCTGTAGATTAGATCAACCAGTTCCTAATCTAATTAGAAAGTTTTCCAAATCTAAATCTCATTTAGATCTTGGACTCCCTGAGTGGATAGGGTGTGGGCCTAGTCCTATTAGCGGATCTTATCTTAGAATTCGCCCCTTAAAGACTAATCAAATTAGCCCAGTTCGAAATGGGCTTAAGACCCATTTAGGGTTATGTATTCATTTAGCCTTCCAAACTGCTGCCCAGTTGGGCTTCCTTGTATGGTGTGGGACCCAAACATTGATCTACACATCAGCCAGATGGCCTCAGCCCAGCCTTTGTTACAAGGCCTGGCAGAATACACTGTTATGGACAGTGCACCCCCTGAAACCCATCAGATGGGCTCTATGGGCCCAACACTTACCCTAAGTGGTCCCTGGGCCAAGCCACCTTGTAAAACCCAGGGATTGTGGGCAGATGCAATATTAGCCCATCAGGTATTATCCTCAATGGCCTTACACTTAACCTCTCATCCCATAATGATCATACACTGCCCGACAAGAGAGGACCTCTCCCTCGACTGCAAGGAACAGTGTTGCACTCTCTCAAGTATGGATCCCGGGAATTAAAACCTTTTGCAAATTATTTTGAAACCATAATATATATACTTTTATATCTTATATAAAATATATTTTACAAAACAAATATCAACGATTGAAATCGGCTGCCGGCAGTCTTGGTTTCCATCAGTGAGAGTGCATCCCCGATCATTACCTTTGTTCGACAAAGGGGCTGATCCTTTCACTATGATCACCCACTCAGATGAATTCTCAGACTGTCCCAACATACCCAGGTTTTGACCCCCGCTAAGGATCTCACTGATTGGTACATCAAAGACAACCCAATCCGACAACTAGTGCAGTATCATAAACGAGTCTAGGGGTCGGGTGTAACTTTCCAGTTTTGCCCACTAATCTCTAAGGTCCATGGCAATACTGGAAATCTGGTCCAATTCAAAGATTCAATTAATCTCACACTGTATGTGCCTAGGGTCTCACCTTGATAGTTGAGACAAGCCACCCCAACCGATTTGGTGGCAGCACAGTGTCACCCTTGTCAGGATAGGTCCCCAGACCGACCCACTGGCTATGAACATTCTAAACTAACACGAGTGTCATTAAGTGTCCAGTTTAAGGGTATTACACATAAACATACCAAGGGAACATGAATCAAATATGCACTTTTATTCATTTACAATAAACTCATAAAGTACATCATTTTGGTTGAAGCTAAGGGCATATAAAACTGTTTAACAACTCCCACTTGCACTTAGGTCCAATCAGTGGCTTAGTCAATGGGTCTACCACATTCTCCACTGATGCTACCTCTTACTATCATCCTTCCGTAGGTCCAGTCTTTTCATACAACAATGGAATGGGTGATGTGCTGAATTCCAAATTCAGGAATGAACACCTTCATTCATGAGGCAGCCTCACTTGTGGCAATGTACTCGGCCTCGGTCGTGGAGTCGGTAGTGGACCCCTATTTGCTGCTTTTTCAGCAAACAACACACGATCCTATTGTGAAAACATATTCAGATGTAGACTTTCTATCATCTGGATCCGACTGGAAATCGGCATCTGTATACCCTTGGATCTGTAGTGAGCTACCATCGAATACTAGACAAAACTCTTTTGTCCTTCGAAGGTACTTAAGTATGTTTTTCACAGCAGTCCAATGCTCCTGCCCTGGGTTGGCCTGAAATCTGCTTACTACACACACTACCTGAGCAATGTTAGGGCGAGTGCACAGCATGGCATACATGATGCTCCCTACGGCAGAGGCATAGGGAATGTCTATCATGCCATCAATCTCCTCAGAAGTCTTGGGAGACATCTTCTTGGAGAGAGTGTGACGGGTTTGTCGAAGCCCTCAAAATTATTACTAGTCCCACAATAAAATATTTGCAGTAAAAATGGTTCTAGGTCGAATCCCACAGGGAGCAAATCAGTAATTTCTTAGCCGAATGGATAAAATAATTGTGTGGGAAAATTAAATAACTAAAATTAAAAGAATTACAAACTAAGCAAACAAGAGAAAATCAGTCTTACCGAATTCTGGTTCAAGGGTTCGGGTTGAATCGATTGGCCATCGATCCTAGGTACAATTCAGCATTCTTGCAATTCAAGCATTTAACCTTAGACTTATTAGGATAGCCATAATAAACCTTGTGTTTTCCTAATTCAGTTGACCAAACCCAGCATTCGATCAACACTTATCACCACTCAACTGGGTACGATAGCGTTTCATGTTAAACAATGATAGCATTAAGATTTGTGAAAACAGTTAAACCAAAATAACAATAATTGAGATAGCTGCAATTACTGAATTTTGTTCCATCGATTCTTTTAGGTTGAACCATGTTAAAACATTGGTCAAAGGATGTCACGAACAATTGACCCAAAAAGATATCAACCTAATTGCTACTTGTACCATTATTCGTGACAATTACGGATCACCGAAATCATGGATAGCAGTAGGAAAATCAACATTAATTCAGTTTGTCAGACTAATTAACATTAACATCCAATAAAAATGTGCACAAGAACCAATGAATACTTGAATTAAAAAGAAAGAAAATAAAGTAACTACAGAACCTCACAATGGCACAATCGAACCTCCCCCCTTGAACCAGAAAAAGAAGCTTAGCTTCTCATGATCTGCGCAATCTCCATGCTTTGCTTCTCCATGGCCGAACTGATCTTCTTGAGTTGCTTGATGCTTGATTGCTGAATGATTGATTGCTAGAGCTGGTTCGCCCCCCTCTTTATATGGCCAAAGGAGAGGGCTGTTTTCCAACTCCTTCTAGGAGATCATCTTATCTTTAGGGTGTTTTGATCTTATCTTGAACTAATCCTATCCTATCTCTTATCTAATGCTCTAATCTCAATCTTCTTATCTCTCTAGGATTATATTCAAGACTTTAGATCTGATAAAACTCTCTCATTGTAGATTACATTCGAAATTCGGACTCTTAACTCTTGAATTCGAGTTGGGCTGCTTCAAGGTACTTCTACGAGTTGGGCTTAAGTTGTGAAATGGGCTTGGCTGCGAACTTGCTCCGACTTTGGTCTCGTTTTCATACTCGATGCGGGCCGAATCTGTCAAAACCCAAAACATAAAAGTTGTGGGCCTTCCTTTTATCTTTCTAATTCTTCTTGAATTGTCCAATTCGGTGTCCGGAATTGAGAGTTAGGCCCAGATTACTGACTGTCGCCGAAACTGTGCAAAATCACCCGATTTGCCCTATTTTCTTCAAATTGCCTTCTTTATTGCCCTGAATCGAAATACAAGAGTAATGAGTCCATTTAAGTGTTAAATAAATGTAAAAGAGTGAATATTAGGGGATAAAATTAGGGTTTGTTTTGGTCTCATCAGAGTGACTCCGTGCCTGAAAGGAACATTTCCTTTTTTGGAATTTTCCATGCTGTATCTTTTGACTATTTTGTCAATGTAGGCAGATTGGGATAATCTTATTATCCACTTCGATCTATCTCTATAGAGTCGAAGACCCAGTATATAGGAGGCCTCTCCAAGATCTTTCATGGAGAATTGCTGTGAAAGCCATACTTGAAAGAATGGTAGGATCCATCTAATGGATGCCAAGAAAGGTGCGGAATGGGGGGCGAATTTCAAAAAAAATTTCCTACCCTCTTCCAACTGGGAATCATATTCCCTAAATTTAGAATATATTATTCAAGGATCCTACTTGAACCATAAACAAACCAGATCTGAACCAAAAGGAAACATGAAGGATTATACCTGATCCGGAGAAATAATATCTCCCAAAGTTGGTGTTCACGCCCAAAGAAGTGACCAAGATCCGCTCCTGCTGAAGATGACATAGCTGTGGATAGAACGGAACCAGCAAGCTGCGTCCTACACACTGGATTCTTCACATGAATCCTCTGGAAACCTTGAACACCGAATCCTAGTGTCTTTCTTGCAAGACTATTGTCAAGAGCTGCTTTATTGACTTCCTGTTGCTGCAACGATCCAATCATCCAACAGGTAGTGGCGGTGGATGAAGGAGGAGAAGTCAAGGGACGAAGAGGGCAGAATTGCCTCTTCTCTCTGGAGTCTGTGAGAGATCAAACCTCAGATTGCAGGATGTGTTTCTTGCCTATTCAAAACCCCCTAGTTCAAAATCTGATATTTCTTCTAGGGTTTTCTACTCTTTCTTCTTAATTAAGAAACCTCCAAATAATTTGGGAGTTATCCCAATCCAAATCAGTATTTGGATAGAGGTTAATCTTAATCCTATCTGCAGATTAAGTTAGTTAACTCCTGATCTAATCAAGAGGTTACCAGATTCAAATCTAATTTGAATTTGGTCTCTTAGAGTGGATAAGGTCAAAGACCCAATCCTTTTACTAACACTAATCTCAGATTCGCCCAATGAACTAGTGATCATATAAGCCCAGTTCAAAATGGGCTTTTGGCCCATTAAGTGTTCAGTGTTTAACTAGTTTCCAACCTGTTGCCCAGTTGCGCTTCTTTGTATGGCGTGGGACCCAAGCATTGATCTACACACCAGCTGTTAGACAGTTTTGTATGCCCTTAGCATCAATCTGATTTGATGTACTTTTGTTATTTAGTGGAAATAAATAAAGTGCATGTTTGATTCATGTTGTTTGGTTTAATTCTGTGTAAAACCCTAAAACTGGACATTTATAGAGACTCATGTTAGTTTTAAATGACCATAGCCGTTGGATAAGTCTGGGGGGATTTATCCTGCCAAGGCTAATGCTGGTGTGCCACCAAGTGTTGGGATGGCCTGTCTCAGCCATCAGGGTAAGACCCGAGGCACATGCAGTATGAGATTACTTGAATCCTTGAACCGGACCAGATTTTCAGTATTGCCCTGGACCTTGGAGATAGATGGGCAAACCTGGAAAGTTACACCTGACCCCTAGACTCGATTATGACACTTCACTAGGTGTTGGATCCGGCTGCCTTTGATATGCCAATCAGTGAGATCCTTAGCGGGGATCAAAACCTGGGTATGTTGGGGCAGTTTGAGAATTCATCTTAGTGGATGATCATAGTGACAGAATCAGCCACTTTGTCGGACAAAGGGTAATGATCGGGAATGCACTCTCTCTGATGGAAACCAAACTGCCGATAGTTGATTTCAATCCTTGGAATTTTGTTTTGCAAAATTAATATATTTATATGTATATGTACGGTTTTGAATTGTTTGCAAATGGTTTTAATTCCCGGGATACATGTGAGAGGAGAGTGTGGCACTGTTCCTTGCAGCCGAGGGAGAGGTCCTCTCTTGTCGGGCAGTGCTTGATCATTAAGGGCTGAGAGGTTAAGTGTAAGACCATTGAGGATAATACCTGATGGGCTAATCTTGCACCCGCCCATAGTCCCTGGGTTTTTATAAGATGGCTTGGCCCAGGGACAACTTAATGTAAGTGTTGGGCCCATAGGGTCCATATGATGGACTCAAGGGGTTCATTGAGTTTTTCAGTGATTTTGGCTGGGCCTTGTATTAAAGGCTGGGCCGAACCCATGTGGCTGGTGTGTAGATCAATGCTTGGGTCCCACGCCATACAAAGAAGCCCAACTGGGCAGCCCATTTCGAGGTGGGCTGATATGATCACCCATCCTTGGGGCGAATCTGAGATTAATGTTAGTAAAAGGATTGGGCCTTTAGCCTTATCCACTCTTGGAGACCAAATTCAAATTAGATTTGAATATGGTAACCTCCTAATAAGATCAGGAGTAAGCTAACTTTATCTGCAGATAGGATTAAGATTATCCCCTATCCAAATACAGATTTGGATTGGGATAACTCCTAATTAGGAGGATTCTTAATCAAGAAGAAAGGAGGAGAAACCCAAACCAAGAAGGAAAAATATCAGATTTTGAACCTCCTTGAAGGAAGATAGGATATCTCCTGCGAATTGAGATAGGATCTCATTCATACCCCAGAAAAGAAAAAAGGCAGTTCAGCCTTTTCGCTTTAGAGTTCTCCTCCTGCCGCCGCCATCTGTTTTTGCAAGATTAGATCTTTGCAGAAAAGGAAAGTCAAGAAATCTGTTCTTGACATTAGTCTTGCAACAAAGACTAAAAGGATTCAGTGTTTAGTGTTTTCAGAGGATTCTTGTGAAGGATCCAGTGTGTAGGACGCACCCTACTGGTTCTGTTCCATCCACAGCTGTGTCATCTTCAACAGGAACGGATCTTGGAGCATTCTTTGGGCGTGAACACCAACTTTGGGAGATACTGCTTCTCCAGATCAGGTATATTCCTCCCATTTATCTTTTGGTACAGATCTAGTTTGATTATGGTTCAAGTAGGATCCTTGAATATTGTATTCTAAACTTAGGGAATATGATTCCCAGTTGAGAGAAGGTAGGAAATTTTTGAAATTCGCCCACCCATTCCGCAACCTTTATGGCATCCATTAGATGGATCCTACCATTCTTTCTGTGGTATCAGAGCCACAGGTTCGAATCTTGAACCAAAAGAAAATCAGATCTGACCCTGCGCAGATGGATATAAGGTGTTCTTTCAAGATTTGCGCAGATTGTTTTCTTTATTTCAAGAAACTGTTTCTTGTTAAGGGCGATTGATCTGAAATTAATTTTATTAAATCCAGAATTTATTTAGAATTGTTCTTTATTTATTTTGATTTAATTGACTGTTCGAACTTGGAGATCACAGTGCAGTTTTGGCGCAGATAGTCTGCGCACCCTTTTTCTTTCTATTTATTTATATTCGGTTTGTAAATATTTTTTTTTTATTTTAGACTGAATGTATAGGATTTGATCAAGAATGTAATTAATAGAAATAGGATTTCTGTTATTTTTTCTTGATTAAAGAAGAAGGAAGAAGAAGGCGGCGCTGGAGATTTGTAGTTGGAGAAATCGCTTTCTGCGATTTGCAGTTTGTGAAACTGCAACCCTTATGATTAACCTTTGTTTTGCAGGTGGTGCGAACAGTCCATAGTTTGATTTGTGATTGTTTGAAATCAAAATTATTAATTTCAGATCTTTCATGAATTAATTCGTGAATTGAAAATCAGTTTTGGATCCTCTCGGACTAGATTGGACCAAAACTGTTTGGACTGAATCTGGGGTTCGATAGGGACTGTTTTTCAGTCTGTATTTCTCACACTTGCTGTTCCAAATCTGATGTTCAATTACAGGTATTAATTCAGCCCACCTGTAAAGCCCAGTTTTAAAGGGTTAAAACTGCAAAAGGCCCATTACTGTGAGATAAGCTGTATGGGCCGAACTGCTATCTGCGATTCAGCCCATACACCTAGTAGTCATTAATTGTTAATGACTTAGATTTTAAATGGTCTATTCAATGGGCTTTACAGCAGTTAATTGATTGGATCAATTCCTCCTTTACATGTGATGTTTGGATGTTTGATGTGCTGCGACCATGGGCCATAAGTACTTGGCCCATGAAGACTCGTTAGTGGCTCTTGCGCACACCATGGCTGAATGCACATCATTGCCATGGTGTCCTTCAAGGTCATTGGATGACCCCTCTTTGCTTGGTGGGCCCCACAACCCTGAAAAGGGATGCATACGGAACCCCTAGCCGATTAAGGCCCACCCGAAATCTGACTTTATGAAAGTCAGTGGGAGTCACTCTGGTTTGACCTGAATTAAAACTAGGGCGTAATTTTGTTCCCTCCAGCAAATATGAATGCATGTGATAGGGAGACCCATATGATGGACTCTCTAAAGGCCTTCCGTCATTAGCACAATGATGGGTCCTTCAGTAATGAGGAAACGCACCACAAAATTGGGCTATCCATTTGCTGTTGGATCTATTAGAGTGTTTCATAAGATGATAGGGGCATCATAGACCGATGTGGGAGGGGCTTCACCAGAAAATGGGAACTCTCTCACGGTACCTTGGCGTAACCTGAATATGATGGGTAAGCACTCACTGGACAGAAAGGTTTACCTGAAAACGGCTCTGAACCTTGTCTGACAGAGGCCAAAGGGAAACACATTTGATGAGTGGATATGATCCGTCATAGAAAGGTGGTGAGGTTATGCAGCTGAAATAGTTGGCTTCACGCACCCCATGTGATTTCCCACATTTCCAGAGACATTTCGTCATCTCCGTCATTGAGAAAGGAGGGAAATCTCAGAGATGAACAAATGGGAATGGAACATAGATTAAAAGCCATATCTATGTAGGTAACATGAATCAAACTAAGGTTGTGGACTAATGATTTTGCTATTTTATCAAAAAATGGCAAACGGTCAATTTGCAAAGCTTCCAGACGATAACAAGCTAAAGGGCCCAAACTATGCCGACTGGTACAGAAATCTTATGCTGGTCCTAACTTCCGAAAAGTTAGACAAGGTGGTGAAAACACCTGCACCGGAACGCCCGGGTGATAGGGCTTCTGAGGCCCGTAGGAGGGACTACCAAGAGTGGGGGGATAAGAACTCCCTAGCCCGCTGCTTTGTCATTGCCTCATTAGACAACTCAATACAGAGGCAGTTCGATCAGATCGAACTAGCCAAGGATATATTGGACAGTCTAAGAACAATGTATGAAGAGCATAACCGTTCTACTCGACAGAAGGTCCTGAAATTGTTCATGACCGCGCAGATGACCAAAGGGCAGAAAGTTCATGACCATTGTCTTCGGATGATGGGTTACATTAACGAACTTGAAGCTCTTGGATCCGGGCTAGATCTTGGCACGCAAGTGGATGCCATCCTCAATTCTTTGCCCTCTTCCTTCAATGCGTTCACAATGAACTACAATATGAATAAGCTGAATGTTAGCGTCCAGGAACTCAACAATATGTTGCAGAGAGCCAAGGATCTACTCAAGAAGGATGAGCCTGTAGTTATGCTTGCTGAAGCTAACAAATCGGGCAAGAAAAAGAGAAAGGCAAAGAAGCCTCAGAAGAAGGCTGCCAATCCTAAGAAGCAGAAGAAGAACAAGGCATCTGATGTCTGTCACTTCTGCAAGCAGACCGGCCACTGGAAGAGGAATTGTCCTGCCTACCTGGAATCTAAGAAAGGTAACATCGAAACTTGTGTCATAGAAACTAACATGTTAGTTACTTCTGTGTCCTGGTGTGTTGACTCTGGGGCTTCAACTCATGCGTGTAACTCACTGCAGGGGTTCAAAGTTAGCAGAAGGTTGAGTGAAGGTGAAGTGACATTATTCTTGGGAACAACTGCAAGTGTTGCAGCAGCGGCAATAGGAACCGTAGAATTAGTTTTTAAAGAAGGAATACTTGTACTTAAAGATTGTCTATATGTACAGAACTTGAGAAGATATTTAATTTCTGTTTCAAAACTGTGTGCTGATGGATATACTGTTTATTTTAGTAATGTGATTACTGTTAAACGGAATAATAAATTCATCGCATGCGGGGAACAAGAGAACGGTCTCTATGTTCTACATCCTTCTCTAGAAACTAACTTAACCGAAACTACGTCGGTTGAAAATCCCAAGAAAAGGAATCGTGATACAGTAAGTCCCACGTGCCTCTGGCATTACCGACTTGGCCATATCGGTATTGACCGAATCACAAGGTTGCCGACTTGGCCATATCGGCATTACCGACGTGGAAAGTATGGGACTCCGGCTTGTATCAGATTGGACCTAAGTGCAAGTGGGAGCTGTTAGACAGTTTTTGTATGCCCTTAGCTTCAATCTGATTTGATGTACTTTTGTTATTTAGTGGAAATAAATAAAGTGCATGTTTGATTCATGTTGTTTGGTTTAATTCTGTGTAAAACCCTAAAACTGGACATTTATAGAGACACATGTTAGTTTTAAATTTTCACAGCCGTTGGATAAGTCTGGGGGGATTTATCCTGCCAAGGCTGATGCTGGTGTGCCACCAAGTGTTGGGATGGCCTGTCTCAGCCATCAGGGTAAGACCCGAGGCACATGCAGTATGGGATTACTTGAATCCTTGAACCGGACCAGATTTCCAGTATTGCCCTGGACCTTGGAGATAGATGGGCAAAACTGGAAAGTTACACCTGACCCCTAGACTCGATTACGACACTTCACTAGGTGTTGGATCCGGCTGCCTTTGATATGCCAATCAGTGAGATCCTTAGCGGGGATCAAAACCTGGGTATGTTGGGGCAGTTTGAGAATTCATCTTAGTGGATGATCATAGTGATAGAATCAGCCACTTTGTCGGACAAAGGGTAATGATCGGGAATGCACTCTCTCTGATGGAAACCAAACTGCCGGCAGTTGATTTCAATACTTGGAATTTTGTTTTGCAAAATTAATATATTTATATGTATATGTACGGTTTCGAATTGTTTGCAAATGGTTTTAATTCCCGGGATCCATGTGAGAGGAGAGTGCGGCACTGTTCCTTGCTGCCGAGGGAGAGGTCCTCTCTTGTTGGGCAGTGCTTGATCATTAAGGGCTGAGAGGTTAAGTGTAAGACCATTGAGGATAATACCTGATGGGCTAATCTTGCACCTGCCCACAGTCCCTGGGTTTTTATAAGATGGCTTGGCCCAGGGACAACTTAATGTAAGTGTTGGGCCCATAGGGTCCATATGATGGACTCAAGGGGTTCATTGAGTTTTTTAGTGAATTCGGCTAGGCCTTGTATTAAAGGCTGGGCCGAACCCATGTGGCTGGTGTGTAGATCAATGCTTGGGTCCCATGCCATACAAAGAAGCCCAACTGGGCAGCAGATTGGAAAGTAATTAGACATTGAACACTTAATGGGCCAGAAGCCCATTTCGAGGTGGGCTGATATGATCACCCATCCTTGGGGCGAATCTGAGATTAATGTTAGTAAAAGGATTGGGCCTTTAGCCTTATCCACTCTTGGAGACCAAATTTAAATTAGATTTGAATCTGGTAACCTCCTGATAAGATCAGGAGTAAGCTTACTTTATCTGCAGATAGGATTAAGATTATCCCCTATCCAAATACAGATTTGGATTGGGATAACTCCTAATTAGGAGGATTCTTAATCAAGAAGAAAGGAGGAGAAACCCAAACCAAGAAGGAAAAATATCAGATTTCGAACCTCCTTGAAGGAAGATAGGATATCTCCTGCGAATTGAGATAGGATCTCATTCATACTCCAGAAAAGAAAAAAGGCAGTTCAGCCTTTTCGCTTTAGAGTTCTCCTCCTGCCGCCGCCATCTGTTTTTGCAAGATTAGATCTTTGCAGAAAAGGAAAGTCAAGAAATCTGTTCTTGACATTAGTCTTGCAACAAAGACTAAAAGGATTTAGTGTTTATTGTTTCCAGAGGATTCTTGTGAAGGATCCAGTGTGTACGACGCACCCTACTGGTTCTATTCCATCCACAGCTATGTCATCTTCAGCAGGAACCGATTTTGGAGCATTCTTTGGGCGTGAACACCAACTTTGGGAGATACTGCTTCTCCATATCAGGTATATTCCTCCCATTTATCTTTTGATACAGATCTGATTTGATTATGGTTCAAGTAGGATCCTTGAATATTGTATTCTAAACTTAGGGAATATGATTCCCAGTTGAGAGAAGGTAGGAAATTTTTGAAATTCGCCCACCCATTTCGCAACCTTTATGGCGTCCATTAGATGGATCCTACCATTCTTTCACCAGCCACATGAGTTCGGCCTAGCCGAATTCACTAAAAGACTCAGTGACCCCCTTGAGCCCATCACATAGACCCTATGGGTCCAACACATACATTAAGTGGTCCCTAGGCCAAACCATCTTATAAAAACCCAGGGACTGTGGGTAGGTGCAAGATTAGTCAATTAGGTATTATCCTAAATGGTCTTACACTTAACCTCTCAGCCCTTAATGATCAAGCACTGCCCGACAAGAGAAGACCTCTCTCTCGGCTGCAAGGAACAGTGCCACACTCTCTACTCACATGGATCTCGGGAATTAAAACCTTTTGCAAATCTTTTGAAACTGTACATATACATATACATATATATATATATATATATATATATCTTATTTTGCAAAACAAAATTCCAACGATTGAAATCAACTGCCGGCAGTTTGGTTTCCATCAGAGACAGTGCATTACCGATCATTACCATTGTCCGACAAAGGGGCTGATCCTATCCCTATGACCACTCACTCAGATGAATTCTCAGAGTGCCCCAACATGTCCAGGTTTTGACCCCCACTAAGGATCTCACTGATTGACACATCAAAGACAGCCCGATCCGACACCTAGTGATGTGTCATAATCGAGTCTAGGGGTCAGGTGTAACTTTCCAGTTTTTCCCATCTGTCTCCAAGGTCTAGGGCAATACTGGAAATCTGGTCTGGTTCAAGGGTTCAAGCAATCCCATACTGCATGTGCCTTGGGTGTTACCCTAATGGCCGAAACAAGCCATACCAGCACTTGGTGGCACACCAATATCAGCCTTGGCAGGATAAATCTCCCCAAACTTATCCAATGGCTGTGAACATTTAAAACTAACACAAGTTTCTATAAGTGTCCAATTTTAGGGTCTTACACAGAATTATACCAAACAACATGAATCAAACATGCACTTTAATTTATTTCCACTAAATAACAAAAGTACATCAAATCCGATTGAAGCTAAGGGCATACAAGACTGTCTAACAGCTCCCACTTGCACTTAGGTCCAATCTGGTACAAGCCGGAGTCCCATACTTTCCACGTGTTTCTCAAACACCTTCTGTGTCAGTGGCTTAGTCAATTGGTCTGCCACATTATCCTCTGATGCTACCTTCTGAATTAGGACGTCCCCTCTACCAATGATCTCTCGCAGTACATGGTACTTCCTCTCGATGTGCTTTAACTTCGAGTGGGCCCGAGGCTCTTTAGCCTGGGTGATCGCTCCATTATTGTCACACAACAACGGGATGGGTGATGTGCTGGACAGAATCACTCCCAATTCGTGTATGAAGTTCTCCATCCACACGACTTCCTTGGCAGCTTCACTTGCGGCAATGTACTCGGCCTCGGTTGTGGAGTCTGCAGTGGACCCCTGTTTGCTACTTTTCCAGCAAACAGCACACGATGCTATCGTGAAAACATAACCAGATGTAGACTTTCTTTCATCTGGATCCGACTGGAAATCAGCATCGGTATACCCTAGAACTTGTAGTGAACTACCATCGAATACCAGACAAAACTCTTTTTTCCTTCGAATGTATTTAAATTTGTTCTTCACAGTAGTCCAATGCTCCTGCCCTGGGTTAGCCTGGAATCTGCTTACCACACTCACCGCCTGAGCTATGTCCGGGTGAGTGCACAGCATGGCATAACTGATGCTCCCTACGGCTGAGGCATAGGGAACGTCTCTCATGCCCTCAATCTCCTCAGAAGTCTTGGGAGACATCTTCTTGGAGAGAGTTACTCCATGTCTGAAAGGAACATTTCCTTTCTTGGAGTTTTCCATGCTGTACCTTTTGACAATTTTGTCAATGTAAGCAGCCTGGGATAATCCAATTATCTGCTTCGATCTATCTCTATAGAGTCGAAGACCCAGTATGTATGGAGTTTCTCCAAGATCTTTCATGGAGAACTGCTGTGACATCCATACCTTGACCGAAGTCAACATTCCCACATCATTCCCAATGAGTAGGATATCGTCCACGTACAATACTAAAAGTAATCTTATCCCCACTGGACTTCCTGTAAACACAGGGCTCATCCGGATTCTGCTCAAAGTCAAACATTTTGACGGCAGAATCAAAACGGATGTTCCAATTCCTAGAAGCCTGCTTAAGTCCATATATGGATCTGTTGAGTTTACATACCATGTGTTCCTGACCAGAAGAAATAAAGCCTTGTGGCTGCTGCATGTAGATATCTTCACTAAGATCTCCATTCAGGAATGTGGTTTTGACATCCATTTGCCAAATCTGATAGCTATGGTATGCTGCTACAGCTACCAGGATCCTAATGGATTTAAGCATGGCCACGGGTGAAAAGGTTTCCTCATAAAGGATGCCTTCTTTCTGAGTATACCCTTTCGCCACCAAGCAAGCTTTGTAGGTCTCAATCTTGCCATCGGGGCCCTTCTTCCTCTTGTAGATCCATTTGCAACTAATTGCTTTTACCTCGGAGGGCGGATCCACTAGAGTCCAAACTCCATTGGTCTCCATTGAGTCCATCTCAGCTCTCATGGCCTCCACCCACTTCTGGGAATCTATGTCTAACATAGCTTCCGCGTAAGTCATGGGATCCTCTTCACTAGTCAAAGCTTCCACTAGGTAGGTATCCTGGTCATAACCATATCGGACTGGTGGTCTGGATACTCGAGTGGACCTTCTAGGTTGGTCACTACTTGGAACTTGTGGGACATCTCCCACTGCTCATGAGCTCTCCTCATCAAGAACTATTTCCTGATGGTGAGTGTCGATGATGTATTCAGATTCTAAGAATTGGGCATTTCGACTGCAAAACACTTTCTGCTCACTTGGGTCATAGAATAGATAACCCACTGAATCCTTTGGGTAGCCTATAAATAGGCAACGGCTGGTTTTGGATTCCAACTTGTCCGCACTTGTTCTTCTAACGTGTGCAGGACAACCCCAAATCTTCAAGTGTCTTACACTTGGCTTCCTTCCGGTCCATAGTTCATATGGAGTTTTCGGAACTGATTTGGTTGGAACCCGATTTAGAACGTAGATAACAGTCTCTAATGCATATACCCAAAAGGATGTGGGTAATTTTGAGCGTACGAGAAGTGACCAGACCATATCCAAAAAGGTCCTATTCCTCCTCTCTGAAAAACCATTGAGTTGTGGTGTAGCAGGAGGAGCTAGTTGTGACACTATCCCATTGTCCTTTAAGTAGTCCCTGAATTCATTAGAGAGATACTCGCCACCTCGATCCGATCGAAGGGCCTTCACTTCTCTCCCTAACTGTTTCTCAACTTCCTGTCTGAGCTCTCTGAACTTTTCAAAGGATTCAGATTTGTGTCTCATTAGGTACACGTAACCATATCGTGAAAAATCATCTGTAAAGGTGATGAAGTACACATGTTGATTCCGTGTCCAAACACTCAGGGGACCACATACGTCAGTATGTATTAGGTCATGTGTGCCTCCAGATCTTTCAGGCTTACCGTCAAATGGCCGCTTAGTCATCTTATCTTGAAGGCAAGGCTCACAAGTGGGAAGATTTTCTACGGTTAGAAAATCCAAAGGACCATCCTTTACCAGTCTTGTGATTCGGTCAATACCGATATGGCCAAGTTGGTAATGCCAGAGGCATATGGGGTTAATTGTATCACGATTCCTTTTCTTGGGATTTTCGACCGACGTAGTTTCGGTTAGGTTAGTTTCTAGAGAAGGATGTAGAACATAGAGACCATTCTCCACTTCCCCGCATGCGATGAATTTGTTATTTCGTTTAACAGTAATCATATTACAAAAATAAATAGTATACCCATCAGCACATAGTTTAGAAATAGAAATTAATTTTCTTCTCAAGTTCTGTACATAAAGATAATCTTTAAGTACAAGGACTCCTTCTCTAAAAACTAATTCTATGGTTCCTATCGCCACAGCTGCAACACTTGCAGTCATTCCCAAGAATAGTGTCACCTCGCCATCACTCAATCTTCTACTAACTTTGAACCCCTGCAGTGAATTACACGCATGAGTGGAAGCCCCGGAGTCAACACACCAGGACACAGAAGTAACTAACATATTAGTTTCTATGACACAAATTTCGATGTTACCTTTCTTAGATTCCAGGTAGGCAGGACAGTTCCTCTTCCAGTGGCCGGTCTGTTTGCAGAAGTGACAGACATCCGATTCTTTGTTTTTCTTCTGCTTCTTAGGTTTGGCAGCTTTCTTCTGGGGCTTCTTTGCCTTTCTCTTTTTCTTGCCCAATCTGTCAGCTTCAGCAAGCATAACCACAGGCTCATCCTTCTTTAAAAGATCCTCGGTCCTCTGCAACATATTGCTGAGTTCCTGGATGCTGACATTCAGCTTATTCATATTGTAGTTCATAGTGAATGCATTGAAGGAAGAGGGCAAAGAATTCAGGATGGCAACCACTTGCATGCCAAGATATTGCCCGGATCCAAGAGCTTCAAGTTCATTAATGTATCCCATCATCTGAAGACAATGGTCATGAACTTTCTGCCCCTTGGACATCTGCGCGGTCTTGAACAATTTCAGGACCTTCTGTCGAGTAGAACGGTTCTGCTCTTCATACATTTTTCTTAGACTGTCCAATATGTCCTTTGCTAGTTCGATCTGATCGAATTGCTTCTGTATTGAGTTGTCTAATGAGGCAATGATGAAGCAGCGGGCTAGGGAGTTCTTATCCTCCCAATCTTGATAGTCCCTCCTACGGGCCTCAGAAGCCCTATCACCCAGATGTTCAGGCGCAGGATTTTTCACCACCTTATCTAACTTTTCAGAAGTTAGGATCAACATAAGATTTTTGTACCAGTCGGCATAGTTTGGGCCCTTAAGCTTGTTATCATCTAGAAGCTTTGCAAATTGACCATTTTTCATTTTCTGATAAAACAACAAAAACGTTAGTCCACAACCTTAGTTTGATTCATGTTACCTACATAGATATGGCTTTTAATCTATGTTCCATTCCCATTTATTCATCTCTGAGATTTTCCCTCCCTTCTCAGTGACGGAGATGATGGAATGTCTCTGGAAATGTGGGAAATCACATAGGGTGCATGAAGTCAACTGTTTCAGCTGCATAACCCCACCACCTTTCTGTGACGGATCATATCCACTCATCAGATGAGTTTCCCTTTTGCCTCTGTCAGACAAGGTTCAGAGCCGTTTTTAGGTAAACCTTTATGTCTAGTGAGTGCACACACATCATATTCAGGTTACGCCAAGGTACCATGAGCGAGTTCCAATTTTCTAGTGAAGCCCCTCCCACATCGGTCTATGACGCCCTATCATCTAATGAAACACTATAATAGATCTAACAGCAAATGGATAGCCCAATTTTATGGTGCGTTTCCTCATTACTGATGGACCCATCATTCTGTTAATGACGGAAGGCCTTTAGAGAGTCCATCAAATGGATCTCCCTATCACACATACTCATATTTGCTTGGAGGGAACAAAATTATGCCATAGTTCTAATTTAGGTCAAACCAAAGTGGCTCCCACTGGCTTTCATAAAGCCAGATTTCTGGTGGGCCTCAATCGGCTAGGGGTTCCGTACGCATCCCTTTTCAAGGTTACGGGGCCCACCAAGTAGAGAGGGGTCATCCAATGACCTTAAGGGACACCATGGCAATGATGTGCATTCAGCCATGGTGTGCGCAAGAGCCACTAACGAATTAACATGGGCCAAGTGCTTATGGCCCATGGTCGTAGCACATCATACATCCAAACATCACATGTAAAGGAAGAATTGATCCAATCAATTAACTACTGTAAAGCCCATCGAATGGCCCATTTAAAACTTAAAGCATTAACAATTAATTTTTACTAGGTGTATGGGCTGAATTGCAGTTAGCAGTTCGACCCATACAACTTTTCTCACAACAATGGGCTTTTGCAGTTTTAACCCTTTAAAACTCGGCTTTACAGGTGGACTGAATTAATCCCTGTAATTGAACATCAGATTTGGAATAATCAGTGTGAGAAATATGGACTGAAAAATAGCCCCCTTCAAATCTCAGATTCGGTCCAAACAATTTTGGTCCAATCTAGTCCGAAATGGTCCAAAACTGATTTTCAATTCAAGAATTAATTCAAGAGAGATCTGAAATTAATAATTTTTTATTTTAGACAATCACAAATAAAAAATATGGACTGTTCATACCACCTGCAAAACAGAGGTTAATCACAAAAGTTACTGTTTCATAAACTGTAAATCGCAGTATGTGATTTCTCCATCTACAAATCTCCAGCGCCGCCATCTTCTTCCTTCTTCTTTAATCAAGAAAATAAATAAAAAGCAGAAATCCTATTTCTATTAATTAATTACATTCTTGATCAAATCCTATACATTCAGTCTAGAAAAATAAAAAAAAATTATTTACAGACCGAATAATAATAAAAGGAAGAAAAAAGGGTGCGCAGACTATCTACGCCAAATCTGCACTGCGATCTCCAGGTTCAAACAATCCATTAAATCAAAAATAAATAAAGAACAATTCTAAATAAATTTTTGGATTTAACATAATTAATTTCAGATCAAACGCCCTTAACAAGAAACCATTTCTTGAAAAAAAAAAGGAAAGCAATCTGCGCAGATCTTGGCAAAACATATTTTGTTCATCTGCGCAGGGTCAGATCTGATTTTCTTTTGGTTCAAGATTCGAACCTGTGGCTCGGATACCATTGAAAGAATGGTAGGATCCATCTAATGGATGCAAAGAAAGGTGCGGAATGGGGGGCAAATTTCAAAAATATCCTACCTTCTTCCAACTGGGAATCATATTCCCAAAATTTAGAATACATTATTCAAGGATCCTACTTAAACCATAAACAAACCAGATCTGAACCAAAAGGAAACAGGAATGATTATACCTGATCTAGAGAAATAATATCTCCCAAAGTTGGTGTTTACGCCCAAAGAAGTGACCAAGATCCACTCTTGCTGAAGATGACACAGCTGTGGATGGAACGAAACCAGTAGGGTGCGTCCTACACACTGGATTCTTCACAAGAACCCTCTGGAAACCTTGAACACCGAATCCTAGTGTCTTTCTTGCAAGACTATTGTCAAGAATTGCTTTCTTGACTTCTTGTTGCTGCAAAGATCCAATCTTCCAACAGGTAGTGGCGGCGGCTGAAGGAGGAGAAGTCCAGGGACGAAGAGGGCAGAATTGTCTCTTCTCTCTGGAGTCTGTGAGAGATCAAATCTCAGATTGCAGGATGTGTTTCTTGCTTACTCAAAACCCCCTAGTTCAAAATCTGATATTTCTGCTAGGGTTTTCTCCTCTTTCTTCTTGATTAAGAAACCTCCCAATAATTTGGGAGTTATCCCAATCCAAATCAGTATTTGGATAGAGGTTAATCTTAATCCTATCTGCAGATTAAGTTAGTTAACTCCTAATCTTATCAAGAGGTTACCAGATTCAAATCTAATTTGAATTTGGTCTCTTAGAGTGGATAAGGTCAAAGACCCAATCCTTTTATTAACACTAATCTCAGATTCGCCCTATGAACTGGTGATCATATCAGCCCAGTTCGAAATGGGCTTTTGGCCCATTAAGTGTTCAGTGTTTAACTAGTTTCCAACCTGATGCCCAGTTGGGCTTCTTTGTTTGGCATGGGACCCAAGCATTGATCTACACACCAGCCACATGGGTTCGGCCCAGCCTTTTTTACACGGCCCAGCCGAATTCACTGAAAGACTCAGTGACCCCCTTGAGCCCATCACATGGAACCTATGGGCCCAACACTTACATTAAGTGGTCCCTGGACCAAGCCATCTTATAAAAACCCAGGGACTGTGAGCAGGTGCAACATTAGCCCATCAGGTATTATCCTAAATGGTCTTACACTAAACCTCTCAGCCCTTAATGATCAAGCACTGCCCGACAAGAGAAGACCTCTCTCTCGGCTGCAAGGAACAATGCCGCACTCTCTACTCACATGGATCCCGGGAATTAAAACCTTTTGCAAATCTTTTGAAACCGTACATATACATACATATATATATATATATATATCTTATTTTGCAAAACAAAATTCTAACGATTGAAATCAACTGCCTGCAGTTTGGTTTCCATTAGAGAGAGTGCATTACCGATCATTACCATTGTCCGACAAAGGGGATGATCCTGTCACTATGACCACTCACTCAAATGAATTCTTAGAGTGCCCCAACATGTCCAGGTTTTGACCCCCACTAAGGATCTCACTGATTGACACATCAAAGATAGCCCGATCTGACACCTAGTGATGTGTCATAATCGAGTCTAGGGGTCAGGTGTAACTTTCCAGTTTTGCCCATCTATCTCCAAGGTCTTAGGCAATACTGGAAATCTGGTCCGGTTCAAGGGTTCAAGCAATCCCATACTGCATGTTGCCGTGGGTCTTACCCTGATGGCCAAAACAAGCCATCCCAACACTTGGTGGCACACCAGTATCAGCCTTGGCAGAATAAATCTTCCCAGACTTATCCAATGGCTGTGAACATTTAAAACTAACACAAGTTTCTATAAGTGTCCAGTTTTAGGGTCTTACACAGAATTATACCAAACAACATGAATCAAAAATGCACTTTAATTTATTTCCACTAAATAACAAAAGTACATCAAATCCGATTGAAGCTAAGGGCATACAAGACTGTCTAACAATACTTTCACCGTAGTCAACATTCCTACATCATTCCCAATTAGTAGAATGTCATCTACATACAAAACCAAGAAGGTAACCTTATCTCCACTGTACTTCTTGTAAACACAGGGTTCATCCGGATTCTGCTCGAAGTCAAACGATTTGACGGCAGAGTCAAAATGGATGTTCCAACTTCTAGAAACTTGCTTAAGTCCATAAATGGATCTATTAAATCTACATACAATGTTTTCCTGACCCGCAACTATGAAGCCTTGTGGTTGCTGCATATAGATATCTTCAGTAAGATCTTGATTCAGGAATGCAGTTTTGACATCCATTTGCCAAATCTCATAATCATGGTATGCTGCTACAACTAGCAGGATCCTAATGGATTTAAGCATGGCCACAGGTGAAAAGGTTTCCTCATAATCGATGCCCTCTTTCTGAGTGTACCCTTTCGCCGCCAGACGAGCTTTGAAGGTCTCAACTCTACCATCGGGGCCCTTCTTCCTCTTGTAAATCCATTTGCAACCGATTGCTCTTACCCCGGAGGGCGGATCTACTAGAGTCCAGACTCCATTGGTCTCCATTGATTCCATCTCTACTCTCATGGCCTCCACCCACTTCTGGGAATCTATGTCCAACATAGCTTCTGCATAAGTCACGGGATCCTCCTCACTAGTCAAGGTTTCGACCAGGTAACTATCCTGGTCATAACCATAACAGACTAGTGGCATGGATACCCAAGTGGATCTTCTAGGTTGGTCACTACCTAGAACTGGTGGGACATCTCCCACTGCTCCTGAGTGGTGGGTGCCGAACCCAACCAAAGATAAATATTCTTGCTCTGGGTTAATAATTTGCAGATAGTGATGAGCAAGGTCGTTCTCCATAGGGATTGGGTGGATTTATTTCCAAGTAGATGCATTAAGGGGGGTTGTAAAGCTAACAAAAATAAGAAAATAGCAGAAAATAACAGAAAACAAAGATTAAATCGATGGGAGATGGCTTCCGGTTGAAGGGACAAGTTCAGCTTTGATTCGTAGCATTGATCCTTGATGCAAAGATATATTCCTATGTTTATGAATAAATTGGTTATAACTATTAACAAGCTCTAACAGCCAGCCTATACTCTTATTATTCGACAACCAAAACAAGCTCTTTGATTGCTTCCCTTATTAATAGGCAGTCCTAAACAAGCTCTTAGGATTTAACCTATTAATAGCATTAAGAGGGGAGATACTCAATTCTGGTCTGTGATCTCACAAGCTCGGATCGTTTAAACCAGATCATATATTTTCCTAACATAGATCGAAAACTTTTTTTGCAATCAATTTATGTTAGTTGCCACCATGATCGAACCTACCAATCATATACGAAACAGGAGGTTCAATCGGCCATAGATTATTTCCATTGAATGAGCAAGGGGCCCTTCTTGCTTAATCAACAAAAATAATCCTCATAGTTAATTAGCAGAAAACATATGAATACCCATAAACAATGAACTAAAATAAAAAAAAAACAATTAGATCTCACAATATTACAGAATCAAGGCTTCCCTAACCCTTCAACCAGAAATAAAAACTTACAGACACTTCATGATGAAAACGCAACTTCTAGATGAGAAAGGTGGGTGAACTCTTGCTTCTTCCTCCTTGGTTGCTGATTTCCCTCTCTGAAGACTAAAGCTCTCTTGGAGGAATTGATGCCTTGGGTGCTGGTCCGCCCCCCTTTATATAGATTTGGGGAGAGGGCTGCTCTCCAACTCCCTTAAGGAGATTATCCTCAAACTGGAAAGTCCTAGTCTAATTTGAACTTATCCTATCTAACTCTTATCTCTTATCTTTATAGGATTATAATTTGAGAATTTAAATCTGGTAAAACTCTTTTATTGAGATTTCATTCAACTTCTATTCTAATGGGACTCTTGGATCTTGAATTTGAACTGGGCTTCTTTAACAATTCGGGCTTGCTTCAAGACTCTCTGCGAAATGGGCTTCGGCTTGTGAAATGGGCCTTGCTACGAAATTGCTCTGACTTTGGGCCCGAATTCGTCGTCGATGCGGACCGATTCTGCCAAAACCCAAAACATAAAAGTTGTGGGCCTTTTCCTTATCTTTCCAGTGCTTCTTGAAATATCCAAATCAGAGTCGAAATTGAGAGTTAAGCCCATATCACTGATCGGTGCCGAAATTGTACAAAAACATCTGATTAGCCTTGTTTTCTTCCGATCGCCTTCCTGCTTGCCCTGAATCAAAATACAAGAGTAATGAGTCCAATTAGGTACCAATTAAGTTTAAAATACTGAATATTGAGGGATAAACATATGACAAATTTTATTCTTATCAAATTCCCCCACACTTAAACCTTGCCCGTCCTCGGGCAAGTCAAAATTCAAGTAAAAATAGAACAAAAACAAACTAGCTATCCTACCAATTTTTAAACTCAACTCTCCTTCATCTTTCTCTACAAATATTCTAGGTTAATTATTGTGAATCATTAAATCAACACAACCGAGTCATACACGACTCATTCATCAGTCAATCCAATTTTTGGTTCTACAAACCAGGTAGTAAATCAGGGAAAACCTTTTTATCTTCTCTCTCTTTTATTTTCTTTTTCTCTCTTCTAAAGAAGCGAGTGCATTTTATGCTCCCATCTCACTTTTGGATTACTTGGTCAGTAGGTGCATTTTATGCTCCATCCTACTTTTGGATTACTTGGTCAGTAGGTGCATTTTATGCTCCGTCCTACTATTTGAATTACTAGCTAGTAGGTGCATTTTATGCTCCGTCCTACTATCAGATGACTTGGCTGGTAGGTGCATTTTATGCTCCATCCTACCAATTGTAGCAATGGTAAAGTATTTGCCCTGTTTACTTAAACCTGAATTTAGGACTAGCTTAAAAGGAAATGGCTTCAGAAAGGTCATGTACTCCTTAATTGTACCTCATTACTAGGTCCACAAGAATTTTCCCAAAATATTGTTTCAATTGATTTCGAAAGAGTTTAGTGTTTTTTTTTTTCGTACTGAAATAAAACGATTAAAGCCTGTACTCCCCCCACACTTAAGACTTAATAAAAGGTGGAAACTAAAAGGAAAACAAGTGGAGAGAGAAAAAAAAAAGAAAAGGAACAAACTTCCCTGATGCGGTGGAAGGTGGGTGGGGAGACAGAGTTACATGCCCTTACTCTGCATAGGTTGAACTTTCGAGGGATACTTCTTCCACATTGTATACCTGAAATCCTTCATAGAAGGATTTTAGACGGTGCCCATTTACCTTGAACCTTTTGTCTGTGGTCGAACTCTGAATCTCAACTACTCCACAAGGTAAGATATTAGTAACAGTGAAAGGTCCAACCCACCGAGATCGCAACTTACCGGGAAAGAGTTTAAGCCTAGAATGGAAAAGAAGAACTTTCTGGCCAACTGCAAAATCTTTCCTTGAGATAGTCTTGTCATGGAAGGCTTTTGTCTTTTCCTTGTAGATTCGAGAGCTCTCATAAGCGTCATTGCGGATCTCTTCTAGTTCTTGTAGCTGCAACTTCCTCTGTTCTCCTGCCTCATCCATGCACATGTTGCATTGTTTGACCGCCCAGTATTTTTTATGTTCCAATTCCACAGGGAGATGACATGTCTTGCAGAATACCAAACGGTAGGGAGACATACCTATAGGAGTTTTATAGGCTATTCGGTAGGCCCATAGTGCATCATTGAGTCTCAGACTCCAATTCTTCCTTCTAGGGTCAACTGTTTTTTCAAGTATGGATTTTATCTCCCTGTTGGACACTTCGGCTTGTCCACTTGTTTGTGGGTGGTATGCAGTGGAAATTCGATGGGTGATATTGTATTTCTTGAATAGAGCTTCCACCACTCGGTTGCAAAAGTGAGTGCCTTGGTCACTTATTATCACCCTAGGCATTCTAAACCTGGAGAAAATGTGGGATTTGACAATTTACACAACAACTTTAGCATGATCAGTCCGGGTAGCTTTAGCTTCTACCCATTTCGAAACATAGTCCACAGCTAGTAGGATGTAAACATTACCGAAAGAGGATGGGAATGGGCCCATGAAATCTATACCCCATACATCAAATATTTCACATTACAGTATAGGGGTAAGTGGCATTTGATCCTTATGGCTTAAATTTCCTGTCTTTTGGCATTTTCATAGGCCTTGCAGAACATATAAGCATCACGAAATAGGGTAGGCCAAAATAATCTGCACTCTAGTATCTTACGTGCTGTCCTCTTTGGGCCAAAATGGCCCCCACAGGCATATGAATGGCAGAAGTGAAGAATGGAGGGGATTTTGGGGTCGGGCACACACCTTCGAAGGACCTGATCGACACATTGTTTCCACAGATATGGGTCATCCCAGATGTAGTACTTGGCATCGCTTCTTACCTTATCTCTTTGAGCTCTTGTTAATTCTCCTGGTATGGTTCTAGTAACCAAATAATTAACTATATCTGCATACCATGGAGTTCCTTTTTGAATTGCGAAAAGGTGCTCGTCTGGGAACTCGTCTTTCAAGGGTGTTGCCTCTTCACTTGTAGTCAGCCTACTAAGATGGTCTACAACCAAATTTTCTGCACCCTTCTTGTCACAGATTTTGAGGTTAAATTCTTGTAGCAGGAGAATCCAGCGGATAAGCCTCGACTTTGCTTCTTTCTTGGCGAGCAAATATTTTAGGGCTGCATGATCAGAATAAACAATCACCTTAGTACCCAATAAATATGAACAGAATTTTTCTAAGGCAAAAACTATAGCCAAGAGTTCCTTCTCTGTTGTTGAATAATTGCATTGGGCAGCATCAAGGGTCCTCGAAGCATAATATATTGCATGAGCGGCTCTTCCAACCCTCTGTCCCAGAACAGCACCGATGGCATAATTGCTTGCATCGCACATAATTTCGAAGGGAAGATCCCAATTTGGTGGTAGGATGCCTGGGGCTGAAGTCAGCGATTCCTTCAGCTTATCAAAGGCTGCCCTGCACCCTTCATCAAAATCAAACATCACATCCTTCTGGAGTAAATTACATAAGGGGTGAGTTATCTTGGAGAAATCCTTGATGAATCTCCGATGGAATCCTGCATGTCCAAGGAAAGAGCGAACTTCCCGAATGTTCGTGGGATAGGGCAAGGACTTAATAACATCTACTTTTGCTTTATCAACTTTGATTCCCTTAGAAGAGACTACATGCCCTAGAATGATGCCATGGTCGACCATGAAATGACATTTTTCATAATTCAGCACGAGGTTCTTTTCTATACACCTTTCAGGTACCTGTAAGGTTAGATAAGCATGAATCAAAAGAATCCCCATACACTGTGAAGTCGTCCATAAATACCTCTATAATGCTTTCCACATAATCTGAAAATATACTAACCATACATCTTTGGAATGTGGCGGGAGCATTGCAGAGACCGAATGGCATGCGCCGATAAGCAAAGGTACCGAAGGGGCAGGTGAAGGTAGTCTTTTCTTGGTCCTCAGGTGCAACTGGAATTTGATGAAACCCTGAATAACCATCAAGACAACAGTAATGAGATTTGCCAGCTAGTCTTTCAAGCATTTCATCGATAAAAGGGAGTGGGAAGTGGTCTTTTCGGGTTAACGAATTCAGCTTCCGGTAATCTATACACACCCGCCACCCATTTTGAATTCGGGTAGGCACTAACTCACCATCTTGATTTTTGACCACCGTCATACCTGTTTTCTTCGGAACTACTTGTACTGGACTTACCCACTTACTATCTGAAATGGGATAGATTATCCTGGCATCTAGAAGTTTTAAAACTTCTTTCTTCACTTCCTCCATCAGCGGTGGATTTAATCGGCGTTGGGCTCCGATTGTAGGTTTGGAGTCTTCTTCCAAGAGTATTTTGTGCATGCAGGTAGATGGGCTTATCCCCTTGATATCAACTACAGTCCATCCGATTGCTTCATTGCGTTCCTTAAGTGCTTGAATTAGTTTCCTTTCTTCGAGTGTACCGAGTTTGGAGGAAATTATCACAGGTAGTGTCTCCCCCTTGCCTAGGAACATGTACTTTAGGTGCTTTGGTAATGATTTCAGCTCCAGTTGGGGTGCCTGCACAATAGATGGAAGGAGCCTTGTGTGAGATAGGGGTAAACTAATGAAAGAATAATTACGGGCAAATTCAAAAGAGTTCAGTTCAGAAGTCAAAGTTTGCAGTTCTGAATTCAGCATAAACTTCTGCTTTGCTCGTTGCAGTTGATCAGGCCCATTGTTAAGTGCAACTCTCAGTGTGTCTTCATCTTCTAGCTCAAAAGTTTTCTGCACTAAGGAATCAATAACATCTATAGAGAAAATAGAATGCGCATCATTAGGGTATCTCATGGCATCATAGATATTAAAATTAATGATCTCACCATCGAATTCCATGGTAAGTGTCCCCTTGTGCACATCGATTTTTGTTCTGGACGTCTTAAGAAAGGGTCTTCCTAGCAAAATTGGGGTCGAGTTGGAAGAGTTATCTTCTTCCGTGTCGATCACATAAAAATTGGCGAGAAAGACCAAATTATTAACTTGGACTAGGACGTCCTCTAAGACTCCCTTTGGGTATGTAGTAGACCAATCAGCAAGTTGTAAGATCACACCCGTTTCTTTTAATGGTCCGAGATTCATTGTTGTATAAATAGAATGGGGCATGACATTTATTGAAGCTCCTAGGTCTAGCATAGCCTTTTCGATCTGGACATTTTCTATCTTACAGGGAATGGTAAACATACCTGGATCCTCGCATTTAGGGGGTGGTCTTTTCTGAAGAATGGCTGAAACATTTTCTCCTATATGGACCTTCTCATCACCTTTCAGCCTTCTCTTAGTAGTGCACAACTCCTTGAGAAATTTGGCATAGCGGGGTACTTGCTTAATTGCATCAATGAGGGGGATGTTTACCTCAACCTTGCAGAAGGTCTCGAGAATGCCCTTGTCTTGCTCCTTCTTCTTGGATCTCGCGAATCAGCTAGGAAAAGGTGGATCGATGACTATGGATTGGGGTGGCTTTTCGCTTGAATCCGTTTGGGGAGATGGTGTCTCCTTTTTGGTTGTATCCTTGGATGCTTCTTGATTGGGTTCATTCAGCTCCTTCCCACTTCTCAATGTGATAGCGCTAGCATTCTGTTTCGGGTTGGTCGTGGTCTGGGAAGGTAGCCTCCCTGATGTTTGGGATTCCATTCGACTCATAGCTGTCGCTAAGTGGCTGACCTGATTCTCTAGGTTTTGGATACTTGTCCTCGTCTCCTATTGAAATTGTTGAGTGTTAGTTGCAAGGGCTTTCACAATTTCATTGAGAGACATACCTGAGTTTGGAGCGGCTGAATATGGTGGAGCCGGCGGCCTGGTTTGATGCTGATGTTGGAAGCCGAAGGCCTTGGTTCCATAGTTCAGGTTGGGATGATCCCTCCATCCTGCATTGTAGGTGTTCGAGTAGGGATCGTATCTCTTTTGTGGGAATCCTCCAACAGCATTAGCTTGTTCATAAAGTTCATCTTGAAGCGTATGGCACATGTTAGTTGGATGTCCCGGAGTTGAGCAAATCCCGCAAGTCTTCATCGTTTGTGTATTACTTGTGGCCATTTGACAGACAAGAGAGGTCAGGCTTGCAATTTTCTGTTATAAGGATGAGATGTTTACCTCGTTAGCATGAGTTGTTGGAGGGTTGAGGCTATAGCCAAATTGTTGAGAGTTGGCTGCCATATTTGAGATCAACTCTCTTGCTTGTGTAGGAGTTTTGTTCACCAACTCTTAGCTTTATCAGCCAATCCTTAGCCTTATCAGCTAGTGAGAAAGGAAAGGCACGCAGTTTGATATGTTCCTCAATAACACCTTGAGGTTTCATGCTTGAGCATACTACATGGAATTCTTTTGGGTGCTTGTGAGGGTCTTCACCTGTAAGTCCATGAAAAGTAGGGAGTAAGTGTATAGGACCTGATTTAAGTTCAAAGGGTACCGCTAGATCTGCATATTCGATGCAGAGAGGTTGTTGGTGTAGATCTGGTGCAGCTAGCTCTCTAAGGGTTCTTTCTTCGTTGTTGGCCATGACTTCTTCTTTAGAGTGGTTGGATGGCTCAACGATTTCTGCAGCCGACATCACTCCGGAAGTGGGGAGTGATGCTGATTGGTTGCGGCGTTGCTTGGCTTCTTTCCTCAAGCGGCGAACTGTGTTCTCGATCTCAGGGTCATAGTGGAGTTCACCTACACGAGAAGAGCGAGGCATAAACCAAACAAAAGGAAATAAACCTACTTAGGACGCCAATCCCCGGCAATGGCGCCAAATTTTTTTTGGTGGGTGCCGAACCCAACCAAAGATAAATATTCTTGCTCTGGGTTAATAATTTGGAGATAGTGATGAGCAAGGTCGTTCTCCACAGGGATTGGGTGATTTATTTCCAAGTAGATGGATTAAGGGGGGTTGTAAAGCTAACGAAAATAAGAAAATAGCAGAAAATAACAGAAAACAAAGATTAAATCGATGGGAGATGGCTTCCGGTTGAAGGGACAAGTTCAGCTTTGATTCGTAGCATTGATCCTTGATGCAAAGATAGATTCCTATGTTTATGAATAAATTGTTTATAGTTACTAACAAGCTCTAACAGCCAGCCTCTACTCTTATTATTCGACAACCAAAACAAGCTCTTTCATTGCTTCCCTTATTAATAGGCAGTCCTAAACAAGCTCTTAGGATTTAACCTATTAATAGCATTAAGAGGGGAGAGACCCAATTCTAGTTAGCGATCTCACAAACTCGGATCGTTTAAACCAGATCATATATTTTCCTAACATAGATCAAAAACTTTTTTTTCAATCAATTTATGTTAGTTGCCACCATGATTGAACCTACCAATCATATACGAAACTGGAGGTTCAATCGGCCATAGATTATTTCCATTGAATGAGCAAGGGGCCCTTCTTGCTTAATCAACAAAAATAATCCTCACAGTTAATTAGCAGAAAACATATGAATACACATAAACAATGAACTAAAATAAAAAACATCAATTAGATCTCACAATAATACAGAATCAAGGCTTCCCTAACCCTTCAACCAGAAAAAAAAACTTACAGACACTTCATGATGAAGGCACAGCTTCTAGATGAGAAAGGGGGGCGAACTCTTGCTTCTTCCTCCTTAGTTGCTGATTTCCCTCTCTGAAGACTGAAGCTCTCTTGGAGGAATTGATGCCTTGGGTGCTGGTCCACCCCCCTTTATATAGATTTGGGGAGAGGGCTGCTCTCCAACTCCCTTAAGGAGATTATCCTCAAACTGGAAAGTCCTAGTCTAATTTGAACTTATCCTATCTAACTCTTATCTCTTATCTATATAGGATTACAATTTGAGAATTTAAATCTGGTAAAACTCTTTTATTGAGATTTCATTCAACTTCTATTCTAATGGGACTCTTGGATCTTGAATTTGATCTGGGCTTCTTTAACAATTCGGGCTTGCTTCAAGACTCTCTGCGAAATGGGCTTCAGCTTGTGAAATTGGCCTTGCTGCGAAATTGTTCTGACATTGGGTCCGAATTCGTCTTCGATGCGGACAGATTCTGCCAAAACTCAAAACATAAAAGTTGTGGGCCTTTTCCTTATCTTTCCAGTGATTCTTGAAATATCCAAATCGGAGTCCGGAATCGAGAGTTAGGCCCATATCACTGATCGGTGCCGAAATTGTACAAAAACATCCGATTAGCCTTGTTTTCTTCCAATCGCTTTCTTGCTTGCCCTGAATCGAAATACAAGAGTAATGAGTCCAATTAGGTACCAATTAAGTGTATAATACTGAATATTGAGGGATAAACATAAGACAAATTTTATTCTTATCACTGATCTCTACTCATCAAGAACAATTTCCTGACGATGGGTGTCCAGGATATAATCAGTCTCCAAGAACTGGGCATTTCGACTGCAGAACACTTTCTACTCACTTGGGTCATAGAAAAGGTAACCTACAAAGCCTTTTGGGTAGCCTACAAATAGGCAATGGCTGGTCTTGGATTCCAACTTGTCTGCACTCGTTCTTTTAACGTGTGCTGGACAACCCCAAATCTTCAAGTGTCTGACACTTGGTTTCTTTTCGGTCCAAAGTTCATATGGAGTGTTCGGAATCGATTTGGTTGGAACCCAAATCAGCACATAAACCGAAGTCTCTAATACAAAACCCCAAAAGGATGTGGGTAACTCTGAGTGTATGAGAAGTGGCCAGACCATATCCAATAAGGTTCTCTTCCTCCTCTCTGAAACACTGTTAAGTTGTGGTGTAGCAGGAGGAGTTAATTATGATACTATCCCATTGTCCTTTAAGTAGTCCCTGAACTCATCAGAGAGATACTCGCCACCTTGATCAGATCGAAGGGCTTTAATTTCTCTCCCCAACTGTTTCTCGACCTCTTGTCTAAACTCTTTGAACTTTTCAAAGGATTCAGACTTGTGTCTTGATGTGTTGCTCATTGTGACACTAGCAAATGCACTAGCCGTTCAAGTAATAAAGTAGAGAGTGATGTATCGTTCCCACGAGGATTTAGGAAACAATTACCAATACTAAATTGAGCACTTCTTATCTGATCAACAAATAAATCAAAACACTAATGAAAGCTAAGAAATCCTAAATTAAAATCTATCTAAATCATTGGCCCAATTGCCTTCAAATCAGGTTAGAAGAGTAAGCGATAAATGTCAATCTCAGAATTCAGCAATCTATCAATTTGGATCATTCGAATGAGTCATGATTGAACCTTGGTTTGGTGAAACCCCAAGGTCATGAACAGCCTCTCTCAAGCACATGTTCATCCTATGCATGAGTGATGGTTCTTCTATCTCTAGCAAGAATCTAATCCCCATGCATGCATTTCTTCAAACACTTCTAAGGCATCAATTCAAATCTGAATTGATCACCAACTGAATTGTGCAAGTTATCTCTAACCTTGCACTCAATTCAGTTCTTGAATAGTAGATCTGAATTCCTAGATTCTCTCTCAAGCACTCTAGGAATTCCAAGCTGTAGATTAATTCGCCCAATCTGAAAATTGCAGATCTGAATTCTCTTTCAAGCAATTCAGATCTTGCAATCTCAGATCTGAGAATTCAGATCTGAGTTTTGAAGGTTAGTTGGCCGAATTGATCTGCAATAACACCCTTGTTCAAGAAACTTCAAGTACAATCCATAATCATTTGAATGAATCAAAAAGAATTAGATTGCTGAACTGAAATTTTACAAGCTGAAATACATCAAGGAAGAATGGAAACAAGGAGAAAGAAGAAAGAACATATAACTAAGAAACTGAATTCAAATCAAAAGAGAATGAAACTACAAATGATTTATTACAAAAGATCTTTGAATCACAAACCCTCAATTCGAACTCACCTTCTTCTTCTAGCTTGCTTGTCTTGAACTTCCTTCAGCCCTTCTTCTTCTTCTTCCTTGCGCCTAGCCTTCTTCTCTTCTCTTCTCTCAAGGTGGCCGAACCTCTAAGAGTGGGAGAGCCTTCCTCTCAAGCAATTGAACAACTTTCTCCCCTCCTAGAGGCCTCCTTATATAGTTTTTCAAGGGGGCTCTTGCCCCTTCTTGAAGCCTCTAGAATGGGGTGTATTACACCCCTCATGAACCTTCTAGAGTGCTCCCTCCTTCTCTTCAAGAAACTCTTAGAAGTTGCCGCCCCTAGCTCCCTTTGGGCTGCTATTTGGGCTACAACTTAGCTTGCTTTTGAGCTCAAATGGGCTACACTCTAGGCTGTTATTTGGGCTAAAAATGGGCTGGGCCAAAATTTCCTTCTTGCTAGGCTTCTTCCCTTGGATTTTCCAAAGAGTTTCACTTGCTCTTCTTGGGCCGAATGAAATTCTCTTGCTCTCATGGCTGGGCAGGGCTGAACTTGATAAATTTTGGGTTTTCTTTTCTTGCTTTTGCCTTCTTTTTGTTGATTTGGCTCCCCCTGAAATCTTTCTTGCAATCAAGTTAAAATAGGGCAAAATTTAATTAAACCATCATAAAATTTCATGCAAAAACCTCATAAAATATAGATAAATTGTAGGTTCATCATGTCTCATTAGGTACACGTAATCATATCGTGAGAAATCATCTGTGAAGGTGATGAAATACACATGTTGATTCCGTGTCCTAACACTCAGGGGATCACATACATCACTATGTATTAGGTCAAGTGTGCCTGTACATCTTTCAGGCTTCCCGTCAAATGGCCGTTTCGTCATCTTGCCTTGTAGGCAAGGCTCACAGGTGGGAAGATCTTCTATAGTTAGAAAATCCAAAGGACCATCCTTTACCAACCTTGTGATTCAGTCAACACCGATGTGGCCAAGTCGGTAATGCCACAGACACGTGGGATTAACTGTATCACAGGCTCTCTTCTTGGGGATTTCAACCGACATAGTTTCGGTTATGTTAGTTTGTAGAGAAGGATGTAGAATATAGAGACCGTTCTCCAGTTCCCCATATGCGATGAATCTGTTATTTCTTTTAATAGTAATCATATTACTAAAGAAGACAGAATTACCATCTGCACACAGTTTAGAAACATAAATCAAATTTCTTCTTAAGTTTTGTAAATAAAGACAATCTTTGAGTATAATTTTTCTTTCTGTAAAAATTAACTCCATGGTTCCTATTGTCGTAGCTGCAACAGTTGCAGTAGTCCTCAAGTAGAGAGTGACTTCTCCTTCACTCAGCCTTCTGTTTACCTTGAACCCCTGTAGTGAGTTACACGCATGAGTTGAAGCCCCGGAGTCAATACACCAGGATGCAGAAGCTACCAATAAATTGGTTTCTATAACACAAGTTTCGAACTTACCTTTCTTGGATTCCAGGTAGACAGGACAATTCCATTTCTAGTGGCTAGTCTTTTTGCAGAAGTGACATGCAACAGTGACATGTAACCCATCATCCGAAGACAATGGTCGTGAACTTGTTGGCCCTTGGACATTTGAGTGGTCATGAACTGCTTCAAGACCTTTTGCTGAGTATAATGATTCTGCTCTTCATACATCATCCTTAGGCTGTCCAATATGTCCTTGGCAAGTTTGATCTGATCGAACTGCCTCTGTATTGGGTTGTCCAAAGAGGCGATGATGTTACACCGGGCTAGGGGGTTTTTCTCCTCCCATTCCTGATAGTCTCTCCTTCGGGCCTCAGAAGCCCTGTCTCCCGGATTCTCCAGGGCAGGATTCATTGCCACTTTGTCCAGCTTTTCTGAAGCTAGTACCAGCATAAGGTTCTTGTACCAGTCGGCGTAGTTTGGGCCCTTAAGATTGTTGTCATCAAGAAGCTTAACAAAAGATCCGTTTGTCATTTTCTGATAAAAGAGCAAACATCAGTCCACAACCTAATTTGATTCATGTTCATTTCATAGATATGGATTTTAATCTACGATCCATTTCCATTTATTCATCTATGAGATTTCCCTCCTTTCTCAGTGACAGAGACTACGGGTTGTCTCTAGAAATGAGGGAAATCACATAGGGTGCATGGAAACAACTGTTTCAGCTGCATAACCCCACCACCTTTCTGTGAATGATCATATCCACTCATCATATGAGTTTTCCCTTTGGCCTCTGTCAGACAAGGTTCAGAGCCATTTTCAGGTAAACCTTTCTGTCCAGTGAGTGCTTACCCATCATATTCGTGAACGCCAAGGTACCATGAGAGAGTTCCCATTTTCTGGTGAAGCCCCTCCCACATCAGTCTATGATGCCCCTATCATCTTATGAAACACTCAGACAAGCCCAATAGCAAATGGATAGCCCATTTTTTGGTGCGTTTCCTCATTACTGAAGGACCCATCCTCATGCTAACGATGGACGGCCTTTAGAGAGTTCATCATATGAATCTCCCTATCACTTGCACTCATATTAGCTGGAGGGAACAAATAATTACGCCCTAGTTTGTTTTAGGTCAAACCAAAGTTGCTCCCACTGACTTTCATAAAGCCAGATTTCGGTGGGCCTTAAATTGGCTAGGGTTCCGCACGTAACCTCTTGATGAGGTTGTTAGACAGTTTTGTGTGCCCTTAGATTCAATCAAATTGATGTACTTTATGAGTTTATTGTAAATGAATAAAAGTGCATATTTGATTCATGTTCCCTTGGTATGTTTCTAAGTAATACCCTTAAAGTGGACACTTATTGAGACTCGTGTTAGTTTAGAATGTTCACAGCCAGTGGGTCGGTCTGGGGAGACCTATCCTGACAAGGGTGACACTGTGGTGCCACCAAGTCGGTTGGGGTGGCTTGTCTCAGCTACCGGGGTGAGACCCTAGGCACATACAGTGTGGGATTAATTGAATCTTTGAACTGGACCAGATTTCCAGTATTACCCTGGACTTTGGAAATTGATGGGCAAAACCGGAAAGTTACACCCGACCCCTAGACTTGATTATGATACTGCACTAGGTGTCGGATCGGGGTGTCTTTGATGTACCAATCAGTGAGATCCTTACCAGGGTTCATAACTTGGGTATGTTGGGACAATCCGAGAATTCATTTGAGTGGGTGATCATAGTAACAGGATCAACCCCTTTGTCGGACAAAGGTAATGATCGGGGATGCACTCTCACTGTTGGAAACCAAGACTGTCGGCAACCGATTTCAACCGTTGAGATTTGTTTTGCAAAGTATATTTTATATGAGATATAAAATTATATATATTATGGTTTCTAAAATGTTTGCAAAAAGGTTTTAATTCTCGGGATCCATATAAGTAGAGAGTGCAACACTGTTCCTTGCAGCCGAGGGAGAGGTCCTCTCTTGTCGGGCAGTGGATGATCATTAAGGGCTGAGAGGTTCAGTGTAAGACCATTGAGGATAATACCTGATGGGCTAATCTTGCATCTGCCCACAGTCCCTGGGTGTTACAAGGTGGCTTGGCCCAGGGACCACTTAGGGTAAGTGTTGGGCCCATAGAGCTCATTCGATGGGTTTCAGGGGGTGCATTGTCTTTAACAATGTATTCAACCAGGCCTTGTAACAAAGGATGGGCCGAACCCATGTGGTTGATGTGTAGATCAATGCTTGGGTCCCACGCCATACAAGGATGCCCAACTGGGCAGCAGTTAGGAAGGTTAAGTGAGCACATAAGCTTAATGGGCCTAAAGCCCATTTCGAATTGGGCTATTTATTTAGTTAATTAAAGGGGTGAATTCTGAGATGGGTTAGCAGATAGGATAGGGTCTTAATCCAATACACTCAGAGAGTGTAGATCTGAATGTGATTCAGATCTAGAAACCTCCTAATGGGATTAGGAGAAAGCTGATCTAATCTGCAGATAAGATAAGGGTTTATTCTTATCACTAGAAGAGAAGGCTGATCCAAATATGATTTTGATAAGTGATGAACTTACAATTTATCTATAATTTTTGAGGACTTTAGCATGGATTTTTATGTCGGTTTTATTAAATTTTGCCTTAATTTAGCTTAATGCTAAGAATAAGTTCAGGGATAATCAATCCAAGAAAAGGAAGGAAAAAAGCAAGAAAAGAATGTTCAAAAAGACCAATTTCAGTCCAGCCCGGTCATGGAAGCAAGAGAGAGCACTTCGGCTCAAAAAGAGCAAGTGAATTCCTTGAGAAAACCCAAGAAAATAAAGCCTAGCTATGAGGAGAATTCGGCCCAGCAAGGAAGGCCCATTTTTAGCCCAAATAACAGCCTAGAGTGTAGCCCACATGAGCTCAAAAGCAAGCTAAGTTGTAGCCCAAATAGCAGCCCAAAGGGAGCTAGGGGCGGCAACTTCTAGGAGTTTCTTGAAGAGAAGGAGGGAGCACTCTAGAAGGTTCATGAGGGGTGTAATACCCCCCATTCTAGAGGCTTCAAGAAGGGGCAAGAGCCCCCTTGAAAAACTATATAAGGAGGCCTCTAGGAGGGGAGAAAGTTGTTCAATGGCTTGAGATGAAGGCTCTCCCACTCTTAGAGGTTCGGCCACCTTGAGAGAAGAGAAGAGAAGAAGGCTAGACGCAAGGAAGAAGAAGAAGAAGGGCTGAAGGAAGTTCAAGACAAGCAAGCTAGAAGAAGAAGGTGAGTTCGAATTGAGAGTTTGTGATTCAAAGATCTTCTGTAATAAATCATTTGTAGTTTCATTCTCTTTTGATTTGAATTCAGTTTCTTAGTTATATGTTCTTTCTTCTTTCTCCTTGTTTCCATTCTTCCTTGATGTATTTCAGCTTGTAAAATTTCAGTTCAGCAATCTAATTCTTTTTGATTCATTCAAATGGTCATGCATTGTATTTGAAGTTTCTTGAATAAGGGTGTGATTGTAGATTAATTCGGCCAACTAACCTTCAAAACTCAGATCTGAATTCTCAGATCTGAGATTGCAAGATCTGAATTGCTTGAAAGAGAATTCAGATCTGCAATTTTCAGATTGGGCGAATTAATCTACAGCTTGGAATTCCTAGAGTGCTTGAGAGAGACTCTAGGAATTCAGATCTACTATTCAAGAACTGAATTGAGTGCAAGGTTAGAGATAACTTGCACAATTCAGTTGGTGATCAATTCAGATTTGAATTGATGCCTTAGAAGTGTTTGAAGAAATGCATGCATGAGGATTAGATTCTTGCTAGAGATAGAAGAACCGTCACTCATGCATAGGATGAACATGCACTTGAGAGAGGCTGTTCATGACCTTGGGGTTTCACCAAACCAAGGCTCAATCATGATTCATTCGAATGATCCAAATTGATAGATTGCTGAATTCTGAGATTGACATTTACTGCTTACTCTTCTAACCTGAATTGAAGGCAATTGGACCAATGATTTAGATAGATTTTAATTTAGGATTTCTTAGCTTTCATTAGAGTTTTGATTTATTTGTTGATCAGATAAGAAATGTTCAATTTAGTATTGGTAATTGTTTCCTAAATCCTCGTGGGAACGATACTTCACTCACTACTTTATTACTTGAACGGCTAGTGCACTTGCTAGTGTCACAATGAGCCACACATCAAGTTTTTGGCGCCGTTGCCGGGGAATTAGAGAAACAATATTAGGAAACATTGAGCATTCTTAATCTGGTATCATTCAGCATTGCATTCATAGTTGGTTTAACTTTCTTAACTTTACATTTTAGTTTTGAATGCAACTGCTGTACTACTGTAGTTATGTTTCTTCTTTCTTAAGTAGATTAATTTCTTTTTTTTGGTTTCAGTTTCATTTTAATAAAGGCATATTTGATTTCTATTCAATCTTGATGTTGTTCCCTTCAAAAAGAAAAAAAAAAAAAAATTCACATAAACATGAGTGTTGCAGATCTGAGTTGCATTCGGCACTCAGATCAGCAGATTTCAGATCTGCAGCACTCAGCCGAAAAGAGTTGCTTGTGTTTCAGATTTTATTATTCTTTTCTTTCATTACAAAAAAAAAAAAAAACAAATGAAAAAAAAAAGGGGGAGATCTTTTGAACAACCAGAGGAGCAATTGAGAATTCGGATCAGAACTCAGATCTGAGTTCAGATCTGAATTCTGCTATTGCAGATCTGCAACAGTTCAGATCTGAGTTCCTCTGAACTCAGACCTGAACTGATGAAATTTTGAGGGGAATTGGGTGTCATCACCACCCCAATTCACCCTAGGGCACTTCTGCTATTCCCCAAAAACAATTTGGTAGCAATAACTGAAGGTAAGGCAATTGAGAATTCAGATCCAAACTCAGACTTGAGTTCAGATCTGAATTCTGCTGTTACAGATCTACTCAGTTCAGATCTGAATTCCTCTGAACTCAGATCTGAACCGATGCAAGTTTGAGGTGAATTGGGTGCCATCACTACCCCAATCCACCCTATGATACATCCAACCTGCCTCAAGGGTGAATGGATAGCAAAGAATGAGAGAAATTCAAATCTGAAATGCAGTTGATATGATGTGAGGACTGAACTGATACAGAGCATACTATGAATTCTGGGTGGACTGAATTCTTGGCTTTACCCACTTGTACCCAATCTAAATTTGCTGAGGATGTGTGTTTGGATTGAATAATTGTGATGCCTCACATATTCAATAAAAGCAGCAGTGCATTCCACTAGCATTCAGAGCTGTAGCAGGGCTGCTACAGTACAGCAATTAGCATGAAACTCCACTGCTGATCTAGTTAGCTCTCTTTCCCATTGATGATCTATTTCATATTTGATTGCTGATTTAGTGTGGCTGGTAGATGTAGTTCTTTAGATGTAGTTCTTCAGCATTGCATTCATAGTTGGTTTAATTTGCTTAATTTTTCATTTTTGCTTTGAATGCAACTACTGTATTACTGTAGTTATGCTTCTTTTCTCTTTAGTAGATTACTTTATTTTCCTTGTTTCAGTTTAATTTTAATAAAAGGAGACCCGTTTTTCTTTCTATCTTGAAGTTATTACCCTCTAAAAGAAAAAAATCACAAAATCATGAGTGTTGCAGATCTGAGTTGCATTCGGCACTCAGATCTGCTATAGCAGAACTGCAGCACTCAACCGAAAAAAAAAAAAAATTTTAAATGAGTTCAGATCTGAATTGCATTCATCAATCAGACCTGCACTCATCCAAAAAGATTTTGGTTGCATTGCTGTATTTTGTTTTAGATTTATAAAAAAAAAAAGAAAAAAATAGATAAAGAAAATAAAAAGAAAACAATGAAAAAATAGCATGTGAGTTTTCAAATCTGAAACTCAGATTTGAAGTTCAGATCTGAGTTCAGCCGGTTGCAGGACTGCATTCTGCTAGGTTCAGATTTGAGTTCATCTGAACTCAGACCTGAACCCACTCTATTTTGATGTGAATTCGGGTAGTGACAGCACCCAATTCACAATTTAATGCATCAGACTTGCCTCATTGATGAAAATTTAAGCCATGAATGGTAAAATCGGATCTGAAGTGCATGAGAATTTGAGGCAGTATAAGTACATGATCTGAAATTTTTGTGAACTTGATGTTTTGTTATCTTTTAAATCACTTGCACCCGATCTGAATTGGCTGTGGATTGATGTTTGGATTGGATTAGGACTGATGTTTGTGAGGCCTGAAAAGTCCAAAAAGAGCTTCATATTTTTGATGTAATGGTATTCAGATCTAAATCAAGGCTGCTTTCATTATAAAATTGCAGATCTGATTTCAGGTCTGA
This sequence comes from Nelumbo lutea, assembly GCF_056320005.1. Lineage (NCBI taxonomy): Eukaryota > Viridiplantae > Streptophyta > Magnoliopsida > Proteales > Nelumbonaceae > Nelumbo > Nelumbo lutea. The sequence continues at coordinate 113,812,188 of NC_142684.1, forward strand.
GGCATACAAGACATTTAAGTTGGGACTTGAAAGAGAAGTCTTAAGCTCTTGGGATCAAACTTATTTCAGACCTAACTGCAACAGATTTTAGACCTACTTATTGATATTAGGTTTGGAGTTTTTGTAAGTGACTGTTCTCAAAAGTCAAGTTCTAACCAAAAAAAAAAAAAAAAAAAAAATCAAATAACTTTGGTAGTGTGCTGATTTCAAGAACTCTTAGACTTCTAGGCTAGTTTCAATCTTGTAAATCACTTGTTTATCACTTGCATATCAGATTCCAAGAGATATTTATATTGGCTTTTGATCTTGTTTTTTTTTTTTAATTTATTTATTTATTTATTTTGTTAGATAGAATTCAAACTTCTTGGCCTTGTAAGTTTCTGTTGTGTATTACAGACTGGTTAAATTATTTACATTGTTTGGAATTTTGTATAGTAGTCTTTTTATTATTTGGTTTAAATTATTTTTAGTTAGAACAAAGCTCTTGATCTCTCTTGCAAGTAAATTCTAGCAGAAGAGGCTCCCACCAAAAGAACTCTTGCATATCTGGAAATTAATCTTCAGGAAGTCCTCTATACACCCTTCTCTTTACTTGGAATTTCTCTTGTTGGTTTTATTGTCACTCCCTAACACTAGGAACATTGAGGACAATGTTCATCTTAAGTGTGGGGGAGTGAGCCTGAGACTAGGGTATGGGGGCTGAAACCATGCACCTCATTCACCCCAACACACATATGCAGGCAATGACATCACCAAAAAAAAAAAAAGACTGGAACCCCTCAAGTTCATTACTATTTATTTGAAGATTTTTAAGAAGGAATTCAATGAGTTGAGGGAGACTGATGTACTTGTTAAGTTTTTATTCTTGTGAATGACCCAATTTGATATATGCATGAGAAAAGGGGAGCTGAATATGCTTTTTAGCATGACTAGCCCTAACTATCTTCATGTGTATGGAAGCCCTTGATTTTATGGTTAATGGTCAAGAGAGCTAGTGCACATCTGAAGTGCTAATTCTTGAGGTTCAATAATTGCAAAGAAGGACAAAAGCCCAAATTGACTCCGCTATTTTGAGTTGAATAGTAAAACTAGCAGCTCAGAACATGAGTCCTACCTCAAGTAAGTTACCAGTGTGAGATGGAGCATAAGATGCACTCACACCATAAAAAAAAAAAAAAAAAAAAAAAAAAAAAAAAAAAAGAGAGAGACAAGTGTGTGAGATGGAGCATAAAATGCACTCACACCGAAAAAAAAAAAAAAAAAAAAAAAAGAAAAGGGTGAGATGGAGCATAAGATGCACTCACCCTTAGAAATAAGTAATTGTGGTGACAACCGAGGTTCAAAGGGGCACTCTAAAGTTGAACTCTCATTGAGATTTAGTTACAGATGTGAAACTTAGTGAAATTTGATTATTAACCTTGATAATTAAGGAGCTGATTTATATATGAATTAGGAGTGAAGGCTAGACTATGATGAAATTCATATTCTCCTTTCCTCGGATCTGATACATATCTTAAATGGTAATTTACAAGAATAAGAGTTGAGCACTTACAAAAGTTCCCCGACTACTCAATGCATTTCTATCTTAAAAAGTTCACCAGGTAAATGGTGAGAACAGAAGGGGGGAATGTTAAGTTTATGGCTGATGTCTTTGCTTGAGGACAAGCAAAAGCTTAAGTGTGGGGGTATTTGATGAACTTACAATTTATCTATAATTTTTGAGGACTTTAGCATGGATTTTTATGCCGGTTTTATTAAATTTTGCCTTAATTTAGCTTAATGCTAAGAATAAGTTCAGGGATAATCAATCCAAGAAAAGGAAGGAAAAAAGCAAGAAAAGAATGTTCAAAAAGACCAATTTCAGTCCAGCCCGGTCATGGAAGCAAGAGAGAGCACTTCGGCCCAAAAAGAGCAAGTGAATTCCTTGAGAAAACCCAAGAAAATAAAGCCTAGCTATGAGGAGAATTCGGCCCAGCAAGGAAGGCCCATTTTTAGCCCAAATAACAGCCTAGAGTGTAGCCCACATGAGCTCAAAAGCAAGCTAAGTTGTAGCCCAAATAGCAGCCCAAAGGGAGCTAGGGGCGGCAACTTCTAGGAGTTTCTTGAAGAGAAGGAGGGTGCACTCTAGAAGGTTCATGAGGGGTGTAATACACCCCATTCTAGAGGCTTCAAGAAGGGGCAAGAGCCCCCTTGAAAAACTATATAAGGAGGCCTCTAGGAGGGGAGAAAGTTGTTCAATGGCTTGAGATGAAGGCTCTCCCACTCTTATAGGTTCGGCCACCTTGAGAGAAGAGAAGAGAAGAAGGCTAGGCGCAAGGAAGAAGAAGAAGAAGGGCTGAAGGAAGTTCAAGACAAGCAAGCTAGAAGAAGAAGGTGAGTTCGAATTGAGAGTTTGTGATTCAAAGATCTTCTGTAATAAATCATTTGTAGTTTCATTCTCTTTTGATTTGAATTCAGTTTCTTAGTTATATGTTCTTTCTTCTTTCTCGTTGTTTCCATTCTTCCTTGATGTATTTCATCTTGTAAAATTTCAGTTCAGCAATCTAATTCTTTTTGATTCATTCAAATGGTCATGCATTGTATTTGAAGTTTCTTGAATAAGGGTGTGATTGTAGATTAATTCGGCCAACTAACCTTCAAAACTCAGATCTGAATTCTCAGATCTGAGATTGCAAGATCTGAATTGCTTGAAAGAGAATTCAGATCTGCAATTTCCAGATTGGGCGAATTAATCTACAGCTTGGAATTCCTAGAGTGCTTGAGAGAGACTCTAGGAATTCAGATCTACTATTCAAGAACTGAATTGAGTGCAAGGTTAGAGATAACTTGCACAATTCAGTTGGTGATCAATTCAGATTTGAATTGATGCCTTAGAAGTGTTTGAAGAAATGCATGCATGAGGATTAGATTCTTGCTAGAGATAGAAGAACCGTTACTCATGCATAGGATGAACATGCACTTGAGAGAGGCTGTTCATGACCTTGGGGTTTCACCAAACCAAGGCTCAATCATGATTCATTCGAATGATCCAAATTGATAGATTGCTGAATTCTGAGATTGACATTTACTGCTTACTCTTCTAACCTGAATTGAAGGCAATTGGACCAATGATTTAGATAGATTTTAATTTAGGATTTCTTAGCTTTCATTAGAGTTTTGATTTATTTGTTGATCAGATAAGAAATGTTCAATTTAGTATTGGTAATTGTTTCCTAAATCCTCGTGGGAACGATACTTCACTCACTACTTTATTACTTGAACGGCTAGTGCACTTGCTAGTGTCACAATGAGCCACACATCAATAAGCAGCTCCTAATGGGATTAGAAGCTGATCTTTTAAGTTAACAAAAGAAGGAAGGGTTGGCATCCTTTAGGAGATATACATCAGATCCTCTTTAGTGCCAAAATCAAGAAGAGAGAATTCTGCACGCTGTGAATACTCTCTTGCCGCCTCCCTGTTCTTGCTGCCCTGTTTGCCAGTTCGATCTCCAGTTGTGGGAGAAGTCAAGATTGGATTTTGACATCAGTTCTTTGAGAAAGGATTGAAAAGGAAGTTGTGCTCACGTACCATTCTACTGATTCTTGCGAAAGACAGAGTTCTTGGGGAAGAACACTACTGATTCTGCTCCATCCTGCACTGCGCCATCTTCAGTGGGAGCAGTCTTTGGATCCTTCCTTGGGCGTGAACACCTTCGTTGGGAGATATTACTTCTCTGTATCAGGTATAATTCTCTCCTATTCCTTTTGGTTCCGATCTGGCTCAGTTTAAGGTTCAAGAATGATCCTTGAAAATATGATTTTTTAAATAGGGAATGTGATTCCTAGTTGAAGGGAGAGAAAAATTTTTGAAATTCTCCCCCTTATTCCGCAATATTTGGGCGTCCATGGGATGGATCTCTCATCCCTTCGGTGGTATCAGAGCCATGGTTCAAATCTTGAACCATTCTGTTTCAGATCTGAACCTACGCAATTAGGGAGAAGGCATTCTACCCAATTTGCACAGATATGGTTTTTTGGGAAATTTGTTCCCAAAACAGATGGGCAAATAATTTGAAATTATTTTTAAATAAATCTGATTATTTTTTAGAATTCTTCTTTATAATTTTCATGATTTATGGGCTATTCGTACAAGAGGAGATCGAATTCTTGGTTTGTGCAGGGAACCTACGATTTTGTAGTTCTTGAATTATTTTTGCGTCTGTAAATAATTTTTTTTTTTTTATTTTCTAGAATCAATGTATAGGTATTCAATCTGATGTAATTATTAATAGAAATAGGATTTCTATTTATTTTTATTTTGGATCGAAGATGGTGGCGAAGAAAAGGAGATTACGTAGAGAAGGAGTTTTCGCAGATGAGAGAAACGCTATCTGCGATTTGTAGTTTGTGAAACTGCATTCTGTGATCTAACCTCTGTTTTATAGGAATGATTGTGCGAACAGCCCTGATTGACTGATTCTTGTTTTTCCTTTTATCAGTATTTAATTTCAGATTTTTTTCTTGAATTAAGGATTTAATTAAAAATCAAACCCTAGACCCATTCGAACCGAGATTGATTCAAACTGTTTGGAACAATTTTACGGTTTAATCAAGGCTGAAAGTCAGCCCTAATTTCCCACTAATGGGCCTAAGGATTGATATTTAATTAAATGGTTAATTCGGCCCAGTCTGTAAAGGCCCAGTTTTAAATAGTTAAAACTGCAAAAGCCCATTTTAAAGGATAAAGCTATATGGGCCGAACTGGGTAACCCTAATTCAGTTCATATACCTAGATAATATTAATGGTTAATATTATGGAATTTTCACGGGCTTCCAATGGGCCTTATAGATAATTAATTGATTGGATCAATTTATCCCTGCATGAGATGTATGGATGTGTGATGTGCTGCGTACATGGACCATAAGTACTTGGCCCATGCTCATTCGACAGTGGCTCTTGCGCACACCATGGATGAATGCACATCATTGCCATGGTGTCCCTTTTGGTCATTGGATGACTTCTCTCAGTGGTGGGCCCCACACCTCATCATGAGGTTACGTGCGGGACCCTAGCCGATTCAAAGCCCACCGAAATCTGGCTTTATAAAAGTCAGTGGGAGCCACTTTGGTTTGACCTAAATCAAACTAGGGTGTAATTTTGTTCCCTCCAGCTAATATGAGTGAATGTGATAGGGAAATTCATATAATGAACTCTCTAAAGGCCTTCCATCATTACCATGAGGATGGGTCCTTCAGTAATGAGGAAACGCACCAGAAATGGGCTATCCATTTGCTGTTGGACTTGTTTGAGTGTTTCCTAAGATGATAGGGGCGTCATAGACCGATGTGGGAGGGGCTTCACCAGAAAATGGGAACTCTCTCACGGTACCTTGGCGTTCACGAATATGATGTGTAAGCACTCACTAGACAAAAAGGTTTACCTAAAAACAACTCTGAACCTTGTCTGACAGATGCTAAAGGGAAAACACATATGATGAGTGGATATGATCCTTCACAGAAAGGTGGTGGGGTTATGCAGCTGAAACAGTTGGCTCCATGCACCCTATGTGATTTTCGACATTTCCAGAGACAACCCGTAGTCTCCGTCACTGAGAAAGGAGGGAAATCTCAAAGTCGAATAAATGGAAATGGATCATAGATTAAAATCCATATCTATGAAATGAACATGAATCAAATTAGGTTGTGGACTGATGTTTTTTCTTTTATCAGAAAATGGCAAACAGATCTTTTGCAAAATTGCTTGATGACAACAAGTTGAAGGGCCGAAACTATGCTGACTGGTACAGGAACCTTATTCTGGTCCTAGCTTCTAAAAAGCTGGACAAAGTGGCAAAGAATCCTGCTTCGGAGCGTCCGGGTGATAGTGCTTCTGAGGCCTGAAGTAAAGACTATCAAGAATGGGAGTAGAAAAACTCCCTTGCCCGGTGTTACATCATTGCCTCCTTGGACAAAAGACATATTGGATAGTCTTAGGACAATGTATGAAGAGCAGAATCATTCTACTCGACAAAAGGTCTTGAAACAATTCATGACCGCACAAATGTCCAAGGGTCAACAAGTTCACGACCATTGTCTTCGGATGATGGGATACATCAATGAACTGGAGGCTCTTGGATCTGGGCTGGACCTTGCAACCCAGATAGATGCTATCCTTAACTCTTTGCCTCCTTCCTTTAATCCATTCATCATGAACTATAACATGAACAAGCTGAATGTCAGCTTACAAGAGCTCAGCAATATGTTGCAAAGAGCTGAAGAACTGATTAGAGAGGATGAGCCTGTAGCCATGCTTGTTGAAGCTGGCAAGACAAGCAAGAGAAAGAGGAAGGCAAAGAAGCCTCAGAAGAAAGCCACTAAGAGCAAGAAGCAGAAGAAAGACAAAGCATCGGATGCCTGTCACTTCTGCAAGAAGACCGACCACTGGAAAAGGAACTGTCCTGCCTACCTGGAATCCAAGAAAGGTAACTTCGAAACTTGTGTTATAGAAACTAGTTTGTTGGTAGCTTCTGCGTCCAGGTGTATTGACTCCGGGGCTTCAACTCATGCTTGTAACTCACTGCAGGGGTTCAAGGTAAGCAGAAGGCTGAGTGAAGGAGAAGTCACACTCTACTTGGGGACTACTGCAACTGTTGCAGTCGCGACCATAGGAATCATGGTGTTAATTTTTAGAGAAGGAACAATTGTACTGAAAGACTGTCTTTATGTGCAAAATTTAAGGAGAAATTTGATTTCTGTTTCAAAACTGTGTGCAGATGGTTATTCTGTCTTCTTTAGTAATACGATTACTATTTAAAAAAATTACAGATTCATCGCATACGGGGAACTATAGAATGGTCTCTATGTTCTACATCCTTCTCTAGAAACTAACATAACCGAAACTACGTTGGCTGAAATCCCCAAGAAGAGAGCTCATGATATAGTTAATCCCATGTGTCTGTGGCATTATCGACTTGGCCACATCGGTGTTGACCGAATCACAAGGTTAGTAAATGATTGTCCTTTTGATTTTCTAACTGTAGAAGATCTTCCCACTTGTGAGCCTTGCCTACAAGGCAAGATGATGAAACGACCATTTAAAGGTAAGCCTGAAAGATGTACAGGCACACTTGACCTAATACATACTGATGCATGTGGTCCCCTGAGTGTTAGGACACGAAATCAACACGTGTATTTCATCACCTTCACAGATGATTTTTCACGATACAGTTATGTGTACTTAATGAGACACAAGTCTGAATCCTTTGAAAAGTTCAAAGAGTTTAGACAAGAGGTCGAGAAACAGTTAGGGATAGAAATTAAGGCCCTTCGATCAGATCGAGGTGGCGAGTATCTCTCTGACGAATTCAGGGACTACTTCAAGGACAATGGGATAGTGTCACAATTAGCTCCTCCTGCTACACCACAACTTAACGGTGTTTTGGAGAGGAGGAATAGGACCTTATTGGATAAGGTCCAGTCGCTTCTCGTACACTCAGAGTTACCCACATCCTTTTGGGGTTACGCATTAGAGACTGCGATTTATGTGCTGAATCGGGTTCCAACCAAATCGGTTCCGAATACTCCATACGAACTTTGGATCGGAAAGAAACCAAGTGTCAGACACTTGAAAATTTTGGGTTGTCCAACACACCTTAAAGGAACGAGTGTAGACAAGTTGGAATCCAAGACCAGCCGTTGCCTATTTGTAGGCTACCCAAAAGGCTCTGTAGGTTACCTATTCTATGACCCAAGTGATCAGAAAGTGTTCTGCAATCGTAATGCACAATTCTTGGAAACCGACTATATCCTGGACACCCATCGTCAGGAAGTTGTTCTTGATGAGGAGAGCTCAGGAGCAGTGGGAGATGTCCCACAAGTTCCAGGTAGTGACCAACCTAGAAGATCCACTCAGGTATCCAGGCCACCAGTCCGTTATGGTTATGACCAGGATAGTTACCTGATGGAAACCTTGACTAGTGAGGAGGATCCCATGACTTACACGGAAGCTATGTTGGACATACATTCCCAGAAATGGGTGGAGGCCATGAGAGCAGAGATGGACTCAATGGAGACCAATGGAGTCTGGACTCTAGTAGATCTGCCCTCCGAGGTAAAAGCAATCGGTTGCAAATGGATTTACAAGAGGAAGAAGGGCCCCGATGGTAAGGTTGAGACCTTCAAGGCTCGTCTGGTGGCGAAAGGATACACTCAGAAAGAGGGCATCGATTATGAGGAAACCTTTTCGCCTATGGCCATGCTTAAATCCATTAGGATCCTGCTAGCTGTAGCAACATACCATGATTATGAGATTTGGCAAATGGATGTCAAAACTACATTCCTGAATGGAGATCTTACTGAAGATATCTATATGCAGCAGCCGTAAGGCTTCATTGCTGCAGGTCAGGAAAACATGGTATGTAAACTTAATAAATCCATTTATGGACTTAAGCAAGCTTCTAGAAGTTGGAACATCCATTTTGACTCTGCCGTCAAATCGTTTGACTTCGAGCAAAATCTGAATGAACCTTGTGTCTACAGGAAGTACAGTGGAGATAAGGTTACCTTCTTGGTTCTGTATGTAGATGACATTCTACTCATTGGGAATGATGTAGGTATGTTAACTACGGTGAAAGTATGGTTATCACAGCAATTCTCCATGAAAGATCTTGGAGAAGCCTCCTATATACTGGATCTTCGACTCTATAGAGATAGATCGAAGAGGATAATAGGATTATCCCAATCTGCCTAATTGACAAAATAGACAAAAGATACAGCATGGAAAACTCCAAGAAAGGAAATGTTCCTTTTAGGCACGGAGTCACTCTCTCCAAGAAGATGTCTCCCAAGACTTCTGAGGAGATTGATGGCATGAAAGACGTTCCCTATACCTCTGCCGTAGGGAGCATCATGTATGCCATGCTGTGCACTCGTCCTGACATAGCTCAGACAATGAGTGTAGTAAGCAGATTTCAGGCCAACCCATGGCAGGAGCATTGGACTACTGTGAAAAACATACTTAAGTACCATCGAAGGACAAAAGAGTTTTGTCTGGTATTCGACGGTAGCTCACTACACATCTAAGGGTATACAGATGCCAATTTCCAGTCAGACCCAGATGATAGAAAGTCTACATCTAGATATGTTTTCACGATAGAATTGTGTATTGTTTTCTGAGTGTCAGCAAACGGAGAATGTGGTAGACTCATTCCATTGTTGTAGGACAACATTGGACCTATGGGAGGATGATAGTAAGAGGTAGCATCAACGGAGAATGTGGTAGACCCATTGACTAAGCCACTGACACAGAAAGTGTTTATGAAACACGTGGAAAGTATGGGACTGTGGCTAGTACCTGATTGGACCTAAGTGCAAATGGGAGCTGTTAGACGGTTTTGTATGCCCTTAGCTTCAATCAAATTGATGTACTTTATGAGTTTATTGTAAATGAATAAAAGTGCATATTTGATTCATGTTCCTTTGGTATGTTTCTGTGTAATACCTTTAAACTGGACACTTATTGAGACTCGTGTTAGTTTAGAATGTTCACAGCCATTGGGTCGGTCTAGGGAGACCTATCCTGACAAGGGTGACACTGTGGTGCCACCAAGTCGGTTAGGGTGGCTTGTCTAAGCTACCAGGGTGAGACCCTAGGCACATATAGTGTGGGATTAATTGAATATTTGAACTGGACCAGATTTTCAGTATTGCCCTGGACCTAGGAGATTGATGGGCAAAACCGGAAAGTTACAGCCGACCCCTAGACTCGATTATGATACTGCACTAGGTGTCAGATCGGGGTGTCTTTGATGTACCAATCAGTGAGATCCTTAGCGAGGGTCAAAACCTGGGTATGTTGGGACAATTCGAGAATTCATCTGAGTGGGTGATCATAGTGACAGGATCAGCCCCTTTATCGGACAAAGGTAATGATCGGGGATTAACTTTCACTGCTGGAAACTAAGACTGCCGGTAACCGATTTCAACCATTGAGATTTGTTTTGCAAAGTATATTTTATATGAGATATAAAAGTATATATATTATGGTTTCTAAAATGTTTGCAAAAAGGTTTTAATTCCTGGGATCCATATAAGTAGAGAGTGCAACACTGTTCCTTGCAGCCGAGGGAGAGGTCCTCTCTTGTTGGGCAGTGGATGATCATTAAGGGCTGAGAGGTTCAATGTAAGACCAATGAGGATAATACCTGATGGGCTAATCTTGCATCTGCCCACAGTCCCTGGGTGTGAAGGGTTGAGAGATCCATCAAATGGAGCCCAAAGATTGCGGAATAAGGGGCGAATTTCAAAAATTTTTCTCTCCCTTCAACTGGGAATCACATTCCCTATTTAGAAAATCATATTTTCAAGGATAAATCTTGAACCTTAAACTGAACCAGATTTGAACCAAAAGGAATGGGAGAGAATGAAACCTGATACGAAAAAGCAATATCTCCCAATGAAGGTGTTCACGCCTAAGGAAGGATCCAAAGACTGCTCCCACTGAAGATGGCGCAGTGCAGGATGGAGCAGAATCAGCAGTGTTCTTCCCCAAGAACTCTGTCCTTTGCAAGAAATAGCAAGATGGAACGTGAGCACAGCTTTCTTTTCAATCCTTTCTCAAAGAATTGATATCAAGATCCAGTCTTGACTTCTCCCACAGCTGGAGATCGAACTGGCAAACAGGGCGGCAAGAGCAGGGAGGCGGCAAGAGAGTATTCGCAGGGTGCAGAATTCTCTCTTCTTGATTTCAGCACTAAAGAGGATCTGATGTGTTTCTTGCTCTCTCTCAAGGCTGCCGCCCCCTCCTTCTTTTTGTTAACTTGAAAAGATCAGCTCCTAATCCCATTAGGAGGTGCTTATCCAAATCATATTTGGATCAGCCTTCTCTTCTAATGAGAAGAATAAACCCTTATCTTATCTGCAGATTAGATTTGCTTTATCCTAATCTTATTAGGAGGTTTCTAGATCTGAATCACATTCAGATCTGGACTCTCTGAGTGGATAGGATTAAGACCCTATCCTAACTGCTAATCCATCTCAGAATTCGCCCCTTTAATTAACTAAATTAATAGCCCAGTTCGAAATGGGCTTTAGGCCTATTAAGCTTATGTGCTCACTCAACCTTCCTAACTGCTGCCCAATTGGGCTTCTTTGTATGGCATGGGACCCAAACATTGATCTACACATCAGCCACATGGGTTCGGCCAAGCCTTTGTTACAAGGCCTGGTCGATATACACTATTAAGACAGTGCACTCCCTGAAACCCATCGAATGGGCTCTATGGGCCCAGCACTTACCCTAAGTGGTCCCTGGGCCAATCCACCTTGTAAAACCCAGGGACTGTGGGCAGATACAAGATTAGCCCATCAGGTATTATCCTCAATGGTCTTACACTTAACTTCTCAGCCCATAATGATCATACACTGCCCGACAAGAGAGGACCTCTCCCTCGGCTGCAAGGAACAGTGTTGCACTCTCCACTTATATGGATCCCGGGAATTAAAACCCTTTTGCAAACATTTTAGAAACCATAATGTATATACTTTTATATCTCATATAAAATATATTTTGCAAAACAAATTTCAACGGTTGAAATCGGCTGCCAGCAGTCTTGGTTTCCAACAGTGAGAGTGCATCCCCGATCATTACCTTTGTCCGACAAAGGGGTTGATCCTGTCACTATGATCACCCACTCAGATGAATTCTCGGATTGTCCCAACATACCCAGGTTTTGACCCCCGCTAAGGATCTCACTGATTGGTACATCAAAGACAGCCCGATCCGACACCTAGTGCAGTATCATAATCGAGTCTAGGGGTCGGGTGTAATTTTCTAGTTTTGCCCATCAATCTCCAAGGTCCAGGTCAATACTGGAAATCTGGTCCAGTTCAAAGATTTAATTAATCCCACACTGTATGTGCCTAGGGTCTCACCCCGGTAGCTGAGACAAGCCACCCCAACCGACTTGGTGGCACCACAGTGTCAGCCTTGTCAGGATAAGTCTCCCTAGACCGACCCACTGGCTGTGAACATTCAAAACTAACACGAGTCTCAATAAGTGTCCAGTTTAAGGGTAATACACAGAAACATACCAAGGGAACATGAATCAAATATGTACTTTTATTCATTTACAATAAACTCATAAAGTACATCATTTTTAATTGAAGCTAAGGGCATACAAAACTGTCTAATAGCTCCCACTTGCACTTAGGTCCAATCAGGTACTATCCGGAGTCCCATGCTTTCCACGTGTTTCTCAAACACTTTCTGTGATAGTGGCTTTGTCAATGGGTCTGTTACATTATCCGCTGACGCTACCTTCTGAATCAAGACGTCCCCTCTACCAACAATCTCCCGCAGTACGTGGTACTTCCTCTCGATGTGCTTCGACTTCGATTGGGCTCGTGGTTCCTTAGCCTGAGCAATGGCTCCATTGTTGTCACACAACAATGGGATGGGTGATGTGTCGGACGGAACTACTCCCAACTCATGAATGAACTTCTTCATCCATATGGACCACTGTTTGCTGTTTTTGCAGCAAACAACACACGATCCTATCGTGAAAACATATCCAGATGTAGACTTTCTATCATCTGGGTCTGACTGGAAATCGGCATCTGTATACCCTTGGATCTGTAGTGAGCTACCGTCGAATACTAGACAAAACTCTTTTTTCCTTCGAATGTACTTAAGTATGTTTTTCACAGCAGTCCAATCCTCCTGCCCTGGGTTGGCCTGAAATCTGCTTACTACACTCACTGCCTGAGCTATGTCAGGACGAGTGCACAGCATGGCATACATGATGCTACTTACGGCAGAGGCATAGGGAACGTCTTTCATGCCATCAATCTCCTCAGAAGTCTTGGGAGACATCTTCTTGGAGAGAGTGACTCCGTGCCTGAAAGGAACATTTCCTTTCTTGGAGTTTTCCATGTTGTATCTCTTGATTATTTTGTCAATGTAGGCAGATTGGGATAATCCTATTATCCGCTTCGATCTATCTCTATAGAGTCGAAGATCCAGTATTTAGGAGGCTTCTCCAAGATCTTTCATGGAGAATTGCTGTGATAACCATACTTTCACCGTAGTTAACATACCTACATCATTCCCAATGAGTAGAATGTCATCTACATACAGAACCAAGAGGGTAACCTTATCTCCACTGTACTTCCTGTAGACACAGGGTTCATCCGGATTCTGCTCGAAGTCAAACGATTTGACGGCAGAGTCAAAACGGATGTTCCAACTTCTAGAAGCTTGCTTAAGTCCATAAATGGATCTATTAAGTTTACATACCATTTTTTCCTGACCTGCAGTAATGAAGCCTTGCGGCTGCTGCATATAGATATCTTCAGTAAGATCTCCATTCAGGAATGCAGTTTTGACATCCATTTTCCAAATCTCATAATCATGGTATGCTACTACAGCTAGCAGGATCCTAATAGATTTAAGCATGGCCACAGGCGAAAAGGTTTCATCATAATCGATGCCCTCTTTCTGAGTGTACCCTTTCACCACCAAACGAGCCTTGAAGGTCTCAACCTTACCATCGGGGCCCTTCTTCCTCTTGTAAATCCATTTGCAACCGATTGCTTTTACCTCAGAGGGCGGATCTACTAGAGTCCAGACTCCATTGGTCTCCATTGATTCCATCTCTACTCTCATGGCCTCCACCCACTTCTGGGAATGTATGTCCAACATAGCTTCCGTGTAAGTCACGGGATCCTCCTCACTAGTCAAGGTTTCCACCAGGTAACTATCCTGGTCATAACCATAACGGACTGGTGGCCTGGATACCCGAGTGGATCTTCTAGGTTGGTCACTACCTGGAACTTGTGGGACATCTCCCACTGCTCCTGAGTTCTCCTCATCAAGAACAACTTCCTGACGATGGGTGTCCAGGATAAAGTCGGTTTCCAAGAATTGCGCATTACGACTGCAGAACACTTTCTGCTCACTTGGGTCATAGAATAGGTAACCTACAGAGCCTTTTGGGTAGCTTACAAATGGACAACCCCAAATCTTCAAGTGTCTGACACATGGTTTCTTTCCGGTCCAAAGTTCATATGGAGTATTCGGAACCGATTTGGTTGGAACCCGATTTAGCACATAAATCACAGTCTCTAATGCGTAACCCCAAAAGGATGTGGGTAACTCTGAGTGTATGAGAAGCGACCGGACCATATCCAATAAGGTCCTATTCCTCCTCTCTGAAACACCGTTAAGTTGTGGTGTAGTAGGAGGAGCTAATTGTGATACTATCCCATTGTCCTTTAAGTAGTCTCTGAATTCGTCAGAGAGATACTCGCCACCTCGATCTGATCGAAGGGCCTTAATTTCTCTCCCTAACTGTTTCTCGACCTCTTGTCTAAACTCTTTGAACTTTTCAAAGGATTCAGACTTGTGTCTCATTAGGTACACGTAACCGTATCGTGAAAAATCATCTGTGAAGGTGATGAAATACACGTGTTGATTTCGTGTCCTAACACTCAGGGGACCACATACATCAGTATGTATTAGGTCAAGTGTGCCCGTACATCTTTCAGGCTTACCGTTAAATGGTCGTTTCGTCATCTTGCCTTGTAGGCAAGGCTCACAAGTGGGAAGATCTTCTACAGTTAGATAATCCAAAGGACCATCCTTTACCAACCTTGTGATTCGGTCAACACCGATGTGGCCAAGTCGATAATGCCACAGATACGTGGGATTAACTGTATCACGAGCTCTCTTCTTAGGGATTTCAGCCGATGTAGTTTTGGTTATGTTAGTTTCTAGAGAAGGATGTAGAACATAGAGACCGTTCTCCAGTTCCCCATATGCGATGAATCTGTTGTTTCTTTTAACAGTAATCGTATTACTAAAGAAGACAGAATAACCATCTGCACACAGTTTTGAGACAGAAATCAAATTTCTCATTAAATTTTGTACATAAAGACAGTCTTTCAGTACAATTATTCCTTCTCTAAAAAATAATTCCACGGTTCCTATGGCCGCGGCTGCAACAGTTGCAGTAGTCCCCAAGAAGAGTGTGACTTCTCCTTCACTCAGCCTTCTGCTTACCTTGAATCCTTGCAGTGAGTTACAAGCATGAGTCGAAGCCCCGGAGTCAATACACCAGGAAGCAGAAGCTACCAACAAATTGGTTTCTAGAACACAAGTTTCGAAGTTACCTTTCTTGGATTCCAAGTAGGCAGGACAATTCCTGTTCCAGTGGCTGGTCTTCTTGTAGAAGTGACAGGCATCCGATGCTTTGTCTTTGCTCTGCTTCTTGCTCTTGGTGGCTTTTTTTTTAGGCTTCTTTGCCTTCCTCTTTCTCTTGCCTGTCTTGCCAGCTTCAACAAGCATGGCTGCAGGCTCATCCTTTCTAATCAGTTCCTCAGCTCTTTGCAACATATTGTTGAGCTCTTGTAAGCTGACATTCAGCTTGTTCATGTTATAGTTCATGATGAACGGATTAAAGGAAGGAGGCAAAGAGTTAAGGATAGCATCTATCTGGGTAGCAAGGTCCAGCCCGGATCCAAGAGCCTCCAGTTCGTTGATGTATCCCATCATCCGAAGACAATGGTCGTGAACTTGTTGACCCTTGGACATTTGTGTGGTCATGAACTGTTTCAAGACCTTTTGTCGAGTAGAACGATTCTGCTCTTCATACATTGTCCTGAGACTATCCAATATGTCTTCAGCAAGTTCGATCTGATTGAACTGCCTCTGTATCGGGTTGTCCAAGGAGGCAATGATGTAAGACCGGGCAAGGGAGTTTTTCTCCTCCCATTCTTGATAGTCTCTTCTTCGGGCCTCAGAAGCCCTATCACCCGGACGCTCCAAGGCAGGATTCTTTGCCACTTTGTCCAGCTTTTCAGAAGCTAGGACTAGCATAAGGTTCCTGTACCAGTCAGCATAGTTTGGGCCCTTCAACTTGTTGTCATCAAGTAGTTTTGCAAAAGATCCGTTTGCCATTTTCTGATAAAAGAGCAAACATCAGTTCACAACCTAATTTGATTCATGTTCATTTCATAGATATGGATTTTAATCTATGATCCATTTCCATTAATTCGTCTCTAAGATTTCCCTCCTTTCTCAGTGACGGAGACTACGGATTGTCTCTAGAAATGTGGGAAATCACATAGTGTGCATGGAGCCAACAGTTTCAGCTGCAAAACCCCACCACCTTTCTGTGAAGGATCACATCCACTCATCATATGAGTTTTCCCTTTGGCCTCTGTCAGACAAGGTTCATAACCGTTTTCAGGTAAACCTTTCTGTCCAGTGAGTGCTTACCCATCATATTTGTGAACGCCAAGGTACCGTGAGAGAGTTCCCATTTTCTGGTGAAGCCCCTCCCACATCGGTCTATGACGCCCCTATCATCTTATGAAACACTCAGACAAGCCCAACAGCAAATGGATAGCCCATTTTCTGGTGCGTTTCCTCATTACTGAAGGACCCATCCTCATGCTGCTAATGATGGAAGGCCTTTAGAGAGTTCATCATATGAATCTCCCTATCACATGCACTCATATTAGGTGGAGGGAACAAAATTATGCCCTAGTTTGATTTAGGTCAAACCAAAGTGGCTTCCACTGACTTTCATAAAGCCAGATTTCGGTGGGCCTTAAATCAGCTAGGGTTCTACACGCAACCTCTTGATGAGGTGTGGGGCCCACCACTAAGGGAAGTCATCCAATGACCAAAAGGGACACCAGGGCAATGATGTGCATTCAGCCATGGTGTGCGCAAGAGCCACTGTCGAATGAGCATGGGCCAAGTACTTATGGCCCATGTACGCAGCACAACACACATCCATACATCACATGTAGGGATAAATTGATCCAATCAATTAATTATCTGTAAGGCCCGTTGGAAGCCCATTAAAATTCCATAATATTAACCATTAATATTATCTAGGTATATGGGCTGAATTAAGGTTACCCAGTTCGGCCCATATAGCTTTATCCTTTAAAATGGGCTTTTGCAGTTTTAACTATTTAAAACTGGGCCTTTACAGGCTGGGCCGAATTAACCATTTAATTAAATATCAATCCTTAGGCCCATTAGTGGGAAATTAGGGCTGACTTTCAGCCTTGATTAAACCCTAGAATTGGTCCAAACAGTTTTGAACCAATCTTGGTTCGAATGGGTCTAGTGTTTGATTTTTAATTAAATCCTTAATTCAAGAAAATAATCTGAAATTAAATACTGATAAAAGAAAAAACAAGAATCAGTCAAACAGGGCAAATCGCAGATAGCATTTCCCTTATCTGCGAAATCTCCTTCTCTGTGCCGCCATCTTTGATCCAAAATAAAATAAATAGAAATCCTATTTCTATTAATAATTACATCAGATCGAATACCTATACATTGAGTCTAGGAAATAAAAAATATTTACAGACCCAAAATAAATCAAGAACTGCAAAATCGCTGGTTCCCTGCGCAAACCAAGAATTCGATCTCCTCTTGCACGAACAACCCATAAATCAAGAAAATATAAAGAACAATTCTAAATAACAATCAGATTTATTTAAAATTAATTTCAGATTATTTGCCCATCTGATTTGGGAACAAATTTCCAAAAACCAAATCTGCGCAAATTTGGTAGAACGCCTTCTCCCTAATTGCGCAGGTTCAGATCTAAAACAGAATGGTTCAAGATTTGAACCTGTAGCTCTGATACCACTGAAGGGTTGAGAGATCCATCACATGGATGCCAAAAGATTGCGGAATAAGGGGCGAATTTCAAAAATTTTTCTCTCCCTTCAACTGGGAATCACATTCCCTATTTAGAAAATCACATTTTCAAGGATAAATCTTGAACCTTAAACTGAACCAAAAGGAATGGGAGAGAATGATACCTGATACGGAGAAGCAATATCTCCCAACGAAGGTGTTCACGCCCAAGGAAGGATCCAAAGACTGCTCCCACTGAAGATGGCGCAGTGCAGGATGGAGAAGAATCAGCAGTGTTCTTCCCCAAGAACTCTGTCCTTTGCAATAAACAGCAGGATGGAACGTGAGCACAGCTTCCTTTTCAATCCTTTCTCAAAGAATTGATGCCAAGATCCAATCTTGACTTCTCCCACAGTTGGAGATCGAACTGGGAAACAGGGCGGCAAGAGCAGGGAGGCGGCAAGAGAGTATTCGCAGGGAGCAGAATTCTCTCTTCTTCATTTCAGCACTAAAGAGGATCTAATGTATTTCTTGTTCTCTCTCTTCTTCCTTTTGTTAACTTGAAAAGATCAGCTCCTAATCCCATTAGGAGGTGCTTATCCAAATCATATTTGGATCAGCCTTCTCTTCTAGTGATAAGGATAAACTCTTATCTTATCTGCAGATTAGATTAGCTTTATCCTAATCTTAATACGAGGTTTCTAGATCTGAATCACATTCAGATCTGCACTCTCTGAGTGGATAGGATCAAGACCCTATCCTAACTGCTAATCCATCTCAGAATTCGCCCCTTTAATTAACTAAATTAATAGCCCAGTTTGAAATGGGCTTTAGGCCCATTAAGCTTATGTGCTCACTTAACCTTCCTAACTGCTGCCCAGTTGGGCTTCCTTGTATGGCGTGGGACCCAAGCATTGATCTACACATCATCCACATGGGTTCAGCCCAGCCTTTGTTACAAGGCCTGGTCGAATACACTGTTAAGACAGTGCACCCCCTGAAACCCATCGAATGGGCTCTATGGGCCCAACATTTACCCTAAGTGGTCCCTGGGCCAAGCCACCTTGTAACACCCAGGGACTGTGGGCAGATGCAAGATTATCCCATCAGGTATTATCCTCAATGGTCTTACACTTAACCTCTCAGTCCATAATGATCATACACTGCCCGACAAGAGAGGACCTCTCCCTCGGCTGCAAGGAACAGTGTTGCACTCTCTACTTATATGGATCCCGGGAATTAAAACCCTTTTGCAAACATTTTAGAAATCATAATGTATATACTTTTATATCTCATATAAAATATATTTTGGAAAACAAATTTCAACGGTTGAAATCGGTTGCCGGTAGTCTTGGTTTCCAACAGTGAGAGTGCATCCCCGATCATTACCTTTGTCCGACAAAGGGGCTGATCCTGTCACTATGATCACCCACTCAGATGAATTCTCGGATTGTCCCAACATACCCAAGTTTTGACCCCCGCTAAGGACCTCACTGATTGGTACATCAAAAGACAGCCCGATCTGACACCTAGTGCAGTATCATAATCGAGTCTAGGGGTCGGGTGTAACTTTCCAGTTTTGCCCATCAATCTCCAAGGCCAAGGGCAATACTAGAAATCTGGTCTAGTTCAAAGATTCAATTAATCCCACACTGTATGTGCCTAGGGTCTCACCCCGGTAGCTGAGACAAGCCACCCCAACCGACTTAGTGGCACCACAGTGTCAGCCTTGTCAGGATAGGTCTCCCCAGACCGACCCACTGGCTGTGAACATTCTAAACTAACACGAGTCTCATTAACTGTCCAGTTTAAGGGTATTACACAGAAACATACCAAGGGAACATGAATCAAATATGTACTTTTATTCATTTACAATAAACTCATAAAGTACATCAATTTTGATTGAAGCTAAGGGCATACAAAACTGTCTAACAGTTTTCAGCACTAAAGAGGATCTGATGTGTTTCTTCCTCTCTCTCAAGGCTGCCGCCCCCTCCTTCTTTTTGTTAACTTGAAAAGATCATCTCCTAATCCCATTAGGAGGTGCTTATCCAAATCATATTTGGATCAGCCTTCTCTTCTAATGATAAGGATAAACCCTTATCTTATCTACAGATTAGATTAGCTTTATCCTAATCTTATTAGGAGGTTTCTAGATCTGAATCACATTCAGATCTGCACTCTCTGAGTGGATAGGATTAAGACCCTATCCTAACTGCTAATCCATCTTAGAATTCACCCCTTTAATTAACTAAATTAATAGCCCAGTTCGAAATGGGCTTTAGGCCCATTAAGCTTATGTGCTCACTTAACCTTCTTAACTGCTGCCCAGTTGGGCTTCCTTGTATGGCGTGGGACCCAAGCATTGATCTACACATCAGCCACATGGGTTCGGCCCAGCCTTTGTTACAAGGCCTGGTCGAATACACTGTTAAAGACAGTGCACCCCCTGAAACCCATCAAATGGGCTCTATGGGCCCAACACTTACGCTAAGTGGTCCCTGGGCCAAGCCACCTTGTAACACCCAGGGACTGTGGGCAGATGCAAGATTAGCCCATCAGGTATTATCCTCAATGGTCTTACACTTAACCTCTCAGCCTATAACGATCATACACTGCCCAACAATAGAGGACCTCTCCCTCGGCTGCAAGGAACAGTGTTGCACTCTCTACTTATATGGATCCCGGGAATTAAAACCCTTTTGCAAACATTTTAGAAATCATAATGTATATACTTTTATATCTCATATAAAATATATTTTGCAAAACAAATTTCAACGGTTGAAATCGGTTGCCGGTAGTCTTGGTTTCCAACAGTGAGAGTGCATCCCCGATCATTACCTTTGTCCGACAAAGGGGCTGATCCTGTCACTATGATCACCCACTCAGATGAATTCTCGGATTGTCCCAACATACCCAGGTTTTGACCCCCGCTAAGGACCTCACTGATTGGTACATCAAAAGACAGCCCGATCTGACACCTAGTGCAGTATCATAATCGAGTCTAGGGGTCGGGTGTAACTTTCCAGTTTTGCCCATCAATCTCCAAGGCCAAGGGCAAGACTAGAAATCTGGTCTAGTTCAAAGATTCAATTAATCCCACACTGTATGTGCCTAGGGTCTCACCACGGTAGCTGAGACAAGCCACCCCAACCGACTTAGTGGCACCACAGTGTCAGCCTTGTCAGGATAGGTCACCCCAGACCGACCCACTGGCTGTGAACATTCTAAACTAACACGAGTCTCATTAACTGTCCAGTTTAAGGGTATTACACAGAAACATACCAAGGGAACATGAATCAAATATGTACTTTTATTCATTTACAATAAACTCATAAAGTACATCAATTTTGATTGAAGCTAAGGGCATACAAAACTGTCTAACAGTTTTCAGCACTAAAGAGGATCTGATGTGTTTCTTCCTCTCTCTCAAGGCTGCCGCCCCCTCCTTCTTTTTGTTAACTTGAAAAGATCATCTCCTAATCCCATTAGGAGGTGCTTATCCAAATCATATTTGGATAAGCCTTCTCTTCTAATGATAAGGATAAACCCTTATCTTATCTGCAGATTAGATTAGCTTTATCCTAATCTTATTAGGAGGTTTCTAGATCTGAATCACATTCAGATCTGGACTCTCTGAGTGGATAGGATTAAGACCCTATCCTAACTGCTAATCCATCTTAGAATTCGCCCCTTTAATTAACTAAATTAATAGCCCAGTTCAAAATGGGCTTTAGGCCCATTAAGCTTATGTGCTCACTTAACCTTCTTAACTGCTGCCCAGTTGGGCTTCCTTGTATGGCGTGGGACCCAAGCATTGATCTACACATCAGCCACATGGGTTCGGCCCAGCCTTTGTTACAAGGCCTGGTCGAATACACTGTTAAAGACAGTGCACCCCCTGAAACCCATCAAATGGGCTCTATGGGCCCAACACTTATGCTAAGTTGTCCCTGGGCCAAGCCACCTTGTAACACCCAGGGACTGTGGGCAGATGCAAGATTAGCCCATCAAGTATTATCCTCAATGGTCTTACACTTAACCTCTCTGCCCATAACGATCATACACTGCCCGACAAGAGAGGACCTCTCCCTCGGCTGCAAGGAACAGTGTTGCACTCTCTACTTATATGGATCCCGGGAATTAAAACCCTTTTGCAAACATTTTAAAAATCATAATGTATATACTTTTATATCTCATATAAAATATATTTTGCAAAACAAATTTCAACGGTTGAAATCGGTTGGCGGTAGTCTTGGTTTCCAACAGTGAGAGTGCATCCCCGATCATTACCTTTGTCCGACAAAGGGGCTGATCCTGTCACTATGATCACCCACTCAGATGAATTCTCGGATTGTCCCAACATACCCAGGTTTTGACCCCCGCTAAGGACCTCACTGATTGGTACATCAAAAGACAGCCCGATCTGACACCTAGTGCAGTATCATAATCGAGTCTAGGGGTCGGGTGTAACTTTCCAGTTTTGCCCATAAATCTCCAAGGTCCTGGGCAATACTAGAAATCTGGTCTAGTTCAATGATTTAATTAATCCCACACTGTATGTGCCTAGGGTCTCACCCCGGTAGCTGAGACAAGCCACCCCAACCGACTTGGTGGCACCACAGTGTCAGCCTTGTCAGGATAAGTCTCCCCAGACCGACCCACTGGCTGTGAACATTCAAAACTAACACGAGTCTCAATAAGTGTCCAGTTTAAGGGTAATACATAGAAACATACCAAGGGAACATGAATCAAATATGTACTTTTATTCATTTACAATAAACTCATAAAGTACATCATTTTTTATTGAAGCTAAGGTCATACAAAACTGTCTAACAGGGTGCTACAAGGTGGCTTGGCCCAGGGACCACTTAGGGTAAGTGTTGGGCCCATAGAGCCCATTCGATGGGTTTCAGGGGGTGCACTATCTTTAACAGTGTATTCGACCAGGCCTTGTAACAAAGGCTGGGCCGAACCCATGTGGCTGATGTGTAGATCAATGCTTGGGTTCCACGCCATACAAGGAAGCCCAACTGGGCAGCAGTTAGGAAGGTTAAGTGAGCACATAAGCTTAATGGGCCTAAAGCCCATTTCGAGCTGGGCTATTTATTTAGTTAATTAAAGGGGAAAATTCTGAGATGGATTAGCAGATAGGATAGGGTCTTAATCCTATCCACTCAGAGAGTGCAGATCTGAATGTGATTCAGATCTAGAAACCTCCTAATGGGATTAGGAGAAAGCTGATCTAATCTGTAGATAAGATAAGGGTTTATCCTTATCACTAGAAGAGAAGGCTGATCAAAATATGATTTGGATAAGCAGCTCTTAATGGTATTACAAGCTGATCTTTTAAGTTAACAAAAGAAGGAGGGGGCGGCAGCCTTTAGGAGATATACATCAGATTCTCTTTAGTGCTGAAATGAAGAAGAGAGAATTCTGCACGCTGCGAATACTCTTTTGCCGCCTCCCTGTTCTTGCCGCCCTGTTTGCCAGTTTGATCTCCAGTTGTGGGAGAAGTCAAGATTGGATCTTGACATCAGTTCTTTGAGAAAGGATTGAAAAGGAAGCTGTGCTCATGTACCATTCTATTGATTCTTACGAAGGACAGAGTTGTTGGGGAAGAACACTACTGATTCTGCTCCATCCTACACTGTGCCATTTTCAGTGGGAGCAGTCTTTTGATCCTTCCTTGGGCGTGAACACCTTCGTTGGGAGATATTACTTCTCCGTATCAGGTATAATTCTCTCCTATTCCTTTTGGTTCGGATCTGGTTCAGTTTAAGGTTCAAGAATGATCATTGAAAATATGATTTTCTAAATAGGGAATGTGATTCCCAGTTGAAGGGAGAGAAAAATTTTTGAAATTCGCCCACTTATTCCGCAATCTTTGGGCGTCCATGGGATGATCTCTCATCCCTTCAGAGGTGTGGGACCCACCACTGAGGGAGGTCATCCATTGACCTAAAGGAACACCATGGCAATGATGTGCATTCAGCCATGGTGTGCGCAAGAGCCACTGTCGAATGAGCATGCGCCAAGCACTTATGGCCCATGTACGTAGCACATCACACATCCATACATCTCATGCATGGATAGATTGATCCAATCAATTAATTATCTGTAAGGTTTGTTGGAAGCCCATTAAAATTCCATAATATTAACCATTAATTTTATCTAGGTATATGGGCTGAATTAGGGTTACCCAGTTCGGCCCATATAGCTTTATCCTTTAAAATAGGCTTTTGCAGTTTTAACTATTTAAAATTGGGCCTTCACAGGCTGGGCCGAATTAACCATTTAATTAAATATCAATCCTTAGGCCCATTAGTGGGAAAATTGGGGATGACTTTCAGCCTTGATTAAACCCTAGGTTTGGTCTAAACAGTTTGAACCAATCTTTGTTCGAATGGGTCTAGGGTTTGATTTTTAATTAAATCCTTAATTCAAGAAAATAATCTGAAATTAAGTAACAGATAAAAGAAAATCAATAATCAGTTAATCAGGGCTGTTCACACACTCCGTCCTGCAAAATAGAGGTTAGATCACAGATTGCAGTTTCTTAAACTGCAAATCACAGATAGCGAATCTCCCATCAGCGAAATCTCCTTCTCTGCGCTGCCATCTTCGAACCAAAAATTAAAATAAATAAAAAACCTATTTGTATTAATTATTACATTAGATCGAATGCCTATACATTGAGTCAAAAAATAAAAAAAATATTTACAGACCAAATGTAACAAATAAATTCAATAAATTGCAAATCTTGTAGTTCTCCCTTCGCAAACCAAGATTTCGATCTCCTCTTGTACGAACAACCCATAAATAAAGAAAATTATGAAGAACTATTCTAAATAATAATCAAATTTATTTAAAATTAATTTAGATTCTTTGCCCATCTATTTTGGGAACAAATTTCCCAAAACCCATGTCTGTGCAAATTGGGTAGAATGCCTTCTTGATTTGTAGCTCATTGTGACACTAGCAAGTGCACTAGCCGTTCAAGTAATAAAGTAGTGAGTGAAGTATCGTTCCCACGAGGATTTAGGAAACAATTACCAATACTAAATTGAGCACTTCTTATCTGATCAACAAATAAATCAAAACTCTAATGAAAGCTAAGAAATCCTAAATTAAAATCTATCTAAATCATTGGTCCAATTGCCTTCAATTCAGGTTAGAAGAGTAAGCAGTAAATGTCAATCTCAGAATTCAGCAATCTATCAATTTGGATCATTCGAATGAATCATGATTGAGCCTTGGTTTGGTGAAACCCCAAGGTCATGAACAGCCTCTCTCAAGTGCATGTTCATCCTATGCATGAGTGACGGTTCTTCTATCTCTAGCAAGAATCTAATCCCCATGAATGCATTTCTTCAAACACTTCTAAGGCATCAATTCAAATCTGAATTGATCACCAACTGAATTGTGCAAGTTATCTCTAACCTTGCACTCAATTCAGTTCTTGAATAGTAGATCTGAATTCCTAGAGTCTCTCTCAAGCACTCTAGGAATTCCAAGCTGTAGATTAATTCGCCCAATCTGAAATTTGCAGATCTGAATTCTCTTTCAAGCAATTCAGATCTTGCAACCTCAGATCTGAGAATTCAGATCTGAGTTTTGAAGGTTAGTTGGCCGAATTGATCTGCAATCACACCCTTATTCAAGAAATTTCAAGTACAATGCATGACCATTTGAATGAATAAAAAAGAATTAGATTGCTGAACTGGAATTTTACAAGCTGAAATACATCAAGGAAGAATGGAAACAAGGAGAAAGAAGAAAGAACATATAACTAAGAAACTGAATTCAAATCAAAAGAGAATGAAACTACAAATGATTTATTACAAAAAATCTTTGAATCACAATCCCTCAATTCGAACTCACCTTCTTCTTCTAGCTTGCTTGTCTTGAACTTCCTTCAGCCCTTCTTCTTCTTCTTCCTTGCGCCTAGCCTTCTTCTCTTCTCTTCTCTCAAGGTGGCCGAACCTCTAAGAGTGGGAGAGCCTTCCTCTCAAGCAATTGAACCACTTTCTCCCCTCCTAGAGGCCTCCTTATATAGTTTTTCAAGGGGGCTCTTGCCCCTTCTTGAAGCCTCTAGAATGGGGTGTATTACACCCCTCATGAACCTTCTAGAGTGCTCCCTCCTTCTCTTCAAGAAACATCTAGGAGTTGCCGCCCCTAGCTCCCTTTGGGCTGCCATTTGGGCTACAACTTAGCTTGCTTTTGAGCTCATGTGGGCTACACTCTAGGCTGTTATTTGGGCTGAAAATGGGCCTTCCTTGCTGGGCCGAATTCTTTCTTGCTAGGCTTCTTCCCTTGGATTTTCCAAAGAGTTTCACTTGCTCTTCTTGGGCCGAATGAAATTCTCTTGCCCTCATGGCTGGGCCGGGCTGAACTTGATAAATTTTGGGTTTTCTTTTCTTGCTTTTGCCTTCTTTTTGTTGATTTGGCTCCCCCTGAAATCTTTCTTGCAATCAAGCTAAATTAAGGCAAAAATTAATAAAACCGGCATAAAAATCCATGCTAAAGTCCTCAAAAATTCTAGATAAATTGTAAGTTCATCAAATACCCCCATACTTAAGCTTTTGCTTGTCCTCAAGCAAAGACATCAGCCATAAACTTAACATTCCCCCCTTCTGTTCTCACCATTTACCTGGTGAACTTTTTAAGATAGAAATGCATTGAGTAGTCGGGGAACTTTTGTAAGTGCTCAACTCTTATTCTTGTAAATTACCATTTAAGATATGTATCAGATCCGAGGAAAGGAGAATATGAATTTCATCATAGTCTAGCCTTCACTCCTAATTCATATATAAATCAGCTCCTTAATTGTCAAGGTTAATAATCAAATTTCACTAAGTTTCACATCTGTAACTAAATCTCAATGAGAGTTCAACTTTAGAGTGCCCCTTTGAACCTCGGTTGTCACCACAATTACTTATTTCTAAGGGTGAGTGCATCTTATGCTCCATCTCACCCTTTTCTTTTTTTTATTTATTTTTATTTTTTTTTTCGGTGTGAGTGCATTTTATGCTCCATCTCACACACTTTTCTCTCTCTTTTCTTTTCTTCTCATTTTTTTTTTTTTTTTGGTGCGAGTGCATCTTATGCTCCATCTCACACTGGTCACTTACTTGAGGTAGGACTCATGTTCTGAGCTGCTAGTTTTACTATTCAGCTCAAAATAGCGGAGTCAATTTGGGCTTTTGTCCTTCTTTGCAATTATTGAACCTCAAGAATTAGCACTTCAGATGTGCACTAGCTCTCTTGACCATTAACAATGAAATCAAGGGCTTCCATACACATGAAGGAAGTTAGGGCTAGTCATGCTGAAAGGCATATTCAGCTCCCCTTTTCTCATGCATATATCAAATTGGGTCATTCACAAGAATAAAAACTTAACAAGTACATCAGTCTCCCTCAACTCATTGAATTCCTTCTTAAAAAAAATCATCAAATAAATAGTAATGAACTTGAGGGGTTCAAGTCTTTTTTTTTTTGGTTATGTCATTGCCTGCATATGTGTGTTGGGGTGCATGGTTCAAGATTTGAACCATGGCTCTGATACCACTATAGGGATAGAAAATCCATCATATGGATGCCCAAGATTGCAGAATAAAGGGGTGAATTTCAAAAATTTTTTCTTTCCCTTCAACTGGGAATCGAATTCCCTATTTAGAAAATCTCATTTTCAAGGATCATTCTTGAATCACAAACTGAACCAAATCTGAACCAAAAGGAGTAGGGAGAGATAATACCTGATACAGAGAAATAGTATCTCTCAATGGAGGTGTTCACGCCCAAGGTAGGATCCAAAATCTACTCCCACTGATTATGGCACAGTGCAAGGTGGACTGTATCCTCCTAAGAACCTGATTCTTCCCAAGAATCACCTGGGTGGCTTGTGAATACAACTCCTACCAATCTTTTCTCCAAAAGATTGGAATCAAGATCCAATCTGGATTTCTCCCAAGGAATGGAGATCGAACTGCTATAGGCGGCGACTGCAGGAAGGAGGCAGCTAAAGAGAATTTGTAGGGTGTAGTATTCTCTCTTCTGTGATCTCAGCTCTAAAGACAAGACTGCTAGTTGTCTGTTGTGTTGGATATCTAAAGGCTGCCACCCCCTCTTCCTTTTATAGACTTAAAGGGATCAGCTCCTAATCCCATTAGGAGTTGCTAACCCAAATCATATCTGTATTAGAAGTCCCTTTAAGATAAGGGATAATCCTTATCTTATCTGCAGATTAGATCAGCCAGTTCCTAATCTAATTAGAATGATTTCCAAATATA
This sequence comes from Nelumbo lutea, assembly GCF_056320005.1. Lineage (NCBI taxonomy): Eukaryota > Viridiplantae > Streptophyta > Magnoliopsida > Proteales > Nelumbonaceae > Nelumbo > Nelumbo lutea. Next base: position 113,840,121 of record NC_142684.1, read on the forward strand.
AATCTCATTTAGATCTTGGACTCTCTAAGTGGATAGGGTGTGGGCCCAATCCTATCAGCTGATCTTATCTCAGAATTCGCCCCTTAAAGACTAATCAAATTAGCCTAGTTCGAAAGGGGCTTAAGGCCCATTTAGGGTTATGTATTCATTTAGCCTTCCAAACTGCTGCCCAATTGGGCTTCCTTGTATGGCATGGGACCCAAACATTGATCTACACATCAGCCACATGGGTTTAGCCCAGCCTTTGTTACAAGGCCTGGCCGAATACACTATTATGGATAGTGCAACCCCTGAAACCCATCAGATGGGCTCTATGGGCCCAACACTTACCCTAAGTGGTCGCTGGGCCAAGCCACCTTGTAACACCCAGGGACTGTGGGGAGATGTAAGATTAGCCCATCAGGTATTATCCTCAATGGCTTTACACTTAACCTCTCAGCCCATAATGATCATACACTGCCCGACAAGAGAGGACCTCTCCCTCGGCTGCAAGGAACAGTGTTGCACTCTCTCAAGTATGGATCCCGAGAATTAAAACCTTTTGCAAATCATTTCAAAACCATAATATATATACTTTTATATCTCATATAAAATATATTTTGCAAAACAAATCTAAACAATTGAAATTGGCTGCCGACAGTCTTTGTTTCCATCAGTGAGAGTGCATCCCCGATCATTACCTTTGTCCGACAAAGGGGCTGATCCTATCACTATGATCACCCACTCAGATGAATTCTCAGACTGTCCCAACATACCCAGGTTTTAATATAAATAAAACTATTTTTATTGATTAAAAAAACATTTTTTCAAATTTCTGGCCAGGCCTAGGCTTAGGCTTTGGGCATAACGACAAAGCTCAGACTCAAGACCTAGAACCAATGGTCGAGCCGAACTCAAACTCAGACTTGAATACATTCAATTAATATAGAGACAAAATCCTGGCCAAACCCAACCTGGCCTACATATAGTTGCAATAAGGACTTGTAACTCCTAAGTGGAAACATGCATGTAAGATGAAGTGAAGTGGGGACTGATGGAGGGTGATTTGACCCGACCCCTTGGGACAGTGACACGTGTACATGACTCAGCATAAGTAATAGCTCAGCATCACAGCTTGATTGCGACTAAGTAACGAGCCCGAAGGACAGCTCGCTACATCATATCTTGCTATAGGGAGAGCCCGCTACATCGTGAGCTCAAGGACCCCCGATGTACTGAAAGGGAATACTCTAAGACAAGTCTATCCCATCTCGCGAGCTAGGGTAACTAGCTCGCTCCAATACTATAGGTAGAAAAACTGCCTAAGAGGCCATTTCAGGAGGAATCACCTCGCAATACCCTCAGGAGCTCGCTACAAGGTAGCTCGCGACAGGGTAGCTCGCTACAGGGCAGCTCACGACTGAGCGACGCGATGTTTTCAGGAAACTTCTATTTGATAAGACCATACCGTCAGACTGTGCCATGTTTCCTAACTGACGGTGCAGTCCCTGCTAGCCTGACAAGTCTGCGCCCATGTCTCTTGACAAGTGGTGGCGTGTCTGTCCTTCTGGGATGTGTCACTCACCCGATTGGGCAGTACACTACAATAGTTACCTGCGCAGCCCTGGAAGATAACGGCTGTGACAGAGGTCCAGTGGTGGTTACGCTCGATTTGACAAGAACGCTCATACATAAGAAGCCCTAATTGAAGGGAAGGACTCTCTTGAATATCTGATATCTTATCTTGAATAACTAAAACTTTCTCTTGAGCTAACTCAGTGATCTAGCGCGATCTACACTTTTAGCCTTCTTTACACTCTTTACTACTTTCTCCAACATTCTAACTTAAGCATTAGAGTATTCCCACTGGGCAAGTTCCCTGGGAATCCTTCACCGCTCTCTTCTATTAGACAATCTTGTATGCCCTTAGCTTCAATCGGATTTGATGTACTTTTGTTATTTAGTGGAAATAAATTAAAGTGCAAGTTTGATTCATGTTGTTTGGTTTAATTCTGTTTAAAACCCTAAAACTGTACATTTATAGAGACTCGTGTTAGTTTTAAATGTTCACAGCCGTTGGATAAGTCTGGGGAGATTTATCTTGCCAAGGCTGATACTGGTGTGCCACCAAGTGATGGGATGGCCTGTCTCAGCCACCAGGGTAAGACCCGAGGCACATGCAGTATGGGATTACTTGAATCCTTGAACCGGACCAGATTTCCAGTCTTGCCCTGGACCTTGGAGATAGATGGTCAAAACTGGAAAGTTACACCTGACCCCTAGACTCGATTATGACACTTCACTAGGTGTTGGATCAGGCTGCCTTTGATAAGCCAATCAGTGAGATCCTTAGCGGGGATCAAAACCTGGGTATGTTGGGGCAGTTTGAGAATTCATCTGAGTGAGTGATCATAGTGACAGAATCAGCCAGTTTGTCGGACAAAGGGTAATGATCGGGAATGCACTCTCTCTGATGGAAACCAAACTGCCGGCAGGTACAAGATTAGCCCATCAGGTATTATCCTCAATGGTCTTACACTTAACCTCTCAGCCCTTAATGATCAAGCACTGCCCGGCAAGAGAGGACCTCTCCCTCGGCTACAAGGAACAGTGCCGCACTCTCCTCTCACATGGATCCCGGGAATTAAAACCATTTGCAAACAATTTGAAACCGTACATATATATATAAATTTATTACTTTTGCAAAACAAAATTCCAACGATTGAAATCAACTGTCGGCAGTTTGGTTTCCATCAGAGAGAGTGCATTCCCGATCATTACCCTTTGTCCGACAAAGTGGCTGATTTTGTCACTATGATCACTCACTCAGATGAATTCTCAAACTGCCCCAACATACCCAGGTTTTGATCCCCGCTAAGGATCTCACTGATTGGCATATCAAAGGCAGCCTGATCCAACACCTAGTGAAGTGTCATAATCGAGTCTAGGGGTCAGGTGTAACTTTCCAGTTTTGCCCATCGATCTCCAAGTTCCAGGGCAAGACTGGAAATCTGGTCCGGTTCAAGGATTCAAGTAATCCCATACTGCATGTGCCTCGGGTCTTACCCTGGTGGCTGAGATAGGCCATCCCAACACTTGGTGGCACACCAGTATCAACCTTGGCAGGATAAATCTCCCTAGACTTATCCAACGGCTGTGAACATTTAAAACTAACATGAGTCTCTATAAATGTCCAGTTTTAGGGTTTTACATAGAATTAAACCAAACAACATGAATCAATCATGCACTTTATTTATTTCCACTAAATAACAAAAGTACATCAAATCAGATTGAAGCTAAGGGCATACAAAAACTATCTAACAGCTCCCACTTGCACTTAGGTCCAATCTGGTACAAGCCGGAGTCCCATACTTTCCACGTGTTTCTCAAACACCTTCTGTGTCAGTGGCTTATTCAATGGGTCTGCCACATTATCCATTGATGCTACCTTCTGAATCAGGACGTCCCCTCTACCAATGATCTCTTGCAGTACATGGTACTTTCTCTCGATGTGCTTTGACTTCGAGTGAGCCCGAGGCTCTTTAGCCAGGGCGATCGCTCAATTTTTGTCACACAACAACGGGATGGGTGATGTGCTGGATGGAATCGCTCCCAATTCGTGTATGAACTTCTTCATCCACACGGCTTCCTTGGCAGCTTCACTTGCGGCAATGTACTCGGCCTCGGTTGTGGAGTCTGTAGTGGACCCCTGTTTGCTGCTTTTCCAGCAAACAGCACACGATCCTATCGTGAAAACATACCCAGATGTAGACTTTCTATCATCTGGATCCGACTGGAAATCGACATCGGTATACCCTAGAACTTGCAGTGAACTACCTTCGAATACCAGACAAAACTCTTTTGTCCTTCGAAGGTTTTTGAGTATGTTCTTCACAGCAGTCCAATGCTCCTGCCCTGGGTTTGCCTGGAATCTGCTTACCACACTCACCACCTGAGCAATGTCAGGGCGAGTGCACAGCATGGCATACATGATGCTCCCTACAGCTGAGGCATAGGGAACGTCTCTCATGCTCTCAATCTCCTCAGAAGTCTTGGGAGGCATCTTCTTGGAGAGAGTGACTCCGTGCCTGAAAGGAACGTTTCCTTTCTTGGAGTTCTCCATGCTGTACCTCTTGACAATTTTGTCAATATAAGCAGCTTGGGATAATCCAATTATCCGCTTCGATCTATCTCTATAGAGTCGAAGACCCAGTATGTATGAAGCTTCTGCAAGATCTTTCATGGAGAACTGCTATGATAGCCATACCTTGACCGAAGTCAACATTCCTACATCATTCCCAATGAGTAGGATATCGTCCATGTACAACACCAAAAAGGTGATTTTATCCCCACTGGACTTCCTGTAAACACAGGGCTCATCCGGATTCTGCTCAAAGTCAAACGTTTTGACTGCAGAATCAAAACGGATGTTCCAACTCCTAGAAGCCTGCTTATGTCCATATATGGATCTATTAAGTTTACATACCATGTGTTCCTGACCAGCAGCAATGAAGCCTTGCGGCAGCTGCATGTAGATATCTTCACTAAGATCTCCATTCAGGAATGCGGTTTTGACATCCATTTGCCAAATCTCGTAGTCATGGTACACTGCTACAGCTAGCAGGATCCTAATGGATTTAAGCATGGCCACGGGTGAAAAGGTTTCCTCATAGTCGATGCCTTCTTTCTGAGTATACCCTTTTGCCACCAAACGATCTTTAAAGGTCTCAATCCTACCATCGGGTCCCTTCTTCCTCTTGTAGATCCATTTGCAACCAATTGCTTTTACCCCGGAGGGCGGATCCACTAGAGTCCAGACTCCATTGGTCTCGTTTGAGTCCATTTCAGCTCTCATGGCCTCCACCCACTTCTGGGAGTCTATGTCTAACATAGCTTCTGCGTAAGTCACGGGATCCTCTTCACTAGTCAAGGTTTCCACCAGGTAACTATCCTGGTCATAACCATATCGGACTGGTGGTCTGGGTACCCGGGAGGTTCTTCTAGGTTGGTCATTACCTGGAATTTGTGGGACATCTCCCACTGCTCCTGAGCTCTCCTCATCCAGAACTATTTCCTGACAATGGGTGTCCAGGATGTAATCGGATTCTAAGAATTGGGTGTTTCGACTACAGAACACTTTCTGCTCACTCGGGTCATAGAATAGATAACCCACCGAATCCTTTGGGTAGCCTATAAACAGGCAACGACTGGTTTTAGATTCCAACTTGTCCGCACTTGTTCTTTTAACGTGTGCAGGACAACCCCAAATCTTCAAGTGTCTTACACTTGGCTTCCTTTCGGTCCAAAGTTCATATGGAGTTTTTGGAACTGATTTGGTTGGAACCCGATTCAGCACGTAGATAGCAGTCTCTAATGCGTATCCCCAAAAGGATGTGGGTAATTGTGAGCGTACGAGAAGCGACCGGACCATTTCCAACAAGGTCCTATTCCTCCTCTCTGAAACACCGTTGAGTTGAGGTGTAGCAGGAGGAGCTAATTGTGACACTATCCCATTGGCCTTTAAGTAGTCCCTGAATTCATCAGAGAGATACTCGCCACCTCGATCTGATCGAAGGGCCTTAATTTCTCTCCCTAACTGTTTCTCGACTTCTTGTCTGAACTCTTTGAACTTTTCAAATGATCCAGACTTATGTCTCATTAGGTACACGTAACCATATCGTGAAAAATCATCTGTAAAAGTGATGAAGTACACGTGTTGATTCCGTGTCCTAACACTCAGGGGACCACATACATTAGTATGTATCAGGTCAAGTGTGTCTTCAGATCTTTCAGGCTTACCGTCAAATGGCCGCTTAGACATCTTACCTTGAAGGCAAGGTTCACAAGTGGGAAGATTTTCTACGGTTAGAAAATCCAAAGGACCATCCTTTACCAGCCTTGTGATTCGGTCAATACCGATATGGCCAAGTCGGTAATGCCAGAGGCACGTGGGACTTACTGTATCAAGATTCCTTTTCTTGGGATTTTCGACCGACGTAGTTTTCGGTTAAGTTAGTTTCCGGAGAAGGATGTAGAACATAGAGACCGTTCTCTAGTTCCCCACATGCGATGAATTTATTATTCTGTTTAACAGTAATCATATTACTAAAATAAACAGTATATCCATCAGCACACAGTTTTGAAACAAAAATTAAATTTCTTCTCAAGTTCTGTACATAAAGACAATCTTTAAGTACAAGTATTCCTTCTTTAAAAGCTAATTCTACGGTTCCTATTGCCGCCGCTGCAACACTTGCAGTTGTTCCCAAGAATAGTGTCACTTCACCTTCACTCTACCTTCTGCTAACTTTGAACCCCTGCAGTGAGTTACACGCATGAGTTGAAGCCCCGGAGTCAACACACCAGGACACAGAAGTAACTAACATGTTAGTTTCTATGACACAAGTTTCGATGTTACCTTTCTTAGATTCCAGGTAGGCAGGACAATTCCTCTTCCAGTGGCCGGTCTGCTTGCAGAAGTGACAGACATCAGATGCCTTGTTCTTCTTCTGCTTCTTAGGTTTGGCAGCCTTTTTCTGAGGCTTCTTTGCCTTTCTCTTTTTCTTGCCCAATTTGTTAGTTTCAGCAAGCATAACCACAGGCTCATCCTTCTTGAGTAGATCCTCGGCTCTCTGCAACATATTGCTGAGTTCCTGGACGCTGATATTCAGCTTATTCATATTGTAGTTCATTGTGAACGCATTGAAGGAAGAGGGCAAAGAATTGAGGATGGCATCCACTTGCGTGCCAATATCTAGCCCGGATCCAAGAGCTTCAAGTTCGTTAATGTATCCCATCATCCGAAGACAATGGTCATGAACTTTCTGCCCTTTGGTCATCTGCACGGTCATTAACAATTTCAGGACCTTCTGTCGAGTAGAACGGTTCTGCTCTTCATACATTGTTCTTAGACTGTCCAATATGTCCTTGGCTAGTTTGATCTGATTGAACTGCCTCTGTATTGAGTTGTCTAATGAGGCAATGACAAAGCAGCGGGCTAGGGAGTTCTTATCCTCCCACTCTTGGTAGTCCCTCCTACGGACCTCAGAAGCCCTATCACCTAGACGTTCCGGGGCAGGATTTTTCACCACCTTGTCTAACTTTTCGGAAGTTAGGACCAGCATAAGATTTCTGTACCAGTCGGCATAGTTTGGGCCCTTAAGCTTGTTATCATCTAGAAGCTTTGCAAATTGACCATTTTTCATTTTATGATAAAACAACAAAAACGTTAGTCCACAACCTTAGTTTGATTCATGTTACCTACATAGATATGGCTTTTAATCTATGTTCCATTCCCATTTATTCATCTCTGATATTTTCCCTCCTTTCTCAGTGACGGAGATGATGGAATGTCTCTGGAAATGTGGGAAATCACATAGGGTGCATGAAGCCAACTGTTTCAGCTGCATAACCCCACCACCTTTCTGTGATGGATCATATCCACTCATCAGATGAGTTTCCCTTTTGCCTCTGTCAGACAAGGTTCAGAGCCATTTTCAGGTAAACCTTTCTGTCCAGTGAGTGCACACCCATCATATTCAGGTTACGCCAAGGTACCGTGAGAGAGTTCCCATTTTCTGGTGAAGCCCCTCCCACATCGGTCTAGGACGCCCCTATCATCTTATGAAACACTCTAATAGACCCAACAGCAAATGGATAGCCCAATTTTATGGTGCGTTTCCTCATTACTGAAGGACCCATCATTGTGCTAATGACGGAAGGCCTTTAGAGAGTCCATCATATGGGTCTCCCTATCACATGCATTCATATTTGCTGGAGGGAACAAAATACGCCCTAGTTTTAATTTAGGTCAAACCAGAGTGGCTGCCACTGACTTTCATAAAGTCAGATTTCTGGTGGGCCTTAATCGGCTAGGGGTTCCGTACGCATCCCTTTTCAGGGTTGTGGGGCCCACCAAGCAAAGAGGGGTCATCCAATGATCTTGATGGACACCATGGCAATGATGTGCATTCAGCCATGGTGTGCGCAAGAGCCACTAACGAGTCTTCATGGGCCAAGTACTTATGGCCCATGGTCACAGCACATCAAACATCCAAACATCACATGTAAAGGAGGAATTGATCCAATCAATTAACTACTGTAAAGCCCATTGAATAGCCCATTTAAAATCTAAGTCATTAACAATTAATGTCTACTAGGTGTATGGGCTGAATCGTAGATAGCAGTTCGGCCCATACAACTTATCTCACAGTAATGGGCCTTTTGCAGTTTTAACCCTTTAAAACTGGGCTTTATAGGTGGGCCGAATTAATCTTTGTAATTGAACATCAGATTTGGAACAGCAAGTGTGAGAAATACAGACTGAAAAACAGTCCCTATCGAACCCCAGATTCGGTCCAAACAGTTTTGGTCCAATCTAGTCCGAGAGGATCCAAAACTGATTTTCAATTCAAGAATTAATTCATGAAAGATCTGAAATTAATAATTTTGATTTCAAACAATCACAAATCAAACTATGGACTGTTCGCACCACCTGAAAAACAGAGGTTAATCACAAGGGTTGCAGTTTCACAAACTGCAAATCCTATTTCTATTAATTACATTCTTGATCAAATCCTATACATTCAGTCTAAAAGTAAAAAAAATATTTACAAACCGAATTAAATGAAATAAATAAATAGAAAGAAAAAGGGTGCGCAGACTATCTGCGCCAAATCTTTTGGTTCAAGATTCGAACCTGTAGCTCTGATACCCCTGAAAGAATGGTAGGATCCATCTAATGGACTTCATAAAGGTTACGGAATGGGTGGGCGAATTTCAAAAATTTTCCTACCTTCTCCCAACTGGGAATCATTTTCCCTAAATTTAGAATACAATATTCAAGGATCCTACTTGAACCATAATCAAACCAGATCTGTACCAAAAGACAAATGGGAGGAATATACCTGATCCGGAGAAGCACTATTTCCCAAAGTTGGTGTTCACGCCCAAAGAATGCTCCAAGATCTGTTCCAGCTGAAGATGACACAACTGTGGATGGAACAGAACCAGCAGGGTGCATCCTACACACTGGATCCTTCGCAAGTATCCTCTGGAAACACTAAACACTGAATCTATTTCAGTCTTTCTTGCAAGACTGATGTCAAGAACAGATTTCTTGACTTTCTTTTCTGCAAAGATCTAATCTTGCAAAGGAGATGGCAGCGACAGGAGGAGAACTCTAAAGGCGAAAAGGCTGAACTGCCTTTTTTTCTTTTTCTGGAGTATGAAATCTGATCTCAATTCGCAGGAACCTTTCTTGCGATTTTTCTTGATTCGAAATCTGTTGTATTTCTCTCCTTTTTTGGTTAGGGTTTCTCCTCCTTTCTTCTTGATTAAGAAACCTCCTAATTAGGAGTTATCCCAATCCAAATCAGTATTTGGATAGGGGATAATCTTAATCCTATCTGCAGATAAAGTTAACTTAGTCCTGATCTTATCAGGAGGTTACCAGATTCAAATCTAATTTGAATTTGGTCTCCAAGAGTGGATAAGGCTAAAGGCCCAATCCTTTTACTAACATTAATCTCAGATTCGCCCCAAGGATGGGTGATCATATCAGCCCACCTCAAAATGGGCTTCTGGCCCATTAAGTGTTCAGTGTCTAATTACTTTCCAATCTGCTGCCCAGTTGGGCTTCTTTGTATGGCGTGGGACCCAAGCATTGATCTACACACCAGCCACATGGGTTTGGCCCAGCCTTTAATACAAGGCCCAGCCGAATTCACTGAAAAACTCAATGAACCCCTTGAGTCCATCATATGAACCCTATGGGCCCAACACTTACATTAAGTGGTCCCTGGGCCAAGCCATCTTATAAAAACCCAGGGACTGTGGGCAGGTGCAAAATTAGCCCATCAGGTATTATCCTCAATGGTCTTACACTTAACCTCTCAGCCCTTAATGATCAAGCACTGCCCGACAAAAGAGGACCTCTCCCTCGGCTGCAAGGAACAGTGTCGCACTCTCCTCTCACATGGATCCCGGGAATTAAAACCATTTGCAAACAATTTGAAACCGTACATATATATATATATATAAATTTATTACTTTTGCAAAACAAAATTCCAACGATTGAAATCAACTGTCGGCAGTTTGGTTTCCATCAGAGAGAGTGCATTCCCGATCATTACCCTTTGTCCGACAAAGTGGCTGATTTTGTCACTATGATCACTCACTCAGATGAATTCTCAAACTGCCCCAACATACCCAGGTTTTGATCCCCGCTAAGGATCTCACTGATTGGCATATCAAAGGCAGCCTGATCCAACACCTAGTGAAGTGTCATAATCGAGTCTAGGGGTCAGGTGTAACTTTTCAGTTTTGCCCATCTATCTCCAAGGTCCAGGGCAAGACTGGAAATCTGGTCCGGTTCAAGGATTCAAGTAATTCCATACTGCATGTGCCTCGGGTCTTACCCTGGTGGCTGAGACAGGCCATCCCAACACTTGGTGGCACACCAGTATCAGCCTTGGCAGGATAAATCTCCCCAGACTTATCCAACGGCTGTGAACATTTAAAACTAACACGGGTCTCTATAAATGTCCAGTTTTAGGGTTTTAAACAGAATTAAACCAAACAACATGAATCAAACATGCACTTTATTTATTTCCACTAAATAACAAAAGTACATCAAATCAAATTGAAGCTAAGGGCATACATAAACTGTCTCACAAAACATATGACAAATTTTATTCTTATCACTGAGCTCTACTCATCAAGAACAATTTCCTGACGATGGGTGTCCAGGATATAATCGGTCTCTAAGAACTGAGCATTTCGACTGCAGAACACTTTCTATTCACTTGGGTCATAGAAAAGGTAACCTACAAAGCCTTTTGGGTAGCCTACAAATAGGCAACGGTTGGACTTGGATTCCAACTTGTCTACACTCGTTCTTTTAACGTGTGCTGGACAACCCCAAATCTTCAAGTGTCTGACACTTGGTTTCTTTCCGGTCCAAAGTTCATATGGAGTGTTCGGAATCGATTTGGTTGGAACCCGATTCTGCACGTAAACTGCAGTCTCTAATGCAAAACCCCAAAAGAATGTGGGCAACTCTGAGTGTATGAGAAATGGCTGGACCATATCCAATAAGGTCCTCTTCCTAATCTCTGAAACACCGTTTAGTTGTAGTGTAGCAGGAGGAGCTAATTATGATACTATCCCATTGTCCTTTAAGTAGTCCCTGAACTCGTCAGAGAGATACTCGCCACCTCGATCAGATTGAAGGGCTTTAATTTCTCTCCCCAACTGTTTCTCGACCTCTTGTCTAAACTCTTTGAACTTTTCAAAGGATTCAAACTTGTGTCTCATTAGGTACACGTAACCATATCGTGAGAAATCATCTGTGAAGGTCATGAAATACACGTGTTGATTCTTTGTACTAACACTCAGGGGACCACATACATCAGTATGTATTAGGTCAAGTGTGCCTGTACGTCTTTCAGGCTTACCGTCAAATGGCCGTTTCATCATCTTGCCTTGTAGGCAAGGCTCACAGGTGGGAAGATCTTCTACAGTTGGAAAATCCAAAGGACCATCCTTTACCAACCTTGTGATTCAGTCAACACCTATGTGGCCAAGTCGGTAATGCCATAGACACGTGGGATTAACTGTATCACGGTGTCTCTTCTTGGGGATTTCAGCCGACGTAGTTTCGGTTATGTTAGTTTCTAGAGAAGGATGTAGAACATGGAGACCATTCTCCAATTTCCCATATGCGATGAATCTGTTATTTCTTTTAATAGTAATCGTATTAGTAAAGATGACAGAATAACCATCTGCACACAGTTTTGAAATAGAAATCAAATTTCTTCTTAAGTTTTGTACATAAAGACAATCTTTGAGTATAATTTTTCTTTCTGTAAAAATTAACTCCACGGTTCCTATTGCCGTGGCTGCAACAGTTGCAGTAGTCCCCAAGTAGAGAGTGACTTCTCCTTCACTCAGCCTTCTGCTTACCTTGAACCCCTGCAGTGAATTACATGCATGAGTTGAAACCCCGGAGTCAATACACCAGGACGCAGAAGCTACCAATAAATTGATTTCTATAACACAACTTTCGAACTTACCTTTCTTGGATTCCAGGTAGGCAGGACAATTCTGTTTCCAGTGGCCGGTCTTTTTGCAGAAGTGACATGCAGAAGTGACATGTAACCCATCATCCGAAGACATGGTCGTGGAGCCCCGGAGTCAATACACCAGGACGCAAAAGCTACCAATAAATTGGTTTCTATAACACAAGTTTCGAACTTACCTTTCTTGGTTTCTAGGTAGGCAGGACAATTCTATTTCTAGTGGCTGGTCTTTTTGCAGAAGTGACATGCATAAGTTACATGTAACCCATCATCCGAAGACAATGGTCGTGAACTTGTTGGCCCTTGGACATTTAAGTGGTCATGAACTACTTCAAGACCTTTTGCCGAGTAGAATGATTATGCTCTTCATACATCATCCTCAGGCTGTCCAATATGTCCTTGGCAAGTTCGATTTGATCGAACTGCCTCTGTATTGGGTTGTCCAAGGAGGCAATGATGTTACACCGGGCTAGGGAGTTTTTCTCCTCCCATTCCTGATAGTCTCTCCTTCAGGCCTCAGAAGCCCTGTCTCCCAGATGCTCCAGGGCAGGATTCTTTGCCACTTTGTCCAGCTTTTCAGAATCTTGGACCAGCATAAAGTTCCTATACCAGTTGGCGTAGTTTAGACCCTTAAGCTTGTTGTAATCAATAAGCTTTGCAAAAGATCCATTTGCCATTTTCTGATGAAAGAACAAACATCAGTCCACAACCTAATTTGATTCACGTTCATTTCATAGATATGGGTTTTAATCTACGATCCATTTCCATTTATTCATCTCTGAGATTTCCCTCCTTTCTCAGTGACGGAGACTATGGGTTGTATCTGGAAATGAGGGAAATCACATAGGGTGCATGGAAACAACTGTTTCAGTTGCATAACCCCACCACCTTTCTGTGAATGATCATATCCACTCATCATATGAGTTTTCCCTTTGGCCTCTGTCAGACAAGGTTCAGAGCCGTTATTAGGTAAACCTTTCTGTCCAGTGAGTGTTTACCCATCATATTCGTGAACGCCAAGGTACCGTGAGAGAGTTCCCATTTTCTAGTGAAGCCCCTCCCACATCGGTCTATGACGCCCCTATCATCTTCCCAAGAATCACCTGGACGGCTTGTGAATACAACTCCTACCAATCTTTTCTCCAAAAGATTAGAATCAAGATCCAATCTTGATTTCACCCAAGGAATGGAGATCGAAATGCTATAGGCAGTGACTGCAGGAAGGAGGCGGCTAAAGAGAATTTGCAGGGTGCAGTATTCTATCTTCTGTGATCTCAGCTCTGAAGACAAGACTGCTGGTTGTCTGTTGTGTTGGATGTCTAAAGGCTGCCACCCCCTCTTTCTTTTATAGACTTAAAGGGATCAGCTCCTAATCCCATTAGGAGTTGCTAACCCAAATCATATCTGGATTAGAAGTCCCTTTAAGATAAGGGATAATCCTTATCTTATCTGCAGATTAGATCAACCAGTTCCTAATCTAATTAGGATGTTTTCCAAATCTAAATCTCATTTAGATCTTGGACTCTCTGAGTGGATAGGGTGTGGGCCCAATCCTATCAGCTGATCTTATCTCAGAATTCGCCCCTTAAAGACTAATCAAATTAGCCTAGTTCGAAATGGGCTTAAGGCCCATTTAGGGTTATGTATTCATTTAGCCTTCCAAACTGCTGCCCAGTTGGGCTTCCTTGTATGGCGTAGGACCCAAACATTGATCTACACACCAGCCACATGGGTTCAGCCCAGCCTTTGTTACAAGGCCTGGCCGAATACACTGTTATGGACAGTGCACCCCCTGAAACCCATCAGATGGGCTCTATGGGCCCAACACTTACCCTAAGTGGTCCTTGGGCCAAGCCACCTTGTAACACCCAGGGACTGTGGGCAGATGCAAGATTAGCCCATCAGGTATTATCCTCAATGGCCTTACACTTAACCTCTCAGCCCATAATGATCATACACTGCCCGACAAGAGAGGACCTCTCCCTCGGCTGCAAGGAACAGTGTTGCACAGTTTTGAGACAGAAATCAAATTTCTCCTTAAATTTTGTACATAAGGACAATCTTTCAGTACAATTGTTTCTTCTCAAAAAATTAACTCCACGGTTCCTATGGTCGCGGCTGCAACAGCTGCAATATTCCCCAAGTAGAGTGTGACTTCTCCTTCACTCAACCTTCTGCTTATCTTGAACCCCTGCAGTGAGTTACACACATGAGTTGAATCCCCGGAGTCAATACACCAGGATGCAAAAGCTACCAATAAATTGGTTTCTATAACACAAGTTTCGAAATTACCTTTCTTGGATTCCATGTAGGCAGGACAATTCCTTTTCCAGTGGCCGGTCTTCTTGCAGAAGTGATAGGCATCCGATGCTTTGTCTTTCTTCTGCTTTTTGGGTTTAGTAGCCTTCTTCTGGGGTTTTCTCTTTGCCTTCCTTTTCTTGCCCGATTTGCTAGTTTCAACAAGCATAGCAATGGGCTCATCCTTTTTAATCAATTCTTTGGCCCTCTACAACATATTGCTGAGTTCATGTAAGTTGGCATTCAGTTTGTTCATGTTGTAGTTCATGATGAATGGATTAAAGGATGGAGGCAGAGAGTTGAGAATAGCATCGATCTGTGCTACCAGATCCAGCTCGGATCCAAGAGCCTCCAGTTCGTTGATATAACCCATCATCCGGAGACAATGGTCGTGAACTTGTTGGCCCTTGGACATCTATGCGGTCATGAACTGCTTCAAGACCTTTTGCCGAGGAGAACGATTATGCTCTTCGTACATTGTCTTGAGACTATCCAATACATGCTTGGCAAGTTCGATCTGATTGAACTGTCTCTAAATTGGATTGTCCAAGGAGGCAATGATATAGTAGTGGGCAAGGGAGTTTTTCTCCTCCCATTCTTGGTATTCTATTCTACGGGCCTCAGAAGCCCTATCTCTATGATGATCTAGGGCAGGATTCTTGGCTACCTTATCCAAATTTTCAGAGGTTAAGACCAACATAAGGTTCCTGTACCAACCGGCATAGTTTGGGCCCTTAAACTTGTTGTCATCAAGAAGCTTTGCAAATGATCCATTTGCCATTTTCTGATAAAAGAACAAACATCAGTCCACAACCTTATTTGATTCATGTCCATTACATATATATGGATTTTAGTCTACGTTCCATTTCCATTTATTCATCTATGAGATTTCCCTCCTTTCTCAGTGACGGAGAATACGGGTTGTCTCTAAAAATGTGGGAAATCACATAGGGTGCATGGAGCCAACTATTTCAGCTGCATAACTCCACCACCTTTCTATGAAGGATCATATCCACTCATCATTAGAGTTTTCCCTTTGGCCTCTGTCAGACAAGGTTCAGAGTCATTTTCAGGTAAACCTTTCTGTCCAGTGAGTGCTTACCCATCATGTTCATGAATGCCAAGGTACCGTGAGAGAGTTCCCATTTTCTGGTGAAGCCCATCCCACATCGGTCTATGACGCCCCTATCATCTTATGAAACACTCAGACAAGCCCAACAGCAAATGGATAGCCCATTTTCTGGTGCATTTCCTCATTACTGAAGGACTCATCCTCATGCTAATGACGGAAGGCCTTTAGAGAGTTCATCATATGAATCTCCCTATCACATGCACTCATATTAGCTAGAGGGAACAATTAATTATGCCCTTGTTTGATTTAGGTCAAACCAAAGTGGCTCCCACTGACTTTCATAAAGTCAGATTTCGGTGGGCCTTAAATCGGCTAGGGTTCCGCAAGTAACCTCTTGATGAGGTGTAGGGCCCACCATTGAGGGAGTCATCGAATGACCAGAAGGGACACCATGGCAATGATGTGCATTCAGCCATGATGTGTGCAAGATCTACTGTCGAATGAGCATGGGCCAAGCACTTATGGCCCATGTACGTAGCACATCACACATCTATACATCTCATGCAGGGACAAATTGATCCATTCAATTAATTATCTGTAAGGCCCATTGGAAGCCCATTTTAAATCCATAATATTAACCATTAATATCATCTAGGTATATGGGCTGAATTAGGTTTACCCAGTTCGACCCATATTAGCTTTAACCTTTGAAGTGGGCTTTTGGCAGTTTTAACAATTTAAAACTGGGCCTTTACAAGTTGGGCCGAGTTAACCATTTAATTAAATATCAACCCTCAGGCCCATTAGTGGGAAAAAAGGGATGACTTTCAGCCTTGATTATACCCTAGATTTGGTCTAAATAGTTTGAACCAATCTTAGATCGAATGGGCATAGGGAATGATCTTTAATTAAATCTTTAATTCACGAAAACAATCTAAAATTAAAGAACTGATAAAAGAAAATCAAGAATCAGTTAAACAGGGCTGTTCACATAATCCATCCTACCAAACAGAGGTTAGATCATAGTTTGCAGTTTCATAAACTGCAAATCGCAGATTGTATTTCTCCCATCTGTGAAATCTTCTTTTCTGCGAAATCTCCCTTTCTGCACTGCCATCTTTGATCAAAAATTAAAATAAATAGAAATCCTATTTCTATTAATAATTACATCAGATTGAATCCCTATACATTCAGTCTAGAAATAAAAAAAAAATTATTTACAGACCAAATGCAATAAATAAATCAAGAAACTGCAAATCTTGCAAGTTCCCTACGCAAACCAAGAAGTCGATCTCCTCTTGTATGAACAATCCATAAATCATGAAAATCATAAAGAACTATTCTAAACAATAATCAGATTTATATAAAATTAATTTTAGATTATTTGCCCATTAATTTTGGGAACAAATTTCCCAAAACCCATATCTGTGCAAATTGGATAGAACGCCTTCTGCCCGTTTGCGCAGGTTCAGATCTGAAACAAAATGGTTCAAGATTTGAACCATGGATCTGATACCACTGAAGGGACAGGATATCCATCCTATGGATGCCCAAAGATTGCAGAATAAGGGGGAGAATTTCAAAAATTTTTCTCTCCCTTCAACTGGGAATCGCATTCCCAAATTAGAAAATCATATTTTCAAGGATCATTCTTGAACCATAAACTGCACTAGATCAAAACCAAAAGGAGTAGGGAGGGATAATACATGATACGGAGAACCAGCATCTCCTAATGGAGGTGTTCATGCCTAAGGAAGGTGTTAGACAGTTTTGTATGCCCTTAGCTTCAATCAAAATTGATGTACTTTATGAGTTTATTGTAAATGGATAAAAGTACATATTTGATTCATGTTCCCTTGGTATGTTTCTGTGTATTACCCTTAAACTGGACACTTATTGAGACTCGTGTTAGTTTTGAATGTTCACAGCCAGTGGGTCGGTCTGGGGAGACCTATCCTGACAAGGCTGACACTATGGTGCCACCAAGTCGGTTGGGGTGGCTTGTCTCAGCCACCGGGGTGAGACGCTAGGCACATACAGTGTGGGATTAATTGAATCTTTGAACTGGACCAGATTTCCAGTATTGCCCTGGACCTTGGAGATTGATGGGCAAAACTGGAAAGTTACACCCGACCCCTAGACTCGATTATGATACTGCACTAGGTGTCGGATCGGGGTGTCTTTGATGTACCAATCAGTGAGATCCTTAGCGGGGGTCAAAACCTGGGTATGTTGGGACAATCCGAGAATTCATCTGAGTGGGTGATCATAGTGACAGGATCAGCCCCTTTGTTGGACAAAGGTAATGATCGGGGATGCACTCTCACTGTTGGAAACCAAGACTGCCGGCAGCCGATTTCAACCGTTGAAATTTGTTTTGCAAAATATTTTTATATGAGATATAAAAGTATATATATTATGGTTTCTAAAATGTTTGCAAATGGTTTTAATTCCCGGGATCCATATAAGTAGAGAGTGCAACACTATTCCTTGCAGCCGAGGGAGAGGTCCTCTCTTGTTGGGCAGTGTATGATCATTATGGGCTGAGAGGTTAAGTGTAAGACCATTGAGGATAATACCTGATGGGCCAATCTTGCATCTGCCCACAGTCCCTGGGTGTTACAAGGTGGCTTGGCCCAGGGACCACTTAGGGTAAGTGTTGGGCCCATAGAGCCCATTTGATGGGTTTCGAGGGGTGCACTGTCTTTAACAGTGTATTCGACCAGGCCTTGTAACAAAGGCTGGGCCAAACCCATGTGGCTGATGTGTAGATCAATGCTTGGGTCCCACGCCATACAAGGAAGCCCAACTGGGCAGTAGTTAGGAAGGTTAAGTGAGCACATAAGCTTAATGGGCCTAAAGCCCATTTCGAACTGGGCTATTAATTTAGTTAATTAAAGGGGCGAATTCTAAGATGGATTAGCAGTTAGGATAGGGTCTTGATCCTATCCACTCAGAGAGTCCAGATCTGAATGTGATTCAGATCTAGAAACCTCCTAATAAGATTAGGATAAAACTAATTTAATCTGCAGATAAGATAAGGGTTTATCCTTATCATTAGAAGAGAAGGCTGATCCAAATATGATTTGGATAAGCACCTCCTAATGGGATTAGGAGTTGATCTTTTCAAGTTAACAAAAGGAAGGAGGGGGTGACAGCCTTGAGAGATACCAAGAAACACATCGGATCCTCTTTAGTGCTGAAATCAAGAAGAGAGAATTCTGCACCCTGCGAATACTCTCTTGCTGCCTCCCTGCTCTTGCCGCCCTGTTTGCCAGTTCGATCTCCAGCTGTGGGAGAAGTCAAGATTGGATCTTGACATCAATTTTTTGAGAAAGGATTGAAAGGGAGCCGTGCTCACGTTCCATCCTGCTGTTTCTTGCGAAGGACTGAGTTCTTGGGGAAGAACACTGCTGATTCTGGTCCATCCTGCACTGCGCCATCTTCAGTGGGAGCAGTCTTTGGATCCTTCCTTGGGCGTGAACATCTTCGTTGGGAGATATTGCTTCTCCGTATCAGGTATCATTCTCTCCCATTCCTTTTGGTTCAGATCTGGTTCAGTTTAAGGTTCAAGATTTATCCTTGAAAATATGATTTTCTAAATAGGGAATGTGATTCCCAGTTGAAGGGAGAGAAAAATTTTTTTAAATTCGCCCCTTATTCCGCAATCGTTGGGCGTCCATGTGATGGATCTCTCAACTCTTCAGAAGGATCCAAAATCTGCTCCCACTGAAGATGGCACAGTGCAGGGTGGAGCAGAATCAATAGTGTTCTTCCAAAAGAACTTGACCCTTCGCAAGAATCAATTGGATGGCTTGTGAATACAGCTCCAACCAATCTTTCCAAAAGATTGGTATCAAGATTGAATCTTGACTACTCCTCTAGAGAGGAGGATATCAAACTGTTGGAGGCGGTGGCTGCAAGAAGGAGGCAACAAGAGAGTACTCGTAGGGTGTAGAATTCCCTCTTCTTGTGATCTCAGCTCTGAAGATAAGAATGTGTTGGTTGCTTGCATGTCTAAAGGCTGCCGCCCCCTCCTCCTTTTATAACCTTAAAGGGATCAGCTCCTAATCCCATTAGAATTTGGTAATCCAAACCATATTTGGATTAGAAGTCCCTTTAAGAGATAAGGGATAACCCTTATCTTATCTGCAGATCAGATCAGCCATCTCCTAATCTAATTAGGAGGCTTCCAGATCTAAATCTTGGACTCTTTAAGTGGATAGGGTTTGGGCCCAATCCTATCAGCTGATCCATCTTAGAATTCACCCCTTTAAGTGACCAATCCAATTAGTCCAGTTCAAATTGGGCTTAAGGCCCATTTAAGGTTATATACTCACTTAGCCTTCCAAACTGCTGCCTAGTTGGGCTTCCTTGTATGGCGTGGGACCCAAACATTGATCTACACATCATCCACATGGGTTCAGCCCAACCTTTGGACAGTGCACCCCCTGAAACCCATTAGATGGGCTCTATGGGCCCAACACTTACCCTAAGTGGTCCCTGGGCCAAGCCACCTCGTAACACTCAGGGACTGTGGGCAGAAGCAAGATTAGCCCATCAGTTATTATCCTCAGTGGTCTTACACTTAACCTCTCAGCCCATAATGATCATACATTGCCCAACAAGAGAAGACCTCTCCCTCAGCTGCAAGGAACAATTTTGCACTCTCTGCTTATATGGATTCCGCAAATTAAAACATTTTGCAAACCTTTTAGAAACCATAATATATATATTTTTATATCTCATATAAAATATATTTTGCAAAACAAGTCTCAACGATTGAAATCAACTGCCGGCAGTCTTGGTTTCCATCAGTGAGAGTGCATCCCCGATCATTACCTTTGTCCGACAAAGGGGCTGACCCTGTCACTATGATTACCCACTCAGATGAATTCTCAGACTGTCCCAACATACCCAGGTTTTGACCCCCGCTAAGGATCTCACTGATTGGTACATCAAAGACACCCCGATCCGACACCTAGTGCAGTATCATAATCGAGTCTAGGGGTCGGGTATAACTTTCCAATTTTGCCCATCAATCTCCAAGGTCCTGGGGAATACTGGAAATCTGGTCTAGTTCAAAGGTTCAATTAATCCTACACTGTATGTGCCTAGGGTCCCACCCTGGTAGCTGAGACAGGCCACCAGAACCAATTTGGTGGCACCACAGTGTCAGCTTTGTCAGGATAGGTCTCCTCAGGCCGACCCACTGGCTATGAACATTCTAAACTAACACAAGACTCATAAAGTGTCCAGTTTAAGGGTATTACACAGAAACATACCAAGGGACCATGAATCAAACATGCACTTTTATTCATTTACAATAAACTCATAAAGTACATCATCTTGATTGAAGCTAAGGGCATACAAAACTGTCTAACAAAACAATCCATGGTGAGAGAGAGTGATGTCGTTTGAAATTAGATTACAATAATGGACAAAATGGAGGAGTGTTTTGTGATTGGAAAGTATAATAACTCAAGTTAGAAGGAAAGGTTAGTAATGTTGTATGGAACCAAAACAAAGTTTTGAAAATGAAAAAAAAAATGAATTGACGAAAATATGAACGTCAAATGGATGAATATAACTAGAAAGGATGAAATCTAAAATGAAATAAAAACAATTTAGGTTCTGTTGTATTAGAAAACTGAACTTGTAATTTACAATTTATCTGTTTTCCTTTTTTTTCCTTTTTTCTTTTTTGTTTCTTCATTTGCTATATATATATATATATATATATATATATATATATATATATATATCTTTGTAATATTTACGAAATCAATGAAAAAGAGAATAATCTCTCCCTCCAAATTGCGATATGGTATCAGAGGTACTTAAATTTTCAGCTACAACATTTTTCGGCAACGCCATTGTCACAGACGCATTCAAAGATAGACTCTCTATTTCTCAATAAATAATTTGGATTTCATTCTTCCCACAGAATATGCAATTCCTTTAGCAGAACCCTCTCCACCTTCTTTCACATCTTCATCTACTAATCAATCACCACCACTTACCACTTCAGATAATACCACTATTGATCCAACCCCTTCTACTAATGTTTCACTAGATCCCATACAAAGTACACATTCTTAAACCCAACCTAGAAGATCATCTAGACCTCATGCACTTCCTTCATATCTTGACCAATATCACTATCAAATACCAAATCTTAAAGTCAATTCTGTTTTCAAAACCTCCAATCCTCACCCCATATCTTCTACCTATTCCACTCACAAATTATCTTCTTTTAATAGGATATTTGCTACTCAAATCTCCCAAACTAAAGATCCTAGAACCTATAATGAGGCTATAAAATCACAATGATGGAAGGATGCAATGGCACTTGAGGTCAAAACATTAGAGCAAAATAATACTTGGGTTTTAACTGATTACCTGTAGGAAAACAACCTATAGGATGCAAATGGGTTTTTAAAACCAAGTATCATGCAAATGGCAGCATTGAAAGATACAAAGCAAGATTAATTGCCAAGGGCTGTACTCAACAGAATGGCATTGATTATCTTGATACATTTTCTCCAGTTGCAAAAATAACAACTATTAGATGTTTACTTGCTGTTGCAGCTATTAAAGATTGGCATTTGCAACAACTGGATATTAACAATGCTTTTTTGCATGGTGACTTACATGAAGAAGTTTACATGACTCTTCCCCCAAGTTTTGAAACTTCTAACCCTTCAAAAGTGTGTAGATTAACTAAGTCACTCTATGGTCTCAAGCAGGCAAGTAGACAATGGAATCAAAAACTCATTGATGCCTTGTTGTCTCAAGGATTTACTCAGGAAATTTCTGATACTTCTCTGTTCACAAGACAAGCTGGTTCTCATTTTATAGCCTTGCTAATTTATGTTGATGATGTCATTTTGGCAAGTGACAACATTGAATTGATAAATGAGTTCAAAAAGTTCTTAGATGATACTTTCAAAATTAAAGATATTGGCCAACTCA
This sequence comes from Nelumbo lutea, assembly GCF_056320005.1. Taxonomy (NCBI): domain Eukaryota; kingdom Viridiplantae; phylum Streptophyta; class Magnoliopsida; order Proteales; family Nelumbonaceae; genus Nelumbo; species Nelumbo lutea. The sequence goes on from NC_142684.1 coordinate 113,862,525, forward strand.
AGTTCTTTATTGGCCAAGAAGTTGCCAGATCCACGACTGACATTAATCTCAGCCAAAGGAAGTATGTGATTGATCTCTTGGAGGAAACAAGTTTTATAAACAACAAGCTCGTATCTACTCCTATGATTATCTCTCAAAGACTTGATAAAGATGTTGGTACTCCTCTAACAGATGTTACTTCTTATAGAAAATTGGTTGGCAAATTAATTTATTTATGTAGCACAAGGCCAGATGTTTGTTTTGCTGTCCAACATCTTTCTCAGTTTTTGGATTGCCCTACATACCTTCATATGCAAGCTGTACATAGAATTCTTCTTTACTTAAAAGCTAGTCTTGGACAAGGAGTGTTTTTCTCTACTTCATCATCTCTACAGTTAAGCCTTCTTAGATTCAGATTGGGCTTCATGCCTTGATACCAGGAGATCTATCATTGGCCATTGTGTTTTGTTGGGAGATAGTCTAATATCTTGGAAATCCAAGAAGTAAAAAACTGTTTCTAAATCTTCCTCTATAGCTGAGTATCATGCCCTTGTTGCTGTTACATGTGAAGTTCAATGGCTTACTTATTTATTAAAAGATTTGTGATGTGTGGCTCATTGTGACACTAGCAAGTGCACTAGCCATTCAAGTAATAAAGTAGTGAGTGAAGTATCATTCCCACGAGGATTTAGGAAACAATTACCAATACTAAATTGAGCACTTCTTATCTGATCAACAAATAAATCAAAACTTTAATGAAAGCTAAAAAAAATCCTAAATTAAAATCTATCTAAATCATTGGCCCAATTGCCTTCAAATCAAGTTAGAAGAGTAAGCAGTAAATGTCAATCTCAGAATTCAGCAATTTATCAATTTGGATCATTCGAATAAATCATGATTGAGCCTTGGTTTGGTGAAACCCCAAGGTCATGAACAGCCTCTCTCAAGCGCATGTTCATCCTATGCATGAGGGACGGTTCTTCTATCTCTAGCAAGAATCTAATCCCCATGAATGCATTTATTCAAACACTTCTAAGGCATCAATTCAAATCTGAATTGATCACCAACTGAATTGTGCAAATTATCTCTAACCTTGCACTCAATTCAGTTCTTGAATAGTAGATCTGAATTCCTAGAGTCTCTCTCAAGCACTCTAGGAATTCCAAACTGTAGATTAATTCGACCAATCTGAAAATTGCAGATCTGAATTCTCTTTCAAGCAATTCAGATCTTGCAATCTCAGATCTGAGAATTCAGATCTGAGTTTTAAAGGTTAGTTGGCCGAATTAATCTACAATAACACCCTTATTCAAGAAACTTCAAGTACAATTCATGACCATTTGAATGAATCAAAAAGAATTAGATTGCTGAACTGAAATTTTACAAGCTGAAATACATCAATGAAGAATGGAAAAAAAAAGGAGAAAGAAGAAAAAAAATATAACAAAGAAACTGAATTCAAATCAAAAGAGAATGAAACTACAATTGATTTATTACAAAAGATCTTTGAATCACAAAGCCTCAATTCGAACTCACCTTCTCTTCTAGCTTTCTTGTCTTGAACTTCCTTCAGCCCTTCTTCTTCTTCTTCCTTGCGCCTAGCCTTCTTCTCTTCTCTTCTCTCAAGGTGGCCGAACCTCTAAGAGTGGGAGAGCCTTCCTCTCAAGCAATTGAACACCTCTCCCCCCTCCTAGAGGCCTCCTTATATAGTTTTTCAAGGGGGCTCTTGCCCCTTCTTGAAGCCTCTAGAATGGGGTGTATTACACCCCTTTCTTGAACTTTCTAGAGCTCTCTTGAAAGCCTCCTAAGGCTACTATTTGGGCTGCACTTAGGCTCTCTCTTAGCACATGATAGCTATACATTGAGCTGCTCTTTTGGTCTGAGAATGGGCCTTCCTTGCTGGGCCGAATTCTACTCATAGCTAGGCTTTATTTTCTTGGGTTTTCTCAAGGAATTCACTTGCTCTTTTTGGGCCGAAGTGCTCTCTCTTGCTTCCACGACCGGGCTGGACTGAAATTGGTCATTTTGAACCTTCTTTTCTTGCCTTTTTCCTTCCTTTTCTTGGATTAATTATCCCTGAACTTATTCTTAGCATTAAGCTAAATTAAGGCAAAAATTAATAAAACTGGCATAAAAATCCATGCTAAAGTCCTCAAAAATTATAGATAAATTGTAAGTTCATCAAATACCCCCACACTTAAGCTTTTGCTTGTCCTCAAGCAAGGACATCAGCCATAAACTGAACATTCCCCCCCTTCTGTTCTTACCATTTACCTGGTGAACTTTTTAAGATAGAAATTCATTCAGTAGTCGGGGGACTTTTGTAAGTGCTCAACTCTTATTCTTGTAAATTACTATTTAAGATATGTATAAGATCCAAGGAAAGGAGAATATGAATTTCATCATAGTCTACCCTTCACTCCTAATTCATATATAAATCAGCTCCTTAATTGTCAAGGTTAATAATCAAATTTCACTAAGTTTCACATCTGTAACTAAATCTTAATGAGAGTTCAACTTTAGAGTGCCCCTTTGAACCTCAGCTATCACCACAATTTCTTAATTCTAGGGGTGAGTGCATCTTATGCTCCATCTCACCCTTTTCTTTTTTTTTTTTTTTCGGTGTGAGTGCATTTTATGCTCCATCTCACACACTTTTCTCTCTCTTTTTTTTTTATTTTTATTTTTTTTGGTGTGAGTGCATCTTATGCTCCATCTCACACTGGTCACTTGCTTGAGGTAGGTAAATAGGACTCATGTTCTAAGCTGCTAGTTTTACTATTCAGCTCAGAATAGCGGAGTCAATTTGGGCTTTTGTCATTCTTTGCAATTATTGAACCTCAAGAATCAACACTTCAGATGTGCACTAGCTCTCTTGACCATTAACCATGAAATCAAGGGCTTCCATACACATGAAGATAGTTAGGGCTAGTCATGCTGAAAAGCATATTCAGCTCCCCTTTTCTCATGCATATATCAAATTGGGTCATTCACAAGATTAAAAACATAACAAGTACATCAGTCTCCCTCAATTCATTGAATTCCTTCTTAAAAAAATCATCAAATAAATAGTAATGAACTTGAGGGGTTCCAGTCTTTTTTTGGTTATGTCATTGCCTGCATATGTGTGTTGGGGTGCATGGTTTCAGCCCCCATACCCTAGCCTCGGACTCACTCCCCCACACTTAAGATGAACATTGTCCTCAATGTTCCTAGTGTTAAGGGATCACAATAAAACCAACAAGAGAAATACCAAGTAAAGAGAAGGGTAAAGAGGATTTCCTGAAGATTAATTTCCAGATATGCAAGAGTTCTTTTGGTGGGAGCCTCTTCTGCTAGAATTTACTTGCAACAGAAATCAGAAGCTTTGTTCTAACTAAAAATAATTTAAACCAAATAATAAAAAAGACTACTATTCACAATTCAAAAGAATGTAAGTAATCCTAATCTACCAGCTATACAAGAAAAATTTACAAAGCCAAGTAATTAATAAGACAAACCAAAGTCATTTGCTTCTCTCTTTTTCTCTCTCTCTCTCTCTCTCTTTTTTTTTTTTTTTTTTTTTTTATAAACAAGAAAAACAGAGCTCCATTACTGAAAACCAGCATTCAAGTGTGAAGTAGATCATTAATGAAAAAGAAAGCTAGCTAAATTAGCAATAGATATTATTACACACTATTCTAGACTAAATAGAAGTAAACATATCTAACATCTACTGTAATCAGATCTAAAATCAATTGCTGAATTTAGTATCTTTAGGCTGCTCTTCAGGCTCTTAATAGAATCAGACCTGAAGTCTTAGCTTTTGAGAACAGTCTTACAAAAAGAAAAAAAAAACCTAACATCAATAAGTCTGAATTATAATGCAATTAGGTCTGAAATAAGTCTGAAATCAAGAGTTTAAGACTTCTTATTTCAAGTCCCAACTTATATGTCTTGTATGCCTTAATAAATTGTAGAGACTTGAAATTAGATCTGCAAACTTACCTACTGAGAACAGTCACCTTTGGATCTGAGTTCAGATCTGAAATTACAGTAGTCATTTATACTGAAATCAGTGGTTATTAGCATTCAAATAACCACTGATTTTAAATCATAAATGATTTTGATTATTAAAAAGGGAATCCAAACCAACAATCTTAATTACATTCCTTAATTATAGCATCTAAATTCAGATACAATTTATCTGAGTTCAAATATGCAATTAACAAACCATAAAAATTGGAGTCTGAATTGAATATACTTATTGGAACTATTGCACATCACCATTTACATCTGCTATACTGTGGGTTGCTATTTAGAGCTGAATTGTCAATGTGCCTTCAGAGGACTTAAATTGAGCTACAACCAGACCTGAGCCAGGTTTGGATTCAGGTTTGTAAGCTATGCAAGTGTATGGCTTCATAATCTTGAAGACTTCTGTGACCTGAAATCAGGTCTGCAATGCATACAACCTGTAAATTCAGCCCACAGTTAGTTCAGCCCATGTTTTGTTTCAGATCTCATATCAGCCCCTATCAGTCCATATCAGCCCAAATCTGTCTAGCTCAAATATATTAAGCTGTTCAGTCCACAAATTTACAGAAACCTGAAATCAGGTCTGCATTGTTTGGCATTGTTACTGCTGCAATTTAGCAGTGTTGCAGAACAGAACTGAGTCCAATTTCAGATCAGATCTCAAAGCAATCAGAGCTGGTCATCTAAAACTTTGATTTTACTAATGGACATCCAAGACTATGTGCAAGAGGTTTAAAGTAGAAACCTGAAATCATGATGGCTCAAATTAAGTAGTTGCAGAAACCTAAAATCAGGTCTGCTAACTGTATACTGTAAGCAGCCCTGAATGCCAGTATATTACAATCTAAAATATGAAGTTCTTTTTGGACCTTTCAGGCCTTACAAACATCAATCCTAATCTAATCAATTCAGATCGGGTGCAAGAGATTTAAAAGATAACAAAACATCAAGTTCAAAGAAATTTCAGATCATGTACTCATACTGCCTCAGATTCTCATGCACTTCAGATCTGATTTTACCATTCATGGCTTATATTTTCATCAATGAGGCAAGTCTGATGCATCAAATTGTGAATTGGGTGCTGTTACTACCCGAATTCACATCAGAATTGAGTGGGTTCAGGTCTGAGTTCAGATGAACTCAAATCTGAACCTAGCAAAATGCAGTCCTGCAACCGGCTGAACTCAGATCTGAACTTCAAATCTGAGTTTCAAATCTGAAAGCTCACATGCTATTCTTTCATTGTTTTCTTTTTCTTTTCTTTTTCTATTTTTCTTTTCTTTTTTTTTTTTAAAGGAAGAAAACTAAAACAAAATACAGCAATGCAACCAAAATCTTTTTGGATGAGTGCAAGTCTGATTGATGAATGCAATTCAGATCTGAACTCATTTTGAGATTTATATATATATATATTTTTTTAGAACCAAAAGAAGAAGAGAAATTTGATTTGCATAAGCTACATTAAAACTGAAACTAAGGATGGAACAATCAAGTATCAAGAGAAGAAACATGGCTCCATCAATGTAGCCCTTGATGGAGTATACACTTATTGGAATGTAGTACACACGGCTGCACACACCCATTCAGATCTGCTAGACTTTCTATTCATGCACAGCTGAAATCAGAGCTATCTAACTTGAAAAAAATTTCAAAGATCAGCCCAGGACAATTCACAATGCCAATTTAGTAATGTTAATTGTAATACAAACCTGTTCAAAACCTGCCCTGGTTCAGTCTTGCTGTAGCAGGTCTGCTATAGTAGCCCTGCTATAGGTCTGAACTCTAATAGAAAAATGGTGTGGAAGTGCCACTTTGCATGAAATCTCTTGAGGCATAAAAAATTCTCAGATTAAATATACTTTTCTTCAACCAAATCAGCTCAGATAGATCGGAGTACAAGTTATTTAATACAGCAAAGTATGCCCTGTATCCTGCTCTGTTCACAACCCCAGTTCAGATCTAGGTGATTGCAGATCCGAATTTCTTCAACCATGACTATCCAATTGTTTTTGGGAGATAGCAGATTTTTTGTAGGGTGTATTGGGGTGACGATAACCCCCAATTATCCTTTAAATTTACATTAGTTCAGGTCTGAGTTCAAGAGAACTCAGATCTGAACTGTTGCAGATCTGCTACAGCAGAACTCAGATCTGAACTCAGATCTGAGTTCCGATCTGAATCCTTGGTTTCCATTCTTTTGGTTATATGGTTCTCTCTCTCTATTTTTTTTTTCAATTTCTATATATATATATATATTTTTTCTTTTTTTTTGTGATGAAAAAAAAAAGAAGATAAAGGGATGAAACATAAACAGATTTTCTCAGCTGAGTGCTGTAGTTCTGCTATAGTAGATCTGAGTGCCGAATGCAACTCAGATCTGCAACATTCAGCTTTTTTAATTTTTTTTAATTTTTTTTTCTTTTAGAAGACAATAACTTCAAGATAGAAAGGAAAATAGGTCTCCCTTTATTAAAATTAAACTGAAACAGGGAAGAGAAATAATCTACTAAAACACAATTACAGTAGTACAGTAGTTGCAGTCCAAGCTGAAATGAAAAAGTTAGCAAATTAACCCAACTATGAATGCAATGCTGAATGAGATCAGATTAAGAATGCTCAATGTTTCCTAATATTGTTTCCCTAAATCCCCGGCAACGGCGCCAAAAACTTGATGTGTGGCTCATTGTGACACTAGCAAGTGCACTAGCCGTTCAAGTAATAAAGTAGTGAGTGAAGTATCGTTCCCACGAGGATTTAGGAAACAATTACCAATACTAAATTGAGCACTTCTTATCTGATCAACAAATAAATCAAAACTTTAATGAAAGCTAAAAAAAATCCTAAATTAAAATCTATCTAAATCATTGGCCCAATTGCCTTCAAATCAGGTTAGAAGAGTAAGCAGTAAATGTCAATCTCAGAATTCAGCAATTTATCAATTTGGATCATTCGAATAAATCATGATTGAGCCTTGGTTTGGTGAAACACCAAGGTCATGAGCAGCCTCTCTCAAATGCATGTTCATCCTATGCATGAGTGACGGTTCTTCTATCTCTAGCAAGAATCTAATCCCCATGCATGCATTTCTTCAAACGCTTCTAAGGCATCAATTCAAATCTGAATTGATCACCAACTGAATTGTGCAAATTATCTCTAACCTTGCACTCAATTCAGTTCTTGAATAGTAGATCTGAATTCCTAGAGTCTCTCTCAAGCACTCTAGGAATTCCAAGCTGTAGATTAATTCGGCCAATCTGAAAATTGCAGATCTGAATTCTCTTTCAAGCAATTCAGATCTTGCAATTTCAGATCTGAGAATTCAGATATGAGTTTTGAAGGTTAGTTGGCCGAATTAATCTACAATAACACCCTTATTCAAGAAACTTCAAGTATAATTCATGACCATTTGAATGAATCAAAAAGAACTAGATTGCTGAACTGAAATTTTACAAGCTGAAATACATCAAGGAAGAATGGAAAAAAAAGGAGAAAGAAGAAAGAAAATATAACAAAGAAACTGAATTCGAATCAAAAGAGAATGAAACTACAATTGATTTATTACAAAAGATATTTGAATCACAAACCCTCAATTTAAACTCACATTCTCTTCTAGCTTGCTTGTCTTGAACTTCCTTCAGCCCTTCTTCTTCTTCTTCCTTGTGCCTAGCCTTCTTCTCTTCTCTTCTCTCAAGGTGGCCAAACCTCTAAGATTGGGAGAGCCTTCCTCTCAAGCAATTGAACTCCTCTCCCCCTCCTAGAGACCTCCTTATATAGTTTTTCAAGGGGGCTCTTGCCCCTTCTTGAAGCCTCTAAAATGGGGTGTATTACACCCCTTTCTTGAACTTTCTAGAGCTCTCTTGAAAGCCTCCTAAGGGCTGCTATTTGGGCTGCACTTAGGCTCTCTCTTAGCACATGATAGCTATACATTGAGCTGCTCTTTTGGTCTGAGAATGGGCCTTCCTTGCTGGGCCGAATTATACTCATAGCTAGGCTTTATTTTCTTGGGTTTTCTCAAGGAATTCACTTGCTCTTTTTGGGCCGAAGTGCTCTCTCTTGCTTCCACGATCGGGCTGGACTAAAATTGGTCTTTTTGAACCTTCTTTTCTTGCCTTTTTCCTTCCTTTTCTTGGATTAATTATCCCTGAACTTATTCTTAGCATTAAGCTAAATTAAGGCAAAAATTAATAAAACCAGCATAAAAATCCATGCTAAAGTCCTCAAAAATTATAGATAAATTGTAAGTTCATCAATTTGCAGATCCCGCAAGTTGCTCCTACTCTTGTTTTTTGTGACAATCGATCAACTATTCACCTTGCTCATAATCCAGTTTTTCACGAGCGTACAAAAAATATTGACATAGATTGCCACATTGTAAGGGAAAAATTGCAAGCCAGTTTGATCCACCTGATGCCAATAACTTCTGAAGACCAATTAGCTGACTACTTCACTAAGCCCTAGCCACCTTACTCATTCAATAGCTCAATCTGCAAGCTGGGCATTCAAAAATTGTATGCTCCAGCTTGAGGGTGGCTATTAGAAGACTAAACTTTTAATTTACAATTTATCAGTTTTCCTTTTTATTCCTTTTTTTTTCATTTTTCTTTTTGTTAGACAGTTTTGTATGCCCTTAGCTTCAATCTGATTTGATGTACTTTTGTTATTTAGTGGAAATAAATAAAGTGCATGTTTGATTCATGTTGTTTGGTTTAATTCTGTGTAAAACCCTAAAACTGGATATTTATAGAGACTCATGTTAGTTTTAAATGTTCATAGCCGTTGGATAAGTCTGGGGAGATTTATCCTGCCAAGGTTGATACTGGTGTGACACCAAGTGTTGGGATGGCCTGTCTCAGCCATCAGGGTAAGACCCGAGGGACATGCAGTATGGGATTACTTGAATCCTTGAACCGGACCAGATTTCCAGTATTGCCCTGGACCTTGGAGATAGATGGGCAAAACTGGAAAGTTACACCTGACCCCTAGACTCGATTATGACATTTCACTAGGTGTTGGATCAGGCTGCCTTTGATATGCCATTCAGTGAGATCCTTAGCGGGGATCAAAACCTGGGTATGTTGGGGCAGTTTGAGAATTCATCTGAGTGGGTGATCATTCGGACAAAGGGTAATGATCGGGAATGCACTCTCTCTGATGGAAACCAAACTACCGGCAGTTGATTTCAATCGTTGGAATTTTGTTTTGCAAAATTAGTATATTTATATATATATGTACGGTTTCAAATTGTTTGCAAATGGTTTTAATTCCCGGGATCCATGTGAGAGGAGAGTGCGGCACTGTTACTTGCAGCCGAGGGAGAGGTCCTCTCTTGTCGGGCAGTGCTTGATCATTAAGGGCTGAGAGGTTAAGTGTAAGACCATTGAGGATAATACCTGATGGGCTAATCTTGCACCTGCCCACAGTCCCTGGGTTATTATAAGATGGCTTGGCCCAGGGACCACTTAATGTAAGTGTTGGGCCCATAGGGTCCATATGATGGACTCAAGGGGTTCATTGAGTTTTTCAGTGAATTCGGCTGGGCCTTGTTTTAGAGGCTGGGCCGAACCCATGTGGCTGGTGTGTAGATCAATGCTTGGGTCCCATGCCATACAAAGAAGCCCAACTGGGCAGCAGATTGGAAAGTAATTAGACACTGAACACTTAATGGGCCAAAAGCCCATTTCGAGGTGGGCTGATATGATCACTCATCCATGGGGCGAATTTGAGATTAAAGTTAGTAAAAGGATTGGGCCTTTAGCCTTATCCACTCTTAGAGACCAAATTCAAATTAGATTTGAATCTGGTAACCTCCTGATAAGATCAGGAGTAAGCTAACTCTATCTACAGAAAGGATTAAGATTATCCCCTATCCAAATACTGATTTGGATTGGGATAACTCCTAAAAATGAGGTTTCTTAATCAAGAAGAAAGGAGGAGATTTCGAACCACCTTGAAGAGGTATAGGATATCTCCTGCGAATAGAGAGAGAATCTCATTCATACTCTCCAGAGAAAACAGAAAAAGCAGTTCAACCTTTTTCGTTTTGGAGATCTCCTCCTGCCGCCGCCATCTGTTTTTGCAAGATTAGATCTTTGCAGAAAAGGAAAGTCAAGAAATCTGTTCTTGACATTAGTCTTGCAACAAAGACTAAAAGGATTCAGTGTTTAGTGTTTCCAGAGGATTCTTGTGAAGGATCCAGTGTGTAGGACGCACCCTGCTGGTTCTGTTCCATCCACAACTGTGTCATCTTCAGCAGGAACGGATCTTGGAGCATTCTTTGGGCGTGAACACCAACTTTGGGAGATACTGCTTCTCCGGATCAGGTATATTCCTCCCATTTATCTTTTGGTACAGATCTGGTTTGATTATGGTTCAAGTAGGATCCTTGAATATTGTATTCTAAACTTAGGGAATATGATTCCTAGTTGAGAGAAGGTAGGAAATTTTTGAAATTCGCCCACCCATTCCACAACCTTTATGGCGTCCATTAGATGGATCCTACCATTCTTTCAGCGGTATCAGAGCCATAGGTTCGAATCTTGAACCAAAAGAAAATCAGATCTGACCCTGCGCAGATGGATAGAAGGTGTTCTTTCAGGATTTGCGCAGATTGTTTTTTTTTATTTCAAGAAACTGTTTCTTGTTAAGGGCGATTGATCTGAAATTAATTTTATTAAATCCAAAATTTATTCAGAATTGTTTTTTATTTATTTTGATTTAATGGACTGTTCGAACCTGGAGATCACAGTGCAGATTTGGCGCAGATAGTCTGCGCACCCTCTTTCTTTCTATTTATTTATGTTCGGTTTGTAAATATTTTTTTTTTATTTTTAGACTGAATGTATAGGATTTGATCTAGAATGTAATTAATAGAAATAGGATTTCTGTTATTTTTCTTGATTAAAGAAGAAGGAAGAAGAAGGCGGCGCTGGAGATTTGCAGTTGGAGAAATCGCTTTCTGCGATTTGCAGTTTGTGAAACTGCAACCCTTGTGATTAACCTCTGTTTTGCAGGTGGTGCGAACAGTCCATAGTTTGATTTGTGATTGTTTGAAATCAAAATTATTAATTTCAGATCTTTTATGAATTAATTCGTGAATTGAAAATCAGTTGTGGATCCTCTCGGACTAGATTGGACCAAAACTGTTTGGACCGAATCTGGGGTTTGATAGGGACTGTTTTTCAGTCAGTATTTCTCACACTTGCTATTCCAAATCTGATGTTCGATTACAAGGATTAATTCAGCCCACCTGTAAAGCCCAGTTTTAAAGGGTTAAAACTGCAAAAGGCCCATTACTGTGAGATAAGCTGTATGGGCTGAACTGCTATCTGCGATTCAGCCCATACACCTAATAGTCATTAATTGTTAATGACTTAGATTTTAAATGGGCTGTTCAATGGGCTTTATAGTAGTTAATTGATTGGATCAATTCCTCCTTTACATGTGATGTTTGGATGTTTGATGTGCTGCGACCATGGGCCATAAGTACTTGGCCCATGAAGACTCGTTAGTGGCTCTTGCGCACACCATGGCTGAATGCACATCATTGCCATAGTGTCCTTCAAGGTCATTGGATGACCCCTCTTTGCTTGGTGGGCCCCACAACCCTGAAAAGGGATGCGTACGGAACCCCTAGCCGATTAAGGCCCACCAGAAATCTGACTTTATGAAAGTCAGTGGGAGCCACTCTGGTTTGACCTAAATTAAAACTAGGGCATTTTTGTTCCCTCCAGCAAATATGAATGCTTGTGATAGGGAGACCCATATGATGGACTCTCTAAAGGCCTTCCGTCATTAGCACAATGATGGATCATTCAGTAATGAGGAAACGCACCATAAAATTGGGCTATCCATTTGCTGTTGGATCTATTAGAGTGTTTCATAAGATGATAGGGGCGTCATAGACCGAAGTGGGAGGGGCTTCACCTGAAAATGGGAACTCTCTCACGGTACCTTGGCGTAACCTGAATATGATGGATAAGCACTCACTGGACAGAAAGGTTTACCTGAAAACGGCTCTGAACCTTGTCTGACAGAGGCCAAAGGGAAACTCATTTGATGAGTGGATATGATTTGTCACAGAAAGGTGGTGAGGTTATGTAGCTGAAACAGTTGGCTTCACGCACCCCATGTGATTTCCCACATTTCCAGAGACATTTCATCGTCTCCGTCACTGAGAAAGGAGGGAAATCTAAGAGATGAACAAATGGGAATGGAACATAGATTAAAAGCCATATCTATGTAGGTAACATGAATCAAACTAAGGTTGTGGACTAATGATTTTGCTATTTTATCAGAAAATGGCAAACGGTCAATTTGCAAAGCTTCTAGACGATAACAAGCTAAAGGGCCCAAACTATGCCGACTGGTACAAAAATCTTATGCTGGTCCTAACTTCTGAAAAGTTAGACAAGGTGGTGAAAAATCCTGCACCGGAACGTCCGGGTGATAGGGCTTCTGAGGCCCGTAGGAGGGACTACCAAGAGTGGGAGGATAAGAACTCCCTAGCCCGTTGCTTTGTCGTTGCCTCATTAGACAACTCAATACAGAGGCAGTTCGTTCAGATCGAACTAGCCAAGGACATATTGGACAGTCTAAGAACAATGTATGAAGAGCAAAACCGTTCTACTCGACAGAAGGTCCTGAAATTGTTCATGACCGCGCAGATGACAAAAGGGCAGAAAGTTCATGACCATTGTCTTCGGATGATGGGTTACATTAACGAACTTGAAGCTCTTGGATCCGGGCTAGATCTTGGCACGCAAGTGGATGATATCCTCAATTCTTTGCCCTCTTCCTTCAATGCGTTCACAATGAACTACAATATGAATAAGCTGAATGTCAGCGTCCAGGAACTCAGCAATATGTTGTAGAGAGCCGAGGATCTACTCAAGAAGGATGAGCCTGTAGTTATGCTTGTTGAAGCTAACAAATCGGGCAAGAAAAAGAGAAAGGCAAAGAAGCCTCAAAAGAAGGATGCCAATCCTAAGAAGCAGAAGAAGAACAAGGCATCTGATGTTTGTCACATCTACAAGCAGACCGGAAGGAAGCCAAGTGTAAGACACTTGAAGATTTGGGGTTGTCCTGCACACGTTAAAAGAACAAGTGCGGACAAGTTGGAATCTAAAACTAGTCGTTGCCAGTTTATAGGCTACCCAAAGGATTCAGTGGGTTATCTATTCTTTGACCCGAGTGAGCAGAAAGTGTTTTGCAGTCGAAACGCCCAGTTCTTAGAATCCGATTACATCCTGGACACCCATCGTCAGGAAATAGTTCTTGATGAGGAGAGCTCAGGAGCAGTGGGAGATGTCCCACAAATTCCAGGTAATTACCAACCTAGAAGAACCACCCGGGTATCCAGACCACCAGTCCGATATGGTTATGAATAGGATAGTTACCTGGTGGAAACCTTGACTAGTGAAGAGGATCCCGTGACTTACGCGGAAGCTATGTTAGACATAGACTCCCAGAAGTGGGTGGAGGCCATGAGGATTGAAATGGACTCAATGGAGACCAATGGAGTCTGGACTCTAGTGGATCCGCCCCCCGGGGTAAAAGCAATTGGTTGCAAATGGATCTACAAGAGGAAGAAGGGCCCCGATGGCAGGATTGAGACCTTTAAAGCTCGCTTGATGACGAGGGTATACTCAGAAAGAAGGCATCGACTATGAGGAAACTTTTTCGCCCATGGCCATGCTTAAATCCATTAGGATCCTGCTAGCTGTAGCAGCGTACCATGACTATGAGATTTGGCAAATGGATGTCAAAACCGCATTCCTGAATGGAGATCTTAGTGAAGATATCTACATGCACCAGCCGCAAGGCTTCATTGCTGCTGGTCAGGAACACATGGTATGTAAACTTAATAGATCCATATATGGACTTAAGCAGGCTTCTAGGAGTGGGAACATCCGTTTTGATTCTGCAGTCAAAACGTTTGACTTTGAGCAGAATCCAGATGAGCCCTGTGTTTACAGGAAGTCCAGTGGGGATAAGATCACCTTTTTGATGTTGTACGTGGACGATATCCTACTCATTGGGAATGATGTAGGAATGTTGACTTCGATCAAGGTATGGCTATCACAGCAGTTCTCCATGAAAGATCTTGGAGAAGCTTCATACATACTGGGTCTTCGACTCTATAGAGATAGATCGAAGTGGATAATTGGATTATCCCAGGCTACTTATATTGACAAAATTGTCAAGAGGTACAGCATGGAGAACTCCAAGAAAGGAACCGTTCCTTTCAGGCACGGAGTCACTCTCTCCAAGAAGATGTCTCCCAATACTTCTGAGGAGATTGAGAGCATGAGAGACATTCCCAATGCCTCAGCCGTAGGGAGCATCATGTATGCCATGCTGTGCACTCGCCCTGACATTGCTCAGGCGATGAGTGTGGTAAGCAGATTCCAGGCAAACCCAGGGCAGGAGCATTGGACTGCTGTGAAGAACATACTCAAATACCTTCGAAGGACAAAAGAGTTTTGTCTGGTATTCGATGGTAGTTCACTACAAGTTCTAGGGTATACCAATGCCGATTTCCAGTCGGATCCAGATGATAGAAAGTCTACATCTGGGTATGTTTTCACGATAGGATCGTGTGCTGTTTGCTGGAAAAGCAGCAAATAGGGGTCCACTGTAGACTCCACAACTGAGGCCGAGTACATTGCCGCAAGTGAAGCTGCCAAGGAAGCCGTGTGGATGAAGAAGTTCATAAACGAATTGGGAGCGATTCCATCCAGCACATCTCCCATCCCGTTGTTGTGTGACAACAATGGAGCGATTGCCCAGGCTAAAGAGCCTCGGGCTCACTCGAAGTCGAAGCACATCGAGAGAATGTACCATGTACTGCGGGAGATCGTTGGTAGAGGGGACGTCCTGATTCAGAAGGTAGCATCAGCGGATAATGTGGAAGACCCATTGCTAAGCCACTGACACAGAAGGTGTTTGAGAAACACGTGGAAAGTATGGGACGCCGGTTTGTACCAGATTGGACCTAAGTGCAAGTGGGAGTTGTTAGACAGTTTTGTATGCCCTTAGCTTCAATCTGATTTGATGTACTTTTGTTATTTAGTGAAAATAAATAAAGTGCATGTTTGATTCATGTTGTTTGGTTTAATTCTGTGTAAAACCCTAAAACTGGACATTTATAGAGACTCATGTTAGTTTTAAATGTTCACAGCCGTTGGATAAGTCTCGGGAGATTTATCCTGCCAAGGTTGATACTGGTGTGCCACCAAGTGTTGGTATGGCCTATCTCAGCCATCAGGGTAAGACCCGAGGCACATGCAGTATGGGATTACTTGAATCCTTGAACCGGACCAGATTTCCAGTATTGCCCTGGACCTTGGAGATAGATGGGCAAAACTGGAAAGTTACACCTGACCCCTAGACTCGATTATGACATTTCACTAGGTGTTGGATCAGGCTGCCTTTGATATGCCATTCAGTTAGATCCTTAGCGGGGATCAAAACCTGGGTATGTTGGGGCAGTTTGAGAATTCATCTGAGTGGGTGATCATAGTGACAAAATCAGCCACTTTGTCGGACAAAGGGTAATGATCGGGAATGCACTCTCTCTGATGGAAACCAAACTGCCGGTAGTTGGTTTCAATCATTGAAATTTTGTTTTGCAAAATTAATATATTTATATATATATGTACGGTTTCAAATTGTTTGCAAATGGTTTTAATTCCCGGGATCCATGTGAGAGGAGATTGCGGCACTGTTCCTTGCAGCCGAGGGAGAGGTCCTCTCTTGTCGGGAAGTGCTTGATCATTAAGGGCTGAGAGGTTAAGTGTAAGACCATTGAGGATAATACCTGATGGGCTAATCTTGCACCTGCCCACAGTCCCTGGGTTATTATAAGATGGCTTGGCCCAGGGACCACTTAATGTAAGTGTTGGGCCCATAGGGTCCATATGATGGACTCAAGGGGTTCATTGAGTTTTTCAGTGAATTCGGCTGGGCCTTGTTTTCGAGGTTGGGCCGAACCCATGTGGCTGGTGTGTAGATCAATGCTTGGGTCCCACGCCATACAAAGAAGCCCAACTGGGCACAGATTGGAAAGTAATTAGACACTGAACACTTAATGGGCCAAAACCCCATTTCGAGGTGGGCTGATATGATCACTCATCCATGGGGCGAATTTGAGATTAAAGTTAGTAAAAGGATTGGGCCTTTAGCCTTATCCACTCTTAGAGACCAAATTCAAATTAGATTTGATTCTGGTAACCTCCTGATAAGATCAGGAGTAAGCTAACTCTATCTGCAGAAAGGATTAAGATTATCCCCTATCCAAATACTGATTTGGATTGGGATAACTTCTAAAAAGGAGGTTTATTAATCAAGAAGAAAGGAGGAGATTTTGAACCACCTTGAAGAGGTATAGGATATCTCCTGTGAATAGAGAGAGAATCTCATTCATACTCTCCAGAGAAAACAGACAAAGCAGTTCAGCCTTTTTCGTTTTGGAGATCTCCTCCTGCCGCCGCCATCTGTTTTTGCAAGATTAGATCTTTGCAGAAAAGGAAAGTCAAGAAATCTGTTCTTGACATTAGTCTTGCAACAAAGACTAAAAGGATTCAGTGTTTAGTGTTTCCAGAGGATTCTTGTGAAGGATCCAGTGTGTAGGACGCACCCTGCTAGTTCTGTTCCATCCACAGCTGTGTCATCTTCAGTAGGAACGGATCTTGGAGCATTCTTTGGGCGTGAACACCAACTTTGGGAGATACTGCTTCTCCGGATCAGGTATATTTCTCCCATTTATCTTTTGGTATAGATCTGGTTTGATTATGGTTCAAGTAGGATCCTTGAATATTGTATTCTAAACTTAGGGAATATGATTCCTAGTTGAGAGAAGGTAGGAAATTTTTGAAATTCGCCCACCCATTCCGCAACCTTTATGGCATCCATTAGATGGATCCTATCATTCTTTCACTTTTTTGTTTCTTCATTTGCTTATATATATATATATATATATATATATATATATATATATCTTTGCAATATTTACGAAATCAATGAAAAAGAGAATAATCTCTGCCTCCAAATTGCGATATGTTGGATGAGTCTTTTATAAAGAATAGTCTTTATGGCCAAAAAATGTAATGAGCTTTTTGGGTGTTGTCTTTTGAAAATTTAGACTGTTTGGTAAGTATCCTACTCTACCATGATATATAGAGCTGTTAAATGAAAGATTTTATGAGTAGAAAGATAGAAGCTTCATGACTTGCTTTACTACGTGTTTGGTGTTAGACAGTCTTGTATGCCCTTAGCTTCAACCGGATTTGATGTACTTTTGTTATTTAGTGGAAATAAATTAAAGTGCATGTTTGATTCATGTTGTTTGGTATAATTCTATGTAAGACCCTAAAACTGGACACTTATAGAAACTTGTGTTAGTTTTAAATGTTCACAGCCATTGGATAAGTCTGGGGAGATTTATCTTGCCAAGGTTGATACTGGTGTGCCACCAAGTGTTGGGATGTCTTGTTTCGGCCATCACGGTAAGACCCAAGGCACATGCAGTATGGGATTGCTTGAACCCTTGAACCGGACCAGATTTCTAGTACTGCCTTAGACCTTGGATACAGATGGGCAAAACTGGAAAGTTACACCTGAACCCTAGACTCGATTATGACACATCACTAGGTGTCAGATCGGGGTGTCTTTGATGTGTCAATCAGTGAGATCCTTAGTGGGGGTCAAAACCTGGACATGTTGGGGCACTCTGAGAATTCATCTGAGTGAGTGGTCATAGTGACAGGATCAGTGTTAGTACTAGTCCCACAATAAAATGTTTGCAGTAAAAGTGGTTCTAGGTCGAATCCCACAGGGAGCAAATCAATAATCTCTTAGCCGAATGGGTAAAGTAATTGTGTGGGAAAATTAAATAACTAAAATTAAAAGAATAACAAACTAAACAAACAAGAGAAAATCAGTCTTACCGAATTCTGGTTCAAGGGTTCGGGTTGAATCGATTGGCCATCGATCCTAGGTACAATTCAACATTCTTGCAATTCAAGCATTTAACCTTAGATTTATTAGGATAGCCATAATAAACCTTGTGTTTTCCTAATTCAGTTGACCAAACCCAGCATTCGATCAACACTTATCACCACTCAACTGGGTACGATAGCGTTCCATGTAAAACAATGATAGCATTAAGATTTGTGAAAACAGTTAAACCAAAATAACAATAATTGAGATAGCTGCAATTACTGAATTTTGTTCCATTGATTCTTTTAGGTTGAATCATGTTAAAACATTGGTCAAAGGCTGTCACAAACAATTGACCCAAACAGATATCAACCTAATTGCTACTTGTACCATTATTCGTGACAATTACGGATCACCGAAATCATGGATAGCAGTAGGAAAATCAACATTAATTCAGTTTGTCAGACTAATTAACATTAACATCCAATAAAAAATGTGCACAAGAACCAATGAATACTTAAATTAAAAAGAAAGAAAATAAAGTAACTACAGAACCTCACAATGACACAATCGAACCTCCCCACTTGAACCAGAAAAAGAAGCTTAGCTACTCATGATCTGCGCAATCTCCATGCTCTTCTTCTCCATAGCCGAACTGCCTTCTTGCTTCTTGGTCTTCTTGATGATCTCTTGGATCTTGGAATGAGTGATTTCTAGAGCTGGTTCGCCCCCCTCTTTATATAGCCAAAGGAGAGGTCTGTTTTCCAACTCCTTCTAGGAGATCATCTTATCCTTAGGGAGTTTTGATCTTATCTTGAACTAATCCTATCCTATCTCTTATCTAATGCTCTAATCTCAATCTTTTTATCTCTCTAGGATTACATTCAAGACTTTAGATCTGATAAAACTCTCTCCTTGGAGATTACATTCGAAATTCGGACTCTTAACTCTTGAATTCGAGTTGGACTGCTTCAAGGTACTTCTGCGAGTTGGGCTTAAGTTGTGAAATGGGCCTGGCTGCGAACTTGCTCCGATTTTGGGCTCGCTTTCGTACTCGATGCAGGCCGAATCTGTCAAAACCCAAAACATAAAGGTTGTGGGCCTTCCTTTCATCTTTCTAATGTTTCTTGAATTGTCCAATTCGGTGTCCGGAATTGAGAGTTAGGCCCAGATTACTGACTGTCGCCGAAACTATGCAAAATCACCCGATTTGTCCTGTTTTCTTCCAATTGCCTTCTATATTGCCCTAAATCGAAATACAAGAGTAATGAGTCCATTTAAGTGCTAAATAAATATAAAAGAGTGAATATTAGAGGATAAAAATAGGGTTCTTTTTGGTCTCATCAAATCCCCCCACACTTAAACTTTGCCCGTCCTCGGGCAAGGAAAAAACTCAAGTAACACAAGAGAGACTAACTATTGATTTTCAATCTTTCTTTTTCTCTACATGAGGCCTGGTTCATTTCATGCTTTAGTTCAGAGTTGGTAGCCTTTCCCTTTTCATCTCTTTCTCCCCTTTTTCTTGTCCAAGAGTGATCGCAAAACTCCATTCCTCATGGTCCCAAGTTAAATTGATAGTCAAGGAGACAAGCCTTCCAGGGCTGAAACTCCTTGGACTGCACGGGTGCTCATTGCTTTTAACATACCAATTCAGCCAGATGCAATTACTTTCCTTTGAATCAAAACAAGGTGTGCTTATTGCCATAAGCTTGCTATGTATCACATCTTCACCACTTAGTGTGAATTCCTAGGATCTGAAGGTGAGAATGGGGTTGGGGTTCTAGGGTGAGTGCATTTTATGCTCCATCTCACCCTTGCCCCCTTTTTTTTTTTTTTTCAAGATGTGAGTGCATTTTATGCTCCATCTCACTCTTGCTTTCATTTCTAGATGTGAGTGCATTTTATGCTCCATCTCACACTTGTTTTTGTTTCTAGATGTGAGTGCATTTTATGCTCCATCTCACATTAGTTACGCTTTTATTTTCAAACTCCCTCTTTTTTTTTTTTTTTCACAAGAATCACAGGGTTTCACTGCCTGATCCATGAATTCATTGATCGTGGTCTTTATATGCCTAACACAACAAGTTCTAGAATAATCAACCCATGTTTGACAGATAATTATGTAAAAATCAATCAAACCCTTATGCATCTTGCCTATTGATCGATTAAAAACATGAGGTACCATATGCAGCCAAGAAAGATTCAGTTAGTCATGCTTGCATCCTATCTTATCTATTCAGCCTAAGCACATGATTCCTGATAAGTTGAAATCATTCAAGGATAAGTTCCTAGGGAGCAGAAATTTCAAGAAGGTAAGGTATCTCAAATTTCCATCAGATTTCCCTAATCCCCCCACACTTAAGTTATACATTGTCCCCAATGTATGTGTGATGTGTGGCTCATTGTGACACTAGCAAGTGCACTAGCCGTTCAAGTAATAAAGTAGAGAGTGAAGTATCGTTCCCACGAGGATTTAGGAAACAATTACCAATACTAAATTGAACATTTCTTATCTGATCAACAAATAAATCAAAACTCTAATGAAAGCTAAGAAATCCTAAATTAAAATCTATCTAAATCATTGGCCCAATTGCCTTCAATTCAGGTTAGAAGAGTAAGCAATAAATGTCAATCTCAGAATTCAGCAATCTATCAATTTGGATCATTCGAATGAATCATGATTGAGCCTTGGTTTGGTGAAACCCCAAAGTCATGAACAGCCTCTCTCAAGCGCATGTTCATCCTATGCATGAGTGACGGTTCTTCTATCTCTAGCAAGAATCTAATCCCCATGCATGCATTTCTTCAAACACTTCTAAGGCATCAATTCAAATCTGAATTGATCACCAACTGAATTGTGCAAGTTATCTCCAACCTTGCACTCAATTCAGTTCTTGAATAGTAGATCTGAATTCCTAGAGTCTCTCTCAAGCACTCTAGGAATTCCAAGCTGTAGATTAATTCGACCAATCTGAAAATTGCAGATCTGAATTCTCTTTCAAGCAATTCAGATCTTGCAATCTCAGATCTGAGAATTCAGATCTGAGTTTTAAAGGTTAGTTGGCCGAATTAATCTACAATAACACCCTTATTCAAGAAACTTCAAGTACAATTCATAACCATTTGAATGAATCAAAAAGAATTAGATTGCTGAACTGAAATTTTACAAGCTGAAATACATCAATGAAGAATGGAAAAAAAAAGGAGAAAGAAGAAAGAAAATATAACAAAGAAACTGAATTCGAATCAAAAGAGAATGAAACTACAATTGATTTATTACAAAAGATCTTTGAATCACAAAGCCTCAATTCGAACTCACCTTCTCTTCTAGCTTGCTTGTCTTGAACTTCCTTCAGCCCTTCTTCTTCTTCTTCCTTGCGCCTAGCCTTCTTCTCTTCTCTTCTCTCAAGGTGGCCGAACCTCTAAGAGTGGGAGAGCCTTCCTCTCAAGCAATTGAACACCTCTCCCCCCTCCTAGAGGCCTCCTTATATAGTTTTTCAAGGGGGCTCTTGCCCCTTCTTGAAGCCTCTAGAATGGGGTGTATTACACCCCTCATGAACCTTCTAGAGTGCTCCCTCCTTCTCTTCAAGAAACATCTAGGAGTTGCCGCCCCTAGCTCCCTATGGGTTGCTATTTGGGCTACAACTTAGCTTGCTTTTGAGCTCATGTGGGCTACACTCTAGGCTGTTATTTGGGCTAAAAATGGGCCTTCCTTGCTGGGCCGAATTCTACTCATAGCTAGGCTTTATTTTCTTGGGTTTTCTCAAGGAATTCACTTGCTCTTTTTGGGCCGAAGTGCTCTCTCTTGCTTCCATGACCGGGCTGGACTGAAATTGGTCTTTTTGAACCTTCTTTTCTTGCCTTTTTACTTCCTTTTCTTGGATTGATTATCCCTGAATTTATTCTTAGCATTAAGCTAAATTAAGGCAAAAATTAATAAAACCGGCATAAAAATCCATGCTAAAGTCCTCAAAAATTATAGATAAATTGTAAGTTCATCAAATACCCCCACACTTAAGCTTTTGCTTGTCCTCAAGCAAAGACATCAGCCATAAACTTAACATTCCCCCCCTTCTGTTCTCACCATTTACCTGGTGAACTTTTTAAGATGGGCCGAACTGCTAACTGCAATTCAGCCCATACACCTAGTAAACATTAATTGTTAATGCTTTATGTTTTAAATGGGCCATTCGATGGGCTTTACAATAGTTATTTGATTGGATCAATTCTTCCTTTACATGTGATGTTTGGATGTATGATGTGCTGCGACCATGGGCCATAAGCACTTGGCCCATGTTAACTCGTTAGTGGCTCTTGCACACACCATGGCTGAATGCACATCATTGCCATGGTGTCCCTTAAGGTCATTGGATGACCCCTCTCCGCTTGGTGGGCCCCACAATCCTGAAAAGGGATGCGTACAGAACCCCTAGCCGATTGAGGCCCACCAGAAATCTGGCTTTATGAAAGTCAGTGGGAGCCACTTTGGTTTGACCAAAATTTGAACTAGGGCTTAATTTTGTTCCCTCCAAGCAATTATGAGTGCGTGTGATAGGGAGATCTATTTGATGGACTCTCTAAAGGCCTTCCGTCATTAGCACAATGATGGGTCCATCAGTAATGAGGAAACGCACCATAAAATTGGGCTATCCATTTGCTGTTGGATCTGTTAGAGTATTTCATTAGATGATAGGGGCGTCATAGACTGATGTGGGAGGGGCTTCACCAGAAAATGGGAACTCTCTCACGGTACCTTAGCGTAACCTATATATGATGGGTGTGCACTCACTGGACAAAAAGGTTTACCTGAAAATGGCTCTGAACCTTGTCTGACAGAGGCCAAAGGGAAACTCATCTGATGAGTAGATATGATCCATCATAGAAAAGTGGTGGGGTTATGCAGCTGAAACAGTTTGCTTCACGCACCCTTTGTGATTTCCCACATTTCCAGAGACATTCCGCCGTCTCTGTCACTGAGAAGGGAGGGAAAATCTCAGAGATGAATAAATGGGAATGGAACATAGATTAAAAGCCATATCTATGTAGGTAACATGAATCAAACTAAGGTTGAGGACTAACGTTTTTGCTGTTTTATCAGAAAATGGCAAACGGTCAATTTGCAAAGCTTCTAAATGATAACAAGCTTAAGGGCCCAAACTATGCCGACTGGTACAGAAATCTTATGTTGGTCCTAACTTCTGAAAAGTTAGATAAGGTGGTGAATAATCCTGCACCGGAACGTCTGGGTGATAGGGCTTCTGAGGCCCGTAGGAGGGACTTCCAAGATTGGGAGGATAAGAACTCCCTACCCACTGCTTTGTCATTGCCTCATTAGACAACTCAATACAGAGACAGTTCGATCAGATCGAACTAGCCGAGGACATATTGGACAGCCTAAGAACAATGTATGAAGAGCAGAACCGTTTTACTCGACAGAAGGTCTTGAAATTGTTCATGACTGCGCATATTTCCAAGGGGCAAAATGTTCATGACCATTGTCTTCGGATGATGGGATACATTATTGAACTTGAAGCTCTTGGATCCGGGCTAGATCTTGGCACGCAAGTGGGTGCCATCCTGAATTCTTTGCCCTCTTCCTTCAATACGTTCACTATGAACTACAACATGAATAAGCTGAATGTCAGCGTCTAGGAACTCAGCAATATGTTGCAGAGTGCCAAGGATCTTTTAAAGAAGGATGAGCCTGTGGTTATGCTTGCTAAAACTAACAGGTCGGGCAAGATAAAGAGAAAGTCAAAGAAGCCCTAGAAGAAAGCTGCCAAACCCAAGAAGCAGAAGAAGAACAAGTCATCGGATGTCTGTCACTTCTACAAACAGACCGGCCACTGGAAGAGGAACTATCCTGCCTACCTGGAATCTAAGAAAGATAACATCGAAACTTGTGTCATAGAAACTAATATGTTAGTTACTTCTGTGTCCTGGTGTGTTGACTACAGGGCTTCAACTCATGCGTGTAACTCACTGCAGGGGTTCAAAGTTAGCAGAAAATTGAGTGATGGCGATGTGACACTATTCTTGGGAACGACTGCAAGTGTTGCAGCTACAGCGATAGGAACCGTAGAACTAGTTTTTAGAGAAGGAGTCATTGTACTTAAAGATTGTCTTTATGTACAGAACTTGAGAGGAAATTTAATTTCTGTTTCTAAACTGTGTGCTAATGGGTATACTATTTATTTTAGTAATACGATTACTGTTAAACGGAATAATAAATTCATCGCATGCGGGGAACTGGAGAATGGTCTCTATGTTCTACATCCTTCTCTAGAAACTAACCTAACCAAAACTACGTCGATCAAAAATCCCAAGAAAAGGAATCATGATATAGTTAATCACACGTGCCTCTGGCATTACCGACTTGGCCATATCGGTATTGGCTGAATCACAAGACTGGTAAATGATGGTCCTTTGGATTTTCTAACCATAGAAAATCTTCCCACTTGTGAGCCTTGCCTTCAAGGTAAGATGACTAAGTGGCCATTTGACAGTAAGCCTCAAAGATCTGGAGCCACACTTGACCTAATACATATTGATGTATGCGGTCCCCTGAGTGTTAGGACATGGAATCAACATGTGTACTTCATCACCTTTACAGATGATTTTTCACGATATGGTTACGTGTACCTAATGAGGCACAAATCTGAATCCTTTGAAAAGTTTAGAAAGTTCAGACAGGAAGTCGAGAAACAGTTAGGGAGAGAAGTTAAGGCCCTTCGATCGGATCGAGGTGGCGAGTATCTCTCTAACGAATTCAGGGACTACTTAAAGGACAATGGGATAGTGTCACAACTAGCTCCTCCTGCTACACCACAACTCAATGGTGTTTCAGAGAGGAGGAATAGGACCTTGTTGGACATGGTTCGTTCACTTCTCGTACGCTCAGAATTACCCACATCCTTTTGGGAATATGCATTAGAGACTGCTATCTACGTGCTGAAACGGGTTCCAACCAAATCAGTTCTGAAAACTCCATATGAACTATGGACCAGAAGGAAGCCAAGTGTAAGACACTTGAAGATTTGGGGTTGTCCTGCACACGTTAGAAGAACAAGTGCGGACAAGTTGGAATCCAAAACCAGCCGTTGCCAATTTATAGGCTACCCAAAGGATTCAGTGGGTTATCTATTCTATGACCCAAGTGAGCAGAAAGTGTTCTGCAGTTGAAACGCCCAATTCTTAGAATCTAAATACATCATCAACACTCATCGTCAAGAAATAGTTCTTGATGAGGAGAGATCACGAGTAGTGGGAGATGTCCCGCAAGTTCCAAGTAGTGACCAACCTAGAAGGTCCACTGGGGTATCCAGACCACACCTGGTGGAAGCTTTGACTAGTGAAGAGGATCCCGTGACTTACGCGGAAGCTATGTTAGACATAGATTCTCAGAAGTGGGTGTAGGCCATGAGAGCTGAGATTGACTCAATGGAGACCAATGGAGTCTGGACTCTAGTGGATCCACCCTCCGGGGTAAAAGCAATTGGTTGCAAATGGATCTACAAGAGGAAGAAGGGCCCTGATGGCAGGATTGAGACCTACAAAGCTCGCTTAGTGGTAAAAGGGTATACTCAGAAAGAAGGCATCGATTATGAGGAAACCTTTTCGCCCGTGGCCATGCTTAAATCCATTAGGATCCTGCTAGTTGTAACAGCATACCATAACTACGAGATTTGGCAAATGGATGTCAAAACCGCGTTCCTGAATGGAGATCTTAGTGAAGAAATCTACATGCAGCAGCCGCAAGGCTTTATTGCTGCTGGTCAGGAACACACGTGACGGGGTTTGTCGAAGCCCTCAAAATTATTACTAGTCCCACAATAAAATATTTGCAGTAAAAGTGGTTTTAGGTCGAATCCCACAGGGAGAAAATCAATAATCTCTTAGCCGAATGGGTAAAGTAATTGTGTGGGAAAATTAAATAACTAAAATTAAACGAATAACAAACTAAACAAACAAGAGAAAATCAGTCTTACCGAATTCTGGTTCAAGGGTTCGGGTTGAATCGATTGGTCGTCGATCCTAGTTACAATTCTACAATCTTGCAATTCAAGCATTTAACCTTAGATTTACTAGGATAGCCATAATAAACCTTGTGTTTTCCTAATTCAGTTGACCAAACCCAGCATTTGATCAACACTTATCACCACTCAATTGGGTACGATAGCGTTCCATGTTAAACAATGATAGCATTAAGATTTGTGAAAACAGTTAAACCAAAATAACAATAATTGAGATAGCTGCAATTATTGAATTTTGTTCCATCGATTCCTTTAGGTTGAACCATGATAAAATGTTGGTCAAAGGCTGTCACGAACAATTGACCCAAAAAGATATCAACCTAATTGCTACTTGTACCATTATTCGTGACAATTACGGATCACCGAAATCATGGATAGCAATAGGAAAATCAACATTAATTCAATTGTCAAACTAATTAACATCAATTTCCAATAAAAATATGCACAAGAATCAATGAATACTTGAATTAGAAAGAAAGAAAATAAAGTAACTACAGAACTTCACAATGACACTGAAAGGAATGAGAGATCCATTACATGGACGCCCAAAGATTGCGGAATAAGGGGTGAATTCCAAAAATTTTTCTCTCCCTTCAACTGGGAATCACATTCCCTATTTAGAAAATCATATTTTCAAGGATAAATCTTGAACCTTAAACTGAACCAGATCTGAACCAAAAGAAATGGGAGAGAATAATACCTAATACGGAGAAGTAATATCTCCCAATGAAGGTGTTCACGCCCAAGGAAAGATCCAAAGACTGCTTCCACTGAAGATGGTGTAGTGCAGGATGGAGCAGAATCAGCTGTGTTCTTCCCCAAGAACTCTGTCCTTCGCAAGAAATAGTAGAATGGAACGTGAGCACTGTTAGACAGTTTTGTATGCCCTTAGCTTCAATCAAAACTGATGTACTTTATGAGTATCACCCTTAAACTGGACACTTATTGAGACTCGTGTTAGTTTTGAATGTTCACAGCCAGTGGGTCAGTCTGGGGAGACGTATCCTGACAAGGCTGACATCGTGGTGCCACCAAGTCGGTTGGGGTGGCTTGTCTCAGCTACTGGGGTGAGACCCTAGGCACATACAGTGTGGGATTAATTGAATCTTTGAACTGGACCAGATTTCCAGTATTGCCCTGGACCTTGGAGATTGATGGGCAAAATTGGAAAGTTACACCCGACCCCTAGACTCGATTATGATACTGCACTAGGTGTCGGATCGGGCTGTCTTTGATGTACCAATCAGGGAGATCCTTAGCGGGGGTCAAAACCTGGGTATGTTGGGACAATCTTAGAATTCATCTGAGTGGGTGATCATAGTGACAGGATCAGCCCCTTTGTCGGACAAAGGTAATGATCGGGGATGCACTCTCACTGTTGGAAACCAAGACTGCCGGCAGCCGATTTCAACCGTTGAAATTTGTTTTGCAAAATATATTTTATATGAGATATAAAAGTATATATATTATGGTTTCTAAAATATTTGCAAAAGGTTTTAATTCCCGGGATCCATATAAGTGGAGAGTGCAACACTGTTCCTTGCAGCCGAGGGAAAGGTCCTCTCTTGTCGGGCAGTGTATGATCATTAGGGGCTGAGAGGTAAAGTGTAAGACCATTGAGGATAATACTTGATGGGCTAATCTTGCATCTGCCCACAGTCCCTGGGTGTTACAAGGTGGTTTGGCCCAGGGACCACTTAGGGTAAGTGTTGGGCCCATAGAGCCCATTCGATGGGTTTCAGGGGGTGCACTGTCTTTAACAGTGTGTTTGACTAGGCCTTGTAACAAAGGCTGGGCCGAACCCATGTGGCTGATGTGTAGATCAATGCTTGGGTCCCATGCCATACAAGGAAGCCCAACTGGGCAGCAGTTAGGAAGGTTAAGTGAGCACATAAGCTTAATGGGCCTAAAGCCCATTTTGAACTGGGCTATTAATTTAGTATATTAAAGGGGCAAATTCTGAGATGGATTAGCAGTTAGGATATGGTCTTGATCCTATCCACTCAGAGAGTCCAGATCTGAATGTGATTCAGATCTAGAAACCTCCTAATAAGATTAGGATAAAGCTAATCTAATCTACAAATAAGATAAGGGTTTATCTTTATCACTAGAAGAGAAGGCTGATCCAAATATGATTTGGATAAGCACCTCCTAATGGGATTAGGAGCTGATCTTTTCAAATTAACAAAAGGAAGGAGGGGGCGGCAGCCTTGAGAGAGACCAAGAAACACATCAGATCCTATTTAGTGCTGAAATCAAGAAGAGAGAATTCTGCACCCTGCGAATACTCTCTTGCCGCCTCCCTGCTCTTGCCGCCCTGTTTGCCAGTTCGATCTCCAACTGTGGGAGAAGTCAAGATTGGATCTTGACAGCAATTCTTTGAGAAAGGATTGAAAAGGAAGCTATGCTCACTTTCCATCCTGCTATTTCTTGCGAAGGACAGAGTTCTTGGGGAAGAACACTGTTTATTCTGCTCCATCCTGCACTGCGTCATCTTCAGTGGGAGCAGTCTTTGGATCCTTCCTTGGGCGTGAATACATTCGTTGGGAGATATTGCTTCTCCGTATCAGGTATTATTCTCTCCCATTCCTTTTGGTTCAGATCTGGTTCAGTTTAAGGTTCAAGTATTATCCTTGAAAATATGATTTTCTAAATAGGGAAGGTGATTCCCAGTTGAAGGGAGAGAAAATTTTTTGAAATTCGCCCCTTATTCCGCAATCTTTGGGCGTCCATGTGATGGATCTCTCAACCCTACAAGTACAGTTTCCTTTTCAATCCTTTCTCAAAGAACTGACGTCAAGATCCAATCTTGACTTCTCCCATAGCTGGAGATCGAACTGGCAAACAGAGCGACAAGAGCAAGGAGGCGGCAAGAGAGTATTCACAGGCTGCAGAATTCTCTCTTCTTGATTTCAGCACTAAAGAGGATCTGATGTGTTTTTTGTTGGTCTCTCTCAAGGCTGCCGCCCCCTCCTTCTTTTTGTTAACTTAAAAGATCAGCTCCTAATCCCATTAGGAGGTGCTTATCTTATCTGTAGATTAGATTAGCTTTATACTAATCCCATTAGGAGGTTTCTAGATCTGAATCACATTCAGATCTAGACTCTCTGAGTGGATAGGATTAAGACCCTATCCTATCTGTTAATCCATCTTAGAATTCGCCCCTTTAATTAACTAAATAAATAGCCCAGTTCAAAATGGGCTTTAGGCCTATTAAGCTTATGTGCTCACTCAACCTTCCTAACTGCTGCCCAGTTGGTCTTCTTTGTATGGCGTGGGACCCAAGCATTGATCTACACATCAGCCACATGGGTTCGGCCCAACCTTTGTTACAAGGCCTGGTCGAATACACTGTTAAAGACAGTGCACCCCCTGAAACCCATCAAATGGGCTCTATGGGCCCAACACTTATCCTAAGTGGTCCCTGGGCCAAGCCACCTTGTAACACCCAGGGACTGTGGGCAGATGCAAGATTAGCCCATTAGGAATTATCCTCAATGGTCTTAAACTTAACCTCTCAGCCCTTAATGATCATACACTGCCCGACAAGAGAGGACCTCTCCCTCGTCTGTAGGGAACTGTGTTGCACTCTCCACTTATATGGATCCCGGGAATTAAAACCTTTTGCAAACATTTTAGAAACCATAATATATATACTTTTATATATCATATATAATATACTTTGCAAAACAAATCTCAACGGTTGAAATCGGCTGCCGGCAGTCATGGTTTCCAACAGTGAGAGCGCATCCCCGATCGTTACCTTTGTCCGACAAAGGGGCTGATCCTGTCACTATGATCACCCACTCAGATGAATTCTCAGATTGTCCCAACATACCCAGGTTTTGACCCCCGCTAAGGATCTCACTGATTGGTACATCAAAGACAAACCGATCCGACACCTAGTGTAGTATCATAGTTGAGTCTAGGGGTCGGGTGTAACTTTCCAGTTTTGCCCATCAATCTCCAAGGTCCAGGGCAATACTAGAAATCTGGTCCAGTTCAAAGATTCAATTAATCCCACACTGTATGTGCCTGGGTTCTCACCCCGATAGCTGAGACAAGCCACTTCAACCGACTTGATGGTACCACAGTGTTAGCCTTGTCAGGATAGGTCTCCCCAGATTGACCCACTGGCTGTGATCTTTCTAAAGTAACACGAGTCTCAATAAGTCTCCAGTTTACGAGTATTACACAGAAACATACCAAGGGAACATGAATCAAATATTCACTTTTATTCATTTACAATAAACTCATAAAGTACATCAATTTTGATTGAAGCTAAGGGCATACAAAACTGTCTAACAGCTCCCACTTGCACTTACGTCCAATCAGGTACTAGCCAGAGTCCCATGCTTTCCATGTGTTTCTCAAACACTTTCTGTGATAGTGGCTTTATTAATGGGTCTGCTACATTTCCGCTGACGCTACCTTCTAAATCAGGACGTCCCCTCTACCAACAATCTCCCGCAATACGTGGTACTTCCTCTCGATGTGCTTCGACTTCGAATGGGCTCGTGGCTCCTTAGTCTAAGCAATGGCTCCATTGTTGTCACACAGCAATGGGATGGGTGATGTGTCGGACGGAAATACTCCCATCTCATGAATGAACTTCTTCATCCATACGGCTTCTTTGGCAACCTCACTTGCGGCAATGTACTCGGCCTCGGTCGTGGAGTCTGCAGTGGACCCTTGTTTGCTGCTTTTCCAGCAAACAGCACACGATCCTATCGTGAAAACATATCCAGATGTAGACTTTCTATCATCTGGGTCTGACTGGAAATCGGCATCTGTATACCGTTGGATCTGTAGTGAACTACCATCGAATACTAGACAATACTCTTTTGTCCTTCGAAGGTATTTAAGTATGTTTTTCACAGCAGTCCAATGCTCCTGCCCTGGGTTGGCCTGAAATCTGCTTACTGCACTCACTGCCTGAGCTATGTCAGGACGAGTGCACAGCATGGCATACATGATACTCCTCACGAAAGAGGCATAGGGAACGTCTTTCATGCCATCAATCTCCTCAGAAGTCTTGGGAGACATCTTCTTGGAGAGAGTGACTCCGTGCCTGAAAAGAACATTTCCTTTCTTGGAGTTTTCCATGTTGTATCTCTTGACTATTTTGTCTATATAAGCAGATTGGGATAATCCTATTATCCGCTTCGATCTATCTCTATAGAGTCGAAGACCCAGTATATATGAGGCTTCTCCAAGATCTTTCATGGAGAATTGCTGTGATAACCATACTTTCACCGTAGTTAACATACCTACATCATTCCCAATAAGTAGAATGTCATATAGAACCAAGAAGGTAACCTTATCTCCACTGTACTTCCTGTAGACACAGGGTTCATCCGGATTCTGCTCGAAGTCAAACGATTTGACGACAGAGTCAAAACGGATGTTCCAACTTCTAGAAGCTTGCTTAAGTCCATAAATGGATCTATTAAGTTTACATACCATGTTTTCCTAACCTGCAGCAATGAAGCCTTGCGGCTGCTGCGTATAGATATTTTCAGTAAGATCTCCATTCAGGAATGCAGTTTTGACATCCATTTGCCAAATCTCATAATCATGTTATGCTGCTACAGCTAGCAGGATCCTAATGGATTTAAGCATGGCCACAGGCGAAAAGGTTTCCTCATAATCGATGCCCTCTTTCTGAGTGTACCCTTTCGCCACCAGACGAGCCTTGAAGGTCTCAACCTTACTATCGGGACCCTTCTTCCTCTTGTAAATCCATTTGCAACCGATTGCTTTTACCCCGGAGGGCGGATCTACTAGAGTCCAGACTCCATTGGTCTCCATTGAGTCCATCTCTGCTCTCATGGCCTCCACCCACTTCTGGGAATCTATGTCCAACATAGCTTCCGTGTAAGTCATGGGATCCTCCTCCTAGTCAAGGTTTTCACCAGGTAACTATCCTGGTCATAACCATAACAGACTGGTGGCCTGGATACCCGAGTGGATCTTCTAGGTTGGTCACTACCTGGAACTTGTGGGACATCTCCCACTGCTCCTGAGCTCTCATCATCAAGAACAACTTCCTAACGATGGGTGTCTAGGATATAGTCGGTTTCCAAGAATTGTGCATTACGACTGCAGAACACTTTCTGCTCACTTGGGTCATAGAATAGGTAACCTATAGAGCCTTTTGGGTAGCCTACAAATAGGCAATGGCTGGTCTTAGATTCCAACTTGTCTGCACTCGTTCTTTTAACATGTGCTGGACAACCCCAAATCTTCAAGTGTCTGACACTTGGTTTTTTCCGGTCCAAAGTTCATATGGAGTATTCGGAACCGATTTGGTTGGAACCTGATTCAGCACATAAATCGTAGTCTCTAATGCGTAACCCCAAAAGAATGTGGGTAATTCTGAGTGTATGAGAAGCGACCAGACCATATCCAATAAGGTCCTATTCCTCCTCTCTAAAACACCGTTAAGTTGTGGTGTAGCAGGAGGAGCTAATTGTGATACTATCCCATTGTCCTTTAAGTAGTCCCTGAAATCGTCAGAGAGATACTCGCCACCTCGATCTGATCGAAGGGCCTTAATTTCTCTCTCTAACTGTTTCTCGACCTCTTGTCTGAACTCTTTGAACCTTTCAAAGGATTCAGACTTGTGTCTCATTAGGTACACGTGACCATATCGTGAAAAATCATCTGTGAAGGTGATGAAATACACGTATTGATTTCGTGTCCTAACACTCAGGGGACCACATACATCAGTATGTATTAGGTCAAGTGTGCCCGTACATCTTTCAGGCTTACCGTTAAATGGCTGTTTCGTCATCTTGCCTTGTAGGCAAGGCTCACAAGTGGGAAGATCTTCTACAGTTAGAAAATCCAAAGGACCATCCTTTACCAACCTTGTGATTCGGTCAACACCGATGTGGCTAAGTCGATAATGCCACAGACACGTGGGATTAACTGTATCACGAGCTCTCTTCTTAGGGATTTCAGTCGACGTAGTTTCGGTTATGTTAGTTTCTAGAGAATGATGTAGAACATAGAGACCGTTCTCCAGTTCCCCGTATGCGATGAATCTGTTGTTTCTTTTAATAGTAATCGTATTACTAAAGAAGACAGAATAACCATCTGCACACAGTTTTGAGACAGAAATCAAAATTCTCCTTAAATTTTGCACATAAAGACAGTATTTCAGTACAATTATTCCTTCTCTAAAAATTAATTCCACGGTTCCTATGGCCGTGGCTGCAACAGTTGCAGTAGTCCCCGAGAAGAGTGTGACTTCTCCTTCACTTAGCCTTCTGCTTACCTTGAACCCCGACAGTGAGTTACAAGCATGAGTTGAAGCCCTGGAGTCAATACACCAGGATGCAGAAGCTACCAACAAATTGGTTTCTATAACACAAGTTTCAAAGTTACCTTTCTTGGATTCCAGGTAGGCAGGACAGTTTCTTTTCCAGTGGCTGGTCTTCTTGCAGAAGTGACAGGCATCCAATGCTTTGTCTTTCTTCTACTTCTTGCTCTTAGCAGCTTTCTTCTGAGGCTTCTTTGCCTTCCTCTTTCTCTTGCATGTCTTGCCAGCTTCAACAAGCATGGCTACAGGCTCATCCTTTCTAATCGATTCTTCAGCTCTTTGCAACATATTGCTGAGCTCTTGTAAGCTGACATTCAGCTTGTTCATGTTATAATTCATGATGAACGGATTAAAGGAAGGAGGCAAAGAGTTAAGGATAGAATCTATCTGGGTTGCAAGGTCCAGCCCGGATCCAAGAGCCTCCAGTTCGTTGATGTATCCCATCATCCGAAGACAATGGTCGTGAACTTGTTGACCCTTGGACATTTGTGCGGTCATGAACTGTTTCTAGACCTTTTGTCGAGTAGAACGATTCTGCTCTTCATACATTGTCCTGATACTGTCCAATATGTCTTTGGCAAGTTCGATCTGATCAAACTGCCTCTGTATCGGGTTGTCTAAGGAGGCAATGATGTAACACCGGGCAAGGGAGTTTTTCTCCTCCCATTCTTGATAGTCTCTCCTTCGGGCCTCAGAAGCCCTATCACCCGGACGCTCTGGGGCAGGATTCTTTGCCACTTTGTCTAGCTTTTTAGAAGCTAGGACCAGCATAAGGTTCCTGTACCAGTCAGCATAGTTTGGGCCCTTCAACTTGTTGTCATCAAGCAGTTTTGCAAAAGATCCGTTTGCCATTTTCTAATAAAAGAGCAAACATCAGTCCACAACCTAATTTGATTCATGTTCATTTCATAGATATGCATTTTAATCTACGATCCATTTCCATTTATTTGTCTCTGAGATTTCCCTCCTCTCTTAGTGACGGAGACTACGGGTTGTCTCTGGAAATGTGGTAAATCACATAGGGTGCATGGAGCCAACTGTTTCAGCTGCATAACCCCACCACCTTTCTGTGAAGGATCACATCCACTCATCATATGAGTTTTCCCTTTGGCCTCTATCAGACAAGGTTCAGAGCCGTTTTCAGGTAAACCTTTCTGTCCAGTGAGGGCTTACCCATCATATTCATGAACGCCAAGGTACCATGAGAGAGTTCCCATTTTCTGGTGAAGCCCCTCCCACATCGATCTATGACGCCCCTATCATCTTATGAAACACTCAGACAAGCCCAAGAGCAAATGGGTAGCCCATTTTTTGGTGTGTTTCCTCATTACTAAAGGACCCATCCTCATGCTAATGATGGAAGGCCTTTAGAGAGTTCATCATATGAATCTCCCTATCACATGCACTCATATTAGCTGGAGGGAACAAAATTATGCCCTAGTTTGATTTAGGTCAAACCAAAGTGGCTCCCACTGACTTTCACAAAGCCAGATTTCGGTGGGCCTTGAATCGGCTAGGGTTCTGCACGTAACCTCTTGATGAGGTGTGGGGCCCACCACTGAGGGAAGTCATCCAATGACCAAAAGGGACACCATGGCAATGATGTGCATTCAGCCATGGTGTGTGCAAGAGCCACTGTCGAATGAGCATGGGCCAAGTACTTATGGCCCATGTACGTAGCACATCACACATCCATACATCACATGCAGGGATAAATTGATCTAATCAATTAATTATCTGTAAGGCCCGTTGGAAGCCCATTAAAATTCCATAATATTAACCATTAATATTATCTAGGTATATGGGCTGAATTAGGGTTACCCAGTTCGGCCCATATAGCTTTATCCTTTAAAATGGGCTTTTGCAGTTTTAATTATTTAAAACTGGGCCTTTACAGGCTGGGCCAAATTAACCATTTAATTAAATATCAATCCTTAGTTCCATTAGTGGGAAATTAGGGCTGACATTCAGCCTTGATTAAACCCTAGAATTGGTCCAAACAGTTTTGAACCAATCTTGGTTCGAATGGGTCTAGTGTTTGATTTTCAATTAAATCCTTAATTCAGGAAAATAATCTGAAATTAAATACTGATAAAAGGAAAAATAAGAATCAGTCAAACAGGGCTGTTCGCACAATCCTTCCTGCAAAACAGAGGTTAGATCATAGAATGCAGTTTCACAAACTGCAAATCGCAGATAGCATTTCTCTCATCTGCGAAATCACCTTCTCTGCGAAATTTCCTTTTCTGCGCCGCCAACTTCGATCCAAAATAAAAATAAATAGAAATCCTATTTCTATTAATAATTACATCAGATCGAATACCTATACATTGAATCTAGAAATAAAAAAAAAAATATTTACAGACCCAAAATAAATCAAGAACTGCAAAATCGCAGGTTCCCTGCGCAAACCAAGAATTCGATCTCCTCTTGTACGAACAACCCATAAATCAAGAAAATTATAAAGAACAATTCTAAATGATAATTAGATTTATTTAAAATTAATTTCAGATTATTTGCCCATTTTTTTGGGGAACAAATTTCCCAAAAACCAAATTTGTGCAAATTGGGTAGAACGCCTTCTCCCTAATTGCGCAGGTTCAGATCTGAAATAGAATGGTTCAAGACTTGAACCAGGGCTCTGATACCACTGAAAGGGATGAGAGATCCATCACATGAATGCCCAAAGATTGCGGAATAAGGGGCGAATTTCAAAAATTTTTCTCTCCCTTCAATTGTGAATTACATTCCCTATTTAGAAAATCATATTTTCAAGGATCAATCTTGAACCTTAAACTGAAACAGATCTGAACCAAAAGGAATAGGAGAGAATAATACCTGATACGGAGAAGTAATATCTCCCAACGAAGGTGTTCACGCCCAAGGAAGGATCCAAAGACTGCTCCCACTGAAGATGGCGCAATGCAGGATGGAGGAGAATCAACAGTGTTCTTCTCCAAGAACTCTGTCCTTCACAGGAAACAGTAGAATGGAACGTGAGCACAGTTTCCTTTTCAATCATTTCTCAAAGAACTGATGCCAAGATCCAATCTTGACTTCTCCCACAGCTGGAGATTGAACTGGCAAACAGGGCGACAAAAGCAGGGAGGCGGCAAGAGAGTATTCGCAGGCTGTAGAATTCTCTCTTCTTG
The DNA here is from genome assembly GCF_056320005.1 of Nelumbo lutea. Lineage (NCBI taxonomy): Eukaryota > Viridiplantae > Streptophyta > Magnoliopsida > Proteales > Nelumbonaceae > Nelumbo > Nelumbo lutea. The sequence continues at coordinate 113,898,971 of NC_142684.1, forward strand.
ATTTCAGCACTAAAGAGGATCTGATGTGTTTCTTGTTGGTCTCTCTCAAGGCTGCCACCCCCTCCTTCTTTTTGTTAACTTAAAAGGTCAGCTCCTAATCCCATTAGGAGGTGCTTATCCAAATCATTTTTGGATCAGCCTTCTCATCTAGTGATAAGGATAAACCCTTATCTTATCTGCAGATTAGATTAGCTTTAGCCTAATCCCATTAGGAGGTTTCTAGATTTGAATCACATTCAGATCTGGACTCTCTGAGTGGATAGGGTTAAGACCCTATCCTATCTGCTAATCCATCTCAGAATTTGCCCCTTTAATTAACTAAATAAATAGCCCAGTTCGAAATGGGCTTTAGGCCTATTTAGCTTATGTGCTCACTCAACCTTCCTAACTGCTGCCCAGTTGGGCTTCCTTGTATGGCGTGGGACCCAAGCATTGATCTACACATCAGCCACATGGGTTCGGCCTTGCCTTTGTTACAAGGCCTGGTCGAATACACTATTAAAGACAGTGCACCCCCTGAAACCCATCAAATGGGCTCTATGGGCCCAACACTTACGCTAAGTGGTCCCTGGGCCAAGCCACCTTGTAACACCCAGGGACTATGGGCAGATGCAAGATTAGCCCATCAGGTATTATCCTCAATGGTCTTACACTTAACCTCTTAGCCCTTAATGATCATACACTGCCCGACAAGAGAGGACCTCTCCCTCGGCTGCAAGGAACAGTGTTGCACTCTCCACTTATATGGATCCCGGGAATTAAAACCTTTTGCAAACATTTTAGAAACCATAATATATATACTTTTATATCTCATATAAAATATACTTTGCAAAACAAATCTCAACGGTTGAAATCGGCTGCCGGCAGTCTTGGTTTCCAATAGTGAGAGCGCATCCCCGATCATTACCTTTGTCCTACAAAGGGGCTGATCCTGTCACTATGATCACCCACACAGATGAATTCTCAGATTGTCCCAACATACCCAGGTTTTGACCCTCGATAAGGATCTCACTGATTGGTACATCAAAGACAGATCGATCCGACACCTAGTGCAGTATCATAATTGAAAGAATGGTAGGATCCATCTAATGGACGCCATAAAGGTTGCGGAATGGGTGGGCGAATTTCAAAAATTTCCTACCTTCTCTCAACTGGGAATCATATTCCCTAAATTTAGAATACAATATTCAAGGATCCTACTTGAACCATAATCAAACCAGATCTGTACCAAAAGATAAATGGGAGGAATATACCTGATCCGGAGAAGCAGTATCTCCCAAAGTTGGTGCTAACGCCCAAAGAATGCTCCAAATTCCGTTCCTACTAAAGATGACACAGCTGTGAATGGAACAGAACCAGTAGGGTGCATCCTACACACTGGATCCTTCACAAGAATCCTCTGGAAGTATTAAACACTGAATCTTTTTCAGTCTTTCTTGCAAGACTGATGTCAAGAACAGATTTCTTGACTTTCTTTTCTGCAAAGATCTAATCATGCAATGGCAGATGGCGGCGCAGGAGGAGATTTCCAAAACGAAAAAGGCTGAACTGCTTTTTCTCTTCTTCTGGAGAGTATGAATGAGATCCTATCTCAATTCGCAGGAGATATCCTATACCTCTTCAAGGTGGTTCAAAATCTCCTCCTTTCTTCTTGATTAAGAAACCTCCTTTTTAGGAGTTATCCCAATCCAAATCAGTATTTGGATAGGGGATAATCTTAATCCTTTCTGCAGATAGAGTTAGCTTACTCCTGATCTTATCAGGAGGTTACCAGATTCAAATCTAATTTGAATTTGGTCTCTAAGAGTGGATAAGGCTAAAGGCCCAATCCTTTTACTAACTTTAATCTCAAATTCGCCCCATGGATGGGTGATCATATCAGCCCACCTCGAAATGGGCTTTTGGCCCATTAAGTGTTCAGTGTCTAATTACTTTCCAATCGGCTGCCCAGTTGGGCTTCTTTGTATGGCCTGGGACCCAAGCATTGATCTACACACCAGCCACATGGGTTCGGCCCAGCTTCTAAAACAAGGCCCAGCCAAATTCACTGAAAAACTCAATGAACCCCTTGAGTCCATAATATGGACCCTATGGGCCCAACACTTACATTAAGTGGTCCCTGTGGCAAGCCATCTTATAAAAATCCAGGGACTGTGGGCAAGTGCAAGATTAGCCCATCAGGTATTATCCTCAATGGTCTTACACTTAACCTCTCAGCCCTTAATGATCAAGCACTGCCCGACAAGAGAGGACCTCTCCCTCGGCTGCAAGGAACAGTGCCGCACTCTCCTCTCACATGGATCCCGGGAATTAAAACCATTTGCAAACAATTCAAAACTGATCATATATATATAAATATATTAATTTTGCAAAACAAAATTCCAACAATTGAAATCAACTGCCGGCAGTATGGTTTCCATCAGAGAGAGTGCATTCCCGATCATTACCCTTTGTCCGACAAAGTGGCTGATTCTGTCACTATGATCACCCACTCAGATGAATTCTCTAACTGCCCCAACATACCCAGGTTTTGATCCCTGTTAAGGATCTCACTGATTGGCACATCAAAGGCAGCCTGATCCAACACCTAGTGAAATGTCATAATCGAGTCTAGGGGTCAGGTGTAACTTTCCAGTTTTGCCCATCTATCTCCAAGGTCCAGGGCAATTCTGGAAATCTGGTCTGGTTCAAGGATTCAAGTAATCCCATACTGCATGTGCCTCGGGTCTTACCCTGAGGGCTGAGACAGGCCATCCCAACACTTGGTGGCACACCAGTATCAGCCTTGGCAGGATAAATCCCCCAGACTTATCCAACGACTGTGAACATTTAAAACTAACATGAGTCTCTATAAATGTCCAGTTTTAAGGTTTTACACAAAATTAAACCAAACAACATGAATCAAACATGCACTTTATTTATTTCCACTAAATAACAAAAGTACATCAAATCAGATTGAAGCTAAGGGCATACAAAACTGTCTAACAGCTCCCACTTGCACTTAGGTCCAATGTGGTACAAGCCGGAGTCCCATACTTTCCACGTGTTTCTCAAACACCTTCTGTGTCAGTGGCTTAGTCAATGGGTCTGCCACATTATCCGCTGATGCTACCTTCTGAATCAGGACATCCCCTCTACCAACGATCTCCCGCAGTACATGGTACTTTCTCTCGATGTGCTTCGACTTCGAGTGAGCCCGAGGCTCTATAGCCTGGGCGATCGCTCCATTGTTGTCACACAACAACGGGATGGGAGATGTGCTGGATGGAATCGCTCTCAATTCGTGTATGAACTTCTTCATCCACACGACTTCCTTGGCAGCTACACTTGCGGCAATGTACTCGGCCTCGTTTGTGGAGTCTACAGTGGACCCCTGTTTGCCACTTTTCCAGCAAACAGCAAACAATCCTATTGTGAAAACATACCCAAATGTAGACTTTCTGTCATCTGGATCCGACTGGAAATCGGCATCGGTATACCCTTGCACTTGTAGTGAACTACCATCAAATACCAGACAAAACTCTTTTGTCCTTCGAAGGTATTTGAGTATGTTCTTAACAGCAGTCCAATGCTCTTGCCCTGGGTTTGCCTGGAATCTGCTTACCACACTCACCTCCTGAGCAATGTCAGGGCGAGTGCACAGCATGGCATACATGATGCTCCCTACGGCTGAGGCATAGGGAACGTCTCTCTTGCTCTCAATCTCCTCAGAAGTCTTGGGAGACATCTTCTTGGAGAGAGTGACTCCGTTCCTGAAAGGAACATTTCCTTTCTTGGAGTTCTCCATCCTATACCTCTTGACAATTTTGTCAATATAAGCAACTTGGGATAATCCAATTATCCGCTTCGATCTATCTCTATAGAGTCGAAGACCCAGTATGTATGAAGCTTCTCCAAGATCTTTCATGGAGAACTGCTGTGATCGCCATACCTTGACCGAAGTCAACATTCCTACATCATTCCCAATGAGTAGGATATCGTACACGTACAACACCAAAAAGGTGATCTTATCCCCACTGGACTTCCTGTAAACACAGGGCTCATCCGGATTCTGCTCAAAGTCAAACGTTTTGACTGCAGAATAAAAACGGATGTTCCAACTCCTAGAAGCCTGCTTAAGTCCATATATGGATCTATTAAGTTTACATACCATGTGTTCCTGACCAGCAGCAATGAAGCCTTGCGGTTGCTGCATGTAGATATCTTCACTAAGATCTCCATTCAGGAACGCAGTTTTGACATCCATTTGCCAAATGTCATAGTCATGGTACGCTGCTACAGCTAGCAGGATCCTAATGGATTTAAGCATGGCCACGGGCGAAAAGGTTTCCTCATAGTCGATGCCTTCCTTCTAAGTATACCCTTTTGCCACCAAGCGAGCTTTAAAGGTCTCAATCCTGCCATCGGGGCCCTTCTACCTCTTGTAGATCCATTTGTAACCAATTGCTTTTACCCCGGGGGGTGGATCCACTAGAGTCCAGACTCCATTGGTCTCCATTGAGTCCATTTCAGCTCTCATGGTCTCCACCCACTTCTGGGAGTCTATGTCTAACATAGCTTCCGCGTAAGTCACGGGATCCTCTTCACTAGTCAAGGTTTCCACCAGGTAACTATCCTGGTCATAACCATATCGGACTGGTGGTCTGGATACCCGGGTGGTTCTTCTAGGTTGGTCATTACTTGGAATTTGTGGGACATCTCCCACTGCTCCTGAGCTTTCCGCATCAAGAACTCTTTCCTGACGATGGGTGTTCAGGATGTAATCGGATTCTAAGAACTGGGCGTTTCGACTGCAGAACACTTTCTGCTCACTCGGGTCATAGAATAGATAACCTACCGAATCCTTTGGGTAGCCTATAAATAGGCAACAACTGGTTTTAGATTCCAACTTGTCCGCACTTGTTCTTTTAACGTGTGCAGGACTGTTAGACAGTTTTGTATGCCCTTAGCTTCAATCTGATTTGATGTACTTTTGTTATTTAGTGGAAATAAATAAAGTGCATGTTTGATTCATGTTGTTTGGTTTAATTCTGTGTAAAACCCTAAAACTGGACATTTATATAGACTCATGTTAGTTTTAAATGTTCACAGCCATTGGATAAGTCTGGGGAGATTTATCCTGCCAAGACTGATACTGGTGTGCCACCAAGTGTTGGGATGGCCTGTCTCAGCCATCAGGGTAAGACTCGAGGCACATGCAGTATGGGATTACTTGAATCCTTGAACCGGACCAAATTTCCAGTATTGCCCTGGACCTTGGAGATAGATGGGAAAAACTGGAAAGTTACACCTGACCCCTAGACTCGATTATGACATTTCACTAGGTGTTGGATCAGGCTGCCTTTGATATGCCATTCAGTGAGATCCTTAGCGGGGATCAAAACCTGGGTATGTTGGGGCAGTTTGAGAATTCATCTGAGTGGGTGATCATAATGACAGAATCAGCCACTTTGTCGGACAAAGGGTAATGATCGGGAATGCACTCTCTCTGATGGAAACCAAACTGCCGGCAGTTGATTTCAATCGTTGGAATTTTGTTTTGCAAAATTAATATATTTATATATATATGTACGGTTTCGAATTGTTTGCAAATGGTTTTAATTCCCGGGATCCATGTGAGAGGAGAGTCCGGCACTGTTCCTTGCAGCCGAGGGAGAGGTCCTCTCTTGTCGGGCAGTGCTTGATCATTAAGGGCTGAGAGGTTAAGTGTAAGACCATTGAGAATAATACCTGATGGGCTAATCTTGCACCTGCCCACAGTCCCTGGGTTTTTATAAGATGGATTGGCATAGGGACCACTTAATGTAAGTGTTGGGCCCATAGGGTCCATATGATGGACTCAAGGGGTTCATTGAGTTTTTCAGTGAATTTGGCTGGGCCGAACCCATGTGGCTGGTGTGTAGATCAATGCTTGGGTCCCACGCCATACAAAGAAGCCCAACTAGGTAGCAGATTGGAAAGTAATTAGACACTGAACACTTAATGGGCCAAAAGCCCATTTCGAGGTGGGCTGATCTGATCACCCATCCATGGGGCGAATTTGAGATTAAAGTTAGTAAAAGGATTGGGCCTTTAGCCTTATCCACTCTTAGAGACCAAATTCAAATTAGATTTGAATCTGGTAACCTCCTGATAAGATCAGGAGTAAGCTAACTCTATCTGCAGAAAGAATTAAGATTATCCCCTATACAAATACTGATTTGGATTGGAATAACTCCTAAAAAGGAGGTTTCTTAATCAAGAAGAAAGGAAGAGATTTTGAACCACCTTGAAGAGGTATAGGATATCTCCTGCGAATTGAGAGAGAAGCTCATTCATACTCTCCAAAAAAATAGAAAAAGCAGTTTAGCCTTTTTCGTTTTGGAGATCTCCTCCTGCCGCCGCCATCTGTCATTGCAAGATTAGATCTTTGCAGAAAAGAAAGTCAAGAAATCTGCTCTTGACATCAGTCTTGCAAGAAAGACTGAAAACAGATTCTGTGTTTAGTACTTCCAAAGGATTCTTGTGAAGGATCCAGTGTGTAGGACGCACCCTGCTGGTTCTGTTCCATTCACCGCTGTGTCATCTTCAGCAGGAACGGATCTTGGAGCATTCTTTGGGCGTGAACACCAACTTTGGGAGATACTGCTTCTCCGGATCAGGTATATTCCTCCCATTTATCTTTTGGTACAGATCTGGTTTGATTATGGTTCAAGTAGGATCCTTGAATATTGTATTCTAAATTTAGGGAATATGATTCCCAGTTGAGAGATGGTAGGAAATTTTTGAAATTCGCCCACCCATTCCGCAACCTTTATGGCATCCATTAGATGGATCCTCCCATTCTTTCAGTGGTATCAGAGCCACATGTTCGAATCTTGAACCAAAAGAAAATCAGATCTGACCCTGCGCAGATTGTTTTTTTTTTATTTCAAGAAACTGTTTCTTGTTAAGGGCGATTGATCTGAAATTAATTTTATTAAATCCAAAATTTATTTAGAATTGTTCTTTATTTATTTTGATTTAATGGACTGTACGAACCTGGAGATCACAGTGCAGATTTGGCGCAGATAGTCTGCGCACCCTTTTTCTTTCTATTTATTTATATTCGGTTTGTAAATAATTTTTTTTTATTTTAGACTGAATGTATAGGATTTGATCAAGAATGTAATAAATAGAAATAGGGTTTCTATTATTTTTCTTGATTAAAGAAGAAGGAAGAAGAAGAAGGCGCTGGAGATTTGTAGTTGGAGAAATCGCTTTCTGCGATTTGCAGTTTGTGAAACTGCAACCCTTGTGATTAACCTCTGTTTTGCAGGTGGTGCGAACAGTCCATAGTTTGATTTGTGATTGTTTGAAATCAAAATTATTAATTTCAGATCTTTCATGAATTGATTCTTGAATTGAAAATCAGTTTTGGATCCTCTCGGACTAGATTGGACCAAAACTGTTTGGACCGAATCTGGGGTTCGATAGGGACTGTTTTTCAGTCTGTATTTCTCACACTTGCAGTTCCAAATCTGATGTTCAATTATAGGGATTAATTCGGCCCACCTGTAAAGCCCAGTTTTAAAGGGTTAAAACTGCAAAAGGCCCATTACTGTGAGTTAAGATGTATGGGCCGAACTGCTATCTGCGATTCAGCCCATACACCTAGTAGTCATTAATTGTTAATGACTTAGTTTTTAAATGGGCTATTCAATGGGCTTTACAGCAGTTAATTGATTGGATCAATTCCTCCTTTACATGTGATGTTTGGATGTTTGATGTGCTGCGACCATGGGCCATAAGTACATGGCCCATGAAGACTCGTTAGTGGCTCTTGCGCACACCATGGCTGAATGCACATCATTGCCATGGTGCCCTTCAAGGTCATTGGATGACCCCTCTTTGTTTGGTGGGCCCCAAAACCCTGAAAAGGGATGCATACGGAACCCCTAGCCGATTAAGGCCGACCAAAAATCTGACTTTATGAAAATCAGTGGGAGCCACTCTGGTTTGACCTAAATTAAAATTAGGGCATTTTTGTTCCCTCTAACAAATATGAATGCATGTGATAGGGAGACCCATATGATGGACTCTCTAAAGGCCTTCCGTCATTAACACAATGATGGGTCCTTCAGTAATGAGGAAACGCACCATAAAATTGGGCTATCCATTTGCTGTTGGATCTATTAGAGTGTTTCATAAGATGATAGGGGCGTCATAGACCGATGTGGGAGGGGCTTCACCAGAAAATGGGAACTCCCTCACGGTACCTTGGCGTAACCTGAATATGATGGGTAAGCACTCACTGGACAGAAAGGTTTACCTGAAAACGGCTCTGAACCTTGTCTGACAGAGGCCAAAGGGAAACTCATTTGATGAGTGGATATGATTCGTCACAGAAAGGTGGTGGGGTTATGCAGCTGAAACAGTTGGCTTCACGCACCCCATGTGATTTCCCACATTTCCAGAGACATTTTGTCATCTCCGTCACTGAGAAAGGATGGAAATCTCAGAGATGAACAAATGGGAATGGAACATAGATTAAAAGCCATATCTATGTAGGTAACATGAATCAAACTAAGGTTGTGGACTAATGATTTTGCTATTTTATCAGAAAATGGCAAACGGTCAATTTGCAAAGCTTCTAGACGATAACAAGCTTAAGGGCCCAAACTATGCCGACTGGTACAGAAATCTTATGCTGGTCCTAACTTCCGAAAAGTTAAACAAGGTGGTGAAAAATCCTGCACCGGAACGTCCGGGTGATAGGGCTTCTGAGGCCCGTAGGAGGGACTACCAAGAGTGGGAGGATAAGAACTCCCTAGCCTGCTGCTTTGTCATTGCCTCATTAGACAACTCAATACAGAGGCAGTTCGATCAGATCGAACTAGCCAAGGACATATTGGACAGTCTAAGAACAATGTATGAAGAGCAGAACCGTTCTACTCGACAGAAGGTCCTGAAATTGTTCATGACCGCACAGATGACCAAAGGGCAGAAAGTTCATGACCTTTGTCTTCGGATGATGGGTTACATTAACGAACTTGAAGTTCTTGGATCCGGGCTAGATCTTGGCACGCAAGTGGATGCCATCCTCAATTCTTTGCCCTCTTCCTTCAATGCGTTCACAATGAACTACAATATGAATAAGCTGAATGTCAGCGTCCAGGAACTCAGCAATATGTTGCAGAGAGCCGAGGATCTACTCAAGAAGGATGAGCCTGTGGTTATGCTTGTTGATGCTAACAAATCGGGCAAGAAAAAGAGAAAGGCAAAGAAGCCTCAGAAGAAGGCTACCAATCCTAAGAAGCAGAAGAAGAACAAGGCATCTGATGTCTGTCACTTCTGCAAGCAGACCAGCCACTGGAAGAGGAATTGTCCTGCCTACCTGGAATCTAAGAAAGGTAACATCGAAACTTGTGTCATAGAAACTAACATGTTATTACTTCTGTGTCCTGGTGTGTTGACTCCGGGGCTTCAACTCATGCGTGTAACTCACTACAGGGGTTCAAAGTTAGTAGAAGTTTGAGTGAAGGTGAAGTGACATTATTCTTGGGAACAACTGCAAGTGTTGCAGCAGCGGCAATAGGAACCGTAGAATTAGTTTTTAAAGAAGGAATACTTGTACTTAAAGATTGTCTTTATGTACAGAACTTGACAAGAAATTTAATTTCTGTTTCAAAACTGTGTGCTGATGGATATACTGTTTATTTTAGTATAATGATTACTGTTAAACGGAATAATAAATTCATCGCCTACGGAGAACAAGAGAACGGTCTCTATGTTCTACATCCTTCTCTGGAAACTAACTTAACCGAAACTACGTCGGTCGAAAATCCCAAGAAAAGGAATCGTGATACAGTAAGTCCTACGTGCCTCTGGCATTACCGACTTGGCCATATCGGTATTGACCAAATCACAAGGTTGGTAAAGGATGGTCCTTTGGATTTTCTAACTGTAGAAAATCTTCCCACTTGTGAACCTTGCCTTCAAGGTAAAATGTCTAAGCGGCCATTTGACGGTAAGCCTGAAAGATCTGAAGGCACACTTGACCTAATACATACTGATGTATGTACTCCACTGAGTGTTAGGACACGGAATCAACACGTGTACTTCATCACCTTTACAGATGATTTTTCACGATATGGTTACGTGTACCTAATGAGACATAAGTCCGAAACATTTGAAAAGTTCAAAGAGTTCAGATAGGAAGTCGAGAAACAGTTAGGGAGAGAAATTAAGGCCCTTCGATCAGATCGAGGTGGCGAGTATCTCTCTGACGAATTCAGGGACTACTTAAAGGTCAATGGGATAGTGTCACAATTAGCTCCTCCTGCTACACCTCAACTCAACGGTGTTTCAGAGAGGAGGAATAGGACCTTATTGGACATGGTCTAGTCACTTCTCGTATGCTCACAATTACCCACATCCTTTTGGGGATATGCATTAGAGACTGCTATCTACGTGCTAAATCGGGTTCCAACCAAATCAGTTCCTAAAACTCCATATGAACTTTGGACCGGAAGGAAGCCAAGTGTAAGACACTTGAAGATTTGGGGTTGTCCTGCACACGTTAAAAGAACAAGTGCGGACAAGTTGGAATCTAAAACCAGTCGTTGCCTGTTTATAGGCTACCCAAAGGATTCGGTGGGTTATCTATTCTATGACCCGAGTGAGCAGAAAGTGTTCTGCAGTCGAAACGCCCAGTTCTTAGAATCCGATTACATCCTGGACACTCATCGTCAGGAAATAGTTCTTGATGAGAAGAGCTCAGGAGCAGTGGGAGATGTCCCACAAATTCCAGGTAATGACCAACCTAGAAGAACCACCCGGGTATCCAGACCACCAGTCCGATATGGTTATGACCAGGATAGTTACTTGGTGGAAACCTTGACTAGTGAAGAGGATCCCGTGACTTACGCGGAAGCTATGTTAGACATAGACTCCCAGAAGTGGGTGGAGGCCATGAGAGCTGAAATGGACTCAATGGTGACCAATGGAGTCTAGACTCTAGTGGATCCGCCCCCCGGGGTAAAAGCAATTGGTTGCAAATGGATCTACAAGAGGAAGAAGGGCCCCGATGGCAGGATTGAGACCTTTAAAGCTCGCTTGGTGGCAAAAGGGTATACTCAGAAAGAAGGCATCGACTATGAGGAAACCTTTTCGCCCGTGGCCATGCTTAAATCCATTAGGATCCTGCGAGCTGTAGCAGCGTACCATGACTATGAGATTTGGCAAATGGATGTCAAAACCGCGTTCCTGAATGGAGATCTTAGTGAAGATATCTACATGCAGCAGCCGCAAGGCTTCATTGCTGCTGGTCAGGAACACATGGTATGTAAACTTAATAGATCCATATATGGACTTAAGCAGGCTTCTAGGAGTTGGAACATCCGTTTTGATTCAGCAGTCAAAACGTTTGACTTTGAGCAGAATCCGGATGAGCCCTGTGTTTACAGGAAGTCCAGTGGGGATAAGATCACCTTTTTGGTGTTGTACGTGGACGATATCCTACTCATTGGGAATGATGTAGGAATGTTGACTTCGGTCAAGGTATGGCTATCACAGCAGTTCTCCATGAAAGATCTTGGAGAAGCTTCATACATACTGGGTCTTCGACTCTATAGAGATAGATCGAAGCGGATAATTGGATTATCCCAGGCTGCTTATATTGACAAAATTGTCAAGAGGTACAGCATGGAGAACTCCAAGAAAGGAAACGTTCCTTTCAGGCACGGAGTCACTCTCTCCAAGAAGATGTCTCCCAAGACTTCTGAGGAGATTGAAAGCAAGAGAGACATTCCCTATGCCTCAGCCGTAGGGAGCATCATGTATGCCATGCTGTGCACTCGCCCTGACATTGCTCAGGCGGTGAGTGTGGTAAGCAGATTCCAGGCAAACCCAGGGCAGGAGCATTGGACTGCTGTGAAGAACATACTCCAATACCTTCGAAGGACAAAAGAGTTTTGTCTGGTATTCGATGGTAGTTCACAGCAAGTTCTAGGGTATACCGATGCCGATTTCTATTCGGATCCAGATGATAGAAACTCTACATCTGGGTATGTTTTCACGATAGGATCGTGTGCTGTTTGCTGGAAAAGCAGCAAACAGGGGTGCACTGTAGACTCCACAACCGAGGCCGAGTACATTGCCGCAAGTGAAGCTGCCAAGGAAGCCGTGTGGATGAAGAAGTTCATACACGAATTGGGAAAGATTCCATCCAGTACATCTCCCATCCCGTTGTTGTGTGACAACAATGGAGCGATCGCCCAGGCTAAAGAGCCTCGGGCTCACTCGAAGTTGAAGTACATCGAGAGAAAGTACCATGTACTGCCGGGAGATCGTTGGTAGAGGGGACGTCCTGATTCAGAAGGTAGCATCAACGAATAATGTGGTAGACCCATTGACTAAGCCACTGACACAGAAGGTGTTTGAGAAACACGTGGAAAGTATGGGACACCGGCTTGTACCAGATTGGACCTAAGTGCAAGTGGGAGCTGTTAGACAGTTATGTATGCCCTTAGCTTCAATCTGATTTGATGTACTTTTGTTATTTAGTGGAAATAAATAAAGTGCATGTTTGATTCATGTTGTTTGGTTTAATTCTATGTAAAACCCTAAAACTGGACATTTATAGAGACTCATGTTAGTTTTAAATGTTCACAGCCATTGGATAAGTCTTGGGAGATTTATCCTGCCAAGGCTGATACTGGTGTGCCACCAAGTGTTGGGATGGCCTGTCTCAGCCATCAGGGTAAGACCCGAGGGACATGTAGTATGGGATTACTTGAATCCTTGAACCGGACCAGATTTCCAGTATTGCCTTGGACCTTGGAGATAGATGGGCAAAACTGGAAAGTTACACCTGACCCCTAGACTCGATTATGACATTTCACTAGGTGTTGGATCAGGCTGCCTTTGATATGCCATTCAGTGAGATCCTTAGAGGGGATCAAAACCTGGGTATGTTGGGGCAGTTTGAGAATTCATCTGATTGGGTGATCATAGTGACAGAATCAGCCACTTTGTCGGACAAAGGGTAATGATCGGGAATGCACTCTCTCTGATGGAAACCAAACTACCGGCAGTTGATTTCAATCGTTGGAATTTTGTTTTGCAAAATTAATATATTTATATACAAATGTACGGTTTCAAATTGTTTGCAAATGGTTTTAATTCCCGGGATCCATGTGAGAGGATAGTGCGGCACTGTTCCTTGCAGCCAAGGGAGAGGTCCTCTCTTGTCGGGCAGTGCTTGATCATTAAGGGCTGAGAGGTTAAGTGTAAGACCATTGAGGATAATACCTGATGGGCTAATCTTGCACCTGCCCACAGTCCCTGTGTTTTTATAAGATGGCTTGGCCCAGGTACCACTTAATGTAAGTGTTGGGCCCATAGGGTCCATATGATGGACTCAAGGGGTTCATTGAGTTTTTTAGTGAATTCGGCTGGGCCTTGTTTTAGAGGCTGGGCCGAACCCATGTGGCTGGTGTGTAGATCAATGCTTGGGTCCCACGCCATACAAAGAAGCCCAACTGGGCAGCAGATTGGAAAGTAATTAGACACTGAACACTTAATGGGCCAAAAGCCCATTTCGAGGTGGGCTGATATGATCACCCATCCATGGGGCGAATTTGAGATTAAAGTTAGTAAAAGGATTGGGCCTTTAGCCTTATCCACTCTTAGAGACCAAATTCAAATTAGATTTGAATCTGGTAACCTCCTGATAAGATCAGGAGTAAGCTAACTCTATCTGCAGAAAGGATTAAGATTATCCCCTATCCAAATACTGATTTGGATTGGGATAACACCTAAAAAGGAGGTTTCTTAATCAAGAAGAAAGGAGGAGATTTCGAACCACCTTGAAGAGGTATAGGATATCTCCTGCGAATTGAGAGAGAAGCTCATTCACACTCTCCAGAAAAACAGAAAAAGCAGTTCAGCCTTTTTCGTTTTGGAGATCTCCTCCTGCCACTGCCATCTGTCATTGCAAGATTAGATCTTTGCAGAAAAGAAAGTCAAGAAATCTGTTCTTGACATCAGTCTTGCAAGAAAGACTGAAAACAGATTCAGTGTTTAGTACTTCCAGAGGATTCTTGTGAAGGATCCAGTGTGTAGGACGCACCTTGCTGGTTCTGTTCCATTCACCGCTGTGTCATCTTCAGTAGGAACGGATCTTGGAGCATTCTTTGGGCGTGAACACCAACTTTGGGAGATACTGCTTCCCCGGATCAGGTATATTCCTCCCATTTATCTTTTGGTACAGATCTGGTTTGATTATGGTTCAAGTAGAATCCTTGAATATTGTATTCTAAATTTAGGGAATATGATTCCCAGTTGAGAGATGGTAGGAAATTTTTGAAATTTGCCCACCCATTCCGCAACCTTTATGGCGTCCATTAGATGGATCCTACCATTCTTTCAAGGACAACCCCAAATCTTCAAGTGTCTTACACTTGGCTTCCTTCCGGTCCAAAGTTCATATGGACTTTTCGGAACTGATTTGGTTGGAACCCAATTCAGCACGTAGATAGCAGTCTCTAATGCGTATCCCCAAAAGGATGTGGGTAATTGTGAGCGTACGAGAAGTGACCGGGCCATGTCTAACAAGGTCCTATTCCTCCTCTCTGAGACACCGTTGAGTTGAGGTGTAGCAGGAGGAGCTAATTGTGACACTATCCCATTGGCCTTTAAGTAGTCCCTGAATTCGTCAGAGAGATACTCGCCACCTCGATCTGATCGAAGGGCCTTAATTTCTCTCCCTAACTATTTCTCGACTTCCTGTCTGAACTCTTTGAACTTTTCAAATGATTCAGACTTATGTCTCATTAGGTACACGTAACCATATCGTGAAAAATCATCTGTAAAGGTGATGAAGTACACGTGTTGATTTCGTGTCCTAACACTCAGGGGACCACATACATCAGTATGTATTAGGTCAAGTGTGCGTTCAGATCTTTCAGGCCTACCGTCAAACGGCCGCTTAGACATCTTACCTTGAAGGCAAGGTTCACAAGTGGGAAGATTTTCTACAATTAGAAAATCCAAAGGACCATCCTTTACCAACCTTGTGATTCGGTCAATACCGATATGGCCAAGTCGGTAATGCCAGAGGCACGTGGGACTTACTGTATCACGATTCCTTTTCTTGGGATTTTTGACCGACGTAGTTTCGGTTAAGTTAGTTTCCAGAGAAGGATGTAGAACATAGAGACCGTTCTCTTATTCCCCGCATGCGATGAATTTATTATTCCGTTTAACAGTAATCACATTACTAAAATAAACAGTATATCCATCAGCACACAGTTTTGAAACAGAAATCAAATTTCTTCTCAAGTTCTGTACATAAAGACAATCTTTAAGTACAAGTATTCCTTCTTTAAAAACTAATTCTACGGTTCCTATTGCCGCTGCTACAACACTTGCAGTTGTTCCCAAGAATAATGTCACTTCACCTTCACTCAACCTTCTGCTAACTTTGAACCCCTGCAGTGAGTTACACGCATGAGTTGAAGCCCCGGAGTCAACACACCAGGACACAGAAGTAACTAACATGTTAGTTTCTATGACACAAGTTTCGATGTTACCTTTCTTAGATTCCAGGTAGGCAGGACAATTCCTCTTCTAGTGGCCGGTCTGCTTGCAGAAGTGACAGACATCAGATGCCTTGTTCTTCTTCTGCTTCTTAGGATTGGTAGCCTTCTTCTGAGGCTTCTTTGCCTTTCTCTTTTTCTTGCCCGATTTGTTAGCTTCAGCAAGCATAACTACAGGCTCATCCTTCTTGAGTAGATCCTCGGCTCTCTGCAACATATTGCTGAGTTCCTGGACGCTGACATTCAGCTTATTCATATTGTAGTTCATTGTGAACGCATTGAAGGAAGAGGGCAAAGAATTGAGGATGGCATCCACTTCCGTGCCAAGATCTAGCCCGGATCCAAGAGCTTCAAGTTCGTTAATGTAACCCATCATCCGAAGACAATGGTCATGAACTTTCTGCCCTTTGGTCATCTGCGCGGTCATGAACAATTTCAGGACCTTCTGTCGAGTAGAACGGTTCTGCTCTTCATACATTGTTCTTAGACTGTCCAATATGTCCTTGGCTAGTACGATCTGATCGAACTCCCTCTGTATTGAGTTGTCTAATGAGGCAACGACAAAGCAGCGGGCTAGGGAGTTCTTATCCTCCCACTCTTGGTAGTCCCTCCTACGGGCCTCAGAAGCCCTATCACCCGGACGTTCCGGTGCAGGATTTTTCACCACCTTGTCTAACTTTTCGGAACTTAGGACCAGCATAAGATTTCTGTACCAGTCGGCATAGTTTGGGCCCTTAAGCTTGTTATCGTCTAGAAGCTTTGCAAATTGACCATTTGCCATTTTCTGATAAAATAGCAAAATCATTAGTCCACAACCTTAGTTTGATTCATGTTACCTACATAGATATGGCTTTTAATCTATGTTCCATTCCCATTCGTTCATCTCTGAGATTTCCCTCCTTTCTCAGTGACGGAGACGACGAAATGTCTCTGGAAATGTGGGAAATCACATGGGGTGCATGAAGCCAACTGTTTCAGTTGCATAACCTCACCACCTTTCTATGACGGATCATATCCACTCATCAAATGAGTTTCCCTTTGGCCTCTGTCAGACAAGGTTCAGAGCCATTTTCAGGTAAACCTTTCTGTCCAGTGAGTGCTTACCCATCATATTCAGGTTACGCCAAGGTACCGTGAGAGAGTTCCCATTTTCTGGTGAAGCCCCTCCCACATCGGTCTATGACGCCCCTATCATCTTATGAAACACTCTAATAGATCCAACAGCAAATGGATAGCCCAATTTTATGGTGCATTTCCTCATTACTGAAGGACCCATCATTGTGCTAATGACGGAAGGCCTTTAGAGAGTCCATCACATGGGTCTCCCTATCACAAGCATTCATATTTGCTGGAGGGAACAAAAACGCTCTAGTTTTAATTTAGGTCAAACCAGAGTGGCTCCCACTGACTTTCATAAAGTCAAATTTTTGGTGGGCCTTAAACGGCTAGGGGTTCTGCATGCATCCCTTTTTAGGGTTGTGGGGCCCACCAAGCAAAGAGGGGTCATCCAATGACCTTGAAGGACACCATGGCAATAATGTGCATTCAGCCATGGTGTGCGCAAGAGCCACTAACGAGTCTTCATGGGCCAAGTACTTATGTCCCATGGTCGCAGCACATCAAACATCCAAACATCACATGTAAAGGAGGAATTGATCCAATCAATTAACTGCTGTAAAGCCCATCGAAAAGCCCATTGAAATCCAAGTCATTAACAATTAATGTCTACTTGGTGTATGGGCTGAATCGCAGATAGCAGTTCGGCCCATACAGCTTATCTCACATTAATGGGCCTTTTGCAGTTTTAACCCTTTAAAACTGGGCTTTACAGGTGGGCTGAATTAATCCCTGTAATTGAACATCAGATTTGGAAGAGCAAGTGTGAGAAATACTGACTAAAAAACAGTCCCTATCGAACCCCAGATTCGGTCCAAACAGTTTTGGTCCAATCTAGTCCGAGAGGATCCAAAACTGATTTTCAATTCAAGAATTAATTCATGAAAGATCTGAAATTAATAATTTTGATTTCAAACAATCACAAATCAAACTATGGACTGTTCGCACCACCTGCAAAACAGAGGTTAATCACAAGGGTTGCAGTTTCACAAACTGCAAATCGCAGAAAGCGATTTCTCCAACTGCAAATCTCCAGCGCCTTCTTCTTCTTCCTTCTTCTTTAATCAAGAAAAATAACAGAAATCCTATTTCTATTAATTACATTCTTGATCAAATCCTATACATTCAATCTAAAAAAAAAAAATTATTTACAAACCGAATATAAATAAATAGAAAGAAAAAGGGTGCGCAGACTATCTGCGCCAAATCTGCACTGTGATCTCCAGGTTCGAACAGTCCATTAAATCAAAATAAATAAAGAACAATTCTAAATAAATTTTGGATTTAATAAAATTAATTTCAGATCAATCACCCTTAACAAGAAACAGTTTCTTGAAATAAAGAAAACAATCTGTGCAAATCCTGAAAGAACACCTTCTATCCATCTGCGCAGGGTCAGATCTGATTTTCTTTTGGTTCAAGATTCAAACCTGGCTCTGATACCACTGAAAGAATGGTAGGATCCATCTAATGGATGCCATAAAGGTTGCGGAATGGGTGGGTGAATTTCAAAAATTTCCTACCTTCTCTCAACTGGGAATCATATTCCCTAAATTTAGAATACAATATTCAAGGATCCTACTTGAACCATAATCAAACCAGATCTGTACCAAAAGATAAATGGGAGGAATATACCTGATCTGGAGAAGCAGTATCTCCCAAAGTTGGTGTTCACGCCCAAAGAATGCTCCAAGATCCGTTCCTGCTGAAGATGACATAGCTGTGAATGGAACAGAACCAGCAGGGTGCGTCCTACACACTGGATCCTTCACAAGAATCCTCTGGAAGTATTAAACACTGAATCTTTTTTAGTCTTTCTTGCAAGACTGATGTCAAGAACAGATTTCTTGACTTTCTTTTCTACAAAGATCTAATCTTGCAATGGCAGATGGCGGCGGCAGCAGGAGATTTCCAAAACGAAAAAGGCTGAACTTCTTTTTCTCTTTTTCTGGAGAGTATGAATGAGATCCAATCTCAATTCGCAGGAGATATCCTATACCTCTTCAAGGTGGTTCGAAATCTCCTCCTTTCTTCTTGATTAAGAAACCTCCTTTTAAGGAATTATCCCAATCCAAATCAGTATTTGGATAGGGGATAATCTTAATCCTTTCTGCAGATAGAGTTAGCTTACTCCTGATCTTATCAGGAGGGTACCAGATTCAAATCTAATTTGAATTTGGTCTCTAAGAGTGGATAAGGCTAAAAGGCCCAATCCTTTTACTAACTTTAATCTCAAATTCGCCCCATGGATGGGTGATCATATCAGCCCACCTCGAAATGGGCTTTTGGCCCATTAAGTGTTCAGTGTTTAATTACTTTCCAATCTGCTGCCCAGTTGGGCTTCTTTGTATGGTGTGGGACCCAAGCATTGACCTACACACCAGCCACATGGGTTCGGCCCAGCCTCTAAAACAAGGCCCAGCCGAATTCACTGAAAAACTCAATGAACCCCTTGATTCCATCATATGGACCCTATGGGCCCAACACTTACATTAAGTGGTCCCTGGGCCAAGCCATCTAATAAAAACCCAGGGACTGTGGGCAGGTGCAAGATTAGCCCATCAGGTATTATCCTCAATGGTCTTACACTTATCCTCTCAGCCCTTAATGATCAAGCATTGCCCGACAAGAGAGGACCTCTCCCTCGGCTGCAAGGAACAGTGCCGCACTCTCCTCTCACATGGATCCCGGGAATTAAAACCATTTGCAAACAATTCGAAACCGTACATTTGTATATAAATATATTAATTTTGCAAAACAAAATTCCAACGATTGAAATCAACTGCCGGCAGTTTGGTTTCCATCAGAGAGAGTGCATTCCCGATCATTACCCTTTGTCCGACAAAGTGGCTGATTCTGTCACTATGATCACCCACTCAAATGAATTCTCAAACTGCCCCAACATACCCAGGTTTTGATCCCCGCTAAGGATCTCACTGATTGGCATATCAAAGGCAGCCTGATCCAACACCTAGTGAAATGTCATAATCGAGTCTAGGCATCAGGTGTAACTTTCCAGTTTTGCCCATCTATCTTCCAGGGCAATACTAGAAATCTGGTCCGGTTCAAGGATTCAAGTAATCCCATACTGCATGTGTCTCGGGTCTTACCCTGATGGCTAAGACAGGCCATCCCAACACTTGGTGGCACACCAGTATCAGCCTTGGCAGGATAAATCCCCCCAGACTTATCCAACGGCTGTGAACATTTAAAACTAACATGAGTCTCTATAAATGTCCAGTTTTAGGGTTTTACACAGAGTTAAACCAAACAACATGAATCAAACATGCACTTTATTTATTTCCACTAAATAACAAAAGTACATCAAATCAGATTGAAGCTAAGGGCATACAAAACTGTCTAACAATAATCGAGTCTAGGGGTCGGGTTTAACTTTCCAGTTTTGCCCATCAATATCCAAGGTCTAGGGAAATACTAGAAATATGGTCCAGTTCAAAGATTCATTTAATCCCACACTTTATGTGCCTGGGGTCTCACCCCGGTAGCTGAGACAAGCCACCTCAACCAACTTGATGGCACCACAGTGTCAGCCTTGTCAGGATAGGTCTCCCCAGACTGACCCACTGGCTGTGAACTTTCTAAACTAACACGAGTCTCAATAAGTGTTCAGTTTAAGGGTATTACACAGAAACATACCAAGGGAACATGAATCAAATATGCACTTTTATTCATTTATAATAAACTCATAAAGTACATCAATTTTGATTGAAGCTAAGGGCATACAAAATTGTCTAACAAAGTTCCAATCGGGTGGTTGAAGGATGGGTGCAATGGGGTTGGGGTTCTCGGGTGAGTGCATTTTATGCTCCATCTCACCCTTGCCTTCTTTTCAGGATGTGAGTGCATATTATGCTCCATCTCACACTTGCTTTCATTTCTAGATGTGAGTGCATTTTATGCTCCATCTCACATTGGTCACGATTTTTTTTTTTTTTGCACAAGAATCATAGGGTTTCACTGCCTGATCCATGAATTCATTGATCATGGTCTCTATATGCCTAACACAGCAAGTTCTAGAATAATCAACCCATGTTTGACAGATAATTATGTGAAAATCAATCAAACCCTTATGCATCTTGCCTATTGATCGATTAAAATCATGAGGTACCATATGCAGCCAAGAAAGATTCAGTTAGTCATGCTTACATCCTATCTTATCTATTCAGCCTAAGCACTTGATTCCTGATAAGTTGAAATCGTTCAAGGATAAGTTTTCGGGAGCAGAATTTTTAAGAAGGTAAGGTATTCCAAATTTCCATCAGATTTCCCTAATCCCCCCACCCTTAAGTTGTACATTGTCCCCAATGTATGTGATTATGCAAAAGTAGAAGGATTTGGGGGTACTTCCCTGTTTGTCTTGTTGGGTTCCTGCTAAACACAAAAAATCAAAACCAAACAAAATATCAAAATTAACTAAACACAATGGGTTGCCTCCCACAAGCGCAATTGTTTAACGTCGTTATGCTCGACTTCCTCTTTTTGCTCCTTTAATCCAATGAATACCATGGAATGTCCAACGAGATGTCTATCGTAGAGAGGACATTTGCATCCTCATGAAACAACTTCAATCGATGTCCATTCACCTTGAAGATCTTACCTGTGTCGAGACTTTTGATCTCTACTGCACTATAGGGAAAAACATTAGTCACAGTAAACGGACCCATCCACCTAGAACGCAGCTTACCTGGAATGAGTTGAAGTCGAGAATTATACAATAAGACCTTTTGTTCAATTTTAAATTGTTTTCTTAAGAGTGCATTGTCATGGAACGATTTGGTCTTTTCTTTGTAGATTCTTGAATTCTCGTATGCCTCTAACCTCAATTCTTCCAGCTCTTGCAACTGGAGCTTCCTTTCCTTCCCTGCTTCTTCCATATTCATGTTGCATTGCTTGATTGCCCAATGATGAGACCAAAACGAATCCTAATTTTATCCCCTAATATTCACTCTTTTACATTTATTGAGCACTTAAATGGACTCATTACTCTTGTATTTCGATTCAGGGCAATAAAGAAGGCAATTGGAAGAAAACAGGGCAAATCGGGTGATTTTGCATAGTTTCAGCGACAGTTAGTAATCTGGGGCTAACTCTCAATTCCGGACACTGAATTAGACAATTCAAGAAGCATTAGAAAGATGAAATGAAGGCCCACAACTTTTATGTTTTGGGTTTTGACAGATTCGGCCCGCATCGAGTACGAAAACGAGCCTAAAGTCGGAGCAAGTTCGCAGCCAGGCCCATTTCACAACTTAAGCCCAACTCGTAGAAGTACCTTGAAGCAGCCCAACTCGAATTCAAGAGTTAAGAGTCCGAATTTCGAATGTAATCTCCAAGGAGAGAGTTTTATCAGATCTAAAGTCTTGAATGTAATCCTAGAGAGATAAGAAGATTGAGATTAGAGCATTAGATAAGAGATAGGATAGGATTAGTTCAAGATAAGATCAAAACTCCCTAAGGATAAGATGATCTCCTAGAAGGAGTTGGAAAACAGCCCTCTCCTTTGGCTATATAAAGAGGGGGATGAACCAGCTCCAGCAATCACTCATTCCAAGATCCAAGAGATCATCAAGAAGACCAAGAAGCACGAAGGCAGTTTGGCTATGGAGAAGAAGAGCATGGAGATTGCGCAGATCATGAGTAGCTAAGTTTCTTTTTCTGGTTCAAAGGGGGAGGTTCGATTGTGTCATTGTGAGGTTCTATAGTTACTTTATTTTCTTTCTTTTTAATTCAAGTATTCATTGGTTCTTGTGCACATTTTTATTGGATGTTAATGTTAATTAGTCTGACAAACTGAATTAATGTTGATTTTTCTATTGC
Source organism: Nelumbo lutea (assembly GCF_056320005.1). Lineage (NCBI taxonomy): Eukaryota > Viridiplantae > Streptophyta > Magnoliopsida > Proteales > Nelumbonaceae > Nelumbo > Nelumbo lutea. Next base: position 113,921,485 of record NC_142684.1, read on the forward strand.
TATCCATGATTTCGGTGATCCGTAATTGTCACGAATAATGGTACAAGTAGCAATTAGGTTGATATCTTTTTTGGGTCAATTGTTCGTGACAGCCTTTGAAAAATGTTTTAACATGGTTCAACCTAAAAGAATCGATGGAACAAAATTCAGTAATTGCAACTATCTCAATTATTGTTATTTTGGTTTAACTGTTTTCACAAATCTTAATGCTATCACTGTTTAACATGGAACGCTATCGTACCCAGTTGAGTGGTGATAAGTGTTGATCGAATGTTGGGTTTGGTCAACTGAATTAGGAAAACACAAGGTTTATTATGGCTATCCTTATAAATCTAAGGTTAAATATTGCAAGAATGCTAAATTGTACCTAGGATCGATGGCCAATCGATTCAACCCGAACCCTTGAACCAGAATTCGGTAAGACTGATTTTCTCTTGTTTGTTTAGTTTGTTATTCTTTTAATTTTAGTTATTTAATATTCCCACACAATTACTTTATCCATTCGGCTAAGAGATTACTGATTTGCTCCCTGTGGGATTCGACCTAGAACCACTTTTACTGCAAATATTTTATTGTGGGACTAGTACAAATTTTGAGGGCTTCGACAAACCCGTCACCGAATAGGCCCTATGTTCAATTTCCACCGGCAAGTGGCAAGATTTGCCAAAAATTAACCTATAAGGGGACATACCTATTGGGGTCTTGTAAGCTGTCTGATATGCCCAGAGAGCATCATCTAGACGTAGGTCCTTCCTTCCTGGATTCACCGTCTTTTCCAAGATGGACTTTACCTCTCTATTGGAAATTTCATCTTGCCCATTAGTCTGGGGATGATAAGCAGTGGCAATTCGGTGATGCACCCCATATCTTCTCAACAAGGCTTCAACTGTTCTATTGCAAAACTGGGTCCCTTGATCGCTTATGATGGCTCGAGGAATGCCAAACCTACTAAAGATGTAAGATTTTATAAACCCTACGACACATTTAGAATCATCAGTTTTGGTGGCTTTGGCTTCCACCCATTTTGAGACATAATCGACTGCCAAAAGTATGTAAGAAAAACCACAAGAGGGGGGGAAGGGTCCCATGAAATCAATGCCCCAAACATCAAATATTTCACATATAAGAATGGGGGTTTGGGGCATCTCATTCCTGTGAGATAGTGTACCTGTTTGTTGACATCTTTCACAGTTTTTACAAAACAAGTAGGCATCTCTAAATAGGGTGGCCCAATACAGCCCACTATCCAAGACTTTTCGACCAGTCCTCTTTGGCCCAAAATGGCCCCCACAAGCATAATTATGACAAAACCTTAGAATTGACATCTGCTCCTCCTCAAGGACACATCTCCTAATCATTTGGTCAGAACAAAATTTCCATAGGTAGGGTTCGTCCCATACATAATATTTCGCCTCATACCTGATTTTATTCTTTATGGATCTGCTAAAGTCATTAGGCAAAATTCCCGTGACCAAGTAATTCACAATGTCATCATACCATGGAGTCATACCTCTCATGTGGAACAACTGCTCATCAGGAAACAACTCACAAATGGGAGAGGAGTCCCCGTCTTTCACCAACCTACTTAGGTGATCAGCCACCGCATTTTCAGCTCCCCTTCGATCCTTGATTTCTAGATCGAACTCTTGGAGCAAGAGTATCCACCTTATCAGCCTCGGTTTCAACTCCTTCTTTGCTAGTAGGTATCTCAAAGCTGCATGGTCAGAAAAAACAATAACTTTAGAGCCAAGCAAATATGACCTAAATTTGTCTAAAGCAAACACAATAGCTAATAGCTCTTTTTCAGTGGTTGTCTAATTGCTCTGTGCAGCATTCAACGCTTTGGAAGCATAGTGAATGACATGGTTCTTCCCATTTATTCGCTGCCCTAGAACAGCCCCTACTGCATAATTACTTGCATCTGTCATGATCTCAAAGGGTAAGTTTGAAAGGATGAGAGATTCATCCCATAGACGCCCAAAGATTGCGGAATAAGGGGCGAATTTCAAAAATTTTTCTCTCCCTTCAACTAGGAATCACATTCCCTATTTAGAAAATCATATTTTCAAGGATCAATCTTGAACCTTAAACTGAACCAGATCTAAACCAAAAGGAATGGGAGAGAATAATACCTGATACGGAGAAGTAATATCTCCCAACGAAGGTGTTCATGCCCAAAGAAGGATCCAAAGACTGCTCCCACTGAAGATGGCGCAGTGTAGGATGGAGTAGAATCAGCAGTGTTCTTCTCCAAGAACTCTGTCCTTCGCAAGAAATAGTAGGATGGAATGTGAGCATAGCTTCCTTTTCAATCCTTTCTCAAAGAACTGATGTCAAGATCCAACCTTGACTTCTCCCACAGCTGGAGATCGAACTGGTAAACAGGGCGGCAAGAGCAAGGAGGCGGCAAGAGAGTATTCACAGGCTGGAGAATTATCTCTTCTTGATTTCAGCACTAAAGAGGATCTGATGTGTTTCTTGGTCTCTCTCAAAGCTGCCGCCCCCTCCTTCTTTTTGTTAACTTGAAAAGATCAGCTCCTAATCCCATTAGGAGGTGCTTATCCAAATCTGTTAGACAGTTTTTGTATGCCCTTAGCTTCAATCTGATTTCATATACTTTTGTTATTTAGTGGAAATAAATAAAGTGCATGTTTGATTCATGTTGTTTGGTTTAATTCTGTGTAAAACCCTAAAACTGGACATTTATAGAGACTCATCTTAGTTTTATATGTTCACAGCCGTTGGATAAGTCTGGGGAGATTTATCCTGCCAAGGCTGATACTGGTGTGCCACCAAGTGTTGAGATGGCCTGTCTCAACCACCAGGGTAAGACTCGAGGCACATGCAGTATGGGATTACTTGAATCCTTGAATCGGACCAGATTTCTAGTATTGCCCTGGACCTTGGAGATAGATGGGCAAAACTGGAAAGTTACACCTAACCCCTAGACTCGATTATGACACTTCACTAGGTGTTGGATCAGGCTGCCTTTGATATGCCAATCAGTGAGATCCTTAGCGGGGATCAAAACCTAGGTATGTTGGGGCAGTTTGAGAATTCATCTGAGTGGGTGATCATAGTGACAGAATCAGCCACTTTGTCGGACAAAGGGTAATGATCGGGAATGCACTCTCTCTGATGGAAACCAAACTACCGGTAGTTGATTTCAATCGTTGGAATTTTGTTTTGCAAAATTAATATATTTATATATATATATGTACGGTTTCAAATTGTTTGCAAATGGTTTTAATTCCTGGGATCCATGTGAGAGGAGAGTGCGGCACTGTTCCTTGTATCTGGGGGAGAGGTCCTCTCTTGTCGGGCAGTGCTTGATCATTAAGGGCTGAGAGGTTAAGTGTAAGACCATTGAGGATAATACCTGATGGGCTAATCTTGCATCTGCCCACAGTCCCTGGGTTTTTATAAGATGGCTTGGCCCAGGGACCACTTAATGTAAGTGTTGGGCCCATAGGGTCCATATGATGGACTCAAGGGGTTCATTGAGTTTTTCAATGAATTCGGCTGGGCCTTGTATTAAAGGCTGGGCCGAACCCATGTGGCTGGTGTGTAGATCAATGCTTGGGTCCCATGCCATACAAAGAAGCCCAACTGGGCAGCAGATTGGAAAGTAATTAGACACTGAACACTTAATGGGCCAGAAGCCCATTTCGAGGTGGGCTGATATAATCACCCATCCTTGGGGCGAATTTGAGATTAATGTTAGTAAAAGGATTGGGCCTTTAGCCTTATCCACTCTTGGAGACCAAATTCAAATTAGATTTGAATCTGGTAACCTCCTGATAAGATCAGGAGTAAGCTAAATTTATCTGCAGATAGGATTAAGATTATCCCCTATCCAAATACTGATTTGGATTGGGATAACTCCTAATTAGGAGGATTCTTAATCAAGAAGAAAGGAGGAGAAACACTAACCAAAAAAAAAAAAAAAGGAGAGAAATACAACAAATTTCGAATCAAGAGAAATCGCAAGAAAGGTTCCTGTGAATTGAGATCAGATCTCATACTCCAGAAAAAGAAAGAAGAAACAGTACAGCTTTTCCGCCTTTGGAGTTCTCCTCCTACCGCCGCCATCTGTTTTTGCAAGATTAGATCTTTGCAGAAGAAGAAAGTCAAGAAATCTGTTCTTGACATCAGTCTTGCAAGAAAGACTAAAAAAGATTCAGTGTTTAGAACTTCCAGAGGATTCTTGTGAAGGATCCAGTGTGTAGGACGCACCCTGCTGGTTCTGTTCCATCCACAGCTGTGTCATCATTAGCAGGAACGGATCTTGGAGCATTCTTTGGGCGTGAACACCAACTTTGGGAGATAGTGCTTCTCCGGATCAGGTATATTCCTCCCATTTGTCTTTTGGTACAGATCTGGTTTGATTATGGTTCAAGTAGGATCCTTTAATATTGTATTCTAAATTTAGGGAATATGATTCCCAGTTGGGAGAAGGTAGGAAAATTTTTGAAATTCGCCCAAAGAACTGCTGCTCAGTTGGGCTTCCTTGTATGGCGTGTGACCCAAGCATTGATCTACACATCAACCACATGAGTTCGGCCCAGCCTTTGTTACAAGGCCTGGTCGAATACACTGTTAAAGACAGTGCACCCCCTGAAACCCATCGAATGGGCTCTATGGGCCCAACACTTACCCTAAGTGGTCCCTGGGCCAAGCCACCTTGTAACACCCAGGGACTGTGGGCAGATGCAAGATTAGCCCATCAGGTATTATCCTCAACAGTCTTACAATTAACCTCTCAGCCCATAATGATCTTACACTGCCCGACAAGAGAGGACCTCTCCCTCGGCTGCAAGGAACAGTGTTGCACTCTCCACTTATATGGATCCTGAGAATTAAAACCTTTTGCAAACATTTTAGAAACCATAATATATATACTTTTATATCTCATATAAAATATACTTTGCAAAACAAATTTCAACGGTTGAAATAGGCTATCAGCAGTCATGGTTTCCAACAGTGAGAGTGCATCCTCGATCATTACCTTTATCCGACAAAGGGGCTGATCCTGTCACTATGATCACCCACTCAGATGAATTCTCAGATTGTCCCAACATACCCAGGTTTTGACCCCCGCTAAGGATCTCACTGATTGGAACATCAAAGACACCCCGATCCAACACCTAGTGTAGTATCATAATCGAGTCTAGGGGTCGGGTGTAACTTTCCAGTTTTGCCCATCAATCTCCAAAGTCTAGGGCAATACTGGAAATCTGGTCCAGTTCAAAGATTCAATTAATCCCACACTGTATGTGCCTGGGGTCTCACCCCGGTAGTTGAGACAAGCCACCTCAACCGACTTGATGGCACCACAGTGTCAGCATTGTCAGGATAGTTCTCCACAGACCGACCCACTGGCTGTGAACATTCTAAACAAACACGAGCCTTAATAAGTGTCCAATTTAAGGGTATTACACAGAAACATACCAAGGGAACATGAATCAAATATGCACTTTTATTCATTTACAATAAACTCATAAAGTACATCAATTTTGATTGAAGCTAAGGGCATACAAAACTGTCTAACAGCTCCCATTTGCACTTAGGTCCAATCAGGTACTAGCCGGAGTCCCATGCTTTCCACGTGTTTCTCAAACACTTTTTGTGATAGTGGCTTTGTCAATGGGTCTGCTACATTTTCCGCTGACACTACCTTTCTGAATTAGGACGTCCCCTCTACCAACAATCTCCCATAGTACGTGGTACTTCATCTTGATGTGCTTCGACTTCGAGTGGGCTCGTGGCTACTTAACCTGAGCAATAGCTCCATTGTTGTCACACAACAATGGGATGGGTGATGTGTCGGACGGAACTACTCCCAACTCATGAATGAACTTCTTCATCCATATGGCTTCTTTGGCAGCCTCACTTGTGGCAATGTACGCGGCCTCGGTCGTGGAGTTTGCAGTGGACCCCTGTTTGCAGCTTTTCCAGCAAACAGCACACGATCCTATCATGAAAACATATCCAGATGTAGACTTTCTATCATCTGGGTCTGACTGGAAATTGGCATCTGTATACCCTTGGATCTGTAGTGAGCTACCGTCGAATACTAGACAAAACTCTTTTGTGCTTCGAAGGTACTTAAGTATGTTTTTCACAGCAGTCCAATGCTCCTGCCCTGGGTTGGCCTGAAATCTGCTTACTACATTCACTACCAGAGCTATGTCAGGATGAGTGCATAGCATGGCATACATGATGCTCCCTATGGCAGAGGCATAGGGAATGTCTTTCATGCCATCAATCTCCTCAGAAGTCTTGGGAGACATCTTCTTGGAGAGAGTGACTCCGTGCCTGAAAGAACATTTCCTTTCTTGGAGTTTTCCATGCTGTATCTCTTGACTATTTTGTCAATATAAGCAGATTGGGATAATCCTATTATCCGCTTTGATCTATCTCTATAGAGTCGAAGACCCAGTATATAGAAGGCTTCTCCATGATCTTTCATGGGGAATTGCTGTGATAACCATACTTTCACCGTAGTTAACATACCTACATCATTTCCAATGTGTAGAATGTCATCTACATACAGAACCAAGAAGGTAACCTTATCTCCACTGTACTTCCTGTAGACACAGGGTTCATCCGGATTCTACTCGAAGTCAAACGATTTGACGGCAGAGTCAAAACGGATGTTCCAACTTCTAGAAGCTTGCTTAAGTCCATAAATGGATCTATTAAGTTTACATACCATAATAGATTTAAGCATGGCCACAGGCGAAAGGGTTTCCTCATAATCGATGCCATCTTTCTGAGTGTACCCTTTCGCCACCAGATGAGCCTTGAAGGTCTCAACCTTACCATCGGGGCCCTTCTTCCTCTTGTAAATCCATTTGCAACCGATTGCTTTTTCCCCGAAGGGCAGATCTACTTGAGTCCAGACTCCATTGGTCTCCATTGAGTCCATCTCTGCTCTTATGGCCTCCACCCACTTCTGGGAATCTATGTCCAACATAGCTTCCGTGTAAGTCACGGGATTCTCCTCACTAGTCAAGGTTTCCACCAGGTAACTATCCTGGTCATAACCATAACGGACTGGTGGCCTGGATACCCGAGTGGATCTTCTAGGTTGGTCACTACCTGGAACTTGTGGGACATCTACCCCTGCTCCTGAGCTCTCCTCATCAAGAACAACTTCCTGACGATGGGTGTCCAGGATATAGTCAGTTTCCAAGAATTGTGCATTACGACTGCAGAACACTTTCTGCTCACTTGGGTCATAGAATAGGTAACCTACAGAGCCTCTTGGGTAGCCTACAAATAGGCAACGGCTAGTCTTGGATTCCAACTTGTCTGCACTCGTTCTTTTAATGTGTGCTGGACAACCCCAAATCTTCAAGTGTCTGACACTTGGTTTCTTTCCGGTCCAAAGTTCATATGGAGTATTCGGAACCGATTTGGTTGGAACCCGATTCAGCACATAAATCGCAGTCTCTAATGCGTAACCCCAAAAGGATGTGGGTAACTCTGAGTGTATGAGAAGCGACCGGACCATATCCAATAAGGTCCTATTCCTCCTCTCCGAAACACCGTTAAGTTGTGGTGTAGCAGGAGGAGCTAATTGTGATACTATCCCATTGTCCTTTAAGTAGTCCCTGAAATCGTCAGAGAGATACTCGCCACCTCGATCTGATCGAAGGGCCTTAATTTCTCTCCCTAACTGTTTCTCGACCTCTTGTCTGAACTCTTTGAACTTTTCAAAGGATTCAGACTTGTGTCTCATTAGGTACACGTAACCGTATCGTGAAAAATCATCTGTGAAGGTGATGAAATACACGTGTTGATTTCGTGTCCTAACACTCAGTGGACCACATACATCAGTATGTATTAGGTCAAGTGTGCCCGTACATCTTTCAGGCTTACCATTAAATTGCCATTTCATCATCTTGCTTTGTAGGCAAGGCTCACAAGTGGGAAGATCTTCTACAGTTAGAAAATCCAAAGGACGATCCTTTACCAACCTTGTGATTCGGTCAACACCGATGTGGCCTAAGTCAAAAATGACACAGTGATGATACCAAAATGAACCCTAATTTTATCCCCTAATGTTCATTCTTTTACATTTATTTAGCACTTAAATGGACTCATTACTCTTCTATTTCGATTTAGGGCAATAAAGAAGGCAACTGGAAGAAAACAGGACAAATCGGGTGATTTTGCACAGTTTCGGCGACAGTCAGTAATTTGGGCCTAACTCTCAATTCCGCACACCGAATTGGACAATTCAAGAAGCATTAGAAAGATGAAAGGAAGGCCCACAACATTTATGTTTTGGGTTTTGAAAGATTCGGCCCGCATCGAGTACGCAAATGAGCCCAAAGTCGGAGCAAGTTCGCAGCCAAGCCCATTTCACAACTTAAGCCCAACTCGCAGAAGTACCTTGAAGCAGCCCAACTCGAATTCAAGAGTTAAGAGTCCGAATTTCGAATGTAATCTCAAAGGAGAGAGTTTTATCATATCTAAAGTCTTGAATGTAATCCTAGAGAGATAAGAAGACTGAGATTAGAGCATTAGATAAGAGATAGGATAGGATTAGTTCAAAATAAGATCAAAACACCCTAAAGATAAGATGATCTCCTAGAAGGAGTTGGAAAACAGCCCTCTCCTTTGGCTATATAAAAAGGGGGGTGAACCAGCTCTAGCAATCATGTTAGACAGTTTTATATGCCCTTAGCTTCAATCTGATTTGATGTACTTTTGTTATTTAGTGGAAATAAATAAAGTGCATGTTTGATTCATGTTGTTTGGTTTAATTCTGTGTAAAACCCTAAAACTGGACATTTATAGAGACTCATGTTAGTTTTAAATGTTCACAGCCGTTGGATAAGTCTGGGGAGATTTATCCTGCCAAGGCTGATACTGGTGTGCCACCAAGTGTTGGGATGGCCTGTCTCAGCCATCAGGGTAAGACCCGAGGCCCATGCAGTATGGGATTACTTGAATCCTTGAACCGGACCAGATTTCCAGTATTGCCCTGGACCTTGGAGATAGATGGGCAAAACTGGAAAGTTACACCTGACCCCTAGACTCGATTATGACATTTCAGTAGGTGTTGGATCAGGCTGCCTTTGATATGCCATTCAGTGAGATCCTTAGCGGGGATCAAAACCTGGGTATGTTGGGGCAGTTTGAGAATTCATCTGAGTGGGTGATCATGGTGACAGAATCAGCCACTTTGTCGGACAAAGGGTAATAATCAGGAATGCACTCTCTCTGATGGAAACCAAACTGCCGGCAGTTGATTTCAATCGTTGGAATTTTGTTATATTTATATATATATGTACGGTTTTGAATTGTTTGCAAATGGTTTTAATTCCCGGGATCCATGTGAGAGGAGAGTGCGGCACTGTTCCTTGCAGCCGAGGGAGAGGTCCTCTCTTGTCGGGCAGTGCTTGATCATTAAGGGCTGAGAGGTTAAGTGTAAGACCATTGAGGATAATACCTGATGGGCTAATCTTGCACCTGCCCACGTCCCTGGGTTTTTTATAAGATGGCTTGGCCCAGGGACCACTTAATGTAAGTGTTGGGCCCATAGGGTCCATATGATGGACTCAAGGGGTTCATTGAGTTTTTCAGTGAATTCGGCTGGGCCTTGTATTAAAGGCTGGGCCAAACCCATGTGGCTGGTGTGTAGATCAATGCTTGGGTCCCACGCCATACAAAGAAGCCCAACTGGGCAGCAGATTGGAAAGTAATTAGACACTGAACACTTAATGGGCCAAAAGCCCATTTCGAGGTGGGCTGATATGATCACCCATCCATGGGGCGAATTTGAGATTAAAGTTAGTAAAAGGATTGGGCCTTTTAGCCTTATCCACTCTAAGACACCAAATTCAAATTAGATTTGAATCTGGTAACATCCTGATAAGATCAGGAGTAAGCTAAATCTATCTGCAGAAAGGATTAAGATTATCCCCTATCCAAATACTGATTTGGATTGGGATAACTCCTAAAAAGGAGGTTTCTTAATCAAGAAGAAAGGAAGAGATTTCGAACCACCTTGAAGAGGTATAGGATACCTCCTGCGAATTTAGATCTGATCTGATTCATACTCTCCAGAAATACAGAAAAACAGTTCAGCCTTTTTGTTTTGGAAATCTCCTCCTGTCGCCGCCATCTGCCATTGCAAGATTAGATCTTTGCAGAGAAGAAAGTCAAGAAATCTGTTCTTGACATCAGTCTTGCAAGAAAGACTGAAAAGGATTCAGTGTTTAGTACTTCCAGAGGATACTTGTGAAGGATCCAGTGTGTAGGATGCACCCTGCTGGTTCTGTTCCATTCACAGCTGTGTCATCTTGAGCAGGAACGGATCTTGGAGCATTCTTTGGGCGTGAACACCAACTTTGGGAGATACTGCTTCTCCGGATCAGGTATATTCCTCCCATTGATCTTTTGGTACAGATCTGGTTTGATTATGGTTCAAGTAGGATCCTTGAATATTGTGTTCTAAATTTAGGGAATATGATTCCCAGTTGAGAGAAGGTAGGAAATTTATGAAATTCGCCCACCCATTCCGCAACCTTTATGGCGTCCATTATTTGGATCCTACCATTCTTTCAAATCACTCATTCCAATATCCAAGAGATCATCAAGAAGACCAAGAAGCAAGAAGGCAGTTCGGCTATGGAGAAGCAAAGCATGGAGATTGTGCAGATCATGAGTAGCTAAGCTTCTTTTTCTGGTTCAAGGGGGGAGGTTTGATTGTGCCATTGTGAGGTTTTGTAGTTACTTTATTTTCTTTTTTTTTAATTCAAGTATTCATTGGTTCTTGTGCACATTTTTATTGGATGTTAATGTTAATTAGTCTAACAAACTGAATTAATGTTGATTTTTCTACTGCTATCCATGATTTCGATGATCCGTAATTGTCACGAATAATGGTACAAGTAGCAATTAGGTTGATATCTTTTTGGGTCAATTGTTCATGACAACCTTTGACCAATGTTTTAACATGGTTCAACCTAAAAGAATCGATGGAACAAAATTCAGTAATTGCAGCTATCTCAATTATTGTTATTTTGGTTTAACTGTTTTCACAAATCTTAATGCTATCATTGTTTAACATGGAACGCTATCGTACCTAGTTGAGTGGTGATAAGTGTTGATCGAATGCTGGGTTTGGTCAACTGAATTAGGAAAATACAAGGTTTATTATGGTTATCCTAATAAATCTAAGGTTAAATGCTTGAATTGCAAGAATGCTGAATTGTACCTAGGATCGATGGCCAATCGATTTAACCCGAACCCTTGAACCAGAATTCGGTAAGACTGATTTTCTCTTGTTTGTTTAGTTTGTTATTCTTTTAATTTTAGTTATTTAATTTTCCCACACAATTACTTTACCCATTTGGCTAAGAGATTATTGATTTGCTCCCTGTGGGATTCGACCTAGAACCACTTTTACTGCAAACATTTTATTGTGGGACTAGTACTAATTTTGAGGGCTTCGACAAACCCATCAAAATTTTGGCGCCGTTGCTGGGGAGCAACTTTAATTTCTTAGCTATTACCTTCCTCTTGTTAACCTTTTTTATTTTATGACTCGTGCTTCTCAACGAGGTGAACTCGAGTACAACCCTAAAATTGAGAGGACCACCCGTCGTTTAAGAAAGGAGGCGAAGCAAAGGAAGGATCATTCACCAAAGAAGGTGAATTCAGATTGTGATCTTCCCATCTTCGAAAAAGTAGAAAGAATGGCTGACAGAGAGAGGACATTAAGGGAGTTGGCTGCACCAATTATGAACCAACAACCTTTATGCATCACGTACCCCACTCTTGAGGTAGCCTTTGAACTCAAATCTGGTTTGATTCAATTATTACCTCTGTTTCATGGTTTCCCAGGTGAGGACCCTCACAAACATCTAAAGGAATTTCATGTCGTCTGTTCAAGCATGAAACCCCATGGTATGACCGAGGACCAGGTAAAACTCATAGCCTTTCCATTTACTTTAAGAGATAAAGCAAAGGATTGGTTTTATATTCTCCCTCCCGGTTCTGTATGCACATGGGATGAAATGAATAGGATATTTTTAGATAAATATTTTCCTGCATCCCGGGCTACGAATATAAGAAAAGAAATATGTGGAGTTCGGCAGTTTGGTGGTGAGACATTATATGAATATTGGGAAAGGTTTAAGCAACTTGTTGCTAGTTGTCCCCACCACCAAATTCCTGAACAATTGTTAATCCAATACTTCTATGAAGGGCTTCAGCCCATGGATAGAAGTATGGTCAATGCAGCCAGTGGAGGAGCCTTGGTGAACAAGACACCCGAAGCGGCCAGGGAGTTAATCTCCAACATGGCCGAAAATTCACAACAGTTCAGTGCTAGGACAGACGGTACCATTAGACGGGTAAATGAGGTAAGCCATGTAAATTTAGAAAATCAGATTTCTGAACTAACTGCTTTGGTAAGACAACTCACTGCAGGACAAGTACAAACTGCCAGGGTGTGTGGTATCTGTTCGATTCCTGGCCATCCTATGGACATGTGTCCATCATTGCAAGATGGTTTGATGCAGCAAGTCAATGCCGTAGGAGGATTCCCGGGCCAGCCCCAACGAAAGTATGATCCCTACTCCAATTATTACAATCCAGGGTGGAGAGATCACCCAAACCTAAGCTACGAGAACCAAGGAGGACAGCAGCAATACCAGCCCCATTTTTTCAGTCGACAGCCCCAGTTTTCAACATCCATCACAGTGCAAAGCCAACCCTCGAATTCAGGTATGTCATTAGAAGATATAGTTAAGGCTCTAGCTACTAATACGCAGCAATTTCAACAGGAAACAAGAGCCAGCATTCAGAATTTGGGGAACCAAATCAGCCAACTTGCCACTGCCGTTAGCAAGTTGGAGGTGCAGAGCTCCGGGAAACTACCATCACAAATGGTAGTCAACCCCAAGGAGAGTGTAAGTGCAGTGGTGCTAAGAAGCGGGAAGGAACTACAACTAGAGCCTACATCACCAAGGAAGGTGGATAAAGGGCAGGAAGAAGACAAGGTGCAGGACTCAAGAGTTAGAGAGAACATTTCAGCCATGATCAAGGGGACCTTACCAGAAAATGCTGATCCAGGTATGTTCACCCTACCTTGTGCGATTGGCAATAAGCAAATCGAGCATGCCATGCTAGACTTAGGTGCATCTATCAATGTCATGCCATACTCGATTTACTATGCTTTGAGATTAGGTCCTTTAAGGGAAACTAAAGCTGTTATCCAATTAGCTGATCGTTCTAACACCTACCCAAAAGGGATTGTTGAGAATGTAATGGTGCAGGTTAACGATTTAATTTTCTCAGCTGATTTTTACATTCTAAAGATGGAGGAGGACACGATCGAAAGTTCAGCCCCACTTCTATTAGGCAGGCCATTTATGAAAATGGCCAAGACCACAATAGATGTGGATGAGGGTACCCTCTCCGTCAAAATCGGCGGGGAGACTATTAAATTTAATATTTTTGAAGCTATGAAGTACCCAAATGAAGACCATTCGGTTGATACTATTGATCCAACTGTGCAGGAATTTTTTGAAAAAGATATGAATGAGGAGCTAGAATTGAGTGCACAATTGGATACGAAGGCCCCTATTCCAGATTTGAACCCGCCCATGATGGATGGAAGGGGGGCACACCGAAAGCTGAAACCAAGAGAGCTAAAGTAGCAAAGGAGGACGTCGAGCATAACGACGTTAAACAATTGCGCTTGTGGGAGGCAACCCATTGTGTTTAGTTAATTTTGTTATTTCGTTTGGTTTTTTATTTTTGTGTTTAGCAGGAACCCAACAAGACAAACAGGGAAGTACCCCCAAATCCTTCTACTTTATGCATAATCACATACATTAGGGACAATGTATAACTTAAGTGTGGGGGGATTACGGAAATCTGATGGAAATTTGCGATACCTTATCTTCTTGAAATTTCTGCTCCCTGGGAACTTATCCTTGAACGATTTCAACTTATTAGGAATCATGTGCTTAGGCTGAATAGATAAGATAGGATGCAAGTATGACTAACTGAATCTTTCTTGGCTGCATATGGTACCTCATGATTTTAATTGATCAATAGGCAAGATGCATAAGGGTTTGATTGATTTTCACATAATTATCTGTCAAACATGGGTTGATTATTCTAGAACTTGCTATGTTAGGCATATAGAGACCACGATCAATGAATTCATGGATCAGGCGGTGAAACCATGTGATTCTTGTGAAAAAAAGAAAAAGAAAAAGGGAGTTTGAAACTAAAATCGTGACTAATGTGAGATGGAGCATAAAATGCACTCACATCTAGAAACAAAAAACAAGTGTGAGATGGAGCATAAAATGCACTCACATTTAGAAATGAAAGCAAGTGTGAGATGGAGCATAAAATGCACTCACATCTTGAAAAGAAGGCAAGGGTGAAGATGTGATACATAGCAAGCTTATGGCAATAAGCACACCTTGTTTTGATTCAAAGGAAAGTAATTGCATCTAGCTGAATTGGTTTGTTAAAAGCAATGAGCACCCGTGCAGTCCAAGGAGTTTCAGCCCTGAAAGGCTTGTCTCCTTGACTATCGATTTAACTTGGGACCATGAGGAATGGTGATTTGCCATCACTCTTGGATAAGAAAAAGGGGAGAAAGAGATGAAAATGGAAAGGTTACCAAGTCTGAACTAAAGCATGAAATGAACCAGGCCTCATGTAGAGAAAAAGAAAAATTGAAAATCAATATTTAGTCTCTCTTGTGTTACTTGAGTTTTTGCCTTGCCCGAGGACGGGCAAAGTTTAAGTGTGGGGGGATTTGATGAGATCAAAATGAATCCTAATTTTATCCCCTAATATTCATTCTTTTACATTTATTTAGCGCTTAAATGGACTCATTACTCTTGTATTTCGATTTAGGGCAATAAAGAAGGCAATTGGAAGAAAATAGGACAAATCGGGTGATTTTGCACAATTTCGGCGACAGTCAGTAATTTGGGCCTAACTATCAATTCCGCAAACCGAATTGGACAATCCAAGAAGCATTAGAAAGATGAAAGGAAGGCCCACAACTTTTATGTTTTGGGTTTTGACAGATTCGGCTCGCATCGAGTACGAAAATGAGCTCAAAGTCGGAGCAAATTCGCAGCCAAACCCATTTCACAACTTAAGCCCAACTCGCAGAAGTACCTTGAAGCAGCCCAACTCGAATTCAAGAGTTAAGAGTCCGAATTTCGAATGTAATCTCCAAGGAGAGAGTTTTATCAGATCTAAAGTCTTGAATGTAATCCTAGAGAGATAAGAAGACTAAGATTAGAGCATTAGATAAGAGATAGGATAGGATTAGTTCAAGATAAGATCAAAACACCCTAAAGATAAGATGATCTCCTAGAAGGAGTTGGAAAACAACCCTCTCCTTTGGCTATATAAAAAGGGGGGCGAACCAGCTCTAGCAATCACTCATTCCAAGATCCAAGAGATTGTGCAGATCATGAGTAGCTAAACTTCTTTTTCTGGTTCAAGGGGGGAGGTTCGATTGTGCCATTGTGAGGTTCTGTAGTTACTTTATTTTCTTTTTTTTTTTTAATTCAAGTATTCATTGGTTCTTGTGCACATTTTTATTGGATGTTAATGTTAAATAGTCTGACAAACTGAATTAATATTGATTTTTCTACTGCTATCCATGATTTCGGTGATCCGTAATTGTCACGAATAATGGTACAAGTAGCAATTAGGTTGATATCTTTTTGGGTCAATTGTTCGTGACAGCCTTTGACCAATGTTTTAACATGGTTCAACCTAAAAGAATCAATGGAACAAAATTCAGTAATTGCAGCTATCTCAATTATTGTTATTTTGGTTTAACTGTTTTCACAAATCTTAATGCTATCATTGTTTAACATGGAACGCTATCGTACCCAGTT
This sequence comes from Nelumbo lutea, assembly GCF_056320005.1. Lineage (NCBI taxonomy): Eukaryota > Viridiplantae > Streptophyta > Magnoliopsida > Proteales > Nelumbonaceae > Nelumbo > Nelumbo lutea. The sequence continues at coordinate 113,937,396 of NC_142684.1, forward strand.
GAGTGGTGATAAGTGTTGATCGAATGCTGGGTTTGAGGGCTTCCTATGGGATTCGACCTAGAACCACTTTTACTGCAAACATTTTATTGTGGGACATGTGGGATTAACTGTATCACGAGCTCTCTTCTTAGGGATTTCAGCCGACAAAGTTTTGGTTATGTTAGTTTCTACAGAAGGATGTAGAACATAGAGACCGTTCTCCAGTTCCCCGTATGCGATGAATCTGTTGTTTCTTTTAATAGTAATCGTATTACTAAAGAAGACAGAATAACCATCTGCACACAATTTTGAGACAGAAATCAAATTTCTCCTTAAATTTTGCACATAAAGACAGTCTTTCAGTACAATTGTTCCTTCTCTAAAAATTAATTCCATGGTTCCTATGGCCGCGGCTGCAATAGTTGCAGTAGTCCCCAAGAAGAGTGTGACTTCTCCTTCACTCAGCCTTCTGCTTACCTTGAACCCCTGCAGTGAGTTACAAGCATGAGTCAAAGCCCCAGAGTCAATACACCAGGATGCAGAAGCTACCAACAAATTGGTTTCTATAACACAAATTTCAAAGTTACTTTTCTTGGATTCCAGGTAGGCAGGACAGTTCCTTTTCCAGTGGCCGGTCTTCTTGCAGAAGTGACAGGCATCCGATGCTTTGTCTTTCTTCTGCTTCTTGCTCTTAGTGGCTTTCTTCTGAGGCTTCTTTGCCTTCCTCTTTCTCTTGCCTGTATTGCCAGCTTCAACAAGCATGGCTACAGGCTCATCCTTTCTAATCAGTTCCTCAGCTCTTTGCAACATATTGCTGAGCTCTTGTAAACTGACATTCAGCTTGTTCATGTTATAATTCATGATGAATGGATTAAAGGAAGGAGGCAAAGAGTTAAGGATAGCATCTATCTGGGTTGCAAGGTCCAGCCCGGATCCAAGAGCCTCTAGTTCGTTGATGTATCCCATCATTCGAAGACAATGGTCGTGAACTTTTTGACCCTTGGACATTTGAGCGGTCATGAACTGTTTCAAGACCTTTTGTCGAGTAGAACGATTATGCTCTTCATGCATTGTCCTGAAATTGTCCAATATGTCTTTGGCAAGTTCGATCTGATCGAACTGCCTCTGTATCGGGTTGTCTAAGGAGGCAATGATGTAACACTAGGCAAGGGAGTTTTTCTCCTCCCAATCTTGATAGTCTCTCCTTCGGGCCTCAGAAGCCCTATCAGCCGGACGCTCCGGGGCAGGATTCTTTGCCACTTTATCCAGCTTTTTAGAAGCTAGGACCAGCATAAGGTTCCTGTACCAGTCAGCATAGTTTGGGCCCTTCAACTTCTTGTCATCAAGCAATTTTGCAAAAGATCCGTTTGCCATTTTCTGATAAAAGAGCAAACATTAGTCCACAACCTAATTTGATTCATGTTCATTTCATAGATATTGATTTTAATCTACGATCCAAAAGATCCGTCTTTGATATTTCCCTCCTCTCTCAGTGATGGAGACTATGGGTTGTCTCTGGAAATGTGGGTAATCACATAGGGTGCATGGAGCCAACTGTTTCAGCTGCATAACCCCACCACCTTTCTGTGAAGGATCACATCCACTCATCATATGAGTTTTCCCTTAGGCCTCTGTCAGACAAGGTTCAGAGCCGTTTTCAGGTAAACCTTTCTGTCCAGTGAGTGCTTACCCATCATATTCGTGAACGCCAAGGTACCGTGTGAGAGTTCCCATTTTCTGGTGAAGCCCCTCCCACATCGGTCTATGATGCCCCTATCATCTTATGAAACACTCAGACAAGCCCAACAGCAAATGGATAGCCCATTTTCTGGTGCGTTTCCGCATTACTGAAGGACCCATCCTCATGCTAATGATGGAAGGCCTTAAGAGATTTCATCATATGAATCTCCCTATCACATGCACTCATATTAGCTGGAGAGAACAAAATTATGCCCTAGTTTCATTTAGGTCAAACCAAAGTGGCTCCCACTGATTTTCATAAAGCCCGATTTCGGTGGGCCTTGAATCGGCTAGGGTTCCGCACGTAACCTCTTGATGAGGTGTGGGGCCCACCACTGAGGGAAGTCATTCAATGACCAAAAGGGACACCATCGCAATGATATGCATTCAGCCATGGTGTGCGCAAGAGCCACTGTCGAATGAGCATGGGCTAAGTACTTATGGCTCATGTACGTAGCACATCACACATCCATACATCACATGCAGGGATAAATTGATCCAATCAATTAATTATCTGTAAGGACCGTTGGAAGCCCGTTAAAGTTCCCTAATATTAACCATTAATATTATCTAGGTATATGGGCTGAATTTGGGTTACCCAGTTCGGCCCATATAGCTTTATCCTTTAAATGGGCTTTTGCAGTTTTAATTATTTAAAACTGCGCTTTTACAGGCTGGGCCGAATTAATCATTTAATTAAATATCAATCCTTAGGCCCATTAGTGGGAAGGGCTGACATTCAGCATTGATTAAACCCTAGAATTGGTCCAAACAGTTTTGAACCAATCTTGGTTCGAATGGGTCTAGTGTTTGATTTTAATTAAATCCTTAATTCAAGAAAATAATCTGAAATTAAATACTGATAAAAGGAAAAACAAGAATTAGTCAAGCAGGGCTGTTCGCACAATCCTTCCTGCAAAACTGAGGTTAGATCACAGAATGCAATTTCACAAACTACAAATCGCAGATAGCATTTCTCTTATCTGCGAAATCTCCTTCTCTGCGCCGCCAACTTCGGTCCAAAATAAAAATAAATAGAAATCCTATTTCTATTAATAATTACATCAGATCGAATACCTATACATTGAGCCTAGAAAATAAAAAAAAATTATTTACAGACCCAAAATAAATCAAGAAATGCAAAATCGCAGGTTCCCTGCGCAAACCAAGAAATCGATCTCCTCTTGTACGAATAGCCCATAAATCAATAAAATTATAAAGAACAATTCTAAATAATAATTAGATTTATTTAAAATTAATTTCAGATTATTTGCCCATCTATTTTGGGAACAAATTTCCCAAAAACCAAATATGCGCAAATTGGGTAGAACGCCTTCTCCCTAATTGCGCAGGTTCAGATCTGAAACAGTATGGTTCAAGATTTGAACCAAGGCTCTGATACCACTGAAAGGATGAGAGATCCATCCCATGGACGCCCAAAGATTGCAGAATAAGAGGCGAATTTCAAAAATTTTTTTCTCCCTTCAACTGGGAATCACATTCCCTATTTAGAAAATCATATTTTCAAGGATCAATCTTGAACCTTAAACTGAACCAGATCTGAACCAAAAGGAATAGGAGAGAATAATACCTGATACGGAGAAGTAATATCTCCCAACGAAGCTGTTCACGCCCAAGGAAGGATCCAAAGACTGCTCCCACTGAAGATGGCGCAGTGTAGGATGGAGCAGAATCAGCAGTGTTCTTCTCCAAGAACTCTATCCTTCGCAAGAAATAGTAGGATGGAATGTGAGCACAGCTTCCTTTTCAATCCATTCTCAAAGAACTGATGTCCAGATCCAATCTTGACTTCTCCCACAGCTGGAGATCGAACTGGTAAACAGGGCGGCAAGAGCAGGGAGGCGGCAAGAGAGTATTCGCAGGCTGTAGAATTCTCTCTTCTTGATTTCAGCACTAAAGAGGATCTGAAGTATTTCTTGGTCTCTCTCAAGGCTGCCGCCCCCTCCTTCTTTTTGTTAACTTGAAAAGATCAGCTCCTAATCCCCTTAGGAGGTGCTTATCCAAATCATATTTGGATCAGCCTTCTTTTCTAGTGATAAGGATAAACCCTTATCTTATCTGCAGATTAGATTAGCTTTATCCTAATCCCATTAGAAGGTTTCTAGATCAGAATCACATTCAAATCTGGACTCTCTGAGTGGATAGGGTTAAGACCCTATCCTATCTGCTCATCTATCTCAGGCCCCTTTAATTAACTAAATAAATAGCCCAGTTCGAAATGGGCTTCAGGCCCATCAAGCTTATGTGCTCACTTAACCTTCCTAACTACTGGCCAGTTGGGCTTCCTTGTATGGTGTGGGACCCAAGCATTGATCTACACATCAGCCACAGGGGTTCGGCCCAGCCTTTGTTACAAGGCCTGGTCGAATACACTGTTAAAGACAGTGCACCCCCTGAAACCCATCAAATGGGCTCTATGGGCCCAACACTTACCCTAAGTGGTCCCTGGGCCAAGCCACCTTGTAACACCCAGGGACTGTGGGCAGATGCAAGATTAGCCCATCAGGTATTATCCTCAATGGTCTTACACTTAACCTCTCAGCCCATAATGATCTTACACTGCCCGACAAGAGAGGACCTCTCCCTCGGCTGCAAGGAACAGTGTTGCACTCTCCACTTATATGGATCCCGGGAATTAAAACCTTTTGCAAACATTTTAGAAACCATAATATATATACTTTTATATCTCATATAAAATATACTTTGCAAAACAAATTTCAACGGTTGAAATTGGCTGCCGACAGTCTTGGTTTCCAACAGTGAGAGTGCATCCCCGGTCATTACCTTTGTCCGACAAAGGGGCTGATCCTGTCACTATGATCACCCACTCAGATGAATTCTCGGATTGTCCCAACATACCCAGGTTTTGACCCCCGCTAAGGATCTCACTGATTGGTACATCAAAGACACCCCGATCCGACACCTAGTGTAGTATCATAATCGAGTCTAGGGGTCTTGTGTAACTTTATAGTTTTGCCCATCAATCTCCAAGGTCCAGGGCAATACTGGAAATCTGGTCCAGTTCAAAGATTCAATTAATCCCACACTGTATGTGCCTGGGGTCTCACCCGGGTAGCTGAGACAAACCACCTCAACCGACTTGATGGCACCACAGTGTCAGCCTTGTCAGGATAGGTCTCCCCAAACCGACCCACTGGCTGTGAACATTCTAAACTAACACGAGTCTCAATAAGTGTCCAGTTTATGGGTATTACATAGAAACATACCAAGGGAACATGAATCAAATATGCACTTTTATTCATTTACAATAAACTCATAAAGTACATCAATTTTGATTGAAGCTTAGGGCATACAAAACTGTCTAACAAAGTTCCAATCGGGTGGTTGAAGGATGGGTGCAATGGTTAATAAATTTTTAAGCTTGTTAAAAGCTTCCTTGCAGCCAACTGGACAATGGCAGGCAATTTTTGAAAAATCTTTGATGAACCTGCGATAAAAGCCTGAATGTCCAAGAAAAGAACAAACCTCCCTAACATTTGTAGGGTTAGGTAAACTCACAATCAAATCAATTTTTGCCTTGTCGACTTCTATTCCTCTGGCTGAAACTACATGTCCCAACACAATACCCTCCTTCACCATAAAATGACATTTTTCATTGTTTAAGACAAGATTTGTTTCCACACTCCTATTAAGAATTTTACTTAAACTATCCAAGCAGTCATCAAACGAATCACCATAAATAGTAAAATCATCCATGAACACTTCAGTGCATTTTTCAATAAAATCAGAAAATATGCTCATCATGCATCTTTGAAAAGTGCCCGGAGCGTTACACAAACCAAAGGGCATTCGTCTGTAGGCGAAGGTGCTGAATGGATAAGTGAATGTCATTTTCTCTTGGTCCTCCTGCGCAATAACAATCTGATAATACCCAGAGAATCCATTGAGAAAACAGAAGAAAGCCTTACCTGCTAGCCTCTCTAGCATTTGATCAATGAAGGGTAGGGGAAAATAGTCCTTTCGAGTGGCCAAGTTGAGCTTTCGAAAATCTATTACCATTCGCCAGCCACCTTGTACCCTCATGGGAATTAGTTCATTATTTTTAATTTTTACTACAGTCATCCCAGTTTTCTTAGTTACAACATGAATAGGACTTACCCATTTGCTGTCTGAAATTGGATAAATTATCCCTTCATCTAACAGTTTAAGCACCTCTTTCATTACCGGGTTGAGTTTCCTTTGTGGATCTCTAACTGGTTTGGCATCATCTTCTAAAAGGATCCTATGCATGCAAATCGAGGGGCTGACCCCTTTTATGTTGGCTAGGGTCCAGCCAATTGCCTCCTTATGGTCCTTTAGGACTTTGATGAGCCTCTCCTCTTGCTCCTCAGTCAACCCTTTTGCAATGATCACAGGCAGTGTCTATTTTTCACCCAAGTAGGCATATTTTAAGTGATCAGGTAGGGTCTTTAGTTTCAGCTCCAGAGCCTGCAAAACAGAGGGCAGCAACCTTGTGTGAGAAACCTTCGATTGAACATCAGAAGTACTTACCTCCTGTTCAGGTTCCAGAGTATCATAGGATGCATTGATCTCCTCCTCCCTGTCTGATTGTGCCTTATAATCTAGTTCATCATCCATGTCCTCTTCTCCAAAGACTTCCTGCACAATCGAATCGATAGTATCAATAGAGCAGATCGAATGACACTCACTAGGATATTTCATTGCATAAAAAATATTAAATTTTACAATCTCTCCATCAAACTTGACGGAGAGGGTACCCTCATCCACATCTATTTTGGTCTTGGCCATTTTCATGAATGGACGACCTAATAGAAGTGGGGCTAAACTCGTGGCTGTGTTTTCTTCCATCTTCAGGATGTAAAAATCAGTTGGAAAGATCAAATCATTAACCTGCACTAATACATCCTCAACAATCCCTTCTGGGTATGCATTAGAATGATCAGCCAATTGAATAACAACTCTAGTCTCTTTTAACAAACCTAGTCTCAATGCACAATAAATCGAGTATGGCATGACATTAATAGATGTTGAAAACAGGGGCTGTCGACTGAAAAATTGGGGCTGATATTTCTGCTGTCCTCCTTGGGTACCGTAGCTAAAGTTTGGCTGATCTCTCAACCCTGGATTGTAATGATTGGAGTAAGGATCATACTTTCGTTGGGGCTGGCCTGGGAATCCTCCCATGGCATTGACTTGCTGCATCGGGCCATCTTGTAATGATGGACACATGTCCGTAGGATGTCCAGGGATCAAACAGATACCACACACCCTGGCAGTTTGTAAATGTCTTGCTGCGAGCTGCTTAACCAAGGCAGTTAAACCAGAAATCTGGTTTTCTAAATTTACATGGCTTACCTCGTTAACCCTTCTAATGGTACCTTCTGTCCTTGTACCAAATTGCTGAGAATTTTTGGCCATATTGGAGATTAATTCCCTGGCCGCTTCAGGTGTCTTATTCACTAGAGCTCCTCCACTGGCTGCATGGACCATACTTCTATCCATGGGCTGAAGCCCTTCATAGAAGTATTGGATTAACAATTGTTCAGGAATTTGGTGGTGGGGACAATTAGCAACAAGTTGCTTAAACCTTTCCCAATATTCATGTTAGACAGTTTTTGTATGCCCTTAGCATCAATCTGATTTGATGTACTTTTGTTATTTAGTGGAAATAAATAAAGTGCATGTTTGATTCATGTTGTTTGGTTTAATTTTGTGTAAAACCCTAAAACTGGACATTTATAGAGACTCGTGTTAGTTTTATATGTTCACAGCCGTTGGATAAGTCTGGGGAGATTTATCCTGCCAAGGCTGATACTGGTGTGCCACCAAGTGCTGGGATGGCCTGTCTCAGCCACCAGGATAAGACCCGAGGCACATGCAATATGGGATTACTTGAATCCTTGAACCGGACCAGATTTCCAGTATTGCCCTGGACCTTGGAGATAGATGGGCAAAACTGGAAAATTACCCCAGACCCCTAGACTCGATTATGACACTTCACTAGGTGTTGGATCAGGCTGCCTTTGATATGCCAATTAGTGAGATCCTTAGCGGGGATCAAAACCTGTGTATGCTGGGGCAGTTTGAGAATTCATCTGAGTGGGTGATCATAGTGACAGAATCAGCCACTTTGTCGAACAAAGGGTAATGATCGGGAATGCACTCTCTCTGATGGAAACCAAACTGCCAGTAGTTGATTTCAATCATTGGAATTTTGTTTTGCAAAATTAATATATTTATATATATATGTACGGTTTCAAATTGTTTGCAAATGGTTTTAATTCCCGGGATCCATGTGAGACGAGAGTGTGGCACTGTTCCTTGCAGCCGAGGGAGAGGTCCTCTCTTGTCGGGCAGTGCTTGATCATTAAGGGCTGAGAGGTTAAGTGTAAGACCATTGAGGATAATACCTGATGGGCTAATCTTGCACATGCCCACAGTCCCTGGGTTTTTATAAGATTGCTTGGCCCAGGGACCACTTAATGTAAGTGTTGGGCCCATAGGGTCCATATGATGGACTCAAGGGGTTCATTGAGTTTTTCAATGAATTCGGCTGGGCCTTGTATTAAAGGCTGGGTCGAACCCATGTGGCTGGTGTGTAGATCAATGCTTGGGTCCCACGCCATACAAAGAAGCCCAACTGGGCAGCAGATTGGAAAGTAATTAGACACTGAACACTTAATGGGCCAGAAGCCCATTTTGAGGTGGGCTGAGATTAATGTTAGTAAAAGGATTGGGCCTTTAGCCTTATCCACTCTTGGAGACCAAATTCAAATTAGATTTGAATCTGGTAACCGTCTGATAAGATCAGGAGTAATCTAACTTTATCTGCAGATAGGATTAAGATTATCCCTTATCCAAATACTGATTTGGATTGGGATAACTCCTAATTAGGAGGATTCTTAATCAAGAAGAAAGGAGGAGAAACACTAACCAAAAAAAAAAAAAGGAGAGAAATACAATAGATTTCGAATCAAGAAAAATCGCAAGAAAGGTTCCGACGAATTGAGATCAGATCTCATACTCCAGAAAAAGAAAGAAGAAGTAGTTCAGATTTTTTGCCTTTGGAGTTCTCCTCCTGCTGCCGCCATCTGTTTTTGCAAGATTAGATCTTTGCAGAAAAAGAAAGTCAAGAAATTTGTTCTTGATATCAGTCTTGCAAGAAAGACTGAAAAAGATTCAGTGTTTAGTACTTCCAGAGGATTCTTGTGAAGGATCCAGTGTGTAGGACGCACCCTGCTGGTTCTGTTCCATCCACAGCTGTGTCATCTTCAGCAGGAACGGATCTTGGAGCATTCTTTGGGTGTGAACACCAATTTTGGGAGATAGTGCTTCTCCGGATCAGGTATATTCCTCCCATTTGTCTTTTGGTACAGATCTAGTTTGATTATGGTTCAAGTAGGATCCTTGAATATTGTATTCTAAATTTAGGGAATATGATTCCCAGATGGGAGAAGGTAGGAAAATTTTTGAAATTCGCACACCCATTCCGCAACCTTTATGGCGTCCATTAGATGGATCCTACCATTCTTTGAATTCATATAATGTCTCACCACCAAACTGCCGAACTCCACATATTTCTTTTCTTATATTCGCAGCCTGGGATGCAAGAAAATATTTATCTAAAAATATCCTATTCATTTCATCCCATGTGCGTACAGAACCAGGAGGGAGAATATACAACCAATCCTTTGTTTTATCTCTTAAAGTAAATGGAAAGGCTATGAGTTTTACCTGGTCCTTGGTCAAACCGTGGGGTTTCATGCTTGAACAGACGACATGAAATTTCTTTAGATGTTTGTGAGGGTCCTCACCTAGGAAACCATGAAACAGAGGTAATAATTGAATCAAACCAGATCTGAGTTCAAAGGCTACCTCAAGAGTGGGGTACGTGATGCATAAAGGCTGTTGGTTCATAGTTGGTGCAGCCAACTACCTTAATGTCCTCTCTCTGTCAGCCATTCTTTCTACTTCCTTGAAGATGGGAAAATCACAAGTGGGTAGATCGAGATCTGAGTTCACCCTTTTAGGTGAACGATCCTTCCTTTGCTTCGCTTCCTTCCTTAAACGATGGGTGGACCTCTCAATTTCGGGGTTGTACTGAAATTCACCTTGTTCAGAAGCACGAGTCATAAACAAGAAGATTAACAAAAGAAGGTAATAGCTAAGAAATTAAAGTTGCTCCCCGGCAATGGCACCATAATTTTGACGGGGTTTGTCGAAGCCCTCAAAATTATTACTAGTCCCACAATAAAATATTTGTAGTAAAAGTGGTTCTAGGTCGAATGGGTAAAGTAATTGTGTGGGAAAATTAAATAACTAAAATTAAATGAATAACAAACTAAACAAACAAGAGAAATTCATTTTTACAAAATTCTGGTTCAAGGGTTCGGGTTGAATCGATTGGCCATCGATCCTAGGTACAATTCAGCATTCTTGCAATTCAAGCATTTAACCATAGATTTACTAGGATAGCCATAATAAACCTTGTGTTTTCCTAATTTAGTTGACCAAACCAAGCATTTGATCAACACTTATCACCACTCAACTGGATACGATAGCGTTCCATGTTAAACAATGATAGCATTAAGATTTGTGAAAACAGTTAAACCAAAATAACAATAATTGAGATAGCTGCAATTATTGAATTTTGTTCCATCGATTCCTTTAGGTTGAACCATGATAAAATGTTGGTCAAAGGCTGTCACGAACAATTGACCCAAAAAGATACCAACCTAATTGCTACTTGTACCATTATTCGTGACAATTACGGATCACCGAAATCATGGATAGCAATAGGAAAATCAACAATAATTCAGTTGTCAAACTAATTAACATCAATGTCCAATAAAAATATGCACAAAAATCAATGAATACTTGAATTAGAAAGAAAGAAAATAAAGTAACTATAGAACCTCAAAATGACACAATCGAACCTCCCACCTTGAACCAGGAAAAGAAGCTTAGCTATGAAGGGAATGAGAGATCCATCCCATGGACGCCAAAAGATTGCGGAATAAGGGGCGAATTTCAAAAATTTTTCTCTCCCTTCAACTGGGAATCACATTCCCTATTTAGAAAATCATATTTTCAAATATCAATCTTGAACCTTTAACTGAACCAGATCTGAACCAAAAGGAATGGGAGAGAATAATACCTGATACAGAGAAATAATATCTCTGAACGAAGGTGTTCACGCCCAAGGAAGAATCCAAAGACTGCTCCCACTGAAGATGACGCAATGCAGGATGGAGCAGAATCAGCAGTGTTCTTCCCAAGAACTCTGTCCTTCACAAGAAACAGCAGGATGGAACGTGTGCACAGCTTCCCTTTTCAGTCCTTTCTCAAAGAACTGATGTCAAGATCCAATCTTGACTTCTCCCACAGCTGGAGATCGAACAGGCAAACAGGGCGGCTATTAGACAGTTTTGTATGCCCTTAGCTTCAATCTGATTTGATGTACTTTTGTTATTTAGTGGAAATAAATAAAGTGCATGTTTGATTCATGTTGTTTGGTTTAATTCTGTGCAAAACCCTAAAACTGGACATTTATAGAGACTCATGTTAGTTTTAAATGTTCACAGCCGTTAGATAAGTCTGGGGAGATTTATCCTGCCAAGGCTGATACTGGTGTGCCACCAAGTGTTGGGATGGCCTGTCTCAGCCATCAGGGTAAGACCCGAGGCACATGCAGTATGGGATTACTTGAATCCTTGAACCGGACCCGATTTCCAGTATTGCCCTAGACCTTGGAGATAGATGGGCAAAACTGGAAAGTTACACCTGACCCCTAGACTCGATTATGACATTTCACTAGGTGTTGGATCAGGCTGCATTTGATATGCCATTCAGTGAGATCCTTAGCGGGGATCAAAACCTGGGTATGTTGGGGCAGTTTGAGAATTCATCTGAGTGGGTGATCATAGTGACAGAATCAGCCACTTTGTCGGACAAAGGGTAATGATCGGGAATGCACTCTCTCTGATGGAAACCAAACTGCCGGCAGTTGATTTCAATCGTTGGAATTTTGTTTTGCAAAATTAATATATTTATATATATATGTGTACGGTTTCGAATTGTTTGCAAATGGTTTTAATTCCCGGGATCCATGTGAGAGGAGAGTGCGGCACTGTTCCTTGCAGCCGAGGGAGAGGTCCTCTCTTGTCGGGCAATGCTTGATCATTAAGGGATGAGAGGTTAAGTGTAAGACCATTGAGGATAATACCTGATGGGCTAATCTTGTACCTGCCCACAGTCCCTGGGTTTTTATAAGATGGCTTGGCCCAGGGACCACTTAATGTAAGTGTTGGGCCCATAGGGTCCATATGATGGAATCAAGGGGTTCATTGAGTTTTTCAGTGAATTCGGCTGGGCCTTGTATTAAAGGCTCGGCCGAACCCATGTGGCTGGTGTGTAGATCAATGCTTGGGTCCCATGCCATACAAAGAAGCCCAACTGGGCAGCAGATTAGAAAGTAATTAGACACTGAACTCTTAATGGGCCAAAAGCCCATTTCGAGGTGGGCTGATATGATCACCCATCCATGGGGCGAATTTGAGATTAAAGTTAGTAAAAGGATTGGGCCTTTTATCCTTATCCACTCTTAGAGACCAAATTCAAATTAGATTTGAATCTGGTAACCTCCTGATAAGATCAGGAGTAAGCTAACTCTATCTGCAGAAAAGGATTAAGATTATCCCCTATCCAAATACTGATTTGAATTGGGATAACTCCAAAAAATGAGGTTTCTTAATCAAGAAGAAAGGAGGAGATTTCGAACCACCTTGAAGAGGTATAGGATACCTCCTGCGAATTCAGATCTGATCTGATTCATACTCTCCAGAAAAACAGAAAAATAGTTCAGCCTTTTGTTTTGGAAATCTCCTCCTGCCGCCGCCATTTGCCTTTGCAAGATTAGATCTTTGCAGAGAAGAAAGTCAAGAAATCTGTTCTTGACATCAGTCTTGCGAGAAAGATTGAAAAGGATTCAGTGTTTAGTACTTCCAGAGGATTCTTGTGAAGGATCCAGTGTGTAGGACGCACCCTGCTGGTTCTGTTCCATTCACAGTTGTGTCATCTTCAGCAGGAACGGATCTTGGAGCTTTCTTTGGGCGTGAACACCAACTTTGGGAGATACTGCTTCTCCGGATCAGGTATATTCCTCCCATTTATCTTTTGGTACAGATATGGTTTGATTATGGTTCAAGTAGGATCCTTGAATACTGTATTCTAAATTTAGGGAATATGATTCCCAGTTGAGAGAAGGTAGGAAATTTTTGAAATTCGCCCACCCATTCTGCAACCTTTATGGCATCCATTAGATGGATCCTACCATTCTTTCAATGGTATCAGAGCCACAGGTTCGAATCTTGAACCAAAAGAAAATCAGATCTGACACTGCGCAGATGGATAGAAGGTGTTCTTTCAGGATTTGCGCAGATTGTTTTCTTTTTCAAGAAACTGTTTCTTGTTAAGGGCGATTGATCTGAAATTAATTTTATTAAATCCAAAATTTATTTAGAATTGTTCTTTATTTATTTTTGATTTAATGGACTGTTCGAACCTGGAGATCACAGTGCAAATTTGGCGTAGATAGTCTGCGCACCCTTTTACTTTCCTTTTATTTATATTCGGTTTGTAAATAATTTTTTTTATTTTAGACTGAATGTATAGGATTTGATCAAGAATGTAATTAATAGAAATAGGATTTCTGTTATTTTTTCTTGATTAAAGAAGAAGGAAGAAGAAGGCGGCGCTGGAGATTTGCAGTTGGAGAAATCGCTTTCTGCAATTTGCAGTTTGTGAAACTGCAACCCTTGTGATTAACCTCTAATTTTCAGGTGGTGCGAACAGTCCATAGTTTGATTTGTGATTGTTTGAAATCAAAATTATTAATTTCAGATCTTTCATGAATTAATTCTTGAATTCAAAATCAGTTTTGGATCCTCTCGGACTAGATTGGACCAAAACTGTTTGGACCGAATCTGGGGTTCGATAGGGACTGTTTTTCAGTATGTATTTCTCACACTTGCTGTTTCAAATCTGATGTTCAATTACAAGGATTAATTCGGCCCACCTGTAAAGCCCAGTTTTAAAGGGTTAAAACTGCAAAAGGCCCATTACTGTGAGATAAGCTGTATGGGCCAAACTGCTATCTGCGATTCAGCCCATACACCTAGTAGTCATTAATTTTTAATGACTTAGTTTTTAAATGGGCTATTCAATGGGCTTTACAGCAGTTAATTGATTGGATCAATTCCTCCTTTACATGTGATGTTTGGATGTTTGATGTGCTGCGACCATGGGCCATAAGTACTTGGCCCATGAAGACTCGTTAGTGGCTCTTGCGCACACCATGGCTGAATGCACATCATTGCCATGGTGTCCTTCAAGGTCATTGGATGACCCCTCTTTGCTTGGTGGGCCCCACAACCCTGAAAAGAGATGCGTACGGAACCCCTAGCCGATTAAGGCCCACCAGAAATCTGACTTTATGAAAGTCAGTGGGAGCCACTCTGGTTTGACCTAAATTAAAACTAGGGCGTTTTTGTTCCCTCCAGCAAATATGAATGCATGTGATAGGGAGACCCATATGATGGACTCTCTAAAGGCCTTCCGTCATTAGCACAATAATGGGTCCTTCAGTAATGAGGAAACGCACCATAAAATTGGGCTATCCATTTGCTGTTGGATCTATTAGAGTGTTTCATAAGATGATAGGGGCGTCATAGACCGATGTGGGAGGGGCTTCACCAGAAAATGGGAACTCTCTCACGGTACCTTGGCGTAACCTGAATATGATGGGTAAGCACTCACTGGACAGAAAGGTTTACCTGAAAACGGCTCTGAACCTTGTCTGACAGAGGCCAAAGGGAAACTCATTTGATGAGTGGATATGATCCGTCACAGAAAGGTGGTGAGGTTATGCAGCTGAAACAGTTGGCTTCACGCACCCCATGTGATTTCCCACATTTCCAGAGACATTTCGTCGTCTCCGTCACTGAGAAAGGAGGGAAATCTCAGAGAAGAACAAATGGGAATGGAACATAGATTAAAAGCCATATCTATGTAGGTAACATGAATCAAACTAAGGTTGTGGACTAATGATTTTGCTATTTTATAAGAAAATGGCAAACGGTCAATTTGCAAAGCTTCTAGACGATAACAAGCTAAAGGGCCCAAACTATGCCGACTGGTACAGAAATCTTATGCTGGTCCTAACTTTCGAAAAGTTAGACAAGGTAGTAAAAAATCCTGCACCGGAACGTCCGGGTGATAGGGCTTCTGAGGCCTGGAGGAGGGACTACCAAGAGTGGGAGGATAAGAACTCCCTAGCCCGCTGCTTTGTCGTTGCCTCATTAGACAACTCAATACAGAGGCAGTTCGATCAGATCGAACTTGCCAAGGACATATTGGACAGTCTAAGAACAATGTATGAAGAGCAGAACCGTTCTACTCGACAGAAGGTCCTGAAATTGTTCATGACCGCGTAGATGACCAAAGGGCAGAAAGTTCATGACCATTGTCTTCGGATGATGGGTTACATTAATGAACTTGAAGCTCTTGGATCCGGGCTAGATCTTGGCATGCAAGTGGATGCCATCCTCAATTCTTTGCCCTCTTCCTTCAATGCGTTCACAATGAACTACAATATGAATAAGCTGAATGTCAGCGTCCAGGAACTCAGCAATATGTTGCAGAGAGCCGAGGATCTACTCAAGAAGGATGAGCCTGTGGTTATGCTTGCTAAAGCTAACAAATCGGGCAAGAAAAAGAGAAAGGCAAAGAAGCCTCAGAAGAAGGCTACCAATCCTAAGAAGTAGAAGAAGAACAAGGCATCTGATGTCTGTCACTTCTGCAAGCAGACTGGCCACTGGAAGAGGAATTGTCCTGCCTACCTGGAATCTAAGAAAGGTAACACCGAAACTTGTGTCATAGAAACTAACTTGTTAGTTACTTCTGTGTCCTGGTGTGTTGACTCCGGGGCTTCAACTCATGCGTGTAACTCACTGCAGGGGTTCAAAGTTAGCAGAAGGTTGAGTGAAGGTGAAGTGACATTATTCTTGGGAACAACTGCAAGTGTTGCAGCAGCGGCAATAGGAACCGTAGAATTAGTTTTTAAAGAAGGAATGCTTGTACTTAAAGATTGTCTTTATGTACAGAACTTGAGAAGAAATTTGATTTCTGTTTCAAAACTGTGTGCTGATGGATATACTGTTTATTTTAGTAATGTGATTACTGTTAAACGGAATAATAAATTCATCGCATGCGGGGAACAAGAGAACGGTCTCTATGTTCTACATCCTTCTCTGGAAACTAACTTAACCGAAACTACGTCGGTCGAAAATCCCAAGAAAAGGAATCGTGATACAGTAAGTCCCACGTGCCTCTGGCATTACCGACTTGGCCATATCGGTATTGACCGAATCACAAGGTTGGTAAAGGATGGTCCTTTGGATTTTCTAACTGTAGAAAATCTTCCCACTTGTGAACCTTGCCTTCAAGGTAAGATGTCTAAACGGCCATTTGACGGTAAGCCTAAAAGATCTGAAGGCACACTTGACCTAATACATACTGATGTATGTGGTCAGCTGAGTGTTAGGACACGGAATCAACACGTGTACTTCATCACCTTTACAGATGATTTTTCACGATATGGTTACGTGTACCTAATGAGACATAAGTCTGAATCATTTGAAAAGTTCAAAGAGTTCAGACAGGAAGTCGAGAAGCAGTTAGGGAGAGAAATTAAGGCCCTTCGATCAGATCAAGGTGGCGAGTATCTCTCTGACGGATTCAGGGACTACTTAAAGGCCAATGGGATAGTGTCACAATTAGCTCCTCCTGCTACACCTCAACTCAACGGTGTTTCAGAGAGGAGGAATAGGACCTTGTTGGACATGGTCCGGTCACTTCTCGTACGCTCATAATTACCCACATCCTTTTGGGGATACGCATTAGAGACTGCTATCTATGTGCTGAATCGGGTTCCAACCAAATCAGTTCCGAAAACTCCATATGAACTTTGGACCGGAAGGAAGCCAAGTGTAAGACACTTAAAGATTTGGGGTTGTCCTGCACATGTTAAAAGAACAAGTGCGGACAAGTTGGAGTCTAAGACCAGTCGTTGCCTGTTTATAGGCTACCCAAAGG
Organism: Nelumbo lutea; assembly: GCF_056320005.1. Classification (NCBI taxonomy): domain Eukaryota; kingdom Viridiplantae; phylum Streptophyta; class Magnoliopsida; order Proteales; family Nelumbonaceae; genus Nelumbo; species Nelumbo lutea. Next base: position 113,954,271 of record NC_142684.1, read on the forward strand.
ATTCGGTGGGTTATCTATTCTATGACCCGAGTGAGCAGAAAGTGTTCTGCAGTCGAAACGCCCAGTACTTAGAATCCGATTACATCCTGGACACCCATCGTCAGGAAATAGTTCTTGATGAGGAGAGCTCAGGAGCAGTGGGAGATGTCCCACAAATTCCAGGTAATTACCAACCTAGAAGAACCACCCGGGTATCCAGACCACCAGTCCGATATGGTTATGACCAGGATAGTTACCTGGTGGAAACCTTGACTAGTGAAGAGGATCCCGTGACTTACGCGGAAGCTATGTTAGACATAGACTCCCAGAAGTGGGTGGAGGCCATGAGAGCTGAAATGGACTCAATGGAGACCAATGGAGTCTGGACTCTAGTGGATCCGCCCCCCGGGGTAAAAGCAATTGGTTGCAAATGGATCTACAAGAGGAAGAAGGGCCCCGATGGCAGGATTGAGACCTTTAAAGCTCGCTTGGTGGCGAAAGGGTATACTCAGAAAGAAGGCATCGACTATGAGGAAACCTTTTCGCCCGTGGCCATGCTTAAATCCATTAGGATCCTGCTAGCTGTAGCAGCGTACCATGACTATGAGATTTGGCAAATGGATGTCAAAACCGCGTTCCTGAATGGAGATCTTAGTGAAGATATCTACATGCAGCAGCCGCAAGGCTTCATTGCTGATGGTCAGGAACACATGGTATGTAAACTTAATAGATCCATATATGGACTTAAGCAGGCTTCTAGGAGTTGGAACATCCGTTTTGATTATGCAGTCAAAATGTTTGACTTTGAGCAGAACCCGGATGAGCCCTGTGTTTACAGGAAGTCCAGTGGGGATAAGATCACCTTTTTGGTGTTGTACGTGGATGATATCCTACTCATTGGGAATGATGTAGGAATGTTGACTTCGGTCAAGGTATGGCTATCACAGCAGTTCTCCATGAAAGATCTTGGGGAAGCTTCATACATACTGGGTCTTCGACTCTATAGAGATAGATCGAAGCGGATAATTGGATTATCCCAGGCTGCTTACATTGACAAAATTGTCAAAAGGTACAGCATGGAGAACTCCAAGAAAGGAAACGTTCCTTTCAGGCACGGAGTCACTCTCTCCAAGAAGATGTCTCCCAAGACTTCTGAGGAGATTGAGAGCATGAGAGACGTTCCCTATGCCTCAGCCGTAGGGAGCATCATGTATGCCATGCTGTGCACTCGCCCTGACATTGCTCAGGCGGTGAGTGTAGTAAGCAGATTCCAGGCAAACCCAGGGCAGGAGCATTGGACTGCTGTGAAGAACATACTCAAATACCTTCGAAGGACAAAAGAGTTTTGCCTGGTATTCGATGGTAATTCACTGCAAGTTCTAGGGTATACCGATGCTGATTTCCAGTCGGATCCAGATGATAGAAAGTCTGCATCTGGGTATATTTTCACGATAGGATCATGTGTTGTTTCCTGAGTGTCAGCAAACAGGGGTCCTAAGTTGCAAATTAATAGTCCACAACCCAAGCCGAGCGCATTGCCGTAAGTGATGCTGCCTTATGAATGATGGTGTTCATTCATGAATTTGGAATTCAGCAGATCACCCATTCCATTGTTCTATGACAACACTGGACCTACGGGAGGATGATAGCAAGAGGTAGCATCAGCGGAGAATGTGGTAGACCCATTGACTAAGCCACTGACACAGAAGGTGTTTGAGAAACACGTGGAAAGTATGGGACTTTGGCTTGTACCAGATTGGACCTAAGTGCAAGTGGGAGCTGTTAGACAGTTTTGTATGCCCTTAGCTTCAAGCTGATTTGATGTACTTTTGTTATTTAGTGGAAATAAATAAAGTGCATGTTTGATTCATGTTGTTTGGTTTAATTCTATGTAAAACCCTAAAACTGGACATTTATAGAGACTCATGTTAGTTTTAAATGTTCACAGCCATTGGATAAGTCTGGGGAGATTTATCCTGCCAAGGCTGATACTGGTGTGCCACCAAGTGTTGGGATGGCCTGTCTCAGCCATCAGGGTAAGACCCGAGGCACATGCAGTATGGGATTACTTGAATCCTTGAACCGGACCAGATTTCCAGTATTGCCCTGGACCTTGGAGATAGATGGGCAAAACTGGAAAGTTACACCTGACCCCTAGACTCGATTATGACATTTCACTAGGTGTTGGATCAGGCTGCCTTTGATATGCCATTCAGTGAGATCCTTAGCGGGGATCAAAACCTGGGTATGTTGGGGCAGTTTGAGAATTCATCTGAGTGGGGGATCATAGTGACAGAATCAGCCACTTTGTCGGACAAAGGGTAATGATCGGGAATGCACTCTCTCTGATGGAAACCAAACTGCCGGCAGTTGATTTCAATCGTTGGAATTTTGTTTTGCAAAATTAATATATTTATATATATATGTGTATGGTTTCGAATTGTTTGCAAATGGTTTTAATTCCCGGGATCCATGTGAGAGGAGAGTGCGGCACTGTTCCTTGCAGCCGAGGGAGAAATCCTCTCTTGTCGGGCAGTGCTTGATCATTAAGGGCTGAGAGGTTAAGTGTAAGACCATTGAGGATAATACCTGATGGGCTAATCTTGCACCTGCCCATAGTCCCTAGGTTTTTATAAGATGGCTTGGCCCAGGGACCACTTAATGTAAGTGTTGGGCCCATAGGGTCCATATGATGGACTCAAGGGGTTCATTGAGTTTTTCAGTGAATTCGGCTGGGCCTTGTATTAAAGGCTCAGCCGAACCCATGTGGCTGGTGTGTAGATCAATGCTTGGGTCCCATGCCATACAAAGAAGCCCAACTGGGCAGTAGATTGGAAAGTAATTAGACACTGAACACTTAATGGGCCAAAAGCCCATTTCGAGGTGGGCTGATATGATCACCCATCCATGGGGCGAATTTGAGATTAAAGTTAGTAAAAGGATTGGGCCTTTTAGCCTTATCCACTCTTAGAGACCAAATTCAAATTAGATTTGACTCTGTTAACCTCCTGATAAGATTAGGAGTAAGCTAACTCTATCTACAGAAAAGGATTAAGATTATCCCCTATCCAAATACTGATTTGCATTGGGATAACTCCTAAAAAGGAGGTTTCTTAATCAAGAAGAAAGGAGGAGATTTCGAACCACCTTGAAGAGGTATAGGATACCTCCTGCGAATTCAGATATGATCTGATTCATACTCTCCAGAAAAATAGAAAAACAGTTCAGCCTTTTGTTTTGGAAATCTCCTCCTACCGCCGCCATTTGCCATTGCAAGATTAGATCTTTGCAGAGAAGAAAGTCAAAAATCTGTTCTTGACATCAGTCTTAAGAGAAAGACTGAAAAGGATTCAGTGTTTAGTACTTCCAGAGGATTCTTGTGAAGGATCCAGTGTGTAGGACGCACCCTGCTGGTTCTGTTCCATTCACAGCTGTGTCATCTTCAGCAGGAACGGATCTTGGAGCATTCTTTGGGCGTGAACACCAACTTTGGGAAATACTGCTTCTCCGGATCAGGTATATTCCTCCCATTTATCTTTTGGTACAGATCTGGTTTGATTATGGTTCAAGTAGGATCCTTGAATACTATATTCTAAATTTAGGGAATATGATTCCTAGTTGAAAGAAGGTAGGAAATTTTTGAAATTCGCCCACCCATTCCGCAACCTTTATGGCGTCCATTAGATGGATCCTACCATTCTTTCAGCGGCAAGAGCAGGGAGGCGGCAAGAGAGTATTCGCAGGGTGCAGAATTCTCTCTTCTTGATTTCAGCACTAAAGAGGATCTGATGTGTTTCTTATTTCTCCCAAGGCTGCCGCCCCCTCCTTCCTTTTGTTACCTTGAAAAGATCAGCTCCTAATCCCATTAGGAGCTGCTTATCGAAATCATATTTGGATGAGCCTTCTCTTCTAGTGATAAGGTTAAACCCTTATCTTATCTGCAGATTATATTAGCTTTATCCTAATCCCATTAGGAGGTTTCTAGATCTGAATCACATTCAAATCTGGACTCTTTGAGTGGATAGGGTTAAGACCCTATCCTATCTGCTAATCTATCTCAGAATTCGCCTCTTTAATTAACTAAATTAATAGCCTAGTTCGAAATGGGCTTTAGGCCCATTAAGCTTATGTGCTCACTTAGCCTTCCTAACTGCTGCCCAGTTGGGCTTCCTTGTATGGCGTGGGACCCAAGCATTGATCTACACATCAGCCACATGGGTTCGGCCCAGCCTTTGTTACAAGGCCTGGTCGAATACACTGTTAAAGACAGTGCACCCCCTGAAACCCATCAAATGGGCTCAATGGACCCAACACTTACCCTAAGTGGTCCCTGGGCCAAGCCACCTTGTAACACCCAGGGACTGTGGGCAGATGCAAGATTAGCCCACTAGGTATTATCCTCAATGGTCTTACACTTAACCTCTCAACCCATAATGATCATACACTGCCCGAAAAGAGAGCACCTCTCCCTCGGCTGCAAGGAACAGTGTTGCACTCTCCACTTATATGGATCCCGGGAATTAAAACCTTTTGCAAACATTTTAGAAACCATAATATATATACTTTTATATCTCATATAAAATATATTTTGCAAAACAAATTTCAACGGTTGAAATCGGCTGCCGGCAGTCTTGGTTTCAAACAGTGAGAGCGCATCCCCGATCATTACCTTTGTCCTACAAAGGGGCTGATCCTGTCACTATGATCACCCACTCAGATGTATTCTCAGATTGTCCCAACATACCCAGGCTTTGACCCCGCTAAGGATCTCACTGATTGGTACATCAAAGACAGCCCGATCTGACACCTAGTGCAGTATCATAATCGAGTATAGGGGTTGGGTGTAACTTTATATTTTTGCCCATCAATCTCCAAGGTCCAGGACAATACTGGAAATATGGTCCTGTTCAAAGATTCAATTAATCCCACACTGTATGTGCCTAGGGTCTCACCCCGGTAGCTGAGACAAGCCACCCCAACCGACTTGGTGGCACCATAGTATCAGCCTTGTCAGGATAAGTCTCCCCAGACCGACCCACTGGCTGTGAACATTCTAAACTAACACGAGTCTCAATAAGTGTCCAGTTTAAGGGTAATACACAGAAACATACCAAGGGAACATGAATCAAATATGCACTTTTATTCATTTACAATAAACTCATAAAGTACATCAATTTTGATTGAAGCTAAGGGCATACAAAACTGTCTTACAGCTCCCACTTGCACTTAGGTCCAATCAGGTATTAGCTGGAGTCCCATGCTTTCCACGTGTTTCTCAAACACTTTCTGTGATAGTGGCTTTGTTAATGGGTCAGCTACATTATCCGCTGACGCTACCTTCTGAATCAGGACGTCCCCTCTACCAACAATCTCCCGCAGTACGTGGTACTTCCTCTCGATGTGCTTCAACTTTGAGTGGGCTCGTGGCTCCTTAGCCTGAGCAATGGCTCCATTGTTGTCACACAACAATGGGATGGGTGATGTGTCGGACGGAACTACGCCCAACTCATGAATGAACTTCTTCATCCATACGTCTTCTTTGGCAGCCTCACTTGCAGCAATGTACTCGGCCTCGGTCGTGGAGTCTGCAGTGCACCCCTGTTTGCTGCTTTTCCATCAAACAGCACACGATCCTATCATGAAAACATATCCAGATGTAGACTTTCTATCATCTGGGTCTGACAGGAAATTGGCATCTGTATACCCTTGGATCTGTAGTGAGCTACCATCGAATAATAGACAAAACTCTTTTGTCCTTCGAAGGTACTTATGTATGTTTTTCACAGCAGTCCAATGCTCCTTCCCTGGGATGGCTTGAAATCTGCTTACTACACTCATTGCCTGAGCTATGTTAGGACGAGTGCACAGCATGGCATACATGATGCTCCCTATGGCAGAGGCATAGGGAACGTCTTTCATGCCATCAATCTCCTCAGAAGTCTTGGGAGACATCTTATTGGAGAGAGTGACTCCGTGCCTGAAAGGAACATTTCCTTTCTTGGAGTTTTCCATGCTGTATCTCTTGACTATTTTGTCAATATAAGCAGATTGGGATAATCCTATTATCCACTTCGATCTATCTCTATAGAGTTGAAGACCCAGTATATAGGAGGCTTCTCCAAGATCTTTCATGGAGAATTGCTGTGAGAACCATATTTTCACCGTAGTTAACATACCTACATCATTCCCAATGAGTAGAATATCATCTACATACAGAACCAAGAAGGAAACCTTATCTCCACTGTACTTCTTGTAGACACAGGGTTCATCCGGATTCTGCTCGAAGTCAAACGATTTGACAGCAGAGTCAAAACGGATGTTCCAACTTATAGAAGCTTGCTTAAGTCCATAAATGGATCTATTAAGTTTATATACCATGTTTTCCTGACCTACAGCAATGAAGCCTTGCGGCTGCTGCATATAGATATCTTCAGTAAGATCTCCATTCAGGAATGCAGTTTTGACATCCATTTGCCAAATCTCATAATCATGGTATGCTGCTACATCTAGCAGGATCCTAATGCATTTAAGCATGGCCACAGGTGAAAAGGTTTCCTCATAATCGATGCCCTCTTTCTGAGTGTACCCTTTCACCACAAGACGAGCCTTGAAGGTCTCAACCTTACCATCGGGGCCCTTCTTCCTCTTGTAAATCCGTTTGCAACCGATTGCTTTTACCCCGGAGGGCGGATCTACTAGAGTCCAAACTCCATTGGTCTCCATTGAGTCCATCTCTGCTCTCATGGCCTTCACCCACTTCTGGGAATCTATGTCCAACATAGCTTCTGTGTAAGTCACGGGATCCTCCTCACTAGTCAAGGTTTCCACCAGGTAACTATCCTGGTCATAACCATAACGGACTGGTGGCCTGGATACCCGAGTGGATCTTCTAGGTTGTCACTACCAAGAACTTGTGGGACATCTCCCACTGCTCCTGAGCTCTCCTCATCAAGAACAACTTCCTGACGATGGGTGTCCAGGATATAGTCGGTTTCCAAGAATTGCGCATTACGACTACAGAACACTTTCTACTCACTTGGGTCATAGAATAGGTAACCTACAGAGCCTTTTGGGTAGCCTACAAATAGGCAACGGCTGGTCTTGGATTCCAACTTGTCTGCACTCGTTCTTTTAACGTGTTCTGGACAACCCCAAATCTTCAAGTGTCTGACACTTGGTTTCTTTCCAGTCCAAAGTTTATATGGAGTATTCGGAACCGATTTGGTTGGAACCCGAATCAACACATAAATCGCAGTCTTTAATGTGTAACCCCAAAAGGATGTGGGTAACTCTGAGTGTATGAGAAGCGATCGGACCATATACAATAAGGTCCTATTCCTCCTCTCCGAAACACCGTTAAGTTGTGGTGTAGCAGGAGGTGCTAGTTGTGATACTATCCCATTGTCCTTTAAGTAGTCCCTGAATTCGTCAGAGAGATACTCGCCACCTCAATCTGATCGAAGGGCCTTAAATTCGCTCCATAACTGTTTCTCGACCTCTTGTCTAAACTCTTTTGAACTTTTCAAAGGATTCAGACTTGTGTCTCATTTGGTACACGTAGCCGTATCGTGAAAAATCATCTGTAAAGGTGATGAAATACACATGTTGATTTCGTATCCTAACACTCAGGGGACCACATACATCAGTATATATTAGGTCAAGTGTGCTCGTACATCTTTCAGGCTTACCGTTAAATGGCCATTTCGTCATCTTGCCTTGTAGGCAAGGCTCACAAGTGGGAAGATCTACTACAGTTAGAAAATCCAAAGGACCATCCTTTAACAACCTTGTGATTCGGTCAACACCGATGTGCCCAAGTCGATAATGCCACAGACACGTGGGATTAACTGTATCACGAGCTCTCTTCTTAGGGATTTCAGGCGACGTAGTTTCGGTTATGTTAGTTTCTAGAGAAGGATGCAGAAGCTACCAACAAATTGGTTTCTATAACACAAATTTTGAAGTTACTTTTCTTGGATTCCAGGTAGGCAGGACAGTTCCTTTTCCAGTGGCCGGTCTTCTTGCAGAAGTGACAGGCATCCGATGCTTTGTCTTTCTTCTACTTCTTGCTCTTAGTGGCTTTCTTCTAAGGCTTCTTTGCCTTCCTCTTTCTCTTGCCTGTATTGGCAGTTTCAACAAGCATGGCTACAGGCTCATCCTTTCTAATCAGTTCCTCAGCTCTTTGCAACATATTGCTGAGCTCTTGTAAACTGAAATTCAGCTTGTTCATGTTATAATTCATGATGAACGGATTAAAGGAAGGAGGCAAAGAGTTAAGGATAGCATCTATCTGGGTTGCAAGGTCCAGCCCGGATCCAAGAGCCTCCAGTTCATTGATGTATCCCTTCATCCGAAGACAATGGTCGTGAACTTTTTGACCCTTGGACATTTGAGCGGTCATGAACTGTTTCAAGACCTTTTGTCGAGTAGAACGATTATGCTCTTCATACATTGTCTTGAGACTGTCCAATATGTCTTTGGCAAGTTCGATCTGATCGAACTGCCTCTGTATCGGGTTGTCTAAGGAGGCAATGATGTAACACCTGGCAAGGGAGTTTTTCTCCTCCCATTCTTGATAGTCTCTCCTTCGGGCCTCAGAAGCCCTATCACCCGGACGCTCCGGGGCAGGATTATTTGCCACTTTGTCTAGCTTTTTAGAAGCTAGGACCAGCATAAGGTTCCTGTACCAGTCAGCATAGTTTGGCCCTTCAAGTTGTTGTCATTAAGCAGTTTTGCAAAAGATCCGTTTGCCATTTTCAGATAAAAGAGCAAAGATTAGTCCACGACCTAATTTGATTCATGTTCATTTCATAGATATGGATTTTAATCTACGATCCAAAAGATCCGTCTTTGAGATTTCCCTCCTCTCTCAGTGACGGAGACTATGGGTTGTCTCTGGAAATGTGGGTAATCACATAGGGTGCATGGAGCCAACTGTTTCAGCTGCATAACCCCACCACCTTTCTGTGAAAGATCACATCCACTCATCATATGAGTTTTCCCTTTGGCCTCTATCAGACAAGGTTCAGAGCCGTTTTCAGGTAAACCTTTCTGTCCAGTGAGTGCTTACCCATCATATTCGTGAACGCCAAGGTACCGTGAGAGAGTTCCCATTTTCTGGTGAATCCCCTCCCACATCGGTCTATGACGCCCCTATCATCTTATGAAACACTCAGACAAACCCAACAGCAAATGGATAGCCCATTTTCTGGTGCGTTTCCTAATTACTGAAGGACCCATCCTCATGCTAATGATGGAAGGCCTTTAGAGAGTTCATCATATGAATCTCCCTATCACATGCACTCATATTAGCTGGAGGGAACAAAATTACGCCCTAGTTTGATTTAGGTCAAACCAAAGTGGCTCCCACTGACTTTCATAAAGCCAGATTTCGGTGGGCCTTAAATTGGCTAGGGTTCCGCACGCAACCTCTTGATGAGGTCTGGGGCCCACCACTGAGGGAAGTCATCCAATGACCAATAGGGACACCATGGCAATGATGTGCATTCAGCCATGGTGTGCGCAAGAGCCACTGTCGAATGAGCATGGGCCAAGTACTTATGGCCCATGTACGCAGCACATCACACATCCATACATCACATGCAGGGATAAATTGATCCAATCAATTAATTATCTGTAAGGCCCGTTGGAAGCCCGTTGAAATTCCATAATATTAATCATTAATATTATCTAGGTATATGGGCTGAATTAGGGTTACCCAATTCGGCCCATATAGCTTTATCCTTTAAAATGGGCTTTTGCAGTTTTAACTATTTAAAACTGGGCCTTAACAGGCTGGGCCGAGTTAACCATTTAATTAAATATCAATCCTTAGGCCCATTAGTGGGAAAATAGGGCTGACTTTCAGCCTTGATTAAACCCTAGAATTGGTCCAAACAGTTTTGAACCAATCTTGGTTTGAATGGGTCTAGGTTTTGATTTTTAATTAAATCCTTAATTCAAGAAAATAATCTGAAATTAAATACTGATAAAAGGAAATACAAGAATCAGTCAAACAGGGCTGTTCTTACAATCCTTCCTACAAAACAGAGGTTAGATCACAGAATGCAGTTTCACAAACTGCAAATCGCAGATAGCATTTCTCTTATCTGCAAAATCTCCTTCTCTGCGCCGCCACCTTCGATCCAAAATAAAAATAAATAGAAATCCTATTTCTATTAATAATTACATCAGATCGAATACCTATACATTGAGTGTAGAAAATAAAAAAAAATTATTTACAGACCCAAAATAAGTTAAGAACTGCAAAATCGCAGGTTCCCTGCGCAAACCAAGAATTCGATCTCCTCTTGTACGAACAGCCCATAAATCAAGAAAAATATAAAGAACCATTTTAAATAATAATCAGATTTATTTAAAATTAATTTCAGATTATTTGCCCATCTGATTTGGGAACAAATTTCCCGAAACCAAATCTGCGCAAATTGGGTAGAACGCCTTCTCCCTAATTGCGCAGGTTCAGATCTGAAACAGAATGGTTCAAGATTTGAACCTGTGGCTCTGATGCCACTAAAGGGAATGAGAGATCCATCCCATGGATGCCCAAAGATTGCAGAATAAGGGGCGAATTTCAAAAATTTTTCTCTCCGTTCAACTGGGAACACATTCCCTATTTAGAAAATCATATTTTCAAGGATCAATCTTGAACATTTAACTGAACCAGATCTGAACCAAAAGGAATGGGAGAGAATAATACCTGATACGGAGAAGTAATATCTCCCAACGAAGGTGTTCACGCCCAAGGAAGGATCCAAAGACTACTCCCACTGAAGATGGCGCAGTGCAGGATGGAGTAGAATCAACAGTGTTCTTCCCAAGAACTCTATCCTTCACAAGAAACAGCAGGATGGAAGGTGAGCACAGCTTCCCTTTTCAGTCCTTTCTCAAAGAACTGATGTCAAGATCCAATCTTGACTTCTCCCACAGCTGGAGATCGAACTGGCAAACAAGGCGGCAAGAGCAGGGAGGCGGCAAGAGAATATTCGCAGGGTGCAGAATTCTCTCTTCTTGATTTCAGCACTAAAGAGGATCTGAAGTGTTTCTTGTTTATCCCAAGGCTGCCGCCCCCTACTTCCTTTTGTTACCTTGAAAAGATCAGCTCCTAATCCCATTAGGAGGTGCTTATCCAAATCATATTTGGATCAGCCTTCACTTCTAGTGATAAGGTTAAACCCTTATCTTATCTGCATATTAGATTAGCTTTATCCTAATCCCAATAGGAGGTTTCTAGATCTGAATCACATTCAAATCTGGACTCTCTGAGTGGATAGGGTTAAGACCCTATCCTATCTGCTAATCTATCTCAAAATTCGCCTCTTTAATTAACTAAATTAATAGCCCAGTTCGAAATGGGCTTTAGGCCCATTAAGCTTATGTGCTCACTTAGCCTTCCTAACGGCTGCCCAGTTGGGCTTCCTTGTATGGCGTGGGACCCAAGCATTGATCTACACATCAGCCACATGGGTTTGGCCCAGCCTTTGTTACAAGGCCTAGTCGAATACACTGTTAAAGACAGTGCACCCCCTGAAACCCATCAAATGGGCTCTATGGGACCAACACTTACCCTAAGTGGTCCCTGGGCCAAGCCACCTTGTAACACACAGGGACTGTGGCCAGATGCAAGATTAGCCCATCAGGTATTATCCTCAATGGTCTTACACTTAACCTCTCAGCCCATAATGATCCTACACTTCTCGACAAAAGAGCACCTCTCCCTCGGCTGCAAGGAACAGTGTTGCACTCTCCACTTATATGGATCCCGGGAATTAAAACCTTTTGCAAACATTTTAGAAACCATAATATATATACTTTTATATCTCATGTAAAATATATTTTGCAAAACAAATTTCAACGGTTGAAATCGGCTGCCGGCAATCTTGGTTTCCAACAGTGAGAGCGCATCCCCGATCATTACCTTTGTCCTACAAAGGGGCTGATCCTGTCACTATGATCACCCACTCAGATGAATTCTTGGATTGTCCCAACATACCCAGGTTTTGACCCCGCTAAGGATCTCACTGATTGGTACATCAAAGACAGCCCGATCCGACACCTAGTGCAGTATCATAATCGAGTCTAGGGGTCGGGTGTAACTTTCCAGTTTTGCCCATCAATCTCCCAGGTCCAGGGCAATACTGGAAATGTGGTCCAGTTCAAAGATTCAATTAATCCCACACTGTATGTGCCTAGGGTCTCACCCCGGTAGCTGAGAAAAGCCACCCCAACCGACTTGGTGGCACCATAGTGTAAGCGCTGTCAGGATAGGTCTCCCCAGACCGACCCACTGGCTGTGAACATTCTAAACTAACACGAGTCTCAATAAGTGTCCAATTTAAGGGTAATACACAGAAACATACCAAGGGAACATGAATCAAATATGTACTTTTATTCATTTACAATAAACTCATAAAGTACATCAATTTTGATTGAAGCTAAGGGCATACAAAACTGTCTAACTGCTCCCACTTACACTTAGGTCCAATCAGGTACTAGCCGGAGTCCCATGCTTTCCACGTGTTTCTCAAACACTTTCTATGATAGTGGCTTTGTCAATGGGTCTGCTACATTATCCGCTGACGCTACCTCCTGAATCAGGACGTCCCCTCTACCAACAATCTCCCGCAGTACGTGGTACTTCCTCTCGATGTGCTTCGACTTCGAGTGGGCTCGTTGCTCTTTAGCCTGAGCAATGGCTCCATTCTTGTCACACAACAATGGGATGGGTGATGTGTTGGACGAAACTACTCCCAACTCATGAATGAACTTCTTCATCCATACGGCTTCTTTGGCAGCCTCACTTGCAGCAATGTACTCGGCCTCAGTCGTGGAGTCTGTAGTGGACCCCTGTTTGCTGCTTTTCCAGCAAACAGCACACGATCCTATCGTGAAAACATATCCAGATGTAGACTTTCTATCATCTAGGTCTGACTAGAAATCGGCATCTGTACACCCTTGGATCTGTAGTGAGCTACCGTCGAATACTAGACAAAACTCTTTTGAGCTTCGAAGGTACTTAAGTATGTTTTTCACAACAGTCCAATGCTCCTGCCCTGGGATGGCCTGAAATCTGCTTACTACACTCACTGCCTGAGCTATGTCAGGACGAGTGCAAGCATGGCATACATGATGCTCCCTATGGCAGAGGCATAGGGAACGTCTTTCATGCCATCAATCTCCTCAGATGTCTTGGGAGACATCTTATTGGAGAGAGTGACTCCGTGCCTGAAAGGAACATTTCCTTTCTTGGAGTTTTCCATGCTGTATCTCTTGACTATTTTGTCAATATAAGCAGATTGGGATAATCCTATTATCCGCTTCGATCTATCTCTATAGAGTCGAAGACCCAGTATATAGGAGGCTTCTCCAAGATCTTTCATGGAGAATTGTTGTGATAACCATATTTTCACCGTAGTTAACATACCTACATCATTCTCAATGAGTAGAATGTCATCTACATACAGAACCAAGAAGGTAACATTATCTCCACTGTATTTCCTGTAGACACAGGGTTCATCCGGATTCTGCTTGAAGTCAAACGATTTGACGGCAGAATCAAAATGGATGTTCCAACTTCTAGAAGCTTGCTTAAGTCCATAAATGGATCTATTAAGTTTACATACCATGTTTTCCTAACCTGCAGCAATGAAGTCTTGCAGCTGCTGCATATAGATATCTTCAGTAAGATCTCCATTCAGGAATGCAGTTTTGACATTCATTTGCCAAATCTCATAATCATGGTATGCTGCTACAGCTAGCAGGATCCTAATGGATTTAAGCATGGCCACAGGCGAAAAGGTTTCCTCATAATCGATGCCCTTTTTCTGAATGTACCCTTTTGCCACCAGACGAGCCTTGAAGGTCTCAACCTTACCATCGGGGCCCTTCTTCCTCTTGTAAATCCATTTGCAACCGATTGCTTTTAACCCGGAGGGCGGATTTACTAGAGTCCAAACTCCATTGGTCTCCATTGAGTCCATCTCTGCTCTCATGGCCTCCACCCACTTATGGGAATCTATGTCCAACATAGATTCCGTATAAGTCACGGGATCATCCTCACTAGTCAAGGTTTCCACCAGGTAACTATCCTAGTCATAACCATAAGGGACTGGTGGCCTGGATACCCGAGTGGATCTTCTAGGTTGGTCACTACCTAGAACTTGTGGGACATCTCCCACTGCTCCTGAGCTCTCCTCATCAAGAACAACTTCCTGACGATGGGTGTCCAGGATATAGTCGGTTTCCAAGAATTGCGCATTACGACTACAGAACACTTTCTGCTCACTTGGGTCATAGAACAGGTAACCTACAGAGCCTTTTGGGTAGCCTACAAATAGGCAACGGCTGGTTTTGGACTCCAACTTGTCTGCACTCGTTCTTTTAATGTGTGCTAGACAACCCCAAATCATCAAGTGTCTGACACTTGGTTTCTTTCCGGTCCAAAGTTCATATGGAGTATTCGGAACCGATTTGGTTGGAACCCGATTCAGCACATAAATCATAGTCTCTAATACGTAACCCCAAAAGGATATGGGTAACTCTGAGTGTATGAGAAGCGACCGGACCATATCCAATAAGGTCCTATTCCTCCTCTCCGAAACACCGTTAAGTTGTGGTGTAGCAGGAGGAGCTAATTGTGATACTATCCCATTGTCCTTTAAGTAGTCCCTGAATTTGTCAGAGAGATACTCGCCACCTCGATCTGATCGAAGGGCCTTAATTTCTCTCCCTAACTGTTTCTCGACCTCTTGTCCAAACTCTTTGAATTTTTCAAAAGATTCAGACTTGTGTCTCATTAGGTACACGTAGCCGTATCCTGAAAAATCATCTGTGACGGTGATGAAATACACATGTTGATTTCGTGTCCTAACACTCAGGGGACCACATACATCAGTATGTATTAGGTCAAGTGTGCCCGTACATCTTTCAGGCTTACCGTTAAATGGCCATTTCGTCATCTTTCCTTGTAGGCAAGGCTCACAAGTGGGAAGATCTTCTACAGTTAGAAAATCCAAAGGACCATCCTTTACCAACCTTGTGATTCGGTCAACACCGATGTGCCCAAGTCGATAATGCCACAGACACGTGGGATTAATTGTATCATGAGCTCTCTTCTTAGGGATTTCAGGCGACGTAGTTTCAGTTATGTTAGTTTCTAGAGAAGGATGTAGAACATAGAGACCGTTCTCCAGTTCCCCGTATGCGATGAATCTGTTGTTTCTTTTAATAGTAATCGTATTACTAAAGAAGAAAGAATAACCATCTGCACACAGTTTTGAGACAGAAATCAAATTTCTCCTTAAATTTTGTACATAAAGATAGTCTTTTAGTACAATTATTCCTTCTCTAAAAATTAATTCCACGGTTCCTATGGCCGCGGCTGCAACAGTTGCAGTAGTCCCCAAGAAGAGTGACTTCTCCTTCACTCAGCCTTCTGCTTACCTTGAACCCCTGCAGTGAGTTACAAGCATGAGTCGAAGCCCCGGAGTCAATACACCAGGAAGTAGAAGCTACCAACAAAGTGGTTTCTATAACACAAGTTTCGAAGTTACTTTTCTTGGATTCCAGGTAGGCAGGACAGTTCCTTTTCCAGTGGCCGGTCTTCTTGCAGAAGTGACAGGCATCCGATGCTTTGTCTTTCTTCTACTTCTTGCTCTTAGTGGCTTTCTTCTGAGGCTTCTTTGCCTTCCTCTTTCTCTTGCCTGTATTGCCAGCTTCAACAAGCATGGCTACAGGCTCATCCTTTCTAATCAGTTCCTCAGCTCTTTGCAACATATTGTTGAGCTCTTGTAAGCTGACATTCAGCTTGTTCATGTTATAGTTCATGATGAACGGGTTAAAGGAAGGAGGCAAAGAGTTAAGGATAGCATCTATCTGGGTAGCAAGGTGCAGCCCAGATTCAAGAACCTCTAGTTCGTTGATGTATCCCATCATCCGAAGACAATGGTCGTGAACTTGTTGACCCTTGGACATTTGAGCGGTCATGAACTGTTTCAAGACCTTTTGTCAAGTAGAACGATGCTGCTCTTCATACATAATTGTCCTGAGACTGTCCAATATGTCTTTGGCAAGTTCGATCTGATCGAACTGCCTCTGTATCGGGTTGTCTAAGGAGGCAATGATGTAACACCGGGCAAGGGAGTTTTTCTCCTCCGATTCTTGATAGTCTCTCCTCGGGCCTCAGAAGCCCTATCACCCGGACGCTCCGGGGCAGGATTCTTTGCCACTTTGTCCAGCTTTTCAGAAGCTAGGACCAGAATAAGGTTCCTGTACCAATCAGCATAGTTTGGGCCCTTCAACTTGTTGTCATCAAGTAGTTTTGCAAAAGATCCGTTTGCCATTTTCTGATAAAAGAGCAAACATCAGTCCACAACCTAATTTGATTCATGTTCATTTCATAGATATGGATTTTAATCTACGATCCATTTCCATTTATTCGTCTCTGAGATTTCCCTCCTTTCTTAGTGACGGAGACTACAGGTTGTCTCTGGAAATGTGGGAAATCACATAGGGTGCATGGAGCCAACTGTTTCAGCTGCATAACCCCACCACCTTTCTGTGAAGGATCACATCCACTCATCATATGAGTTTTCCCTTTGGCCTCTGTCAGACAAGGTTAAGAGCCGTTTACAGGTAAACCTTTCTGTCTAGTGAGTGCTTACCCATCATATTCGTGAACGCCAAGGTACCGTGAGAGGGTTCCCATTTTCTGGTGAAGCCCCTCCCACATCGGTCTATGACGCCCCTATCATCTTATGAAACACTCAGACAAACCCAGCAACAAATGGATAGCCCATTTTCTGGTGCGTTTCCACATTACTGAAGGACCCATCCTCATGCTAATGATGGAAGGCCTTTAGAGAGTTCATCATATGAATCTCCCTATCACATGCACTCATATTAGCTGGAGGGAACAAAATTACGCCCTAGTTTGATTTAGGTCAAACCAAAGTGGCTCCCACTGACTTTCATAAAGCCAGATTTCGGTGGGCCTTAAATCGGCTAGGGTTCCGCATGCAACCTCTTGACGAGGTCTGGGGCCCACCACTGAGGGAAGTCATCCAATGGCCAGTAGGGACACCATGGCAATGATGTGCATTCAGCCATGGTGTGCGCAAGAGCCACTGTCGAATGAGCATGGGCCAAGTACTTATGGCCCATGTACGTAGCACATCGCACATCCATACATCACATGCAGGGATAAATTGATCCAATCAATTAATTATCTATAAGGCCCGTTGGAAGCCCGTTAAAATTCCATAATATTAACCATTAATATTATCTAGGTATATGGGCTGAATTAGGGTTACCCAGTTCGGCCCATATAGCTTTATCCTTTAAAATGGGCTTTTGCAGTTTTAACTATTTAAAACTGGGCCTTTACAGGTTGGGCTGAATTAACCATTTAATTAAATATCAATCCTTAAGCCCATTAGTGGGAAAATAGGGCTGACTTTCAGCCTTGATTAAACCCTAGAATTGGTCCAAACAGTTTTGAACCAATCTTGGTTCGAATGGGTCTAGAGTTTGATTTTTAATTAAATCCTTAATTCAAGAAAATAATCTGAAATTAAATACTGATAAAAGGAAATACAAGAATCAGTTAAACAGGGCTGTTCGCACAATCCTTCCTACAAAACAGAGGTTAGATCACAGAATGCAGTTTCACAAACTGCAAATCGCAGATAGCATTTCTCTTATCTGTAAAATCTCCTTCTCTGCGCCGCCACCTTCGATCCAAAATAAAAATAAATAGAAATCCTATTCCTTTTAATAATTACATCAGATCCAATACCTATACATTGAGTCTAAAAAATAAAAAAAATTATTTACAGACCCAAAATATGTCAAGAACTGCAAAATCGCAGGTTCCCTGCGCAAACCAAGAATTCGATCTCCTCTTGTACGAACAACCCATAAATCAAGAAAAATATAAAGAACAATTCTAAATAATAATCAGATTTATTTAAAATTAATTTCAGATTATTTGCCCATCTGATTTGGGAACAAATTTCCCAAAACCAAATCTGCGCAAATTGGGTAGAACGCTGACGGGTTTGTCGAAGCCCTCAAAATTATTACTAGTCCCACAATAAAATATTTGCAGTAAAAGTGGTTGTAGGTCGAATCCCACAGGGAAGAAATCAATAATCTCTTAGCCGAATGGGTAAAGTAATTGTGTGGGAAAATTAAATAACTAAAATTAAAAGAATAACAAACTAAGCAAACAAGAGAAAATCAGTCTTACCGAATTCTGGTTCAAGGGTTCGGGTTGAATCGATTGGCCATCGATCCTAGGTACAATTCAGCATTCTTGCAATTCAAGCATTTAACCTTAGATTTATTAGGATAGCCATAATAAACCTTATGTTTTCCTAATTCAGTTGACCAAACCCAGCATTCGATCAACACTTATCACCACTCAACTATGTACAATAGTGTTCCATGTTGAACAATGATAGCATTAAGATTTGTGAAAACAGTTAAACCAAAATAATAATAATTAAGATAGCTGCAGTTACTGAATTTTGTTCCATCAATTCTTTTAGGTTGAACCATGTTAAAACATTGGTCAAAGGCTGTCACGAACAATTGACCCAAAAAAGATATCAACCTAATTGCTACTTGTACCATTATTCGGGATAATTACGGATCACCGAAATCATGGATAGCAGTAGGAAAATCAACATTAATTCAGTTTGTCAGACTAATTAACATTAACATCCAATAAAAATGTGCATAAGAACCAATGAATACTTGAATTAAAAAGAAAGAAAACAAAGTAACTACAGAACCTCACAATGACACAATCGAACTTCCCCCCTTGAACCAGAAAAAGAAGCTTAGCTACTCATGATCTACGCAATCTCAATGCTCTTCTTCTCCATAGCCGAACTGCCTTCTTGCTTCTTGGTCTTCTTGATGATCTCTTGGATCTTGGAATGAGTGATTGCTAGAGCTGGTTCGCCCCCCTCTTTATATAGCCAAAGGAGAGGGCTGTTTTTCAACTCCTTCTAGGAGATCATCTTATCCTTAGGGTGTTTTGATCTTATCTTGAACTAATCCTATCCTATCTCTTATCTAATGCTCTAATCTCAATCTTCTTATCTCTCTAGGATTACATTCAAGACTTTAGATCTGATAAAACTCTCTCCTTGGAGATTACATTCGAAATTCGGACTCTTAACTCTTGAATTCGAGTTGGGCTGCTTCAAGGTACTTCTGCGAGTTGGGCTTAAGTTGTCAAATGGGTCTGGCTGCGAACTTGCTCCGACTTTGGGCTCGTTTTCGTACTCGATGCGTGCCGAATCTGTCAAAACCCAAAACTTAAAAGTTGTGGGGCTTCCTTTCATATTTCTAATGCTTCTTGAATTGTCTAATTCGGTGTCTAGAATTGAGAGTTAGGCCCAGATTACTAACTGTCGCCGAAACTATGCAAAATCACCCGATTTGCCCTATTTTCTTCCAATTGCCTTCTTTATTGCCCTAGATCGAAAGACAAGAGTAATGGGTCCATTTAAATGCAAAATAAATGTAAAAGAGTGAATATTAGGGGAAAAAATTAGGGTTCATTTTGGTCTCATCAAATCCCCCCACACTTAAACTTTGCCCGTCCTCGGTCAAGGAAAAAAAAAAAAAAACTCAAGTAACACAAGAGAGACTAACTATTGATTTTCAATCTTTCTTTTTCTCTACATGAGGCCTGGTTCATTTCATGCTTTAGTTCAGACTTGGTAACCTTTCCCTTTTCATCTCTTTCTCCCCTTTTTCTTGTCCAAGAGTGATCGCAAATCACCATTCCTCATGGTCCCAAGTTAAATCGATAGTCAAGGAGACAAGCCTTCCAGGGCTGAAACTCCTTGGACTGCATGGGTGCTCATTGCTTTTAACAAACCAATTCAGCCAGATGCAATTACTTTCCTTTGAATCAAAACAAGGTGTGCTTATTGCCATAAGCTTGCTATGTATCATATCTTCACCACTTAGTGTGAATTCCTAGGATCTGAAGGTGAGAATGGGGTTGGGGTTCTAGGGTGAGTGCATCTTATGCTCCATCTCACCCTTGCCTTCTTTTCTAGATGTGAGTGCATTTTATGCTCCATCTCACACTTGCTTTCATTTCTAGATGTGAGTGCATTTTATGCTCCGTCTCACACTTGTTTTTTTGTTTCTAGATGTGAGTGCATTTTATGCTCCATCTCACATTAGTCATGATTTTAGTTTCAAACTCCCTTTCTCTTTTTTTTTTTTTTTTCACAAGAATCCCAGGGTTACACCACCGGATCCATGAATTCATTGATCGTGGTCTCTATATGCCTAACACAGTAAGTTCTAGAATAATCAACCCATGTTTGATAGATAATTATGTGAAAATCAATCAAACCCTAATGCATCTTGCATATTGATCGATTAAAATCATGAGGTACCATATGCAGCCAAAAAAGATTCAGTTAGTCATGCTTTCATCCTATCTTATCTATTCAGCCTAAGCACATGATTCCTGATAAGTTGAAATCGTTCAAGGATAAGTTTCCAGGGAGCAGAAATTTCAAGAAGATAAGGTATCCCAAATTTCCATCAGATTTCCGTAATCCCCCCACACTTAAGTTATACATTGTCCCTAATGTATGTGATTATGCATAAAGTAGAAGGATTTTGGGGTACTTCCCTGTTTGTCTTGTTGGGTTCCTGCTAAACACAAAAATCAAAACCAAACAAAATAACAAAATTAACTAAACACAATGGGTTGCCTCCCACAAGCGCAATTGTTTAACGTTGTTATGCTCGACGTCCTCCTTTGCTACTTTATCTCTCATGGTTTCAGCTTTCGGTGTGCTCCCCTTCCATCCATCATGAGCGGGTTCAAATTTGGAATAGGGGCCTTCGTATCCAATTGTGCACTCGATTCTAGCTCCTCATTCATATCTTTTGCAAAAAATTCCTACACAATTGGATCAATAGTATCAACCGAATGGTCTGCATTTGGGTACTTCATAGCTTCAAAAATATTAAATTTAATAGTCTCCCCGCCGATTTCGATGGAGAGGGTACCCTCATCCACATCTATTTTTGTCTTGGCCATTTTCATAAATGGCCTGCCTAATAGAAGTGGGGCTGAACTTTCGATCGTGTCCTCCTCCATCTTCAGAATGTAAAAATCAGCTGGGAAAATTAAATCGTTAACCTGCACCATTACATTCTCAACAATCCCTTCTGGGAAGGCGTTAAAACGATCAGCTAATTGGCTAACAGCTTTAGTTTCCCTTAAAGGACCTAATCTCAAAGCATAGTAAATCGAGTATGGCATGACGTTGATAGATGCACCTAAGTCTAGCATGGCATACTCGATTTGCTTATTGCCAATCACACAAGGTAGGGTGAACATACCTGGATCAACATGTTTTTCTGGTAAGGTCCTCTTGATCATGGCTGAAACATTCTCTCTAACTCTTGAGTCCTGCACCTTGTCTTCTTCTTGTCTTTTATCCACCTTCCTTGGTGAGGTAGGTTCTAGCTGCAGTTCCTTCCCGCTTCTCAGCACCACTGCACTTACATTCTCCTTGGGGTTGACTACCATTTGTGATGGTAGTTTCCCGGAGCTCTGCACCTCCAACTTGCTAATGGCAATGGCAAGTTGGTTGATTTGGTTCCCCAAATTCTGAATGCTGGCTCTTGTTTCCTGTTGAAATTGCTGAGTATTTGTAGCTAGACCTTAACTATATCTTCTAATGACGTACCTGAATTCGAGGGTTGGCTTTGCGCTGTGATGGGTGTTGAAAACTAGGGCTGGTATTGCTGCTGTCCTCTTTGGTTCCCGTAGCTTAGGTTTGGGTGATCTCTCCACCCCGGATTGTAATAATTGGAGTAGGGATCATACTTTCATTGGGGCTGGCCCGGGAATCCTCCTATGGCATTGACTTGCTGCACCGAACCATCTTGCAATGATGGACACATGTCTGTAGAATGGCCAGGAATCGAACAGATAGCACACACCTTGGCAGTTTGTACTTGTCCTGCAGCGAGTTGTCTTACCAAAGCAGTTAGGTCAGAAATCTGATTTTCTAAATTTACATGGCTTACCTCATTAATCCGTCTAATGGTACCGTCTGTCATAACACCGAAGTGTTGTGAATTTTCGGCCATGTTGGAGATTAACTCCCTGGCCGCTTCGGGTGTCTTGTTCGCCAAGGCTCCTCCACTGGCTGCATCGACCATACTTCTATCCATGGGCTGAAGCCCTTCATAGAAGTATTGGATTAACAATTGTTCAGAAATTTGGTGGTGGGGACAACTAGCAACAAGTTGCTTAAACCTTTCCCAATATTCGTATAGTGTCTCACCACCAAACTGCCGAACTCCACATATTTCTTTTCTTATATTCGCAGCTCGTGATGCAGGAAAATATTTATCTAAAAATATCCTATTCATTTCATCCCATGTGCATACAGAATCGGGAGGAAGAATATAAAACCAATCCTTTGCTTTCTCTCTTAAAGTAAATGGAAAGGCTATGAGTTTTACCTGGTCCTCGGTCATACCGTGGGGTTTCATGCTTGAACAGACGACATGAAATTCCTTTAGATGTTTGTGAGGGTCCTCATTTGGGAAACCATGAAATAGAGGTAATAATTGAATCAAACCAGATTTGAGTTCAAAGGCTACCTCAAGAGTGGGGTACGTGATGCATAAAGGTTGTTGGTTCATAATTGGTGCAGCCAACTCCCTTAATGTCCTCTCTCTGTCAGCCATTCTTTCTACTTCTTCAAAGATGGGAAGATCACAATCTGAATTCACCTTCTTTGGTGAACGATCCTTCCTTTGCTTCGCCTCCTTTCTTAAACGACGGGTGGTCCTCTCAATTTCGGGATTGTACTCGAGTTCACCTTGTTGAGAAACACGAGTTATAAAACAAAAGAGGTTAACAAGAGGAAGGTAATAGCTAAGAAATTAAAGTTGCTCCCCGGCAACGGCGCCAAAATTTTGACGGGTTTGTCGAAGCCCTCAAAATTATTACTAGTCCCACAATAAAATATTTGCAGTAAAAGTTGTTCTAGGTCGAATCCCACAGGGAGGAAATCAGTAATCTCTTAGCCGAATGGGTAAAGTAATTGTGTGGGAAAATTAAATAACTAAAATTAAAAGAATAACAAACTAAGCAAACAAGAGAAAATCAGTCTTACCGAATTCTGGTTCAAGGGTTCGGGTTGAATCGATTGGCCATCGATCCTAGGTACAATTCAGCATTCTTGCAATTCAAGCATTTAACCTTAGATTTATTAGGATAGCCATAATAAACCTTGTGTTTTCCTAATTCAGTTGACCAAACCCAGCATTCGATCAACACTTATCACCACTCAACTGGGTACGATAGCGTTCCATGTTAAACAATGATAGCATTAAGATTTGTGAAAACAGTTAAACCAAAATAACAATAATTGAGATAGCTGCAATTACTGAATTTTGTTCCATCGATTCTTTTAGGTTGAACCATTTTAAAACATTGGTCAAAGGCTGTCACGAACAATTGACCCAAAAAAGATATCAACCTAATTGCTACTTGTACCATTATTCGTGACAATTACGGATCACCGAAATCATGGATAGCAGTAGGAAAATCAACATTAATTCAGTTTGTCAGACTAATTAACATTAACATCAAATAAAAATGTGCATAAGAACTAATGAATACTTGAATTAAAAAGAAAGAAAACAAAGTAACTACAGAACCTCACGATGACACAATCGAACCTCCCCCCTTGAACCAAAAAAAGAAGCTTAGCTACTCATGATCTGCGCAATCTCCATGCTCTTCTTCTCCATAGCCGAACTGCCTTCTTACTTCTTAGTCTTCTTGATGATCTTTTGGATCCTGGAATAAGTGATTGCTAGAGCTGGTTCGCCCCCCTCTTTATATAGCCAAAGGAGAGGGCTGTTTTCCAACTCCTTCTAGGAGATCATCTTATCCTTAGGGTGTTTTGATCTTATCTTGAACTAATCCTATCCTATCTCTTATCTAATGCACTAATCTCAATCTTCTTATCTCTCTAGGATTACATTCAAGACTTTAGATCTGATAAAACTCTCTCCTTTGAGATTACATTCGAAATTCGGACTCTTAACTCTTGAATTCGAGTTGGGCTGCATCAAGGTACTTCTGCGAGTTGGGCTTAAATTGTCAAATGGGTCTGGCTGCGAACTTGCTCTGACTTTGGACTCGTTTTCGTACTCGATGCGGGCCGAATCTGTCAAAATCCAAAACATAAAAGTAGTGGGCCTTCCTTTCATCTTTCTAATTCTTCTTGAATTGTCTAATTCGGTGTCCGGAATTGAAAGTTAAGCCCACATTACTAACTGTCGCCGAAACTGTGCAAAATCACCCGATTTGCCCTATTTTCTTCCAATTGCCTTCTTTATTGCCCTAGATCGAAAGACAAGAGTAATGAGTCTATTTAAATGCTAAATAAATTTAAAAGAGTGAATATTAGGGGATAAAATTAGGGTTCATTTTGGTCTCATCAAATGCCTTCTCCCTAATTGCGCAGGTTCAGATCTGAAACAGAATGGTTCAAGATTTGAACTTGTGGCTCTGATACCACTGAAGGTAATGAGAGATCCATCCCATGGACACCCAAAGATTGCGGAATAAGGGGCGAATTTCAAAAATTTTTCTCTCCCTTCAACTGGGAATCACATTCCCTATTTAGAAAATCATATTTTCAAGGATCAATCTTGAACCTTTAACTGAACCAGATCTGAACCAAAAGGAATGGGAGAGAATAATACCTGATACGGAGAAGCAATATCTACCAACGAAGGTGTTCACACCCAAGGAAGGATCCAAAGACTGCTCCCACTGAATATGGCGCAGTGCAGGATGGAGCAGAATCTGCAGTGTTCTTCCCAAAAACTCTGTCCTTCACAAGAAACAGCAGGATGTAACGTGAGCACAACTTCCCTTTTCAGTCCTTTCTCAAAGAACTGATGTCAAAATCCAATCTTAACTTCTCCCACAGCTGGAGATCGAACTGGAAAACAGGGCGGCAAGAGCAGGGATGCGGCAAGAGAGTATTCACAGGGTGCAGAATTCTCTCTTCTTGATTTCAGCACTAAAGAGGATCTGATGTGTTTCTTGTTTCTCTCAAGGCTGCCGCCCCCTCCTTCCTTTTGTTACCTTGAAAAGATCAGCTCCTAATCCCATTAGGAGGTGCTTATCCAAATCATATTAGGATCAGCCTTCTCTTCTAGGGATAATGTTAAACCCTTATCTTATCTGCAGATTAAATTAGCTTTATCCTAATCCCATTAGGAGGTTTCTACATCTGAATCACATTCAGATCTGGACTCTCTGAGTGGATAGGGTTAAGACCCTATCCTATCTGCTAATCTATCTCAGAATTCGCCTCTTTAATTAACTAAATTAATAGCCTAGTTCGAAATGGGCTTTAGGCCCATTAAGCTTATGTGCTCACTTAGCCTTCGTAACTGCTGCCCAGTTGGGCTTCTTTGTATGGTGTGGGACCCAAGCATTGATCTACACATCAGCCACATGGGTTCGGCCCAGCCTTTGTTACAAGGCCGGGTCGAATACACTGTTAAAGACAATGCACCCCCTGAAACCCATCAAATGGGTTCTATGGGCCCAACACTTACCCTAAGTGGTCCCTGGGCCAAGCCACCTTGTAACACCTAGGGACTGTGGGCAGATGCAAGATTAGCCCATCAGGTATTATCCTCAATGGTTTTACACTTAACCTCTCAGCCCATAATGATCATACACTGCCCGACAAGAGAGGATCTCACTGATTGGTACATCAAAGACAGCCCGATCCGACACCTAGTGCAGTATCATAATCGAGTCTAGGGGTCGGGTGTAACTTTCCAGTTTTTCCCATCAATCTCCAAGGTCCAGAGCAATACTGGAAATGTGGTCCAGATCAAAGATTCAATTAATCCAACACTGTATGTGCCTAGGGTCTCACCCCGGTAGCTGAGACAAGCCACCCCAACCAACTTGGTGGCACCACAGTGTTAGCCTTGTCAGGATAGGTCTCCCCAGACCGACCCACTGGCTGTGAACTTTCTAAACTAACACGAGTCTCAATAAGTGTTCAGTTTAAGGGTAATACACAGAAACATACCAAGGGAACATGAATCAAATATGTACTTTTATTCATTTACAATAAACTCATAAAGTACATCAATTTTGATTGAAGATAAGGGCATACAAAACTGTCTAACATGCAGAATAAGGGGCGAATTTCAAAAATTTTTCTCTCCCTTCAACTGGGAATCACATTCCCTATTTAGAAAATCATATTTTCAAGGATCAATCTTGAACCTTTAACTGAACTAGATCTGAACCAAAAGGAATGGGAGAGAATAATACTTGAAACGGAGAGGCAATATCTCCCAACGAAGGTGTTCACGCCCAAGGAAGGATCCAAAGACTGCTCCCACTGAAGATGGCGTAGTGCAGGATGGAGCAGAATCAGCAGTGTTCTTCCCAAGAACTCTGTCCTTCACAAGAAACAGTAGGCTGGAACGTGAGCACAACTTCCCTTTTCAGTCCTTTCTCAAAGAACTGATGTCAAGATCCAATCTTGACTTCTCCCACTGCTGGAGATCGAACTGGCAAACAGGGCGGCAAGAGCAGGGAGGCGGCAAGAGAGTATTCGTAGGGTGCAGAATTCTCTCTTCTTGATTTCAGCACTAAAGAGGATTTTATGTGTTTCTTGTTTCTCTCAAGGCTGCCGCCCCCTCATTCCTTTTGTTACCTTGAAAAGATCAGCTCGTAATCCCAATTGGAGGTGCTTATCCAAATCATATTTGGATCAGCCTTCTCTTCTCGTGATAAGGTTAAACCCTTATCTTATCTGTAGATTAGATTAGCTTTATCCTAATCCCATTAGGAGGTTTCTAGATCTGAATGTGATTCAGATCTAGACTCTCTGAGTGGATAGGGTTAAGAACCTATCCTATCTGCTAATCTATGTCAGAATTTGCCCCTTTAATTAACTAAATTAATAGCCCAGTTCGAAATGGGCTTTAGGCCCATTAAGCTTATGTGCTCACTTAGCCTTCCTAACTGCTGCCCAGTTGGTCTTCCTTGTATGTTGTGGGACCCAAGCATTGATCTACACATCAGCCACATGGGTTCGGCTCAGCCTTTGTTACAAGGCCTGGTCGAATACACTGTTAAAGACAGTGCACCCCCTGAAACCCATCAAATGGTCTCTATGGGCCCAACATTTACCCTAAGTGGTCCCTGGGCCAAGCCACCTTGTAACACCTTGGGACTGTGGGCAAATGCAAGATTAGCCCATCAGGTATTATCATCAATGGTTTTACACTTAACCTCTCAGCCCATAATGATCATACACTGACCGACAAGAGAGGACCTCTCCCTCGGCTGCAAGGAACAGTGTTTCACTCTCCACTTATATGGATCCCGGGAATTAAAACCTTTTGCAAACATTTTAGAAACCATAATATATATACTTTTATATCTCATATAAAATATATTTTGCAAAAAAATTTCAATGGTTGAAATCGGCTGCTGGCAGTCTTGGTTTCCAACAGTGAGAGCGCATCCCCGATCATTACCTTTGTCCGACATAGGGGCTGATCCTGTCAGTTTGATCACCCACTCAGATGAATTCTCGGATTTTCCCAACATACCCAGGTTTTGACCCCCGCTAAGGATCTCACTGATTGGTACATCAAAGATAGCCCGATCCGACACCTTGTGCAGTATCATAATCGAGTCTAGGGGTCGGGCGTAACTTTCCAGTTTTGCCCATGAATCTCCAAGGTCCAGGGCAATACTGGAAATGTGGTCCAGTTCAAAGATTCAATTAATCCCACACTGTATGTGCCTAGGGTCTCACCCCGGTAGCTGAGACAAGCCACCCCAACCGACTTGGTGGCACCACAGTGTAAGCCTTGTCAGGATAGGTCTCCACAGACCGACCCACTGGCTGTGAACATTCTAAACTAACACGAGTCTCAATAAGTGTCCAGTTTAAGGGTAATACACAGAAACGTACCAAGGAAACATGAATCAAATATGTACTTTTATTCATTTACAATAAACTCATAAAGTACATCAATTTTGATTGAAGCTAAGGGCATACAAAACTGTCTAACATGCAGAATAAGGGGCGAATTTTAAAAATTTTTCCTCTCCCTTCAACTGGGAATCACATTCCCTATTTAGAAAATCATATTTTCAAGGATAAATCTTGAACTTTAAAATGAACCAGATCTAAACCAAAAGGAATGGGAGAGATTAATACCTGATACGGAGAAGTAATATCTCCCAACGAAGGTGTTCACGCCCAAGGAAGGATCCAAAGACTGCTCCCAATGAAAATGGCCTAGTGTAGGATGGAGCAGAATCAACAGTGTTCTTCCCTAACAAATCTGTGCTTCGCATGAATCAGTAGGATTACATTCAAAGTTTAGATCTAAACAGACTCTCCCCCTCTAGGGAGATTACATTCGAATTTGGACTCTATACTTTTGTATCCGAGTTGGGCTTCTCTGCTACTTGGGCTGCTTCCAAATTCTTCTACGAGTTGGGCTTCAACTGTTAAATGGGCCTGGCTGCGACATTGCTCTAATTTCGGGCCCAGTTTCGTACTCAATGTAGACCGAATTAGTCAAAACCCGAAACATAAAAGTTGTGGGCCTTACGTTCTTCTTTCTAATGTTTCTTGAATTGCCCAATTCGGAGTCCGGAGTTGTGAGTTAGGCCCAGATCACTGACTATCGCCGAAACTGTGCAAAATCACCCGAATTGGCTTGTTTCCATCCAATTGCCTTCTTTATTGCCCTGAATCGAAATACAAGAGTAATGAGTGCATTTAAGTGTTAAAATAATGAAAAAAAGATGACAATTAGGGGACAAAAATAGGGTTCTTTTTGAAGGGTTGAGAGATCCATCACATGGACGCCCAAAGATTGCGGAATAAGGGGCGAATTTCAAAAATTTTTTTCTCCCTTCAACTGGGAATCACATTCCCTATTTAGAAAATCATATTTTCAAAGATAAATCTTGAACCTTAAACTGAACCTGATCTGAACCAAAAGGAATGGGAGAGAAATACCTGATACGGAGAAGCAATATCTCCCAACGGAGGTGTTCACGCCCAAGGAAGGATCCAAAGACTGCTCCCACTGAAGATGGCGTAGTGCAGGATGGAGCAGAATCAGCAGTGTTCTTCCCCAAGAACTCTGTCCTTCGCAAGAAACAACAGGATGGAACATGAGCACAGCTCCCTTTTCAATCCTTTCTCAAAGAATTGATGTCAAGATCCAATCTTGACTTCTCCCACAGCTGGAGATCGAACTGGCAAACAGGGCGGCAAGAGCAGGGAGGCGGCAAGAGAGTATTCACAGGGTGTAGAATTCTCTCTTCTTGATTTCAGCACTAAAGAGGATCTGATGTGTTTCTTGGTCTCTCTCAAGGCTGCCGCCCCCTTCCTTCTTTTGTTACCTTGAAAACATCAGCTCCTAATCCCATTAGGAAGTGCTTATCCAAATCATATTTGGATCAGCCTTCTCTTCTAATGATAAGGATAAACCCTTATCTTATCTGCAGATTTGATTAGCTTTATCCTAATCTTATTAGAAGGTTTCTAGATCTGAATCACATTCAGATCTGGACTCTCTGAGTGGATAGGATTAAGACCCTATCCTAACTGCTAATCCATCTCAGAATTCGCCCCTTTAATTAACTAAATTAATAGCCCAGTTCGAAATGGATTTTAGGCCCATTAAGCTTATGTGCTCACTTAACCTTCCTAATTGCTGCCCAGTTGGGCTTCCTTGTATGGCGTGGGACCCAAGCATTGATCTACACATCAGCCACATGGGTTCGGCCCAGCCTTTGTTACAAGGCCTGGTCAAATACACTGTTAAAGACAGTGCACCCCCTGAAACCCATCAAATGGGCTCTATGGGCCCAACACTTACCCTAAGTGGTCCCTGGGCCAAGCCACCTGGTAACACCTAGGGACTGTGGGCAGATGCAAGATTAGCCCATCAGGTATTATCTTCAATGGTCTTACACTTAACCTCTCAGCCCATAATGATCTTACACTGCCCGACAAGAGAGGACCTCTCCCTCGACTGCAAGGAGCAGTGTTGCACTCTCCACTTATATGGATCCCAGGAATTAAAACCTTTTGCAAACATTTAAGAAACCATAATGTATATACTTTTATATCTCATATAAAATATACTTCACAAAAACAAATTTCAACGGTAGAAATCGGCTGCCGGCAGTCTTGGTTTCCAACAGTGAGAGTGCATCCCCGATCATTACCTTTGTCCGACAAAGGGGCTGATCCTGTTACTATTGTCACCCACTCAGATGAATTCTCGGATTGTCCCAACATACCCAGGTTTTGACCCCCGCTAAGGATCTCACTGATTGGTACATCAAAGACAGCCCGATCCGACACCTTGTGCAGTATCATAATCGAGTCTAGGGGTCGGGTGTAACTTTCCAGTTTTGCCCATCAATCTCCAAGGTCCAGGGCAATACTGGAAATGTGGTCCAGTTCAAAGATTCAATTAATTCCACACTGTATGTGCTTAGGGTCTCACCCCGGTAGCTGAAACAAGCCACCCCAACCGACTTGGTGGCACCACAGTGTCAGCCTTGTCAGGATAGGTCTCCGCAAACCGACCCACTGGCTGTGAACATTCAAAAATAACACGAGTCTCAAAAAGTGTCCAATTTAAGGGTAATACACAGAAACATACCAAGGAAACATGAATCAAATATGTACTTTTATTCATTTACAATAAACTCATAAAGTACATCAATTTTGATTGAAGCTAAGGGCATACAAAACTGTCTAACACTTTTCCGTCTCATCAACATGGTATGTAAACTCAACAGATCCATATATGGACTTAAGTAGGCTTCTAGGAGTTGGAACATCCGTTTTGATTCTGCCGTGAAAATGTTTGACTTTGAGCAGAATCCAGATTAGCCCTGTGTTTACAGGAAGTCCAGTGGGGATAAGATTACTCTTTTAGTATTGTACATGGACGATATCCTACTCATTGGGAATGATGTAAGAATGTTGATTTCGGTCAAGGTATGGCTGTCACAGTAGTTCTCCATGAAAGATCTTGGAGAAGCCTCATACATACTAGGAGTTGGTTACACCAATTATGAACCAATAGCCCTAATGCATCACGTACCCCACTCTTGAGGTAGCCTTTGAACTCAAATCTGGTTTGATTCAATTTCTACATCTGTTTCATGGTTTCCTAGGTGAGGACCCTCACAAACATCTAAAGAAATTTCATGTCATCTGTTCAAGCATGAAACCCCACGGTATGACCGAGGACCAGGTAAAACTAATAGCCTTTCCATTTACTTTAAGAGATAAAGCAAATGATTGGCTGTATATTCTCCCTCCCGGTTCTGTACGCACATGGGATGAAATGAATTGGATATTTTTAGATAAATATTTTCCTGTGTCCCGGGCTGCGAATATAAGAAAAGAAATATGTGGAGTTCGGCAGTTTGGTGGTGAGACATTATATGAATATTGGGAAAGGTTTAAGCAACTTGTTGCTAGTTGTCCCCACCACCAAATTCCTGAACAATTGTTAATCCAATACTTCTATGAAGAGCTTCAGCCCATGGATAGAAGTATGGTCGATGCAGCCAGTGGAGGAGCTCTAGTGAACAAGACACCTGAAGCGGCCAAGGAATTAATCTCCAACATGGCCGAAAATTCTCAACAATTCGGTACAAGGACAGAAGATACCATTAAAAGTGTTAACGAGGTAAGCCATGCAAAATTAGAAAACCAGATTTCTGATTTAACTGCTTTGGTTAAGCAGCTCACAGCAGGACAGTTACAAACTGCCAGGGTGTGTGGTATCTGTTCGATCCCTAGACATCCTACGGACATGTGCATTATTATAAGATGGCCTGATGCAGCAAATCAATGCCATGGGAGGATTCCCGAGCCAGCCCCAATGAAAGTATGATCCTTACTCCAATCATTACAATCGGGGGTGGAGAGATCATCCAAACTTAAGCTACGGGACCCAAGAAGGACAGCAGAAATATCAGCCCAAAATTTTCAATCGACAGCCCCAGTTTTCAACACCCATCACAGTGCAAGGCCAACCCCCGAATTCAGGTATGTCTTTGGATGATATAGTTAAGACTCTCGCTACTAATACTCAGCAATTTCAGCAGGAAACGAGAGCTAGCATTCAGAATTTGGGAAACCAAATTAGCCAACTTGCCACTTCCATCAGCAAGTTGGAAGCGTAGAACTTTGGGAAACTACCCTCACAAACGGTAGTTAATCTGAAAGAGAATGCAAATGTGGTGGTGTTCAGAAGCGGAAGATAGTTGCAGTCCCAACCAAGTTCACCATCGAAGGCAGCCAAAGAAGAGGAAAGACAAGGGTCAAACAACAGCCCCATTGAGGTAAAATCGGACCCCCCTCTCCCTAAGGTTACTAATGTTGTACCACCTTTTCGTAGCAGGTTGGCAAGTTCAAAGAAAGAGGAATATGAACAAGAAGTGTTAGAAACCTTCAGGAAGGTGGAGATCAACATTCCCTTGTTAGATTTAATAAAACAAATCCCTAAATATGCAAAATTTTTGAAAGAGTTATGCACTACCAAGAGGAGGCTGCGAATTGATGAAAAGGTAAGAGTGGGAGAGAACATTTCAGCCGTGATCAAGAGGACCCTACCAGAAAAGTGTGCTGATCCAGGTATGTTTACCCTACCCTGTGTGATTGGCAATAAACGAATCGAGCGTGCCATGCTGGACTTAGGTGCATCTATTAATGTCATGCCATACTCGATTTACTGTGCATTGAGACTAGGTCCATTAAAAGAGACTAGAGTTGTTATTCAATTGGCTGATCGTTCTAATGCATACCCAGAAGGGATTGTTGATGATGTATTAGTGCAGGTTAACGATTTGATCTTTCCAACTGATTTTTACATCCTGAAGATGGAAGAAGACACAGCCATGAGTTCAGCCCCACTTCTATTAGGTCGGTCATTCATGAAAACGGCCAAGACCAAAATAAATGTGGATGAGGGTACCCTCTCCGTTAAATGTGATGGAGAGAGTGTTAAATTTAATATTTTTGAAGCTATAAAGTACCCAATTGAAGACCATTCGATCTATCCGGTTGACACTTTTGATCCAACTGTGCAGGAAATTTTTGAAAAAGATATGAATGAGGAGTTAGAATCGAGTGCACAATTGGATACCAAGGCCCCTATTCCAAATTTGAACCCGCCCATGATGGATGGAAGGGGAGTACACCGAAAGCTGCAACCACGAGAGTTAAAGTAGCAAAGGAGGACGTCAAGCATAACGACGTTAAACAATTGCGCTTCTGGGAGGCAACCCATTATGTTTAGTTAATTTGTTATTTTGTTTGGTTTTGATTTTTGTGTTTAGCAGGAACCCAACAAGACAAACAGGGAAGTACCCC
This sequence comes from Nelumbo lutea, assembly GCF_056320005.1. NCBI lineage: Eukaryota > Viridiplantae > Streptophyta > Magnoliopsida > Proteales > Nelumbonaceae > Nelumbo > Nelumbo lutea. The sequence continues at coordinate 113,987,768 of NC_142684.1, forward strand.
CAAAGCCTTCTACTTTATGCATAATCACATACACTGGGGACAATGTATAACTTAAGTGTGGGGGGATTAGGGAAATCTGATGGAAATTTGAGATACCTTACCTTCTTGAAAGTTCTGCTCCCTGGAAGCGTATCCTTGAATGATTTCAACTTATCAAGAATCATGTGCTTAGGCTGAATAAATAAGATAGGATGCAAGCATGACTAACTGAATCTTTCTTGGCTGCATATGGTACCTCATGATTTTAATCGATCAATAGGCAAGATGCATAAGGGTTTGATTGATTTTCACATAATTATCTATCAAACATGGGTTGATTATTCTAGAACTTGCTTTGTTAGGCATATAGAGACCACGATCAATGAATTCATGGATCAGGCAGTGAAACCCTGTGATTCTTGTGAAAAAAAAAAATCGTAACTAATGTGAGATGGAGCATAAAATGCACTCACATCTAGAAATGAAAGCAAGTGTGAGATGGAGCATAAAATGCATTCACATCTTGAAAAGAAGGCAAGGGTGAGATGGAGCATAAAATGCACTCATCCTAGAACCCCAACCCCATTCTCACCTTCAGATCGTAGGAATTCACACTAAGTAGTGGAGATGTGATACATAGCAAGCTTATGGCAATAACCACACCTTGTTTTGATTCAAAGAAAAGTAATTGCATCTGGCTGAATTGGTTTGTTAAAAGCAATGAGCAACCGTGCAGTCCAAGGATTTTCAGCCCTGGAAGGCTTGTCTCCTTGACTATCGATTTAATTTGGGACCATGAGGAATGGTGATTTGCGATCACTATTGGACAAGAAAGATGGGAGAAAGAGATGAAAAGGGAAAGGTTACCAAGTCTGAACTAAAGCATGCGATGAACCAGGCCTCATGTAGAGAAAATGAAATATTGAAAATCAGTGGTTGCTTTCTTTTGTGTTACTTGAGTTTTTGCCTTGCCCGAGGACGAGCAAAGTTTAAGTGTGGGGGATTTGATGAGATGGAAAAGAACCCTATTTTTGTCCCCTAATTTTCATATTTTTTTCATTATTTTAACACTTAAATGAGCTCATTACTCTTGTATTTCGATTCAGGGCAATAAAGAAGGCAATTGGAAGGAAACCTGCCAATTCGGGTGATTTTGCACAGTTTCGGCGATAGTCTGTTATCTGGGCCTAACTCACAATTCCGGACTCCGAATTGGGCAATTCAAGAAGCATTAGAAAGAAGAACGAAAGGCCCACAACTTTTATGTTTTGGGTTTTGATTGATTCGGTCCACATCGAGTATGAAACCGGGCCCGAAGTCGGAGCAATGTCACAGCCAGGCCCATTTAACAGCTGAAGCCCAACTCGCAGAAGAACCTGGAAGCAGCCCAAGTAGCAGAGAAGCCCCACTCGGATACAAGAGTCTAGAGTCCTAATTCGAATGTAATCTCCCAAGAGGGAGAGAGTCTTATTAGATCTAAACTTTGAATGTAATCCTATATGAATAAGAAGGTTGGGGATTAGATAAGAGATAGGATAGGATTAGTTCAAAGAAGATAAGATCAAGACTCCCTAAAGATAAAATGATCTCCTAGAAGGAGTTGGAAAACAGCCCTCTCCTTTGGCTATATAAAGAGGGGGGCAAACCAGCTCTAGCATCACTCATCCCAAGATCCAAGAGATCATTAAGAGGCCAAGATGCTCAAGAAGGTAGTTTGGCTATGGAAAGGAAAAGCATGGACATTGCGAAGATCATGAGTAGCTAAGTTTCTTTTTCTGGTTCAAGGGGGGAGGTTCGATTGTGTCATTGTGAGGTTCTGTAGTTAATTTTTTTTCTTTCTTTCTAATTCAAGTATTCATTGATTCTTGTGTTAGACAGTTTTGTATGCCCTTAACTTCAATCAAAATTGATGTACTTTATGAGTTTATTGTAAATGAATAAAAGTACATATTTGATTCATGTTCCCTTGGTATGTTTCTGTGTATTACCCTTAAACTGGACACTTATTGAGACTCGTGTTAGTTTTGAATGTTCATAGCCAGTGGGTCAGTCTGGGGAGACTTATCCTGACAAGGCTGACACTGTGGTGCCACCAAGTCGGTTGGGGTGGCTTGTCTCAGCTACCGGGGTGAGACCCTAGGCACAAACAGTGTGGGATTAATTGAATCTTTGAACTGGACCAGATTTCCAGTATTGCCCTGGACCTTGTAGATTGATGGGCAAAACTGGAAAGTTACACCCGAACCCTAGATTCGATTATGATATTGCACTAGGTGTCGGATCGGGCTGTCTTTGATGTACCAATCATTGAGATCCTTAGCGGGGGTCAAAACCTAGGTATGTTGGGATAATCCGAGAATTCATCTGAGTGGGTGATCATAGTGACAGGATCAGCCCCTTTGTCGGACAAAGGTAATGATCGGGGATGCGCTCTCACTGTAGGAAACCAAGACTGCCGGCAGCCGATTTCAACCGTTGAGATTTGTTTTGCAAAGTATATTTTATATGAGATATAAAAGTATATATATTATGGTTTCTAAAATGTTTGCAAATTGTTTTAATTCCCGGGATCCATATAAGTGGAGAGTGCAACACTGTTCCTTGCAGCCGAGGGAGAGGTCCTCTTTTGTCGGGCAGTGTATGATCATTATGGGCTGAGAGGTTAAGTGTAAGACCATTGAGGATAATACCTGATGGGCTAATCTTGCATCTGCCCGCAGTCCCTGGGTGTTACAAGGTGGCTTGGCCCAGGGACCACTTAGGGTAAGTGTTGGGCCCATAGAGCCCATTTGATGGGTTTCAGGGGGTGCACTGTCTTTAACAGTGTATTCGACCAGGCCTTGTAACAAAGGCTGAGCCGAACCCATGTGGCTGATGTGTAGATCAATGCTTGGGTCCCACGCCATACAAGGAAGCCCAACTGGGCAGCAGTTAGGAAGGCTAAGTGAGCACATAAGCTTAATGGGCCTAAAACCCATTTCGAACTGGGCTATTAATTTAGTTAATTAAAGGGGCGAATTCTGAGATGGATTAGTAGTTAGGATAGGGTCTTAATCCTATCCACTCAGAGAGTCCAGATCTGAATGTGATTCAGATCTAGAAACCTCCTAATAAGATTAGGATAAAGCTAATCTAATCTGCAGATAAGATAAGGGTTTATCCTTATCACAAGAAGAGAAGGCTGATCCAAATATGATTTGGATAAGCACCTCCTAATGGGATTAGGAGTTGATCTTTTCAGGTTAAATAAAGAAGGAAGGGGGCGGCAGCCTTGAGAGAGACGAAGAAACACATCAGATCCTCTTTAGTGCTGAAATCAAGAAGAGAGAATTCTGCACCCTGCGAATACTCTCTTGCCGCCTCCCTGCTCTTGCCACCCTGTTTGCCAGTTCGATTTCCAGCTGTGGGAGAAGTCAAGATTGGATCTTGACATCAATTCTTTGAGAAAAGATTGAAAAGGGAGCTGTGCTCACGTTTCATCTTGCTGTTTCTTGCGAAGGACAGAGGTCTTGGGGAAGAACACTACCGATTCTGCTCCATCCTGCACTACACCATCTTCAGTGGAGTAGTCTTTTGATCCTTCCTTGGGCGTGAACACTTTCGTTTGGAGATATTACTTCTCCGTATCAGGTATTATTCTCTCCCATTCCTTTTGGTTCAGATCTGGTTCAGTTTAAGGTTCAAGATTGATCATTGAAGATATGATTTTCTAAATAGGGAATGTGATTTCCAGTTGAAGGGAGAAAAAAATTTTTGAAATTCGCCCCTTATTCCGCAATCTTTGGGCGTCCATGGGATGGATCTCTCAACCCCTTAATCTTGTGCATATTTTTATTGGACATTGATGTTAATTAGTTTGATAACTGAATTAATGTTGATTTTCCTATTGCCATCCATGATTTCGCTGATCCGTAATTGTCACGAATAATGGTACAAGTAGCAATTAGGTTGATTTCTTTTTGGGTCAATTGTTCATGGCAGCCTTTGACCAACGTTTTATCATGGTTCAACCTAAAGGAATCGGTGGAATAAAATTCAATAATTGCAGCTATCTCAATTATTGTTTTTTTGTTTTAACTGTTTTCACAAATCTTAATGCTATCATTGTTTAACATGGAACGCTATCATACCCAGTTGAGTGGTGATAAGTGTTGATCGAATGCTAGGTTTGGTCAACTGAATTTGGAAAACACAAGGATTATTATGGCTATCCTAGTAAATCTAAGGTTAAATGCTTGAATTGCAAGAATGCTGAATTGTACCTAGGATCGATGGCCAATCCATTCAACCTGAACCCTTGAACCAGAATTCGGTAAGACTGCTCTTCTCTTGTTTGTTTAGTTTGTTATTCTTTTCATTTTAGTTATTTAATTTTCCCACACAATTATTTACCTATTCGGATAAAAGATTATTGAGTTTCTCCCTGTGGGATTCGACTTAGAACCACTTTTACTACAAATATTTTATTGTGGGACTAGTAATAATTTTGAGGGCTTCGACAAACCCCGTCAAAATTTTGGCGCCGTTGCCGGGGAGCAATGTTAATTTCTTAGCTATTACCATCTTTTGTTAATCTTCTTGTTTATGACTCATGCTTCTCAACGAGGTGAACTTCAGTACAACCCCGAAATTGAGAGGACCACCCGTCGTTTAAGAAAGGAGGCGAAGCAAAGGAAGGATTGCTCACCTAAAAGGGTGAACTCAGATATTGATCTACCCACTTGTGATTTTCCCATCTTTGAAAAAAGAGAAAGAATGGCTGACAAAGGGAGGACATTAAGAGATTTGGCTGCACCAATTATGAACCAATAGCCCTAATGCATCACGTACCCCACTCTTGAGATAGCCTTTGAACTCAAATCTGGTTTGATTCAATTATTACCTCTGTTTCATGGTTTCCCAGGTGAGGACCCTCACAAACATCTCAAGGAATTTCATGTCGTCTGTTCAAGCACGAAACCCCACGGTATGACCGAGGACCAGGTAAAACACATAGCCTTTCCATTTACTTTAAGAGATAAAGCAAAGGATTGGTTGTATATTCTCCCTCCCGGTTCTGTACACACATGGGATGAAATGAATGGGATATTTTTAGATAAATATTTTCCTGCATCCTGGGCTGCGAATATAAGAAAAGAAATATGTGGAGTTCGACAGTTTGGTGGCGAGACATTATATGAATATTGGGAAAGGTTTATGCAACTTGTTGCTAGTTGTCCCCACCACCAAATTCCTGAACAATTGTTAATCCAATACTTCTATGAAGGGCTTCAGCCCATGGATAGAAGTATGGTCGATGCAGCCAGTGGAGGAGCTCTAGTGAACAAGACACCTGAAGCAGCCAAGGAATTAATCTCCAATATGGCCAAAAATTGACAGCAATTCGGCACAAGGACAGAAGGTACCATTAGAAATGTTAACAAGGTAAGCCATACAAAATTAGAAAACCAGATTTCTGATTTCACCATCGAAGGCAGCCAAAGAAGAGGAAAGACAAGGGTCAAACAACTGCCCCATTGAGGTAAAATCGGACCCCCCTCTCCCTAAGGTTACTAATGTTGTACCACCTTTTCCTAGCAGGTTGGCAAGTTCAAAGAAAGAGGAATATGAACAAGAAGTGTTAGAAACCTTCAGGAAGGTGGAGATCAACATTCCCTTGCTAAATGTAATAAAACAAATCCCTAAATATGCAAAATTTTTGAAAGAGTTATGCACTAACAAGAGGAGGCTACGAATTGATGAAAAGGTAAGAGTGGGAGAGAACGTTTCAGCTGTGATCAAGAGGACCCTACCAGAAAAGCGTGCTGATCCAGGTATGTTTACCCTACCCTGTGTGATTGGCAATAAACGAATCGAGCATGCCATGCAGGACTTAGGTGCATCTATTAATGTCATGCCATACTCGATTTACTATGCATTGAGACTAGGTCCATTAAAAGAGACTAGAGTTGTTATTCAATTGGCTGATCGTTCTAATGCATACCCAGAAGGGATTGTTGATGATGTATTAGTGCAGGTTAAAGATTTGATCTTTCCAGCTGATTTTTACATCCTGAAAATGGAAGAAGACACAGCCATGAGTTCAGCCCCACTTCTATTAGGTCGGTCATTCATGAAAACGGCCAAGACCAAAATAAATGTGGATGAGGGTACCCTCTCCGTTAAATGTGATGGAGAGTGTGTTAAATTTAATATTTTTGAAGCTATGAAGTACCCAATTGAAGACCATTCGATCTATCCGGTTGACACTTTTGATCCAACTATGCTGGAAATTTTTGAAAAAGATATGAATGAGGAGTTAGAATCGAGTGCACAATTGGATACCAAGGCCCCTATTCCAAATTTGAACCCGCCCATTGTTAGACAGTTTTTGTATTCCCTTAGCTTCAATCTGATTTGATGTACTTTTGTTATTTAGTGGAAATAAATAAAGTGCATGTTTGATTCATGTTGTTTGGTTTAATTCTGTGTAAAACCCTAAAACTGGACATTTATAGAGATTCATGTTAGTTTTAAATGTTCACAACCATTGGATAAGTCTGGGGAGATTTATCCTGCCAAGGCTGATGCTGGTGTGCCACCAAGTGTTGGGATGGCCTGTCTCAGCCATCAGGGTAAGACCCGAGGCACATGCAGTATGGGATTACTTGAATCCTTGAACCAGACCAGATTTCCAATCTTGCCCTAGACCTTAGAGATAGATGGGCAAAACTAGAAAGTTACACCTGACCCCTAGACTCGATTATGACACTTCACTAGGTGTTGGATCAGGCTGCCTTTGATATGCCAATCAGTGAAATCCTTAGCGGGGATCAAAACCTGGGTATGTTGGGGCAGTTTGAGAATTCATCTGAGTGGGTGATCATAGTGACAGAATCAGCCACTTTGTCGGACAAAGGGTAATGATCGGGAATGCACTCTCTCTGATGGAAACCAAACTGCCGGCAGTTGATTTCAATTGTTGGAATTTTGTTTTGCAAAATTAATATATTTATATATATATATGTACGGTTTCAAATTGTTTGCAAATGGTTTTAATTCCCGGGATCCATGTGAGAGGAGAGTGCGGCATTGTTCCTTGTAGCCGAGGGAGAGGTCCTCTCTTGTCGGGCAGTGCTTGACCATTAAGGGCTGAGAGGTTAAGTGTAAGACCATTGAGGATAATACCTGATGGGCTAATCTTGCACCTGCCCACAGTCCCTGGGTTTTTATAAGATGGCTTGGCCCAGGGACCACTTAATGTAAGTGTTAGGCCCATAGGGTCCATATGATGGACTCAAGGGGTTCATTGAGTTTTTCAGTGAATTCGGCTGGGCCTTGTATTAAAGACTGGGCCGAACCCATGTGGCTGGTGTGTAGATCAATGCTTGGGTCCCACGCCATACAAAGAAGCCCAACTGGGCAGCAGATTGGAAAGTAATTAGACACTGAACACTTAATGGGCCAGAAGCCCATTTCGAGGTGGGCTGATATGATCACCCATCCTTGGGGCGAATCTGAGATTAATGTTAGTAAAAGGATAGGACCTTTAGCCTTATCCACTCTTGGAGACCAAATTCAAATTAGATTTGAATCTGGTAACCTCCTGATAAGATCAAGAATAAGCTAACTTTATTTGCAGATAGGATTAAGATTATCCCCTATCCAAATACTGATTTGGATTGGGATAACTCCTAATTAGGAGGATTCTTAATCAAGAAGAAAGGAGGAGAAAACCAAAAAAGAGAAATATCAAATTTTGAACCACCTTGAAGAGATAGAGGATATCTCCAGCGAATTGTGATAGGATCTCATTTTCATACTCCAGAAAAAGAAAAAGGCAGTTCAGCCATTTCGCCTTTAGAGTTCTCCTCCTGCCGCCGCCATCTGTTTTTGCAAGATTAGATCTTTGCAGAAAAAAAAAGTCAAGAAATCTGTTCTTGATATTAGTCTTGCAACAAAAACTAAAAGGATTCAGTGTTTAGTGTTTCCAGAGGATTCTTGTGAAGGATCCAGTGTGTAGAACGCACCCTACTGGTTCTGTTCCATCCACAACTGTGTCATCTTCAGCAGGAACGGATCTTGGAGCATTCTTTGGGCGTGAACACCAACTTTGGGAGATACTGCTTCTCCGGATCAGGTATATTCCTCCCATTTTACTTTTGGTACAGATCTGGTTTGATTATGGTTCAAGTAGGTTCCTTGAATATTGTATTCTAAATTTAGGGAATATGATTCCCAGTTGGGAGAAGGTAGGAAATTTTTTGAAATTCGCCCACCCATTCTGAAACCTTTATGGCATCCATTAGATGGATCCTACCATTCTTTCACCCATGATGGATGGAAGGGGAGCACACCGAAAGCTGCAACCACGAGAGTTAAAGTAGCAAAGGAGGATGTCAAGCATAACGACGTTAAACAATTGCGCTTCTGGGAGGCAACCCATTATGTTTAGTTAATTTCTTATTTTGTTTGGTTTTGATTTTTGTGTTTAGCAGGAACCCAACAAGACAAATAGGGAAGTACCCCCAAAGCCTTCAATTTTATGCATAATCACATACACTGGGGACAATGTATAACTTAAGTGTGGGGGGATTAGGGAAATCTGATGGAAATTTGAGATACCTTACCTTCTTGAAAGTTCTGCTCCCTGGAATCGTATCCTTGAATTATTTCAACTTATCAAGAATCATGTGCTTAGGCTGAATAGATAAGATAGGATGCAAGCATGACTAACTGAATCTTTTTGGATGCATATGGTACCTCATGATTTTAATCGATCAAGAGGCAAGATGCATAAGGGCTTGATTGATTTTCACATAATTATCTGTCAAACATGGGTTGATTATTCTAGAACTTGTTGTGTTAGGCATATAGAGACCACGATCAATGAATTCATGGATCAGGCAGTGAAACCCTATGATTCTTGTGCAAAAAAAAAAATCGTGACTAATGTGAGATGGAGCATAAAATGCACTCACATCTTGAAAAGAAGGCAAGGGTGAGATGGAGCATAAAATGCACTCACCCTAGAACCCCAACCCCATTCTCACCTTCAGATCCTAGGAATTCACACTAAGTGGTGGAGATGTGATACATAGCAAGCTTATGGCAATAAACACACCTTGTTTTGATTCAAAGGAAAGTAATTGCATTTGAATGAATTGGTTTGTTAAAAGCAATGAGCACCCATGCAGTCCAAGGAGTTTCAGCCTTGGAAGGCTTGTCTCCTTGACTATCAATTTAATTTGGGACCATGAGGAATGGTGATTTGCGATCACCCTTGGACAATAAAGAGTGGAGAAAGAGATGAAATGGGAAAGGTTACCAAGTCTGAATTAAAGCATGTGATGAACCAGGATGTCCCCTCTACCAACAATCTCCCGCAGTACGTGGTACTTCCTCTCGATGTGCTTCGACTTCGAGTGGGCTCGTGGTTCCTTAGCCTGAGCAATGGCTCCATTGTTGTCACACAACATTGGGATGGGTGATGTGTCAGACGGAACTATTCCCAACTCATGAATGAACTTCTTCATCCACATGGCTTCTTTGGCAGCCTCACTTGCGGCAATGTACTTGGCCTCCGTTGTGGAGTCTACAGTGGACCCCTGTTTGCTGTTTTTCTAGCAAACATCACACGATCCTATCGTGAAAACATATCCAGATGTAGACTTTCTATCATCTGAGTCTGACTGGAAATCGGCATCTGTATACCCTTGGATCTGTAGTGAGCTACCGTCGAATACTAGACAAAACTCTTTTGTGCTTCGAAGGTACTTAAGTATGTTTTTCACAGCAGTCCAATGCTCCAGCCCTGGGTTGGCCTGAAATCTGCTTACTACACTCACTGCCTGAGCTATGTCAGGGTGAGTGCACAACATGGCATACATGATGCTCCCTACGGTAGAGGCATAGGGAACGTCTTTCATGCCATCAATCTTGGAGTTTTCCATGCTGTATCTTTTGACTATTTTGTCAATGTAGGGAGATTGGGATAAACCTATTATCCACTTCGATCTATCTCTATAGAGTCGAAAACCCAGTATATAGGAGGCTTCTCCAAGATCTTTCATGGAGAATTGCTATGATAACCATACTTTCACCGTAGTTAACATACCTACATCATTTCCAATGAGTATAATGTCATCTACATACAGAACCAAGAAGGTAACCTTATCTCCACTATACTTCCTGTAGACACAGGGTTCATCCGGATTCTGCTTGAAGTCAAACGATTTGACGGCAGAGTCAAAACGGATGTTCCAACTTCTAGAAGCTTACTTAAGTCCATAAATGGATCTATTAAGTTTACATACCATGTTTTTCTGACCTGCAGCAATGAAGCCATGCGGCTGCTACATATAGATATCTTCAGTAAGATCTCCATTCAGGAATGCAGTTTTGACATCCATTTGTTAAATCTCATAATCATGGTATGCTGCTACAGCTAGCAGGATCCTAATGGATTTAAGCATGGCCATAGGCGGAAAGGTTTCCTCATAATCGATGCCCTCTTTCTGAGTGTACCCTTTCGCCACCAGACGAGCCTTGAATGTCTCAACCTTACAATCGGGGCCCTTCTTCCTCTTGTAAATCCATTTGCAACCAATTGCTTTTACCCTAGAGGGCGGATCTACTAAAGTCCAGACTCCATTGGTCTCCATTGAGTCCATCTCTGCTCTCATGGCCTCCACCCACTTCTGGGAATCTATGTCCAACATAGCTTCCGTGTAAGTCACGGGATCCTCCTCACTAGTCAAGGTTTCCACCAGGTAACTATCCTGGTCATTACCATAATGGACTGGTGGCTTGGATACCCGAGTTGATCTTCTAGGTTGGTCACTACCTGGAACTTGTGGGATATCTCCCACTAATCCTGAGCTCTCCTCATCAAGAACAACTTCGTGACGATGGGTGTCCAGGATATAGTCGGTTTCCAGGAATTGCGCGTTACGACTGCGGAACACTTTATGCTCAATTGGGTCATAGAATAGGTAACCTACAGAGCCTCTTGGGTAGCCTACAAATAGACCACAGCTGGTCTTGGATTCAAACTTGTCTGCACTCGTTCTTTTAACGTGTGCTGGACAACCCCAAATCTTCAAGTGTCTGACACTTGGTTTCTTTCCGGTCCAAAGTTCATATGGAGTATTCGGAACCGATTTGGTTGGAACCCGATTCAGCACATAAATCACAGTCTCTAATGCATAACCCCAAAAGGATGTGGGTAACTCTGAGTGTATGAGAAGCAATCGGATCATATCCAATAAGGTCTTATTCCTCCTCTCCGAAACACCGTTAAGTTGTGGTGTAGTAGGAGGAGCTAATTGTGATACTATCCCATTGTCCTTTAAGTAGTCCCTGAATTTGTCAGAGAGATACTCGCCACCTCGATCTGATCGAAGGGCCTTAATTTCTCTCCCTAACTGTTTCTCGACCTCTTGTGATTCGGTCAACACCGATGTGGCCAAGTCGATAATGCCACAGACACGTGGGATTAACTGTATCACAGACTCTCTTCTTGGGGATTTCAGCCGACGTAGTTTCGGTTATGTTAGTTTCTAGAGAAGGATGTAGAACATAGAGACCGTTCTCCAGTTCCCCGTATGCGATGAATCTGTTATTTCTTTTAATAGTAATCGTATTAATAAAGAAGACTGAATAACCATCTGCACATAGTTTTGAGGCAGAAATCAAATTTCTCCTTAAATTTTGCACATAAAGACAGTCTTTCAGTACAATTGTTCCTTCTCTAAAAATTATTTCCACGGTTCCTATGGCCGCGGCTGCAACAGTTGCAGTAGTCCCCAAGAAGAATGTGACTTCTCCTTCACTCAGCCTTCTGCTTTCCTTGAACCCCGGCAGTGAGTTACAAGCATGAGTTGAAGTCCCAGAGTCAATACACCAGGATGCAGAAGCTACCAACAAATTGGTTTCTATAACACAAGTTTCAAAGTTACCTTTGTTGGATTCCAGGTAGGCAGGACAGTTCCTTTTCCATTGGCCGGTCTTCTTGTAGAAGTGACACGCATCCGATGCTTTGTCTTTCTTCTGCTTCTTGCTCTTAGCGGCTTTCTTCTGAGGCTTCTTTGCCTTCCTCTTTCTCTTTCCTATCTTGCCAGCTTCAACAAGCATGGCTACAGGCTCATCCTTTCTAATAAGTTCTTCAGCTCTTTGCAACATATTGCTGAGCTTTTGTAAGCTGACATTCAGCTTGTTCATGTTATAGTTCATGATGAACGGATTAAAGGAAGGAGGCAAAGAGTTAAGGATAGCATCTATTTGGGTTGCAAGGTCCAGCCCGGATCCAAGAGCCTCCAGTTCGTTGATGAATCCCATCATCCGAAGACAATGGTCGTGAACTTGTTGACCCTTGGACATTTGTGCGGTCATGAACTGTTTCAAGACCTTTTGTCGAGTAGAACGATTTTGCTCTTCATACATTGTCCTGAGACTGTCCAATATGTCTTTGGCAAGATCGATCTGATCGAACTGCCTCTGTATCGGGTTGTCTAGGGAGGCATTGATGTAACACCGGGCAAGGGAGTTTTTCTCCTCCCATTCTTGATAGTCTCTCCTTCAGGCCTCAGAAGCCCTATCACCCGGATGCTCCAGAGCAGGATTCTTTGCCACTTTGTCCAGCTTTTCAGAAGCTAGGACCAGCATAAGGTTCCTGTACCAGTCAGCAGAGTTTAGGCCCTTCAACTTGTTTTCATCAAGCAGTTTTGCAAAAGATTCGTTTGCCATTTTCTGATAAAAGAGCAAACATCAATCCACAACCTAATTTGATTCATGTTCATTTCATAGATATGGATTTTAATCTACGATCCATTTCCATTTATTCGTCTCTGAGATTTCCCTCCTTTCTCAGTGACGGAGACTACGGGTTGTCTCTGGAAATGTGGGAAATCACATAGGGTGCATGGAGCCAACTGTTTCAGTTGCATAACCCCACCACCTTTCTGTGAAGGATCACATCCACTCATCATATGAGTTTTCCCTTTGGCCTCTGTCAGACAAGGTTTAGATCCATTTTCAGGTAAACCTTTCTGTCCAGTGAGTGCTTACCCATCATATTCGTGAACGCCAAGGTACCGTGAGAGAGTTCCCATTTTCTGGTGAAGCCCCTCCCACATCGGTCTATGACGCCCCTATCATCTTCTGAAACACTCAAACAAGCCCAATAGCAAATGGATAGCCCATTTTCTAGTGCGTTTCCTCATTACTAAAGGACCCATCCTCATGATAATGATGGAAGGCCTTTAGAGAGTTCATCATATGAATCTCCCTATCACATCCACTCATATTAGCTGGAGGGAACAAAATTACGCCCTAGTTTGATTCAGGTCAAACCAAAGTGGCTCCCACTGACTTTCATAAAGCCAGATTTCGGTGGGCCTTGAATTGGCTAGGGTTCCGCATGAAACCTCTTGATGAGGTATGGGGCCCATGACTGAGGGAAGTCATCCAATGAACAAAAGGGACACCATGGCAATGATGTGCATTCAGCCATGGTGTGCGCAAGAGCCACTGTCGAATGAGCATGGGCCAAGTACTTATGGCCCATGTACGCAGCACATCACACATCCATACATCACTTGCAGGGATAGATTGATCCAATCAATTAATTATTTGTAAGGCCCGTTGGAAGCCCGTTAAAAATACATAATATTAACCATTAATATTATCTAGGTATATGGGCTGAATTAGGGTTACCCAGTTCGGCCCATATAGCTTTATCCTTTAAAATGGGCTTTTGCAGTTTTAACTATTTAAAACTGGGCCTTTACAAGTTGGGCCGAATTAACCATTTAATTAAATATCAATCCTTAAGCCCATTAGTGGGAAAATAGGGCTGACTTTCAGCCTTGATTAAACCCTAGAATTGGTCCAAACAGTTTTGAACCAATCTTAGTTCGAATGGGTCTAGGGTTTGATTTTTAATTAAATCCTTAATTCAAGAAAATAATCTAAAATTAAATACTGATAAAAGGAAAAACAAGAATCAGTCAAACAGGGCTGTTCGCACAATCCTTCCTGCAAAACAGAGGTTAGATCACAGAATGCAGTTTCACAAACTGCAAATCGCAGATAGCATTTCTCTCATCTGCGAAATCTCCTTCTCTACGAAATCTCCTTTTCTGCGCCGCCAACTTTGATCAAAAATAAAATAAATAGAAATCCTATTTCTATTAATAATTACATCAGATCGAATACCTATACATTGAGTCAAGAAAATAAAAAAAATATTTACAGACCCAAAATAAATCAAGAACTGCAAAATCGCAGGTTCCGTGTGCAAACCAAGAATTCGATCTCCTCTCGTACGAACAGCCCATAAATCAAGAAAATTATAAAGAACAGATCTAAATAATAATCAAATTTATTTAAAATTAATTTCATATTATTTGACCATCTGTTTTGGGAACAAATTTACCAAAAACCAAATCTGCGCAAATTGGGTAGAACGCCTTCTCCCTAATTGCGCAGGTTCAGATCTGAAACATAATGGTTCAAGATTTGAACCTGGGCTCTGATATCACTGAAAGGATGAGAGATCCATCCCATGGATGCCCAAAGATTGCAGTGAAGGGAAAGAGAGATCCAACACATGGACACCCAAAGATTGCGGAATAAGGGGCGAATTTCAAAAATTTTTCTCTCCCTTCAACTGGGAATCACATTCCCTAATTAGAAAATCATATTTTCAAGGATCAATCTTGAACCTTAAACAGAACCAGATCTGAACCAAAAGGAATGGGAGATAATAATACCTGATATGGAGAAGTAATATCTCCCAACGAAGGTGTTCACGCCAAAGGAAGGATCCAAAGACTGCTCCCACTGAAAATGGCGCAGTGTAGGATGGAGCAGAATCAGTAGTGTTCTTCCCAAGAACTCTGTCCTTCACAAGAAACAGCAGGATGGAACGTGAGCACAGCTTCCCTTTTCAGTCCTTTCTCAAAGAACTGATGTCAAGATCCAATCTTGACTTCTCCCACAGCTGGAGATCGAACTGGCAAACAGGGCGGCAATAGCAGGGAGGCGGCAAGAGAGTATTCGCAGGGTGCAGAATTCTCTCTTCTTGATTTCAGCACTAAAGAGGATCTTATGTGTTTCTTGTTTCGCTCAAGGCTGCCGCCCCTTCCTTCCTTTTGTTACCTTGAAAGGATCAGCTCCTAATCCCATTAGGAGGTGCTTATCCAAATCATATTTGGATCAGCCTTCTCTTCTAGTGATAAGGTTAAACCCTTATCTTATCTATAGATTAGATTAGCTTTATCCTAATCCCATTAGGAGGTTTCTAGATCTGAATCACATTCAGCTCTGGACTCTCTGAGTGGATAGGGTGAAGACCCTATCCTACCTGCTAATCTATCTCAGAATTCGCCCCTTTAATTAACTAAATTAATAGCCCAGTTCGAAATGGGCTTTAGGCCCATTAAGCTTAAGTGCTCACTTAGCATTCCTAACTGCTGCCCAGTTGGTCTTCCTTGTATGGCGTGGGACCCAAGCATTGATCTACACATCAGCCACATGGGTTCGGCCCAGCCTTTGTTACAAGGCCTAGTCGAATACACTGTTAAAGACAGTGCACCCCCTGAAACCCATCAAATGGGCTCTATGGGCCCAACACTTACCCTAAGTGGTCCTTGGACCAAGCCACCTTGTAACACCCAGGGACTGTGGGCAGATGCAAGATTAGCCCATCAGGTATTATCCTCAATGGTCTTACACTTAACCTCTCAGCCCATAATGATCATACACCGCCTGACAAGAGAGGACCTCTCCCTCGGCTGCAAGGAACAGTGTTGCACTCTCCACTTATATGGATCCCGTGAATTAAAACCTTTTGCAAACATTTTAGAAACCATAATATATATACTTTTATATATCATATAAAATATATTTTGCAAAACAAATTTCAATGGTTGAAATCGACTGCTGGCAGTCTTGGTTTCCAATAGCGAGAGCGCATCCCCGATCATTACCTTTGTCCGACAAAGGGGCTGATCCTGTCACTATGATCACCCACTCAGATGAATTCTCAGTTTGTCCCAACATACCCAGGTTTTGACCCCCGCTAAGGATCTCACCGATTGGTACATCAAAGATAGCCCGATCCGACACCTAGTGCAGTATCATAATCGAGTCTAGGGGTCGGGTGTAATTTTCTAGTTTTGCCCATCAATCTCCAAGGTCTAGGGCAATACTAAAAATGTGGTCCAGTTCAATGATTCAATTAATCCCACACTGTATGTGCCTAGGGTCTCACCCTGGTAGCTGAGACAAGCCACCCCAACTGACTTGGTGGCACCACAGTATCAGCCTTGTCAGGATAGGTCTCCCTAGACCGACCCACTGGCTGTGAACGTTCTAAACTAACACGAGTCTCAATAAGTGTCCAGTTTAAGGGTAATACATAGAAACATACCAAGGGAACATGAATCAAATATGTACTTTTATTCATTTACAATAAACTCATAAATTACATCAATTTTGTTAGAAGCTAAGGGCATACAAAACTGTTTAACAGCTCCCACTTGCACTTAGGTCCAATCAGGTACTAGCCGGAGTCCCATGCTTTCCACGTGTTTCTCAAACACTTTCTGTGATAGTGGCTTTGTCAATGGGTCTGCTACATTATCCGCTGACGCTACCTTCTGAATCAGGACGCCCCCTCTACCAACAATCTCCCGCAGTACGTGGTACTTGCTCTCGATGTGCTTCGACTTCGAGTGAGCTCGTGGCTCCTTAGCCTGAGCAATGGCTCCATTGTTGTCACACAACAATGGGATGGGTGATGTGTCAGACGGAACTACTCCCAACTCATGAATGAACTTCTTCATCCATACGGCTTCTTTGGCCGCCTCACTTGTGGCAATGTACTCGGCCTCGGTCGTGGAGTCTACAGTGGACCCCTGTTTGCTGAATTCAGCAAACAGCACACGATCCAATCATGAAAACATATCCAGATGTAGACTTTCTATCATCTGGGTTTGACTGGAAATCGGCATCTGTATACCCTTGGATCTGTAGTGAGCTACCGTCGAATACTAGACAAAACTCTTTTGTCCTTCGAAGGTACTTAAGTATGTTTTTCACAGCAGTCCAATGCTCCTGCCCTGGGTTGGCCTGAAATCTGCTTACTACACTAACTGCCTGAGCTATGTCAGGACGAGTGCATAGCATGGCATACATGATGCTCCCTATGGCAGAGAAATAGGGAACGTCTTTCATGCCATCAATCTCCTCAGAAGTCTTGAGAGACATCTTCTTGGAGAGAGTGACTTCGTGCCTGAAAGGAACATTTCCTTTCTTGGAGTTTTCCATGCTGTATCTCTTGACTATTTTGTCAATATAAGCAGATTGGGATAATCCTATTATCTGCTTCGATCTATCTCTATAGAGTCGAAGACCCAGTATATAGGAGTTTCTCCAAGATCTTTCATGGAGAATTGCTGTGATAACCATACTTTCACCGTAGTTAACATACCTACATCATTCCCAATGAGTAGAATGTCATCTATATACAGAACCAAGAAGGTAACCTTATCTCCACTGTACTTTCTGTAGACACAGGGTTCATCCAAATTCTGCTCGAAGTCAAACGATTTGACGGCAGAGTCAAAACGGATGTTCCAACTTCTAGAAGCTTGCTTAAGTCCATAAATGGATCTATTAAGTTTACTTACCATGTTTTCTTGACCTGCAGCAATGAAGCCTTGCGGCTGCTGCATATAGATATCTTCAGTAAGATCTCCATTCAGGAATGCAGTTTTGACATCCATTTGCCAAATCTCATAATCATGGTATGCTGCTACAGCTAGCAGGATCCTAATGGATTTAAGCATGGCCACAGGCGAAAATGTTTCCTCATAATCGATGCTCTCTTTCTGAGTGAATCCTTTCGCCACCAAACGAGCCTTGAAGGTCTCAACTTTACCATCGGGGCCCTTCTTTCTCTTGTAAATCCATTTGCAACCGATTGCTTTTACCCCGGTGGGCGGATCTACTAGAGTTCAGACTCCATTGGACTCCTGATGTGTGGCTCATTGTGACACTAGCAAGTGCACTAGCCGTTCAAGTAATAAAGTAGTGAGTGAAGTATCGTTCCCACGAGGATTTAGAAAACAATTACCAATACTAAATTGAGCATTTCTTATCTGATCAACAAATAAATCAAAACTCTAATGAAAGCTAAAAAATCCTAAATTTAAATCTATCTAAATCATTGGCCCAATTGCCTTCAAATCAGGTTAGAAGAGTAAGCAGTAAATGTCAATCTCAGAATTCAGCAATCTATCAATTTGGATCATTCGAATAAATCATGATTGAGCTTTGGTTTTGTAAAACCCCAAGGTCATGAACAGCCTCTCTCAAGCGCATGTTCATCCTATGCATGAGTGACGGTTCTTCTATCTCTAGCAAGAATTTAATCCCCATGCATGCATTTCTTCAAACACTTCTAAGGCATCAATTCAAGTCTGAATTGATCACCAACTGAATTGTGCAATTTATCTCTAACCTTGCACTCAATTCAGTTCTTAAATAGTAGATCTGAATTCCTAGAGACTCTCTCAAGCACTCTAGGAATTCCAAGCTTTAGATCCATTCGGCCAATCTGAAAAATTGCAGATCTGAATTCTCTTTCAAGCAATTCAGATCTTGCAATCTCAGATCTGAGAATTCAGATCTGAGTTTTGAAGGTTAGTTGGCCGAATTAATGTACAATAACACCCTTATTCAAGAAACTTCAAGTATAATTCATGACCATTTGAATGAATCAAAAAGAATTAGATTGCTGAACTGAAATTTTACAAGCTGAAATACATCAAGGAAGAATGGAAACAAGGAGAAAGAAGAAAGAAAATATAACAAAGAAACTGAATTCAAATCAAAAGAGAATGAAACTACAATTGATTTATTACAAAAGATCTTTGAATCACAAACCCTCAATTCGAACTCACCTTCTCTTCTAGCTTGCTTGTCTTGAACTTCCTTCAGCCCTTCTTCTTCTTCTTCCTTGCGCCTAGCCTTCTTCTCTTCTCTTCTCTCAAGGTGGCCGAACCTCTAAGAGTGTGAGAGCCTTCCTCTCAAGCAATTGAACACCTCTCCCCCTCCTAGAGACCTCCTTATATAGTTTTTCAAAGGGGCTCTTGCCCCTTCTTGAAGCCTCTAAAATGGGGTGTATTACACCCCTTTCTTGAACTTTCTAGAGCTCTCTTGAAAGCCTCCTAAGGGCTGCTATTTGGGCTGCACTTAGGCTCTCTCTTAGCACATGATAGCTATACATTGAGCTGCTCTTTTGGGCTGAGAATGGGCCTTCCTTGCTGGGCCGAATTCTACTCATAGCTAGGCTTTATTTTCTTGGGTTTTCTCAAGGAATTCACTTGCTCTTCTTGGGCCAAAGTGCTCTCTCTTGCTTCCATGACTGGGCTGGACTGAAATTGGTCTTTTTGAACCTTCTTTTCTTGCCCTTTTCCTTCCTTTTCTTGGATTAATTATCCCTGAACTTATTCTTAGCATTAAGCTAAATTAAGGCAAAAATTAATAAAACTGGCATAAAAATCCTTGCTAAAGTCCTAAAAAATTATAGATAAATTGTAAGTTCATCATCTCCATTGAGTCCATCTCTGCTGTCATGGCCTCCACCCACTTCTGGGAATCTATGTCCAACATAGCTTCCGTGTAAGTCACGGCATCCTCCTCACTAATAAAGGTTTCCACCAGGTAACTATCCTGGTCATAACCATAACGGACTGGTGGCCTGGATACCCGAGTGGATCTTCTAGGTTGGTCACTACCAGGAACTTGTGGGACATCTCCCACTGCTCCTGAGCTCTCCTCATCAAGAACAACTTCCTGACGATGGGTGTCTAGGATATAGTCGGTTTCCAAGAATTGCACATTATGATTGCAGAACACTTTCTGCTCACTTGGGTCATAGAATAGGTAACCTACAGAGCCTTTTGGGTAGCCTACAAATAGGCAACGGCTGGTCTTGGATTCCAACTTGTCTGTACTCGTTCTTTTAACGTGTGCTAGACAACCCCAAATCTTCAAGTGTCTGACACTTGGTTTCTTTCCGGTCCAAAGTTCATATGGAGTATTCGGAACCGATTTGGTTGGAACCCGATTCAGCACAAAAATCGCAGTCTCTAATGCGTAACCCCAAAAGGATGTGGGTAACTCTGAGTGTATGGGAAGCGACCGGACCATATCCAATAAGGTCCTATTCCTCCTCTCTGAAACACCGTTAAGTTGTGGTGTAGCAGGAGGAGCTAATTGTGATACTATCCCATTGTCCTTTAAGTAGTCCCTGAATTGGTCAGAGAGATACTCGCCACCTCGATCTGATCGAAGGGCCTTAATTTCTCTCCCTAACTGTTTCTCGACGTCTTGTCTAAACTCTTTGAACTTTTCAAAGGATTCAGACTTGTGTCTCATTAGGTACACGTAGCCGTATTGTGAAAAATCTTCTATGAAGGTGATGAAATACACATGTTGATTTCGTGTCCTAACACTCAGGAGACCACATACATCAGTATGTATTAGGTCAAGTGTGCCCATACATCTTTCAGGCTTACCGTTAAATGGCCGTTTCGTCATCTTGCCTTGTAGGCAAGGCTCACAAGTGGGAAGATCTTCTACAGTTAGAAAATCCAAAGGACCATCATTTACCAACCTTGTGATTTGGTCAACACCGATGTTGCCAAGACGATAATGCCACAGACACGTGGGATTAAATGTATCACGAGCTCTCTTCTTAGGGATTTCAGCCGACGTAGTTTTGGTTATGTTAGTTTCTAGAGAAGGATGTAGAACATAGAGACCGTTCTCCAGTTCCCTGTATGCGATGAATCTGTTGTTTCTTTTAATAGTAATCGTATTACTAAAGAAGACAGAATAACCATCTACACAGAGTTTTGAGACAGAAATCAAATTTCTCCTTAAATTTTGTACATAAAGACAGTCTTTCAGTACAATTATTCCTTCTCTAAAAAATAATTCCAAGGTTCCTATGGCAGTGGCTGCAACAGTTGCAGTAGTCCCCAAGAAGAGTGTGACTTCTTCTTCACTCAGCCTTCTGCTTACCTTGAACCCCTGCACTGAATTACAAGCATGAGTCGAAGCCCCGGAGTCAATACACCAGGAAGCAAAAGTGACCAACAAATTGGTTTCTATAACACAAGTTTCAAAGTTACCTTTTTGGATTCCAGGTAGGCAGGACAGTTCCTTTTCCAGTGGCCAGTCTTCTTGCAGAAGTGAAAGGCATCCGATGCTTTGTCTTTCTTCTACTTCTTGCTCTTAGTGGCTTTCTTCTGAGGCTTCTTTGCCTTCCTCTTTCTCTTGCTTGTCTTGCCAGCTTCAACAAGCATGGCTACAGGCTCATCCTTTCTAATCAGTTCCTCAGCTCTTTGCAACATATTGCTGAGCTCTTGTAATCTGACATTCAGCTTGTTCATGTTATAGTTCATGATGAACGGATTAAAGGAAGGAGGCAAAGAGTTAAGGATAGCATCTATCTAGGTAGCAAGGTCCAGCCTGGATCCAAGAGCCTCTAGTTCGTTGATGTATCCCATCATCCGAAGACAATGGTCGTGAACTTCTTGACCCTTGGACATTTGAGCGGTCATGAACTGTTTCAAGACCTTTTGTCGAGTAGAACGATTCTGCTCTTCATACATTGTCCTGAGACTGTCCAATATGTCTTTGGCAAGTTCGATCTAATCAAACTACCTCTGTATCGGGTTGTCTAAGGAGGCAATGATGTAACACCGGGCAAGGGAGTTTTTCTCCTCCCATTCTTGATGGTCTCTCCTTCGGGCCTCAGAAGCCCTATCACCCGGATGCTCCGGGGCAAGATTCTTTGCCACTTTGTCCAGCTTTTCAGAAGCTAGGACCAGCATAAGGTTCCTGTACCAATCGGCATAGTTTGGGCCCTTCAACTTGTTGTCATCAAGTAGTTTTGCAAAAGATCCGTTTGCCATTTTCTGATAAAAGAGCAAACATCAGACCACAACCTAATTTGATTCATGTTCATTTCATAAATATGGATTTTAATCTATGTTCCATTTCCATTTATTCGTCTCTGAGATTTCCCTCCTCTCTCAGTGACGGAGACATCAGGTTGTCTTTGGAAATGTGGGAAATCACATAGGGTGCATGGAGCCAACTGTTTCAGTTGCATAACCCCACCACCTTTCTGTGAAGGATCACATCCACTCATCATATGAGTTTTCCCTTTGGCCTATGTCAGACAAGGTTCAAAGCCATTTTCAGGTAAACCTTTCTTTCCAGTGAGTGCTTACCCATCATATTCGTGAACGCCAAGGTACCGTGAGAGAGTTCCCATTTTCTGGTGAAGCCCCTCCCACATCGGTCTATGACGCCCCTATCATCTTATGAAACACTCAAACAAGACCAATAGCAAATGGATAGCCCATTTTCTAGTGCGTTTCCTCATTACTAAAGGACCCATCCTCATGCTAATGATGGAAGGCCTTTAGAGAGTTCATCATATGAATCTCCCTATCACATGCACTCATATTAGCTGGAGGGAACAAAATTATGCCCTAGTTTGATTTAGGTCAAACCAAAGTGGCTCCCACTGACTTTCATAAAGCCAGATTTCGGTGGGCCTTAAATCGGCTAGGGTTCCGCACGCAACCTCTTGATGAGGTCTGGGTCCCACCACTGAGGGAAGTCTTCCAATGACCAATAGGGACACCATGCCAATGATGTGCATTCAACCATGGGGTGCGCAAGAGCCACTGTCGAATGAGCATGGGCCAAGTACTTATGGCCCATGTGTTAGACAGTTTTGTATGCCCTTAGCTTCAATCTGATTTGATGTACTTTTGTTATTTAGTGGAAATAAATAAAGTGCATGTTTGATTCATATTGTTTGGTTTAATTCTGTGTAAAACCCTAAAATTGGACATTTATAGAGACTCGTGTTAGTTTTAAATGTTCACAGCCGTTGGATAAGTCTGGGGAGATTTATCCTGCCAAGGCTAATGCTGATGTGCCACCAAGTGTTGGGATGGCCTGTCTCAGCCATCAGGGTAAGACCTGAGGCACATGCAGTATGGGATTACTTGAATCCTTGAACCGGACCAGATTTCCAGTATTGCCCTGGACCTTGGAGATAGATGGGCAAAACTGGAAAGTTACACCTGACCCCTAGACTCGATTATGACATTTCACTAGGTGTTGGATCAGGCTGCCTTTGATATGCCAATCAGTGAGATCCTTAGCGGGGACCAAAGCCTGGGTATGTTGGGGCAGTTTGAGAATTCATCTGAGTGGGTGATCATAGTGACAGAATCAGCCACTTTGTCGGACAAAGGGTAATGATCGGGAATGCACTCTCTCTGATGGAAACCAAACTGCCGGCAGTTGATTTCAATCGTTGGAATTTTGTTTTGCAAAATTAATATATTTATATATATATGTACGGTTTTGAATTGTTTGCAAATGGTTTTAATTCCCGGGATCCATGTGAGAGGAGAGTGCGGCACTGTTCCTTGCAGCCGAGGGAGAGGTCCTCTCTTGTCGGGCAGTGCTTGATCATTAAGGGCTGAGAGGTTAAGTGTAAGACCATTGAGGATAATACCTGATGGGCTAATCTTGCACCTGCCCACAGTCCCTGGGTTTTTATAAGATGGCTTGGCCCAGGGACCACTTAATGTAAGTGTTGGGCCCATAGGGTCCATATGATGGACTGAAGGGGTTCATTGAGTTTTTCAGTGAATTCGGCTGGGCCTTGTTTTAGAGGCTGGGCCGAACCCATGTGGCTGGTGTGTAGATCAATGCTTGGGTCCCACGCCATACAAAGAAGCCCAACTGGGCAACAGATTGGAAAGTAATTAGACACTGAACACTTAATGGGCCAAAAGCCCATTTCGAGGTGGGCTGATATGATCACCCATCCATGGGGCGAATTTGAGATTAAAGTTAGTAAAAGGATTAGGCCTTTAGCCTTATCCACTCTTAGAGACCAAATTCAAATTAGATTTGAATCTGGTAACCTCCTGATAAGATCAGGAGTAAGCTAACTCTATCTGCAGAAAGGATTAAGATTATCCCCTATCCAAATACTGATTTGGATTGGGATAACTCCTAAAAAGGAGGTTTCTTAATCAAGAAGAAAGGAGGAGATTTCGAACCACCTTGAAGAGAGATAGGATATCTCCTGCGAATTGAGATAGGATCTCATTCATTCTCCAGAAAAGAAAAAGACAGTTCAGCCTTTTCGCCTTTAGAGTTCTCCTCCTGCCACCGCCATCTATTTTTTGCAAGATTAGATCTTTGCAGAAAAAGAAAGTCAAGAAATCTGTTCTTGACATTAGTCTTGCAACAAAGACTAAAAAGATTAAGTGTTTAGTGTTTCCAGAGGATTCTTGTGAAGGATCTAGTGTGTAGGACGCACCCTGCTGGTTCTGTTCCATCCACAGCTGTGTCATCTTCAGCAGGAACAGATCTTGGAGCATTCTTTGGGCGTGAACACCAACTTTGGGAGATACTACTTCTCCAGATCAGGTATATTCCTCCCATTTATCTTTTGGTACAGATCTGGTTTGATTATGGTTCAAGTGGGATGCTTGAATATTGTATTCTAAACTTAGGGAATATGATTCCCAGTTGGGAGAAGGTAGGAAACTTTTTTGAAATTCGTCCACCCATTCTGCAACCTTTGTGGCATCCATTAGATGGATCCTACCATTCTTTCATTGGTATCAGAGCCATAGGTTCGAATCTTGAACCAAAAGAAAATCAGATCTGACCCTGCGCAGATGGATAGAAGGTGTTCTTTCAAGATTTGCGCAGATTGTTTTCTTTTTAAAGAAACTGTTTCTTGTTATGGGTGATTGATCTGAAATTAATTTTTATTAAATCCAAAATTTATTTAGAATTGTTCTTTATTTATTTTGATTTAATGGACTGTTCGAACCTGGAGATCGCAGTGCAGATTTGGCGCAGATAGTCTGCGCACCCTTTTTCTTTCTATTTATTTATATTCGGTTTGTAAATAATTTTTTTTTATTTTTAGACTGAATGTATAGGATTTGATCAAGAATGTAATTAATAGAAATAGGATTTCTGTTATTTTTCTTGATTAAAGAAGAAGGAAGAAGAAGGCGGCGCTGGAGATTTGCAGTTGGAGAAATCGCTTTCTACGATTTGCAGTTTGTGAAACTGCAACCCTTGTGATTAACCTCTATTTTGCAGGTGGTGTGAACAGTCCATAGTTTGATTTGTGATTGTTTGAAATCAAGATTATTAATTTCAGATCTTTCATGAATTAATTCTTGAATTGAAAATCAGTTTTGGATCCTCTCGGACTAGATTGGACCAAAACTGTTTGGACCGAATCTGGGGTTCGATAGGAACTGTTTTTCAGTCTTTTTTTCTCACACTTGCTGTTCCAAATCTGATGTTCAATTACAGGGATTAATTCAGCCCACCTGTAAAGCCCAGTTTTAAAGGGTTAAAACTGCAAAAGGCCCATTACTGTGAGATAAGCTGTATGGGCCGAACTGCTATCTGCGATTCAGGCCATACACCTAGTAGTCATTAATTGTTAATGACTTAGATTTTAAATGGGCTATTCAATGGGCTTTACAGCAGTTAATTGATTGGATCAATTCCTCCTTTACATGTGATGCTTGGATGTTTGATGTGCTGCGACCATGGGCCATAAGTACTTGGCCCATGAAGACTCGTTAGTGGCTCTTGCGCACACCATGGCTAAATGCACATCATTGCCATAGTGTCCTTCAAGGTCATTGGATGACCCCTCTTTGCTTGGTGGGCCCCACAACCCTGAAAAGGGATGCGTATGGAACCCCTAGCCGATTAAGGCCCACCAGAAATCTGACTTTATGAAAGTCAGTAGGAGCCACTCTGGTTTGACCTAAATTAAAACTAGGGCGTTTTTGTTCCCTCCAGCAAATATGAATGCATGTGATAGGGAGACCCATATGATGGACTCTCTAAAGGCCTTCCGTCATTAGCACAATGATGGGTCCTTCAGTAATGAGGAAACGCACCATAAAATTGGGCTATCCATTTGCTCTTGGATCTATTAGAGTGTTTCATAAGATGATAGGGACGTCATAGACCGATGTGGGAGGGGCTTCACCAGAAAATGGGAACTCTCTCACGGTACCTTGGCATAACCTGAATATGATGGGTAAGCACTCACTGGACAGAAAGATTTACCTGAAAACGGCTCTGAACCTTGTCTGACAGAGGCCAAAGGGAAACTCATTTGATGTGTGGATATGATCCGTCACAGAAAGGTGGTGGGGTTATGCAGCTGAAACAGTTGGCTTCACGCACCCCATGTGATTTCCCACATTTCCAGAGACATTTCATCGTCTCCGTCACTGAGAAAGGAGGGAAATCTCAGAGATGAACAAATGGGAATGGAACATAGATTAAAAGCCATATCTATGTAGGTAACATGAATCAAACTAAGGTTGTGAACTAATGATTTTGCTATTTTATCAGAAAATGGCAAACGGTCAATTTGCAAAGCTTCTAGATGATAACAAGCTAAAGGGCCCAAACTATGCCGACTGGTACAGAAATCTTATGCTGGTCCTAACTTCCGAAAAGTTAGACAAGGTAGTGAAAAATCTTGCCCTGGAACATCCGGGTGATAGGGCTTCTGAGGCCCGTAGAAGGGACTACCAAGAGTGGGAGGATAAGAACTCCCTAGCCCACTGCTTTGTCATTGTCTCATTAGACAACTCAATACAGAGGCAGTTTGATCAGATCGAACTAGCCAAGGACATATTGGATAGTCTAAGAACAATGTATGAAGAGCATAACCGTTCTACTCGACAGAAGGTCCTGAAATTGTTCATGACCGCGCAGATGACCAAAGGGCAGAAAGTTCATGACCATTGTCTTCGGATGATGGGTTACATTAACGAACTTGAAGCTCTTGGATCCGGGCTAGATCTTGGCACACAAGTGGATGCCATCCTCAATTCTTTGCCCTCTTCCTTCAATGCATTCATAATGAACTACAATATGAATAAGCTGAATGTCAGAGTCCAGGAACTTAGCAATATGTTGCAGAGAGCCGAGGATCTACTCAAGAAGGATGAGCCTGTAGTTATGCTTGCTGAAGCTAACAAATCAGGCAAGAAAAAGAAAAAGGCAAAGAAGCCTCAGAAGAAGGCTGCCAATCCTAAGAAGCAGAAGAAGAACAAGGCATCTGATGTCTATCACTTCTGCAAGCAGACCGGCCACTGGAAGAGGAATTGTCCTGCCTACCTAGAATCTAAGAAAGGTAACATCGAAACTTGTGTCATAGAAACTAACATGTTAGTTACTTCGGTGTCCTGGTGTGTTGACTCCGGGGCTTCAACTCATGCGTGTAACTCACTGTAGGGGTTCAAAGTTAGCAGAAGGTTGAGTGAAGGTGAAGTGACACTATTCTTGGGAACAACTGCAAGTGTTGCAGCAGCGGCATTAGGACCGTAGAATTAGTTTTTAAAGAAGGAATGCTTATACTTAAAGATTGTCTTTATGTACAGAACTTGAGAAGAAATTTAATTTCTGTTTCAAAACTATGTGCTGATGGATATACTGTTTATTTTAGTAATATGATTACTGTTAAACGGAATAATAAATTCATCACATGCGGGGAACAAGAGAACGGTCTCTATGTTCTACATCCTTCTCTAGAAACTAACTTAACCGAAACTACGTCGGTCAAAAATCCCAAGAAAAGGAATCGTGATACAGTAAGTCCCACGTGTCTCTGGCATTACCGACTTGGCCATATCGGTATTGACCGAATCACAAGGTTGGTAAAGGATGGTCCTTTGGATTTTCTAACTATAGAAAATCTTCCCACTTGTGAACCTTGCCTTCAAGGTAAGATGTCTAAGCGGCCATTTGATGGTAAGCCTGAAAGATATGAAGGCACACTTGACCTAATACATACTGATGTATGTGGTCCCCTGAGTGTTAGGACACGGAATCAACACATGTACTTCATCACCTTTATAGATGATTTTTCACGATATGGTTACGTGTACCTAATGAAACATAAGTCTGAATCATTTGAAAAGTTCAAAGAGTTCAGACAGGAAGTCGAGAAACAGTTAGGGAGAGAAATTAAGGCCCTTAGATCAGATCGAGGTGGCGAGTATCTCTCTAACGAATTCAGGGACTACTTAAAGGCCAATGGGATAGTGTCATAATTGGCTCCTCCTGCTACACCTCAACTCAACGGTGTTTCAGAGAGGAGGAATAGGACCTTGTTAGACATGGTCCGGTCACTTCTCGTATGCTCACAATTACCCACATCCTTTTGGGGATTCGCATTAGAGACTGCTATCTACGTGCTGAATCGGGTTCCAACCAAATCAGTTCCGAAAACTCCATATGAACTTTGGACCGGAAGGAAGCCAAGTGTAAGACACTTGAAGATTTGGGGTTGTCCTGCACACGTTAAAAGAACAAGTGCGGACAAGTTGGAATCTAAAACCAGTCGTTGCCTATTTATAGGCTACCCAAAGGATTCGGTGGGTTATCTATTCTATGACCCGAGTGAGTAGAAAGTGTTCTACAGTCGAAATGCCCAGTTCTTAGAATCCGATTACATCCTGGACACCCATCATCAGGAAATAGTTCTTGATGAGGAGAGCTCAGGAGCAGTGGGAGATGTCCCACAAATTTCAGGTAATTACCAACCTAGAAGAACCACCCGGGTATCCAGACCACCAGTCCGATATGGTTATGACCAGGATAGTTACCTGGTGGAAACCTTGACTAGTGAAGAGGATCCCGTGACTTACGCGGAAGCTATGTTAGACATAGACTCCCAGAAGTGGGTGGAGGCCATGAGAGCTCAAATGGACTCAATGGAGACCAATGGAGTCTGGACTCTAGTGGATCCGCCCCCCGGGGTAAAAGCAATTGGTTGCAAATGGATCTACAAGAGGAAGAAGGGCCCCGATGGCAGGATTGAGACCTTTAAAGCTCGCTTGGTGGTGAAAGGGTATACTCAGAAAGAAGGCATCGACTATGAGGAAACCTTTTCGCCCGTGGCCATGCTTAAATCCATTAGGATCCTGCTAGCTGTAGCAGCATACCATGACTATGAGATTTGGCAAATGGATGTCAAAACCGCGTTCCTGAATGGAGATCTTAGTGAAGATATCTACATGCAGCAGCCGCAAGGCTTCATTGCTGCTGGTCAGGAACACATGGTATGTAAACTTAATAGATCCATATATGGACTTAAGCAGGCTTCTAGGAGTTGGAACATCCGTTTTGATTCTGCAGTCAAAACGTTTGACTTTGAGCAGAATCCGAATGAGCCCTGTGTTTACAGGAAGTCCAGTGGGGATAAGATCACCTTTTTGGTGTTGTACGTGGACGATATCCTACTCATTGGGAATGATGTAGGAATGTTGACTTCGGTCAAGGTATGGCTATCACAGTAGTTCTCCATGAAAGATCTTGGAGAAGCTTCATACATACTGGGTCTTCGACTCTATAGAGATAGATCGAAGCGGATAATTGGATTATCCCAAGCTGCTTATATTGACAAAATTGTCAAGAGGTACAGCATGGAGAACTCCAAGAAAGGAAATGTTCCTTTCAGGCACGGAGTCACTCTCTCCAAGAAGATGTCTCCCAAGACTTCTGAGGAGATTGAGAGCATGAGAGACGTTCCCTATGCCTCAGCCGTAGGGAGCATCATGTATGCCATGCTGTGCACTCGCCCTGACATTGCTCAGGCGGTGAGTGTGGTAAGCAGA
Source organism: Nelumbo lutea (assembly GCF_056320005.1). NCBI lineage: Eukaryota > Viridiplantae > Streptophyta > Magnoliopsida > Proteales > Nelumbonaceae > Nelumbo > Nelumbo lutea. The sequence goes on from NC_142684.1 coordinate 114,017,524, forward strand.
TTCCAGGCAAACCCAGGGAAGGAGCATTGGACTGCTGTGAAGAACATACTCAAATACCTTCGAAGGACAAAAGAGTTTTGTCTGGTATTCGAAGGTAGTTCACTGCAAGTGCTAGGGTATACCGATGTCGATTTCCAGTTGGATCTAGATGATAGAAAGTCTACATCTGGGTATGTTTACACGATAGGATCGTGTGCTGTTTGCTGGAAAAGCAGCAAACAGGGGTCCACTACAGACTCCACAACCGTGGCCGAGTACATTGCCGCAAGTGAAGCTGCCAAGGAAGCCGTGTGGATGAAGAAGTTCATACACGAATTGGGAGCGATTCCATCCAGCACATCTCCCATCCCGTTGTTGTGTGACAACAATGGAGCGATCGCCCAGGCTAAAGAGCCTCGGGCTCACTCGAAGTCAAAGCACATCGAGAGAAAGTACCATGTACTGCGGGAGATGGTTGGTAGAGGGGACGTCCGGATTAAGAAGCTAGCATCAGCGGATAATGTGGCAGACCCATTGACTAAACCACTGACACAGAAGGTGTTTGAGAAACACGTGGAAAGTATGGGACTCCGGCTTGTACCAGATTGGACCTAAGTGCAAGTGGGAGCTGTTAGACAGTTTTGTATGCCCTTAGCTTCAATCTGATTTGATGTACTTTTGTTATTTAGTGGAAATAAATAAAGTGCATGTTTGATTCATATTGTTTGGTTTAATTCTGTGTAAAACCCTAAAATTGGACATTTATAGAGACTCGTGTTAGTTTTAAATGTTCACAGCCGTTGTATAAGTCTGGGGAGATTTATCCTGCCAAGGCTAATGCTGATGTGCCACCAAGTGTTGGGATGGCCTGTCTCAGCCATCAGGGTAAGACCCGAGGCACATGCAGTATGGGATTACTTGAATCCTTGAACCGGACCAGATTTCCAGTATTGCCCTGGACCTTGGAGATAGATGGGAAAAACTGGAAAGTTACACCTGACCCCTAGACTCGATTATGACATTTCACTAGGTGTTGGATCAGGCTGCCTTTGATATGCCAATCAGTGAGATCCTTAGCGGGGACCAAAGCCTGGGTATGTTGGGGCAATTTGAGAATTCATCTGAGTGGGTGATCATAGTGACAGAATCAGCCACTTTGTCGGACAAAGGGTAATGATCGGGAATGCACTCTCTCTGATGGAAACCAAACTGCCAGCAGTTGATTTCAATCGTTGGAATTTTGTTTTGCAAAATTAATATATTTATATATATATGTAAGGTTTCGAATTGTTTGCAAATGGTTTTAATTCCCGGGATCCATGTGAGAGGAGAGTGCGGCACTGTTCCGTGCAGCCGAGGGAGAGGTCCTCTCTTGTCGGGCAGTGCTTGATCATTAAGGGCTGAGAGGTTAAGTGTAAGACCATTGAGGATAATACCTGATGGGCTAATCTTGCACCTGCCCACAGTCCCTGGGTTTTTATAAGATGGCTTGGCCCAGGGACCACTTAATGTAAGTGTTGGGCCCATAGGGTCCATATGATGGACTGAAGGGGTTCATTGAGTTTTTTAGTGAATTCGGCTGGGCCTTGTTTTAGAGGCTGGGCCGAACCCATGTGGCTGGTGTGTAGATCAATGCTTGGGTCCCACGCCATACAAAGAAGCCCAATTGGGCAGTAGATTGGAAAGTAATTAGACACTGAACACTTAATGGGCCAAAAGCCCATTTCGAGGTGGGCTGATATGATCACCCATCCATGGGGTGAATTTGAGATTAAAGTTAGTAAAAGGATTGGGCCTTTAGCCTTATCCACTCTTAGAGACCAAATTCAAATTAGATTTGAATCTGGTAACCTCCTGATAAGATCAGGAGTAAGCCTACTCTATCTGTAGAAAGGATTAAGATTATCCCCTATCCAAATACTGATTTGGATTGGGATAACTCCTAAAAAGGAGGTTTCTTAATCAAGAAGAAAGGAGGAGATTTCGAACCACCTTGAAGAGAGATAGGATATCTCCTGCGAATTGAGATAGGATCTCATTCATTCTCCAGAAAAGAAAAAGGCAGTTCAGCCTTTTCGCCTTTAGAGTTCTCCTCCGGCCGCCGCCATCAGGAGTAAGCCTTTTCGCCTTTTCGCCTTTAGAGTTCTCCTCCAGAACAGAAGAAATCTGTTCTTGACATTAGTCTTGCAACAAAGACTAAAAGGATTCAGTGTTTAGTGTTTCCAGAGGATTCTTGTGAAGGATCCAGTGTGTAGGATGCACCCTGCTGGTTCTGTTCCATCCACAGCTGTGTCATCTTCAGTAGGAACGGATCTTGGAGCATTCTTTGGGCGTGAACACCAACTTTGGGAGATACTGTTTCTACAGATCATGTATATTCCTCCCATTTATCTTTTGGTACAGATCTGGTTTGATTATGGTTCAAGTGGGATCCTTGAATATTGTATTCTAAACTTAGGGAATATGATTCTCAGTTGGGAGAAGGTAGGAAACTTTTTTGAAATTCGTCCACCCATTCCGCAACCTTTGTGGCGTTCATTAGATGGATCCTACCATTCTTTCACCATGTACGCAGCACATCACACATCCATACATCACATGCAGGGATAAATTGATCCAGTCAATTAATTATCTGTAAGGCCCGTTGGAAGCCCGTTGAAATTCCATAATATTATCTAGGTATATGGGCTGAATTAGGGTTACCCAGTTCGGTCCATATAGCTTTATCCTTTAAAATGGGCTTTTGCAGTTTTAACTATTTAAAACTGGGCCTTTACAGGCTGGGGTGAATTAATCATTTAATTAAATATCAATCCTTAGGCCCATTAGTGGGAAAATAGGGCTGACTTTCAGCCTTGATTAAACCCTAGAATTGGTCAAAACAGTTTTGAACCATTCTTGGTTCGAATGGGACTAGGGTTTGATTTTTAATTAAATCCTTAATTCAAGAAAATAATATGAAATTAAATACTGATAAAAGGAAATACAAGAATCAGTCAAACAGGGCTGTTTGCACAATCCTTCCTGCAAAACAGAGGTTAGATCACAGAATGCAGTTTCACAAACTACAAATCGCAGATTGCATTTCTCTTATCTGCGAAATCTCCTTCTCTGCGCCGCCACCTTCGATCCAAAATAAAAATAAATAGAAATCCTATTTCTATTAATAATTACATCAGATCGAATACTTATACATTGAGTCTAGTAAATCAAAAAAAAATATTTACAGACCCAAAATAAGTCAAAAACTGCAAAATCGCAGGTTCCTTGCGCAAACCAAGAATTTGATCTCCTCTTGTACGAACAACCCATAAATCAAGAAAAATATAAAGAACAATTCTAAATAATAATCAGATTTATTTAAAATTAATTTCAGATTATTTGCCCATCTGATTGGGGAACAAATTTCCCAAAACCAAATCTCTGCAAATTGGGTAGAACGCCTTCTCCCCAATTGCGCAGGTTTAGATCTGAAACAGAATGGTTCAAGATTTGAACCTGTGGCTCTGATACAACTGAAGGGAATGAGAGATCCATCCCATGGATGCCCAAAGATTGCGGAATAAGGGGTGAATTTTAAAAATTTTTCTCTCCCTTCAACTGGGAATCACATTCCCTATTTAGAAAATCATATTTTCAAAGATCAATCTTGAAACTTAAACTGAACCAGATCTAAACCAAAAGGAATGGGAGAGAATAATACCTGATACGGAGAAGTAATATCTCCCAATGAAGGTGTTCACGCCCAAGGAAGGATCCAAAGACTGCTCCCACTGAAGATGGCGCAGTGCTGGATGGAGCAGAATTAGTAGTGTTCTTCCCAAGAACTCTGTCCTTCACAAGAAACAGCAGGATGGAATGTGAGCACAGCTTCCCTTTGCAGTCCTTTCTCAAAGAACTGAGGTCAAAATCCAATCTTGACTTCTCCCACAGCTGGAGATCGAACTGGCAAACAGGGCGGCAAGAGCAGGGAGGCGGCTAGAGAGTATTCGCAGGGTGCAGAATTCTCTCTTCTTGATTTCAGCATTAAAGATGATCTGATGTGTTTCTCGTTTCTCTCAAGGCTGCCGCCCCTTCCTTCCTTTTGTTACCTTGAAAAGATCAGCTCCTAATCCCATTAGGAGGTTCTTATCCAAATCATATTTGGATCAGCCTTCTCTTCTAGTGATAAGGTTAAACCCTTATCTTATCTACAGATTAGATTAGCTTTATCCTAATCCCATTAGGAGGTTTCTAGATCTGAATCACATTCAGAAGTGGACTCTTTGAGTGGATAGGGTTAAGACCCGATCCTATCTGCTAATGTATCTTAGAATTTTCCTCTTTAATTAACAAAATTAATAGCCCAGTTCGAAACGGGCTTTAGGCCCATTAAGCTTATGTGCTCACTTAGCCTTCCTAACTGCTGCCCAGTTGGGCTTCCTTGTATGGCATGGGACCCAAGCATTGATCTACACATCAGCCACATGGGTTCGGCCAAGCCTTTGTTACAAGGCCTGGTCGAATACACTGTTAAGGACAGTGCACCCCCTGAAACCCATCAAATGGGTTCTATGGGCCCAACACTTACCATAAGTGGTCCCTGGGCCAAGCAACCTTGTAACACCCAGGGACTGTGGGCAGATGCAAGATTAGCCCATCAGGTATTATCCTCAATGGTCTTACACTTAACCTCTCAGCCCATAATAATCATACACTACCCAACAAGAGAGACCTCTTGCTCGGCTGCAAGGAACAGTGTTGCCCTCTCCACTTATATGGATCCCGGGAATTAAAACCTGTTGCAAAATATTTAGAAACCATAATATATATACTTTTATATCTCATATAAAATATATTTTGCAAAACAAATTTCAACGGTTGAAATCGGCTGCCGGCAGTCTTGGTTTCCAACAGTGAGCGCATCCCCGATCATTACCTTTGTCCGACAAAGGGGCTTATCCTGTCACTATGATCACCCACTCAGATGAATTCTCGGATTGTCCCAACATACCCAGGTTTTGACCCCCGCTAAGGATCTCCCTGATTGGTACATCAAAGACAGCCCGATCCGACACCTAGTGCAGTATCATAATCGACTCTAGGGGTCGGGTGTAACTTTCCAATTTTGCCCATCAATTTCCAAGGTCCAGGGCAATACTGGAAATGTGGTCCAGTTCAAAAATTCAATTAATCCCACACTGTATGTGCCTAGGGTCTCACCCCGGTAGCTGAGACAAGCCACCCCAACCGACTTGGTGGCACCATAGTGTCAGCCTTGTCAGCATAGGTCTCCCCAGACCGACCCACTGGCTGTGAACATTATAAACTAACACGAGTCTCAATAAGTGTCCAGTTTAAGGGTAATACACAGAAACATACCAAGGGAACATGAATCAAATATGTACTTTTATTCATTTACAATAAACTCATAAAGTACATCAATTTTGATTGAAGCTAAGGGCATACAAAACAGACTAACATGCAGAATAAGAAGCGAATTTTAAAAATTTTTCCTCTCCTTTCAACTAGGAATCACATTCCCTATTTAGAAAATCATATTTTCAAAGATCAATCTTGAACCTTAAACTGAACCAGATCTGAACCAAAAGGAATGGGAGAGTGATGTGTGGCTCATTGTGACACTAGCAAGTGCACTAGCCGTTCAAGTAATAAAGTAGTGAGTGAAGTATCGTTCCCACGAGGATTTAGGAAACAATTACCAATACTAAATTGAACATTTCTTATCTGATCAACAAATAAATCAAAACTCTAATGAAAGCTAAGAAATCCTAAATTAAAATCTATCTAAATCATTGATCCAATTGCCTTCAATTCAGGTTAGAAGAGTAAGCAGTAAATGTCAATCTCAGAATTCAGCAATCTATCAATTTGGATCATTCGAATGAATCATGATTGAGCCTTGGTTTGGTGAAACCCCAAGGTCATGAACAGCCTCTCTCAAGCGCATGTTCATCCTATGCATGAGTGACGGTTCTTCTATCTCTAGCAAGAATCTAATCCCCATGCATGCATTTCTTCAAACACTTCTAAGGCATCAATTCAAATCTGAATTGATCACCAACTGAATTGTGCAAGTTATCTCTAACCTTGCACTCAATTCAGTTCTTGAATAGTAGATCTGAATTCCTAGAGTCTCTCTCAAGCACTCTAGAAATTCCAAGCTGTAGATTAATTCGCCCAATCTGAAATTTGCAGATCTGAATTCTCTTTCAAGCAATTCAGATCTTGCAATCTCAGATCTGAGAATTCAGATCTGAGTTTTGAAGGTTAGTTGGCCGAATTGATCTGCAATCACACCCTTATTCAAGAAACTTCAAGTACAATGCATGATCATTTGAATGAATCAAAAAGAATTAGATTGCTGAACTGAAATTTTACAAGCTGAAATACATCAAGGAAGAATGGAAACAAGGAGAAAGAAGAAAGAACATATAACTAAGAAACTGAATTCAAATCAAAAGAGAATGAAACTACAAATGATTTATTACAAAAAATCTTTGAATCACAATCCCTCAATTCGAACTCACCTTCTTCTTCTAGCTTGCTTGTCTTGAACTTCCTTCAGCCCTTCTTCTTCTTCTTCCTTGCGCCTAGCCTTCTTCTCTTCTCTTCTCTCAAGGTGGCTGAACCTCTAAGAGTGGGAGAGCCTTTCTCTCAAGCAATTGAACAACTTTCTCCCCTCCTAGAGGCCTCCTTATATAGTTTTTCAAGGGGGCTCTTGCCCCTTCTTGAAGCCTCTAGAATGGGGTGTATTACACCCCTCATGAACCTTCTAGAGTGCTCCCTCCTTCTCTTCAAGAAACTCCTAGAAGTTGCCGCCCCTAGCTCCCTTTGGGCTGCTATTTGGGCTACAACTTAGCTTGCTTTTGAGCTCATGTGGGCTACACTCTAGGCTGTTATTTGGGCTAAAAATGGGCCTTCCTTGCTGGGCCGAATTCTCCTCATAGCTAGGCTTCTTCCCTTGGATTTTCCAAAGAGTTTCACTTGCTCTTCTTGGGCCGAATGAAATTCTCTTGCTCTCATGGCTGGGCCGGGCTGAACTTGATAAATTTTTGGGTTTTCTTTTCTTGCTTTTGCCTTCTTTTTGTTGATTTGGCTCCCCCTGAAATCTTTCTTGCAATCAAGCTAAAATACGGCAAAAATTTAATTAAACCATTATAAAATTTCATGCAAAAACCTCATAAAATATAGATAAATTGTAAGTTCATCAGAGAGAATAATACCTGATATAGAGAAGTAATATCTCCCAACGAAGTTGTTCACGCACAAGGAAGGATCCAAAGACTGCATTCACTGAAGATGGCACGGTGCGGGATGGAGCAGAATCAGCAGTGTTCTTCCTAAGAATTCTGTCCTTCACAAGAAACAGTAGGATGGAACGTGAGCACAGCTTCCCTTTTCAGTCCTTTCTCATAGAACTGATGTCAAGATCCAATCTTGACTTCTCCCACAGCTAGAGATCAAACAGGCAAATAGGGCGGCAAGAGCAGGGAGGCGGCTTGAGAGTATTCGCAGGGTGCAGAATTCTCTCTTCTTGATTTCAGCATTAAAGAGGATCTGATGTGTTTATCGTTTCTCCCAAGGCTGCCGCCACCTCCTTCCTTTTGTTACCTTGAAAAGATCAGCTCCTAATCCCATTAGGAGGTGCTTATCCAAATCATGTTTGGATCAACCTTCTCTTCTACTGATAAGGTTAAACCCTTATCTTATCTGCATATTAGATTAGCTTTATCCTAATCCCATAGGAGGTTTCTAGATCAGAATCACATTCAGATCTGGACTCTCTGAGTGGATAGGGTTAAGACCCTTTCCTATCTACTAATGTATCTCAGAATTCGCCCCTTTAATTAACTAAATTAATAGCCCAGTTCGAAATGGGTTTTAGGCCCATTAAGCTTATGTGCTCACTTAGCCTTCCTAACTGCTGCCCAATAGGGCTTCCTTGTATGGTGTGGGACCGAAGCATTGATCTACACATCGGCCACATGTGTTCGGCCAAGCCTTTGTTAAAAGGCTTGGTCGAATACACTGTTAAAGACAATGCACCCCCTGAAACCCATCAAATGGGTTCTATGGGCCCAACACTTAGCCTAAGTGGTCCCTGGGCCAAGCCACCTTGTAACACCCAGGGACTGTGGGCAGATGCAAGATTAGCCCATCAGGTATTATCCTCAATGGTCTTACACTTAACCACTCAGCCCATAATAATCATACACTACCCGACAAGAGAGACCTCTTGCTCGGCGGCAAGGAACAGTGTTTCCCTCTCCACTTATATGGATCCCGGGAATTAAAACCTTTTGCAAAAATTTTAGAAACCATAATATATATACTTTTATATCTCATATAAAATATATTTTGCAAAACAAATTTCAACGGTTGAAATCGGCTGCCGGCAGTCTTGGTTTCCAACAGTGAGAGCGCATCCCCGATCATTACCTTTGTCCGACAAAGGGGCATATCCTGTCACTATGATCACCCACTCAGATGAATTCTCGGATTGTCCCAACATACCCAGGTTTTGACCCCCGCTAAGGGTCTCATTGAATGGTACATCAAAGACAACCCGATCCGACACATAGTGCAGTATCATAATCGGGTCTAGGGGTCGGGTGTAACTTTCCAGTTTTTCCAATCAATCTCCAAGGTCCAGGGCAATACTGGAAATGTGGTCCAGTTCAAAAATTCAATTAATCCCACACTGTATGTGCCTAGGGTTTCACCCCGGTAGCTGAGACAAGCCACCCCAACCGACTTGGTGGCACCACAGTGTCAGCCTTGTCAGTATAGGTCTCCCCAGACCGACCCACTGGCTGTGAACATTATAAACTAACACGAGGCTCAATAAGTGTTCAGTTTAAGGGTAATACACAGAAACATACCTAGGGAACATGAAACAAATATGTACTTTTATTCATTTACAATAAACTCATAAAGTACATCAATTTTGATTGAAGCTAAGGGCATACAAAACAGTCTAACATGCAGAATAAGAAGCGAATTTTAAAAATTTTTCCTCTCCTTTCAACTAGGAATCACATTCCCTATTTAGAAAATCATATTTTCAAAGATCAATCTTGAACCTTAAACTGAACCAGATCTGAACCAAAAGGAATGGGAGAGAATAATACCTGATATGGAGAAGTAATATCTCCCAACGAAGTTGTTCACGCTCAAGGAAGGATCCAAAGACTGCACCCACTGAAGATGGCGCGGTGCGGGATGCAGCAGAATCAGCAGTGTTCTTCCTAAGAATTCTGTCCTTCACAAGAAACAGCAGGATGGAACGTGAGCACAGCTTCCCTTTTCAGTCCTTTCTCATAGAACTGATGTCAAGATCCAATCTTGACTTCTCCCACAGCTGGAGATCAAACAGGCAAACAGGGCGGCAAGAGCAGGGAGGCGGCTAGAGAGTATTCGCAGGGTGCAGAATTCACTCTTCTTGATTTCAGCATTAAAGAGGATCTGATGTGTTTATCGTTTCTCTCAAGGCTGCCGCCTCCTCCTTCCTTTTGTTACCTTGAAAAGATCAGCTCCTAATCCCATTAGGAGGTGCTTATCCAAATCATGTTTGGATCAACCTTCTCTTCTACTGATAAGATTAAACCCTTATCTTATCTGCAGATTAGATTAGCTTTATCCTAATCCCATAGGAGGTTTCTAGATCTGAATTACATTCAGATCTGGACTCTCTGAGTGGATAGGGTTAAGACCATTTCCTATCTGCTAATGTATCTCAGAATTCGCCCCTTTAATTAACTAAATTAATAGCCCAGTTCGAAATGGGTTTTAGGCCCATTAAGCTTATGTGCTCACTTAGCCTTCCTCACTGCTGCCCAATAGGGCTTCCTTGTATGGTGTGGGACCGAAGCATTGATCTACACATCAGCCACATGTGTTCGGCCAAGCCTCTGTTACAAGGCCTGGTCGAATACACTGTTAAAGACACTGCACCCCCTGAAACCCATCAAATGGGCTCTATGGGCCCAACACTTACCCTAAGTGGTCCCTGGGCCAAGCCACCTTGTAACACCCAGGGACTGTGGGTAGATGCAAGACTAGCCCATCATGTATTATCCTCAATGGTTTTACACTTAACCTCTCAGCCCATAATGATCATACACTGCCCGACAGGAGAGAGCTCTCCATCGGCTGCAAGGAACAGTGTTGCCCTCTCCACTTATATGGATCCCGGGAATTAAAACCTTTTGCAAAAATTATAGAAACCATAATATATATACTTTTATATCTCATATAAAATATATTTTGCAAAACAAATTTCCACGGTTGAAATCGGCTGCCGGCAATCTTGGTTTCCAACTATGAGAGCGCATCCCCGATCATTACCTTTTTCCGACAAAGGGGCTGATCCTGTCACTATGATCACCGACTCAGATGAATTCTCGGATTGTCCCAACATACCTAGGTTTTGACCCCCGCTAAGGATCTCACTGATTGGTACATCAATGACAGCCGGATCCAACACCTAGTGCAGTATCATAATCAAGTCTAGGGGTCGGGTGTAACTTTCCAGTTTTTCCGATCAATCTCCAAGGTCCAGTGCAATACTGGAAATGCGGTCCAGTTCAAAGATTCAATTAATCCCACATTGTATGTGCCTAGGGACTAACCCCGGTAACTGAGACAAGCCACCCCAAACGACTTGGTGGCACCACAGTGTCAGCCTTGTCAGGCTAGGTCTCCCCAGACCGACCCACTGGCTGTGAACATTCTAAACTAACACGAGTCTCGATAAGTGTCCAGTTTAAGGGTAATACACAAAAACATACCAAGGGAACATGAATCAAATATGTACTTTTATTCATTTACAATAAACTCATAAAGTACATCAATTTTGATTGAAGCTAAGGGCATACAAAACTATCTAACATGCAGAATAAGAAGCGAATTTTAAAAATTTTTCCTCTCCTTTCTACAGGGAATCACATTCCCTATTTAGAAAATCATATTTTCAAAGATCAATTTTGAACCTTAAATTAAACCAGATCTGAGCCAAAAGGAATGGGAGAGAATAATACCTGATACGGAGAATTAATATCTCCCAACGAAGGTGTTCATGCTCATGGAAGGATCCAAAAACTACTCCCACTGAAGATGGCGCAGTGCAGGATGGAGCAGAATCAGTAGTGTTCTTCCCAAAACTCTGTCCTTCACAAGAAACAGCAGGATGGAACGTGAGCACAGGTTCCCTTTTCAGTCCTTTCTCAAAGAACTGATGTCAAGATCCAATCTTGACTTCTCCCACAGCTGGATATGAAACTGGCAAACAGGGCGGCAAGAGCAGTGAGGCGGCTAGAGAGTATTCGCAGGGTGCAGAATTCTCTCTTCTTGATTTCAGCATTAAAGAGGATTTGATGTGTTTCTCGTTTCTCTCAAGGCAGCCGCCCCCTCCTTCCTTTTGTTACCTTGAAAAGATCAGCTCTTAATCCCAATTGGAGGTGCATATCCAAATCATATTTGGATCAGCCTTCTCTTCTAATGATAAGGTTAAACCCATACCTTATCTGCAGATTAGATTTGCTTTATCCTAATCCCATTAGGAGGTATCTAGATCTGAATCACATTCAGCTCTGGATTCTCTGAGTGGATAGGGTGAAGACCCTATCCTATTTGCTAATCTATCTCAGAATTCGCCCCTTTAAATAACTAAATTAATAGCCCAGTTTGAAATGTGCTTTAGGCCCATTAAGCTTATGTGCTCACTTAGCCTTCTTAAATGCTGCCCAGTTGGGCTTCCTTGTATGACGTGGGACCCAAGCATTGATCTACACATCAGCCACATGGGTTCGGCCCAGCCTTTGTTAGAAGGCCTGGTCGAATACACTGTTGAAGACAGTGCACCCCCTGAAACCTATCAAATGGGTTCTATGGGCCCAACACTTACCCTAAGTGGTCCCTGGGCCAAGTCACCTTGTAACATCCAAGGACTGTGGGCAGATGCAAGATTAGCCCATCAGGTATTATCCTCAATGGTCTTACACTTAACCTCTCAGCCCATAATGATCATACACTGCCCGACAAGAGAGGACCTCTCTCTCGGCTGCAAGGAACAGTGTTGCCCTCTCCACTTATATGGATCCCGGGAATTAAAACCTTTTGCAAACATTTTAGCAACCATAATATATATTCTTTTATATCTCATATAAAATATATTTTGCAAAACAAATTTCATCGGTTGAAATCGGTTGCCGGCAGTCTTGGTTTCCAACAGTGAGAGCGCATCCCCGATCATTACCTTTGTCCGACAAAGGGGCTGATCCTGTCACTATGATCACCCACTCAGATGAATTCTCGGATTGTCCCAACATACCCAGGTTTTGACCCCCGCTAAGGATCTCACTGATTGGTACATCAAAGACAGCCCGATCCGACACCTAGTGCAGTATCATAATCGAGTCTAGGGGTCGGGTGTAACTTTCCAGTTTTGCCCATCAATTTCCAAGGTCCAGGGAAATACTGGAAATGTGGTCCAGTTCAAAGATTCAATTAATCCCACATTGTATGTGCCTAGGGACTCACCCCGGTAGCTGAGACAAGCCACCCCAACCGACTTGGTGGCACCACAGTGTCAGCCTTGTTAGGATAGGTCTCCCCAGACCGACCCACTGGCTGTGAACATTCTAAACTAACACGAGTCTCAATAAGTGTCCAGTTTAAGGGTAATACGCAAAAACATACCAAGGGAACATGAATCAAATATGTATTTATTCATTTACAATAAACTCATAAAGTACATCAATTTTGATTGAAGCTAAGGGGCATACAAAACTGTCTAACATGCAGAATAAGAAGCGAATTTAAAAAATTTTTCCTCTCCTTTGAACTGGGAATCACATTCCCTATTTAGAAAATCATATTTTTAAAGATCAATCTTGAACCTTAAACTGAACCAGATCTGAACCAAAAGGAATGGGAGAGAATAATACCTGATACAGAGAAGTAGTATCTCCCAATGAAGGTGTTCACGCTCAAGGAAGGATCCAAAGACTGCTCCCACTGAAGATGGCGCGGTGCAGGATGGAGCAGAATCAGCAGTGTTCTTCCCAAAAACTCTGTCCTTCACAAGAAACAGCAGGATGGTACGTGAGCACAGCATCCCTTTTCCGTCCTTTCTCAAAGAACTGATGTCAAGATCCAATCTTGACTTCTCCCACAGCTGGAGATCGAACTGGCAAACAGGGCGGCAAGAGCAGGGCGGCGGCAAGAGAGTATTCGCAGGGTGCTGAATTCTCTCTTCTTGATTTCAGCACTAAAGAGGATCTGATGTGTTTCTTGTTTCTCTCAAGGCTGCCGCCCCGTCCTTCCTTTTGTTACCTTGAAAAGATCAGCTCCTAATCCCATTAGGAGGTGCTTATCCAAATCATATTTGGATCAACCTTCTCTTCTAGTGATAATGTTAAACCCTTATCTTATCTGCAGATTAGATTAGCTTTATCCTAATCCCATTGTGAGGTTTCTAGATCTGAATCATATTCAGATCTGGACTCTCCGAGTGGATAGGGTTAAGACCCTATCCTATCTGCTAATGTATCTCAGAATTCGCCCCTTTAATTAACTAAATTAACAGCCCAGTTCAAAATGGGCTTTAGGCCCATTAATCTTATGTGCTCACTAAGCCTTCCTAACTGCTGCCCAGTTGGGCTTCCTTGTATGGCGTGGGACCCAAGCATTGATTTACACATCAGCCACATGGGTTCGGCCAAGCCTTTGTTACAAGGCCTGGTCGAATACACTGTTAAAGACGGTGCACCCCCTGAAACCCGTCAAATGGGCTCAATGGGCCCAACACTTACCCTAAGTGGTCCCTGGGCCAAGCCACCTTATATCACCCAGGGACTGTGGGCAGATGTAAGATTAGCCCATCATGTATTATCCTCAATGGTCTTACACTTAACCTCTCAGCCCATAATGATCATACACTGCCCGACAAGAGAGGACCTCTCCCTCGGCTACAAGGAACACTGTTGCCCTCTCCACTTATATGGATCCCGGGAATTAAAAACTTTTGCAAAAATTTTAGAAACCATAATATATATAATTTGATATCTCATATAAAATATATTTTGCAAAACAAATTTCAACGGTTGAAATCGGCTGTCGGCAATCTTGGTTTCCAACAGTGAGAGCGTATCCCCGATCATTACCTTTGTCCGACAAAGGAGCTGATCCTGTCACTATGATCACCCACTCAGATGAATTCTCGGCTTGTCCCAACATACCCAGGTTTTGTCACCCGCTAAGGATCTCACTGATTGGTACATCAAAGACAGCCCGATCCGACACCTAGTGCAGTATCATAATCGAGTCTAGGGGACGGGTGTAATTTTCCAGTTTTGCCCATCAATCTCCATGGTCCAGGGCAATACTGGAAATCTGGTCCAGTTCAAAGATTCAATTAATCCCACATTGTATGTGCCTAGGGACTCACCCCGGTAGCTGAGACAAGCCACCCCAACCGACTTGGTGGCACCACAGTGTCAGCCTTGTCAGGATAGGTCTCCCCAGACCGACCCACTAGCTGTGAACATTCTTAACTAACACGAGTCTCAATAAGTGTCCAGTTTAAGGGTAATACACAAAAACATACCAAGGGAACATGAATCAAATATGTACTTTTATTCATTTACAATAAACTCATAAAGTACATCAATTTTGATTGAAACTAAGGGCATAAAAAACTGTCTAACATGTAGAATAAGAAGCAAATTTTAAAAATTTTTCCTCTCCTTTCAACTGGGAATCACATTCCCTATTTAGAAAATCATATTTTTAAAGATCAATATTGAACCTTAAACTGAACCAGATCTGAACCAAAAGGAATGGGAGATAATAATACCTGATACGGAGAAGTAGTATCTCCCAACGAAGGTGTTCACGCTCAAGGAAGTATCCAAAGACTGCTCCTACTGAAGATGGCGCGGTGCAGGATGGAGCAGAATCAGCAGTGTTCTTCCCAAAAACTCTATCCTTCACTAAAAACAGCAGGATGGTACGTGAGCACAGCTTCCCTTTTCAGTCCTTTCTCAAAAAACTGATGTTATGATCCAATCTTGACTTCTCCCACAGCTGGAGATCGAATTGGCAAACAAGGCGGCAAGAGCAGGGAGGCGGCGAGAGAGTATTCGCAGGGTGCTGAATTCTCTCTTCTTGATTTCAGCACTAAAGAGGATCTGATGTGTTTCTTGTTTCTCTCAATGCAGCCGCCCCGTCCTTCCTTTGGTTACCTTGAAAGGATCAGCACCTAATCCCAATTGAAGGTGCTTATCCAAATCATATTTGGATCAGCCTTGTCTTCTAGTGATATGGTTAAACCCTTATCTTATCTGCAGATTAGATTAGCTTTATTCTAATCCCATTAGGAGGTTTTTAGATCTGAATCACATTCAGATCTGAACTCTATGAGTGGATAGGGTGAAGACCCTATCCTATTTGCAAATCTATCTCAGAATTCGCCCCTTTAATTAACTAAATTAATAGCCCAGTTCGAAATGGGCTTTAGGCCCATTAAGCTTATGTGCTCACTTAGCCTTCTTAAATGCTGCCCAGTTGGGCTTCCTTGTATGGCGTGGGACCCAAGCATTGATCTACACATCAGCCACATGGGTTCGGCCCAGCCTTTGTTAAAAAGCCTGGTCGAATACACTGTTAAAGACAGTGCACCCCCTGAAAGCCATCAAATGGGCTCTATGGGCCCAACACTTACCCTAAGTGGTCCCTGGGCCAAGCCACCTTGTAACACCCAGGGACTGTGGGCAGATGCAAGATTAGCCCATCAGGTATTATCCTCAATGGTCTTACACTTAAACTCTCAGCCCATAATGATCATACACTGCCCGACAAGAGAGGACCTCTTTCTCGGCTGCAAGGAACAGTGTTGCCCTCTCCACTTATATGGATCCCGGGAATTAAAACCTTTTGCAAACATTTTAGCAACCATAATATATATACTTTTATATCTCATATACAATATATTTTGCAAAATAAATTTCAACGGTTGAAATCGGTTGCCTGCAGTCTTGGTTTCCAACAGTGAGAGTGCATCCCCGATCATTACCTTTGTCAGACAAAGGGGCAGATCCTGTCACTAAGATCACCCACTTAAATGAATTCTCGGATTGTCCCAACATACCCAGGTATTGATCCCCGCTAAGGATTTCACTGATTGGTACATCAAAGATAGCCCGATCCGACATATAGTGCAGTATCATAATCGAGTCTAGGGGTCGGGTGTAATTTTTCAGTTTTGCCCATCAATCTCCAAGGTCCAAGGTAATACTGGAAATGTGGTCCAGTTTAATGATTCAATTAATCCCACAATGTATGTGCCTAGGGTCTCACCCCGGTAGCTGAGACAAGCCACCCCAACCGACTTGGTGGCACCACAGTGTTAGCCTTGAGGTCTCCCCAGACCGACCCACTGGCTGGGAACATTATAAACTTACACGAGTCTCAATAAGTGTCCAGTTTAAGGGTAATACACAGAAACATACCAAGGGAACATGAATCAAATATGTACTTTTATTCATTTACAATACACTCATAAAGTACATCAATTTTGATTGAAGCTAAGGGCATACAAAACTGTCTAACATGCAGAATAAGAAGCAAATTTTAAAAATTTTTCCTCTCCTTTCAACTGGGAATCACATTCCCTTTTTAGAAAATCATATTTTCAAAGATCAATCTTGAACCTTAAACTGAACCAGATCTGAACCAAAAGGAATGGGAGAGAATAATACCTGATACGGAGAAGTAATATCTCCCAATGAAGGTGTTCACGCTCAAGGAAGGATCCAAAGATTTCTCCCACTAAAGATGGCGCAGTGTAGGATGGAGCAGAATCAGCAGTGTTCTTCCCAAGAACTCTGTCATTCACAAGAAACAGCAGGATGAACGTGAGTACAGCTTCCCTTTTCAGTCCTTTCTCAAAGAACTGATGTCAAGATCCAATCTTGACTTCTCCCACAGCTAGAGATCAAACTGGCAAACAGGGCGGCAAGAGCATGGAGGCGGCTTGGTGGCACCACAGTGTCAGCCTTGTCAGGATAGGTCTCCCAGACCGACCCACTGGATGTGAACATTCTAAACTAACACGAGTCTCAATAAGTGTCCTGTTTAAGGGTAATACACAAAAACATACCAAGGGAACATGAATTAAATATGTACTTTTATTCATTTACAAAAAACTCATAAAATACATCAATTTTGATTGAAGCTAAGGGCATACATAACTGTCTAACATGCAGAATAAGAAGCGAATTTTAAAAATTTTTTCCTTTCCTTTCAACTGGGAATCACATTCCCTATTTAGAAAATAATACCTGATACGGAGAAGTAATATCTCCCAATGAAGGTGTTCACGCCCAAGGAAGATCCAAAGACTGCTCCCACTGAAGGTGGCGTAGTGCAGGATGGAGCAGAATCAGCAGTGTTCTTCCTAAGAACTCTGTCCTTCACAAAAAACAACAGAATGGAACGTGAGCACAGCTTCCCTTTTCAGTCCTTTCTCAAAGCACTGATGTCAAGATCCAATCTTGACTTCTCCCACAGCTGGAGATAAAACTGGCAAACAGGTCGACAAGAGCAGGGAGGCGGCTTGAGAGTATTCGCAGGGTGCAAAATTCTCTCTTCTTGATTTTAGCATTAAAGTGGATCTGATGAGTTTCTCGTTTCTCTCAAGGCTGCCGCCGCCTCATTCCTTTTGTTACCTTGAAAAGATCAGCTCTTAATCCCATTAGGAGGTGCTTATCCAAATCATATTTGGATCAACCTTCTCTTCTAGTGATAAGTTTAAACCCTTATCTTATCTACAGATTAGATTAGCTTTATCCTAATCCCATTAGGAAGTTTCTAGATCTGATTCACATTCAGATCTGGACTCTCTGAGTGGATAGGGTTAAGACCCTATCCTATCCGCTAATGTATCTCAGAATTCGCCCCTTTAATTAACTAAATTAATAGCCCAGTTCGAAATGGGCTTTGGCCCCATTAAGCTGATGTGCTCACTTAGCCTTCCTAACTGCTGCCCAGTTGGGCTTCCTTGTATGGCGTGGGACCCAGGCATTGATCTACACATCAGCCGCATGGGTTCGGCCAACCCTTGGTTACAAGGCCTGGTCGAATACACTATTAAAGATAGTGCACCCCTTGAAACCCATCAAATGGGCTCTATGGGCCCAACACTTACCCTATGTGGTCCCTGGGGCAAACCACCTTGTAACAACTAGGGACTCTGGGCAGATGCAAAATTAGCCCTTCAGGTATTATCCTCAATGGTCTTACACTTAACATCTCAGTTCATAATGATCATACACTACCCGACAAGAGAGGACCTCTCCCTCGGCTGCAAGGAACAGTTTTGCACTCTCCACTTATATTGATCACGGGAATTAAAACCTTTTGCAAAAATTTTAGAAACCATAATATATATACTTTTATATGTCATATAAAATATATTTTGCAAAACAAATTTCAACAGTTAAAATCGGCTGCCGGCTGTCTTGGTTTCCAACAGTGAGAGCGCATCCCCGTTCATTACCTTTGTCCGACAAAGGGGCTGATCCTGTCACTATGATCACCCACTCAGATGAATTCTCGGATTGTCCCAACATACCTAGGTTTTGACCCCCGTTAAGGATCTCACTGATTGGTACATCAAAGACAGCCCGATCCGACACCTAGTGCAGTATCATAATCGAGTCTAGGGTTCGGGTGTAACTTTCCAGTTTTGCCCATCAATCTCCAAGGTCCAGGGAAATACTAGAAATGTGGTCTAGTTCAAGGATTCATTTAATCCCACACTGCATGTGCCTAGGGTCTCACCCCGGTAGCTGAGACAAGCCACCCCAACCGACTTGGCTGCACAACAGTGTCAACCTTGTCAGGATAGGTCTCCCCAGACCGATCCATTGGCTGTGAACATTCTAAACTAACACGAGTCTCAATAAGTGTCCAGTTTAAGGGTATTACACAGAAACATACCAAGGGAACATGAATCAAATATGCACTTTTATTCATTTACAATAAACTCAAAAAGTACATCAATTTTGATTGAAGCTAAGGGCATAAAAAACTATCTAACATGCAGAATAAGAAGCGAATTTAAAAAATTTTTCCTCTCCCTTCAACAGGGAATCACATTCCCTATTTAGAAAATCATATTTTCAATGATCAATCTTGACCTTAAACTGAACCAGATCTAAACCAAAAGTAATGGGAGAGAATAATACCTGATACGGAGAGGTAATATCTCCCAACGAAGGTGTTCACGCCCAAGGATGGATCCAAAGACAGTTCCCACTAAAGATGGCACAGTGCAGGATGGAGCAGAATCAACAGTGTTCTTCCCAAGAACTCTGTCCTTCAGTATAAAAAACAGGATGGAACGTGAGCACAGCTTCCCTTTTCAGTCCTTTCTCAAAGAAATGATGTCGAGATCCAATCTTGACTTCTCCCACAGCTGGAGATCAAACTGGCAAACAGGGCGGCAAGAGCAGGGAGGCGGCTAGAGAGTATTCGCAGGGTGCAGAATTCCCTCTTCTTGATTTCAGCACTAAAGAGGATCTGATGTGTATCTTGTTTATCTCAAGGCTGCCGCCCCCTCCTTCCTTTTGTTACCTTGAAAAGATCAGCTCCTAATCCCAATAGGAGGTGCTTATCCAAATCATATTTGGATCAGCCTTGTCTTCTAGTGATAAGGTTAAACCCTTATCTTATCTGCAGATTAGATTAGCTTTATCCTAATCCCATTAGGAGGTTTCTAGATCTGAATCACATTCAGATCTGGACTCTCTGAGTGGATAGGGTTAAGACCCTATCCTATCTTCTAATGTATCTCAGAATTAGCCACTTTAATTAACTAAATTAATAGCCCAGTTCGAGATGGGCTCTAGGCCCATTAAGCTTATGTGCTCACTTCGCCTTCCTAACTGCTGCGCAGTTGGGGCTTCCTTGTATGGCGTGGGACCCAAGCATTGATCTACACATCAGCCACATGGGTTCGGCCAAGCCTTAGTTACAAGGCCTGGTCGAATACACTATTAAAAATAGTGCACCCCCTGAAACCCATCTAATGGGCTCTATGGGCCCAACACTTAACCTAAGTGGTCCCTGGGCCAAGCCACCTTGTAACACCCAGGGACTGTGGGCAGATACAAGATTAGCCCCTCAGGTATTATCCTCAATGGTCTTGCACTTAACCTCTCAGCCCATAATGATCATACACTGCCCGACAAGAGAGGACCTCTCCCTCGGCTGCAAGGAACAGTGTTGCCCTCTCCACTTATATGGATCCCGGGAATTAAAATCTTTTGAAAAAATTTTAGAAACCATAATATATATACTTTTATATCTCATATAAAATATATTTTGCAAAACAAATTTCAACAGTTGAAATCGGCTGCCGGCAATCTTGGTTTCCAACAGTGAGAGCGCATCCCCGATCATTACCTTTGTCTGACAAAGGGGCTGATTCTGTCACTATGATCACCCACTCAGATAAATTCTTGGATTGTCCCAACATACCTAGGTTTTGACCCCCGTTAAGGATCTCACAGATTGTTACATCAAAGACAGCCCGATCCGACACTTAGTGCAGTAACATAATCGAGTCTAGGGGTCGGGTGTAACTTTCCAGTTTTGCCCATCAATCACCAAGGTACAGGGCAATACTGGAAATGTGGTCCAGTTCAAAGATTCAATTAATCCCACACTATATGTGCCTAGGGACTCACCCCGGTAGCTGAGACAAGCCACCCCAACCGACTTGGTGGCACCACAGTGTCAGCATTGTCAGGATATGTCTCCCAGACCGACCCACTGGCTGTGAACATTCTAAACTAACACGAGTCTCAATAAGTGTCCTGTTTAAGGGTAATACACAAAAACATACCAAGGGAACATGAATTAAATATGTACTTTTATTCATTTACAAAAAACTCATAAAATACATCAATTTTGATTGAAGCTAAGGGCATACATAACTGTCTAACTTGCAGAAAAAGAAGCGAATTTTAAAAATTTTTTCCTTTCCTTTCAACTGGGAATCACATTCCCTATTTAGAAAATAATACCTGATACGGAGAAGTAATATCTCCCAATGAAGGTGTTCACGCCCAAGGAAGATCCAAAGACTGCTCCCACTGAAGGTGGCGCAGTGCAGGATGGAGCAGAATCAGCAGTGTTCTTCCTAAGAACTCTGTCCTTCACAAAAAATAGCAGGATGGAACGTGAGCACAGCTTCCCTTTTCAGTCCTTTCTGAAAGCACTGATGTCAAGATCCAATCTTGACTTCTCCCACAGCTGGAGATCAAACTGGCAAACAGGGCGACAAGAGCAGGGAGGCGGCTTGAGAGTATTCGCAGGGTGCAGAATTCTCTCTTTTTGATTTCAGCATTAAAGTGGATCTGATGTGTTTCTCGTTTGTCTCAAGGCTACCGCCGCCTCATTCCTTTTGTTACCTTGAAAAGATCAGCTCTTAATCCCATTAGGAGGTGCTTATCCAAATCATATTTGGATCAACCTTCTCTTCTAGTGATAAGTTTAAACCCTTATCTTATCTACAGATTAGATTAGCTTTATCCTAATCCCATTAGGAGGTTTCTAGATCTGATTCACATTCAGATCTGGACTCTCTGAGTGGATAGGGTTAAAACCCTATCCTATCCGCTAATGTATCTCAGAATTCGCCCCTTTAATTAACTAAATTAATAGCCCAGTTCGAAATGGGCTTTGGCCCCATTAAGCTGATGTGCTCACTTAGCCTTCCTAACTGCTGCCCAGTTGGGCTTCCTTGTATGGCGTGGGACCCAAGCATTGATCTACACATCAGCCGCATGGGTTCGGCCAACCCTTGGTTACAAGGCCTGGTCGAATACACTATTAAAGATAGTGTACCCCGTGAAACCCATCGAATGGGCTCTATGGGCCCAACACTTACCCTATGTGGTCCCTGGGCCAAACCACCTTGTAACAACCAGGGACTGTGGGCAGATGCAAAATTAGCCCATCAGGTATTATCCTCAATGGTCTTACACTTAACATCTCAGCTCATAATGATCATACACTACCCGACAAGAGAGGACCTCTCCCTCGGCTGCAAGGAACAGTGTTGCACTCTCCACTTATATTGATCCCGGGAATTAAAAACTTTTGCAAAAATTTTATAAACCATAATATATATACTTTTATATGTCATATAAAATATATTTTGCAAAACAAATTTCAACAGTTAAAATCGGCTGCCGGCAGTCTTGGATTCCAACAGTGAGAGCGCATCCCCGATCATTACCTTTGTCCGACAAAGGGGCAGATCCTGTCACTATGATCACCCACTCAGATGAATTCTCGGATTGTCCCAACATAACCAGGTTTTGACCCCCGCTAAGGATCTCACTGATTGGTACATCAAAGACAGCCCGATCAGACACCTAGTGCAGTATCATAATCGAGTCTAGGGGTCGGGTGTTGATGTGTGGCTCATTGTGACACTAGCAAGTGCACTAGCCGTTCAAGTAATAAAGTAATGAGTGAAGTATCGTTCCCACGAGGATTTAGGAAACAATTACCAATACTAAATTAAATACTTCTTATCTGATCAACAAATAAATCAAAACTCTAATGAAAGCTAAGAAATCCTAAATTAAAATCTATCTAAATCATTGGTCCAATTGCCTTCAATTCAGGTTAGAAGAGTAAGCAGTAAATGTCAATCTCACAATTCAGCAATCTATCAATTTGGATCATTCGAATAAATCATGATTGAGCCTTGGTTTGGTGAAACCCCAAGGTCATGAACAGCCTCTCTCAAGCGCATGTTCATCCTATGCATGAGTGACGGTTCTTCTATCTCTAGCAAGAATCTAATCCCCATGCATGCATTTTTCAAACACTTCTAAGGCATTAATTCAAATCTGAATTGATCACCAACTGAATTGTGCAAGTTATCTCTAACCTTGCACTCAATTCAGTTCTTGAATAATAGATCTGAATTCCTAGAGTCTCTCTCAAGCACTCTAGGAATTCCAAGCTATAGATTAATTCGCCCAATCTGAAAATTGCAGATCTGAATTCTATTTCAAGCAATTCAGATCTTGCAATCTCAGATCTGAGAATTCAGATCTGAGTTTTGAAGGTTAGTTGGCCGAATTAATCTACAATCACACCCTTATTCAAGAAACTTCAAATACAATGCATGACCATTTGAATGAATAAAAAAGAATTAGATTGCTGAACTGAAATTTTACAAGCTGAAATACATCAAGGAAGAATGGAAACAAGGAGAAAGAAGAAAGAACATATAACTAAGAAACTGAATTCAAATCAAAAGAGAATGAAACTACAAATGATTTATTACAGAAGATCTTTGAATCACAAACTCTCAATTCGAACTCACCTTCTTCTAGCTTGCTTGTCTTGAACTTCCTTCAGCCCTTCTTCTTCTTCTTCCTTGTGCCTAGCCTTCTTCTCTTCTCTTCTCTCAAGGTGGCCGAACCTCTAAGAGTGGGAGAGCCTTCCTCTCAAGCAATTGAACAACTTTCTCCCCTCCTAGAGGCCTCCTTATATAGTTTTTCAAGGGGGCTCTTGCCCCTTCTTGAAGCCTCTAGAATGGGGTGTATTACACCCCTCATGAACCTTCTAGAGTGCTCCCTCCTTCTCTTCAAGAAACTCCTAGAAGTTGCCGCCCCTAGCTCCCTTTGGGCTGCTATTTGGGCTACAACTTAGCTTGCTTTTGAGCTCATGTGGGCTACACTCTAGGCTGTTATTTGGGCTAAAAATGGGCCTTCCTTGCTGGGCCGAATTCTCCTCATAGCTAGGCTTTATTTTCTTGGGTTTTCTCAAGGAATTCACTTGCTCTTTTTGGGCCGAAGTGCTCTCTCTTGCTTCCACGACCGGGCTGGACTGAAATTGGTCTTTTTGAACCTTCTTTTCTTGCCTTTTTCCTTCCTTTTCTTGGATTGATTATCCCTAAACTTATTCTTAGCATTAAGCTAAATTAAGGCAAAAATTAATAAAACTGGCATAAAAATCCATGCTAAATTCCACAAAAATTATAGATAAATTGTAAGTTCATCAAGTGTAACTTTCCAGTTTTGCCCATCAATCTCCAAGGTCCAGGGCAATACTGGAAATGTGGTCCAGTTCAAAGATTCAATTAATCCCACACTGTATGTGCCTAGGGTCTCACCCCGGTAGCTGAGACAAGCCACCCCAACCGACTTGGTGGCACCACAGTGTCAGCCTTGTCAGGATCGGTATCTCCAGACTGACCCACTAGCTGTGAACATTCTAAACTAACACGAGTCTCAACAAGTGTCCAGTTTAAGGGTAATACACAGAAACATACCAAGGGAACATGAATCAAATATATACTTTTATTCATTTACAATAAACTCATAAAGTACATCAATTTTGATTGAAGCTAAGGGCATACAAAACTGTCTAACATGCAGAATAAGAAGCGAATTTAAAAAATTTTTCCTCTCCTTTCAACTGGGAATCACATTCCCTATTTAGAAAATCTTATTTTCAAAGATCAATCTTGAACCTTAAACTGAACCAGATCTGAATAAAGGAAATGGGAGAGAATAATACCTGATACGGAGAAGTAATATCTCCCAACGAAGGTGTTCACGCTCAAGGAAGGATCCAAAGACTGCTCCCACTGAAGATGGCGCAGTGTAGGATGGAGCAGAATCAGCAGTGTTCTTCCCAAGAACTCTGTCTTTCACAAGAAACAGCAGGATGAACGTGAGCACAGCTTCGCTTTTCAGTCCTATGTCAAGATCCAATCTTGACTTCTCCCAAAGCTGGAGATCAAACTGGCAAACAGGGCGGCAAGAGCAGGGAGGCGGCTAGAGAGTATTCGCAGGGTGCAGAATTCCCTCTTCTTGATTTCAGCACTAAAGAGGATCTGATGTGTATCTTGTTTATCTCAAGGCTGCCGCCCCCTCCTTCCTTTTGTTACCTTGAAAAGATCAGCTCCTAATCCCATTAGGAGGTGCTTATCCAAATCATATTTGGATCAACCTTCTCTTCTAGTGATAAGGTTAAACCCATATCTTATCTGCAGAATAGATTAACTTTATCCTAATCCCATTAGGAGGTTTCTAGATCTGAATCACATTCAGATCGGGACTCTCTGAGTGGATAGGGTTAAAACCCTATCCTATCTGCTAATGTATCTCAGAATTCGCCCTTTTAATTAACTAAATTAATGGCCCAGTTCGAAATGGGCTTTAGGCCCATTAAGCTTATGTGCTCACTTAGCCTTCCTAACTGCTGCCCAGTTGGGCTTCCTTGTATGGCATGGGACCCAAGCATTGATCTACACATCAGCCACATGGGTTCGGCCAACCCTTTGTTACAAGGCCTGGTCGAATACACTGTTAAAGACAGTGCACCCCCAGAACGCCGTCAAATGGGCTCTATGTGCCCAACACTTACCCTAAGTGGTCCCTGGGCCAAGCCACCTTGTAACACCCAGGGACTGTGGGTAGATGCAAGATTAGCCCATCATGTATTATCGTCAATGGTCTTACACTTAACTTCTCAGCCCATAATGATCATACACTGCCCGACAAGAGACGACCTCTCCCTCGGCTGCAAGGAACAGTGTTGCCCTCTCCACTTATATCGATCCCGGGAATTAAAACCTTTTGCAAAAATTTTAGAAACCATAATATATATACTTTTATATCCCATATAAAATATATTTTTCAAAACAAATTTCAACGGTTGAAATCAGCTGCCGGCAATCTTGGTTTCCAACAGTGAGAGCGCAACCCCAATCATTACCTTTGTCTGACAAAGGGGCTGATCCTGTCACTATGATCACCCACTCTGATGAATTCTCGGATTGTCCCAACATACCCAGGTTTTGACCCCCGCTAAGGATCTCACAGATTGGTACATCAAAGACAGCCCGATCCGACACATAGTGCAGTAACATAATCGAGTTTAGGGGTCGGGTGTAACTTTCCAGTTTTGCCCATCAATCTCCAAGGTCCAGGGCAATACTGGAAATGTGGTCCAGTTCAAAGATTCAATTAATCCCACACTATATGTGCCTAGGGACTCACCCCGGTAGCTGAGACAAGCCACCCCAACCGACTTGGTGGCACCACAGTGTCAGCCTTGTCAGGATAGGTCTCCCCAGACCGACCCACTGGCTGTGAACATTCTAAACTAACACGAGTCTCAATAAGTGTCCTGTTTAAGGGTAATACACAAAAACATACCAAGGGAACATGAATTAAATATGTACTTTTATTCATTTACAAAAAACTCATAAAATACATCAATTTTGATTGATGCTAAGGGCATATATAACTGTCTAACATGTAGAATAAGAAGCGAATTTTAAAAATTTTTTCCTTTCCTTTCTACTGGGAATGACATTCCCTATTTAGAAAATAATACCTGATACGGAGAAGTAATATCTCCCAATGAAGGTGCTCACGCCCAAGGAAGATCCAAAGACTGCTCCCACTGAAGATGGCGTAGTGCAGGATGGAGCAGAATCAACAGTGTTCTTCCCAAGAACTCAGTCCTTCACAAGAAAAAACAGGATGGAACGTGAGCACAGTTTCCCTTTTCAGTCCTTTCTCAAAGCACTGATGTCAAGATCCAATTTTGACTTCTCCTACAGCTGGAGATCAAACTGGCAAACAGGGCGGCAAGAGCAGGGAGGTGGCTTGAGAGTATTCGCAGGGTGCAGAATTCACTCTTCTTGATTTCAGCATTAAAGAGGATCTGATGTGTTTCTCGTTTCTCTCAAGGCTGCCGCCGCCTCCTTCCTTTTGTTACCTTGAAAAGATCAGCTCCTAATCCCATTAGGAGGTGCTTATCCAAATCATGTTTGGATCAACCTTCTCTTCTAGTGATAAGGTTAAACCCTTATCTTATCTGCAGATTACATTAGCTTTATCCTAATCCCATTAGGAGGTTTCTAGATCTGAATCACATTCAGATCTGGACTCTCTGAGTTGATAGGGTTAAGACCCTATCCTAACCGCTAATGTATCTCAGAATTCGCCCCTTTAATTAACTAAATTAATAGCCCAGTTCGAAATGGGCATTGTCCCCATTAAGCTTATGTGCTCATTTAGCCTTCCTAACTGCTGCCCAGTTGGGCTTCCTTGTATGGCGTTGGACCCAAGCATTGATCTACACATCAGCCACATGGGTTCTGCCAACCCTTGGTTACAAGGCATGGTCGAATACACTATTAAAGATAGTGCACCCCCTGAAACCCATCAAATGGGCTCTATGGGCCCAACACTTACCCTAAGTGGTCCTTGGGCCAAACCACCTTGTAACACCTAGGGACTGTGGGCAGATGCAAATTTAGCCCATTAGGTATTATCCTCAATGGTCTTACACTTAACATCTCAGCTCATAATGATCATACACAACCCGACAAGAGAGGACCTCACCCTCGGCTGCAAGGAAGAGTGTTGTACTCTCCACTTATATTGATCCCGGGAATTAAAACCTTTTGCAAAAAATTTAGAAACCATAATATATATACTTTTATATGTCATATAAATATATTTTGCAAAACAAATTTCAACGGTTGAAATCGGCTGCCGGTAATCTTGGTTTCCAACAGTGAGAG
This sequence comes from Nelumbo lutea, assembly GCF_056320005.1. NCBI lineage: Eukaryota > Viridiplantae > Streptophyta > Magnoliopsida > Proteales > Nelumbonaceae > Nelumbo > Nelumbo lutea. The sequence goes on from NC_142684.1 coordinate 114,045,143, forward strand.
CGCATTCCCGATCATTACCTTTGTCCGACAAAGAGGCTGATCCTGTCACTATGATCACCCACTCAGATGAATTCTCGGATTGTCCCAACATACCTAGGTTTTGACCCCCGTTAAGGATCTCACTGATTGGTACATCAAAGACAGCCCGATCAACGCCTAGTGCAGTATCATAATCGAGTCTAGGGTTCGGGTGTAACTTTCCAGTTTTGCCCATCAATCTCCAAGGTCCAGGGAAATACTGGAAATGTGGTCTAGTTCAAAGATTCATTTAATCCCACACTGTATGTGCCTAGGGTCTCACCCCGGTAGCTGAGACAAGCCACCCCAACCGACTTGGTGGCACAACAGTGTCAACCTTGTCAGGATAGGTCTCCCCAGACCGATCCATTGGCTGTGAACATTCTAAACTAACACGCGTCTCAATAAGTGTCCAGTTTAAGGGTATTACACAGAAACATACCAAGGGAACATGAATCAAATATGCACTTTTATTCATTTACAATAAACTCAAAAAGTACATCAATTTTGATTGAAGCTAAGGGCATAAAAAACTGTCTAACATGCAGAATAAGAAGCGAATTTAAAAAATTTTTCCTCTCCCTTCAACAGAGAATCACATTCCCTATTTAGAAAATCATATTTCCAATGATCAATCTTGACCTTAAACTGAACCAGATCTAAACCAAAAGGAATGGGAGAGAATAATACCTGATACGGAGAGGTAATATCTCCCAACGAAGGTGTTCACGCCCAAGGATGGATCCAAAGACTGTTCCCACTGAAGATGGCGCAGTGCAGGATGGAGCAGAATCAACAGTGTTCTTCCCAAGAACTCTGTCCTTCACAAGAAAAAACAGGATGGAACGTGAGCACAGCTTCCCTTTTCAGTCCTTTCTCAAAGAACTGAAGTCAAGATCCAATCTTGACTTCTCCCACAGCTGGAGATCAAACTGGCAAACAGGGCGGCAAGAGCAGGGAGGCGGCTAGAGAGTATTCGCAGGGTGCAGAATTCCCTCTTCTTGATTTCAGCACTAAAGAGGATCTGATGCGTATCTTGTTTATCTCAAGGCTGCCGCCCCCTCTTTCCTTTTGTTACCTTGAAAAGATCAGCTCCTAATCCCAATAGGAGGTGCTTATCCAAATCATATTTGGATCAGCCTTGTCTTCTAGTGATAAGGTTAAACCCTTATCTTATCTGCAGATTAGATTAGCTTTATCCTAATCCCATTAGGAGGTTTCTAGATCTGAATCACATTCAGATCTGGACTCTCTGAGTGGATAGGGTTAAGACCCTATCCTATCTTCTAATGTATCTCAGAATTAGCCCCTTTAATTAACGAAATTAATAGCCCAGTTCGAGATGGGCTCTAGGCCCATTAAGCTTATGTGCTCACTTAGCCTTCCTAACTGCTGCCCAGATGGGGCTTCCTTGTATGGCGTGGGACCCAAGCATAGATCTACACATCAGCCACATGGGTTCGGCCAATCCTTAGTTACAAGGCCTGGTCGAATACACTATTAAAAACAGTGCACCCCCAGAAACCCATCAAATGGGCTCTATGGTTCCAACACTTACCCTAAGTGGTCCCTGGGCCAAACCACCTTGTAACACCCAGGGACAGTGGGCAGATGCAAGATTAGCCCATCAGGTATTATCCTCAATGGTCTTGCACTTAACCTCTCAGCCCTTAATGATCATACACTGCCCGACAAGAGAGGACCTCTCCCTCGGCTGCAAGGAACAGTGTTGCACTTTCCACTTATATGGATCCCGGGAATTAAAACCTTTTGCAAAAATTTTAAATTCCATAATATATATACCTTTATATCTCATATAAAATATATTTTGCAAAACAAATTTCAACGGTTCAAATCGGCTGCTGGCAGTCTTGGTTTCCAATAGTGAGAGCGCATCCCCGATCATTACCTTTGTTCGACAAAGGGGCAGATCCTGTCACTATGATCACCCACTCAGATGAATTCTCGGATTGTCCCAACATAACCAGGTTTTGACCCCCACTAAGGATCTCACTGATTGGTACATCAAAGACAGCCCGATCAGACACCTAGTGCAGTATCATAATCGAGTGTAGGAGTCGGGTGTAACTTTCCAGTTTTGCCCATCAATCTCCAAGGTCCAGGGCAATACTGGAAATGTGGTCCAGTTCAAAAATTCAATTAATCCCACACTGTATGTGCCTAGGGTCTCACCCCGGTAGCTGAGACAAACCACCCCTACCGACTTGGTGGCACCACAGTGTCAGCCTTGTTAGGATCGGTCTCCCCAGACTGACCCACTGGCTATGAACATTCTAAACTAACGCGAGTCTCAACAAGTGTCCAGTTTAGGGGTAATACACAGATACATACCAAGGGAACATGAATCAAATATGTACTTTTATTCATTTACAATAAACTTATAAAGTACATCAATTTTGATTGAAGCTAAGGGCATACAAAACTGTCTAACATGCAGAAAATGAAGCGAATTAAAAAAATTTTTCCTCTCCCTTCAACTGGGAATCACATTCCCTATTTAGAAAATCATATTTTCAAAGATCAATCTTGAACCTTAAACTGAACCAGATCTAAACCAAAAGGAATGGGAGAGAATAATACTTGATACGGAGAAGTAATATCTCCCAACGAAGGTGTTCACGTCCAAGGAAGGATCCAAAGACTGCTCCCAATGAAGATGGCACAGTGCAGGATGGAGCAGAATCAGCAGTGTTCTTCCCAAGAACTCTGTCCTTCACAAGAAACAACAGGATGGAACGTGAGCATAGCTTCCCTTTTCAGTCCTTTCTCAAAGAACTGATGTCAAGATCCAATCTTGACTTCTCCCATAGCTGGAGATCGAACTGGCAAACAGAGCGGCAAGAGCAGGGAGGTGGCAAGAGAGTATTCACAGGGTGCAGAATTCTCTCTTCTAGATTTCAGCACTAAAGAGGATTGGATGTCTTTCTTGTTTCTCTCAAGGCTGCCGCCCCCTCATTCCTTTTGTTACCTTGAAAAGATCAGCTCCTAATCCCAATAGGAGGTGCTTATCCAAATCATATTTGGATCAGCCTTCTCTTCTAGTGATAAGGTTAAACCCTTATCTTATCTGCAAATTAGATTAGCTTTATCCTAATCCCATTAGGAGGTTTTTAGATCTGTATCACATTCAGATCTGGACTCTCTGAGTGGGTATGGTTAAGACCCTATCCTATCTGCTAATCCATTTCAGAATTTTCCCCTTTAATTAACAAAATAAATAGCCCAGTTCGAAATGGGCTTTAGGCCCATCAAGCTTATGTGCTCACTTAACCTTCCTAATTGCTGCCCAGTTGGGCTTCCTTGTATGGTGTGGGACCCAAGCATTGATCTACACATTAGACACTTGGTTTCGGCCCAGCCTTTGTTACAAGGCCTGGTCGAATACGCTGTTAATGACAGTGCACCTTCTGAAAACCCCTCGAATGGGCTCTATGGGCCCAACACTTACCCTAAGTGGTCCCTGGGCCAAGCCACCTTGTAACATTCAGGGACTGTGGGCAGATGCAAGATTAGCCCATCAGGTATTATCCTCAATGGTCTTGCACTTAACCTCTCAGCCTTTAATGATCATACACTGCCCGACAAGAGAGGACCTCTCCCTCGGCTGCAAGGAACAGTGTTGCTCCACTTATATTGATCCCGGGAATTAAAACCTTTTGCAAACATTTTAGATACCATAATATATATACTTTTATATCTCATATAAAATATATTTTGCAAAACAAATTTCAACGGTTGAAATCGGCTGCCGGCAGTCTTGGTTTCCAACAGTGAGAGCGCATCCCCGATCATTACCTTTGTCCGACAAAGGGGCTGATCCTGTCACTATGATCACCCACTCAGATGAATTCTCGGGTTGTCCCAACATAACCAGGTTTTGACCCCCATTAAGGATCTCACTGATTGAGAGATCCTTGAAGCTAAGGGCATACAAAACTGTCTAACAGTGCCATCTTCAGTGGGAGCAGATTTTGGATCCTACCTTGGGTGTGAACTCCTCCATTGAGAGATACTATTTCTCTGTATCGGGTATTATCTCTCCCTACTCCTTTTGGTTCAGATCTGGTTCAGTTTATAGTTCAAGAATTATCTTTGAAAATATGATTTTCTAAATAGGGATTTCGATTCCCAATTGATGGGATAGGAAAATTTTTTGAAATTCGCCCCCTTTATTCCGCAATTTTGGGCATCTATATGATGGATTTCTTATCCATTCAGTGGTATCAGAGCCATGATCAAATCTTGAACCATTCTGTTTCAGATCTGAACCTGTGCAAGTAGGGAGAAGGCGTTCTACCTAATTTGCGCAGATATGGGTTTTGGGAAATTTGTTCCCAAAACAGATGGGCAAATAATCTAAAATTAATTTTAAATTAATCTGATTGTTATTTAGAATAGTTCTTTATAATTTTCTTGATTTATGGGCTATTCGTACAAGAGGAGATCGAAATCTTGGTTTGCGCAGGGAGAACTGCGAGATTTGCAGTTTATTGAATTTTTATTACATTTGGTTTGTAAATAATTTTTTTTTTTTTTAGACTCAATGTATAGGCATTCGATCTGATGTAATAATTAATAGAAATAGGATTTCTATTTAATTTATTTTTGGATCGAAGATGGCGGCGTAGAGAAGGAGATTTCACAGATGGGAGATTCGCTATCTGCGATTTGCAGTTTGAGAAACTGCAATATGTGATCTAACCTCTGTTTTGCAGGATGGAGTGTGCGAACATCCCTGATTAACTGATTATTGTTTTTCTTTTATCAGTTACTTAATTTCAGATTATTTTCTTGAATTAAGGATTTAATTAAAAATCAAACCCTAGACCCATTCGAACCAAGATTGGTTCAAACTGTTTGGACCAATTCAGGGTTTAATCAAGGCCGAAAGTCAGCCCTAATTTTCCCACTAATGGGCCTAAGGATTGATATTTAATTAAATGGTTAATTCGGCCCAGTCTGTAAAGGCCCTGTTTTAAATAGTTAAAACTGCAAAAGCCCAGTTTAAAGGACAAAGCTATATGGGCCGAACTAGGTAACCCTAATTCAGCCCATATACCTAGATAATATTTGATGGAGCGCGATCCGGCCGGTCTTAGCTGTCCGCGGCCTTGCTTCTGAACGGGGTAGCAGGGAACCTGAAACGGAGGAGATGGGGAAGCTCCGGGGGGGACCCGGTGTAGAGGTTCCGAAGCTCAAGTTAGAATCCTTCAAAAGCAAGGTAATACCAGATAGCGCAAAGTTTGCATACCTCCGTTGTCGGGGGGCAGGGGGCTCTTATAGTCACTTCGTGCACTCGTCCCGGGGTGTTAGGTCAAGTATGATTGCCCTTGTGCTTGTCAATTTGGCCGTCGTCCTTTCAGCTGAGACAGAACTGTCACTGCCTAACCGTCATATAACCGAAGATGGAGGTGTCAGTGGCGGTGGCAGGTGGCCGTTTAGGGTGCTACCGCCAAACGTCAGATCTCAGTCAGGCGCAGCGCCTTTGGGCCGAATACATCAACCCTAATTTGGCCCATTAACCTAGATAATATTAATGGTTAATATTATGGATTAAAATGGGCTTCAAATGGGCTTTACAGATAATTAATTGATTGGATCAATTTATCCCTACATGTGATGTATGGATGTGTGATGTGCTACGTACATGGGCCATAAGTACTGGGCCCATGCTGAATCGATAGTGGCTCTTGCGCACACCATGGCTGAATGCGCATCATTGCCATGGTGTCCCTTTTGGTCATTAGATGACCTCCCTTAGTGGTGGGCCCCACACTTCATCGAGAGGTTACATGTGGAACCCAAGCCGATTTGGGTCCACCAAAATCTGGATTTACGAAAGTTAGTAGGAGCCATTTTGGTTTGACCTAGATCTAACTAGGGCGTAATTAACTGTTCCCTCCAACTAATATCAGTACATGTGATAGGGAGATTCATATGATGAACTCTCTAAAGGCCTTCCATCATTAGCATGAGGATGGGTCCTTCAGTATTGAGGAAATGCACTAGAAAATGGGTTATCCATTTGCAGTTGGGCTTGTCTGAGTGTTTCATAAGATGATAGGGGCTTCATAGACCGATGTGGGAGGGGCTTCACTAGAAAATGAGAACTCTCTCACGGTACCTTGGCGTTCACGAATATGATGGATAAGCACTCACTTTACAGAAAGTTTACCTGAAAATGGCTCTAAACCTTATTTGACAGAGGCCAAAGGGAAAACTCATCTGATGAGTGGATATGATCCTTCACAGAAAGGTGGTGGGGTTATGCAGTTGAAATAGTTGGTTCCATGAACCCTATGTGATTTCCCACATTTCCAAAGATAACTCGTAGTCTCCATGCTGAGAGAGAAAGGAAATCTCAGAGATGAATAAATGGGAATCGAACGTAGATTAAAATCCATATCTATGTAATGAACATGAATCAATTTAGGTTGTGGATAGATGTTTGCTTTTTTATCAGAGAATGGCAAACGGACAATTTGCAAAGTTGCTTGATGAGAACAAGTTGAAGGGCCCAAACTATGCCGACAGGTACAGGAACCTTATGCTGGTCCTAACTTCTAAAAAGTTAGACAAAGTGGCTAAGAATCCTGCCCCGGAGCATCCGGTGATAGGGTTTCTGATGCCCGAAGGAGAGACTATCAGGAATGGGAGGAGAAAAACTCCCTTTTCCATTGCTATATCATTGCCTCTTTGGACAACCCAATACAGAGGCAGTTCGATCAGATCAAACTTGCCAAGGACATATTGGATAGTCTCAGGACAATGTATGAAGAGCAGAATTGTTCTATTCGGCAGAAGGTCTTGAAACTTGTGTTATAGAAACCAATTTATTGGTAGCTTTTGCGTCCTGGTGTATTGACTCCGGGGCTTCAACTCATGCGTGTAATTCACTGCAGGGGTTCAAGGTAAGCAGAAGGCTGAGTGAAGGAGAAGTTACACTTTACTTGTGGACTTCTGCAACTGTTGCAGCTGCGGCAATAGGAACCGTGGAGTTAATTTTTAGAGAGGGAATCATTGTACTGAAAGATTGTCTTTATGTACAAAATTTAAGGAGAAATTTGATTTCTGTCTCAAAACTGTGTGCAGATGGTTATTCTATCTTCTTTAGTAATATGATTACTATTAAAATAAATAATAGATTCATCGCATACGGGGAATTGGAGAACGATCTCTATGTTCTACATCATTCTCTAAAAACTAACATAACCAAAACTACGTCGGCTGAAATCCCCAAAAAATGAGTTTGTGATACAGTTAATCCCACGTGTCTGTGGCATTACCGACTTGGCCACATCGATGTTGACCGAATTACAAGGTTGGTAAAGGATGGTCTGTTGGATTTTCTAACTGTAGAAGATCTTTCCACCTGTGAGCCTTGCCTACAAGGTAAGATGACGAAACGGCCAGTTAACGGTAAGCCTGAAAGATGTACAGACACACTTGACCTTATACATACTAATGTATGTGGTCCCCTGAGTGTTAGGACACAGAATCAACATGTGTATTTCATCACCTTCACAGATGATTTTTCACGATATGGTTACGTATACCTAATGAGACACACAAGTCTAAATCCTTCAAAAAGTTCAAGGAGTTTAGACAAGAGGTCAAGAAACAATTAGGTAGTGAGTATCTCTCTGACAAATTCAGGGACTACTTAAAGGACAACGGGATAGTGTCATAATTGGCTCCTCCTGCTACACCACAACTTAACGATCGAGGTAGCTGATGGTCCGATCACTTCTCATACACTCAGAGTTACGCACATCCTTTAGGGGTTACGCATTAAAGACTGCGAATCAGTTCTGAACACTCCATATGAACTTTGGACCAGAAAGAAACCAAGTGTCAAGCACTTGAAGATTTGGGGTTGTCCAACACATGTTAAAAGAACAAGTGCAGACAAGTTGGAATCCAATACCAGCCATTGGACCTAAGTGCAAGTAGGAGTTGTTAGACAGTTTTGTATGCATTTAGCTTCAATCAAAATGATGTACATTATGAGTTTATTGTAAATGAATAAAAGTACATATTTGATTAATGTTCCCTTGGTATGTTTCTGTGTAATACCCTTAAATTGGACACTTAATGAGACTTGTGTTAGTTTAGAATGTTCACAGCCAATGGGTCGGTCTGGAGAGACCTATCCTGATAAGGCTGACATTGATGTGCCACCAAATCGGTTGGGGTGGCCTGTCTCAGCTGCTAGGGTGAGACCCTAGGCATATGTAGTGTAGGATCAATTGAATCTTTGAACCGGACCAGATTTCCAATATTGCCCTGAACCTTGGAGATTAATGGGCAAAACTAGAAATTTACACCCAACCCCTAGACTCAATTATGATACTACACTAGGTGTCGGATTGGGCTGTTTTTGATGTAGCATGTGCCTCAGGTCTCACCTTGGCAGCTGAGACAAGCCACCCCAACCAACTTGGCAGTAGACTAGTGTCGGCCTTGCGAGGATAAATCTCCCCAGATCTATCTAATGACTGTAAAGAATTTATAGTAACATGAGTCTCATATGTGTCCAGTTTAAGGGTATTACAAAGAAACACACCATAATAATGCGAATCAAATATGTACTTTTTTCATTTACAATATATGTCATAATGTACATCATGGTGATTGGAGCTAAAGCATACATTGTCTAACAGCTCCCACTTGCACTTAGGTCCAATCGGGTATAAGCCGAACTTCCATACTTTCCACGTGTTTCTCAAACACTTTCTATGTCAATGGTTTAGCCAATGGGTCTACTACATTTTCCGATGATGGTACCTTCTGAATCAGGATGTCCCCTCTTCCAACTATCTCCCGTTGTACATGGTACTTCCTCTCGATGTGTTTTGACTTCGAGTGGGTTCGTAGCTCCTTAGCCTGAGCAATGGCTCTAGTGTTGTCACACAATAATAAAATGGGTGATGTGCTGGATGGAACTACTCCTAATTCCTGAATGAACTTCTTCATCATACGGTTTCTTTGGTAGTTTCACTTGCGGCAATGTACTAGGCCTTGGTTGTACAATCTGCAGTGGACCCTTGTTTGCTACTTTTCTATATAACTGCACAGGACCCCACCATAAAGATGTATCCAGATGTAGACTTTCTATTATCTAGATTTGACTAGAAATCGACATCGGTATACCCAAGGATATGTAGTGAACTACCATCGAATACCAAACAAAACTCTTTTGTCCTTCAAAGGTATTTTAGTATATTTTTCACAGCGGTCCAATTCTCTTGTCCTAGGTAAGACTGGTATCTACTTACCACACTCACGGCTTGAGCAATGTTTGGCCGAGTGCGCAGCATGGCATACATGATGCTCCATACGGCAGAGGCATAGGGAACTTCCTTCATGCCCTCAATCTCCTCAAGTGTCTTGGGAGAAATACCCTTCGAGAGAGTGACTCCATGCCTGAAAGGAATATTTCCTTTCTTGGAGTTCTCCATACTGTATCTTTTGACTATCTTATCAATGCAAGTAGATTTGGATAATCCTTTTATCCTCTTTGATTTATCTCTATAGAGTCAATGTCCCAAGATATAAGAGGCTTGTCCAAGATCTTTCATAGAGAATTACTGTGAAAGTCATACTTTCACCGTAGTCAATATTCCTACATCATTCCCAAAGAGTAGAATGTCGTTTACATACAGAACCAAGAACGTAACCTTATCCCCAGTAGAGTCAAACCAGATGTTCCAGCTCCTAGAAGCTTGCTTAAGTCCATATATGGATCAATTAAGTTTACATACCATGTATTCTTGACCTATAGCTATGAAACCTTGTAGTTGCTGCATGTAGATATCTTAAGTAAGATCTCCATTCAAGAATGTGGTTTTGACATCCATTTGCCAAATCTCGTAGTCATTGTATGTTGTTATAGCTAGCAGGATGCTAATGATTTAAGCATGGCCACAGGTAAAAAATGTTTTCTCATAATCTATTCCTTCTTTTTGAGTATACCCTTTTGCCACAAGACGAGCCTTGTAGGTCTCAACCTTACCATCGGGGCCCTACTTCGTCTTATAGATCCATTTGCAACCAATTTCTTTTACCCTAGGGGGCGGATCTACCAGAGTCAAAACTCCATTGGTCTCCATTGAGTCCATCTTAGTTCTCATGGAATCTACCCATTTCAAGGAATCTATGTCCAACATAACTTCCGTATAAGTCGCAGGATCCTCCTCACTGTCGTTGCTTCCACCAAGTAACTTTCTTGGTTATAGCCATAATGAACTGGAGGCCTAGATTCCCGGGTAAATCTCCTAGGTTGGATATTAACTGGAGCTTGTGCGACATCTCTTACTACTCTTGAGCTCTCCTCATCAAGAACAACTTCTTGATGATGATCGTTTAGGATGTAATCTTCCTCCAAGAAATGGGCATTTTGACTACAAAACACCTTCTGTTCTCTTGGGTCATAGAATAAATACACTATAGAGCCTTTTGGGTAACCTACAAATAAGAAACAACTGGTCTTAGATTCTAATTTGTCAACACTTGTTCTTTTAACATATGTTGGACAAACTCAAATCTTCAAGTGTCTTATACTTGGTTTCTTACTGGTCCAAAGCTCATAAGGAGTCTTTGGAACGGATTTGGTTGGAACCTGGTTCAGCATGTATATTGTAGTTTCTAATGCATAACCCCAAAAGAATGTAGGTAATTCCAAGTGTACGAGAAATGACCAGACTATATCCAATAAAGACTGGTTCCTCCTTTCTGACACACCATTTAATTGTGGTGTAGTAGGAGGAGCTAGTTGTGATACATTCCAATTTTCCTTTAAGTAGTCTTTGAATTCGTCAGAGATATTCGCCTCCTTGATCTGATCGAAGCGCCTTAATGTGTCTCCCTAACTGTTTCTCAACCTTTTACCTGAACTCTTTGAACTTTTCAAAAGATTCAGACTTGTGTCTCATTAGGTATAGTTTGGCAAATTGTCTGTTTGCCATTTCTGATAAAAGGCAAAGCAAATATTAGTCCATAACCTGATCTGGTTCATGTTATCTACATAGATATGGCTTTTAATCTATGTTCCATTTTCATTTGATCATCTCTAAGATTTCCCTCCTATCTCAGTGACGGAGACTGCGAACTTATGTCTCTGAAAGTGTGGGAAACCACATAGGGTGCATGGAGCCATATGTTTCAGCTGCATAACCTCACCACCTTCTGTGAAGGATCACATCCACTCATCTCATGAGCTTTCCCTTTGGCCTCTGTCAGACAAGGTTCATTGCCATTTTAGGTTAAACCTTCATGTCTAGTGAGTGCTTACCCATCATATTCGTGAATGCCAATGTACCATGAGAGAGTCTTCCATTTTAGGATAGGCCTCTCCCACACCGGTCTATGATGCCCCTATCATCTTATGAAACAATCCAACAGATCTAGAAACAAATGGATAGCCCATATTTATGGTGCATTTCCTCATTACTGGAGGACCCATCTTCATGTTAATGATGAAAGGCCTTTAGAGAGTTCATCATATGAATCTCCTTGTCACATGCACTCAAATTTTAATAGAGGGAACAAAATATTAAGCCTAGTTTTATTTAGGTCAAATCAAAGTGGCTCCTACTGACTTTCTCAAAGCCAGATTTAAATAGGCCCTAAATGGCTTGGGTTCCACATGGTTCCTTTAGGGGAGGAAACTGATGTGGGGCCCACCAAATAGGGACATCATCCAATGATCTTATGAACACATGGCAATGATGTGCATTCAACAATTGTGTGCAAAAGAGCCACTATCGAAATAATCATGGGCCAAGTACTTATGGTCCATGTACGTAGCACATCACACATCTATACATCACATGCATGAAATAAATTGATCCAATCAATTAGAATATTTGTAAAAACCTCAATTAATTAGATTAAATCAATATCAGCCTAACAATGCTCATAATGTCATCATATAACATTATCTAGGTACATGGGTTGTACTGCAAAAAGCAGTTTGACCCATGTAGCTATTTTGGGCTGATTATCATATTAAAATTTGGTTTTACAGAGGTGGGCCTAATTAAAGATTGAAGTGGGCCATCAACTCTCTGGCCTGAATTGAATTAGGGTTAGAAAAATCAACCCCACCAAACCAACAATTCAGTCCAACTAGTTTGGACCAAATATGGTGTAAATTGGCCCAAGTTTTGGTGTCCAATTCAAGATTTAATTCAAGAATAATGATCTAAAAATAAATTAATTCAAGATAATCAAATTATCAAGAAACTAAAATTAGAGGGCTGCACTGTGATTTTCTTGGATATACGACAAACTTGCAAAGAACAGTTAATCGCAGATTGCAGAATCGATATATGCAAAATCGCAGATCGTAGAACTTATTTCTGCGAAAATTTCTTCTCCTCTGTTGCATGCTCCAGCGATCTCTAGATGGAAATAAAATAGAAAAAGCTAATTTTTCTATTATTACATCACATCAAATTCCTATACAATTTGTCTAAAATAAAAAAAAAATTATTTACAGGCTAGAATTGAATAGAAGAGAAATCGCAGGGTATGCCAATCTTGGCACCATAAACATTTGATCTCCATCACATGTGTAGCTCAAAAAATCAAGAAAAATTCACAGAACAATTCTATAAATTTCAGTGAATAATAAAGATTTATTTTCCAGAACATCTGCCCATTATCTGGGAACCAATTCGCAGAAAAAGCGCTAATTGCGCAAATCGGGTAGAACACCTTCAACACATTTGCGCAGATTCAGATTTGCTCTAATTTGGTTCAAGAATTGAACCTAGCTCTGATACCACTGAAGGGATGGGAGATCCATCATATGGATGGCCGAATCCTACAGGAAGTTTGGGAAATTTCAAAAATTTCTTTACTCTCATCTGAGAATCCTATTTCAAATTTAAAAAAACAACAGTTTCAAGTTTCGTTCTTGTAATCAAACTAGACCAAATTTGAAACAAAATTAAGGGAGGGATATACCTGATATGGAATCCACACAAGAATGTTCCTCCCAACGTAGGTGCTCACTGAAGGGTTGAGAGATCCATCACATGGACGCTCAAAGATTGCGGAATAAAGGGGCAAATTTCAAAAAATTTTCTCTCCCTTCAACTAGGAATCACATTCCCTATTTAGAAAATCATATTTTCAAGGATAAATCTTGAACCTTAAACTGAACCAGATCTGAACCAAAAGGAATGGGAGAGAATGATACCTGATACGGAGAAGCAATATCTCCCAACGAAGGTGTTCACGCCCAAGGAAGGATCCAAAGACTACTCCCACTGAAGATGGCGCAGTGCAGGATGGAGCAGAATCAGCAGTGTTCTTCCCCAAGAACTCTGTCCTTCGCAAGAAACAGCAGGATGGAACGTGAGCACAACTCCCTTTTCAATCCTTTCTCAAAGAATTGATGTCAAGATCCAATCTTAACTTCTCTCACAGCTGGAGATCGAACTGGCAAATAGGGCGGCAAGAGCAGGGAGGCGGCAAGAGAGTATTCGCAGGGTGCAGAATTCTCTCTTCTTGATTTCAGCACTAAAGAGGATCTGATGTGTTTCTTGGTCTCTCTCAAGGCTACCGCCCCCTCCTTCTTTTTTGTTAACTTGAAAAGATCAGTTCCTAATCCCATTAGGAGGTGCTTATCCAAATCATATTTGGATCAGCCTTCCTTTCTAGTGATAAGGATAAACCCTTATCTTATCTACAGATTAGATTAGCTTTATCCTAATCTTATTAGGAGGTTTCTAGATCTAAATTACATTCAGATCTGGACTCTCTAAGTGGATAGGATTAAGACCCTATCCTAACTGCTAATCCATCTCAGAATTTGCCCCTTTAATTAACTAAATTAATAGCCCAGTTCGAAATGGGCTTTAGGCCCATTAAGCTTATGTGCTCACTTAACCTTCCTAACTGCTGCCCAGTTGGGCTTCCTTGTATGGCGTGGGACCCAAGCATTGATCTACACATCAGCCACATGGGTTCGGCCCAACCTTTGTTACAAGGCCTGGTCGAATACACTGTTAAGACAGTGCACCCCCTGAAACCCATCAAATGGGCTCTACGGGCCCAACACTTACCCTAAGTGGTCCCTGGGCCAAGCCACCTTGTAACACCCAGGGACTGTGGGCAGATGCAAGATTAGCCCATCAGGTATTATCCTCAATGGTTTCCAACAGTGAGAGCGCATCCCCGATCATTACCTTTGTCCGACAAAGGGGCTGATCCTGTCACTATGATCACCCACTCAGATGAATTCTCAGATTGTCCCAACATATCCAGGTTTTGACCCCCGCTAAGGATCTCACTGATTGATACATCAAAGACAGCTCGATCCGACACCTAGTGCAGTAGCATAATCGAGATTAGGGGTCAGGTGTAACTTTCCAGTTTTTCCCATCAATCTCCAAGGTCCAGGGCAATACTGAAAATCTGGTCTAGTTCAAAGATTCAATTAATCCCACACTGTATGTGCCTAGGGTCTCACCCCGGTAGCTAAGACAAGCCACCCCAACCGACTTGGTGGCACCACAGTGTCAGCCTTGTCAGGATAGGTCTCCCGAGATCGGCCCACTGGCTATGAACATTCTAAACTAACACGAGTCTCAATAAGTGTCCAGTTTAAGGGTATTACACAGAGACATACCAAGGGAACATGAATCAAATATGCACTTTTATCCATTTACAATAAACTCATAAAGTACATCAATTTTGATTGAAGCTAAGGGCATACAAAACTGTCTAACAGCTCCCACTTGCACTTAGGTCCAATCAGGTACTAGCCAGAGTCTCATACAAAACTGTCTAACAGCTCCTAATGGCTTAGTCAATGGGTCTACCACATTCTCCGCTGATGCTACCTCTTACTATCATCCTCCCTTAGGTCCAGTGTTGTCATACAACAATGGAATGGGTGATGTGCTGAATTCCAAATTCTTGAATGAACACCTTCATTCATAAGGTAGCCTCACTTGCGGCAATGTACTCGGCCTCGGTAGTGGAGTATGCAGTGGACCCCTGTTCGCTACTTTTCCAGCAAACAACACACGATCCTATCGTGAAAACATATACAGATGTAGACTTTTTATCATTTGGGTCTGACTGGAAATCGGCATCTGTATACCCTTGGATCTGTAGTGAGCTACCGTCGAATACTAGACAAAACTCTTTTGTCCTTCGAAGGTATTTAAGTATGTTTTTCACAGCAGTCCAATGCTCCTACCCTGGGTTGGCCTGAAATTTGCCACCAGACGAGCCTTGAAGGTCTCAACCTTACCATCGGGGCCCTTCTTCCTCTTGTAAATTCATTTGCAACCGATTGCTTTTACCCCGGAGGGCAGATCTACTAGAGTCTAGACTCCATTGGTCTCCATTGAGTCCATCTCTACTCTCATGGCCTCCACCCACTTCTGGGAATCTATGTCCAACATAGCTTCCATGTAAGTCACGGGATCCTCCTCAGTACTCAAGGTTTCCACCAGGCAACTATCCTGGTCATAACCATTACGGACTGGTGGCTTGGATACCCGAGTGGATCTTCTAGGTTGGTCACTACCTGGAACTTGTGGGACATCTCCTACTGCTCCTGAGCTCTCCTCATCAAGAACAACTTCCTGACGATGGGTGTCCAGGATATAGTCGGTTTCCAAGAATTGCGCATTACGACTGCAGAACACTTTCTGCTCACTTGGGTCATAGAATAGGTAACCTATAGAGCCTTTTGGGTAGCCTACAAATAGGCAACGACTGGTTTTGGATTCCAACTTGTCTGCACTCGTTCTTTTAACTTGTGCTGGACAACCCCAAATCTTCAAGTGTTTGACACTTGGTTTCTTTCCGGTCCAAAGTTCATATGGAGTATTTGGAACCGATTTGGTTGGAACCCGATTCAGCACATAAATCGCAGTTTCTAATGCGTAACCCCAAAAGGATGTGGGTAACTCTGAGTGTATGAGAAGCGACCGGACCATATCCAATAAGGTCCTATTCCTCCTCTTCGAAACACCATTAAGTTGTGGTGTAGCAGGAGGAGCTAATTGTGATACTATCCCATTGTCCTTTAAGTAGTCAATGAATTCGTCAGAGAGATACTCGCCACCTCGATCTGATCGAAGGGCCTTAATCTCTCTCCCTAACTGTTTCTGACCTCTTGTCTAAACTCTTTGAACTTTTCAAAGGATTCAGACTTGTGTCTCATTAGGTACACGTAACCATATTGTGAAAAATCATCTATGAAGGTGATGAAATACACGTGTTTATTTCGTGTCCTAACACTCAGGGGACCACATACATCAGTATGTATTAGGTCAAGTGTGCCCGTACATCTTTCAAGCTTACCGTTAAATGGTCATTTCGTCATCTTGCCTTGTAGGCAAGGCTCACAAGTGGGAAGATCTTCTACAGTTAGAAAATCCAAAGGACCATTCTTTACCAACCTTGTGATTCAGTCAACACCGATGTGGCCAAGTCGATAATGCTACAGACACGTGGGATTAACTGTATCACGAGTTCTCTTCTTAGGGATTTCAGCCGACGTAGTTTTGGTTATGTTAGTTTCTAGAGAAGGATGTAGAACATAGAGACCATTCTCCAGTTCCCCGTATGCGATGAATCTGTTGTTTCTTTTAATAGTAATCGTATTACTAAAGAAGACAGAATAACCATCTGCACACAATTTTGAGACAGAAATCAAATTTCTCCTTAAATTTTGTACATAAAGACATTCTTTCAGTACAATTATTCCTTCTTTAAAAATTAATTCCATGGTTCCTATGGCCGCGGCTGCAACAGTTGCAGTAGTCCCCAAGAAGAGTGTGACTTCTCCTTCACTCAGCCTTCTGCTTACCTTGAACCCTTGCAGTGAGTTACAAGCATGATTCAAAGCCCCGGAGTCAATACACCAGTAAGCAGAAGCTACCAACAAATTGGTTTCTATAACACAAGTTTCGAAGTTACCTTTTTTGGATTCCAGGTAGGCAGGACAATTCCTTTTCCAGTGGCCGGTCTTCTTAAAGAAGTGACAGGCATCCAAAGCTTTGTCTTTCTTCTGCTTCTTGCTCTTAGTGGCTTTCTTCTAAGGCTTCTTTGCCTTCCTCTTTCTCTTGCCTGTCTTGCCAGCTTCAACAAGCATGGCTATAGGCTCATCCTTTCTAATAAGTTCCTCAACTCTTTGCAACATATTGCTGAGCTCTTGTAAGTTGACATTCAGCTTGTTCATGTTATAGTTCATGATGAACGAATTAAAGGAAGGAGGCAAAGAGTTAAGGATTGCATCTATCTGGGTAGCATGGTCCAGCCCGGATCCAAGAGCGTCCAGTTAGTTGATGCATCCCATCATCCGAAGACAATGGTCGTTAACTTGTTGACCCTTGGACATTTGTGCGGTCATGAACTGTTTCAAGACCTTTTGTCGAGTAGAATGATTCTGCTCTTCATACATTGTCCTGAGACTATCCAATATGTCTTTGGCAAGTTTGATCTGATCGAACTGCCTCTGTATCGGGTTGTCTAAGGAGGCAATGATGTAACACCGGTCAAGGGAGTTTTTCTCCTCCCATTCATGATAGTCTCTCCTTCGGGCCACAGAAGCCCTATCACCCGGACGCTCCGGGGCAGGATTCTTTGCCACTTTGTCCAGCTTTTCAGAAGCTAGGACCAGCATAAGGTTCCTGTACCAGTCAGCATAGTTTAGGCCCTTCAACTTGTTGTCATCAAGTAGTTTAGCAAAAGATCCGTTTGCCATTTTCTGATAAAAGAGCAAACATCAGTCCACAACCTAATTTG
This sequence comes from Nelumbo lutea, assembly GCF_056320005.1. NCBI lineage: Eukaryota > Viridiplantae > Streptophyta > Magnoliopsida > Proteales > Nelumbonaceae > Nelumbo > Nelumbo lutea. The sequence continues at coordinate 114,062,960 of NC_142684.1, forward strand.
ATTCATGTTCATTTCATAGATATGGATTTTAATCTATGATCCATTTCCATTTATTCATCTCTGAGATTTCCCTCCTCTCTCAGTGATGGAGACTACGGGTTGTCTCTGGAAATGTGGGAAATCACATAGGGTGCATGGAGCCAACTGTTTCAGCTGCATAACCCCACCACCTTTCTGTGAAGGATAACATCCACTCATCATATGAGTTTTCCCTTTGGCCTCTGTCAGACAAGGTTCAGAGCCGTTTTTAGGTAAACCTTTTTGTCCAGTGAGTGCTTACCTATCATATTCATGAACGCCAAGGTACCGTGAGAGAGTTCCCATTTTCTGGTGAAGCCCCTCCCACATCGGTCTATGACGCCCCTATCATCTTATGAAACACTCAGACAAGCCCAACAGCAAATGGATAGCCCATTTTCTGCTATGTTTCCTCATTACTAAAGGACCCATCCTCATGCTAATGATGGAAGGCTTTTAGAGAGTTCATCATATGAATCTCCCTATCACATGCACTCATATTCGCTGGAGGGAACAAAATTATGCCCTAGTTTGATTTAGGTCAAACCAAAGTGGCTCCCACTGACTTTCATAAAGCCAGATTTCGATGGGCCTTAACTCGGCTAGGGTTTCACACGCAACCTCTTGATGAGGTGTGGGGCCCACCACTGAGGGAAGTCATCCAATGACCAATAGGGATACCATGGCAATGATGTGCATTCAGCCATGGTGTGCGCAAGAGCCACTATCGAATGAGCATGGCCAAGTACTTATGGCCCATGTACGCAGCACATCACACATCCATACATCACATGCAGGGATAAATTGATCCAATCAATTAATTATTTGTAAGACCCGTTGGAAACCCGTTAAAATTCCATAATATTAACCATTAATATTATCTAGGTATATGGGCTGAATTAGTGTTACCCAGTTTGGCCCATATAGCTTTATCCTATAAAATGGGCTTTTGCAGTTTTAACTATTTAAAACTGGGCCTTTACAGGCTGGGCCGAATTAACCATTTAATTAAATATCAATCCTTAGGCCCATTAGTGGGAAATTAAGGCTGACTTTCAGCCTTGATTAAACCCTAGAAATGGTCCAAACAGTTTTGAACCAATCTTGGTTCGAATGGGTCTAGTGTTTGATTTTTAATAAAATCCTTAATTCTAGAAAATAATCTGAAATTAAATACTGATAAAAGGAAAAACAAGAATCAGTCAAACAGGGCTGTTCGCACAATCCTTCCTGCAAAACAGAGGTTAGATCACAGAATGCAGTTTCATAAACTGCAAATCGCAGATAGCATTTCTCTCATCTGCGAAATCTCCTTCTCTACGAAATCTACTTTTCTGCGCTGCCAACTTCGATCCAAAATAAAATAAATAGAAATCCTATTTCTATTAATAATTACATCAGATCGAATACCTATACATTGAGTCTAGAAAATAAAAAAAATTATTTACAGACCCAAAATAAATCAAGAACTGCAAAAACGCAAGTTCCCTGTGCAAACCAAGAATTCGATCTCCTCTTGTACGAACAACCCATAAATAAAGAAAATTATAAAGACCAATTCTAAATAATAATCAGATTTATTTAAAATTAATTTCAGATTATTTGCCCATCTGATTTGGGATCAAATTTCCCAAAACCAAATCTACGCAAATTGGGTAGAACGCCTTCTCCCTAATTGCGCCGGTTCAGATCTGAAACAGAATGGTTCAAGATTTGAACCTATGGCTCTGATACCACTGAAGGGTTGAGAGATCCATCACATGGATGCCCAAAGATTGCAGAATAAAGAGGCGAATTTCAAAAAATTCTCTCCCTTCAACTAGGAATTATATGTTAGACAGTTTTGTATGCCCTTAGCTTCAATCTGATTTGATGTACTTTTGTTATTTAGTGGAAATAAATAAAGTGCATGTTTGATTCATGTTGTTTGGTTTAATTCTGTGTAAAACCCTAAAACTGGACATTTATAGAGACTCGTGTTAGTTTTAAATGTTCACAGCCGTTGGATAAGTCTGGGGAGATTTATCCTGCCAAGGCTGATACTGGTGTGCCACCAAGTGTTGGGATGGCCTGTCTCGGCCATCAGGGTAAGACCCGAGGCACATGCAGTATGGGATTACTTGAATCCTTGAACCGGACCAGATTTCCAGTATTGCCCTGGACCTTGGAGATAGATGGGCAAAACTGGAAAGTTACACCTGACCCCTAGACTCGATTATGACATTTCACTAGGTGTTGGATCAGGCTGCCTTTGATATGCCAATCAGTGAGATCCTTAGCGGGGATCATAGTGGGTGATCATAGTGACAGAATCAGCCACTTTGTCGGACAAAGGGTAATGATCGGGAATGCACTCTCTCTGATGGAAACCAAACAACCGGCAGTTGATTTCAATCGTTGGAATTTTGTTTTGCAAAATTAATATATTTATATATATATATATATGTATGGTTTCAAATTGTTTGCAAATGGTTTTAATTCCCGGGATCCATGTGAGAGGAGAGTGCGGCACTGTTCCTTGCAGCCGAGGGAGAGGTCCTCTCTTGTCGGACAGTGCTTCATCATTAAGGGCTGAGAGGTTAAGTGTAAGACCATTGAGGATAATACCTGATGGGCTAATCTTGCACCTGCGCACAGTCCCTGTGTTTTTATAAGATGGCTTGGCCCAGGGACCACTTAATGTAAGTGTTGGGCCCATAGGGTCCATATGATGGACTCAAGGGGTTCATTGAGTTTTTCAGTGAATTCGGCTGGGCCTTGTTTTAGAGGCTAGGCCGAACCCATGTGGCTGGTGTGTAGATCAATGCTTGGGTCACACGCCATACAAAGAAGCCCAACTGGGCAACAGATTGGAAAGTAATTAGACACTGAACACTTAATGGGCCAAAAGCCCATTTCGAGGTGGGTTGATATGATCACCCATCCATTGGGCCTTTAGCCTTATCCACTCTTAGAGAACAAATTCAAATTAGATTTGAATCTGGTAACCTCCTGATAAGATCAGGAGTAAGCCAACTCTATCTGCAGAAAGGATTAAGATTATCCCCTATCCAAATACTGATTTGGATTGGGATAACTCCTAAAAAGGAGGTTTCTTAATCAAGAAGAAAGGAGGAGATTTCGAACCACCTTGAAGAGGTATAGGATATCTCCTACGAATTGATAGAGAGAATCTCATTCATACTCCAGAAAATAGTAAAAGCAGTTCAGCCTTTTTCATTTTTGGAGATCTCCTCCTGCCGCCGCCATCTGTTTTTGCAAGATTAGATCTTAGCAGAAAAGGAAAGTCAAGAAATCTGTTCTTGACATCAGTCTTGCAAGAAAGACTGAAAAAGATTCAGTGTTTAGTACTTCCAGAGGATTCTTGAGAAGGATCCAGTGTGTAGGACGCACCCTACTGGTTCTGTTCCATTCACAGTTGTGTCATCTTCAGCAGGAACGGATCTTGGAGCATTCTTTGGGCGTGAACACCAACTTTGGGAGATACTACTTCTCCGGATCAGGTATATTCCTCCCATTTATCTTTTGGTACAGATCTGGTTTGATTATGGTTCAAGTAGGATCCTTGAATATTGTATTCTAAACTTAGGGAATATGATTCCTAGTTGGGAGAATGTAGGAAATTTTTGAAATTCGCCCACCCATTCCGCAACCTTTATGGCGTCCATTAGATGGATCCTACCATTCTTTCATCACATTCCCTATTTTGAAAATCATATTTTCAAGAATAAATCTTGAACCTTAAACTGAACCAGATCTGAACCAAAAGGAATGGGAGAGAATGATACCTGATACGGAGAACCAATATCTCCCAACGAAGGTGTTCACGCCCAAGGAAGGATCCAAAGACTGCTCCCACTGAAGATGGCGCAGAATCAGCAGTGTTCTTCCCCAAGAACTCTGTCCTTCGCAAGAAACAGCAGGATGGAACGTGAGCACAACTCCCTTTTCAATCCTTTCTCAAAGAATTGATGTCAAGATCCAATCTTGACTTCTCCCACAGCTGGAGATCAAACTGGCAAACAGGGCGGCAAGAGCAGGGAGGCGGCAAGAGAGTATTCGCAGGGTGCAGAATTCTCTCTTCTTGATTTCAGCATTAAAGAGAATCTGATGTGTTTCTTGGTCTCTCTCAAGGCTTCCGCCCCCTCCTTCTTTTTTGTTAACTTGAAAAGATCAGCTCCTAATCCCATTAGGAGGTGCTTATCCAAATCATATTTGGATCAGCCTTCTCTTTTAGTGATAAGGATAAACCCTTATCTTATCTGCAGATTGGATTAGCTTTCTCCTAATCTTATTAGGAGGTTTCTAGATCTGAATCACATTCAGGTCTGGACTCTCTGAGTGGATAGGATTACGACCCTATCCTAACTGCTAATCCATCTCAGAATTCGCCCTTTAATTAACTAAATTAATAGCCCAGTTCAAAATGGGCTTTAGGCCCATTAAGCTTATGTGCTCATTTAACCTTCCTAACTGCTGCCCAGTTGGGCTTCCTTGTATGGCGTGGGACCCAAGCATTGATCTACACATCAGCCACATGGGTTCGGCCCAGCCTTTGTTACAAGGCCTGGTCGGATACACTGTTAAGACAGTGCACCCCCTGAAACCCATCAAATGGGCTCTGCGGGCCCAACACTTACCCTAAGTGGTCCCTGGGCCAAGCCACCTTGTAACACCCAGGGACTGTGGGCAGATGCAAGATTAGCCCATCAGGTATTATCCTCAATGGTCTTACACTTAACCTCTCAGCCCTTAATGATCATACACTGCCCGACAGGAGAGGACCTCTCCCTCGGCTGCAAGGAACAGTGTTGCACTCTCCACTTATATGGATCCCGGGAATTAAAACCCTTTTGCAAACATTTTTGAAACCATAATATATATACTTTTATATCTCATATAAAATATATTTTGCAAAACAAATTTCAACGGTTGAAATCGGCTGCCGGCAGTCTTGGTTTCCAACAGTGAGAGCGCATCCCCGATCATTACCTTTGTCCGACAAAGGGGCTGATCCTGTCACTATGATCACCCACTCAGATGAATTCTCGGATTTTCCCAACATACCCAGGTTTTGACCCCCGCTAAGGATCTCACTGATTGGTACATCAAAGACAGCCCGATCCGACACCTAGTGCAGTAGCATAATCGAGTCTAGGGGTCAGGTGTAACTTTCCAGTTTTGCCCATCAATCTCCAAGGTCCCGGGCAATACTGGAAATCTGGTCCAGTTCAAAGATTCAATTAATTCCACACTGTATGTGCTTAGGATCTCACCCCGGTAGCTGAGACAAGCCACCCCAACCGACTTGGTCACCACAGTGTCAGCCTTGTCAGGATAGGTCTCCCCAGATCGACCCACTGGCTGTGAACATTCTAAACTAACACGAGTCTCAATAAGTGTCCAGTTTAAGGGTATTACACAGAGACATACCAAGGGAACATGATTCAAATATGCACTTTTATTCATTTACAATAAACTTATAAAGTACATCAATTTTGATTGAAGCTAAGGGCATACAAAACTGTCTAACACTCACGTGCAAAGAGAGTATCAAATCCTTCCTCCACTGAGGATGACACAGCTTAGGTTGTGGCAAGATCAGCATGTAGTTATTCACCAAGAACTAGCGATTCTTCAGCAAGAATCGAATGGGACAATGAGCACAGGTTATAAATTGTTTCTTTTGGCAAGAAACAATATCAAGATCAAATCTTGACCCAATCCAAGCACTGGAGATCGAACAGGGTAGGGCAGCAAGAGCAAGAAGAGAAAGAGCAGATGGCAAGAGCAATCTAACTATGTTGTCTTGTCTCTGTATTCAGCGAATGTGTCTTTGGAGGTTCACCCTGCTCTCCTATTTATAGCATTAAAGAGGCAACTTCCTAATCCCATTAGGAATTTCCTAATCCAAATCTTTTATTTGGATTTCGACTCTTTAAGTGGTAAGGATAATCCCTTATCCTATTTGCAGATAAAGATTGGCCTTCCTAATCAAATTAGGACTTCCTTTAATCCAAACCTTTATTTGGATCTGGACTCTTTAAGTGGAAAAGGATAATCCCTTATCCTATCTGTTGATCCAAATCCCAAATCCACCCATATTTATGTTAGACAGTTTTGTATGCCCTTAGCTCCAATCAGTTTTGATGTACTTTTGACATTTGTGTAAATGAATAAAGTGCATATTTGATTCATGTTATGTAGTATGTTTCTATGTAAGACCCTTAAACTAGACACTTAATGAGACCCGTGTTAGTTTAGAATGTTCACAGCCGTTGGATAAGTCTGGGGAGATTTATCTTACCAAGGATGACATTGGTGTGCTGCCAAATGTTGGGGTGGCCTGTGTTAGCTGCCAGGGTGAGACCCAAGGCACATGCAGTGTAAGATTATTTGAATCTTTGAATCAGACTAGATTTCTAGTATTTCCCTAGACCTTGGAGATTGATGGGCAAAACTGGAAAGTTACACTTGACCCCTAGACTCGATTATGATACTGTACTAGGTATCAGATTGGGTTGTCTTTGATATGACAATCAGTGAGCTCCTTAGTAGGGGTCAAAACCTGGGTGTGTTGGGATAGTCTGAGAATTCATCTGAGTGGGTGATCATACTAATAGGATCAGCCCCTTTGTTGGACAAAGGTAATGATCGGGGATGCACTCTCTCTGATGGAAACCAAACTGCTAGCAGTTGATTTCAATCGTTAGAATTTTGTTTTGCAAAATTTATATATAAGATATATATAGATATGTACGGTTTCAAAATATTTGCAAATTGTTTTTAATTCTCGGGATCCATAGTAGAGGAGAGTGCAACACTGTTCCTTGTAGCCGAGGGAGAGGTCCCATCTTGTCAGGCAGTGTTTGATCATTATGGGCTAAGCGGTTGAGTGTAAGGCCATTTAGGGTTATATCTGATGGGCTAATCTTGCACCTGCCCACAGTCCTTGGGTTTTTATAAGATGGCTCGGCCCAGGGACCACTTAATGTAAGTGTTGGGCCCATAGGGTCCATGTGATGGGCTCAAGGGGGTCACTAAGTCTTTCTGTGAATTCGGCTGGGCCTTGTAATAAAGGCTGGGCCGAACCCATGTGGCTGGTGTGTAGATCAATGCTTGGGTCCCACGCCATACAAAGAAGCCCAACTGGGCAGCAGATTGGAAACTGGTTAAACACTGAACACTTAATGGGCCAAAAGCCCATTTTGAACTGGGCTGATATGATCACCTGTTCATGGGGCGAATCTGAGATTAATGTTAGTAAAAGGATTGGGTCTTTAACCTTATCCACTCTAAGAGACCAAATTCAAATTATATTTGAATTTGGTAACCTCCTAATAAGATCAGGAGTTAACTAACTTAATCTGCAGATAGGATTAAGATTAACCCCTATCCAAATACTGATTTGGTTTAGGATAACTCCCAAAATATTGGGAGGTTTCTTAATCAAGAAGAAAGAGGAGAAAACCCTAGAAGAAATATCAGATTTCGAACTGGGGGTTTGAGTAAGCAAGAAACACATCCTGCAATTTGAGATCAGATCTCTCACAGACTCCAGAGAGAAGATACAGTTCAGCCCTCTTCATCCCTAGACTTCTCCTCCTTCAGCTGCCGCCACTCCCTGTTGGAAGATTGGATCTTTGCAACAACAAGAAGTCAAGAAATCAGTTCTTGACAATAGTCTTGCAAGAAAGACAAAAGGATTCGGTGTTCAAGGTTTCCAGAGCATCCTTGTGAAGAATCCAGTGTGTAGGACACAACCTGCTGGTTCCATTCCATCCACAGTTATGTCATCTTCAGCAAGAGCGGATCTTGGTTTCTTCTTTGGGCATGAACACCAACTTTGGGAGATATTATTTCTCCAGATCAGGTATAATCATTCCTGTTTCCTTTTGGTTCAGATCTGGTTTAATTATGGTTCAAGTAGAATCCTTGAATAATGTATTCTAAATTTAGGGAATATGATTCCCAGTTGGAAGAAGGTAGGAAATTTTTTGAAATTCGCCCACCCATTCTGCACCTTTCCTAGTGTCCATTAGATGGATCCTACCATTCTTTCAGTTTTATCAAAGCCACAGGTTCAAATCTTGAACCAAAAGAAAATCAGATCTGACCCTGCACAAATGGACAGAAGATGTTCTACCAAGATCTGCGCAGATTGCTTTCTTTTTTTTTTCTTCAAGAAATGGTTATTTGTTAAGGGCGATTGATCTAAAATTAATTTTGTTAAATCCAATTTTTTTTTAGAATTGTTCTTTATTTATTTTTTATTTAATGGATTGTTCGAACCTGGAGATCGCAATGCAGTTTTGGTACAGATAGTCTGCGCACCCTTTTTCATTTATTTTATTCAATTCGGTCTGTAAATAATTTTTTTTTTATTTTTCTAGACTGAATGAATAGGATTTGATCAAGAATGTAATTAATTAATAGAAATAGGATTTCTGTTTTTTTTTTTATTTTCTTGATTAAAGAAGAAGGAAGAAGATGGCAGCGCTGGAGATTGGCAGATGGAGAAATCGCCACCTACGATTTACAGTTTATGAAACTGTAACATTTGTGATTAACCTATGTTTTGCAGGTGGTACGGACAGTCCATATTTGATTTGTGATTGTCTAAAATCAAAATTATTAATTTCAGATCTCTCATGAATTAATTCTTGAATTTAAAATCAGTTTTGGACCATTTCGGACTAGATTGGACCAAAACTATTTGGACCGAATCAGAGATTTGAAAGGGGCTGTTTTTTAGTCCATTTTTCTCACACTGGTTATTCCAAATCTGATATTCAATTATAGGAATTAATTCGGCCCACCTGTAAAGCCCAATTTTAAAGGGTTAAAACTGCAAAAGCCCATTATTGTGAGAAAAGCTGAATGGGCCGAACTGCTAACTGCTATTCAGCCCATACACCTAGTAGACATTAATTGTTAATGCTTTAAGTTTTTTAAATGGGCTATTCGATGGGCTTTACAGTAGTTAATTGATTGGATCAATTCCTCCTTTAAATGTGATGTTTGGATGTTTGATGTGCTGTGACCATGGGCCATAAGCACTTGGCCCATGTTGACTCGTTAGTGGCTCTTGTGCACACCATGGCTGAATGCACATCATTGCCATGGTGTCTCTTAAGGTCATTGGTTGACCCCTCTCCGCTTGGTGGGCCCCACAACCCTGAAAATGGATGCGTATGGAACCCCTAGCCGATTGAGGCCCACCAAAAATTTGGCTTTATGAAAGTAAGTGGGAGCCACTTTGGTTTGACCTAAATTTGAACTAGGGCTTAATTTTGTTCCCTCCAAGCAAATATGAATGAATGTGATAGGGAGATCCATATGATGGACACTCTAAGGGCCTTCCGTCATTAGCACGATGATGGGTCCATCAGTAATGAGGAAACGCACCATAAAATTGGGCTATCCATTTGCTGTTGGATCTGTTAGAGTGTTTCATTAGATGATAGGGGTGTCATAGACTGATGTGGGAGGGGCTTAACCAAAAAATGAGAACTCTCTCATGGTACCTTGGCATAACCTGAATATGATGGGTGTGCATTCACTGGACAGAAAGGTTTACCTGAAAACGGCTCTGAACCTTGTCAGATTGAGGCCAAAGGGAAACTCATCTGATGAGTGGATGGGATCCATCATAGAAAGGTGGTGGGGTTATGCAGCTGAAATAGTTGGCTTCACGCACCCTAGAGACATTCCGTTATCTCCGTCACTAAGAAGGGAGGGAAAATCTCAGAGATGAATAAATGGGAATGGAACATAGATTAAGGTTGTGGACTAACGTCTTTGTTGTTTTATCAGAAAATGGAAAACGGTCAATTTGCAAAGCTTCTAGATGATAACAAGCTTAAGGGCCCAAACTATGCCAATTGGTACAAAAATTGTATGCTAGTCCTAACTTCTAAAAAGTTAGATAAGGTGGTGAAAAATACTACCCCAGAACGTCCGGGTGATAGGGCTTCTGAGGCCCGTAAGAGGGACTACCAAGATTGGGAGGATAAGAACTCCCTAGCCCACTACTTTGTCATTGCCTCATTAGACAACTCAACACAGAGGCAGATCGAACAGATCGAACTAGCCAAGGACATATTGGACAGTCTAAGAACAATGTATGAAGAGCAGAACCGTTCTACTCGACAGAAGGTCCTGAAATTGTTCATAACCGCACAGATGCCCATGGGGCAAAAAGTTCATGACCATTGTCTTCGGATGATGGGATACATTAATGAACTCGAAGCTCTTGGATCCGGGCTAGATCTTGGCACGCAAGTGGATGCCATCCTGAAAACTTTGCCCTCTTCCTTCAATGCGTTCACTATGAACCTACAATATGAATAAGCTGAATGTCAGCATCCAGGAACACAGCAATATGTTGCAGAGGGCCAAAGATCTTTTAAAGAAGGATGAGCCTGTGGTTATGCTTGCTGAAGCTAACAAATCAGACAAGAAAAAGAGAAAGGCAAAGAAGCCCCAGAAGAAAGCTACCAAACACAAGAAGCAGAAGAAGAACAAGGCATCTGATGTCTGTCACTTCTGCAAACAGACCGGCCACTGGAAGAGGAACTGTCCTGCCTACCTGGAATCTAAGAAAGGTAATATCGAAAGTTGTGTCATAGAAACTAATGGAGGTGTTCACGCCCAAGGTAGGATCCAAAATCTGCTCCCATTGAAGATGGCACAGTGCAGGGAGGAGCAGAATCAACAGTGTTCTTCCAAAAGAACTTGATCCTTCTCAAGAATCACCTGGATGGCTTGTGATTACAACTCCCACCAATATTTTCTCCAAAAGATTGGAATCAAGATCCAATCTTGATTTCTCACAAGGAAAGGAGATCGAGCTGCTATAGGCGGCGACTGCAGGAAGGAGGGGGCAAGAGAGTATTTGCAGGAAGCAAAATACTCTCTTCTCTAATTTCAGTACTGTAGACAAGACTGTTGCTGGCGATTGTGTGTCTAAAGGCTGCCGCCCCCTCTTCCTTTTATAGACTTGAAGGGATCAGCTCCTAATCCCATTAGGAGTTGCTAACCCCAAATCATATCTGGATTAGAAGTCCCTTTAAGATAAGGGATAATCCTTATCTTATCTGTAGATTAGATCAGCCATCACCTAATCTAATTAGGAAGTTTCCAGATCTAAATCTCATTTAGATCTTTGACTCTTTGAGTGGATAGGGTGTGGGTCCAATCCTATCAGCTGATCATATCTCAAAATTCACCCCTTAAAGACTAATCAAATTAGCCCAGTTCGAAATGGGCTTAAGGCCCATTTAGGGTTTTGTATTCATTAAGCCTTCCAAACTGCTACTCAATTGGGCTTCCTTGTATGGCGTGGGACCCAAACATTGATCTACACATCAGCCAAATGGGTTCAGCCTAGCCTTTGTTACTAGGCCTCGCCGAATACACTGTTATGGACAGTGCACCCCCTGAAACCCATTAGATGGGCTCTATGGGCCCAACACTTACCCTAAGTGGTCCTTGGGCCAAGCCACCTTGTAACACACAGGGACTGTGGGCAGATGCAAGATTAGCCCATCAGGTATTATCCTCAATGGTCTTACACTTAACCTCTAAGCCCATAATGATCATACACTGCCCGACAAGAGAGGATTGGGGCGATATGATCACCCATCCTTGGGGCGAATCTGAGATTAATGTTACTAAAAGGATTGGGCCTTTAGCCTTATCCAATCTTGGAGACCAAATTCAAATTAGATTTGAATCTGGTAACCTCCTGATAAGATCAGGAGTAAGCTAACTTTATCTACAGATAGGATTAAGATTATCCCATATCCAAATACTGATTTGGATTGGGATAACTCCTAATTAGGAGGATTCTTAATCAAGAAGAAAGGAGGAGAAACACTAACCAAAAAAAAATGAGAGAAATACAACAGATTTTGAATCAAGAAAAATCGCAAGAAAGGTTCCTGCGAATTGAGATCAGATCTCATACTCCAGAAAAAGAAAGAAGAAGCAGTTCAACTTTTTCGCATTTGGAGTTCTCCTCCTGCCGCCGCCATCTGTTTTTGCAAGATTAGATCTTTGCAGAAAAAGAAAGTCAAGATATCTGTTCTTGACATCAGTCTTGCAAGAAAGACTGAAAAAGATTCAATGTTTAGTACTTCCAGAGGATTCTTGTGAAGGATCCAGTGTGTAGGACGCACCTTGCTGGTTCTGTTCCATCCACAGTTGTGTCATCTTCAGCAGGAACGAATCTTGGAGCATTCTTTTGGCGTGAACACCAACTTTAGGAGATAGTGCCTCTCCGGATCAGGTATATTCCTCCCATTTGTCTTTTGGTACAGATCTGGTTTGATTGTGGTTCAAGTAGGATCCTTGAATATTGTATTCTAAATTTAGGGAATATGATTCCCAGTTGGGAGAAGGTAGAAAAATTTTTGAAATTCGCCCACCCATTCCGCAACCTTTATGGCGTCCATTAAATGGATCCTACCATTCCTTCAGTGGTATCAGAGCCACAGGTTCAAATCTTGAACCAAAAGAAAATCAGATCTGACCCTGCGCAGATGGATAGAAGGTGTTCTTTCAAGATTTGCGCAGATTGTTTTCTTTATTTCAAGAAACTGTTTCTTGTTAAGGGCGATTGATCTGAAATTAATTTTTTTTAAATCCAAAATTTATTTAGAATTGTTCTTTATTTATTTTGATTTATTGGACTGTTCGAACTTGGAGATCGCAGCAGATTTGGCGCAGATAGTCTGCGCACCCTTTTTCTTTCTATTTATTTATTTCATTGAATTCGGTTTGAAATTTTTTTCTATTTTTAGACTGAATGTATAGGATTTGATCAAGAATGTAATTAATAGAAATATGATTTCCGTTATTTTTCTTGATTAAAGAAGAAGGAATAAGAAGGCGGCGCTGGAGATTTGCAATTGGAGAAATCGCTTTCTACGATTTGCAGTTTGTGAAACTGCAACCCTTGTGATTAACCTCAGTTTTGCAGGTGGTGCGAACAGTCCATAGTTTGATTTGTGATTGATTGAAATCAAAATTATTAATTTCAGATCTTTCATGAATTAATTCTTGAATTGAAAATCAGTTTTGGATCCTCTCGGACTAGATTGGACCAAAACTGTTTGGACCAAATCTGGGGTTCGATAGGGACTGTTTTTTAGTTTGTATTTTGTTAGACAGTTTTTGTATGCCGTTAGCTTCAATCTAATTTGATGTACTTTTGTTATTTAGTGGAAATAAATAAAGTGCATGTTTGATTCATGTTGTTTGGTTTAATTCACAGCCGTTGGATAAGTCTGGGGAGATTTATCCTTTCAAGGCTGATACTGGTGTGCCACCAAGTGTTGGGATGGCCTGTCTCAGCCACCAGGGTAAGACTCGAGGCACATGCAGTATGGGATTACTTGAATCCTTGAACAGGACTAGATTTCCAGTCTTGCCCTGGACCTTGAAGATAGATGGGCAAAACTGGAAAGTTACACCTGACCCCTAGACTCGATTATGACACTTCACTAGGTGTTGGATCAGGCTGCCTTTGATATGCCAATCAGTGAGATCCTTAGAGGGGATCAAAACCTGGGTATGTTGGGGCAGTTTGAGAATTCATCTGAGTGGGTGATCATAGTGACAGAATCAGCCACTTTGTCGGACAAAGGGTAATGATCGGGAATGCACTCTCTCTGATGGAAACCAAACTACCGGCAGTTGATTTCAATCGTTGGAATTTTGTTTTGCAAAATTAATATATTTATATATATATGTATGGTTTAAAATTGTTTGCAAATGGTTTTAATTCCCGGGATCCATGTGAGAGGAGAGTGCGGCACTGTTCCTTGCAGCCGAGGGAGAGGTCCTCTCTTGTCGGGCAGTGCTTGATCATTAAGGGCTGAGAGGTTAAGTGTAAGACCATTGAGGATAATACCTGATGGGATAATCTTGCACCTACCCACAGTCCCTGGGTTTTTATAAGATGGCTTGGCCCAGGGACCACTTAATGTAAGTGTTGGGCCCATAGGGTCCATATGATGGACTCAAGGGGTTCATTGAGTTTTTCAGTGAATTCGGCTGGGCCTTGTATTAAAGGCTGGGTCGAACCCATGTGGCTGGTGTGTAGTTCAATGCTTGGGTCCCACGCCATACAAAGAAGCCCAACTGGGCAGCAGATTGGAAAGTAATTAGACACTGAACACTTAATGGGCCAGAAGCCCATTTCGAGGTGGGCTGATATGATCACCCATCCTTGGGGCGAATCTGAGATTAATGTTAGTAAAAGGATTGGGCCTTTAACCTTATCCACTCTTGGAGACCAAATTCAAATTAGATTTGAATCTGGTAACCTCCTGATAAGATCAGGAGTAAGCTAACTTTATCTGCAGATAGGATTAAGATTATCCCCTATCCAAATACTGATTTGGATTGGGATAACTCCAAATTAGGAGGATTCTTAATCAAGAAGAAAGGAGGAGAAACCCTAACCAAAAAGGAGAGAAATACAACAGATTTCGAATCAAGAAAAATTGCAAGAAAGGTTCCTGCGAATTGAGATCAGATCTCATACTCCAGAAAAAGGAAAAAAAGGCAGTTCAGACTTTTTGCCTTTAGAGTTCTCCTCCTACCACTGCCATCTCCTTTGCAAGATTAGATCTTAGCAAAAAAGAAAGTCAAGAAATCTGTTCTTGACATCAGCCTTGCAAGAAAGACTGAAATAAATTCAGTGTTTAGTGCTTCCAGAGGATACTTGCGAAGGATCCAGTGTGTAGGACGCACCCTGCTGGTTCTGTTCCATCCATAGCTGTGTCATCTTCAGTAGGAACGGATCTTGGAGCATTCTTTGGGCGTGAACACCAACTTTGGTAGATAGTGCTTCTCCGGATCAGGTATATTCCTCCCATTTGTCTTTTGGTACAGATCTGGTTTGATTATGGTTCAAGTAGGATCCTTGAATATTATATTCTAAATTTAGGGAATATGATTCCCAGTTGGGAGAAGGTAGGAAAATTTTTGAAATTCGCCCGCCCATTCCGCAAACTTTATGGCGTCCATTAGATGGATCCTACCATTCTTTCAATGGTATCAGAGCCAGGTTCGAATCTTGAACCAAAAGAAAATAAGATCTGACCCTGCGCAGATGGAAAGAAGGTGTTTTTTCAAGATTTGCGCAGATTGTTTTCTTTATTTCAAGAAACTGTTTCTTGTTAAAGGTGATTGATCTGAAATTAATTTTTTATTAAATCCAAAATTTATTTAGAATTATTCTTTATTTATTTTGATTTAATGGACTGTTCGAACCTGGAGATCGCAGTGCAGATTTGGCGCAGATAGTCTGCGCATCCTTTTTCTTTCTTTTTATTTATTTCATTTAATTCAGTTTGTAAATATTTTTTTTTATTTTTAGACTGAATGTATAGGATTTGATCAAGAATGTAATTAATAGAAATAGGATTTCTGTTATTTTTCTTGATTAAAGAAGAAGGAAGAAGAAGGCGGCGCTGGATATTTGCAGTTGGAGAAATTGCTTTCTGCGATTTGCAGTTTGTGAAACTGCAACCCTTGTGATTAACCTCTGTTTTGTAGGTGGTGCGAACAGTCCATAGTTTGATTTGTGATTGTTTGAAATCAAAATTATTAATTTCAGATCTTTCATGAATTAATTCTTGAATTGAAAATCAACTTTGGATCCTCTCGGACTAGATTGGACCAAAACAGTTTGGACCGAATCTGGGGTTCGATAGGGACTGTTTTTCAGTCTGTATTTCTCACACTTTCTGTTCCAAATCTGATGTTCAATTACAGGGATTAATTCGGCCCACCTGTAAAGTCCAGTTTTAAAGGGTTAAAACTGCAAAAGGCCCATTACTGTGAGATAAGCTGTATGGGCCGAACTGCTATCTGCGATTCAGCCCATACACCTAGTAGTCATTAATTGTTAATGATTGGATCAATTCCTCCTTTACATGTGATGTTTGGATGTTTGATGTGCTGCGACCATGGGCCATAAGTACTTGGCCCATGAAGACTCGTTAGTGGCTCTTGTGCACACCATGGCTGAATGCACATCATTGCCATAGTGTCCTTCAAGGTCATTGGATGACCCCTCTTTGCTTGGTGGGCCCCACAACCCTGAAAAGGGATGCGTACGAAACCCCTAGCCGATTAAGGCCCACCAGAAATCTGACTTTATGAAAGTCAGTGGGAGCCACTCTGGTTTGACCTAAATTAAAACTAGGGCGTTTTTTTGTTCCCTCCAGCAAATATGAATGCATGTGATAGGGAGACCCATATGATGGACTCTCTAAAGGCCTTCCATCATTAGCACAATGATGGGTCCTTCAGTAATGAGGAAACACACCATAAAATTGGGCTATCCATTTGCTGTTGGATCTATTAGAGTGTTTCATAAGATGATAGGGGCATCATAGACCGATGTGGGAGGGGCTTCACCAGAAAATGGGAACTCTCTCACGGTACCTTGGCGTAACCTGAATATGATGGGTGTGCACTCACTGGACAGAAAGGTTTACCTGAAAACGGCTCTGAACCTTGTCTGACAGAGGCCAAAAGGAAACTCATTTGATGAGTGGATATGATCCGTCACAGAAAGGTGGTGGGGTTATGCAGCTGAAACAGTTGGCTTCACGCACCCCATGTGATTTCCCACATTTCCAGAGACATTTCATCGTGTCCGTCATTGAGAAAGGAGGGAAATCTCAGAGATGAACAAATAGGAATGGAACATAGATTAAAAGCCATATCTATGTAGGTAACATGAATCAAACTAAGGTTGTGGACTAATGATTTTGCTATTTTATCAGAAAATGGCAAACGGTCAATTAGCAAAGCTTCTAGATGATAACAAGCATAAGGGCCCAAACTATGCCGACTGGTACATAAATCTTATGCTAGTCCTAACTTCCAAAAATTTAGACAAGGTGGTGAAAAATCCTGCCCCGGAACGTCTGGGTGATAGGGCTTCTGAGGCCCATAGGAGGGACTACCAAGAATGGGAGGATAAGAACTCCCTAGCCTACTGCTTTGTCATTGCCTCATTAGATAACTCAATACAGAGGCAGTTCGATCAGATCGAACTAGCCAAGGACATATTGGATAGTCTAAGAACAATGTATAAAGAGCAGAACCGTTCTACTCGACAGAAGGTCCTGAAATTGTTCATGACCGCGCAGATGACCAAAGGGCAGAAAGTTCATGACCATTGTCTTCGGATGATGGGATACATTAACGAACTTGAAGCTCTTGGATCCGGGCTAGATCTTGGCACGCAAGTGGATGCCATCCTCAATTCTTTGCCCTCTTCCTTCAATGCGTTCACAATGAACTACAATATGAATAAGCTGAATGTCAGCGTCCAGGAACTCAGCAATATGTTGCAGAGAGCCGAGGAACTACTCAAGAAGGATGAGCCTGTGGTTATGCTTGCTGAAGCTTACAAATCGGGCAAGAAAAAGAGAAAGGAAAAGAAGCCACAGAAGAAGGCTGCCAAACCTAAGAAGTAGAAGAAGAACAAGGCATCTGATGTTTGTCACTTCTGCAAGCAGACCGGCCACTGGAAGAGGAATTGTCCTGCCTACCTGGAATCTAAGAAAGGTAACATCGAAACTTGTGTCATAGAAACTAACATGTTAGTTACTTCTGTGTCCTGGTGTGTTGACTCCAGGGCTTCAACTCATGCGTGTAACTCACTGTAGGGGTTCAAAGTTAGCAGAAGGTTGAGTGAAGGTGAAGTGACACTATTCTTGAGAACAACTGCATGTGTTGCAGCGGCGGCAATAGGAACCGTAGAATTAGTTTTTAAAGAAGGAATACTTGTCCTTAAAGATTGTCTTTATGTACAGAACATGAGAAGAAATTTAATTTCTATTTCAAAATTGTGTGCTGATGGATATACTGTTTATTTTAGTAATATGATTACTGTTAAACGGAATAATAAATTCATCGCATGCGGGGAACTAGAGAACGGTCTCTATGTTCTACATCCTTCTCTGGAAACTAACTTAACCGAAACTACGTCGGTCGAAAATCCCAAGAAAAGGAATCGTGATACAGTAAGTCCCACGTGCCTCTGGCATTACCGACTTGGCCATATCGGTATTGACCGAATCACAAGGCTGGTAAAGGATGGTCATTTGGATTTTCTAACCGTAGAAAATCTTCCCACTTGTGAACCTTGCCTTCAAATTAAGATGTCTAAGCGGCCATTTGACGGTAAGCCTGAAGGATTTGAAGGCACACTTGACCGGATACATACTGATGTATGTGGTCCCCTGAGTGTTAGGACACGGAATCAACACGTGTACTTCATCACCTTTACAGATGATTTTTCACGATATGGTTACGTGTACCTAATGAGACATAAGTCTGAATCATTTGAAAAGTTCAAAGAGTTCAGACAGGAAGTCGAGAAACAGTTAGGGAGAGAAATTAAGGTCCTTTGATCAGATCGAGGTGGCGAGTATCTCTCTGATGAATTCAGGGACTATTTAAGGGACAATGGGATAGTGTCACAACTAGCTCCTCCTGCTACACCTCAACTCAACGGTGTTTCAGAGAGGAGGAATTGGACCTTGTTGGACATGGTCCGGTCGCTTCTCGTACGCTCACAATTACCCACATCCTTTTGGGGATACGCATTAGAGACTGCTATCTACGTGCTAATCGGGTTCCAACCAAATCAGTTCCGAAAATTCCATATGAACTTTGGACCGAAAGGAAGCCAAGTGTAAGACACTTGAAAATTTGGGGTTGTCCTGCACATGTAAAAAGAACAAGTGCGGACAAGTTGGAATCTAAAACCAGTTGTTGCCTGTTTATAGGCTACCCAAAGGATTCGGTGTGTTATCTATTCTATGACCCGAGTGAGTAGAAAGTGTTCTACAGTCGAAACGCCCAATTCTTAGAATCCGATTACATCCTGGACACCCATCGTCAGGAAATAGTTCTTGATGAGGAGAGCTCAGGAGCAGTGGGAGATGTCCCACAAATTCCAGGTAATGACCAACCTAGAAGAACCACCCGGGTATCCAGACCACCAGTCCGATATGGTTATGACCAGGATAGTTACCTGGTGGAAACCTTGACTAGTGAAGAGGATCTCGTGACTTACGTGGAAGCTATGTTAGACATAGACTCCCAATTGTGGGTGGAGGCAATGAGAGCTGAAATGGACTCAATGGAGACCAATGGAGTCTGGACTCTAGTGGATCCGCCCTCCGGGGTAAAAGCAATTGATTGCAAATGGATCTACAAGAGGAAGAAGGGCCCCGATGGCAGGATTGAGACCTTTAAAGCTCGTTTGGTGGCGAAAGGGTACTCAGAAAGAAGGCATCGACTACGAGGAAACATTTTCGCCCGTGGCCATGCTTAAATCCATTAGGATCCTGCTAGCTGTAGCAGCGTACCATGACTATGAGATTTGGCAAATGGATGTCAAAACCGCATTCCTGAATGGAGATCTTAGTGAAGATATCTACATGCAGCAGCTGCAGGGCTTCATTGCTGCTGGTCAGGAACACATGGTATGTAAACTTAATAGATCCATATATGGACTTAAGCAGGCTTCTAGGAGTTGGAACATCCATTTTGATTCTGCTGTCAAAACGTTTGACTTTGAGCAGAATCCAGATGAGCCCTGTGTTTACAAGAAGTCCAGTGGGGATAAGATCACCTTTTTGGTGTTGTACGAGGACGATATCCTACTCATTGGGAATGATGTAGGAATGTTTACTTCGGTCAAGGTATGGCTATCATAGCAGTTCTCCATTAAAGATCTTGGAGAAGCTTCATACATACTGGGTTTTCGACTCTATAGAGATAGATCGAAGCGGATAATTGGATTATCCCAGGCTGCTTATATTGACAAAATTGTCAAGAGGTACAGCATGGAGAACTCCAAGAAAGGAAATGTTCCTTTCAAGCATGGAGTCACTCTCTCCAAGAAGATGTCTCCCAAGACTTCTGAGGAGATTGAGAGCATGAGAGACGTTCCCTATGCCTCAGCCGTAGGGAGCATCATGTATGCCATGCTGTGCACTCGCCCTGACATTGCTCAGGCGGTGAGTGTGGTAAGCAGATTCCAAGCAAACCCAGGGCAGGAGCATTTGACTGCTGTGAAGAACATACTCAAATACCTTCGAAGGACAAAAGAGTTTTGTCTGGTATTCGATGGTAGTTCACTACAAGTTCTAGGGTATACCGATGCCGATTTCCAGTCGGATCCAGATGATAGAAAGTCTACATCTGGGTATGTTTTCACAATAGGATCGTGTTCTGTTTGCTGGAAAAGCAGCAAACAGGGGTCCACTGCAGACTCCACAACCGAGGCCGAGTACATTGCCGCAAGTGAAGCTGCCAAGGAAGCCGTGTAGATGAAGAAGTTCATACATGAATTGGGAGCGATTCCATCTAGCACATCACCCATCCCATTGTTGTGTGACAACATTGGAGATATCGCCCAGGCTAAAGAGCCTCGGGCTCACTCGAAGTCAAAGCACATCGAGAGAAAGTACCATGTACTGCGGGAGATTGTTGGTAGAGGGGACGTCCTCATTCAGAAGGTAGCATCAACGGATAATGTGGCAGACCCATTGACTAAGCCACTGACATAGAAGGTGTTTGAGAAACACGTGGAAAGTATGGGACTCCGGCTTGTACCAGAATGGACCTAAGTGCAAGTGGGAGCTGTTAGATAGTTTTTGTATGCCCTTAGCTTCAATCTGATTTGATGTACTTTTGTTATTTAGTGGAAATAAATAAAGTGCATGTTTGATTCATGTTGTTTGGTTTAATTTTGTGTAAAACCCTAAAACTGGACATTTATAGAGACTCATGTTAGTTTTAAATGTTCATAGCCGTTGCATAAGTCTGCGGAGATTTATCCTACCAAGGCTGATACTGGTGTGCCACCAAGTGTTGAGATGGCTTGTCTCAGCCACCAGGGTAAGACCCAAGGCACATGCAGTATGGGATTACTTGAATCCTTGAACCAGACCAGATTTCCAGTCTTGCCCTCGACCTTGGAGATAGATGGGCAAAACTGGAAAGTTACACCTGACCCCTATACTCGATTATGACACTTCACTAGGTGTTGGATCAGGCTGCCTTTGATATGCCAATCAGTGAGATCCTTAGCGGGGATCAAAACCTGGGTATGTTGGGGCATTTTGAGAATTCATCTGAGTGGGTGATCATAGTGACAGAATCGGCCACTTTGTTAGACAAAGGGTAATGATCGGGAATGCACTCTCTCTGATGGAAACCAAACTGCCGGCAATTGATTTCAATCGTTGGAATTTTGTTTTACAAAATTAATATATTTATATATATATGTACGGTTTCAAATTGTTTGCAAATGGTTTTAATTCCCGGGATCCATGTGAGAGGAAAGTGCGGCACTGTTCCTTGCAGCCGAGGGAGAGGTCCTCTCTTGTCGGGCAGTGCTTGATCATTAAGGGCTGAGAGGTTAAGTGTAAGACCATTGAGGATAATACCTGATGGGCTAATCTTGCACCTGCCCGCAGTCCCTGGGTTTTTATAAGATGGCTTGGCCCAGGGACCACTTAATGTAAGTGTTGGGCCCATAGGGTCCATATGATGGACTCAAGGGGTTCATTGAGTTTTTATGTGAATTCGGCTGGGCCTTCTATTAAAGGCTGGGCCAAACCCATGAGGCTGGTGTGTAGATCAATGCTTGGGTCCCACGCCATACAAAGAAGCCCAACTGGGCAGCAGATTGGAAAGTAATTAGACACTGAACACTTAATGGGGCAGAAGCCCATTTCGAGGTGGGCTGATATGATCACCCATCCTTGGGGTGAATCTGAGATTAATGTTAGTAAAAGGATTGGGCCTTTAGCCTTATCCACTCTTGGAGATCAAATTCAAATTAAATTTGAATCTGGTAACCTCCTGATAAGATCATGAGTAAGCTAACTTTATCTGCAGATAGGATTAAGATTATCCCCTATCCAAATACTGATTTGGATTGGGATAACTCCTAATTAGGAGGATTCTTAATCAAGAAGAAAGGAGGAGAAACACTAACCAAAAAAAAATGAGAGAAATACAACAAATTTCGAATCAAGAAAAATCACAAGAAAGGTTCCTGCAAATTGAGATCAGATCTCATACTCCAGAAAAAGAAAGAAGAAGCAGTTCAGCTTTTTCGCCTTTGGAGTTCTCCTCCTCCCGCCGCCATCTATTTTTGCAAGATTAGATCTTTGTAGAAAAAGAAAGTCAAGAAATATGTTCTTGACATCAGTCTTGCAAGAAAGACTGAAAAAGATTCAGTGTTTAGTACTTCCAGAGGATTCTTGTGAAGGATCCAGTGTGTAGGACGCACCCAGCTGGTTCTGTTCCATCCACAGCTGTGTCATCTTCAGCAGGAACGGATCTTGGAGCATTCTTTGGGCATGAACACCAACTTTGGGAGATAGTGCTTCTCCGGATCAGGTATATTCCTCCCATTTGTCTTTTGGTACAGATCTGGTTTGATTATGGTTCAAGTAGGATCCTTGAATATTGTATTCTAAATTTAGGGAATATGATTCCTAGTTGGGAGAAGGTAGGAAAATTTTTGAAATTCGCCCACCCATTCCGCAACCTTTATGGCGTCCATTAGATGGATCCTACCATTCTTTTAGTTCTCACCCTTGTAGCTGAGACAAGCCACCCCAACCGACTTGGTGGCACCACAGTGTCAGCCTTGTCAAGATAGGTCTCCCAGACCGACCCACTGGCTACGAACATTCTAAACTAACACAAGTCTCATTAAGTGTCCAGTTTAAGGGTATTACATAGAAACATACCAAGGGAACATGAATCAAATATGCACTTTTATTCATTTACAATAAACTCATAAAGTACATCATTTTGATTGAAGCTAAGGGCATACAAAACTGTCTAACAGCTCCCACTTGCACTTAGATCCAATCAGGTACTAGCCGGAGTCCCATGCTTTCCACGTGTTTATCAAACACTTTCTGTGAAAATGGCTTATTCAATGGGTCTACCACATTGTCCGCTGATGCTACTTCTTAATATCATCGTCCCAAAGGTCCAGTGTTGTCATACAACAGTGGAATGGGTGATGTGCTGAATTCCAAATTTAGGAATGAACACCTTCATTCATAAGGCAGCCTCACTTACGGCAATGCGTTCGGCTTGGGTTGTGGACTATTAATTTGCTACTCAGGACCCCTGTTTGCTAACATTCTAGAAACAGCACACGATCATATCGTGAAAACATATCCAGATGTAGACTTTCTATCATCTGGATCTGATTGGAAATCAACATCTGTATACCCTTGGGTCTGTAGTGAATTACCATCGAATACTAGACAAAACTCTTTTGTCCTTCCAAGGTACTTAAGTATGTTTTTCACAGCAGTCCAATGCTCCTGCCCTGGGTTGGCCTAAAATCTGCTTACTACACTCACTGCATAAGCAATGTCAGGACGAGTGCATAGCATGGCATACATGATGCTCCCTACGGCAGAGGCATAGGGAACGTCTTTCATGCCATCAATCTCCTCAGAAGTCTTGGGAGACATCTTTTTGGAGAGAGTGACTCCATGCCTGAAAGGAACATTTCCTTTCTTGGAGTTTTCCATGCTATATCTCTTGACTGTTTTGTTAATGTAGGCAGATTGGGATAATTCTATTATCTGCTTCGATCTATCTCTATAGAGTCGAAGACCCAGTATATAGGAGGCTTCTCCAAGATCTTTAATGGAGAATTACTGTGAAAGCCATACTTTTACCGTAGTCAACATTCCTACATCATTCCCAATGAGTAGAATGTCATCTACATACAGAACCAAGAAAGTAACCTTATCTCCACAGTACTTCCTGTAAACACAGGGTTCATCCGGATTCTGCTCGAAGTCAAACGATTTGACAGCAGAGTCAAAAGGGATGTTCCAACTTCTAGAAGCTTGCTTAAGTCCTTAAATGGATCTATTAAGTTTACATACCCTGTTTTCCTGACCCGTAGCTATGAAGCCTTGCGGCTGCTGCATATAAATATCGTTAGTAAGATCTCCATTCAGGAATGTAGTTTTGACATTCATTTTCCAAATCTCATAATCATGGTATGCTGCTACAGCTAGCAGAATCCTAATGGATTTAAGCATGGCCACAGGCGAAAAGGTTTCCTCATAATCGATGCCCTCTTTCTGAGTGTAGCCTTTTGCCACCAGACGAGCTTTGAAGGTCTCAACCCTACCATCGGGGCCCTTCTTCCTCTTGTAAATCCATTTGCAACCGATTGCTTTTACCCCAAAGGGCAGATATACTAGAGTTCAGACTCCATTGGTCTCCATTGAGTCCAACTCTGCTCTCATGGCCTCCACCCATTTCTGGGAATCTATGTCCAACATAGCTTTCGCGTAAGTCACAGGATCCTCCTCACTAGTCAAGGTTTCAACCAGGTAACTATCCTGGTCATAACCATAATGGGCTGGTGGTCTGGATACCCGAGTGGATCTTCTAGGTTGGTCACTACCTGGAACTTGTGGGACATCTCCCACTGCTCCTGAGGTCTCCTCATCAAGAACAATTTCCTAACGATGGGTGTCCAAGATGTAATCAGTCTCCATGAATTGGGCATTTCGACTGCAGAACACTTTCTGCTCACTTGGGTCATAGAATAGGAAACCTACAGAGCCTTTTGGGTCGCCTATAAATAGGCAATGGCTGGTCTTGGATTCCAACTTGTCTGCACTCGTTCTTTTAACGTGTGTTAGACAACCCCAAATCTTCAAGTGTCTAACACTTGGTTTTTTTCTGATCCAAAGTTCATATGGAGTGTTTGAAACCGATTTGGTTGGAATCTGATTCAGCATGTAAATCACAGTCTCTAATCCGTAACCCCAAAAGGGTGTGGGTAACTCTAAGTGTATGAGAAGTGACCGGACCATATCCAATAAGGTCCTATTCCTGCTCTCTGAAACACCGTTAAGTTGTGGGGTAGAGGGAGGAGCTAATTGTGATACTATCCCATTGTCCTTTAAGTAGTCCCTGAATTCGTCAAAGAGATACTCGCCACCTCGATCAGATCGAAGGAGAAGCTAATTGTGATACTATCCCATTATCTGCACTCGTTCTTTCTCAACCTCTTGTCTAAACTCTTTGAACTTTTCAAAGGATTCAGACATGTCTCATTAGGTACACGTAACCATATCGTGAGAAATCATCTGTGAAGGTGATGAAATACACGTGTTGATTTCGTCTCCGAACACTCAGGGGACCACATATATCAGTATGTATTAGGTCAAGTGTGCGTGTACATCTTTTAGGCTTACCGTTAAATGGCCGTTTCGTCATCTTGCCTTGTAGGCAAGGCTCACAGGTGGGAAGATCTTCTACAGTTAGAAAATCCAAAGGACCATCCTTTACCAACCTTGTGAATCGGTCAACACCGATGTGGCCAAGTCAGTAATGCCATAGACACGTGGGATTAACTATATCACGGGCTCTCTTCTTGGGTATTTTAGCCGACATAGTTTCGGTTATGTTAGTTACTAGAGAAGGATGTAGAACATAGAGACCGTTCTCCAGTTCCCCGTATGCGATGAATCTGTTATTTCTTTTTAATAGAATCGTATTACTAAAGAAGACAGAATAACCATCTGCACACAATTTTGAAACAGAAATCAAATTTCTTCTTAAGTTTTGTACATAAAGACAATCTTTCAGTACAACTTTTCCCTCTCTAAAAATTAACTCCACGGTTCCTATTGCCGCTACTGCAACAGTTGCAGTTGTCCCCAAGTAGAGAGTGACTTCTCCTTCACTCAGCCTTCTGCTTACCTTTAACCCCTGCAGTGAGTTACATGCATGAGTTGAAGCCCCAGAGTCAATACACCAGGACGCAGAAGCTACCAATAAATTGGTTTCTATAACACAAGTTTCAAAATTACCTTTCTTGGATTCCAGGTAGGCAGGACATTTCCTTTTCCAGTGGTGGGACTTCTTACAGAAGTGACAGGCATCCGATGCTTTGTCTTTCTTCTACTTCTTACCCTTAGTGGCTTTCTTCTGAGGCTTCATTGCCTTCCTCTTTCTCTTGCCCGTTTTGCTAGTTTCAACAAGCATAGATACAGGCTCATCCTTTTTAATCAGTTCTTCAGCTCTTTGTAACATATTGCTAAGCTCTAGCAAACTGACATTCAGCTTGTTCATGTTATAGTTCATGATGAATGGATTAAAGGAAGTAGGCAAAGAATTAAGGATAGCATCTATCTGGGTTGCGAGGTCCAGCCCGGATCCAAGAGCCTCCAGTTCATTGATGTAACCCATCATCCGAAGACAATGGTCGTGAACTTCTTGGCCCTTGGACATTTGAGCGGTCATGAACTGTTTCAAGACCTTTTGTCGAGTAGAACAATTCTGCTCTTCATACATCGTCCTCAGGCTGTCCAATATGTTATTGGCAAGTTCGATCTGATCAAACTGCCTCTGTATTGGGTTATCCAAGGAGGCAATGATGTAACACCGGGTTAGGGAGTTCTTCTCCTCCCATTCCTGATAGTCTCTCCTTCGGGCCTCAGAAGCCCTATCTCCCGGACGCTCCGGGGCAGGATTCTTTGCCACTTTGTCCAGCTTTTCAGAAGCTAGGACCAGCATAAGGTTCTTGTACCAGTCAGCATAGTTTGGGCCCTTAAGCATGTTGTCATCAAGAAACTTTGCAAAAGATCCGTTTGCCATTTTCTGATAAAAGAGCAAACATCAATCCACAACCTAATTTGATTCATGTTCATTTCATGGATATGGATTTTAATCTACGATCCATTTCCATTTATTCATCTCTGAGATTTCCCTCCTTTCTCAGTGACTGAGACTATGGATTATCTTTGGAAATGTGGGAAATCACATAGGATGCATGGAACCAACTGTTTCAGCTGCATAACCCCACCATCTTTCTGTGAAGGATCATATCCACTCATCATATGAGTTTTCCCTTTGGCCTCTATTAGACAAGGTTCAGAGCCGTTTTCAGGTTAACCTTTCTATCCAGTGAGTGCTTACCCATCATATTCGTGAACGCCAAGGTACCGTGAGAGAGTTGCCATTTTCTGGTGAAGCCCCTCCCACGTTGGTCTATGACGCCCCTATCATCTTATGAAACACTTAGACAAGCCCAACAGCAAATGGATAGCCCATTTTCTGGTGCATTTCCTCATTACTGAAGGACCCATCCTCATGCTAATGATGGAAGGCCTTTAGAGAGTTCATCATATGAATCTCCCTATCACATGCACTCATATTAGCTAGAGAGAACAGTTAATTACGCTCTAGTTTGATTTAGGTCAAACCAAAGTGGCTCCCACTTACTTTCATAAAGCCAGATTTCGGTGGGCCTTAAATCGGCTAGGGTTTCGCACAAAGCCTCTTGATGAGGTATGGGGCCCACCATTGAAGGAGGACATCCAATGACTAGAAGGGACACCATGGCAATGATGTGCATTCAGCCATGGTGTACGTAAGAGCCACCATCGAATGAGCATGGGCCAAGCACTTATGGCCCATGTACGCATCACATCACACATCCATACATCTCATGCAGGGATAAATTGATGCAATCAATTAATTATCTGTAAGGCTCATTGGAAGCCCATTAAAATTCCATAATATTAACCATTAATATTATCTAGGTATATGGGCTGAATTAGGGTTACCCAGTTCGGTCCATATAGCTTTATCCTTTAAAATGGGCTTTTTGCAGTTTTAACTATTTAAAACTGGGCCTTTATAGGTTGGGCCGAATTAACCATTTAATTAAATATCAATCCTTATGCCCATTAGTGGGAAAATTAGGGCTAACTTTCAGCCTTGATTATACCCTAGATTTGGTCCAAACAGTTTAAACCAATCTTGGTTTGAATGGGTCTAGGGTTTGATTTTTAATTAAATCCTTAATTCAAGAAAATAATCTAAAATTAAATAACTGATAAAAGAAAAACAAGAATCAGTTAAATCTCATTTAGATCTTGGACTCTTTGAGTGGATAGGGTCTGGGCCCTATCCTATCAACTGATCTTATCTCAGAATTCACCCATTAAAGACTAATCAAATTAGCCCAGTTCGAAAGGGTCTTAAGGCCCATTTAGGGTTACGTATTCATTTAGCCTTCCAAACTGCTACCCAGTTGGGCTTCCTTGTATGGCGTGGGACCCAAACATTGATCTACACATCAGCCACATGGGTTCAGCCCAGCCTTTGTTACAAGGCCTGGCGGAATACATTGTTATGGATAGTGCACCACTTGAAACCCATCAGATGGGCTCTATGGGCCCAACACTTACCCTAAGTGGTCCCTAGGCAAAGCCACCTTGTAACACCCAGGGATTATAGGCAGATGCAAGATTAGCCCATCAGGTATTGTCCTCAATGATATTACACTTAACCTCTCAGCCCATAATGATCATAAACTGCACGACAAGAGAGGACCTCTCCCTCGGCTGCAAGGAATTGTGTTGCACTCTCTCAAGTATGGATCCCAGGAATTAAAACCTATTTGCAAACATTTTGAAACCATAATATATATACTTTTATATCTCATATAAAATATATTTTGCAAAACAAATCTCAATGATTGAAATCGGCTGCCGGCAGTCTTGGTTTCCATCAGTGAGAGTGCATCCCCAATCATTACCTTTGTCCGACAAAGGGGCTGATCCTGTCACTATGATCACCCACTCAGATGAATTCTCAGACTGTCCCAACATACCCAGATTTTGACCCCCGCTAAGGATCTCACTGATTGGTACATCAAAGACAGGCCAATCCGACACCTAGTGCAGTATCATAATCGAGTCTAGGCAGGTGTAACTTTTCAGTTTTGCCCATCAATCTCCAAGGTCTAGGGCAATACTGGAAATCTGGTCCAGTTCAAAGATTCAATTAATCCCACACGGTATGTGCCTAGGTTCTCACCCTGGAAGCTAAGACAAGCCACCCCAACCGACTTGGTGGCACCACAGTGTCAGCCTTGTCAAGATAGGTCTCCCCAGACCGACCCACTGGTTGTGAACATTCTAAACTAACACGAGTTTCATTAAGTGTCCAGTTTAAGGGTATTACACAGAAACATACTAAGGGAACATGAATCAAATATGCACTTTTATTCATTTACAATAAACTCATAAAGTACATCATTTTGATTGAAGCTAAGGGCATACAAAACTATCTAACACCAGGGACCACTTAGTGTAAATGTTGGACCCATAGAGTCCATGTGATGGGCTCAAGGGGTTCACTGGGCTTTCTAGTGAATTCGGCTAGGCCTTGTAACACATGTTGGGCCGAACCCATGTGGCTGATGTGTAGATGAATGCTTGGGTCCCATGCCATACAAAGGAGCCCAAGTAGGCAGTAGTTTGGAAGCTTATTGAGCATTTAATACATATTGGGCCTAAAGCCCATTTCGAACTGGGTTGATTTGATTAGTCACTTAAAGGGGCAGATCGGAGATTAGGTCAAGCCAAGAGGATTGGGTCTTAACCCTATCCACTCATAGAGACCAAATTCAAATTAGGATTTGAATATGGTAACCTCCTGATAAGATCAGGACTAGGCTGATCTAATCTGCAGATAGTATTAAGATGACTCCTTATCCAAATACAGATTTGGATTAGGATAACTCCTAATGAGATTAGGAAGTTTCTTAATCACTAAGAAAAGGAGGAGAAAACTAATTCAAATTACAAGAATTTGAACCCTAAGGATTTCGTAGATTAGACTGCATTCTTGAGATAGGATCTTAGAAACCCTAGAGAAAAGAAAAAGTAGTTCGCCATCTTCTTCTCTAGCCTTCTCCTCCAGCAGTCACCACCATCTACTGCCAATTTGAGTTCTCTATGAGGGAAGATCAAGAAAGGTTCTTGATTGTGTGTGGTACTCGTTGCTTCCATCAAGTTCTTCAGAAGAACCTGGTTCGTGGGACAAACATTGCTGGTTCTGTTCCATCATCACTGTATCATCTTCAGTGGGAGCAGTTATTGGGATTTTCTTTGGGCGTGAACACCAACATTGGGAGATACTGCTTCTCCGGATCAAGTATATTCCTTCCCTTCTCTTTTGGTTCAGAATTGGTTCAGTTTTGGTTCAAGATAAATCCTAGACAAATTAGGAAATTTGATTCCTAGTTGAAAGAATGGGAAGAAAATTTTGAAATTCGCCCACCCATTCTGCAACCTTTTTGGCGTCCATATGTTGGATTTTACCATTCTTTCAATTTAATTAATTTAATCAACCCAGTTCGAAATAGGCTTTTTAGGCCCATTAATCTTTTAGGCTCACTTTCACTTTAATGCTGGCTAGCTTGGCTCTCTTTGTATGGTGTGGGACTCTATAATTGATCTACACATCATCCACATGGGTTCAGTTGAGCCTCTGTTACAAGGCCTGACCAAATTCACTGCTGAATATAGTGAACCCCTCAGTCCATAACTATGGGCTCTTAATGGGATCAACATTTACACTAAATGGTTCTTGGGTCCAGCCATCTTATGAAGGCCCAAGGACTGTGGGCAGATGTTGAAAGAAGGGTAGGATCCATCTAATGGACGCCATAAAGGTTGCGGAATGGGTGGGCGAATTTCAAAAATTTCCTACCTTCTCCCAACTGGGAATCATATTTCCTAAGTTTAGAATACAATATTCAAGGATCCTACTTGAACCATAATCAAACCAGATCTGTACCAAAAGATAAATGGGAGGAATATACCTGATCCGGAGAATCAGTATCTCCCAAAGTTGGTGTTCACGCCCAAAGAATGCTCCAAGATCCGTTCCTGCTGAAGATGACACAGTTGTGGATGGAATAGAACCAGCAGGGTGCATCCTACACACTGGATCCTTCACAAGAATCCTCTGGAAACACTAAACACTGAATCCTTTTAGTCTTTGTTGCAAGACTAATGTCAAGAACAGATTTCATGACTTTCCTTGTCTGCAAAGATCTAATCTTGCAAAAAAAAGATGGCGGCGGCAGGAGGAGAACTCTAAAAACGAAAAAGCTAGACTGCCTTTCTCTTTTCTGCAGTATGAATGAGATCCTATCTCAATTCGTAGGAGAGATATCCTATATCTCTTCAAGGTGGTTCAAAATCTGATATTTTTCCTTCTTGGTTAGGGTTTCTCCTCCTTTCTTCTTGATTAAGAAATCTCCTTATTAGGAGTTATCCCAATCCAAATCAGTATTTGGATAGGGGATAATCTTAACCCTTTCTGCAGATAGAGTTAGCTTACTCCTGATCTTATCAGGAGGTTACCAGATTCAAATCTAATTTGAATTTGGTCTCTAAGAGTGGATAAGGCTAAAGGCCCAATCCTTTTACTAACTTTAATCTCAAATTCACCCCAAGGATGGGTGATCATATCAGCCCACCTCGAAATGGGCTTCTGGCCCATTAAGTGTTCAATGTCTAATTACTTTCCAATCTGCTACCCAGTTGGGCTTCTTTGTATGGCGTGGGACCCAAGCATTGATCTACACACCAGCCACATGGGTTCGGCCCAGCCTCTAAAACAAGGCCCAACCGAATTCACTGAAAAACTCAATGAACCCCTTGAGTCCATCATATGGACCCTATGGGCCCAACACTTACATTAAGTGGTCCCTGGGCCAAGCCATCTTATAAAAACCCAGGGACTGTGGGCAGGTGCAACATTAGCCCATCAGGCATTATCCTCAATGGTTTTACACGTAACCTCTCAGCCCTATGGGCCCAACACTAACATGAGTCTCTATAAATGTCCAGTTTAAGGGTTTTACATAGAATTAAACCAAACAACATGAATCAAACATGCACTTTATTTGTTTCCACTAAATAACAAAAGTACATCATATCAGATTGAAGCTAAGGGCATACAAAACTGTCTAACAGCTCCCACTTGCACTTAGGTCCAATCTGGTACAAGTCGGAGTCCCATACTTTCCACGTGTTTCTCAAACACCTTCTGTGTCAGTGGCTTAGTCAATGGGTCTGCCACATTATCCGCTGATGCTAGCTTCTGAATCAGGACGTCCCCTCTACCAACGATCTCCCACAGTACATGGTACTTTCTCTCGATGTGCTTTGACTTCGAGTGAGCCCGAGGCTCTTTAGCCTGGGCGATCGCTCCATTGTTGTCACACAACAACGGGATGGGAGATGTGCTGGATGGAATCGCTCCCAATTCGTGTATGAACTTCTTCATCCACACGGCTTCCTTGGCAGCTTCACTTGCGGCAATGTACTCGGCCTCGGTTGTGGAGTCTGCAGTGGACCCCTGTTTGCTGCTTTTCCAGCAAACAGCACACGATCCTATCGTGAAAACATACCCAGATGTAGACTTTCTATCATCTGGATCCGATTGGAAGTCGGCATCGGTATACCCTAGAACTTGCAGTGAACTACCATCGAATACCGGACAAAACTCTTTTGTCCTTCGAAGGTATTTGAGTATGTTCTTCACAGCAGTCCAATGCTCCTACCCTGGGTTTGCCTGGAATCTGCTTACCACACTCACCGCCTGAGCAATGTCAGGGCGAGTGCACAGCATGGCATACATGATGCTCCCTACGGCTGAGGCATAGGGAACGTCTCTCATGCTCTCAATCTCCTCAGAAGTCTTGGGAGACATCTTCTTGGAGAGAGTGACTCCGTGTCTGAAAGGAACGTTTCCTTTCTTGGAGTTCTCCATGCTGTACCTCTTGACAATTTTGTCAATATAAGCAGCCTGGGATAATCCAATTATCCGCTTCAATCTATCTCTATAGAGTCGAAGGCCCAGTATGTATGAAGCTTCTCCAAGATCTTTCATGGAGAACTGCTGTGATAGCCATACCTTGACCGAAGTCAACATTCCTACATCATTCCCAATGAGTAGGATATCGTCCACGTACAACACCAAAAGGATGATCTTATCCCCACTGGACTTCCTATAAACACAGGGCTCATCCGGATTCTGCTCAAAGTCAAACGTTTTGACTGCAGAATCAAAATGGATGTTCCAACTCCTAGAAGCCTGCTTAAGTCCATAAATGGATCTATTAAGTTTACATACCATGTGTTCCTGACCAGCAGCAATGAAGCCTTGCGGCTGCTGCATGTAGATATCTTCACTAAGATCTCCATTCAGGAACGCGGTTTTGACATCCATTTGCCAAATCTCGTAGTCATGGTACGCTGCTACAGCTAGCAGGATCCTAATGGATTTAAGCATGGCCACGGGCGAAAAGGTTTCCTCATAGTCGATGCCTTCTTTCTGAGTATACCCTTTCGCCACCAAGCGAGCTTTAAAGGTCTCAATCCTGCCATCGGGGCCCTTCTTCCTCTTGTAGATCCATTTGCAACCAATTGCTTTTACTCCGGGGGGCGGCTCCACTAGAGTCCAGACTCCATTGGTCTCCATTGAGTCCATTTCAGCTCTCATGGCCTCCACCCACTTCTGGGAGTCTATGTCTAACATAGCTTCCGCGTAAGTCACGGGATCCTCTTCACTAGTCAAGGTTTCCACCAGGTAACTATCCTGGTCATAACCATATCGGACTGGTGGTCTGGATACCCGGGTGGTTCTTCTAGGTTGGTAATTACCTGGAATTTGTGGGACATCTCCCACTGCTCCTGAGGTCTCCTCATCAAGAACTATTTCCTGACGATGGGTGTCCAGGATGTAATCGGATTCTAAGAACTGGGCGTTTCGACTACAGAACACTTTCTGCTCAATCGGGTCATAGAATAGATAACCCACCGAATCCTTTGGGTAGCCTATAAACAGGCAAGGACTGGTTTTAGATTCCAACTTGTCCGCACTTGCTCTTTTAACGTGTGCAGGACAACCCCAAATCTTCAAGTGTCTTACACTTGGCTTCCTTCCGGTCCAAAGTTCATATGGAGTTTTCAGAACTGATTTGGTTGGAACCCGATTCAGCACGTAGATAGCAGTCTCTAATGCGTATCCCCAAAAGGATGTGGGTGATTGTGAGCATACGAGAAGTGACCGGACCATGTCTAACAAGGTCCTATTCCTCCTCTCTGAAACACCGTTGAGTTGAGGTGTAGCAGGAGGAGCTAATTGTGACACTATCCCATTGGCCTTTAAGTAGTCCCTGAATTCGTCAGAGAGATACTCACCACCTCGATCTGATCGAAGGGCCTTAATTTCTCTCCCTAACTATTTCTCGACTTCCTGTCTGAACTCTTTGAACTTTTCAAATGATTCAGACTTATGTCTCATTAGGTACACGTAACCATATCGTGAAAAATCATCTGAAAAGGTGATGAAGTACACGTGTTGGTTCCGTGTCCTAACACTCAGGGGACCACATACATCAGTATGTATTAGGTCAAGTGTGCCTTCAGATCTTTCAGGCTTACCGTCAAATGGCCGCTTAGACATCTTACCTTGAAGGCAAGGTTCACAAGTGGGAAGATTTTCTACGGTTAGAAAATCCAAAGGACCATCATTTACCAGCCTTGTGATTCGGTCAATACCGATATGGCCAAGTCGGTAATGCCAGAGGCACGTGGGACTTACTGTATCACGATTCCTTTTCTTGGGATTTTTGACCGACGTAGTTTCGGTTAAGTTAGTTTCCAGAGAAGGATGTAGAACATAGAGACCGTTCTCTAGTTCCCCTCATGCGATGAATTTATTATTCCGTTTAACAGTAATCATATTACTAAAATAAACAGTATATCCATCAGCACACAGTTTTGAAACAGAAATTAAATTTCTTCTCAAGTTCTGTACATAAAGGCAATCTTTAAGTACAATCATTCCTTCTTTAAAAACTAATTCTACGGTTCCTATTGCCGCTGCTACAACACTTGCAGTTGTTCCCAA
The DNA here is from genome assembly GCF_056320005.1 of Nelumbo lutea. Classification (NCBI taxonomy): domain Eukaryota; kingdom Viridiplantae; phylum Streptophyta; class Magnoliopsida; order Proteales; family Nelumbonaceae; genus Nelumbo; species Nelumbo lutea. The sequence continues at coordinate 114,097,820 of NC_142684.1, forward strand.
GAATAATGTCACTTCACCTTCACTCAACCTTCTGCTAACTTTGAACCCCTGCAGTGAGTTACACGCATGAGTTGAAGCCCCGGAGTCAACACACCAGGACACAGAAGTAACTAACATGTTAGTTTCTATGACACAAGTTTCGATGTTACCTTTCTTTGATTCCAGTTAGGCAGGACAATTCCTCTTCCAGTGGCCGGTCTGCTTGTAGAAGTGATAGACATCAGATGCCTTGTTCTTCTTCTGCTTCTTAGGATTGGCAGCCTTCTTCTGAGGCTTCTTTGCCTTTCTCTTTTTCTTGCCCGATTTGTTAGCTTCAGCAAGCATAACCACAGGCTCATCCTTCTTGAGTAGATCCTCGGCTCTCTGCAACATATTGCTGAGTTCCCGGACGCTAACATTCAGCTTATTCATATTGTAGTTCATTGTGAACGCATTGAAGGAAGAGGGCAAAGAATGGAGGATGGCATCCACTTGCGTGCCAAGATCTAGCCCGGATCCAAGAGCTTCAAGTTCATTAATGTAACCCATCATCCGAAGACAATGGTCATGAACTTTCTGCCCTTTGGTCATCTGCGCGGTCATGAACAATTTCAGGACCTTCTGTCGAGTAGAACGGTTCTGCTCTTCATACATTGTTCTTAGACTATCCAATATGTCCTTGGCTAGTTCGATCTGATCAAACTGCCTCTGTATTGAGTTGTCTAATGAGGCAATGACAAAGCAGCGGGCTAGGGAGTTCTTATCCTCCCACTCTTGGTAGTCCCTTCTACGGGCCTCAGAAGCCCTATCACCCGGACGTTCCGGGGCAGGATTTTTCACTACCTTGTCTAACTTTTCGAAAGTTAGGACCAGCATAAGATTTCTGTACCAGTCGGCATAGTTTGGGCCCTTTAGCTTGTTATCGTCTAGAAGGTTTGTAAATTGACCGTTTGCCATTTTCTGATAAAATAGCAAAATCATTAGTCCAAAACCTTAGTTTGATTCATGTTACCTACATAGATATGGTTTTTAATCTATGTTCCATTCCCATTTGTTCATCTCTGAGATTTCCCTCCTTTCTCAGTGACGGAGACGACGAAATGTCTCTGGAAATGTGGGAAATCACATGGGGTGCGTGAAGCCAACTATTTCAGCTGCATAACCCCACCACCTTTCTTTGACGGATCATATCCACTCATCAAATGAGTTTCCCTTTGGCCTCTGTCAGACAAGGTTCAGAGCCGTTTTCAGGTAAACCTTTATGTTCAGTGAGTGCTTACCCATCATATTCAGGTTACGCAAAGGTACCGTGAGAGAGTTCCCATTTTCTGGTGAAGCCCCTCCCACATCGGTCTATGACGCCCCTATCATCTTATGAAACACTCTAATAGATCCAACAGCAAATGGATAGCCCAATTTTATGGTGCGTTTCCTCATTACTGAAGGACCCATCATTGTGCTAATGACGGAAGGCCTTTAGAGAGTCCATCATATGGGTCTCCCTATCACATGCATTCATATTTGCTAGATGGAACAAAAACTCCCTAGTTTTAATTTAGGTCAAACCAGAGTGGCTCCCACTGACTTTCATAAAGTCAGATTTTTGGTGGGCCTTAATCGGCTAGGGGTTCCGTACGCATCCCTTTTCAGGGTTGTGGGGCCCACCAAGCAAAGAGGGGTCATCCAATGACCTTGAAGGACACTATGGCAATGATGTGCATTTAGCCATGGTGTGCGCAAGAGCCACTAACGAGTCTTCATGGGCCAAGTACTTATGGCCCATGGTCGCAGCACATCAAACATTCAAACATCACATGTAAAGGAGGAATTGATCCAATCAATTAACTGCTGTAAAGCCCATTGAACAGCCCATTTAAAATCTAAGTCATTAACAATTAATGACTATTAGGTGTATGGGCTGAATCGCAGATAGCAGTTCGGCCCATACAGCTTATCTCACAGTAATGGGCCTTTTGCAGTTTTAACCCTTTAAAACTGGACTTTACAGGTGGGCTGAATTAATCCCTGTAATTGAACATCAGATTTGGAACAGCAAGTGAGAGAAAAACAGACTGAAAAATAGTCCCTATCGAACCCCAGATTCGGTCCAAACAGTTTTGGTCCAATCTAGTCCGAGAGGATCCAAAACTGATTTTCAATTCAAGAATTAATTCATGAAAGATCTGAAATTAATAATTTTGATTTCAAACAATCACAAATCAAACTATGGACTGTTCGCACCACTTGCAAAACAGAGGTTAATCACAAGGGTTGCAGTTTCACAAACTGCAAATCACAGAAAGCGATTTCTCCAACTGCAAACCTCCAGCGCCGCCTTCTTCTTCCTTCTTCTTTAATCAAGAAAAATAACGAAAATCCTATTTCTATTAATTACATTCTTGATCAAATCCTATACATTCAGTCTAAAAATAAAAAAAATTATTTACAAACCGAATATAAATAAATAGAAAGAAAGAGGGTGCGCAGACTATCTGCGCCAAATCTGCACTGTGATCTCCAGGTTCGAACAGTCCATTAAATCAAAATAAATAAGGAACAATTCTAAATAAATTTTGGATTTAAAAAAAAATTAATTTCAGATCAATCGCCCTTAACAAGAAACAGTTTCTTGAAAAAGAAAACAATCTGTGCAATTCTTGAAAGAACACATTCTATCCATCTGCGCAGGGTCAGATCTGATTTTCTTTTGGTTCAAGATTCGAACCTGTGGCTCTAATACCACTGAAAGAAGGGTAGGATCCATCTAATGGACGCCATAAAGGTTGCGGAATGGGTGGGCGAATTTCAAAAATTTCCTACCTTCTCCCAACTAGGAATCATATTCCCTAAGTTTAGAATACAATATTCAAGGATCCTACTTGAACCATAATCAAACCAGATCTGTACCAAAAGATAAATGGGAGGAATATACCTGATCCGGAGAATCAGTATCTCCCAAAGTTGGTGTTCACGCCCAAAGAATGCTCCAATATCCATTCCTGCTGAATATGACACAACTGTGGAAGGAACTGAACCAGCAGGGTGCGTCCTACACACTGGATCCTTCACAAGAATCCCCTGGAAACACTAAACACTGAATCCTTTTATTCTTTGTTGCAAGACTAATGTCAAGAACAGATTTCTTGACTTTCCTTTTCTGCAAAGATCTAATCTTGCAAAAAAAAGATGGCGGCGGCAGGAGGAGAACTCTAAAAACGAAAAAGCTGGACTGCCTTTCTCTTTTCTGGAGTATGAATGAGATCCTATCCCAATTCGTAGGAGATATCCTATATCTCGTCAAGGTGGTTCGAAATCTGACATTTTTCCTTCTTGGTTAGGGTTTCTCCTCCTTTCTTCTTGATTAAGAAATCTCCTTATTAGGAGTTATCCCAATCCAAATCAGTATTTGGATAGCGGATAATCTTAATCCTTTCTGCAGATAGAGTTAGCTTACTCCTGATCTTATCAGGAGATTACCAGATTCAAATCTAATTTGAATTTGGTCTCTAAGAGTGGATAAGGCTAAAGGCCCAATCCTTTTACTAACTTTAATCTCAAATTCGCCCCAAGGATGGGTGATCATATCAGCCCACCTCGAAATGGGCTTCTGGCACATTAAGTGTTCAGTGTCTAATTACTTTCCAATCTGCTGCCTAGTTGGGCTTCTTTGTATGGCGTGGGACCCAAGCATTGATCTACACACCAGCCACATGGGTTCAGCCCAGCGTCTAAAACAAGGCCCAGCTGAATTCACTGAAAAACTCAATGAAGCCCTTGAGTCCATCATATGGACCCTATGGGCCCAACACTTACATTAAGTGGTCCCTGGGCCAAGCCATCTTATAAAAACCCAGGGACTGTGGGCAGGTGCAAGTTTAGCCCATCAGGTATTATCCTCAATGGTCTTACACTTAACCTCTCAGCCCTTAATGATCAAGCACTGCCCGACAAGAGAGGACCTCTCCCTCGGCTGCAAGGAACAGTGCCGCACTTTCCTCTCACATGGATCCCGGGAATTAAAACCATTTGCAAACAATTCAAAACCGTACATATATATATAAATATATTAATTTTGCAAAACAAAATTCCAACGATTGAAGTCAACTGCCGGCAGTTTGGTTTCCATCAGAGAGAGTGCATTCCCGATCATTACCCTTTGTCTGACAAAGTGGCTGATTCTGTCACTATGATCACCCACTCAGATGAATTCTCAAACTGCCCCAACATACCCAGGTTTTGATCCTTACTAAGGATCTCACTGATTGGCATATCAAAGACAGCCTGATCCAACACCTAGTGAAGTGTCATAATCGAGTCTAGGGGTCAGGTGTAACTTTCCAGTTTTGCCCATCTATCTCCAAGGTTCAGGGCAATACTGGAAATCTGGTCCGGTTCAAGGATTCAAGTAATCCCATACTGCATGTGCCTCGGGTCTTACCCTGGTGGCTGAGACAGGCCATCCCAACACTTGGTGGCACACCAGTATCAGCCTTGGCAGGATAAATCTCCCCAGACTTATCCAACGGCTGTGAACATTTAAAACTAACATGAGTCTCTATAAATGTCCAGTTTTAGGGTTTTACACAGAATTAAACCAAACAACATGAATCAAACATGCACTTTATTTATTTCCACTAAATAACAAAAGTACATCAAATCAAATTGAAGCTAAGGGCATACAAAACTGTCTAACAGATGTAAGATTAGCTCATTAGGTATAATCCTCAATGGTCTTACACTTAACCTCTTATCCAATACTGATCAAACACTGCTCGACAAGAGAGGACCTCTCCCTTGGCTGCAAGGTACAGTGCTGCACTCTCAATCACATGGATCTCGGGAATTGAAACATTTTGTAAACTGTTTGAAACCATAATATATATATATATATATATATATATATATATATATATTTTTTCAAAACAAATTTCAATTGTTCAAATCAACTACCAACAATTTAGGTTTCCATCAGAGAGAGTGCATCCCCGATCATTTATTTTGTCCAACAAAGGGGTTTATCTTGTCATATATATATATATATATTTTCAAAACAAATTTCAATGATTCAAATCAACTACCAGCAGTTTAGGTTTCCATCAGAGAGAGTGCATCCCCGATCATTTATTTTGTCCAACAAAGGGGTTTATCTTGTCACTATGATCACCCACTCGGATGAATTCTTGGACTGTCCCAATATACCCAGGTTTTGACCCCTCTGAGGATCTCACTGATTGGCATATCAAAGACATCCCAATCCGACACCTAGTGTAGTATCATAATCGAGTTTAGGGGTCAGGTATAACATTTCAGTTTTGACCATCTATCTCCAAGGTCTAGGGTAATATTAGAATTTTGTCCAGTTTAGGGTTTCAAGAAAACCCACACTGCATGTACCTCAGGTCTCATCTTGGCAGATAAGACAAGCCACCCCAACCAACTTGGCAGTACACCAATGTCAGCCTTGGCAAGATAAATCACCCCAGATCTATCCAACAACTGTGAAGTATAAATTATATTTATAAACAAATGAAACACGTGTAAATTTTATATCATGCAAGTATAAATTATAATTATAAACAAATGGATGCAACATTTGTGTTGGTTCAGATTTGCATTGCAAACAAAACGATCTATTAATAATATTCCAGAGTTTCCATCCACCCTTGGACCCGCGCCCTCCATTCATTAATTTATTAAATGTTGTGTTTTTCCTCTCGGAAGGTTAAACAACTATTGATGTTCGATTCAATTGAGCCAATGTAAAAAGGTGGATTAAAGTGAAAGAGTAACAATCCGAAAAATGGATGTAGAGAGCTATATCTGAGTCCAATCTCTTAAAGTTCAAACCATGAATATTGCCACACAGACTCACAGAGTGCAAACTTTCTATATTAAATTCCTCCTAGAAGGAACTGACAACGATTACGCTCCTGGATGGAGCTGGGCTTTAAATGAATTTCGAGTTTGGGCTCTGTATTTCTGAATTGCTTAAAAGTCAAAATATCTCCCTCTCATCATTTAAGATAGTATCAGAATTGATGATATCATCATTGAATTGAAATACGTTCCCAATATACGACAAAAATGTACTTTAAGGTGGAGATGTGAACCTGTTTTATTAATAACATGGTCAGTGCTAATAAAATAGAGAATTGAATGCTTTTATGATGATCAATTGAGTGGTGACTAGATTGGCATGTAATCGGGAAAGCCCCGGATGCGGTTTGGAGCCCCTGCTATTAATGGCTCTGAATCAACGTTTATAAAGAATTGCATTGCTATACCACGGGAATTGGATTAGGGAGTAAAGGCGAGTAATCAATACAAAAAAAAAGGAATGCTTTAGTGGTGACGCATGACAAAACCAAAACCAACCGGAAATAACGACATCTTTTCATCCCTCCTTTTAAGAAGGAGCCAAAGAAAGGGAGATCATACAACACTGACATGGAGAGAGACAACCGGAAAACAAGAATTCCAGTTTTAGGCAAGAGAAGATAAAAATTACCCACATGAGCCCAAACCTCAAGACATACCTATCTCAAAGAACTGTTTAACCTAAAGTTTAAGATGTTAGCTGAAATCTTTAAATAGATTTTTATTCTCTAACGCGCCTCCTTAAATGGGTCTGGGCCTAGCCAAGCACAGATTAGACAAGACAACTTGGTCAAATAATCTCTGATACCTCTCAAAAAACCCTTCAACCTACGTGAGATCCTTAAAAAGGTTTTTACTCTCTAATGAGTAACCAAATTTCCTCCCTTGCTCTCTCTCTTATTCTCTAATACGTAACCAAATTTCCTCCCTTGCACTCTCTCTCCATCCCCCCACCTCTACCCCATTCATGGCTTCTTCCCAGTATTGGTACAGAGTGACCAATAATGGGGGAGCCGAGAGAAAACACCAGTGCTGCCTTCTCTTCGGAGGCACCATCACCACCACCACCACCACCACCGCCGCCGCCCCGCAGGGAGGTGTCCCTTGTCCAACCCTCCGGTAAGAAGAAACATAAGCCCGCCAAGGTCTCTCGCGTCTTCAAATCTGTTTTCCGATCGGTTCCAATCATAACGCCTGTGTGCAAGTTTCGAGGAATTCCAGGTGGGTTGTCGGATGGGCATGGGCATCGCGTTGCTGGGAATCGTGTGACGGGCACCATGTTCGGATACCGTAAGGGAAAGGTGAGCTTGTCGGTGCAGGAGAATCCACAGTGTCTCCCTACGCTTGTAGTGGAGCTGGCCATGGAAACCAATGTGTTGCAGAAGAAGATGAGCTCCGGCATTACCAGGATTGCACTGGAGTGCGAGAAGAGACCAGGGAAAGAAAAGATAAAGCTGTTCGAAGAGCCCCTTTGGACAATGTACTGCAACGGAGAGAAGAGTGGATACAGCGTCAGGAGGGAGGCGTCGGAGGAGGATCTGAACATCATGGAGCTCCTCAAGGCCGTCTCCATGGGAGCCGGCGTTCTCCCTGGGAATTCGAAGTTAGAGGGACCAGATGGTGAAATGGATTACATTCGGGCTCCTTTTGTGCATATCGTGGGTTCTAAAGACTCTGAGACCCTATACATGGTAAGCCCTGAAGGTAACATTAATGGGCCAGAACTCACCATCTTCTTCGTTAGGATTTGATCCACTCCAAGCCTCCAACAGAGTGATTGGCGTATGGGAATCATTCGAGTATGCATCGCTTTATGCATATCATCTCATCACGTTATCCTCCCTTTAAACACGCCACAGATGATGTGGGTGATATCTTGTCTTGTTTCAATGGAAGGAGATGATCCAACCAAAGTTGCAGATGTAAAATGAAGGAGGGGAGGATTAGAGGTTAATTGCTTAGGAGTTCCACTCAGGTGAACAATAAAAGAGAAGATTAGTGCATAGAAAATATCTGTTTTTTTTTTAATCATTCAAATGAAGAGTTGTGTCTTCTGTTGTATAAAAATGGCCTTCCTTGTATAGAAAATACCTTAGGCTAGGTTTGGTTTGAAGGAAAAAGTAGAGAAAGGAAGGGAAATGTAAGACAAAAACCTATTCAAGGTTTGTAAAGGGAAAGTTTCCCTGCCTTTCCTTTCCCTTCCCTACTTTTCCTTCAAACCAAAATTGTCGGATCCAATGTAAGATAAAAACCTCCACAGGAGTGCAAATGGATCAGATCCAATGTCCGATATTTCTGTTTTAGATTTTTGGATTGGATTGGATAATCGAAAATTGGATCAAATTCGGATCACTCTGATCTATGTATTTATTTATTCATATATGATATATATGTATATATGTTATTTATATTGCATCATTGTAAATCTTTATTTTATTTATTTTTTATAAAAACATGTATATATATTGATGAAAATAGTTGAAAAAATACTTGTATTTTTGTTTTTCTTTATTTAAACAAATATATTTTATTTTCTTTTAATAGTTTATTAATTTTTAAAAATAATTCGGATCAGATCAGATATCTACAACTTGATCGGATTTGAATTCAAATCGATATTTATGAGATCCAACTTAATCATGATAGAATTCACATCCTCTGTCCCCTTGGTACAATTTTCTTTTGTACTAGACCAATAGCAATTTGCCACACCAGCCTATTTTCCCATTTCAAAATTAAAGTGATTATTTTTGGGAGAAAGACGGTTCAGTCCAGGGTCAAAATTTGTAGGCTCAAAGTACTATTGGGGTAGGTGCCAACTCGGAATTGAAGCCAATTCACGGGTGGGCATTGTTGCATAGAGTGTGGGTTGTTTCCATTTTGAATGCTTATAGTTCTACAGTGGAAATGAGAAATTTGCATTAGGCATGTTCGTACTTTTTTGTTTTTTTTAAAGGGAAAATTCCACTTTAGTACCCTGAACTTTGAGGGTAGTGTCAAGTTAGTACCCAGACTTTCAAACATGTCACTACAATACCGAAACTTTCAAAAGTGTCAAGTTGGTCCCTGTCGTTAACTTACTATCAGTTATCCATTGAAAATGTCAAAATTACCCTTCAAAAGAAGACTACCTTGAGACTGAACAATGCTGTAGATGTAATCGATCGATTGAATAGTAGATCCTTCTATACTCTCACGTTCACCCGATCGTTCAATTGAGTCACCAACATTGCGTGCTGAGTGGAAACGGAATCAGAGAGTAGAAGATGATATCAATCCTCTGAATTGCCTATGAGCTTGAATTCCAAGGCTTGTACTGAAGGGATAGGAAATCCATCATATGGATGCCCAAAATTGCAGAATAAAGGGGGCGAATTTCAAAAATTTTTTCTTTCCCTTCAACTCGGAATCGAATTCCCTATTTAGAAAATCATATTTTCAATGATCATTCTTGAACCATAAACTAAACCAGATCTGGACCAAAAGGAGGAGAGAGATAATACCTGATACAGAGAAACAATATCTCTCAATGGAGGTGTTCACGCCCAAGGTAGAAACCAAAAATTGCTCCCACTGATGATGGCGCAATGCAAGGTGGAGTAGAATCAACAGTGTCCTTCCTAAGAACTTGATTCTTCCCAAGAATCACCTGGATGGCTTCTGAATACAACTCCTACCAATCTTTTCTCCAAAAGATTGGAATCAAGATCCAATCTTGATTTCTCCCAAGCAATGGAGATCGAACTGTTGTAGGTGGCGGTTGTAGGAAGGAGGCGGCTAGAGAGTATTTACAGGGTGCAAAATTCTCTCTTCTGTGATCTCAGCTTTGAAGACAAGACTGTTGCCAATGATTGTTGGATGTCTAAAGGCTGCCTCCCCCTCTTCCTTTTATAGACTTATAGGGATTAGCTCCTAATCCCATTAGGAGTTGCTAACCCAAATCATATCTGAATTAGAAGTCCCTTTAAGATAAAGGATAATCCTTATCTTATCTATAAATTAGATCAGCCAGCTCCTAATCTAATTAGGAAGTTTCCAAATCTAAATCTCATTTAGATCTTGGACTCTCTGAGTGGATAGGGTGTGGGCCCAATCCTATCAGCTGATCCTATCTCAGAATTTGCCCCTTAAAGACTAATCAAATTAGCCCAGTTCGAAATGGGCTTAAGGCCCATTTAGGGTTATGTACTCATTAAGCCTTCCAAACTGCTGCCCAGTTGGGCTTCCTTGTATGGCGTGGGACCCAAACATTGATCTACACATCAGCCACATGGGTTCAGCCCAGCCTTTGTTACAAGGCCTGGCAGAATACACTGTTATGGACAGTGCACCCCCTGAAACCCATCAGATCGGCTCTATGGGCCCAACACTTACCCTAAGTGGTCCCTGGGCCAAGCCACCTTGTAACACCTAGGGACTATGGGCAGATGCAAGATTAACCCATCAGGTATTGTCCTCAATGATCTTACACTTAACCTCTCAGCCCATAATGATCATACAATGCCCGACAAGAGAGGACCTCTCCCTCGGCTGCAAGGAACAGTGTTGCACTCTCTCAAATATGGATCCTGGGAATTAAAACCTTTTGCAAATCATTTCGAAACCATAATTTATATACTTTTATATCTAATATAAAATATATTTTGCAAAACAAATTTCAACGGTTGAAATCGGCTGCCGGCAGTCTTGGAATCCATTAGTGAGAGTGCATCCCCGATCATTACCTTTGTCCAACAAAGGGGCTGATCCTGTCACTATGATCACCCACTCAGATGAATTCTCAGACAGTCCCAACATACCCAGGTTTTGACCCCCGTTAAGGATCTCACTAATTGGTACATCAAAGACAGCCCAATACGACACCTAGTGCAGTATCATAATCGAGTCTAGGGGTCAGGTGTAACTTTCCAGTTTTGCCCATCAATCTCCAAGGTCCAGGGCAATATTGGAAATCTGGTCCAGTTCAAAGATTCAATTAATCCCACACTGTATGTCCCTAGGGTCTCACCCTGGTAGCTGAGACAGGCCACCCCAACCGACTTGGTGGCACCACAGTGTCAGCCTTGCCAGGATAGGTCTCCCCAGACTGACCCACTGGCTGTGAACATTCTAAACTAACACAAGTCTCATTAAGTGTCCAGTTTGAGTGTATTACATAGAAACATACTAAGGGAATATGAATCAAATATGCACTTTTATTCATTTACAATAAACTCATAAGTACATCATTTTGATTGAAGCTAAGGGCGTACAAAACTGTTTAACATGTACAAGAGGCTTTGAGTTCAGACGCCACTATTGATGGTTGCAATTGCATTGGGCATGAGATACACACATTTCCTCAAATTTTTGAAAACTTTGGAATCCAAAGATTTGTAGCGGAATCGAATTCAGACAACCTTAAAACCAAGAAAATGAATCTTAAGAAGTTCCAAAATTTGAATTACTAAAATACGAAGGCATTTTTTCAGATTTTGGAAAACTTTGGAATCCAGAGATATGCAGTGGAATCAAATCCAAACAACAAAACCTAAAAATTGAATCTTAAGAAGTTCCAGAATTTGAGTCTGGGGCTCAAAAGTCCACAAATTCAAAATGAACTAAAAACACCTTGAGGATTACAAATTCGAGATGACGAAAGTTTCCTACCAAAAAATGGAAGAAAATGTAATATAAAGAAGTTTGGTAAAAAGAAAAACCTAGGTATTTGAGTGAAAGATCGAGAAAAGCTATCAAAATGCAACAAAAGAACTGATAGAAGAGTTGTGGGGACACTTTCCTTTCTGAAACAAAGGGAGAGAGATGAGTAATTGAAGAGTGCTAGGTTCTTCTTGAAAAAACAGGAAAAGTTTTAAATGAATGCTGAAGAATTCTCGGCCAAAGGGATCCGTAGTTAGGGTTTTAAGAGTTTTTATTTATGGAGAATGACGGTTGAGCCCAATGTCAGAATTTTTAGGAGCAAAGTATAGTTGGGGTGGGTGCCAGTTCAGAATTGATGCCAATTCACATGGGCATTGGTGTGTAGAGTGGGGGTTTTTTGACATTTTGAATATTTATAGCTCTGCAGTGGAAATCAGAAATCTGCATTGGGCCTGTTCGTACTTCTCCATTTTATTTATGGCGGGGAAAGTAGGAGAGAAACAGACTCGAAGGCTGAACCTGAAAGGACTGGTCAGAGCTTCTATAAAAACCCCATATAGAAGACACTGTTCATTGTCTTCTACCTTGAGACTGAACTGGTTGAGGTGTTTGAGATTCTAGACTAATGAAGTGATTGTATTCTACCTTTAGATCTGAAACTCATTCTTGTCTAGTTATTTACTTATTTCTTTGCTTTTAGTTATTGTTTCCCTCTATCATATTTCATGTTTTTCTCTCTTTTTCTTTGAAGATAACCAGTCCACTCTCAATATAGAAGACAATGAACAATGTCTTCTTTCGAAGGGTAGTTTTGACATTTTCAGCAGATAACTGATGGTCGGTTAACTGCAAATACCAACTTATTGACATTCTTTGAAAGTTAAGGTACCACAATGACACATTTTAAGTTTGGGTACTAACTTGACACTACCCCCAAAGTTTAGGGTACTAAAGTGAAATTTTCCCCTTTTTAAATGATGTGGCAGGTTGCTATTGGTCAATACAGGAAATTTTCTAGACCAAGAGAACAGATGATGTGAACTCTCTATTGTTCAAGCCCATCTTTTGCAATTAGACCTCTTCATGGGATGGGTAGTCCAATGGGTTGGCTTGGGTCGATTTAAGTCAGCCTTGGACATGATTTTAGACCCATGGGCTTGGGCTCAGTTTTTGGGCCCAAAAAACCAAGCTGGACCTTTTTCAGGTCAGGATATGTGTGTGTGTGTGTGATTCTTTGTTCATCTTTTCTTTTTTCAAAGAATAGTGAGATCTTTCATTATTTTTGGATTTTGAGGTCTTTTAATATAAATAAAACTATTTTTATTGAATAAAAGAACATTTTTTCAAATTTCTGGCAAGGCCTAGGCTTAGGCTTTGGGCATAAAGACTAAGCTCAGACTCAAGACCTAGAACCGATGGTCGAGCTGAACTCAAACTCAGACTTGAATACATTCAATTAATATAGAGACAAAATCCTGGCGAAACCCAACCTGGCCTATATATAGTTGCAATAAGGACTTGTAACTCCTAAGTGGAAACATGCATGTAAGATGAAGTGAAGTGGGGACTGATGGAGGGTGATTTGACCTAACCCCTTGGGACAGTGACACATGGACATGACTCAGCATAAGTAATAGCTCAGCATCACAGCTTGATTGTGACTAAGTAACAAGCCCGAAGGACAGCTCGCTACATCATATCTCGCTATAGGGGGAGCCCACTACATCGTGAGCTCAAGGACACCAATCCCCGGCAACGGCGCCAAATTTTTGGTGGGTGCCGAACCCAACCAAAGATAAATATTCTTGCTTTGGGTTAATAATTTGCAGATAGTGATGAGCAAGGTCGTTCTCCACAGGGATTGGGTGGATTTATTTCCAAGTAGATGGATTAAGGGGGGTTGTAAAGCTAACGAAAATAAGAAAATAGCAGAAAATAACATAAAACAAAGATTAAATCAATGGGAGATGGCTTTTGGTTGAAGGAACAAGTTCAGCTTTGATTCGTAGCATTGATCCTTGATGCAAAGATAGATTCCTATGTTTATGAATAAATTGGTTATAGCTATTAACAAACTCTAACAGCCAGCCTCTACTCTTATTATTAGACAACCAAAACAAGCTCTTTGATTGCTTCCCTTATTAATAGGCAGTCTTAAACAAGCTCTTAGGATTTAACCTATTAATAGCATTAAGAGGGGAGAGACCCAATTCTGGTCAGCGATCTCACAAGCTCGGATCGTTTAAACCAGATCATATATTTTCCTAACATAGATCGAAAACTTTTTTGCAATCAATTTATGTTAGTTGCCACCATGATCAAACCTACCAATCATATACGAAACTGGAGGTTCAATGGGCCATATATTATTTCCATTGAATGAGCAAGGGGCCCTTCTTGCTTAATCAACAAAAATAATCCTCACAGTTAATTAGCAGAAAACATATGAATACCCATAAACAATGAACTAAAATAAAAAAATCAATTAGATCTCACAATATTACAGAATCAAGGCTTCCCTAACCCTTCAACCAGAAATAAAAACTTACAGACACTTCATGATGAAAACACAGCTTCTAGATGAGAAAGGGGGGTGAACTCTTGTTTCTTCCTCCTTGGTTGCTGATTTCTCTCTCTGAAGACTGAAGCTCTCTTGGAGGAATTGATGCCTTGGGTGCTGGTCCGCCCCCCCTTTATATAGATTTGGAGAGAGGGCTGCTCTCCAACTCCCTTAAAGAGATTATCCTCAAATTGGAAAGTCCTAGTCTAATTTGAACTTATCCTATTTAACTCTTACCTCTTATCTTTATAGGATTACAATTTGAGAATTTAAATCTGGTAAAACTCTTTTATTGAGATTACATTCAACTTCTATTCTAATGGGACTCTTGGATCTTGAATTCGAACTGGGCTTCTTTAACAATTCGGGCTTGCTTCAAGACTCTCTGCGAAATGGGCTTCAACTTGTGAAATGGGCCTTGCTGCGAAATTGCTCTAAATTTGGGCCCGAATTCGTCTTCGATGCAGACCGATTCTGCCAAAACCCAAAACATAAAAGTTGTGGGCTTTTCCTTATCTTTCAAGTGATTCTTGAAATATCCTAATCAGAGTCCGGAATTGAGAGTTAGGCCCATATCATTGATCGGTGCCGAAACTGTACAATAACATCCGATTAGCCTTGTTTTCTTCCAATCGCCTTCTTGCTTGCCCTGAATCGAAATACAAGAGTAATGAGTCCAATTAGGTACCAATTAAGTGTAAAATACTGAATATTGAGGGATAAACATATGACACATTTTATTCTTATCAAATTCCCCCACACTTAAACCTTGCCCATCCTCGGGCAAGTCAAAATTCAAGTAAAAATAGAACAAATTAGCTATCCTACCAATTTTTAAATTCAACTCTCCTTCGTCTTTCTCTACAAATATTCTAGGTTAATTATAGTGAATCGTTAAATCAACACAACTGAGTCCTACACGACTCATTCATCAGTCAATCCAATTTTTGCTACTGCAAACCAGGTAGTAAATCAGGGAAAACCTTTTTATCTTCTCTCTCTTTTATTTTCTTTTTCTCTCTTCTAAAGAAGTGAGTGCATTTTATGCTCCATCTCACTTTTGAATTACTTGGTCAGTAGGTGCATTTTATGCTCCATCCTACTGTTTGAATTACTAGGTCAGTAGGTGCATTTTATGCTCTATACTACTGTTTGAATTACTAGCTAGTAGGTGCATTTTATGCTCCGTCCTACTATCAGATGACTTGACTGGTAGGTGCATTTTATGCTCCATCCTATCAGTTGTAGCAATGGTAAAGTATTTGCCATGTTTACTTAAACCTGAATGTAGGACTAGCTTAAAAGGGAATGACTTCAGTGAAAGAATGGTAGGATCCATCTAATGGACGCCATAAAGGTTGCGGAATGGGTGGGCGAATTTCAAAAATTTTCCTACCTTCTCCCAACTGGGAATCATATTCCCTAAGTTTAGAATACAATATTCAAGGATCCTACTTGAACCATAATCAAACCAGATCTGTACCAAAAGATAAATGGGAGGAATATACCTGATCCAGAGAAGCAGTATCTCCCAAAGTTGGTGTTCACGCCCAAAGAATGCTCCAAGATCCGTTCCTGCTGAAGATGACACAGCTGTGGATGGAACTGAACCAGCAGGGTGCGTCCTACACACTAGAACCTTCGCAAGAATCCTCTAGAAACACTAAACACTGAATCCTTTTAGTCTTTGTTGCAAGACTAATGTCAAGAACAGATTTCTTAACTTTCTTTTTCTGCAAAGATCTAATCTTGCAAAAAAAAGATGGCGGCAGTAGGATGGCAACTCTAAAGGCGAAAAGGCTGAACTGCCTTTTTCTTTTTCTGGAGTATGAATGAGATCCTATCTCAATTCGCAGGAGATATCCTATATCTCTTCAAGGTGGTTCGAAATCTGATATTTCTCTTTCTTGATTAGGATTTCTCCTCCTTTCTTCTTGATTAAGAATCCTCGTAATTAGGAGTTATCCCAATCCAAATCAGTATTTGGATAGGGGATAATCTTAATCCTATCTGCAGATAAAGTTAGCTTACTCCTGATCTTATCAGGAGGTTACCATATTCAAATCTAATTTGAATTTGGTCTCCAAGAGTGGATAAGCCTAAAGGCCCAATCCTTTTACTAACATTAATCTCAGATTCGCCCCAAGGATGGGTGATCATATCAGCCCACCTCGAAATGGGCTTCTGGCCCATTAAGTGTTCAGTGTCTAATTACTTTCCAATCTGCTGCCCAGTTGGGCTTCTTTATATGGCGTGGGACCCAAGCATTGATCTACACACCAGCCACATGGGTTCGGCCCAGCCTTTAATAGAAGGCCCAGCCGAATTCACTGAAAAACTCAATGAACCCCTTGAATCCATCATATGGACCCTATGAGCCCAACACTTACATTAAGTGGTCCCTGGGCCAAGCCATCTTATAAAAACCCAGGGACTGTGGGCAGGTGCAAGATTAGCCCATCAGGTATTATCCTCAATGGTCTTACACTTAACCTCTCAGCCCTTAATGATCAAGCACTGCCCGACAAGAGTGGACCTCTCCCTCGGCTGCAAGGAACAGTGCCGCACTCTCCTCTCACATGGATCCCGGGAATTAAAACCATTTGCAAACAATTCGAGACCGTACATATATATATATATATATATATATATAAATATATTAATTTTGTAAAACAAAATTCCAACGATTGAAATCAACTGCCAGCAGTTTGGTTTCCATCAGAGAGAGTGCATTCCCGATCATTACCATTTGTCCGACAAAGTGGCTGATTCTGTCACTATGATCACCCACTTAGATGAATTCTCAAACTGCCCCAACATACCCAGGTTTTGAGCCCCGCTAAGGATCTCACTGATTGGCATATCAAAGGCAGCCTGATCCAACACCTAGTGAAGTGTCATAATCGAGTCTAGGGGTCAGGTGTAACTTTCCAGTTTTGCCCATCTATCTCCAAGGTCCAGGGCAAGACTGGAAATCTGGTCCGGTTCAAGGATTCAAGTAATCCCATACTGCATGTGCCTCGGGTATTACCTTGATGGTTGAGACAGGCCATCCCAACACTTGGTGGCACACCAGCATCAGCCTTGGCAGGATAAATCTCCCCAGACTTATCCAACAGCTGTGAACATTTAAAACTAACATGTGATGAACTTACAATTTATCTATAATTTTTGAGGACTTTAGCATGGATTTTTATGCCGGTTTTATTAATTTTTGCCTTAATTTAGTTTAATGCTAAGAATAAGTTCAGGGATAATTAATCCAAGAAAAGGAAGGAAAAAGGCAAGAAAAGAAGGCTCAAAAAGACCAATTTCAGTCCAGCCCGGTCGTGGAAGCAAGAGAGAGCACTTCGGCCCAAGAAGAGCAAGTGAATTCCTTGAGAAAACCCAAGAAAATAAAGCCTAGCTATGAATAGAATTCGGCCCAGCAATGAAGGCCCATTCTCAGCCCAAAAGAGCAGTTCAATGTATAGCTATCATGTGCTAAGAGAGAGCCTAAGTGCAGCCCAAATAGCAGCCCTTAGGAGGCTTTCAAGAGAGCTCTAGAAAGTTCAAGAAAGGGGTGTGATACACCCCATTCTAGAGGCTTCAAGAAGGGACAAGAGCCCCCTTGAAAAACTATATAAGGAGGCCTCTAGGAGGGGTGAGAGGTGTTCAATTGCTTGAGAGGAAGGCTCTCCCACTCTTAGAGGTTCGGCCACCTTGAGAGAAGAGAAGAGAAGAAGGCTAGGCGCAAGGAAGAAGAAGAAGAAGGGCTGAAGGAAGTTCAAGACAAGCAAGCTAGAAGAAGAAGGTGAGTTCGAATTTAGAGTTTGTGATTCAAAGATCTTCTGTAATAAATCATTTGTAGTTTCATTCTCTTTTGATTTGAATTCAGTTTCTTAGTTATATGTTCTTTCTTCTTTCTCCTTGTTTCCATTCTTCCTTGATGTATTTCAGCTTGTAAAATTTCAGTTCAGCAATCTAATTCTTTTTGATTCATTCAAATGGTCATGCATTGTATTTGAAGTTTCTTGAATAAGGGTGTGATTGTAGATTAATTCGGCCAACTAACCTTCAAAACTCAGATCTGAATTCTCAGATCTGAGATTGCAAGATCTGAATTGCTTGAAAGAGAATTCAGATCTGCAATTTTCAGATTGGGCGAATTAATCTACAGCTTGGAATTCCTAGAGTGCTTGAGAGAGACTCTAGGAATTCAGATCTACTATTCAAGAACTGAATTGAGTGCAAGGTTAGAGATAACTTGCACAATTCAGTTGGTGATCAATTCAGATTTGAATTGATGCCTTAGAAGTGTTTGAAGAAATGCATGCATGAGGATTTGATTCTTGCTAGAGATAGAAGAACCGTCACTCATGCATAGGATGAACATGCACTTGAGAGAGGCTGTTCATGACCTTGGGGTTTCACCAAACCAAGGCTCAATCATGATTCATTCGAATGATCCAAATTGATAGATTGCTGAATTCTGAGATTGACATTTACTGCTTACTCTTCTAACCTGAATTGAAGGCAATTGGACCAATGATTTAGATAGATTTTAATTTAGGATTTCTTAGCTTTCATTAGAGTTTTGATTTATTTGTTGATCAGATAAGAAATGTTCAATTTAGTATTGGTAATTGTTTCCTAAATCCTCGTGGGAACGATACTTCACTCACTACTTTATTACTTGAACGGCTAGTGCACTTGCTAGTGTCACAATGAGCCACACATCAAGTTTTTGGCGCCGTTGCCGGGGATTTAGAGAAGCAATATTAGGAAACATTGGGCATTCTTAATCTGGTCTCAGTCATCATTGCATTCATAGATGGTTTTAATTGCTTCATTTTATATTTTAGCTTTGAATGCAACAGCTGTACTGATTTAATTTGTTTCTTCTTTCTTCAGTAGATTACTTCCTTTCCTTGTTTCAGTTTCATTTGAATAAAGGTAGATTTGATTTCCTTTTAATCTTGGTGTTGTTACCTTCAAAAAAAAAAAAAAAAAAGAGAAGAAAAATTCATAACAACATAAGTGTTGCAGATCTGAGTTGCATTCGGCACTCAGATCAGCAGAACTCAGACCTGCAGCACTCTGCCAAAAAGACTTAGATAGTTTGTGTTTCAGCCTTTTATTTTTATTTTTTTCTTTACAAAAAGAAAAAAAAAATTTATAGAGTGAAAAGGAGAAAAAAAAAGAGATCATATGAACAAAAAGAGGGGCAATTGAGAATTTAGATCAGCACTCAGATCTGAGTTCAGATCTGAATTCTGCTACAGCAGATTTGCAACAGTTCAGATCTGAGTTCCTCTTAACACATATCTGAACTGATGCAAATTTGAGGTGAATTGGGTGTCCTAACCACCCCAATTTACCCTAGTACACTTCTGCTACTCCTCAAAGGCAATTTGGTAGCAATGACTGAAGGTAAGGCAATTGAGAATTCAGATCCAAACTCAGACTTGAGTTCAGATCTGAATTCTGCTGTTACAGATTTGCTCAGTTCAGATCTGAATTCCTCTGAACTCAGATCTGAACCGATGCAAGTTTGAGGTGAATTGGGTGCCATCACTACCCCAATCCACCCTATGATACATCCAACCTGCCTCAAGGGTGAATGGATAGCAAAGAATGAGAGCAATTCAAATCTGAAATGCAGTTGATATGATGTGAGGACTGAACTGATACAGAGCATTCTATGAATTCTGGGTGGACTAAATTCTTGGCTTTACCCACTTGTACCCAATCTAAATTTGGTGAGGATGTGTGTTTGGATTGAATAATTGTGATGCCTCACATATTCAATAAAAGCAGCAGTGCATTCCACTAGCATTCAGAGCTGTAGCAGGGCTGCTACAATACAGCAATTAGCATGAAACTCCACTGCTGATCTAGTTAGCTCTCTTTCCCATTGATGATCTACTTCATATTTGATTGCTGATTTAGTGTAGCTGGTAGATGTAGTTCTTCAGATGTAGTTATTCAGCATTGCATTCATAGTTGGTTTAATTTGCTTAATTTTTCATTTTTGCTTTGAATGCAACTGCTATATTACTGTAGTTATGCTTCTTTTCTCTTTAGTAGATTACTTTATTTTCCTTGTTTCAGTTTAATTTTAATAAAAGGAGACCTGTTTTGCTTTCTATCTTGAAGTTATTACCCTCTAAAAGAAAAAAAATTACAAAATCATGAGTGTTGCAGATCTGAGTTGCATTCGGCCCTCAGATCTACTATAGCAGAACTGCAGCACTCAACCGAAAAAAAAAAAAAATTTAAATGAGTTCAGATCTGAATTGCATTCATCAATCAGACCTGCAATCATCCAAAAAGATTTTGGTTGCATTGTTGTATTTTGTTTTAGATTTATTTAAAAAAAAAAAAGAAAAAAAATAGATAAAGAAAAGAAAAAGAAAACAATGAAAAAATAGCATGTGAGTTTTCAAATCTGAAACTCAGATTTGAAGTTCAGATCTGTGTTCAGCCGGTTGCAGGACTGCATTCTGCTAGGTTCAGATCTGAGTTCATCTAAACTCAGACCTGAACCCACTCTATTTTGATGTGAATTTGGGTAGTGACAGCACCCAATTCACAATTTGATGCATCAGACTTGCCTCATTGATGAAAATTTAAGCCATGAATGGTAAAATCAGTTCTGAAGTGCATGAGAATCAGAGGCAGTATGAGTACATGATCTGAAATTTCTTTGAACTTGATGTTTTGTTATCTTTTAAATCACTTGCACCCAATCTGAATTGGTTGTATTGGATTAGGACTAATGTTTGTGAGGTCCAAAAAGAGCTTCATATTTTTGATGTAATGGTATTCAGATCTGAATCAAGGCTGCTTTCATTATAAAATTGCAGATCTGATTTCAGGTCTGAGGCATACAAGACATTTAAGTTGGGACTTGAAAGAGAAGTCTTAAGCTCTTGGGATCAAACTTATTTCAGACCTAACTGCAACAGATTTTAGACCTACTTATTGATATTAGGTTTGGAGTTTTTGTAAGTGACTGTTCTCAAAAGTCAAGTTCTAACCAAAAAAAAAAAAAAATCAAATAACTTTGGTAGTGTGCTGATTTCAAGAACTCTTAGACTTCTAGGCTAGTTTCAATCTTGTAAATCACTTGTTTATCACTTGCATAACTTGGGGTGGAGGTGCTTCCTTTTCTATTTCTTCTTCAATTGTATTCTTAGGTACTTCCTTGCTAGGCCTATTTAGCTCCCTTCCACTTCTTAAAGTGATTGCACTAGCATTTTGCTTAGGGTCGACCATGGTCTGGGAGGGTAGCCTTCTTGATACTTGAGATTCCATTCGACTCATAGCAGTTGCCAATTGGCTGACTTGATTCTCCAAGTTTCAGATGCTTGTCATTGTCTCCTGTTGAAATTGTTGAATGTCAGTTGTGAGTGCTTTAACATTTTCATCTAGAGACATACCTGGGTTAGACGATGAATATTGTGGAGCCGGTGGTCTAGACTGATATTGTTGGTGGAAGCCAAAGGGCTTGGCTCCAAAGCTAAGATTAGGATGATCCCTCCATCTTGCATTGTAGGTATTTGAGTAGGGATCGTATCTCTTCTGTGGGAAGCCTCCAACAGCATTGGCTTGTTCATAGGGTTCATTTTAAAGTGTAGGACACATGTTGGTTGGATGACCCGTAGATGAACAAATCCCACAAGCCTTTACCATTTGCATGTTATCTATAGCCATTTGACGGACAAGAGAGGTCAGACTTGCAATTTGTTGTTCCAGGGAAGAGATGTTTACCTCATTATCATGGTTTGCTGGAGGGTTAAGCCTAAAGCCAAACTGTTGAGAGTTAGCTGCCATGTTTTCAATCTTAGGATCATATTGGAGCTCACCTATATGAGAAGAATGAGGCATAAACCCAGAAAAAGGAAATAAATCTACTTAGGACACCAATACCTGGCAATGGCACCAAATTTTCGGTGGGTGCTGAACCCAACCAAAGATAAATATTTTTGCTCTGGGTTAATAGTTTGCAGATAGTGATGAGCAAGGCCGTTCTCTATAGGGATTGGGTGGATTTATTTCCAAGTAGATGGATTAAGGGGGGTTGTAAAGCTAACGAAAATAAGAAAATAGTAGAAAATAACAGAAAACAAAGATTAAATCGATGGGAGATGGCTTTCGGTTGAAGGGACATGTTCAGCTTTGATTCGTAGCATTGATCCTTGATGCAAAGATAGATTCCTATGTTTATGAATAAATTGGTTATAGCTATTAACAAACTCTAACAGCCAGCCTCTACTCTTATTATTAGACAACCAAAACAAGCTCTTTGATTGCTTCCCTTATTAATAGGCAGTCCTAAACAAGCTCTTAGGATTTAACCTATTAATAGCATTAAGAGGGGAGAGACCCAATTCTGGTCAGCGATCTCACAAGCTCGGATCATTTAAACCAGATCATATATTTTCCTAACATAGATCGAAAACTTTTTTGCCATCAATTTATGTTAGTTGCCACCATGATCGAACCTACCACTCATATACGAAACTGGAGGTTCAATCGGCCATAGATTATTTCCATTGAATGAGCAAGGGGCCTTTCTTGCTTAATCAACAAAAATAATCCTCACAGTTAATTAGCAGAAAACATATGAATACCCATAAACAATGAACTAAAATAAAAAAATCAATTAGATCTCACAATATTACAGAATCAAGGCTTCCCTAACCCTTCAACCAGAAATAAAAACTTACAGACACTTCATGATGAAAACGCAGCTTCTAGATGAGAAAGGGAGGGGCGAATTCTTGCTTCTTCCTCCTTGGTTGCTGATTTCCCTCTCTGAAGACTGAAGCTCCCTTGGAGGAATTGATGCCTTGGGTGCTGGTCCACCCCCCTTTATATAGATTTGGGGAGAGGGCTGCTCTCCAACTCCCTTAAGGAGATTATCCTCAAATTGGAAAGTCCTAGTCTAATTTGAACTTATCCTATTTAACTCTTATCTCTTATCTTTATAGGATTACAGTTTGAGAATTTAAATCTGGTAAAACTCTTTTATTGAGATTACATTCAACTTCTATTCTAATGGGACTCTTGGATCTTGAATTTGAACTGGGCTTCTTTAACAATTCGGGCTTGCTTCAAGACTCTCTGCGAAATGGGCTTCAACTTGTGAAATGGGCCTTGCTACGAAATTGCTCTGACTTTGGGGCCAAATTCGTCTTCGATGCGGACCGATTCTGCCAATACCCAAAACATAAAAGTTGTGGGATTTTCCTTATCTTTCCAGTGATTCTTGAAACATACAAATCGAAGTCTGGAATTGAGAGTAAGGCCCATATCACTGATCGGTGCCGAAACTGTACAAAAACATCCGATCAGCCTTGTTTTCTTCCAATCGCCTTCTTGCTTGCCCTAAATCGAAATACAAGAGTAATGAGTCCAATTAGGTACCAATTAAGTGTAAAATACTGAATATTGAGGAATAAACATATGACAAATTTTATTCTTATCAGTATAATTCTGTGTAAGACCTTAAAACTGGACATTTATAGAAACTTGTGTTAGTTTTAAATGTTCACAGCCATTGGATAAGTCTGGGAGGATTTATCCTGCCAAGGCTGATTCTGATGTGCCACCAAGTGTTGGGATGGCTTGTTTCAGCCATCAAGGTAAGACCCAAGGCACATGTAGTATGGGATTGCTTGAACCCTAGAACCGGACCAGATTTCCAGTATTGCCCTAGACCTTGGAGATAGATGGGCAAAACTGGAAAGTTACACCTGACCCCTAGACTCGATTATGACACTTCACTAGGTGTCGGATTGGGCTGTCTTTGATGTGTCAATTGAAAGAAGGGTAGGGTCCATCTAATGGACGCCATAAAGGTTGCGGAATGGGTGGGTGAATTTCAAAAAAATTTCCTACCTTCTCCCAACTGGGAATCATATTCCCTAAGTTTAGAATACAATATTCAAGGATCCTACTTGAACCATAATCAAACCAGATCTGTACCAAAAGATAAATGGGAGGAATATACCTGATCCGGAGAAGCAGTATCTCCCAAAGTTGGTGTTCACGCCCAAAGAATGCTCCAAGATCCGTTCCTGCTGAAGAAGACATAGCTGTGGATGGAACTGAACCAGTAGGGTGCGTCCTACACACTAGATCCTTCACAAGAATCCTATGGAAACACTAAACACTGAATCCTTTTAGTCTTTGTAGAAAGACTAATGTCAAGAATAGATTTCTTGACTTTCTTTTTCTGCAAAGATCTAATATTGCAAAAAAAAATGGCGGCGGCAGGAGGACAACTCTAAAGGCGAAAAGGCTAAACTGCCTTTTTCTTTTTCTGGAGTATGAATGAGATCCTATCTCAATTCACAGGAGATATTCTATATCTCAATAAGGTGGTTCAAAATCTGATATTTCTCTCTCTTGGTCAGGGTTTCTCCTCCTTTCTTCTTGATTAAGAATCCTCCTAATTAGGAGTTATCCCAATCCAAATCAGTATTTGGATAGGGGATAATCTTAATCCTATCTGCAGATAAAGTTAGCTTACTCCTGATCTTATCAGGAGGTTACCAGATTCAAATCTAATTTGAATTTGGTCTCCAAGAGTGGATAAGGCTAAAGGCCCAATCCTTTTACTAACATTAATCTCATATTCGCCCCAAGGATGGGTGATCATATCAGCCCACCTCGAAATGGGCTTCTGGCCCATTAAGTGTTCAGTGTCTAATTACTTTCCAATCTGCTGCCCAATTGGGCTTCTTTGTATGGTGTGGGACCCAAGCATTGATCTACACACCAGCCACATGGGTTCGGCCCAGCCTTTAATAGAAGGCCCAGCCGAATTCACTGAAAAACTCAATGAACCCCTTGAGTCCATCATATGGACCCTATGAGCCCAACATTTACATTAAGTGGTCCCTGGGCCAAGCCATCTTATAAAAACCCAGGGACTGTGGGCAGGTGCAAGATTAGCCCATCAAGTATTATCCTCAATGGTCTTACACTTAACCTCTCAGCCCTTAATGATCAAGCACTGCCCGACAAGAGAGGACCTCTCCCTCGGCTGCAAGGAACAGTGCCGCACTCTCCACTCACATGGATCCCGGGAATTAAAACCATTTGCAAACAATTTGAAACCGTATATAAATATAAATATATTAATTTTGCAAAACAAAATTCCAATGATTGAAATCAACTGCCGGCAGTTTGGTTTCCATCAGAGAGAGTGCATTCCCGATCATTACTCTTTGTCCGACAAAGTGGCTGATTCTGTCACTATGATCACCCACTCAGATGAATTCTCAAACTGCCCCAACATACCTAGGTTTTGATCCCCGCTAAGGATCTCACAGATTGGCATATCAAAGGCAGCTTGATCCAACACCTAGTGAAATGTCATAATCGAGTCTAGGGGTCAGGTGTAACTTTCCAGTTTTGCCCATCTATCTCCAAGGTCCAGGGCAATACTGGAAATCTGGTCCGGTTTAAGGATTCAAGTAATCCCATACTGCATGTGCCTCGGGTCTTACCCTGATGGCTGAGACAGGCCATCCCAACACTTGGTGGCACACCAGTATCAGCCTTGGCAGGATAAATACCCCCAGACTTATCCAACGGCTGTGAACATTTAAAACTAATCTTGCATCTGATGGGCTAATCCAACGGCCGAGGGAGAGGTCCTCTCTTGTCGGGCAGTGTATGATCATTATGGGCTGAGAGGTTAAGTGTAAGACCATTGAGGATAATACCTGATGGGCTAATCTTGCATCTGCCCACAGTCCCTGGGTGTTACAAGGTGGCTTGGCCCAGGGACCACTTAGGGTAAGTGTTGGGCCCATAGAGCCTATTCGATGGGTTTCAGGGGGTGCACTGTATTCGACCAGGCCTTGTAACAAAGGCTGGGCCAAACCCATGTGGCTGATGTGTAGATCAATGCTTGGGTCCCACGCCATATAAGGAAGCCCAACTGGGCAGCAGTTAGGAAGGTTAAGTGAGCACATAAGCTTGTTGGGCTTAAAGCCCATTTCGAACTGGGCTATTAATTTATTTAATTAAAGGGGCGAATTCTGAGATGGATTAGCAGTTAGGATGGGGTCTTAATCCTATCCACTCAAAGAGTCCAGATCTGAATGTTATTCAGATCTAGAAACCTCCTAATAAGATTGGGATAAAGCTAATCTAATCTGCAGATAAGATAAGGGTTTATCCTTATCACTAGAAGAGAAGGCTGATCCAAATATGATTTGGATAAGCACCTCCTAAGGGGATTAGGAGCTGATCTTTTCATGTTAACAAAAGGAAGGAGGGGGCGGCAGCCTTGAGAGAGACCAAGAAACACATCAGATCCTCTTTAGTGCTGAAATCAAGAAGAGAGAATTCTGCACCCTGCGAATACTCTCTTGCCGCCTCTCTGCTCTTGCCGCCCTGTTTTCTAGTACGATCTCCAGCTATGGGAGAAGTCAAGATTGGATCTTGACATCAATTCTTTGAGAAATGATTGAAAAGGGAGCTGTGTTCACGTTCCATCCTGCTATTTCTTGCAAAGGACAGAGTTCTTGGGGAAGAATACTGTTGATTCTGCTCCATCCTGCACTACGCCATCTTCAGTGGGAGCAGTCTTTGGATCCTTCCTTGGGCGTGAGCACCTTCGTTGGGAGATATTGCTTCTCGGTATCAGGTATTATTCTCTCCCATTCCTCTTGGTTCAGATCTGGTTCAGTTTAAAGGTCAAGATTTGTCCTTGAAAATATGATTTTCTAAATAGGGAATGTGATTCCCAGTTGAAGGGAGAAAAAAATTTTTGAAATTCGCCCCTTATTCCGCAATCTTTGGGCGTCCATGTGATGGATCTCTCAACCCTTCAGCCATAAGTACTTGGCCCATGCTCATTCGACAGTGGCTCTTGCGCACACCATGGCTGAATGCACATCATTGCCATGGTGTCCCTTTTGGTCATTGGATGACTTCCCTTAGTGGTGGGCCCCACACCTCATCAAGAGGTTGCATGCGGAACCCTAGCCGATTTAAGAACCACCGAAATGTGGCTTTATGAAAGTCAGTGGGAGCCACTTTGGTTTGACCTAAATCAAACTAGGGCGTAATTTTGTTCCCTCCAGCTAATATGAGTGCGTGTGATAGAGAGATTCATATGATGAACTCTCTAAGGGCCTTCCATCATTAGCATGAGGATGGGTCCTTCAGTAATGAGGAAACGCACCAGAAAATGGGCTATCCATTTGCTATTGGGCTTGTCTGAGTGTTTTATAAGATGATAGGGGTGTCATAGACCGATGTGGGAGGGGCTTCACCAGAAAATGGGAACTCTCTCACGGTACCTTGGCGTTCATGAATATGATCGGTAGGCACTCACTGGACAGAAAGGTTTACCTGAAAATGGCTCTGAACCTTGTCTGACAGAGGCCAAATGTAAAACTCATATGATGAGTGGATGTGATCCTTCACAGAAAGGTGGTGGGGTTATGCAGCTGAAACAGTTGGCTCCATGCACCCTATGTGATTTCCCACATTTCCAGAGACAACCAGTAGTCTCTATCACTGAGAAAGGAGGGAAATCTTAGAGACGAATAAATGGAAATGGACTGTAGATTAAAATCCATATCTATGAAATGAACATGAATCAAATTAGGTTGTGAACTGATGTTTTCTCTTTAATCAGAAAATGGCAAATGGATCGTTTGCAAAACTACTTGATGACAACAAGTTGAAGGGCCCAAACTATGCTGATTGGTACAGGAACCTTATGCTGGTCCTAGCTTCTGAAAAGCTGGACAAAGTGGCAAAGAATCCTGCCCCAGAGCGTCTGGGTGATAGGGCTTCTGAGGCCCGAAGGAGAGACTATCAAGTATGGGAGGAGAAAAACTCCCTTGCCCGGTGTTACATCATTGCCTCCTTAGACAACCCGATACAGAGGCAGTTCGATCAGATCGAACTTGCCAAAGACATATTGGACAGTCTCAGGTCAATGTATGAAGAGCAGAATCAATCTACTCGACAAAAGGTCTTGAAACAGTTCATGACCGCACAAATGTCCAAGGGTCAACAAGTTCACGACCATTGTCTTCGGATGATGGGATACATCAACGAACTGGAGGCTCTTGGATCCGGGCTGGACCTTGCTACCCAGATAGATGCTATCCTTAACTCTTTGCCTCCTTCCTTTAATCCGTTCATCATGAACTATAACATGAACAAGCTGAATGTCAGCTTACAAGAGATCAGCAATATGTTGCAAAGAGCTGAAAAACTGATTAGAAAGGATGAGCCTGTAGCCATGCTTGTTGAAGCTGGCAAGACAGGCAAGAGAAAGAAGAAGGCAAAGAAGCATCAGAAGAAAGCCACTAAGAGCAAAAAGCAGAAGAAAGACAAAGCATCGGATGCCTGTCACTTCTGCAAGAAGACCGGCCACTGGAAAAGGAATTGTCCTGCCTACTTGGAATCCAAGAAAGGTAACTTCGAAACTTTTGTTATAGAAACCAATTTGTTGGTAGCTTCTGCTTCCTGGTGTATTGACTCCGGGGCTTCGACTCATGCTTGTAATTCACTGCAGGGGTTCAAGGTAAGCAGAAGGCTGAGTGAAGGAGAAGTCACACTCTTCTTGGGGACTAGTGCAACAGTTGCAGCCGCGGCCATAGGAACCGTGGAATTAATTTTTAGAGAAGGAATAATTGTACTGAAAGACTGTCTTTATGTACAAAATTTAAGGAGAAATTTGATTTCTGTCTCAAAACTGTGTGCAGATGGTTATTCTGTCTTCTTTAGTAATACGATTACTATTAAAAGAACAATAGATTCATCGCATACGGGGAACTGGAGAACGGTCTCTATGTTCTACATCCTTCTCTAGAAACTAACATAACCGAATCTACGTCGGCTGAAATCCCTAAGAAGAGAGCTCGTGATACAGTTAATCCAATGTGTCTGTGGCATTATCGACTTGGCCACATCGGTGTTGACCGAATCACAAGGTTGGTAAAGGATGGTCCTTTGGAATTTCTAACTGTAGAAGATCTTCCCACTTGTGAGCCTTGCCTACAAGGCAAGATGATGAAACGGCCATTTAATGTTAAGCCTAAAAGATGTACCGGCACACTTGACCTAATACATACTGATGTATGTGGTCCCCTGAGTGTTAGGACACGAAATCAACACGTGTATTTCATCACCTTCGCAGATGATTTTTCACGATACGGTTACGTGTACCTAATGAGACACAAGTCTGAATCCTTTGAAAAGTTCAAAGAGTTTAGACAAGAGGTCGAGAAACAGTTAGGGAGAGAGATTAAGGCCCTTTGATCAGATCGAGGTGGCGAGTATCTCTCTGACGAATTTAGGGACTACTTAAAGGACAATGGTCCAGTTGCTTCTCATACACTCAGAGTTACCCACATCCTTTTGGGGTTACGCATTAGAGACTGTGATTTATGTGCTGAATCGGGTTCCAACCAAATCGGTTCCGAATACTCCATATGAACTTTGGACC
Source organism: Nelumbo lutea (assembly GCF_056320005.1). Taxonomy (NCBI): domain Eukaryota; kingdom Viridiplantae; phylum Streptophyta; class Magnoliopsida; order Proteales; family Nelumbonaceae; genus Nelumbo; species Nelumbo lutea. The sequence goes on from NC_142684.1 coordinate 114,127,351, forward strand.
GGAAAGAAACCAAGTGTCAGACACTTGAAGATTTGGGGTTGTCCAGCACACGTTAAAAGAACGAGTGCAGACAAGTTGGAATCCAAGACCAGCCATTGCCTATTTGTAGGCTACCCAAAAGGCTCTGTAGGTTACCTATTCTATGACCCAAGTGAGCAGAAAGTGTTCTACAGTCGTAATGCGCAATTCTTGGAAACCGACTATATCCTGGACACCCATCGTCAGGAAGTTGTTCTTGATGAGGAGAGCTCAGGAGCAGTGGGAGATGTCCCACAAGTTCTAGATAGTGACCAACCTAGAAGATCCACTCGGGTATCCAGGCCACCAGTCCCTTATGGTTATGACTAGGATAGTTACCTGGTGGAAACCTTGACTAGTGACGAGGATCCCATGACTTACACGGAAGCTATGTTGGACATAGATTCCCAGAAGTGGGTGGAGGCCATGAGAGCAGAGATGGACTCAATGGAGACCAATGGAGTTTGGACTCTAGTAAATCCGCCCTCCGGGGTAAAAGCAATCGGTTGCAAATGGATTTACAAGAGTAAGAAGGGCCCCGATGGTAAGGTTGAGACCTTCAACGCTCGTCTGGTGGCAAAAGGGTACACTCAGAAAAAGGGCATCGATTATGAGGAAACCTTTTCGCCTGTGGCCATGCTTAAATCCATTAGGATCCTGCTAGCTGTAGCAGCATACCATGATTATGAGATTTGGCAAATGGATGTCAAAACTGCATTCCTGAATGGAGATCTTACTGAAGATATCTATATGCAGCAGCCGCAAGGCTTCATTGCTGCAGGTTAGGAAAACATGGTATGTAAACTTAATAGATCCATTTATGGACTTAAGCAAGCTTCTAGAAGTTGGAACATCCATTTTGACTCTGCCGTCAAATCGTTTGACTTCGAGCAGAATCCGGATGAACCCTGTGTCTACAGGAAGTACAGTGGAGATAATGTTACCTTCTTGGTTCTGTATGTAGATGACATTCTACTCATTGAGAATGATGTAGGTATGTTAACTACGGTGAAAATATGGTTATCACAGCAATTCTCCATGAAAGATCTTGGAGAAGCCTCCAATCTGCTTATATTGACAAAATAGTCAAGAGGTACAGCATGGAAAACTCCAAGAAAGGAAATGTTCCTTTCAGGCACGGAGTCACTATCTCCAAGAAGATGTCTCCCAAGACTTCTGAGGAGATTGATGGCCTGAAAGACGTTCCCTACGCCTCTGCCATAGGGAGCATCATGTATGCCATGCTTGCACTCGTCCTGACATAGCTCAGGCAGTCAGTGTAGTAAGCAGATTTCAGGCCATCCCTGGGCAGGAGCATTGGACTGCTGTGAAAAACATACTTAAGTACCTTCGAAGCACAAAAGAGTTTTGTCTAGTATTCGACGGTAGCTCACTACAGATCCAAGGGTATACAGATGCCGATTTCCAGTCAGACCCAGATGATAGAAAGTCTACATCTGGATATGTTTTCACGATAGGATCATGTGCTGTTTGGTAGAAAAGCAGCAAACAGGGGTCCACTGCAGACTCCACGACTGAGGCTAAGTGCATTGCCGCAAGTGAGGCTGCCAAAGAAGCCGTATAGATGAAGAAGTTCATTCATGAGTTGGGAGTAGTTCCGTCCGACACATCACCCATCCCATTGTTGTGTGACAACAATGGAGCCATTGCTCAGGCTAATGAGCCACGAGCCCACTCGAAGTCGAAGCACATCGAGAGGAAGTACCACGTACTGCGGGAGATTGTTGGTAGAGGGGACGTCCTGATTCAGAAGGTAGCATCAGCGGATAATGTAGCAGACCCATTGACAAAGCCACTATCACAAAAAGTGTTTGAGAAACACGTGGAAAGCATGGGACTCTGGCTAGTACCTGATTGGACCTAAGTGCAAGTGGGAGATGTTAGACAGTTTTGTATGCCCTTAGCTTCAATCAAAATTGATGTACTTTATGAGTTTATTGTAAATGAATAAAAGTACATATTTGATTCATGTTCCCTTGGTATGTTTCTGTGTATTACCCTTAAACTGGACACTTATTGAGACTCGTGTTAGTTTAGAATGTTCACAGCCAGTGGGTCGGTTTGGGGAGACCTATCCTGACAAGGCTGACACTGTGGTGCCACCAAGTCGGTTGGGGTGGCTTGTCTCAGCTACCGGGGTGAGACCCTTGGCACATACAGTGTGGGATTAATTGAATCTTTCAACTGGACCAGATTTAAAGTATTGCCCTGGACCTTGGAGATTGATGGGCAAAACTGGAAAGTGACACCCAACCCCTAGACTCGATTATGATACTGCACTAGGTGTCGGATCGGGATGTCTTTGATGTACCAATCAGTGAGATCCTTAGCGGGGGTCAAAACCTGGGTATGTTAGGACAATCCGAGAATTCATCTGAGTGGGTGATCATAGTGACAGGATCAGCCCCTTTGTCGGACAAAGGTAATGATCGGGGATGCACTCTCACTGTTGGAAACCAAGACTGCCGGCTGCCGATTTCAACCGTTGAAATTTGTTTTTGCGAAGTATATTTTATATGAGATATAAAAGTATATATATTATGGTTTCTAAAATGTTTGCAAAAGGTTTTAATTCCCGGGATCCATATAAGTGGAGAGTGCAACACTGTTCCTTGCAGTCGAGGGAGAGGTCCTCTCTTGTCGGGCAGTGTATGATCATTATGGGCTGAGAGGTTAAGTGTAAGACCATTGAGGATAATACCTGATGGGCTAATCTTGCATCTGCCCACAATCCCTGGGTGTTACAAGGTGGCTTGGCCCCACGGGCAACTTAGGGTAAGTGTTAGGCCCATAGAGCCTATTCGATGGGTTTCAGGGGGTGCACTGTCTTAACAGTGTATTCGACCAGGCCTTATAACAAAGGCTGGGCCGAACCCATGTGGCTGATGTGTAGATCAATGCTTGGGTCCCACACCATACAAGGAAGTCCAACTAGGCAGCAGTTAGGAAGGTTAAGTGAGCACATAAGCTTAATGGGCCTAAAGCCCATTTCGAACTGGGCTATTAATTTAGTTAATTAAAGGGGTGAATTCTGAGATGGATTAGCAATTAGGATGGGGTCTTAATCCTATCCACTCAGAGAGTCCAGATCTGAATGTGATTCAGATCTAGAAACCTCCTCATAAGATTAGGAGAAAGCTAATCTAATCTGCAGATAAGATAAGGGTTTATCCTTATCACTAGAAGAGAAGGCTGATCCAAATATGATTTGGATAAGCACCTCCTAATGGGATTAGGAGCTGATCTTTTCAAGTTTACAAAAGGAAGGAGGGGGCGGCAGCCTTGAGAGAGACCAAGAAACACATCAGATCCTCTTTTGTGCTGAAATCAAGAAGAGAGAATTCTGCACCCTGCGAATACTCTCTTGCCGCCTCCCTTCTCTTGCCGCCCTGTTTGCCAATTCGATCTCCAACTGTGGGAGAAGTCAAGATTGGATCTTGACATCAGTTCTTTGAGAAAGGACTGAAAAGGGAAGCTGTGCTCACATTCCATCCTGCTATTTCTTGTGAAGGACAGAGTTCTTGGGAAGAACACTACTGATTCTGCTCCATCCTGCACTGCGCCATCTTCAGTGGGAGCAGTCTTTGGATCCTTCCATGGGCGTGAACACCTTCGTTGGGAGATATTACTTCTCCGTATCAGGTATTATTCTCTCCCATTCCTTTTGGTTCAGATCTGGTTTAGTTTAAGGTTCAAGATTGATCCTTGAAAATATGATTTTCTAAATAGGGAATGTGATTCCCAGTTGAAGGGAGAGAAAAATTTTTGAAATTCGCCCCTTATTCCGCAATCTTTGGGCGTCCATGGGATGGATCTCTCAACCCTTTCAAATGGTTTTAATTCCCGGGATCCATACTTTAGAGAGTGCAACATTGTTCCTTGCAGCCGAGGGAGAGGTCCTTTCTTGTCGGGCAGTGTATGATCATTATGGGCAGAGAGGTTAAGTGTAATACCATTGAGGATAATACCTGATGTGCTAATCTTGCATCTGCCCACAGTCCCTGGGTGTTACAAGGTTGCTTGGCCCTGGGACCACTTAGGGTAAGTGTTGGGCCCATAGAGCCCATTTGATGGGTTTCAGGGGGTGCACTGTCCATAACAGTGTATTCGGCCAGGCCCTGTAACATAGGCTGGGCTGAACCCATGTGGCTGATGTGTAGATCAATGTTTCGGTCCCACGCCATACAAGGAAGCCCAACTGGGCAGCAGTTTGGAAGGCTTAATGAATACATAACCCTAAATGGGCTTTAAGTCCATTTCGAACTGGGGTAATTTGGTTAGTCTTTATGGGGCGAATTTTGAGATAAGATCAGCTGATAGGATTAGGCTCACACCCTAACCACTCAGAGAGTTCAAGATCTAAATGAGATTTAGATTTAGAAACTTCTTAATTAGATTACGAGCTGGCTGATCTAATCCATAGATAAGATAAGGATTATCCCTTATCTTAAAGGGACTTCTAATCCAGATATGATTTGGGTTAGCAACTCCTAATGGGATTAGGAGCTGATCCCTTTAAATCTATAAAAGGAAGAGGGGGTGGTAGCCTTTAGACATCCCAACACAATCACCAACAACAATCTTGTCGTCAGAGCTGAGATCACTGAAGGGAGAATTCTGCACCCTGCAAATTCTCTTTAGCTGCCTCCTTCCTGCAGCCGCCGCCTTTAGCAGTTTGATCTCCATTACTTGGGAGAAATCAAGATTGGATCTTGATTCCAATCTTTTGGAGAAAAGATAGGTAGGAGTTGTATTCACAAGCCGTCTAAGTGATTCTTGGGAAGAATCTGGTTCTTAGGAAGGACACTGCTGATTCTGCTCCACCTTGCACTGCGCCATCTTCAGTGGGAGCAGATTTTGGCATCTACCTTGGGCATTAACACCTCCATTGAGAGATATTATTTCTCTGTATTAGGTATTATCTCTCTCTCCTCCTTTTTGTTCAGATCTGGTTCAGTTTATGGTTCAAGAATGATCCTTGAAAATAAGATTTTCTAAATAGGGAATTTGATTCCTAGTTGAGGGGAAAGAAAAAATTTTTGAAATTCGCCCCCTTTATTTCGCAATTTTGGGCATCCATATGATGGATTTCCTATCCCTTCACATAGGGCAAATCTGAGATTAATGTTAGTAAAAGGATTGGGTCTTTAGCCTTATCCACTCTAAGAGACCAAATTCAAATTAGATTTGAATCTGGTAACCTCCTGATAAGATCAGGAGTTAACTAACTTAATCTGCAGATAGGATTAAGAATAACCCCTATCCAAATACTGATTTGGATTGGGATAACTCCCAAAATATTGGGAGGTTTCTTAATCAAGAAGAAATAGGAGAAAACCCTAGCAGAAATATCAGATTTTGAACTAAGGGTTGGAGTGAGCAAGAAATACATCCTGCAACTTGAGATTTGATCTCTCACAGACTCCAAAGAGAAGAGACAGTTCCACCCTCTTCATCCCTGGACTTCTCCTCCTTCAGTCGCCGCCACTCCCTATTGGAAGATTGGATCTTTGCTGCAACAGGAAGTCAAGAAATCAGTTCTTGACAACAGTCTTGCAAGAAAGACAAAAGGATTCGGTGTTCAAGGTTTCCAGAGGGTTCTTGTGAAGAATCCAGTGTGTAGAACGCACCCTGCTAGTTCCGTTCCATCCATAGCTGTGTCATCTTCAGCAGGAGCGGATCTTGGTTTCTTCTTTGGGCGTGAACACCAACTTTGGGAGATATTATTTCTCCGGATCAAGTATGATCCTTCCTGTTTCCTTTTGGTTCAGATCTGGTTTGTTTATGGTTCAAGTAGGATTCTTGAATAATGTATTATAAATTTAGGGAATATGATTCCCAGTTGGAAGAAGGTAGGAAATTTTTTTTTTGAAATTCACCCTCCATTCTGCACCCTTCATGGCGTCCATTAGATGGATCCTACCATTCTTTCATCTTCTCAGGTACCGTCCGTCGCCACCGAGGAGCCAGTCAGCTACCAGCTAGGAGTGTCCAGATTGTGCAACATCATTTGGTGTCGTCTATGGGAAACGCTTCAAAAAATCATTCCTCTAAGTTTATACATTTTTCTTTTGAGAACTTAGCATTCATGGCCTCCTCCAGCAACGCCGGGCGTGGCGCCAACCAGAACGCTTCTGGGGAGCAACCCCAATTCCCCACTGTCTGTATCCGACAGTTCACCATTCTCCTCTCTGTGGATGGGATCCCCAATTTGAACATTCCTCTCACAGTGGCACCCATGAATGCTCCACTCCCTTCCACAGTTGGAGTGACCTTTGCTGAACCTTCGGTTGTGCCCCCAGTGACCAACCGAAATCAGTTGGAAGACTTAGTGCACTGCATGCGAGCCATGCAAGGTCAAATGCAATGACGAGAATAAAATCTATCATATTGTATCCCCTAATATTCCATCTTTTATACTGAATTAGTACTTAATTAGACTCATATTTCCTGTATTTCGGTTCAGGGCATGAAAGAAGGCATCAAGAGCAAAGAAAGACAAATCGGATGATTTTTCACAATTTCAACATCATTCAGTAATCTGGGCCTAACTCGCGGATCCGAACTCCGATTGGGCTGATTCAAGACCCACTAGAAAGATAAGAGAAAAAGACACAACTTTCAAGTTTTGGGCTTTCACAGATTCGGCCTGCATCGAAGTCAAATCTAGGCCCGAATTCGGGGAAATTCGCATGAAGGCCCAATCTGCAGCTGAAGCCCAAGTTGCAGAAAAGCCTGGCTGAAGCCCAATTCGCAGAGGAGGTTTAATACGAATCCAAGAACAAGAAATTGAGAGGAGTCCTTCCAGATCTAAATTCAGATATTTCTGTTTTAGATTTTTGGATTGGATTGGATAATCGAAAATTGGATCAGATTCGGATCACTCTGATCTATGTATTTATTTATTCATATATGATATATATGTATATATGTTATTTATAATGCATCATTGTAAATCTTTATTTTATTTATTTTTTATAAAAGCATGTATATATATTGATGAAAATAGTTGAAAAAATACTTGTATTTTTTGTTTTTCTTTATTTAAACAAATATATTTTATTTTCTTTTAATAGTTTATTAATTTTTAAAAATAATTCAGATCAGATCAGATATCTACAACTTGATCAGATTTGAATTCAAATCAATATTTATGAGATCCAACTTAATCATGATAGAATTCACATCCTCTATCCCCTTGGTACAATTTTCTTTTGTACTAGACCAATAGCAATTTGCCACACCAGCCTATTTTCCCATTTCAAAATTAAAGTGATTTTTTTTGGGAGAAAGACGGTTCAGTTCAGGGTCAAAATTTGTAGGCTCAAAGTACTATTAGGGTAGGTGCCAACTCGGAATTGAAACCAATTCACGGGTAGGCGTTGGTGCATAGAGTGTGGGTTGTTGCCATTTTGAATGCTTATAGTTCTACAGTGGAAATCAGAAATTTGCATTAGGCCTGTCCATACTTTTTTGTTTTTTTAAAGGGAAAATTCCACTTTAGTACCCTGAACTTTGAGGGTAGTGTCAAGTTAGTACCCGGACTATCAAACGTGTCACTGCAATACCTAAACTTTCAAAAGTGTCAAGTTGGTCCCTGTCGTTAACTTACTGTTAGTTATCCATTGAAAATGTCAAAATTACCCTTCAAAAGAAGACTACCTTGAGACTGAACAATGCTGCAGATGTAATCGATCGATTGAATAGTAGATCCCTTCTGTACTCTCACGTTCACCCAATCGTTCAATTGAGTCACCAACATTGCGTGCTGAGTGGAAACGGAATCAGAGAGTATAAGACGATACCGATCCTCTGAATTGCCTATGAGCTTGAATTCCAAGGCTTGTATAAGAGGCTTTGAGTTCACACGCCACTATTGATGGTTGCAATTGCATTGGGCGTGAGATACACACACATTTCCTCAAATTTTTGAAAACTTTGGAATCCAAAGATTTGTAGCAGAATCGAATTCATACAACCTTAAAACCTAGAAAATGAATCTTAAGAAGTTCCAAAATTTGAATTACTAAAATATGCATGCATTTTTTCAGATTTTGGAAAACTTTGGAATCCAGAGATATGTAGTGGAATCGAATCCAAACAACAAAACCTAAAAAATGAATCTTAAGAAGTTCCAGAATTTGAGTCTAGGGCTCGAAAGTCCACAAATTCAAAATGAAATAAAAAAACCTTGAGGATTACAGATTTGAGATGATGAAAGTTTCCTACCAAAAAATTGTAGAAAATGTAATATAAAGAAGTTTGGTAAAAAGAAAAACCTAGGTATTTGAGTGAAAGATCGAGAAAAGCTATCAAAATGCAACAAAAGAACTGATAGAAGAGTTGTGGGGACACTTTCCTTTCTGAAACAAAGGGAGAGAGATGAGGAATTGAAGAGCGCTAGGTTCTTCTTGAAAAAACAAGAAAAGTTTTAAATGAATGCTGAAGAATTCTCGGCCAAAGGGATCCGTAGCTAGGGTTTTAAGAGTTTTTTATTTACGTAGAATGACGGTTGAGCCCAATGTCAGAATTTTTAGGACCAAAGTATAGTTGGGGTGGGTGGCAGTTCAGAATTGATGCCAATTCACGGGGGCATTGGTGTGTAGAGTGGGGGTTTTTTGACATTTTGAATGTTTATAGCTCTACAGTGGAAATCTGAAATCTGCATTGGGCCTGTTCGTACTTCTCCATTTTATTTATGGCAGGGAAAGGAATAGAGAAACAGACTTGAAGGCTGAACCTGAAAGGACTGGTCAGAGCTTCTATAAAAACCCATATAGAAGACACCGTTCATTGTCTTCTACCTTGAGGCTGAACTGGTTGAGGTATTTGAGATTCTAGACTAATGAAGTGATTGTATTCTACCTTTAGATCTGAAACTCATTCTTGTCTAGTTATTTACTTATTGCTTTGCTTTTAGTTATTGTTTCTCTCTACCATATTTCATGTTTTTCTCTCTTTTTCTTTGAAGATAACCAGTCCAGTCTCAAGATAGAAGACAATGAACAATGTCTTCTTTTGAAGGGTAGTTTTGACATTTTCAGCAGATAACTGATGGTCGGTTAATAACAATTACCAACTTACATTCTTTGAAAGTTTAGGTACCACAATGACATGTTTTAAGTTCGGGTACTAACTTGACACTACCCCCAAAGTTTAGGGTACTAAAGTGAAATTTTCCCCTTTTTAAATGATGTGGCAGGTTGCTATTGGTCCATACAGGAAATTTTCTAGACCAAGAGAACAGATGATGTGAACTCTTTATTGTTCAAGCCCATCTTTTGCAATTAGACCACTTCATGGGCTGGGTAGTCCCCAGGGTTGGCTTGGATCGATTTAAGTCAGCCTTGGACATGATTTTAGGCCCGTGGGCTTGGGCTCAGTTTTTGGGCCCAAAAAACCAAGCTGGACCTTTTTCGGGTCAGGATATGTGTGTGTGTGTGTGTGATTCTTTGTTCCTCTTTTCTTTTTTCAAAGAATAGTGAGATCTTTCATTATTTTTGGATTTTGAGGTCTTTTAATATAAATAAAACTATTTTTATTGAATAAAAAAACATTTTTTCAAATTTCTGGACAGGCCTAGGCTTAGGCTTTGGGCATAAAGACTAAGCTCAGACTCAAAACCTAGAACCGATGGTCAAGCCGAACTCAAACTCAGACTTGAATACAATCAATTAATATAGAGACAAAATCCTGGCCAAACCCAACCTGGCCTACATATAGTTGCAATAAGGACTTGTAACTCCTAAGTGGAAACATGCATGTAAGATGAAGTGAAGTGGGGACTGATGGAGGGTGATTTGACCTGACCCCTTGGGACAGTGACACGTGGACATGATTCAGCATAAGTAATAGCTCAGCATCACAGCCTGATTGTGACTAAGTAACGAGCCCAAAGGACAGCTCGCTACATCATATCTCGCTATAGGGGGAGCCCGCTACATCGCGAGCTCAAGGACCCCCGATGTACTGAAAGGGAATACTCCAAGACAAGTCTATCCCATCTCGCGAGCTAGGGTAACCAGCTCGCTCCAATACTTAGGTAGAAAAACTGCCTAAGGGGCCATTTCAGGAGGAATCACCTTGCAATACCCTGGAGCTCGCTACAAAGTAGCTCGCGACAGGGCAGCTCACTACTGAGCGACGCGATATTTTCAGGAAGCTTCTTTTTGACAAGACCGTACCGTCAGACTGTGCCACGTATCCTAACTGACGGTGCAGTCCCTGCTAGCCTGACAAGTCTGCGCCCACGTCTCTTGACAAGTGGTGGCGTGTCTATCCTTCCGAGATGTGTCACTCACCCGATTGGGCAGTACATTACAACAGTTACCTGCACAGCCCTGGCAGATAACGGTTGCGACAGAGGTCCAGTGGTGGTTACACTTGATTTGACAAGAACGCTCATATACAAGAGGCCCTAATTGAAGGGAAGGACTCTCTCGAATATCTGATATCTTATCATGAATAACTAAAACTTTCTCTTGAGCTAACTCAGTGATCTAGCGTGACCTACACTCTTAGCCTTCTTTACACTCTTTACTACTTTCTCCAACATTCTAACTTAAGCATCAGAGTATTCCCACTGGGCAAGTTGTTAGACAGTTATTGTATGCCCTTAACTTCAATCAAAATGATGTACTTTATGAGTTTATTGTAAATGAATAAAAGTCCATATTTGATTCATGTTCCCTAGGTATGTTTCTGTGTAATACCCTTAAACTGGACACTTAATGAGACTCGTGCTAGTTTAGAATGTTCACAGCCAGTGGGTCGGTCTGGGGAGACCTATCCTGACAAGGCTGACACTATGGTGCCACCAAGTCGGTTGGGGTGGCTTGTCTTTGCTGCCAGGGTGAGACCTAAGGCACATACAGTGTGGGATTATTTGAATCTTTGAACTGGACTAGATTTCCAGTATTGCCCTAGAACTTGGAGATTGATGGGCAAAATTAGAAAGTTACACTTGACCCCTAGACTCGATAATGATACTGCTCTAGGTGTCAGATTAGGCTGCCTTTGATGTGCCAATTAGTGAGATCCTTAGCGGCGGTCAAAACCTGGGTATGTTGGGACAGTCTGAGAATTCATCTGAGAGGGTGATCATAGTGACAGGATCAGCCCCTTTGTCGGACAAAGGTAATGATCAGGGATGCACTCTCACTGATGGAAACCAAGACTGCCGACAACCGATTTTAATCGTTGAGATTTGTTTTGCAAAGTATATTTTATATGAGATATAAAAGTATATATATATTATGGTTTCGAAATGTTTGCAAAAGGTTTTAATTCCCGGGATCCATACTAGAGTGAGTGCAACACTGTTCCTTGCAGCCGAGGGAGAGGTCCTCTCTTGTCGGGCAGTGTATGATCATTATGGGCTAAGAGGTTAAGTGTACGACCAATGAGGATAATACCTGATGGGCTAATCTTGCATCTGCCCACAGTCCCTGGGTGTTACAAGGTTGCTTGGCCCAGGGACCACTTAGGGTAAGTGTTGGGCCCATAGAGCCCATCTGATGGGTTTCAGAGGGTGCACTGTCCATAACAGTGTATTTGGCTAGGCCTTGTAACAAAGGCTGGGCTGAACCCATGTGGCTAATGTGTAGATCAATGTTTGGGTCCCACGCCATACAAGGAAGCCCAACTGGGCAGCAGTTTGGTGAAGGGATGAGAGATCCATCCCATGGATGCCCAAAGATTGGGGAATAAGGGGGCGAATTTCAAAAATTTTTCTCTCCCTTCAACTGGGAATCACATTCCCTATTTAGAAAATCATATTTTCAAGGATCATTCTTGAACCTTAAACTGAACCAGATCTGAACCAAAAGGAATAGGAGAGAATTATACCTGATACAGAGAAGTAATACCTCCCAACGAAGGTGTTCACGCCCAAGGAAGGATCCAAAGACTACTCCCATTGAAGATGGCGCAGTGCAGGATGGAGCAGAATCAGTAGTGTTCTTCCCCAAGAACTTTGTCCTTCGCAAGAATCAGTAAAATGGTACATGAGCACAACTTCCTTTTCAATCCTTTCTCAAAGAACTGATGTCAAGATCCAATCTTGACTTCTCCCACAACTGGAGATCAAACTGCCAAACAGGGCGGCAAGAACATGGAGGCGACAAAAGAGTATTCGTAGGGTGCAGAATTCTCTCTTCTTGATTTCAGCACTAAAGAGGATCTGATGTATATCTCCTAAAGGCTGCCGCCCCCTCCTTCTTTTGTTAACTTAAAAGATCAGCTTCTAATCCCATTAGGAGCTGCTTATCCAAATCATATTTGGATCAGCCTTTTCTTCTAGTGATAAGGATAAACCCTTATTTTATCTGCAGATTAGATTAGCTTTCTCCTAATCCCATTAGGAGGTTTCTAGATCTGAATCACATTCAGATCTGGGCTCTCTGAATGGATAGGATTAAGACCCTATCCTATCTACTAATCCATCTCAGAATTCGCCCATTTAATTAACTAAATAAATAGCCCAGTTCAAAATGGGCTTTAGGCCCATTAAGCTTATGTGCTCACTTAACCTTCCTAACTACTGCCCAGTTGGGCTTCCTTGTATAGCGTGGGACCCAATCATTGATCTACACATCAGCCACATGGGTTCGGCTTAGCCTTTGTTACAAGGCCTGGTCGAATACACTGTTAAAGATAGTGCACCCCGTGAAACCCATCGAATGGGTTCTATGGGCCCAACACTTACCCTAAGTGGTCCCTGGGCCAAGCCACCTTGTAACACCCAGGGACTATGGGCAGATGCAAGATTAGCCCATCAGGTATTATCCTCAATGGTCTTACACTTAACCTCTCAGCCCTTAATGATCATACACTGCCCGACAAAAGAGGACCTCTCCCTCGGCAACAAGGAATAGTGTTGCACTCTCTACTTATATGGATCCCGGGAATTAAAACCTTTTTGCAAACATTTTAGAAACCATAATATATATACTTTTATATCTCATATAAAATATACTTTGCAAAACAAATCTCAACGGTTGAAATCGGCTGTCGGCTGTCTTGGTTTCCAACAGTGAGAGTGCATCCCCGATCATTACCTTTGTCCGACAAAGGGGCTGATCCTGTTACTATGATCACCCACTCAGATGAATTCTCGGATTGTCCCAACATACCCAAGTTTTGACCTCCGCTAAGGATCTCACTGATTGGTACATCAAAGACAGCCCGATCCGACACCTAGTGCAGTATCATAATCGAGTCTAGGGGTCGGGTGTAACTTTCCAGTTTTGCCCATCAATCTGCAAGGTCCCGGGCAATATTGGAAATCTGGTCCAATTCAAAGATTCAATTAATCCCACATTGTATGTGCCTAGGGTCTCACCCCGGTAGCTAAGACAAGCCACCCCAACCGACTTGGTGGCACCACAGTGTCAGCCTTGTCAGGATAGGTCTCCCTAGACCGACCCACTGGCTGTGAACATTCTAAACTAACACGAGTCTCAAAAAGTGTCCAGTTTAAGGGTATTACATAGAAACATACCAAGGGAACATGAATCAAATATGCACTTTTATTCATTTACAATAAACTCATAAAGTACATCAATTTTGATTGAAGCTAAGGGCATACAAAACTGTCTAATAGCTCCCACTTGCAGTTAGGTCCAATCAGGTACTAGCCGGAGTCCCATGATTTCCACGTGTTTCTGAAACACTTTCTGTGATAGTGGCTTTGTCAATGGGTCTGCTACATTTTCCACTTACGCTACCTTCTGAATCAGGATGTCCCCTCTACTAACAATCTCCCGCAGTACGTGGTATTTCTTCTCGATGTGCTTCGACTTCGAGTGGGCTCGTGGCTCCTTAGCCTGAGTAATGGCTCCATTGTTATCACACAACAATGGGATGGGTGATGTGTCAGACGGAACTACTCCCAACTCATGAATGAGCTTCTTCATCCATACGGCTTCTTTGGCAGCCTCACTTGCGGCAATGTACTCGGCCTCGGTCGTGGAGTCTGTAGTGGACCCCTGTTTGCTGCTTTTCCAGCAAACAACACACGACCCTATCGTGAAAACATATCCAGATGTAGACTTTCTATCATCTGGGTCTGACTGGAAATCGTCATCTGTATACCCTTGGATCTATTGTGAGCTACCATCGAATAGTAGACAAAACTCTTTTGTCCTTCGAAGGTACTTAAGTATGTTTTTCACAGCAGTCCAATGCACCTACCCTGGGTTGGCCTGAAATCTGCTTACTACACTCACTGCCAAAGCTATGTCAAGACGGGTGCACAGCATGGCATACGTGATGCTCCCTACGGCAGAGGAATAGGGAACGTCTTTCATGCCATCAATTTCCTCAGAAGTCTTGGGAGACATCTTTTTGGAGAGAGTGACTCCGTGCCTAAAAGGAACATTTCCTTTCTTGGAGTTTTCCATGCTATATCTTTTGACTATTTTGTCAATGTAGGAAGATTGGGATAATCCTATTATCCGCTTTGATCTATCTCTATAGAGTCGAAGACCCAGTATATAGGAGGCTTCTCCAAGATCTTTCATGCAGAATTGCTGTGATAGCCATACTTTCATTGTAGTTAACATACCTACATCATTCCCAATGAGTAGAATGCCATCTACATACAGAACCAAGAAGGTAACCTTATCTCCACTGTTCTTCTTGTAGACACAGGGTTCATCCGGATTCTACTCGAAGTCAAACGATTTGATGGCAGTCAAAATGGATGTTCCAACTTCTAGAAGCTTGCTTAAATCCATAAATGGATCTATTAAGTTTACATACCATGTTTTCTTGACCTGGAGCAATGAAGCCTTGCGGCTGCTGCATATAGATATTTTCAGTAAGATCTCCATTCAGGAATGCAGTTTTGACATCCATTTGCCAAATTTCATAATCATGGTATGCTGCTACAGCTAGCAGGATCCTAATGGATTTAAGCATGGCCACAAGCGAAAAGTTTCCTCATAATCGATGCCCTCTTTCTGAGTGTACCCTTTCGCCACCAGACGAGCCTTGAAGGTCTCAGCCTTACCATCGGGGCCCTTCTTCCTCTTGTAAATCCATTTGCAACCGATTGCTTTTACCCCGGAGGGCGGATCTACTAGAGTCCAAACTCCATTGGTCTCCATTGAGTCCATCTCTGCTCTCATGGCCTCCACCCACTTCTGGGAATCTATGTCCAACATAGCTTCCATGTAAGTCATGGGATCCTCCTCACTAGTCAAGGTTTCCACCAGGTAACTATCCTGGTCATAACCATAACGGACTGGTGGCTTGGATACCCGAGTGGATCTTCTAGGTTGGTCACTACCTGGAACTTGTGGGACATCTCCCACTGCTCTTGAGCTCTCCTCGTCAAAAACAACTTCCTGACAATGGGTGTCCAGGATATTGTCGGTTTAAAAGAATTGCACATTACGACTATAGAACACTTTCTGCTCACTTGGGTCATAGAATAGGTAACCTACAGAGCCTTTTGGGTAGCATACAAATAGGCAACAACTTGTCTTGGATTCTAACTTGTCTGCACTCGTTCTTTTAACGTGTGTTGGACAACCCCAACTCTTCAAGTGTCTGACACTTGGTTTCTTTCCGGTCCAAAGTTCATATGGAGTATTTGGAACCGATTTGGTTGGAACCCGATTCAGCACATAAATTGTAGTCTCTAATGTGTAACCCCAAAAGGATGTGGGTAACTCTGAGTGTATGAGAAGCGACCGGACCATATCCAATAAGGTCCTATTCCTCCTCTCCGAAACACCATTAAGTTGTGGTGTAGCAGGAGGAGCTAATTGTGATACTATCCCATTGTCCTTTAAGTAGTCCCTGAATTCGTCAGAGAGATACTCGCCACCTCGATCTGATCGAAGGGCCTTAATTTCTCTCCCTAACTGTTTCTCGACCTCTTGTCTAAACTCTTTGAACTTTTCAAAGGATTCAGACTTGTGTCTTATTCAGTACATGTAACCGTATCGTGAAAAATCATCTGTGAAGGTGATGAAATACACATGTTGATTTCGTGTCCTAACACTCAGGGGACCACATACATCAGTATGTATTAGGTCAAGTGTGCCTGTACATCTTTCAGGCTTACCGTTAAGTGGCCGTTTCGTCATCTTGCCTTGTAGGCAAGCCTCACAAGTGGGAAGATCTTCTACAGTTAGAAAATCGGAAGGACCATCCTTTACCAACCTTGTGATTTGGTCAACACCGATGTGGCGAAGTCGATAATGCCACAGACACGTGGGATTAAATGTATCACGGGCTCTCTTCTTGGGGATTTCAGCCGACGTAGTTTCGGTTATGTTAGTTTCTAGAGAAGGATGTAGAACATGGAGAATGTTCTCTAGTTCCCCGTATGCGATGAATCTGTTGTTTCTTTAATAATAATCGTATTACTAAAGAAGACAGAATAACCATCTGCACACAGTTTTGAGACAGAAATCAAATTTCTCCTTAAATTTTGCACATAAAGACAGTCTTTCAGTACAATTGTTCATTCTCTAAAAATTAACTCCACAATTCCTATGGCCACGGCTGCAACAGTTACAGTAGTCCCCAAGTAGAGTGTGACTTCTCCTTCACTCAGCCTTCTGCTTACCTTGAACCGCTGCAGTGAGTTACAAGCATGAGTTGAAGCCCCGGAGTCAATACACCCGGACGCAGAAGCTACCAACAAATTGGTTTCTATAACACAAGTTTTGAAATTACCTTTCTTGGATTCCAGGTAGGCAGGACAGTTCCTTTTCCAGTGGCCGGTCTTCTTGCAGAAGTGACAGGCATCTGATGCTTTGTCTTTCTTCTGCTTCTTGCTCTTAGTGGCTTTCTTCTGAGGCTTCTTTGCCTTCCTCTTTTTCTTGCCTGTCTTGCCAGCTTCAACAAGCATGGCTACAGGCTCATCCTTTCTAATCAGTTCTTCAGCTCTTTGCAACATATTGCTGAGCTCTTGTAAGCTGACATTCAACTTGTTCATGTTATAGTTCATGATGAACGGATTAAAGGAATGAGGCAAAGAGTTAAGGATAGCATCTATCTAGGTTGCAAGGTCCAGCCCGAATCCAAGAGCCTCTAGTTCGTTGATGTATCCCATCATCCGAAGACAATGGTCGTGAACTTGTTGACCCTTGGACATTTGTGTGGTCATGAACTGTTTCAAGACCTTTTGTCGAGTAGAACGATTCTGCTCTTCATACATTGTCCTGAGACTGTCCAATATGTCTTTGGCAAGTTCGATCTGATCAAACTGCCTCTGTATCGGGTTGTCCAAGGAGGCAATGATGTAACACCAGGCAAGGGAGTTTTTCTCCTCCCATTCTTGATAGTCTCTCCTTCGGGCCTCAGAAGCTCTATCACCCGGACGCTCCAGGGCAGGATTCTTTGCCACTTTGTCCAGCTTTTTAGAAGCTAGGACCAGCATAAGGTTCCTCTACCAGTCAGCATAGTTTGGGCCCTTCAACTTGTTGTCATCAAGCAATTTTTCAAAAGATCCGTTTGCCATTTTCTGATTAAAGAGAAAACATCAGTTCACAACCTAATTTGATTCATGTTCATTTCATAGATATGGATTTTAATCTACAGTCCATTTCCATTTATTCGTCTCTAAGATTTCCCTCCTTTCTCAGTGATAGAGACTACTGGTTGTCTCTGGAAATGTGGGAAATCACATAGGGTGCATGGAGCCAACTGTTTCAGCTGCATAACCCCACCACCTTTCTATGAAGGATCATATCCACTCATCATATGAGTTTTCCCTTTGGCCTCTGTCAGATAAGGTTCAGAGCCATTTTCAGATAAACCTTTCTGTCCCGTGAGTGCTTACCCATCATATTCGTGAATGCAAAGGTACCGTGAGAGAGTTCCCATTTTCTGGTGAAGCCCTTCCCACATCGGTCTATGACGCCCCTATCATCTTATGAAACCCTTAGACAAGCCCAACAGCAAATGGATAGCCCATTTTCTGGTGCGTTTCCTCATTACTGAAGGACCCATCCTCATGCTAATGATGGAAGGCCTTTAGAGAGTTCATCATATGAATCTCCCTATCACATGCACTCATATTAGCTGGAGGGAACAAAATTACGCCCTAGTTTGATTTAGGTCAAACCAAAGTGGCTCCCACTGACTTTCATAAAGTCAGATTTCGGTGGGCCTTGAATCGGCTAGGGTTCCGCACGTAACCTCTTGATGAGGTGTGGGGCCCACCACTGAGGGAAGTCATGCAATGACCAAAAGGGACACCATGGCAATGATATGCATTCAGCCATGGTGTGTGCAAGAGCCACTATCGAATGAGCATGGGCCAAGTACTTATGGCCCATGTACGCAGCACATCAGTCATCCATACATCTCATGCAGGGATAAATTGATCCAATCAATTAATTATCTGTAAGGCCCGTTGGAAGCACATTAAAATTCCATAATATTAAACATTAATATTATCTAGGTATATGGGCTGAATTAGGGTTACCCAGTTCGGCCCATATAGCTTTATCCTTTAAAATGGGCTTTTGAAGTTTTAACTATTTAAAACTGGGCCTTTACAAGCTGGGCCGAATTAACCATTGAATTAAATATCAATCCTTAGGCCCATTAGTGGGAAATTAGGGTTTGAACCAATCTCGGTTCGAATGGGTCTAGGGTTTGATTTTTAATTAAATCCTTAATTCAAGAAAATAATCTGAAATTAAATACTGATAAAAGGAAAAACAAGAATCACTCAATCAGGGTTGTCCGCAAAATCCATCCTGCAAAACAGAGGTTAGATCACAGAATGCAGTTTCACAAACTGCAAATCGCAGATAGCGTTTCTCCCATCTATGAAATATCATTCTCTACGAAATCTCCTTTTCTGCGCCGCCATCTTTGATCCAAAATAAAAAATAAATAGAAATCCTATTTCTATCAATAATTACATCAAATCAAATAACTATACATTGAGTCTAGAAAATAAAAAAAAATTATTTATAGACCCAAAAATAATTCAAGAACTGCAAAATCGTAGGTTCCCTACGCAAATCAAGAATTTGATCTCCTCTTGTACGAACAACCCACAAATCAAGAAAATTATAAAGAACAATTCTAAATAATATTCAGATTTATTTAAAATTAATTTCAAATTATTTGCCCATCTGTTTTGGGAACAAATTTCCCAAAAAACCATATCTGCGCAAATTGGGTAGAACGCCTTCTCCCTAACTGCACAGGTTCAGATCTGAAATAGAATGGTTCAACATTTGAACCATGGCTCTGATACCACTCAAGGGATGAGAGATCCATCCCATGGACGCCCAAAGATTGCAGAATAAGGGGGTGAATTTCAAAAATTTTTCTCTCCCTTCAACTGGGAATCACATTCCCTATTTAGAAAATCATATTTTCAAGGATCATTCTTGAACCTTAAACTGAACCAGATCTGAACCAAAAGGAATAGGAGAGAATTATACCTGATACAGAGAAGTAATATCTCCCAACAAAGGTGTTCACGCCCAAGGAAGGATCCAAAGACTGCTCCCACAGAAGATGGCACAGTGCAGGATGGAGCAGAATCAGCAGTGTTCTTCCCCAAGAACTCTGTCCTTCGCAAGAATCAGTAGAATGGTACGTGAGCACAACTTCCTTTTCAATCATTTCTCAAAAAACTGATGTCAAGATCCAATCTTGACTTCTCCCACAACTGGAGATCGAACTGGCAAACAGGGCGGCAAGAATAGGGAGGCAGCAAGAGAGTATTCGCAGGGAGCAGAATTCTCTCTTTTTGAGTTCAGCACTAAAGAGGATTTGATGTATATCTCCTAAAGGCTGCCGCCCCCTCCTTCTTTTGTTAACTTAAAAGATCAGCTTCTAATCCCATTAGAAGCTGCTTATCCAAATCATATTTGGATCAGCCTTCTCTTCTAGTGATAAGGATAAACCCTTATCTTATCTGCAGATTAGATTAGCTTTCTCCTAATCCCATTAGGAGGTTTCTAGATCTGAAACACATTCAGATCTGGACTTCTGAGTGGATAGGATTAAGACCCTATCCTATCTGCTAATCCATCTCAGAATTCGCCCCTTTAATTAACTAAATAAATAGCCCAGTTCGAAATGGGCTTTAGGCCCATTAAGCTTATGTGCTCACTTAACCTTCCTAACTGCTGCCCAGTTGGGCTTCCTTGTATGGTGTGGGACCCAAGCATTGATCTACACATCAGCCACATGGGTTCGGCCCAGCCTTTGTTACAAGGCCTGGTCGAATACACTGTTAAAGACAGTGCACCCCCTGAAACCCATCGAATCGGCTCTATGGGCCCAACACTTACCCTAAGTGGTCCCTGGGCCAAGCCACCTTGTAACACCCAGGGACTGTGGGCAGATGCAAGATTAGCCCATCAGGTATTATCCTCAATGGTCTTACACTTAACCTCTCAGCCCTTAATGATCATACACTGCCCGACAAGAGATGACCTCTCTCTCGGCTGCAAGGAGCAGTGTTACACTCTCTACTTATATGGATCCCGGGAATTAAAACCTTTTTGCAAACATTTTAGAAACCATAATTTATATTCTTTTATATCTCATATAAAATATACTTTGCAAAACAAATCTCAATGGTTGAAATCGACTGCTGGGAGTCTTGGTTTCCAACAGTGAGAGTGCATCCCCGATCATTACCTTTGTCCGACAAAGGGGCTGATCCTGTCACTATGATCACCCACTCAGATGAATTCTCGGATTGTCCCAACATACCCAAGTTTTGACCCCCGCTAAGGATCTCACTGATTGGTACATCAAATATAGCCCGATCCAACACCTAGTGCAGTATCATAATCGAGTCTAGGGGTCAGGTCTAACTTTCTAGTTTTGCCCATCAATCTCCAAGGTCCAGGGCAATACTGGAAATCTGGTCCAGTTCAAAGATTCAATTAATCCCACACTGTATGTGCCTAGGGTCTCACCCCGGTAGCTGAGACAAGCCACCCCAACCGACTTGGTGGTACTACAGTGTCAGCCTTGTTAGGATAGGTCTCCCCAGACCGACCCACTGGCTGTGAACATTCTAAACTAACACGAGTCTCAAAAAGTGTCCAGTTTAAGGGTATTACACAGAAACATACCAAGGGAACATGAATCAAATATGCACTTTTATTCATTTACAATAAACTCATAAAGTACATCAATTTTGATTGAAGCTAGGGGCATACAAAACTATCTAACATTTGGAAGGCTAAATGAATACATAACACTAAATGGGCCTTAAGCCCATTTCGAATTGGGCTTATTTGATTAGTCTTTAAGGGGCGAATTCTGAGATAAGATCAGCTGATAGGATTGGGCCCACACCCTATCCACTCAGAGAGTCCAAGATCTAAATGAGATTTAGATTTGGAAACTTCCTAATTAGATTAGGAGCTGGCTAATCTAATCTACAGATAAGATAAGGATTATCCCTTATCTTAAAGGGACTTCTAATCCAAATATGATTTGGGTTAGCAACTCCTAATGGGATTAGGAGCTGATCCCCTTAAGTCTATAAAAGGAAGAGGGGGCAGCATCCTTTAGACATCCAACACAATCACCAACAACAATCTAGTCTTCAGAGCTAAGATCACAGAAGAGAGAATTCTGCACCCTGCAAATACTCTCTAGCCGCCTCCTTCCTGTAGCCGTCGCCTATAGCAGTTCGATCTCCATTCCTTGGGAGAAATCAAGATTGGATCTTGATTCCAATCTTTTGGAGAAAAGATTGGTAGGAGTTGTATTCACAAGCCGTCCAGGTGATTCTTGGGAAGAATCAGGTTCTTAGGAAGGACATTGCTGATTCTGCTCCACCTTGCACTGCGCCATCTTCAATGGGAGTTGATTTTGGATCCTACCTTGGGCGTGAACGCCTCCATTGAGAGATATTACTTCTCTGTATCAGGTATTATCTCTCTCTCCTCCTTTTGGTTCAGATCTGATTCAGTTTATGGTTCAAGAATGATCCTTGAAAATATGATTTTCTAATTAGGGAATTCGATTCCCAGTTGAAGGGAAAGAAATTTTTTTTTTTGAAATTCGCCCCCTTTATTCCGCAATCTTGGGCGTCCATATGATGTATTTCCTATCCCTTCACAAGTTCCCCGGGAATCCTTCACCTCTCTCTTCTTAAGTACCGTCCGTCGCCACCGAGGAGCCAATCAGCTGCCAACTAGGAGTGTCTCGATTGTGCAGCATCATTTGGCGTCATCTATGGGAAACGCTTCAAAAAAGCAATCCTCTAAGTTTTTACATTTTCCTTTTGAGAACTTAGCATTCATGGCCTCCTCCAGCAATGCCGGGCGTGGCGCCAACCAGAACGCTTCTGGGGAGCAACCCCAACTCCCCACTGTCTGTATCCGACAGTTCACTATTCCCCTCTCTGTGGATGGGATCCCCAGCCTGAATGTGCCTTTCACAGTGGCACCCATGAATGCTCCACTCCCTTCCACAGTTGGAGCGACCTTTGTTGAACCTTCGGTTATGCCCCCAGTGACCAACCAGAATCAGTTGGAAGACTTAGTGCAGTGCATGCGAGCCATGCAAGCTCAAATGCAGTGATGAGAATAAAATCTATCATATTTTATCCCCTAATATTCTGTCTTTTATACTGAATTAGTACTTAATTAGACTCATATTTCTTGTATTTCGGTTCAGGGCATGAAAGAAGGCATCAGGAGCAAAGAAAGACAAATCGGATGATTTTTCACAATTTCGACATCATTCAGTAATCTGGGCCTAACTCGCGTATCCAAACTCAGATTGGGCTGATTCACTAGAAAGATAAGAGAAAAAGACACAACTTTTAAGTTTTGGGCTTTCATAGATCCGGCCTGCATCGAAGTCAAATCTAGGTTCGAATTCGGGGAAAATTCGCATGAAGGCCCAATCCGCAGCTGAAGCCCAAGTTGCAGAAAAGCCTAGCTGAAGCCCAATTCGCAGAGGAGGTTTAATAAGAATCCAAGAACAAGAAACTGAGAGGAGTCCTTCCAGATCTAAATTCTTGAAGTAATCTTAGAAAGATAAAGGGATTGAGTTCATTAGATAAAGAGATAAGAGTAGGATTAGAATAGGACTTTCTATTCTTGTAAGATAATCTTCAAGAGGAAGTAGGAGACCACCCCCTCCCCTTTAAGCTATATAAAGCAGGGGGGGTTGGACTAGCTTGAGGCATCACTCAATCTTGGGGATTTAATCAAGAAGCAAGGAGCAATCAGTCAAGAAAGGATCAAGAATTCAAGAAACTTCCAAAAGAAGGTGGCGGCAAGAAGAGGAGATCTCAGCACCATGGGCGAATTCAAGAGTTCTTTCTTTTCCTTTATTTGCTTTAATTCTCTTATTATGAACTTATTTGTTTTCTTGTTAGGGCTGAGGAAAGCCTAACCATGTTAATGATAATATTTTTATCTTTATGATTTATCAAAGATTGTGATTTCCATATAGTTTATGAATTATTGCGCTTAATGCAATTAAGAGCTTGGCCACCTCTTAATTGATTTGAGTTATGTGAATGAATCGAGAGAGGAATCCACATAATCAACTGAATAATTCATAGTGTGAATTGAATGGTATATAGAGATATATATACATGATTCATCTGAATTTAATGGTTTTCTTGGACTTAATGCACTCCCATCTTGAGAGCTCTACTCGAGAGATTGAAGGGTTACCTGATGGGTGTAGGTTTAGTATATCTCAAGAGAGAATATTGAATAAAATTGAAAAGACCTCAGCTTATGGGAATGGCAAATAATCTTGGTTAATCAAACCCATCAATATTCATTACATTGGCTAGGTGGACCAAAAGTCCTAGTGATTTCATCAATTGCATATTCAGTTCGTGATCAAGTCTCTTCCCATGGCAAAAAGGAAGGGCCAGCCACCCCCGCCTCGCAACCAAGTCTCTTCCCTCGCAGTTCAAGCTCTTGCTCATGGAAAATCCGTTTGAAGTCCTAGCCATAGACACCAGGCAGGGCCCTTCGATCCAGAGCTACCACCAGCAGTTCGAGCCCATCGAGCTCGGAAACACTGAAGCAAGCAGCACGAGCCGGCAAAGCAGCAGTGAAGACGCCGACGAGCTCGCTGAACTGTTACCCGTGTCTCACCCGATCTCAAAGGTAAAGAGGAGGTGAGCTCAGGTGAAGTAAAAGCTACTCCTCTCCTCCCAGTTCCTTCCCCACTGTCTCCAGAACATATTGTTGTCTCCATGCCAAGAGACTTCAAGCTCCCTCCACTGGACAAGTTTGATGGATCCTTCAATTTGAATGATCATGTGGATGCCTTTCAGTCCCAGGTGCACCTGGCAAGGGCCAGTGAATCTTGCATGTGTCTGGCCTTCTCCACCACCTTCAAAGGGGTAGTATGCACATGGTACCATAACCTCGTGCCCGATTCGATAAGAAGATGGGCGCAGTTCGTGCAAGTTTTCACCTCCCACTTTGTCACCAGCAAGAGGTGCCCAAGAACTCAAGAAAGCCTCATCGACATAGTTCAAAAGGAAGGGGAGTTCATTCATAGTTACATCAAGCAGTTTAATGATGCTTGTCTACAGATACCTGATCTGGACCCCGCAGTTCACCTCACCACAGCCAAGCGAGGTATTGCCCATAAAGAGATCAAGTGGCACATGGTCATCAATTAGCCCTAGACCGTGATCGAGTTCCTCAAGCTCACAAATCGGTTTATCGAGACGGAGGAAGAGATCAACCAGAAGGGAGAGCAAGCCCTCGAGAAAAGAAAAAGGGAACCAGAGCCCTCAACTCAGGGCAACAACAAGAAGAAGAATGACCAAGCTCGGGGGGCAAAGCCAAGTCAGCCTTTCCGAGCTCCAGGAGCAGAAAGGGATTACATGCCCCTCAACGCGAAGTAGGCCAAGATCCTCATGGCGATAAAGGATGCCCCGTATGTGAAGTGGCCACCTCGGTTGAAGGCAGACCCTAAAGTTAGAAATAAAAATTTGTATTGTAGTTTTCATAAAGATCACAGTCACAACACCGAGAATTGTAAAAACCTTCGTGATGAGATAGAGGTTGGCAGGGGGAGCAGAGTAGAGATGCTCTTGAGTCTATCAGGCAGGCAGAACAACCACAGAAGCAGCCCCCCGAAGAGAGACCAGTTTGGGGGACCATCCACGTGATAGTCGGAGGATCAATTGTAGCGGGCTGCACCTCAACCGCAGCTCAGGCATCAGCTTGTGAGGCTGCCAGGGAGGAACAGAACTCCCCGAAGTGGCCAAGGATAGAAGACCCAATCTACTTCACAGAAGATGACACGCGCGGGGTCCACTACCCCCATGATGATGCGCTCATCATAAAGATGAAGATCAATGACTTTGAAGTCAGGTGCGTCCTCATTGACTCAGGCAGCTCAGCAGACATCCTCTTCAAAGCAGCCTTCGACCAATTTCAGCTCAAAGAGAGTGACCTGAAGCCCGCGAACATTCCCCTGGTAGGCTTCAGCGGAGAGGAAGTCAGGCCCCTCGGAAGGATCACAGTATTTGTGGAAGTCAGCACTTGGCCTAGCATAGTGAGACTCAGCCACGATTTCTTAGTGGTCGCAACCCTCGCCTCGTATAACGCCATAGTAGGTCGGCCAATTACCCATGCCTTATGGGCTGTGGTGTCCACTTACTACTTGACCATGAAGTTCCCCATGGACTTCGGAATCGGGATAGCATGAGGTGACCAGCTTGAGTCTCGCAAATGCTACGTCGCCGCCCTTAAAGGGAAAGCCAAGGTGGCCGACGACCTCGAGATGGAGTGGCCTAGAGAGCAGAGCGAGGAGTGAGCTGCACCCACAGAAGAGACCATCTCTATCCCAGCTTCGACAGAGGACCTAGCCCAAACACTCTAGGTCGGTGCTTCCATTGAGGAGCCTCTGCGATCTAAATTGGTATGCTTTTTACTCAAAAATTTAGATATTTTTTGATGTGAATAAAAATTATCATATTCTAATCTCTGATAATCAGTCTTTTTACACTTAATTTACATTAAATTGGACTCAACACTCTGGTATTTTGATTCAAGGCAAGGAAAGAAGTCGCAAGAAGGAAAACAAGGCTAATCAGGTGGTTTTTCACAGTTTCGGCACCATTCCGTAATCTGGGTCTAACTCTTTCATCCTAACTCTGATTGGGCTGATTCAAGATGCACAACAAAGATAAGAGTGATATCTACAACTTTCATATTTTGGGTTTTGACAGATTCGGCCTGCACCAAAGTAAAAATTGGGCCCAAACTCGGAGCAGATCCATAGTAAAGCCCGACTCACAACTGAAGCCCAATTCGCATAAAAGCCTTGTAGCAGCCCAACTTATTAAAGCAGCCCACTCGAATTCAAGAATCCAATCTTAGATTGCAATTCTAAATATAATTCCAGAAAGTTAAAGAAGATTGAGATCATTAGGTAAGAGATAAGATAAGATAGGATAGGATCAGTTTAGAACTAACTTGGATTATCCATTCTAGAGATAACTCCAAGTAGTTGTAACAGCCCCTCCCCTAAATTATATCAAGGGTTGGGCATTCCAGCTCCTAGCGTCAATCAATGATTGAATCAATCAATTACTGAAGTTCCATTTAAAGTAATTGTTGGACAGTTTTGTATGCCCTTAGCTTCAATCAGAATAATATACATTATGAGTTTATTGTAAATGAATAAAAGTACAAATTTGATTCATGTTCCCTTGGTATGTTTCTGTGAAATACCCTTAAACTGGACACCTAATGAGACTCGTGTTAGTTTAGAATGTTCATAGCCAGTGGGTCGGTTTGGGGAGACCTATCCTAATAAGGCTGACACTGTTGTTCCACCAAGTCGGTTGGGGTGGCCTGTCTTAGCTACCAGGGTGAGACCCTAGGCACATATAGTGTAGAATTAATTGAATCTTTGAACTGGACTAGATTTCCAGTATTGCCCTGGACCTTGGAGATTAATGGGCAAAATTTGACAATTACACCCAACCCCTAGACTCGATTATGACATTGCACTAGGTGTTGGATTGGGCTGTCTTTGATATACCAATCAGTGAGATCCTTAGCAGGGGTCAGAATCTAGGTCTATTGGGACAGTCTGAGAATTCATATCATAATGACAGGATCAGCCCCTTTGTCGGACAAAGGTAATGATCGGGGATGCACTCTCACTAATGGAAACCAAGACTGCTGGTAGCCGATTTCAATCGTTGAGATTTGTTTTGCAAAATATATTTTATATGAAATATAAAAGTATATATATTATGGTTTCTAAAATGTTTGCAAAAGGTTTCAATTCCCAGGATCTATATAAACAAACAATGCAACACTGTTCCTTGTAGCCAAGGGAGATGTCCTCTCTTGTCGGGTAGTGTTTGATCATTATGGGCTGAGAGGTTAAGTGTAAGACCATTGAGCGTAATACCTGATGGGCTAATCTTGCATCTGCCCACAGTCCCTGGGTGTTACAAGGTGGCTTGGCCCAAGGACCGCTTAGGGTAAGTGTTGGGCCCATAGAACCCATTTGATGGGTTTGAAGGGGTGCACTGTCCATGGTAGTGTATTCGGCCAGGCCTTGTAACAAAGGCTGGGCCAAACCCATGTGGCTGATGTGTAGATCAATGCTTGGGTCCCACACCATACAAGGAACCCCAACTAGGTAGTAGTTAGGAAGGCTAAGTGAGCACATAAGCTTAATGGGCCTAAAGCCCATTTCGAACTGGACTTATTTAATAAGTTAAATATGGGCAAATTCTAAGATGGATCAGCAGACAGGATAGAGTCTTAACCCCATCCACTCAAAGAGTCCAGATCTGAATATGATTCAGATCTAGAAAGGCTGATCTAATCTGTAGATAAGATGAGGGTTTATCCTTATCACCTAAAGGGATGTCTGATCCAAATATGATTTGGATCAGCAGCTCCTAATTGGATTAGGAGCTGATCTTTTAAGGTACAAAAGAAGGAAGGGGCAGCAGCCTTTAGAATGTACATATTCACATCCTCTTCAGAGCTGAAAATCATAGAATGAAGAATTAAGCAACCCTACAGAATTCTTTCTTGCCCCCCAGTTTGTTAGTTTGATCTCCAGTTGTGGAAGAAGTCAAGATTCGATCTTAACATCTATGAAAGGATTGATAGGAAGTTGTGCTCATGTGCCATCATGTTGTTTCTTGTGAAGGATAGAGTACTTGGAGAAGAACACTACTAATTCTGCTCCATCCTACACTGCGCCATCTTTAGTGGGAGCAGTCTTTGGATCCTTCCTTGGGCGTGAACACCTTCATTGAGAGATAATATTTCTCTATCCTTTATTCCGCAAGATTTGGGCGTCCATACGATGGATCTCTCATCCCTTCAGTGGTATCAGAGCCATAGTTCAAATCTTAAACCAATTTGTTTTAGATCTAAACCTGTGCAAATGGGCAGAAGGCGTTCTACCCAATTTGCGCAGATATGGGTTTTGGGAAAATTTTCCTGAAATTATGGGTGAATAATCTGAAATTAAATTTTATATAAATCTGATTATTGTTTAGAATTGTTCTTGATGATTTTCTTAATTTATGGGCTGTTTGTACAAGAGGAGATCGTAATCTTGATTTGCGCAGGTAACCTGCAATTTTGTAGATTATGGATTATTTTGTTACACTTGATTTATAAAATATATATTTTTTATTTTTTAGACTGAATGCATAGGTATTCGATCTGATGTAATTATTAATAGAAATTAAGATTTTCTATTTATTTTATTTTGGATCGAAGGTGGCAGCGCAGAAGAGGAGATCTCACAGAAAAGGAGATTTCGCAGATGGGAGAATTGAAATCTGCGATTTGCAGTTTATGAAACTGCAACCAGTGATCTAACCTCTGTTTTGCAAGATGGAGTCTGCGAACAGCCCTATGAGACTGATTATTGCTGTTCTTTTATCAGTATTTAATTTCAGATTGTTTTCTTGAATTAAAGATTTAATTAAAGATCAAACCCTAGACCCATTTGAACCAAGATTGGTTCAAATAGATTGAACCGAATCTAGGAATTTGATCAAGGCTGAAAGTTAGCCCTATTTTTCCCACTAATGGGCCTGAGGACTGATATTTAATTAAATGGTTAATTCAGCCCAACCTGTAAAGGCCCAGATTTAAATGGTTAAATCTACTAAAAGTCCACTCTACGGATTAAGTTATGTGGGTCGAACCAATCAACCCTAATTCGGCCCATATACCTAGATAATATTAATGGTTAATATCATGCATTAAAATTGGGCTTCAAATGGGCTTTACAGATTATTAATTGATTGGATCAATTTATCCTTGCATGTGATGTATGGATGTGTGATGTGCTACGTACATGGGCCATAAGTACATGGCCCATACTCGATCGACAGTGGCTCTTGCGCACACCATGGTAGAATGCACATCATTGCCATGGTGTCCCTTTTGGTCATTGGATGACCTCCCTCAGTGGTGGGCCCCACACCTCATGAAGAGGTTTCATGCAGAACCCTAGCCGATTTAGGCCCACCGAAACCTGGCTTTATGAAAGTCAGTGGGAGCCACTTGGGTTTGACCTAGATGAAACTAGGGCATAATTGATTATTCCCTCTAGCTAATATGAGTACATGTGATAGTGAGATTCATATGATGAACTCTCTAAAGGCCTTCCATCATTAGCGTGAGGATGGGTCATTCAGTAATGAGGAAACACACCAGAAAATGGGCTATCCATTTGCTGTTGGGCTTGTCTAAATGTTTCATAAGATGATAGGGGCGTCATAGACCGATGTGGGAGGGGCTTCACTAGAAAATGGGAACTCTCTCATGGTACCTTGGTATTCACGAATTATGATGGGTAAGCATTCATTGGATAGAAAGGTTTACCTGAAAATGGCTCTGAACCTTGTCTGACGGAGGCCAAAGGGAAAACTCATATGATGAGTGGATATGATCCTTCACAGAAAGGTGGTGGGGTTTTGTAGTTGAAATAGTTGGCTCCATGCACCCTATGTGATTTCCCACATTTCTAGAGACAACTCGTGGTCTCCATCACTAAGAAAGGAGGGAATGTTAGACAGTCTTGTATGCCCTTAGCTTCCATCGAATTTGATGTACTTTTGTTATTTAGTAGAAATAAATTAAAGTGCATGTTTGATTCATGTTGTTTGGTATAATTCTGTGTAAGACCCTAAAACTAGACACTTATAGAAACTTGTGTTAGTTTTAAATGTTCACAACCATTAGATAAGTCTGGAGAGATTTATCCTGCCAAGGCTAATACTGGTGTGCCACCAAGTGTTGGGATGGCTTGTTTCGACCATTAGGGTAAGACCCAAAGCACATGCAGTATGGGATTGCTTGAACCCTTGAACCGGACCAGATTTCCAGTATTGCCCTAGACCTTGGAGATAGATGGGCAAAACTGGAAAGTTACACCTGATCCCTAGACTCGATTATGACACATCACTAGGTGTCAGATCGGGCTATCTTTGATGTGTTAATCAGTGAGATCCTTAGTGGGGGTCAAAACCTGGACATGTTGGGGCAGTCTAAGAATTCATTTGAGTGACACATCACTAGGTGTCAGATCGGGCTGTCTTTGATGTGTCAATCAATGAGATCCTTAGTGGGGGTCAAAACCTGGACATGTTGGGGCAGTCTGAGAATTCATCTGAGTGAGTGGTCATAGTGACAGGATCAGCCCCTTTGTCGGATAATGGTAATGAACGGTAATGCACTCTCTCTGATGGAAACCAAACTGCCGGCAATTGATTTCAATCATTGGAATTTTGTTTTACAAAATAAGATATATATATATATTTATGTACAGTTTCAAAAGATTTGCAAAAGGTTTTAATTCCCGGGATCCATGTGAGTAGAGAGTGCGGCACTGTTCCTTGCAGCTGAGAGAGAGGTCTTCTCTTGTCGGGCAATGCTTGATCATTAAGGGCTGAGAGGTTAAGTGTAAGACCATTTAGGATAATACCTGATGGGCTAATCATGCACATGCCCACAGTCCCTGGGTTTTTATAAGATGGCTTGGCCCAGGGACCACTTAATGTAAGTGTTGGGCCCATAGGGTCGATGTGATAGGCTCAAGGGGGTCACTGAGTCTTTCAGTGAATTCGGCTGGGCCTTGTAATAAAGGCTGGGCCGAACCCATGTGGCTAGTGTGTAGAACAATGCTTAGGTCTCACGCCATGCAAAGAAGCCCAACTGGGCAACAGGTTGGAAACTAGTTAAACACTGAACACTTAATGGGCCAAAAGCCCATTTCGAACTGGGCTGATATGATCACCAGTTCATAGGGCGAATCTGAGATTAGTGTTAGTAAAAGGATTGGGTCTTTGACCTTATCCACTCTAAGAGACCAAATTCAAATTAGATTTGAATCTGGTAACCTCCTGATAAGATCATGAGTTGACTAACTTAATCTGCAGATATGATTAAGATTAACCTCTATCCAAATACTGATTTGGATTGGGATAACTCCCAAAAATATTGGGAGGTTTCTTAATCAAGAAGAAAAAGGAGAAAACCCCAGCAGAAATATCAGATTTCAAACTAGGGGTTTGAGAGAGCAAGAAACACATCTTGCAATCTGAGATTTGATCTCTCACAGACTCCAGAGAGAAGAGACAATTCTGCCCTCTTCGTCCCTGGACTTCTCCTCCTTCATCCGCCGCCACTACCTGTTGGAAGATTGGATCTTTGCAGCAACAGGAAGTCAAGAAAGCAGTTCTTGACAATTGTCTTGCAAGAAAGACACTAGGATTCGGTGTTCAAGGTTTCCAGAGGGTTCTTGTGAAGAATCCAATGTGTAGGACGCACCCTGCTGGTTCCGTTCCATCCACAGCTGTGTCATCTTTAGTAGGAGCGGATCTTGGTTACTTCTTTGGGCGTGAACACCAACTTTGGGAGATATAATTTCTCCAGATCAGGTATAATCCTTCCTATTTCCTTTTGGTTCAGATATGGTTTGTTTATGTTTCAAGTAGGATCCTTGAATAATGTATTCTAAATTTAGGGAATATGATTCCCTGTTGGAAGAAGGTAGGAAATTTTTTTCAAAATTTGCCCCCCCATTCCGCACCTTTCTTGGCGTCCATTAGATGGATCCTACCATTCTTTCAGTGGTATCAGAGCCATAGGTTCGAATCTTGAACCAAAAGAAAATCAGATCTGACCCTGCGCAGATGAACAAAAAATGTTCTGCCAAGATCTGCGCAGATTGCTTTCCTTTTGTTCAAGAAATGGTTTCTTGTTAACGGCGTTTGATCTGAAATTAATTTTGTTAAATCTAAAAATTTATTTAGAATTGTTCTTTATTTATTTTTGATTTAATGGACTGTTCGAACCTAGAGATCGCAGTGCAGTTTTGGCGCAGATAGTCTGCGCACCCTTTTTTCTTCCTTTCATTATTATTCGGTCTGTAAATAATTTTTTTTTTATTTTTCTAGAATGAATGTATAGGATTTGATCAAGAATGTAATTAATTAATACAAATAGGATTTCTATTTTTTATTTATTTTCTTGATTAAAGAAGAAGGAAGAAGATGGCGGCGCTAGAGATTTGCAGATGGAGAAATCGCATACTGCGATTTACAGTTTATGAAACTGTAACTTTTGTGATTAACCTTTGTGTTGCAGGTGGTACGAACAATCCATAATTTTGATTTGTGATTGTCTAAAATAAAAAATTATTAATTTCAGATCTCTCTTGAATTAATTCTTGAATTGAAAATCAGTTTTGGACCTTTTCGGACTAGATTGGACCAAAATTGTTTGGACCGAATCTAAGATTCGAAGGGGGCTGTTTTTCAGTCCATATTTCTCACACTGATTATTCCAAATCTGATGTTCAATTACAGGGATTAATTCGGCCCACCTGTAAAGCCCAGTTTTAAAGGGTTAAAACTACAAAAGCCCATTGTTGTGAGAAAAGCTGTATGGGCCGAATTGCTAACTACAATTCAGCCCATACACCTAGTAAACATTAATTGTTAATGCTTTAAGTTTTAAATGGGCCATTCAATGGGCTTTACAGCAGTTAATTGATTGGATCAATTCTTCCTTTACATGTGATGTTTGGATGTATGATGTGTTGTGACCATGGGCCATAAGCACTTGGCCCATGTTAACTCGTTAGTGGCTCTTGCGCACACCATGGCTGAATGCACATCATTGCCATGGTGTCCCTTAAGGTCATTGGATGACCCCTCTCTACTTGGTGGGCCCCACAACCCTGAAAAGGGATGCGTACGGAACCCCTAGCCGATTGAGGCCCACCAGAAATCTGGCTTTATTAAAGCTAGTGGAAGCCACTTTGGTTTGACCTAAATTAGATCTAGGGTGTAATTTTGTTCCCTCCAAGCAAATATGAGTGTGTGTGATAGGGAGATCCATTTGATGGACTCTCTAAAGGCCTTCCGTCATTAGCACAATGATGGGTCCATCAGTAACGAGGAAACACACCATAAAATTGGGCTATCCATTTGCTGTTGGATATGTTAGAGTGTTTCATTAGATGATAGGGGCGTCATAGACCGATGTGGGAGGGGCTTCACCAAAAAATGGGAACTCTCTCACGGTACCTTGGCGTAACCTGAATATGATGGGTGTGCACTTACTGGACAGAAAGGTTTACCTAAAAACGACTCTTAACCTTGTCTGACAGAGGCCAAAGGGAAACTCATCTGATGAGTGGATATGATCCGTCATAGAAAAGTGGTGGGGTTATGCAGTTGAAACAGTTGGCTTCACGCACCCTATGTGATTTCCCACATTTCCAGAGACATTCCGTCGTCTCCGTCACTTAGAAGGGAGGGAAAATCTCAGAGATGAATAAATGGGAATGGAACATAGATTAAAAGCCATATCTATGTAGGTAACATGAATCAAACTAAGGTTGTGGACTAACGTTTTTGCTGTTTTATCAGAAAATGGCAAACGGTCAATTTGCAAAGCTTCTAGATGATAACAAGCTTAAGGGCCCAAACTATGCTGACTGGTACAGAAATCTTATGCTGGTCCTAACTTCTGAAAAGTTAGATAAGGTGGTGAAAAATCCTGCCCCGGAATGTCTGGGTGATAGGGCTTCTGAGGCCCGTAGGAGAGACTACCAAGATTGGGAGGATAAGAACTCCCTAATCCACTGCTTTGTCATTGCCTCATTAGACAACTCAATACAGAGGCAGTTCGATCAGATCGAACTAGCCAAGGACATATTGGATAGTCTAAGAACAATGTATGAAGAGCAGAACTGTTCTACTCGACAGAAGGTCCTGAAATTGTTCATGACCGCGCAGATGTCCAAGGGGCAGAAAGTTCATGGCCATTGTCTTTGGATGATGGGATACATTAATGAACTTGAAGCTCTTGGATCCGGGCTAAATCTTGGCATGCAAGTGGATGCCATCTTGAATTCTTTTCCCTCTTCCTTCAATGCGTTCACTATGAACTACAATATGAATAAGCTGAATGTCAGCATCTAGGAACTCAGCAATATGTTGTAGAGGGTCGAGGATCTTTTAAAGAAGGATGAGCCTGTGGTTATGCTTGCTGAAGCTAACTGATCGGGCAAGAAAAATAGAAAGGCAAAGAAGCCCCAGAAGAAAGCTGCCAAACCCAAGAAGCTGAAGAAGAACAAGGCATCGGATGTCTGTCATTTCTGCAAACAGACTGACCACTGCAAACAGACCTGCCTACTTGGAATCTAAGAAAGGTAACATCGAAACTTGTGTCATAGAAACTAATATGTTAGTTACTTTTGTGTCCTGGTGTGTTGACTCTGGGGCTTCAACTCATGCGTGTAACTCACTGCAGGGGTTCAAGGTTAGTAGAAGATTGAGTGATGGCGAGGTGACACTATTCTTGGGAACGACTGGAAGTGTTGTAGCTGCGGCGATAAGAACCATAGAATTAGTTTTTAGAGGAGTCCTTGTACTTAAAGATTGTCTTTATGTACAAAACTTGAGAAGAAATTTAATTTCTATTTCTAAACTGTGTGCTGATGGATATACTGTTTATTTTAGTAATATGATTATTGTTAAATGGAATAACAAATTCCTCGCATGCGGGGAACTGGAGAATGGTCTCTATGTTCTACATCCTTCTCTAGAAACTAACCTAACCGAAACTACATCAGTCGAAAATTCCAAGAAAAGGAATCTTGATACAATTAATCCCACGTGCCTCTGGCATTACCGACTTGGCCATATCGGTATTGACCGAACCACAAGACTGGTAAAGGAAGGTCCTTTGGATTTTCTAACCTAGAAAATCTTCCCACTTGTGAGCCTTGCCTTCAAGGTAAGATGACTAAGCGGCCATTTGACGGTAAGCCTAAAAGATCTGGAGGCACACTTGACCTAATACATACTGAAGTATGTGGTCCCCTGAGTGTTAGGACACGGAATCAACACGTGTACTGTTAGACAGTTTTGTATGCCCTTAGCTTCAATCTGATTTGATGTACTTTTGTTATTTAGTGGAAATAAATAAAGTGCATGTTTGATTCATGTTGTTTGATTTAATTCTGTGTAAAACCCTAAAACTGGACATTTATAGAGACTCATGTTAGTTTTAAATGTTCACAGCCGTTGGATAAGTCTGGGGGGATTTATCCTGCCAAGGCTGATACTGGTGTGCCACCAAGTGTTGGGATGGCCTGTCTCAGCCATCAGGGTAAGACCCGAGGCACATGTAGTATGGGATTACTTGAATCCTTGAACCGGACCAGATTTCCAGTATTGCCCTGCACCTTGGAGATAGATGGGCAAAACTGGAAAGTTACACCTGACCCCTAGACTCGATTATGACATTTCACTAGGTGTTGGATCAGGCTGCCTTTGATATGCCAATCAGTGAGATCCTTAGCGGGTATCAAAACCTGGGTATGTTGGGGCAGTTTGAGAATTCATCTGAGTGGGTGATCATAGTGACAGAATCAGCCACTTTGTCAGACAAAGGGTAATGATCGGGAATGCACTCTCTCTGATGGAAACCAAACTGCCGGCAGTTGAATTCAAACGTTGGAATTTTGTTTTGCAAAATTAATATATTTATATATATATGTACGGTTTTGAATTGTTTGCAAATGGTTTTAATTCCCGGGATCCATGTGAGAGGAGAGTGCGGCACTGTTCCTTGCAGCCGAGGGAGAGGTCCTCTCTTTGTCGAGCAGTCCTCTCCTCCTGCCGCCGCCATCTGCCATTGCAAGATTAGATCTTTGCAGAAAAGAAAGTCAAGAAATCTGTTCTTGACATCAGTCTTGCAAGAAAGACTGAAAAAGATTCAGTGTTTAATACTTCCAGAGGATTTTTGTGAAGGATCCAGTGTGTAGGACGCACCCTGCTGGTTCTGTTCCATTCACAGCTGTGTCATATTCAGCAGGAACGGATCTTGGAGCATTCTTTGGGCGTGAACACCAACTTTGGGAGATACTGCTTCTCCGGATCAGGTATATTCCTCCCATTTATCTTTTGGTACAGATCTGGTTTGATTATGGTTCAAGTAGGATCCTTGAATATTGTATTCTAAATTTAGGGAATATGATTCCCAGTTGACAGAAGGTAGGAAATTTTTGAAATTCGCCCACCCATTCCGCAACCTTTATGGCATCCATTAGATGGATCCTACCATTCTTTCTGTGGTATCAGAGCCACAGGTTCGAATCTTGAACCAAAAGAAAATCAGATCTGACCCTGCGCAGATGGATAGAAGGTGTTCTTTCAGGATTTGCGTAGATTGTTTTCTTTATTTCAAGAAACTGTTTCTTGTTAAGGGCGATTGATCTGAAATTAATTTTATTAAATCCAAAATTTATTTAGAATTGTTCTTTATTTATTTTGATTTAATGGACTGTTCGAACCTGGAGATCACAGTGCAGATTTGGCGCAGATAGTCTGCGCACCCTTTTTCATTCTATTTATTTATATTCGGTTTGTAAATAATTTTTTTATTTTTAGACTGAATGTATAGGATTTGATCAAGAATGTAATTAATAGAAATAGGATTTCTGTTATTTTTCTTGATTAAAGAAGAAGGAAGAAGAAGGCGGCGCTGGAGATTTTCAGTTGGAGAAATCGCTTTTTGCGATTTGCAGTTTGTGAAACTGCAACCCTTGTGATTAACCTCTGTTTTGCAGGTGGTGCGAACAGTCCATAGTTTGATTTGTGATTGTTTGAAATCAAAATTATTAATTTCAGATCTTTCATGAATTAATTCTTGAATTGAAAATCAGTTTTGGATCCTCTCGGACTAGATTGGACGAAAACTGTTTGGACCGAATCTGGGGTTCGATAGGGACTGTTTTTCAGTCAGTATTTCTCACACTTGCTGTTCCAAATCTGATGTTCAATTACAGGGATTAATTTGGCCCACCTGTAAAGCCCAGTTTTAAAGGGTTAAAACTGCAAAAGGCCCATTAATGTGAGATAAGCTGTATGGGCCGAACTGCTATCTGCGATTCAGCCCATACACCTAGTAGACATTAATTGTTAATGACTTGGATTTCAATGGACTTTTCGATGGGCTTTACAGCAGTTAATTGATTGGATCAATTCCTCCTTTACATGTGATGTTTGGATGTTTGATGTGCTGCGACCATGGGCCATAAGTACTTGGCCCATGAAGACTCGTTAGTGGCTCTTGCGCACACCATGGCTGAATGCACATCATTGCCATAGTGTCCTTCAAGGTCATTGGATGACCCCTCTTTGCTTGGTGGGCCCCACAACCCTGAAAAGGGATGCGAACGGAACCCCTAGCCGATTAAGGCCCACCAGAAATCTGACTTTATGAAAGTCAGTGGGAGCCACTCTGGTTTGACCTAAATTAAAACTAGGGCGTTTTTGTTCCCTCCAGCAAATATGAATGCTTGTGATAGGGAGACCCATGTGATGGACTCTCTAAAGGCCTTCCGTCATTAGCACAATGATGGGTCCTTCAGTAATGAGGAAACGCACCATAAAATTGGGCTATCCATTTGCTGTTGGATCTATTAGAGTGTTTCATAAGATGATAGGGGCGTCATAGACCGATGTGGGAGAGGCTTCACCAGAAAATGGGAACTCTCTCACGGTACCTTGGCGTAACCTGAATATGATGGGTAAGCACTCACTGGACAGAAAGGTTTACCTGAAAACAGCTCTGAACCTTGTCTGACAGAGGCCAAAGGGAAACTCATTTGATGAGTGGATATGATCCGTCACAGAAAGGTGGTGAGGTTATGCAGCTGAAACAGTTGGCTTCACGCACCCCATGTGATTTCCCACATTTCCAGAGACATTTCATCGTATCCGTCACTGAGAAAGGAGGGAAATCTCAGAGATGAACGAATGGGAATGGAACATAGATTAAAAGCCATATCTATGTAGGTAACATGAATCAAACTAAGGTTGTGGACTATTGATTTTGCTATTTTATCAGAAAATGGCAAACGGTCAATTTGCAAAGCTTCTAGACGATAACAAGCTTAAGGGCCCAAACTATGCCAACTGGTACAGAAATCTTATGCTGGTCCTAACTTCTAAAAAGTTAGACAAGGTGGTGAAAAATCCTGCACCGGAACGTCCGGGTGATAGGGCTTCTGAGGCCCGTAGGAGGGACTACCAAGAGTGGGAGGATAAGAACTCCCTAGCCCCCTGCTTTGTCGTTGCCTCATTAGACAACTCAATACAGAGACAGTTCGATCAGATCAAACTACCCAAGGACATATTGGACAATCTAAGAACAATGTATGAAGAGCAGAACCGTTCTACTCGACAGAAGGTCCTGAAATTGTTCATGACCGCGTAGATGACCAAAGGGCAGAAAGTTCATGACCATTGTCTTCGGATGATGGGATACATGCAGCAGCTGCAAGGCTTCATTGCTGTTGGTCAGGAACACATGGTATGTAAACTTAATAGATCCATATATGGACTTAAGCAGGCTTCTAGGAGTTGGAACATCCGTTTTGATTCTGCAGTCAAAATGTTTGACTTTGAGCAGAATCCGGATGAGCCCTGTCTTTATAGGAAGTCCAGTGGGGATAAGATCACCTTTTTGGTGTTGTACATGGACGATATCCTACTCATTGGGAATGATGTAGGAATGTTGACTTTGGTCAAGGTATGGCTATCACAACAGTTCTCCATGAAAGATCTTGGAGAAGCTTCATACATACTGGGTCTTCGACTCTATAGAGATAGATCGAAGCGGATAATTGGATTATCCCAGGCTGCTTATATTGACAAAATTGTCAAGAGGTACAGCATGGAGAACTCCAAGAAAGGAAATGTTCCTTTCAGGCACGGAGTCACTCTCTCCAAGAAGATGTCTCCCAAGACTTCTGAGGAGATTGAGAGCATGAGAGACGTTCCCTATGCCTCAGCCGTAGGGAGCATCATGTATGCCATTCTGTGCACTCGCCCTGACATTGCTCAGGCGGTGAGTGTGGTAAGCAGATTCCAGGCAAACCCAGGGCAGGAGCATTGGACTGCTGTGAAGAACATACTCAAATACCTTCGAAGGACAAAAGAGTTTTGTCTGGTATTCGATGGTAGTTCACTACAAGTGCTAGGGTATACCGATGCCGATTTCCAGTCGGATCCAGATGACAGAAAGTCTACATCTGGGTATGTTTTCACGATAGGATCATGTGCAGTTTGCTGGAAAAGCAGCAAACAGGGGTCCACTGCAGACTCCACAACCGAGGCCGAGTACATTGCCGCAAGTGAAGCTGCCAAGGAAGCCGTGTGGATGAAGAAGTTCATACACGAATTGGGAGCGATTCCATCCAGCACATCTCCCATCCCGTTGTTGTGTGACAACAATGGAGCGATCGCCCAGGCTAAAGAGCCTCGAGCTCACTCGAAGTCGAAGCACATCGAGAGAAAGTTCCATGTACTGCGGGAGATCGTTGGTAGAGGGGACGTCCTGATTCAGAAGGTAGCATCAGCGGATAATGTGGCAGACCCATTGACTAAGCCACTGACACAGAAGGTGTTTGAGAAACACGCGGAAAGTATGGGACTCCGGCTTGTACCAGATTGGACCTTAGTGCAAGTGGGAGCTGTTAGACAGTTTTGTATGCCCTTAGCTTCAATCTGATTTGATGTACTTTTGTTATTTAGTGGAAATAAATAAAGTGCATGTTTGATTCATGTTGTTTGGTTTAATTCTGTGTAAAACCCTAAAATTGGACATTTATAGAGACTCATGTTAGTTTTAAATGTTCACAGCCGTTGGATAAGTCTAGGGGGATTTATCCTGCCAAGGCTGATACTGGTGTGCCACCAAGTGTTGGGATGGCCTGTCTCAGCCATCAGGGTAAGACCCGAGGCACATGCAGTATGGGATTATTTGAATCCTTGAACCGGACCAGATTTCCAGTATTGCCCTGGACCTTGGAGATAGATGGGCAAAACTGGAAAGTTACACCTGACCCCTAGACTCGATTATGACATTTCACTAGGTGTTGGATCAGGCTGCCTTTGATATGCCAATCAATGAGATCCTTAGCGGGGATCAAAACCTGGGTATGTTGGGGCAGTTTGAGAATTCATCTGAGTGGGTGATCATAGTGACAGAATCAGCCACTTTGTCGGACAAAGGGTAATGATCGGGAATGCACTCTCTCTGATGGAAACCAAACTGCCGATAGTTGATTTCAATCGTTGGAATTTTGTTTTGCAAAATTAATATATTTATATATATATGTACGGTTTCGAATTGTTTGCAAATGGTTTTAATTCCTGGGATCCATGTGAGAGGAGAGTGCGGCACTGTTTCTTGCAGCCGAGGGAGAGGTCCTCTCTTGTCGGGCAGTGCTTGATCATT
The DNA here is from genome assembly GCF_056320005.1 of Nelumbo lutea. Taxonomy (NCBI): domain Eukaryota; kingdom Viridiplantae; phylum Streptophyta; class Magnoliopsida; order Proteales; family Nelumbonaceae; genus Nelumbo; species Nelumbo lutea. The sequence goes on from NC_142684.1 coordinate 114,168,159, forward strand.
ATGGGCTGAGAGGTTAAGTGTAAGACCATTGAGGATAATACCTGATGGGCTAATCTTGCACCTGCCCACAGTCCTTGGGTTTTTATAAGATGGCTTGGCCCAGGGACCACTTAATGTAAGTGTTGGGCCCATAGGGTCCATATGATGGACTCAAGGGGTTCATTGAGTTTTTCAGTGAATTCGGCAGGGCCGAACCCATGTGGCTGGTGTGTAGATCAATGCTTGGGTCCCACGCCGTACAAAGAAGCCCAACTAGGCAGCAGATTGGAAAGTAATTAGACACTGAACACTTAATGGGCCAAAAGCCCATTTCGAGGTGGGCTGATATGATCACCCATCCATGGGGCGAATTTGAGATTAAAGTTAGTAAAAGGATTGGGCCTTTAGCCTTATGCACTCTTAGAGACCAAATTCAAATTAGATTTGAATCTGGTAACCTCCTGATAAGATCAGGAGTAAGCTAACTCTATCTGCAGAAAGGATTAAGATTATACCCTATCCAAATACTGATTTGGATTGGGATAACTCCTAAAAAGAAGGTTTCTTAATCAAGAAGAAAGGAGGAGATTTCAAACCACCTTGAAGAGGTATAGGATATCTCCTGCGAATTGAAATAGGATCTCATTCATACTCTCCAGAAAAAGAGAAAAAGCAGTTCAGCCTTTTTCGTTTTGGAAATCTCCTCCTGCCGCCGCCATCTGCCATTGCAAGATTAGATCTTTGCAGAAAAGAAAGTCAAGAAATCTGTTCTTGACATCAGTCTTGCAAGAAAGACTGAAAAAGATTCAGTGTTTAATACTTCCAGAGGATTCTTGTGAAGGATCCAGTGTGTAGGACGCACCCTGCTGGTTCTGTTCCATTCATAGCTGTGTCATCTTCAGCAGGAACGGATTTTGGAGCATTCTTTGGGCGTGAACACCAACTTTGGGAGATACTGCTTCTCCGGATCAGGTATATTCCTCCCATTTATCTTTTGGTACAGATCTGGTTTGATTATGGTTCAAGTAGGATCCTTGAATATTGTATTCTAAATTTAGGGAATATGATTCCCAGTTGAGAGAAGGTAGGAAATTTTTGAAATTCGCCCACCCATTCCGCAACCTTTATGGCGTCCATTAGATGGATCCTACCATTCTTTCATGTACTTCATCACCTTTACAGATGATTTTTCACGATATGGTTACGTGTACCTAATGAGACACAAATCTGAATCCTTTGAAAAGTTCAGAGAGTTTAGACAGGAAGTCGAGAAATAGTTAGGGAGAGAAGTTAAGGCCCTTCGATCGGATCGAGGTGGCGAGTATCTCTCTGATGAATTCAGGGACTACTTAAAGGACAATGGGATAGTGTCACAACTAGCTCCTCCTGCTACACTACAACTCAATGGTGTTTCAGAGAGGAGGAATAGGACCTTGTTGGACATGGTCCGGTCACTTCTCGTACACTCAAAATTACCCACATCCTTTTGGGGATATGCATTAGAGACTGCTATCTACGTGCTGAATCGGGTTCCAACCAAATCAGTTCTGAAAACTCCATATGAACTATGGACCGGAAGGAAGCCAAGTGTAAGACACTTGAAGATTTGGGGTTGTCCTGCACACGTTAAAAGAACAAGTGTGGACAAGTTGGAATCCAAAACCAGCCGTTGCCTATTTATAGGCTACCCAAAGGGTTCAGTGGGTTATCTATTCTATGACCCAAGTGAGCAGAAAGTGTTCTGCAATTGAAATGCCCAATTCTTAGAATCTGAATACATCATGGACACTCACCGTTAGGAAATAGTTCTTGATGAGGAGAGCTCACGAGCAGTGGGAGATGTCCCACAAATTCCAGGTAGTGACCAACCTAGAAGGTCCACCTGGGTATCTAGACCACCAGTCCGATATGGTTATGACCAGGATACCTACCTGGTGGAAGGCTTGACTAGTGAAGAGGATCCCGTGACTTACACGAAAGCTATGTTAGACATAGATTCCCAGAAGTGGGTGGAGGCCATGAGAGCTGAGATGGACTCAATGGAGACCAATGGAGTCTGGACTCTAGTGGATCCGCCCTCTGGGGTAAAAGCAATTGGTTGCAAATGGATCTACAAGAGGAAGAAGGGCCCCGATGGCAGGATTGAGACCTACAAAGCTCGCTTGGTGGCGAAAGGGTATACTCAGAAAGAAGGCATCGATTATGAGGAAACCTTTTCGCCCGTGGCCATGCTTAAATCCATTAGGATCCTGCTAGTTGTAGCAGCATACCATAACTACGAGATTTGGAAAATGGATGTCAAAACTGCATTCCTGAATGGAGATCTTAGTGAAGATATCTACATGCAGCAGCCGCAAGGCTTTATTGCTGCTGGTCAGGAACACATGGTATGTAAACTCAACAGATCCATATACGGACTTAAGCAGGCTTCTAGGAGTTGGAACATCCGTTTTGATTCAGCCATCAAAATGTTTGACTTTGAGCAGAATCCGGATGAGCCCTGTGTTTACAGGAAGTCCAGTGGGGATAAGATTACTTTTTTAGTATTGTACGTGGACGATATCCTACTCATTGGGAATGATGTAGGAATGTTGACTTCGGTCAAGGTATTGCTATCACAGCAGTTCTCCATGAAAGATCTTGGAGAAGCTTCATACATACTAGGTCTTCGACTCTATAGAGATAGATCGAAGCGGATAATTGGATTATCCCAGGCTGCTTACATTGACAAAATTGTCAAAAGGTACAGCATGGAGAACTCCAAGAAAGGAAATGTTCTTTTCAGACATGGAGTAACTCTCTCCAAGAAGATGTCTCCCAAGACTTCTGAGGAGATTGAGGGCATGAGAGATGTTCCCTATGCCTCAGCCGTAGGGAGCATCATGTATGCCATGCTATGCACTCGCCCGGACATAGCTCAGGCAGAGAGTGTGGTAAGCAGATTCTAAGCTAACCCAGGGCAAGAGCATTGGACTGCTGTGAAGAACATACTTAAATACCTTCGAAGGACAAAAGAGTTTTGTCTGGTATTCGATGGTAGTTCAATACAAGTTCTGGGGTATACCAATGCCGATTTCTAGTCAGATCTAGATGATAGAAAATCTACATCTGGGTATGTTTTCACAATAGGATCGTGTGCTGTTTGTTGGAAAAGCAACAAACAGGGGTCCACTACAGACTCCACAACCGAGGCTGAGTACATTGCCACAAGTGAAGCTACCAAGGAAGCCGTGTGGATGAAGAAATTCATATACGAACTGGGAGTGACAACAATGTGCTGTGTGACAACAATGGAGCGATCGCCCAGGCTAAAGAGCCTCGGGCCCACTCGAAGTCAAAGCACATCGAGAGGAAGTACCATGTACTGTGGGAGATCGTTGTTATAGGGGATGTCTTAATTCAGAAGGTAGCATCAGTGGATAATGTGGCAGACCCATTGACTAAGCCACTAACACAGAAGGTGTTTGAGAAACATGTGGAAAGTATGGGACTCCAGCTTGTACCAGATTGGACCTAAGTGCAAGTGGGAGCTGTTAGACAGTCTTGTATGCCCTTAGCTTCACTCGGATTTGATGTACTTTTGTTATTTAGTAGAAATAAATTAAAGTGCATGTTTGATTCATGTTGTTTGGTATAATTCTATGTAAGACCCTAAAACAGAACACTTCTAGAAACTTGTGTTAGTTTTAAATGTTCATAGCCATTGGATAAGTCTGGGGAGATTTATCCTGCGAAGGCTGATACTGGTGTGCCACCAAGTGTTGGGATGGTTTGTTTTGGCCATCAGGGTAAGACCCAAGGCACATGCAGTATGGGATTGCTTGAACCCTTGAACCGGACCAGATTTCCAGTATTGCCCTAGACCTTGGACAGATGGACAAAATTGGAAAGTTACACCTGACCCCTAGACTCGATTATGACACATCACTAGGTGTTGGATCGGACTGTCTTCGATGTGTCAATCAGTGAGATCCTTAGTGGGGGTCAAAACCTAGACATGTTGGGGCAGTCTGAGAATTCATCTAAGTGAGTGGTCATAGTGACAGAATCAGCCCCTTTGTCGGACAATGGTAATGATCGGTAATGCACTCTCTCTGATGGAAACCAAACTGCTGGCATTTGATTTTAATCGTTGGAATTTTGTTTTGCAAAATATGATATATATATATATATATATATATATATATATATATTTATGTATATGTACGGTTTCAAAAGATTTGCAAAAGGTTTTAATTCCCGGGATCCATGTGAGTAGAGAGTGCGGCACTGTTCCTTGCAGTCGAGAGAGAGGTCTTCTCTTGTCGGGCAGTGCTTGATCATTAAGGGCTGAGAGGTTAAGTGTAAGATCATTTAGGATAATACCTGATGGGCTAATCTTGCACCTGCCCACAGTCCCTGGGTTTTTATAAGATGGCTTGGCCCAGGGACCACTTAATGTAAGTGTTGGGCCCATAGGGTCCAAGTGATGGGCTCAAGGGGGTCACTGAGTCTTTCAGTGAATTCGGTTGGGCCTTGTAATAAAGGTTGGGCCGAACCCATCTAGCTGGTGTGTAGATCAATGCTTGGGTCCCACGCCATACAAAGAAGCCCAACTGGGCAGCAGGTTGGAAACTAGTTAAACACTGAACACTTAATGGGCCAAAAGCCCATTTCGAACTGGGCTGATATGATCAACAGTTCTTAGGGTGAATCTGAGATTAGTGTTAGTAAAAGGATTGTGTCTTTGACCTTATCCACTCTAAGAGACCAAATTCAAATTAGATTTGAATCTGGTAACCTCCTGATAAGATCAGGAGTTAACTAACTTAATATGCAAATATGATTAAGATTAACCTCTATCCAAATACTGATTTGGATTGGGATAACTCCCAAAAATATTGGGAGGTTTCTTAATCAAGAAGAAAAAGGAGAAAACCCTAGCAGAAATATCAGATTTCGAACTAGGGGTTTGAGAGAGCAAGAAACACATCTTGCAATCTGAGATTTGATCTCTCACAGACTCCAGAGAGAAGAGACAATTCTGCCCTCTTCGTCCCTGGACTTCTCCTCCTTTAGCCGCCGCCACTACCTGTTTCAAGATTGGATCTTTGCAACAACAGGAAGTCAAGAAAGCAGTTCTTGACAATAGTCTTGCAAGAAAGACACTAGGATTCGGTGTTCAAGGTTTCCAAAGGGTTCTTGTGAAGAATCCAGTGTGTAGGATGCACCCTGCTGGTTCCGTTCCATCCACAGCTGTGTCATCTTCAGCAAGAGAGGATCTTGGTTACTTCTTTGGGCGTGAACACCAACTTTGGGAGATTATTTCTTCGGATCAGGTATAATCCTTCCTGTTTCCTATTGGTTCAGATCTGGTTTATTTATGGTTCAAGTAGGATCCTTGAATAATGTATTCTAAATTTAGGGAACATGATTCCCAAATGGAAGAAGGTAGGAATTTTTTTTTGAAATTCGCCCCCCCCATTCTGCACCTTTCTTGGCGTCCATTAGATGGATCCTACCAATCTTTCAAGGAAATCTCAAAGATGAATAAATGGAAATGGAATGTAGATTAAAATCCATATCTATGTAATGAACATGAATCAAATTAGGTTGTGGACTGATGTTTGCTCTTTTATCAGAAAATGGAAAACGGACAATTTGCAAAGTTGCTTGATGACAACAAGCTGAAGGGCTCAAACTATGCCAACTAGTACAGGAACCATATAATGGTCTTAAGCTCTGAGAAATTGGACAAGGTAGCCAAGAATCCTACCCCGGATCATCCGGGAGATAAGGCTTCTGAGGCCCGGAGAAGAGAATACCAAGAATGGGAGGAGAAAAACTCCCTTGCCTATTGCTATATCATTGCCTGCTTGGACAACCCAATTTAGAGGCAGTTTGATCAGATCGAACTTGCTAAGGACGTATTGGACAGTCTCAAGACAATGTGCGAAGAGCAGAATCGTTCTACTCAGCAGAAGGTCTTGAAACATTTCATGACTGCGTAGATGTCCAAGGGCCAATAAGTTCATGACCATTATCTCTGGATGTTGGGTTATATCAACGAACTGGAGGCTCTTGGATCCGGGCTGGATCTAGTAACACAGATCGATGTTATTCTCAAATCTCTGCCTCCATCCTTTAATCCATTCATCATGAATTACAACATGAACAAGCTGAACGTCAGCTTGCAGGAACTCAGCAATATGTTGTATAGGGCCGAAGAATTGATTAAAAAGGATGAGCCCATTGCCATGCTTGTTGAAATTGGCAAATCGGGCAAGAAAAGGAAGGCAAAGAGAAAGCCTCAGAAAAAGGCTGCCAAACCCAAGAAGCAGAGGAAAGACAAGGCATCGGATGCCTATCACTTCTACAAGAAGACTGGCCACTAGAAAAGGAACTGTCATGCCTACCTGGAATCCAAGAAAGGTAATCTCGAAACTTGTGTTATAGAAACCAACTTATTGGTAGCTTCTGCATCCTGGTGTATTGACTTTGGGGCTTCAACTCATGCATGTAACTCACTATAGGGATTCAAGGTAAGCAGAAGGCTAAGTGAAGGAGAAGTCACGCTCTACTTGGGACTACTGCAATTGTTGCAGCCACGGCCATAGGAACCGTGGAGTTACTTTTCAGAGAAGGAACTATTGTACTGAAAGATTGTCTTTATGTACAAAATTTAAGAAGAAATTTGATTTCAGTCTCAAAACTATGTGCAGATGGTTATTCTGTCTTCTTTAGTAATACGATTACTATTAAAAGAAATAACAGATTCATTGCATACGGGGAATTGGAGAACGGTCTCTATGTTCTACATCCTTCTCTAGAAACTAATAAAACCAAAACTACGTCGACTGAAATCCCTAAGAAGGGAGCCGATGATACAGTTAATCCCATGTGCCTGTGGCATTACCAATTTGGCCACATCGGTGTTGACTGAATCACAAGGTTGGTAAAGGATGGTCCTTTGGATTTTCTAACTATAGAAGATCTTCCCAATTGTGAGCCTTGCCTGCAAGGCAAGATGACAAAACGAACATTTAATGGTAAGCCTGAAAGATGTACATGCACACTTGACCTAATACATACTGATGTATGTGGTCCCCTGAGTGTTAGGACACGAAATCAACACGTGTATTTCATCACCTTCATAGACGATTTCTCACGATATGGTTACGCGTACCTAATGAGACACAAGTCTGAATCCGTTGAAAATTTCAAAGAGTTTAAACAAAAGGGTCGAGAAACAATTGGGGAGAGAAATTAAAGCCCTTCGATCAGATCGAGGTGGCGAATATCTCTCTGACGAATTCAGGGACTACTTAAAGGACAATAGGATAATATCACGGTTAGCTCCTCCTACTACACCACAACTTAATGGTGTTTCAGAGAGGAGGAATAGGACCATATTGGATATGGTCCAATCACTTCTCATACACTCAGAGTTACCCACATCCTTTTGGGGTTATGCATTAGAGACTGTAATTTACATGCTGAATCGGGTTCCAACCAAATCGGTTCTGAACACTCCATATGAACTTTGGACCAGAAAGAAACCAAGTGTCAGACACTTGAAGATTTGGAGTTGTCCAGCACATGTTAAAAGAACAAGTGCAGACAAGTTGGAATCAAAGACCAGCCGTTGCCTATTTATAGGCTACCCAAAAGACTCTATAGGTTACCTATTCTATGAACCAAGTGAACAGAAAGTGTTCTACAGCCGAAATGCACAGTTCTTGGAAACCGATTATATCCTGGACACACATCGTCAGGAAATAGTTCTTGATGAGTAGAGCTTAGGAGTAGTGGGAGATGTCCCACAAGTTCTAGGTATTGACCAACCTAGAAGATCCACTCGGGTATCTAGGCCACCAGTCCATTATGGTTATAACCAGGATAGTTACCTGGTGGAAACCTTGACTAGTGAGGAGGATCCCGTGACTTACGCGGAAGCTATGTTGGACATAGATTCCCAGAAGTGGGTGGAGGCCATGAGAGCAGAGATGGACTCAATGGAGACCAATGAAGTCTGGACTCTAATAGATCTACCCTCTGGGGTAAAAGCAATCGGTTGCAAATGGATTTACAAGAGGAAGAAGGGTGCCGATGGTAGGGTTGAGACCTTCAAAGCTCGTCTGGTGGCAAAAGAGTACACTCGAAAGAGGGCATCAACTATGAGGAAACTTTTTCACCTGTGACCAAGCTTAAATCCATTAGGATCCTGCTAGCTGTAGCAGCATACCATGATTATGAGATTTGGTAGATGGATGTCAAAACTGCATTCCTAAACGGAGATCCTATTGAAGATATATATATGCAGCAACCGCAAGGCTTTATTGTTGTAGGTCAGGAAAACATGGTATGTAAACTTAATAGATCTATTTTTGGACTTAAGCAAGCTTCTAGAAGTAGGAACATCCGTTTTGACTCTATTGTCAAATTGTTTGACTTCAAGCAGAATCCGGATGAACCCTATGTTTACAGGAAGTACAGTGGAGATAAGGTTATCTTCTAGGTTCTGTATGTAGATGACATTCTACTCATTGGGAATGATGTAGGAATGTTAACTATGGTGAAAGTATGGCTTTCACAGCAATTCTCCATGAAAGATCTTGGAGAAGCCTCCTATATACTGGGTCTTTGACTCTATAGAGATAGATCAAAGCAGATAATAGGATTATCCCAATCTCCTTACATTGACAAAATAGTCAAAAGATACAGCATGGAGAACTCCAAGAAAGGAAATGTTCCTTTCAGGCACGAAGTCACTTTCTCCAAGAAGATGTCTCCTAAGACCTTTGAGGAGGTTGTTGGCATGAAAGACGTTCCCTATACCTCTGCCATAGGGAGCATCATGTATGCCATGCTATGCACTTGTCCTGACATTGCTCAGGCAGTGAGTGTGGTAAGCAGATTCCAGGCCAACCCAAGGCAGGAGCATTGGACAGTTGTGAAAAATATACTTAAGTACCTTTGAAGGACAAAAGAGTTTTGTCTAGTATTCGACGGTAGCTCACTACAGATCCAAGGGTATATAGATGCCAATTTTCAGTCGGATCCAGATGATAGAAAGTCTACATCTAGATATATTTTAATGATAGGATCCTGTGATGTTTGCTGGAGAAGTAGCAAACAGGGGTCCATTGCAGACTCCATAACCGAGGCTAAGTACATTGTCGCAAGTGAGGTGGCCATAGAAGCTGTGTGGATGAAGAAGTTTGTTCATGAGTTGGGAGTAGTTCCGTCCAGCACATCACCCATCCCATTGTTGTGTGACAACAATGGAGCCATTGCTCAGGCTAAGGAGCCACGAGCTTACTCGAAGTCAAAGCACATCGAGAGGAAGTACCACGTATTGCGGGAGATTGTTGGTAGAGGGGACATCCTGATTCAGAAGGTAGCGTCAGCAAAAAATTTAGCGGACCCATTGACAAAGCCACTATCACAAAAAGTGTTTGAGAAACACATGGAAAGCATGGGACTCCGGCTTGTACCTGATTGGACCTAAGTGCAAGTGGAAGCTGTTTGACAGTTTTGTATGCCCTTAGCTTCAATTAGAATGATGTACTTTATGAGTTTATTATAAATGAATAAAAGTGCATATTTGATTCATGTTCCCTTGGTATGTTTCTATGTAATACCCTTAAACTGGACACTTAATGAGACTCATGTTAGTTTAGAATGTTCATAGCTAGTGGGTCAGTCTGTGGAGACCTATCCTGATAAGGCTGACTCTGTTGTGCCACCAAGTCAGTTGGGGTGGCCTATCTTAGCTGCCAGGGTGAGACCCTAGGCACATACAGTGTAGGATTAATTGAATCTTTGAACTGGACCAGATTTCCAGTATTGCTCTGGACCTTGGAGATTAATGGGAAAAACTGGAAACTTACACCCGACCCCTAGACTCGATTATGATACTAGTGTCGGATTGGGCTGTCTTTGATGTATTAATCAGTGAGATCCTTAGCAGGGGGTCAAAACCTGGGTATGTTGGGACAGTCTGAGAATTCATCTGAGTGGGTGATCATAGTGACAGGATCAGCCCCTTTGTCGGACAAAGGTAATGATCAGGGATGCGCTCTCACTGATGGAAACCTAGACTGCTGGCAGTCGATTTCAATTGTTGGGATTTGTTTTGCAAAATATATTTTATATGAGATATGAAAGTATATATATTATGATTTCTAAAATGTTTGCAAAAGGTTTTAATTCCTAGGATCCATATGAGTAAAGAGTGCAACACTGTTCCTATCAGCCGAGGGAGAGGTCCTCTCTTGTCGGGCGGTGTTTGATCATTATGGGCTAAGAAGTTAAGTGTAAGACCATTGAGGATAATACCTGATGCATTAATCTTGCATCTGCCCACAATCCCTGGGTGTTACAAGGTGGCTTGGCCTAGGGACCACTTAGGGTAAGTGTTGGGCTCATAGAGCCCATTTGATGGGTTTCAGGGGGTGCACTGTCCATAAAAGAGTATTTGGCCAGGCCCTGTAACAAAGGCTGGGCCAAACCCATGTGACTGATGTGTAGATCAATGATTGGGTCCCATGCCATACAAGGAAGTCCAACTGGGCAGTAGTTAGGAAGGTTAAGTGAGCACATAAGCTTAATGGGCCTAAATCCCATTTTGAACAGGACTGATTTAATAAGTTAATTATGGGTGAATTCTGAGATGGATCAGCAGATAGGATAGGGTCTTAACCCTATCCACTCAGAGAGTCTAGATCTGAATGTGATTCATATCTAGAAACCTTCTAATAAGATTAGGAGAAGGTTGATCTAATTTGTAGATAAGATAAGGGTTTATCCTTATCACCTAAATGGATGTTTGATCCAAATAAGTTTTGGATCAGCAACTATTAATTGGATTAGGTGTTGATCTTTTAGGGTTACAAAAGAAGGAGGGGGTGGCAGCCTTTAGGAGAGACATACTCACATTCTCTTCAGAGCTGAAATCCCAGAAGAAAGATTTCTACAATCTTGTGAAAATATTTCTTGCCGCCTCCTTCTGCAGCCGCCAGATATCCAATTCGATCTCCAACTCTGTGGGAGAAAGCAAGATTGATCTTGTCATCAGTTCTTTGAGAAAGAATTGATAGGAAGCTGTGCTCACATGCCATTCTGCTATTTCTTGCGGAGGACAGAGTTCTTGGAGAAGAACACTGCTGATTCTGCTCCATCCTACACTGTGCCATCTTCAGTGGGAGTAGTCTTTGGATCCTTCCTTGGGCATGAACACCTTCATTGAGAGATAATATTTCTCTGCACCAAGTATACTTCTCTCCTACTCCTTTTGATTCAGATCTGGTTCAGTTTATGGTTCAAGATTGATCCTTGAAAATATGATTTTCTAAATAGGGAATGCGATTCCCAGTTGAAGGGAGAGAAAAATATTTGAAATTCGCCCCCTTTATTCCACAAGATTTGGGCGTCCATACGATGGATCTCTCATCCCTTCACTAGGTTGCATCTCTTCTATCTAACGGGCCTAAATACAAGGTCAATATTAAGCTTGTGAGTTATAAGGTTGGGGTCTATACCGAGCATCTCTGCCGTGGACCAAGCAAAAATATCTAAATTTTGAAGTAAGAAACTTACCAGTTCAGATCGTAGAGGTTTCTGGACGAAAGCACTGATTTGAAGCATCTGAGCTAGGTTTGTTGCTGAGGTTGGGACTATGACTGTTTCTTTCATGGGCACAGCTTGCTCGTCGCCTTGTTCTATAAGCCACTCCAGTTCGAGGTCATCGACCACCTTTGTCTTTCCCTTCAGGGCGGCGACATAACACTTGCGGGACTCAAGCTGGTTACCCCGCGCTACCCCCACACTGAAGTCTATAGGGAACTTCATGGCCAAATGATAGGTGGAGACCACCACCCGTAGGACATGGGTGATCGGCCGACCTACTTTGGCATTAAATGGGGAGGGGGTCGCGACCACCAGGAAGTTGTGGTTGAGTCTGACTACGTAGGGCCATGTTCCGACTTCCACAGGTACTATTATTTTCCTAAGGGGCCAGACTTGCACTCTGTTGAATCCCACCAAAGGAGTGTCCGCGGGCTTCAAGTCACTTTTCTACAACTGAAGTTGGTCGAATGCGGCTTTGAAGAGGATATCTGCTGAACTACTCGAATCAATGAGTATGCGCCTGACCTCGAAATCGTTGATCCTTAGCTTTACCACAAGTGCGTCATCATGGGGGTAGTGGACCCCTCGGGCATCATCTTCCATGAAGAAAATTGGCTCTTCTGTCCTCGGCCACTTTGGAGGATTCTGTTCTTCCTGGGCGGTCTCATGAACTGACGTCCGAGCTGCTACTGAAGTACAACCTGCGCTGATCAAACCTCCTACTATCATGTGGATGGTTCCCTGTACTAGCCTCTCTTCCGGAGGCTGCCTCTGTGATTGTTCGGCCGGCTTGCTGCTGGACTCGGGAGCATCCTTACCGTGCTCCCTTGCCGACCTGTTTTATTATTATTATTATTTTGTACAAAGTTCCTTAAATATCCGCGACAGATGAGCTCCTCAATCTCGTTGTTGAGGTTTTTACAACTTTTGGTACTATGACCGTGATCTCTGTGAAAACTGTAGTACAGATTCTTGTTTCTCTCATTGGGATTTCCCTTCAAATGGGGTGGCCACTTCACATACGGGGCATCCTTGATCGCCATCAAGATTTTGGCCCGCTTCGCATTCAGTGGGGTGTAATCAGTTCAGTCCGCTACAGAAGCTCAGAACGACTGACCTGGCTTTGCCCCCCGAGCTGCATCATTTTTCTTTCGGCTTTCCCCTTGACTGGATGGCTCTCCTTCCCTTTTCCTCTTTTCGGACGCTCCCTCGCCCTTCTGGCTGATCTCTTCTTTGGTGGCTATAAACCTGTCCGCGAGCTTAAGAAATTCGGTTATGGTCGCCGGTTGGTTGATGACCATGTGCCATTTGAACTCATTGTGCATCACACCTTTCTTGGCCGCTGCAAGGCACATAGCGGGGTCCAAGCATGGTATCTGCATGTAGGCATCATTGAACCAATTGACATAGCTTCGGGTGGACTCTCCCTCTCTCTGCACTATGTTGAGGAGGTTTTCTTCAGTCTGCGGGCACCGCTTGCTGGTAACAAAGTGGGACATGAAGGCTTGTGCGAACTATCCCAACTTCTTATTGATCCGGGCACCAAGTTCTGGTACCATGTATGGGCTACTCCTCTAAAAGTGGTGGAGAAGGCCATGCACATGCACGACTCATTGGCTCTCGCCAGGTGCATCTGCGATTTGAAGGCATCCACGTGATCATTTGGGTCGAACGATCCATCGTACTTGTCAAGAGGGGGGAGCTTGAAATCTTTAGGCATTGGGATTGTTAGGAGCTCAGGAGATAAGGAGGATTGAACTATGAAGAGGGGAGCCTTGACTCCGCTCGAGCTTATCTTCTTTGCCTCCTAGCTCAGGCAGATCGGCGAGCTCGGTGGCGGCGTCTCTGCTTCTTGGTGGGCTCGGCGTTTGTGCTGCTCACCTCTGTACTGTCAGGGATGATTTGTGCAGGAAGTAGATCAGGCCACTAGTGATGACTACGAATAGAGGGATCCTGCTTGGAGCCTGCGGCCAGAATCTCGAACTAGTTCTCTAGGAACAGGGGTATTGGGCTTGGAGGGCTGAGGCGACGTGGACTTGGCGAGCTGAGGTCCTTCCGACCTGACTACCCGCGGTGAGACCGAAGTGGCCGGTCTTTCTTGTCTGCCATGGGAGGAGACCTAGCTCCTTGGAGGGTTCTGGGGGGCCTCTCCTTGGCGAGAAAGGTGATCCTCCTGATGGCAAGACCTAGCTCGCTGTGAGGCTGGGTACCGAGGAGGGAGTTGCGGCTGTCGCAGTTGGGGTTGAGGCAGTTGAGGGAATTGCTGTTAATACTAATACTAGGAGACCTGGTGTAGTACCTATTGTCGATAGAGCTGGAACTGTTGAAACTATTGCATTTGGGCCTGCATGGCCCGCATGCACTGCACCAAGTCCTCCAGTTGGTTCGGGTTGGCCACTGGGGGCACAATCGAGGGTTCGGTGAAGGTTTCTTCGACTATAGTAGGGAGTGGAGCAACAACGGGTGCCCCTGTAAGAGGCACATTCAAACTAGGGATCCCGTCCGCTAAGAGGGGGACGATGAACTGTCCGATGTAGTTAGTAGGAAGTTGGGGCTGTTCCCTACAGTTATCCATCTCCGTGCTTCGTCCGATGTTGCTTGAGGAAATCATGAGTGTCAAGTTTTCAAGGAAGAAAGAGTTGCGAAGGTTTAGAGAAAGGATTTTTGAAGCGTTTCCCACAGATGGCGCCAAATGATGTAGCGCGATTTGGTCACTCCTAGCTGGCACTCACGTGGCTCCTGGAAGATACCTGAGATGAAGAAGAAGGGTCCCTGGGGGCTTGCCCGGCAGGAACACTCTAATGCTTAAGTTAGTACTCTATAGGAGAAGCAAGGAGAAGAAGAAGGGTAAGAGTGTAGATAGCGCGTTATCACTATACTCGAGAGATTAGAAGTCTTAAGAAGAAGTTTCTCTTCTGCCCTAAGGGCCTTTTAATGGGTCGTTCATGTCAGGCCAGGCATAACCGCCATTGGGCTTCTGCCACAGCCGTTACCTGCCAGGGTTGTGCAGGTGGCCGTTGTGACGTACTTCTCGCTTGGGTGAGTGACACGTCTCCAAAATGGCAGGCACGTCACCGTCTGCTAAGAGACGTGGATGCAGACTATTGAAAGGACAGAAACTGTGTAGTTAGTATGGGATGTGGCACAGTCTGATCGGTATGGCCTGTCAGATAGAAGCTTCTTGAGGAGCGCCCATGCGGCTCATTCCTGAGCTACTTTGTAGCGAGCTTGGAACACTTCAGGATTACCCTTAATAAAATTGGTCCTTGGGATAACTTGTCTACTTCGGAGCTCGGGCGAGCTAGTTCCCCTAGCTCACGAGCTAAAGTTGCCTCGGAGTATCCCTTCAAAGGTAGCTCAGGGAACCCAGAGCTCGTGTTGTGGCGAGCTCCTTCTTTTGTGAGCTACAATGTAGTGAGCTGCTTTATGGGCATGTCACTTGGTCGCACTAGGCTACAATGTTGAGCTATCACTCATGCTGAGTCAGTGTCCACGTGTCACCGTTTCATAGGTTGGGTCAAATCATCCTCTACCAATATGCATCTTCAAAATTTTAATAGATTTGATATATGTTAAGTTCAGATTGTATATTTTTATAAATTATTAATTGATATTTTCATTTACGTTTTATATAAACATATTTATTGTTTACAAAATTAAAATCCATATCTATGTAGATAACATGAATCAAATCAGGTTGTGGACTAATATTTGTTTTGCCTTTTATTAGAAATGGCAAATGAACAATTCGCCAAACTGTTGGACGATAATAAGCTTAAGGGCCCAAATTACGCTGATTGGTATTGTAACCTTATGTTGGTTCTGATGTCCGAGAAATTGGACAAGGTTGCTAAGAACCCAGCTCCGGATCGTCTGGGTGATTGGGCTTCTAAGGCCCGCAAGGGGGAAGATTGATGAGAGTAAAATTTATCATACTTAATCCCCAATTATTCTATCTTTTATACTAAATTAGCATCTAATTGGACTCATATCTCTTGTATTTTGGTCTAGGGTATGAAAGAAGGCATCAAGAGCAAAGAAAGACAAATCAGATGATTTTTCACAATTTTGACATTGTTCAGTGATCTGGGCCTAACTTGCGTCTCCAAACTACGAATGGGCTGATTCAAGATTCACTGGAAAGATAAGAGAAAATGCCACAACTTTCATGTTTTGGGCTTTCACAGATTCAGCCTGCATTGAAGTCTAATCTGGGCCCGAAGTCGGGACAATTTCGTAGGAAGGCCCAATCCGCAGCTGAAGCCCAACTCGCAGAAAAGCCTGGCTAAAGCCCAATTCGTAGAGGAGGCCTATTACGAATCCAAGAACAAGAAACTAAGAAGAATCCTTCTAGATCTAAATTCTTGATGTAATCTTAGAGTGAAAAAGGTATTGAATTCAAGAGATAAAGAGATAGGGTTAGAATTAGGATAGGACTTTCTATTTCTTGTAAAGATCAACTTCAAGAGAAAGGAGGAGACCACCCTCTCCCCTTTAATCTATAAGAAGGAGGGGGCGGACCAGCTAGAGGTATCACTTGATCACTGAATCATTCAATCATTCAACTTTTTATTTGAATCAAGAAGCAAGGAGCAATCAGTCAAGAAGGGTTCAAGAAAGGTTCAAGAATTCAAGAAACTTCAAGAAGAAGAGATCTCAGCACCATGGGCGAATTCAAGAGTTCTTTCTTCCCCTTTGTTTGTTTTAATTCTTCCATCATGAACTGATTTGTTTCTTGCTAGGGATATGAAAAGCCTAACCATGTTAATGAATATATTTTTATTTTCTTGATTTATCCAAGATTGTGATTTCCATATAGTCTATGAATTATTGTGCTTAATGCAATTAAGAGCTTGGCCACTTTTTAATTGATTTGGGTTATGTGAATGAATTGAGAGAGGAATTCACATAATTGACAGAATAATTCATAGTGTGAATTGAATGGTATATAGAGATATATATACATGATTCATCTGAATTTAATGGTTTTCTTGGACTTGATGCACTTCCATATTGAGAGCTCTACTCAAGAGATCGAATGGTTACCTGATGAGAATAGGTTTAGTATATCTCGAGAGAGAATATTAAATAAATTGAAAAAAAAATCTCTGCTTATGGGAATAACAATTAGTCTTGGATAATTGGACCCATCAATATTCATTGCATTGGTTAGGTGGACCAAAAGTCCTAGTGATTCCATCATCTGCATATTCGATTAGTGATCACCCTTGTTTTTATTTTCCAATTTTTATTAGTTCTTGTTTCCTTAAATCTAAATTTCAACTATCCAAATAATTAGAAAAGACTGTGATTCTAATACTTATTTTGTTAAATCCCCATGGGAATGATATTATTATACTACTTGATAACTAGTGCACTTGCTAGAGTTATATTTTTATAGCTATCAAGTTTTTGGCACCGTTGCCGGGGATTTAATCCTAAAATAATATTAGAATTTGTTAACCTTGATTAATTTAGACATTTTATTTTTGTTATTATTTTCTTTTATTTGTTTTTATTATTTTTATTTATTTGTTCAAATTCTGCTGGTTCAGATTTACTAGTGCATGACATGCACTAGACAGGAAGGGTTAGCTGAACTTGATCCAGAATTTGAAAGGACCCTTCGCTTGTTGCAAAGGGCCAACAAAGGAAAATCAAGAGAAGAGGTTGTTATTTGCGAACCAGCCATAGAGATAGAAGGAGAAATGGTAGAAGGAAATTGCACCCTCTTGGATTATGCTTGTCTAAACATTGATGGGGCAACATCCAGCATTTGCAAGCCTACCATCCATGCAAACAATTTTGAAATAAAGCCTGCAATAATTCAAATGATCCAAACAAGCATTCAGTTTAGTGGGTTACCAAGTGATGGCCCTAATGCATACATTGTAAACTTCCTAGAAATATGTGATACAGTTAAACATAGTGGAGATAGTGATGATGCGATTAGGTTAAGATTATTTCCTTTTTCATTGCATGATAGAGCTAAAGATTGGCTCAACTCACTCCTTGCAGGAAGCATCACCACTTGGAATGATTTAACCCATAAATTTTTGGCTAAATATTCCCACCCTCTAAAACAGCAAAATTAATTAATGATATTACCACTTTTGCACAATTTGAGAGGGAGTCTTTGTATGAAGCATGGGAAAGATTCAAGGAGATGCTTAGGAGGTGTCCTCACCATGGGATACCAATTTGGTGACAAATACAGACTTTTTATAATGGTATCACCCCCTCTAATCGATCCATTATTGATGCAGCCGCAGGTGGTACAATCATGAGAAAAACTCCAGAGGAAGCATATGACATAGTGGAGGAGATGGCATCAAACAGCTACCAGTGGAGCAATGATCGAACCAATCAGAGGGGAGTACACCATTGATTCCTTTGCATCCTTATTTGCGCATATAGCCAATTTAAATAAAAGACTGGATAATTTTAGTATTGCAGCCATTAATACAATACCTAGCATCTCATGCGATTTATGTGGACAAATAGGACATGCCAATTCTGATTGTCAATCCATATTCAAATACATACAACCCAGGGTGGAGGAGTCATCCCAACTTCTCTTAGAGCAACAATCATCAAAAGGCACCATGGGATTCCAACCACAACCGCCCCCACAAGAGAAAAAGAGCAATCTGAAGGAGATGATTTCTAAGTTCATCAACACTACTGAAGCAAAATTCCAAAGCCATGAAACAGCAATTAAGAACTTAGAAGTTCAAATGGGGCAGGTTGTGAGCATGTTATCAGAGAGAAAAGAAGGAAGGCTTCCTAGCAACACAGAAAAAAATCCCAGAGAACATGTGAATGCCACAGCATTAAGAAGCGGGAAGGCAACCGGTGAAACCGAAGGGGACGACAAGGAAGCTGAATCGGCCAATCTGAAAAAGGAAAATGAGGGAAGTACCTCTAAACTAAATTTACATGAAATCCAACTCCCTATTCCTTACCCAAGAAAAGATTTGAAGGCCAAATTAGATAAACAATTTGAAAACTTTTTGGAAGTATTTAAAAAGATTCACATTAACCTTCCTCTTCTTAATGTGTTACTGCAGATACCCAAGTATGCAAAATTCCTAAAGGAGGTGATGTCCAACAAAATAAAATGAGAGGATTGCGAGATGGTAAAATTAAATGAAGAATGTTCAGCCATTCTTAAAAATAAGCTACCACCAAAACTAAAGGATCCAGGGGGTTTCTTTGTACCTTGCACCATAGGAAATGCTGAATTCGATAAAGCCTTATGTGATCTTGGTGCTAGTATAAATTTAATGCCTTACTCTATTTTTAAGAGACTTGGATTGCATGAACTAACATCTACCACCATTACCTTACAACTGTATGATCGAAGCATCAAATACCCTAGGGGAATAGTGGAAGATGTCCTAGTTAAAGTAGGGAATTTCATCATCCCTACTGATTTCATTGTGTTGGATATGGAGGATAGGTTGATGCCATTAATTCTAGGGAGACCCTTTCTTACAACTGGTAATGCTTTAATTGATAAGAAATGATATTTAATGTTTTTCAAACCCTGAAGTATCCCAACACTAAAGAACATGAAATTTATGTAATCGACTCCATTGATGTGGTGGCAACAGAAATTAATAAATCAAAGATAGATGACTCCCTTGCAAACTGTCTCATTAATTCTGGTAATAACATGCAGGTAGTGGAGGACAAAGTAGAGGAGGTAATAAACTATTTAGAGGCTGGCCAAGAAGAATGCAAGCCAAGAAAAGGGAAGTTTCTACCATTAGATGAGCCGATCCCCTCTAAACAACTATTACCCTCCATCAAAGCACCTCCAACTTTGGAACTCAAACCCTTACCTTTTCATTTAAAATATATGTTTTTGGGAGACAGTTCCACCTTACCTATAATCATCTCTTCTGATTTGATAGGCCTTCAAGAGGAAAAGCTTGTGAGGGTACTCAAGCAACACATATCGACCATAGGATGGAGCATTGCAGACATAAAAGGAATCAGCCCGTTGGTATGCACACACAAAATTCTGATGGATGAAGGCTGCGGTCCCAAGTCACAACCACAAAGGAGGCTGAATCCAAAAATGCAATAGGTGGTAAAGGCAGAAATTCTAAAATGGCTCGAAGCAGGTATTATTTATCCAATTTCAGATTCATCATGGGTAAGTCCCGTTCAAGTCATAGCAAAGAAATGTGGGATGACTGTAATCATAAATGAAAACTGCATTCTTGAATGGAGATCTTACTGAAGATATCTATATGCAGCAACTGCAAGGTTTTATATTTGCAGGTTAGGAACACATGGTATGTAAAATCAACTGATCCATATATGGACTTAGCAAACTTCTAGAAATTGGAACATTTGGTTTGAATCTACTGTCAAATAGTTTGACTTTGAGTAGAATCCTAATGAGCTCTGTGTTTATAGAAAGACTAGTGGGGATAAGGTTATGTTCTTGGTTCTGTATGTAGACAACATTTTACTCATTGGAAATAATGTTGGAATGATTGACTATGGTGAGAGTATGGCTTTCACAGCAATTATCCATGAAAGATCTTGGAGTTGGGACTTTGACTCTATAGAGATAGATCGAAGAGGATAATAAGATTATCTCAATCTACTTACATTGACAAGATAGTCAAAAGATACAATATAGAGAACTCCAAGAAAGGAAAGGTTCCTTTCAAGAATGGAGTCACTCTCTCCAAGGGTATGTCTCCCAAGACACCTGAGGAGATTGAGGGCATGAAGGAAGTTTCCTATGCCTCTTCCGTATGGAGCATCATGTATGCCATGTTGTGCACTCGGCCAGACATTGCTCAGGCCATGAGTGTGGTAAGTACATACCAATCTAACCCAGGGCAAGAGCATTGGACCATTGTGAAAAATATAGTGAAATACTTTCGAAGGACAAAAGAGTTTTGTCTGGTATTCGATGGTAGTTCACTACAGATCCTTGGGTATACTGATGTCAATTTCCAGCCAGACCCAGATGATAGAAAGTCTACATCTAGATACATCTTTACGATGAGGTCCTATGTAGTAAGAAAATAGTCTACAACCCAAGTTGAGCACATTGCTGTAAGTGAGGTTTCCTAATAAATGAAGGTGTTCATTCTAGAATTTGGAATTCAGCACTTCACTCATTCAACTGTTGTGTGACAAAACTAGATCTATGGGAGATTGATGTTAAAAGGTAGTATTAGCGGAGAATGTGGCAGACCCATTGATTAAGCCACTGACACAGAAAGTGTTTAAGAAACACATGGAAAGTATAGGACTCTGACTTGTACCCGATTGGACCTATGTGCAAGTGGGAGCTGCTAGACAGTATATGCCTTTAGCTCCAATCAACATGTACATAATGACATTTATTGTAAATGAATAAAGTATGTATTTGATTCTTGTTATTATGGTGTGTTTATATGTAATACCTTTAAACTGGACACATATGAGACATGTTAATTTATAATCTTCATAGACATTGGATAGATCTGAGGAGATTTATCCTACCAAGGGTAACACTGATGTACCACCAAGTTGGTTGGGGTGGCTTGTCTCAGCTGCCAGGGTGAGACCTGAGGTACATGTAGTGTGGGTTTTCTTGAAACCCTGAACCAGACCAAAATTCTAGTATTGCCCTAGACCTTGGAGATAGATGGGCAAAACTAGAATGTTACACCTGGCCCCTAGACTTGATTATGATACTACACTAGGTGTCGGATTGGGCTGTTTTTGATATGCCAATCAGTGAGATCCTTGGAGGGGGTCAAAACTTGGGCATGTTGGGCAGTTCGAGAATTCATTTGAGTGTGTGATCATAATGATAGGATTAGCCCCTTTGTCAGATAGAGTAAATGATCGGGGATGTACTCTCTCTGATGGAAACCTAAACTGTCGGTAGTTGATTTCAACCGTTGAATTTTGTTTTTGCAAAATATATTTATATAGAGATATACATACATATATATATATATATATATATATATATATATTATGGTTTCAAAATGTTTGCAAAAGGTTTTAATTCCCGAGATCCATATGAGTAGAGAGTGCAACATTGTATCTTGCAGCCGAGGGAGAGGTTCTCTCTTGTCAGGCAATGTTTGATCATTATGGATTAAGAGGTTATGTGTAAGACCATTGAGGATTATACCTAATGGGATAATCTTGCATCTGCCCACAGTCCTTGGTCCTTCATAAGAAGGCTGGACCCAATGACCATTTAGTGTAAATGTTGGGCCCATTAAGAACCCATAGTGATAGACTTTGGGGTTCACTGTATTCAATAGTGAATTCGGCTAGGCCTTGTAACAAAGGCTAGGTTAAACCCATGTGGCTGATGTGTAGATCAATGATAGGGTCCCACGCCATACAAAGGGAGCCAAGCTAGCTAACATTAAAGAGGAAGTGAGCTTGATAGTTTAATGGGCCTAAAAGCCCACTTCGAACTAGGTTAATTAGAATAGTTAAATAGGGGCGGATCTTGGATTTAGATCCACAGATAAGATGAGAGATTATCCTTATCCACTTAAAGAGTACAGATTCAAATAAAGATTTGGATCAAAGGAACTCCTAATTTGATTAGTGGAGATGATCTTTATCTGCTGATAAGATAAGAGATTATCCTTATCACTTAAAGAGTCTAGATCCAAATAAAAGATTTGGATCAATAAACTCCTAATGAGATTAGGAAATTATCTCTTTAAGGCTATAAATAAGAGAGCAGAGCAAACCTTGAATATACACTCACTCAATACAGAGAGAAGACAACTATTAGATTGGTCTTGCCTTCTTCTCTTCTTCTTCTTGCTCTTGCCGCCCTACCCTATTCGATCTCTAGTTCTTGGATTTGATCAAGATTAGATCTTGATATTGTTTCTTGCCAGAGGAAAAAATTTAGAAGTTGTGCTCACTATCCCATTCGATTCTTGCTGAAGAATCACAAGTTCTTGGTGAAGAACTACCTGTTGGTCCTACTTCATCCTAAGCTGTGTAATGTTCAATGGAGGGAGGATTTGGTACACTCTTTGGGTGTGAACACCTACGTTGGAAGGAGCATTCTTGCATGGATTCCATATCAGGTATATCCCTCATTTAATTTGGTTTTAGATTTGGTCTGATTTAGTTACAAGAACGAACCTTGAAAATACAATTTTCTAAATTGAGAATAGGATTTCTGGATGGAAGGAAAGAAAGTTTTGAAATTTCGCCCAACCTTCCAAACTTAAAATTTTGTATATAAGGCCTATAGAGGTGGAGGGTGAAGATGTGACCAAATCCCAAGGTTAGTGCCCTTATTAGATAATATGGGTGAGCTATAGCACTCATTCACATGACAAAAGCTTGTGGAGTCATGTAACAAGCTTTCCTACTTGGCCGAATTAAGAGATTCTTATAACATTAGTGATATTACCAGACTGGTTGCTTGCATTCTCTAGCTCCCACTCTAGTGGTCTTTGATTCAATCAAGTGGGTTGATCACTATAGAAAATGGTTGGATTTCACTAAGACCCACTTTAGAGAGAGAGAGAGAGAGAGAGAGAGCTTATTGGCATTTAAATGGGTTGACGATTGTACCAAGGATAAACTAATATAGAGAACCTTCATAAACTTTAGCCTAGGTGACCCATTTGAGCCTATAATAACCCACAAAAAAATCTTGAGTTTTTATTGAGTTTGAGCTGAACCCAAAATCATCCCTTAAAAACCTCATTATTTTTTAATTTGTTTATTTATTTATGTAGGCTGGCCAAGGCCTCTAACAACAAATGGTCTCCTTGATTTCAACCATGGGAATGAATTGCTTTTTTTTTCTGCCTAAATTCCCATAAGAATGGGAAGTTTCAACATATCCATCTTTTATTGTTCATTAATTTCTAATTTTAAAGGACACCTTTTGTCACTCAATTACCAATAAATTAACACTTTCCAAAATTATTTAATTTCTTATTCATGATCAATTAATAAAATTGATCAAGTTTTGGATTTTCCCATGCATCGTGTAAAAAATATTTATTCATATTAAATTAACAATAATTATTCTATGTAAATCAATATTAAATGAAAAATACTAGATATTAACAATAACTTTGAATATTTTTAGTTAATTAATAACAATTTTTTATTATTAATTTAATATTAATTAATAGTAAATAAAATTATTAAATCTTTTATATTTTCCCGTGCATCGCATGGGTCCCCGCTAGTCTACATATACAAAATGGTAGATGCCATTGATATCTTGTCGCTATGCTCGGGAACAGGCCAAATTTGGTTCAGAGTACAAACTTACATAGCATCCCTCTCCTTTCCATTTTGTTATTGTCCTCTAGTTGGGGTACTCATGGTTTGATTAACTGAACTATTTTTTTTAAACCAAATTGGTATCACCAGTTTTGGAATTCCCTAATCCAAAATTAAATCGATACTATTGGTTAATCGGTTGATCAACTTCAGTTTTTGATCAATTTGGTTCTTTGGTTTTTTATATTTATAATGTGTAAGTTATAAATAAATATATGAATAGTCCAAAGATTTTATTCTCATTACAAAGACCCCAATGTACTATGGGTCAGTGACAAAGAGCCCCTATACTTTAATTTACAACAAAGACCCACTGTACTATAGTCGTTAGATAAAAACTCCTCTTGGTTATTAAGTCAGATGATGGAAAGTGTTAAATTACCAAAATACCCCACTAACCTTTCTCTATTCTCTTTTTTTTTGCCATTTTCTCTTAAAACCTTCCCAAAAATATCTTCATTGCTTCTCATTGGGAAATATTTTTGTCATTTTACTAATGCATTTAAAGGATTGCTAGCGGTGGAGCCCCTGCTTTGTAAGGGCTGGAATGGAATTGTACATTAAAAAAGACAATTCCATTAAAAAACAATGGTTTCTTAATAAGAATCTTGCAATTATAAGTACTAAAGTCTTGAAACTCGTATAAAGACTTAAAAAGAGATCATCATGTGGTCGTTTTTTAAATATTGTTTGAGCAAAGCATCTCATATAAAAGAACACGACCATATAGTGATAGTTCTGAGTTCTACTTCATAGTTGTCCTTTGTTTCACATTGAGAACTCCTAGTTGACTCAGATGGTAGGACTATTTGGCCTGGGAACCGTCTAGGCAACCAGTTCCATTTTATCCAAATCCGGTCCCTGGCCAAAAATCATTGAATCAGTCAACAACCCATTGACCTGGGCAGTTGAACTGTTGACCAATTCAACGATTTTTGTCCATTTTTGTTGTCAGAATAGGCCATCTGTTTGAACTAGACAGTCGAATGGTTGACCTAAAAATTAGTGGCTAGAACAGTTCCATTTTCTAGATGTCAATAATTAGACAAAATAACTTTATAGTCATAGTCATGGGAAGGGTGGACATTGCAAGGGATTCCAAAACCTTGAAAGATAAATCCAAAGTGACCTTAAACATAGAAAAAAATTGGCGGTAAATCGACCTAAATGGAAAAACTAAGGAAAAAAATTAGAAAATTGAGTCCAAAATACCACTTTGAGATGAAGCTAAACATATACGCAATCAAAGAAATAGACAAAGTAGATTGCCTTGTAAGAAAATAAAGAAATTGCACAAGAAAACCCAAAGAAAAAACAAAAGGGAGAAATGAAATGGTGGCAAGCCCTAGACCATTTTGGAGGATCTTGAAGAAGAAGACCAAACATAAGAAAAAAAAACAAAAGAAGAAAATTAATATACCACCCACGCTTTAATAAAGCCCACAGTAGAAGAACCTTTGAATAGTGAAAATCCAAAAGCATAAAAACCATGGTTTTTGAACCATTGTTGACCTAGACGGATGGACATTTTGGCCTAGGAACCGTCGAGGTAATCATTTCCATTTTACCCCAACCCCGGTCCCTGGCCAAAAACCGTTGAATCGGTCAATGACCCATTGACCCAAACGGTCGAACTGTCGACCCGTTGACCCGTTCAATGGTTTTTGGCAGTTTTTTATTTTTTTAATTGGGAACCATCCAAACAAATGGTTTCGTTTTATCCCAATCCCGGTCCCTAGCCAAAAATTGTTGAATCAGCCAACAGCCTATTGACCCGAGCAGTCGAACCATCGACCTGTTCAATGGTTTTTGGTCATTTTTTATTTCTTTTTTTTATTTTTGTTGTTAGAATGGGCCATCCATTTGAACTGGATAGTCAAACCGTCGACCCAAAAATCGTTGATCAGAATGATTCCGTTTTCGAGAAGTGCTTAATGCGCTTCACATGATTTTCTGCTTGTAATTTTTATTGTCTGAATGACATAACATGTATCAGTCACATAATCCAATGACACAAATCTACCTCTAGTTTTGAGAGAATGAAGAAAAAGAAAACTGTACACAATGGATTTCTAAAAACAAAGAGGAGAAAGGAAGGGCAGAGAAGAACAGGTGATGGTTGAGTTGGAGAGGTTAGTGACATCAAGCAAAGATTCTATCTATAGATTTGGAGTGTTAGAGAGATTGGTTAAATAGATAATAGGCATGACAACCATTTTTTTTTCTGATTCAGTATAACAACCTTTATAGTGCCATCAATGCAATAGATACAAAGGGCGAGAACCAAGGGAGAGAAGGTTTGAAACTAAATAAACATATATAGTTACATATTAACAATATCATATAACCAATTGATTCAGTTAACTGTCATCTTTTTCTCAAGATTAACAAATTCGGTTAACCGGAATTTTCAGTTCGATTTCATCGGTTGATTCGGTTTGTTTTTTGGTTTTTGATAGTCAACCCCACTTCTAGTTCCAGCTACTTCCCACCCCCATCCCTAGGTTTTTGTCATTTAAATGTACTATTCGAAGCATTTCTTTTCATTCGTTAACTACACTATTTCAAGGTTTCAAAATCGATGGCAGTGAAGCAGGTGAAGATTTTATAAAATGGGAACAAATGGATCCATGAAAGGAAATTCTGCATAAAGTGTTAAACATAGACTGGAATTAAGTTTTAAGATTAAAATGGTAAAAGTAAAACTTCATCGTCATTGATTCCCATAGATTTATGTAAGATGGTAATCGTGAACTCAAAGGGTTTACACAAGACGATGCATGGGCAACCAAAGAATGTTAACAAATGATGAACATACAATGTAAAAATCACCAACACTAGAACAAAGTTTCATTGATGGATTCTATTATTTTGAAAATTTGAAGAATGAGCAAGGATAAAAGAAACTTTTTGCTGATTCTGTTAAGCATAACTCTGAGAGGGGAGGTTATAGTCTAATTTGAAAAGCGAAGGGATCAGTATCCATAATTGAAAAGCATCAAGGGAGGTTTAAGTCTTTTACCCTTAATTTTTCTTGTATCCCCCAAAGCCTTGCGACTGGACAAACTTAGGGATCTCAGGTCATGCAAGAGTTAGCTCCAGACTTAGTGGGCAGTTTCAATTCTCATCATCATCATCATCATCCAATCCTTGTCCGAACTGTAGGGATTATAATATATTATATGCAATATAAACAAAATGTACTACGTTTATCCAAGTAGAATGTGACAAAAAGCATATAATTGAAACATCAAGAAAAAAATAAATAAATGAATAAATGAAAC
This sequence comes from Nelumbo lutea, assembly GCF_056320005.1. Classification (NCBI taxonomy): domain Eukaryota; kingdom Viridiplantae; phylum Streptophyta; class Magnoliopsida; order Proteales; family Nelumbonaceae; genus Nelumbo; species Nelumbo lutea. The sequence continues at coordinate 114,195,341 of NC_142684.1, forward strand.
CATGATTTCCAATGGGAGTTTATGTAGAAGAAAATTTGTCACATTTGTTTCCTATAGCTCAAGAAAAAAATTTGTCACAATTATATCCAGCGAAACCATGATTTCCAATGCACTAAGTCAGCTTCCTCCATATAGAGCCATTGGTAGTAGTAGTAGCAAGGGACTTCATCCTTGGGAAGACAAAACCTGCCTTCGGAGGGTTTCCTGTTAGACAGTTTTGTATGCCCTTAACTTCAATCAAATTGATGTACTTTATGAGTTTATTGTAAATGAATAAAAGTGCATATTTGATTCATGTTCCCTTGGTATGTTTCTGTGTAACACCCTTAAACTGGACACTTATGAAGGGTTGAGAGATTCATCCCATGGACGCCCGAAGATTGCGGAATAAGGGGCAAATTTCAAAAATTTTTCTCTCCCTTCAACTGGGAATCACATTCCCTATTTAGAAAATCATATTTTCAAGGATCAATCTTGAACCTTAAACTGAACCAGATCTGAACCAAAAGGAATGGGAGAGAATAATACCTGATATAGAGAAGTAATATCTCCCAACGAAGGTGTTCACGCCCAAGGAAGGATCCAAAGGCTGCTCCCACTGAAAATGGCGCAGTGCAGGATGGAGCAGAATCAACAGTGTTCTTCCCCAAGAACTCTGTCCTTCATAAGAAACAACAGGATGGAACGTGAGCACAGCTTCCCTTTTCAGTCCTTTCTCAAAGAACTGATGTCAAGATCCAATCTTGACTTCTCCCACAGCAGGAGATCGATCTGGCAAATAGGGCGGCAAGAGCAGGGAGGCGACAAGAGAGTATTCACAGGGTGCAGAATTCTCTCCTCTTAATTTCAGCACTAAAGAGGATCGGATGTGTTTCTTGGTCTCTCTCAAGGCTGCCGCCCCCTCCTTCCTTTTGTTAACTTGAAAAGATCAGCTCCTAATCCCATTAGGAGGTGCTTATCCAAATCATATTTGGATCAGCTTTCTCTTGTAATGATAAGGATAAACCCTTATCTCATCTGCAGATTAGATTAGCTTTATCCTAATCTTATTAGGAGGTTTCTCGATCTGAATCACATTCAGATCTGGACTCTCTGAGTGGATAGGATTAAGACCCTATCCTAACTGCTAATCCATTTCAGAATTCGCCCCTTTAATTAACTAAATTAATAGCCCAGTTCAAATGGGCTTTAGGCCCATTAAGCTTATGTGCTCACTTAACCTTCCTAACTGCTGCCCAGTTGGGCTTCCTTGTATGGCGTGGGGCCCAAGCATTGATCTACACATCAGCCACATGGGTTCGGCCCAGCCTTTGTTACAAGGCCTGGTCGAATACACTGTTAAAGACAGTGCACCCCCTGAAACCCATCAAATGGGCTCTATGGGCCCAACACTTACCCTAAGTGGTCCCTGGGCCAAACCACCTTGTAACACCCAGGGACTGTGGGCAGATGCAAGATTAGCCCATTAGGCATTATCCTCAATGGTCTTACACTTAACCTCTCAGCCCATAATGATCATACACTACCCGACAAGAGGGGACCTCTCCCTCGGCTGCAAGGAACAGTGTTGCACTCTCCACTTATATGGATCCCGGGAATTAAAACCCTTTTGCAAACATTTTAGAAACCATAATATATATACTTTTATATCTCATATAAAATATATTTTGCAAAACAAATTTCAACGGTTGAAATCGGCTGCCGGCAGTCTTGGTTTCCAACAGTGAGAGTGCATCCCCGATCATTACCTTTGTCCGACAAAGGGGCTGATCCTGTCACTATGATCACCCACTCAGATGAATTCTCGGATTGTACCAACATACCCAGGTTTTGACCCCCGCTAAGGATCTCACTGATTGGTACATCAAAGACACCCCGATCCGACACCTAGTGCAGTATCATAATCGAGTCTAGGGGTCGGGTGTAACTTTCCAGTTTTGCCCATCAATCTCCAAGGTCCAGGGCAATACTGGAAATCTGGTCAAGTTAAAAGATTTAATTAATCCCACACTGTATGTGCCTAGGGTCTCACCCCGGTAGCTGAGACAAGCCACCCAAACCGACTTGGTGGCACCATAGTGTCAGCCTTGTCAGGATAGGTCTCCCCAGACCGACCCACTAGCTGTGAACATTCAAAACTAACACGAGTCTTAATAAGTGTCCAGTTTAAGGGTAATACACAGAAACATACCAAGGGAACATGAATCAAATATGTACTTTTATTCATTTACAATAAACTCATAAAGTACATAAATTTTGATTGAAGCTAAGGGCATACAAAACTGTCTAACAGCTCCCACTTGCACTTAGGTCCAATCAGGTACTAGTCGGACTCCCATGCTTTCCACGTGTTTCTCAAACACTTTCTGTGATAGTGGCTTTGTCAATGGGTCTGCTACATTATCCGCTGACGCTACCTTCTGAATCAAGATGTCCCCTCTACCAACAATCTCCCGCAGTACATGGTACTTCCTCTCGATGTGCTTCGACTTCGAGTGGGCTCGTGGCTCCTTAGCCTGAGCAATGGCTCCATTGTTGTCACGCAACAATGGGATGGGTGATGTGTCGGACGGAACTACTCCCAACTCATGAATGAACTTCTTCATCCATACGGCTTCTTTGGCAGCCTCACTTGCGGCAATGTACTCGGCCTCGGTCGTGGAGTCTGTAGTGGACCCCTGTTTGCTGCTTTTCCAGCAAACAGCACACGATCCTATCATGAAAACATATCCAGATGTAGACTTTCTATCATCTGGGTCTGACTAGAAATCAGCATCTGTATACCCTTGGATCTGTAGTGAGCTACCGTCGAATACTAGACAAAACTCTTTTGTCCTTCGAAGGTACTTAAGTATGTTTTTCACAGCAGTCTAATGCTCCTGCCCTGGGTTGGCCTGACATCTGCTTACTACACTCACTGCCTGAGCTATGTTAGGATGAGTGCACAGCATGGCATACATGATGCTCCCTACGGCAGAGGCATAGGGAACGTCTTTCATGCCATCAATCTCCTCAGAAGTCTTGGGAGACATCTTCTTGGAGAGAGTGACTCCGTGCCTGAAAGGAACATTTCCTTTCTTGGAGTTTTCCATGCTGTATCTTTTGACTATTTTGTCAATGTAGGCAGATTCGGATAATCCTATTATCCACTTCGATCTATCTCTATAGAGTCGAAGACCCAGTATATAGGAGGCTTCTCCAAGATCTTTCATGGAGAATTGCTGTGATAGCCATTCTTTCACCGTAGTTAACATACCTACATCATTCCCAATGAGTAGAATGTCATACAGAACCAAGAAGGTAACCTTATCTCCACTCTACTTCCTGTAAACACAGGGTTCATCCGGATTCTGCTCAAAGTCAAACGATTTCACGGCAGAGTCAAAACGGATCTTCCAACTTCTAGAAGCTTGCTTAAGTCCATAAATGGATCTATCTAGTTTACATACCATGTTTTTCTGACCTGCAGCAATGAAGCCTTGCGGCTACTGCATATAGATATCTTCAGTAAGATCTCCATTCAGGAATGCAGTTTTGACATCCATTTGCCAAATCTCATAATCATGGTATGCTGCTACAACTATCAGGATCCTAATGGATTTAAACATGGCCACAAGCGAAAAGGTTTCCTCATAATCGATGCCCTCTTTCTGAGTGTACCCTTTTGCCAGCACACGAGCCTTGAAGGTCTCAACCTTACCATCGGGATCCTTCTTCCTCTTGTAAATCCATTTGCAACCGATTGCTTTTAACCCGGAGGGCGGATCTACTAGAGTCCAGACTCCATTGGTCTCCATTGAGTCTATCTCTGCTCTCATGGCCTCCACCCACTTCTGGGAATCTATGTCCAACATACTATTTTGTCAATGTAGGCAGATTCGGATAATCCTATTATCCACTTCGATCTATCTCTATAGAGTCGAAGACCCAGTATATAGGAGGCTTCTCCAAGATCTTTCATGGAGAATTGCTGTGATAGCCATTCTTTCACCGTAGTTAACATACCTACATCATTCCCAATGAGTAGAATGTCATACAGAACCAAGAAGGTAACCTTATCTCCACTCTACTTCCTGTAAACACAGGGTTCATCCGGATTCTGCTCAAAGTCAAACGATTTCACGGCAGAGTCAAAACGGATCTTCCAACTTCTAGAAGCTTGCTTAAGTCCATAAATGGATCTATCTAGTTTACATACCATGTTTTTCTGACCTGCAGCAATGAAGCCTTGCGGCTACTGCATATAGATATCTTCAGTAAGATCTCCATTCAGGAATGCAGTTTTGACATCCATTTGCCAAATCTCATAATCATGGTATGCTGCTACAACTATCAGGATCCTAATGGATTTAAACATGGCCACAAGCGAAAAGGTTTCCTCATAATCGATGCCCTCTTTCTGAGTGTACCCTTTTGCCAGCACACGAGCCTTGAAGGTCTCAACCTTACCATCGGGATCCTTCTTCCTCTTGTAAATCCATTTGCAACCGATTGCTTTTAACCCGGAGGGCGGATCTACTAGAGTCCAGACTCCATTGGTCTCCATTGAGTCTATCTCTGCTCTCATGGCCTCCACCCACTTCTGGGAATCTATGTCCAACATAGCTTCCGTGTAAGTCACGGGATCCTCCTCACTAGTCAAGGTTTCCACCAGGTAACTATCCTGGTCATAACCATAACGGATAGGTGGCCTGGATACCCGAGTGGATCTTCTAGGTTGGTCATTACCTGGAACTTGTGGGACATCTCCCACTGCTCCTGAGCTCTCCTCATCAAGAATAACTTCCTGACGATGGGTGTCCAGGATATAGTTGGTTTCCAAGAATTGCGCATTACGACTGTAGAACACTTTCTGCTCATTTGGGTCATAGAATAGGTAACCTACAAAGCCTTTTGGGTAGCCTACAAATAGGCAACGGCTGGTCTTGGATTCCAACTTGTCTGCACTCATTCTCTTAATGTGTGTTGGACAACCCCAAATCTTCAAGTGTCTAACACTTGGTTTCTTTCCGGTCCAAAGTTCATATGGAGTATTCGGAACCGATTTGGTTGGAACCCGATTCAGCACATAAATCACAGTCTCTAATGCGTAACCCCAAAAGGATGTGGGTAACTCTGAGTGTATGAGAAGCGACCGGACCATATCCAATAAGGTCCTATTCCTCCTCTCCGAAACATCGTTAAGTTGTGGTGTAGCAGGAGATGCTAATTGTGATACTATCCCATTGTCCTTTAAGTAGTCCCTGAATTCATCAGAGAGATACTCGCCACCTCGATCTGATCGAAGGGCCTTAATTTCTCTCCCTAACTGTTTCGCGACCTCTTGTCTAAACTCTTTGAACTTTTCAAAGGATTCAGACTTGTGTCTCATTAGGTACACGTGACCATATCGTGAAAAATCATCTGTGAAGGTGATGAAATACACGTATTGATTTCGTGTCCTAACACTCAGGGGACCACATACATCAGTATGTATTAGGTCAAGTGTGCCCGTAGATCTTTTAGGCTTACTGTTAAATGGTCGTTGCGTCATCTTGCCTTGCAGGCAAGGCTCACAAGTGGGAAGATCTTCTACAGTTAGAAAATCCAAAGGACCATCCTTTACCAACCTTGTGAGTCGGTTGACACCGATGTGGCCAAGTCAATAATGCCACAGACACGTGGGATTAACTGTATCATGAGCTCTCTTCTTAGGGATTTCAGCCGACATAGTTTCGGTTATGTTAGTTTCTAGAGAAGGATGTAGAACATAGAGACTGTTCTCCAGTTCCCCGTATGCGAAGAATCTGTTGTTTCTTTTAACAGTAATCGTATTACTAAAGAAGACAGAATAACCATCTGCACACAGTTTTGAGACAGAAATCAAATTTCTCCTTAAATTTTGTACATAAAGACAGCCTTTCAGTACAATTATTCCTTCTCTAAAAATTAATTCCATGGTTCCTATGGCCGCGGCTGCAACAGTTGCAGTAGTCCCCAAAAAGAGTGTGACTTCTCCTTCACTCAGCCTTTTGCTTACCTTAAACCCCTGTAGTGAGTTATAAGCATGAGTCAAAGCCCCGGAGTCAATACACCAGGAAGCAGAAGCTACCAACAAATTGGTTTCTATAACAGAAGTTTCGAAGTTACCTTTCTTGGATTCCAGGTAGGCATTACAATTCCTGTTCCAGTGGCCGGTCTTCTTGCAGAAGTGATAGGCATCCGATGCTTTGTCTTTCTTCTGCTTCTTGCTCTTAGTGGCTTTCTTCTGAGGCTTCTTTGCCTTCCTCTTTCTCTTGCCTGTCTTGCCAGATTCCACAAGCATGGCTACAGGCTCATCCTTTCTAATCAGTTCTTCAGCTCTTTGCAACATATTGCCGAGCTCTTGTAAGTTGACATTTAGCTTGCTCATGTTATAGTTCATGATGAACGGATTAAAGGAAGGAGGCAAAGAGTTAAGGATAGCATCTATCTGGGTAGCAAGGTCTAGCCCGGATCCAAGAGCCTCCAGTTCGTTGATGTATCCCATCATCCGAAGACAATGGTCGTGAACTTTTTGACCCTTGGACATTTGTGCGGTCATGAACTGTTTCAAGACCTTTTGTCGAGTAGAACGATTCTGCTCTTCATACATTGTCCTGAGACTATCCAATATGTCTTTGGCAAGTTCGATCTGATCGAACTTCCTCTGTATCGGGTTGTCTAAGGAGGCAATGATGTAACACCGGGCATGGGAGTTTTTCTCCTTCCATTCTTGATAGTCTCTCCTTCGGGCCTTAGAAGCCCTATCCCCCGGATGCTCCGGGGTAGGATTCTTTGCCACTTTGTCCTGCTTTTCAGAAGCTAGGACAAGCATAAGGTTCCTGTACCAATCAGCATAGTTTGGGCCCTTCAACTTGTTGCCATCAAGTAGTTTTGCAAAAGATCTATTTGCCATTTTCTGATAAAAGAGCAAACATCAGTCCACAACCTAATTTGATTCTTGTTCATTTCATAGATATGGATTTTAATCTATGATCCATTTCCATTTATTCGTCTCTGAGATTTCCCTCCTCTCTTAGTAACGGAGACTACGGGTTGTCTCTGAAAATGTGGGAAATCGCATAGGGTGCATGGAGCCAACTGTTTCAGCTGCATAACCCCACCACCTTTCTGTGAAAGATCACATCCACTCATCATATGAGTTTTCCCTTTGGCCTCTGTCAGACAAGGTTCAGAGCCATTTTTAGGTAAACCTTTCTATCCAATGAGTGCTTACCCATCATATTTGTGAACGCCAAGGTACCGTGAGAGAGTTCCCATTTTCTGGTGAAGCCCCTCCCACATCGGTCTATGATGCCCCTATCATCTTATGAAACACTCAGACAAGCCCAACAGCAAATGGATAGCCCATTTTCTGGTGCGTTTCCTCATTACTGAAGGACCCATCCTCATGCTAATGATGGAAGGCCTATAGAGAGTTTATCATATGATTCTCCCTATCACACGCACTCATATTAGCTGGAGGGAACAAAATCACGCCCTAGTTTGATTTAGGTCAAACCAAAGTGGCTCCCACTGACTTTCATAAAGCCAGATTTCGGTGGGCCTTAAATCGGCTAGGGTTCCGCACACAAACTCTTGATGAAGTGTGGGGCCCACCACTGAGGGAAGTCATCCAATGACCAAAAGGGACACCATGGCAATGATGTGCATTCAGCCATGGTGTGCGCAAGAGCCACTATCGAATGAGAATGGGCCAAGTACTTATGGCCCATGTACGCAGCACATCACACATCCATACATCACATGCAGGGATAAATTGATCCAATCAATTAATTATCTATAAGGCCCATTGGAAGCCCGTTAAAATTCCATAATATTAACCATTAATATTATCTAGGTATATGTGTTGAATTAGGGTTACCCAGTTCGGCCCATATAGCTTTATCCTTTGAAATGGGCTTTTGCAGTTTTAACTATTTAAAACTGGGCCTTTACAGGCTGGGCCGAATTAACCATTTAATTAAATATCAATCCTTAGGCCCATTAGTGGGAAATTAGGGTTGACATTCAGCCTTGATTAAACCCTAGAATTGGTCCAAACAGTTTTGAACCAATCTTGGTTCGAATGGGTCTAGTGTTTGATTTTTAATTAAATCCTTAATTCAAGAAAATAATCTGAAATTAAATTCTGATAAAAGGAAAAACAAGAATCAGTCAAATAGGAATGTTCGCAAAATCCTTCCTGCAAAACAGAGTTTAGATCACAAAATGCAGTTTCACAAACTGCAAATCGCAGATAGTATTTCTCTTATCTGCGAAATCTCCTTCTCTGCGCCGCCATCTTCGATCCAAAATAAAATAACTAGAAATCCTATTTCTATTAATAATTACATCAGATCGAATACCTATACATTGAGTCTAGGAAATTAAAAAAATTATTTACAGACCCAAAATAAGTCAAGAACTGCAAAATCGCAGATTCCCTACGCAAACCAAGAATTCGATCTCCTCTTGTACGAACAACCCATAAATCAAGAAAATTATAAAGAACAATTCTAAATAATAATCAGATTTATTTAAAATTAATTTCAGATTATTTGCCCAATTATTTTGGGAACAAATTTCCCAAAACCAAATCTGCGCAAATTGGATAGAACGCCTTCTCCCTAATTGCGCAGGTTCAGATCTGAAACAGAATGTTCAAGATTTGAACCTGTGGCTCTAATACCACTGAAGGGTTGAGAGATCCATTGCATGGATGCCCAAAGATTGCGTAATAAGGGGCGAATTTCAAAAAATTTTCTCTCCCTTCAACTGGGAATCACATTCCCTATTTAGAAAATCATATTTTCAAGGATAAATCTTGAACCTTAAACTGAACCAGATCTGAACCAAAAGGAATGGGAGAGAATGATACCTGATACTGAGAAGCAATATCTCCCAACGAAGGTGTTCACGCCCAAGGAAGGATACAAAGACTGCTCCCACTGTAGATGGCGTAGTGCAGGATGGAGCAGAATCAACAGTGTTCTTCCCCAAGAACTTTGTCATTCGCAAGAAACAGCAGGATGGAACGTGAGCACAGCTCCCTTTTCAATCCTTTCTCAAAGAATTGATGTCAAGATCCAATCTTGACTTCTCCCACAGCTGGAGATCGAACTGGCAAACAGGGCGGCAAGAGAAGGGAGGCGGCAAGAGAGTATTCGCAGGGTGCAGAATTCTCTCTTCTTGATTTCAGCACTAAAGAGGATCTAATGTGTTTCTTGGTCTCTCTCAAGGCTGCCGCCCCTTATCTTATCTGCAGATTAGATTAGCTTTATCCTAATCTTATTAGGAGGTTTCTAGATCTGAATCACATTCAGATCTGGACTCTCTGAGTGGATAGGATTAAGACCCTATCCTAACTGCTAATCCATCTCAGAATTCGCCCCTTTAATTAACTAAATTAATAGCCCAGTTCGAAATGGGCTTTAGGCCCATTAAGCTTATGTGCTCACTTAACCTTCCTAACTGCTGCCCAGTTGGGCTTCCTTGTATGGTGTGGGACCCAAGCATTGATCCACAAATCAGCCACATGGGTTCGGCCTAGCCTTTGTTACAAGGCCTGGTCGAATACACTATTAAAGACAGTGCACCCCCTGAAACCCATCAAATGGGCTCTATGGGCCCAACACTTACCCTAAGTGGTCCCTGGGCCAAACCACCTTGTAACACCCAGGGACTGTGGGCAGATGCAAGATTAGCCCATCAGGTATTATCCTCAATGGTCTTATACTTAACCTCTCAGCCCATAATGATCATACACTACCCGACAAGAGAGGACCTCTCCCTCGGTTGCAAGGAACAGTGTTGCACTCTCCACTTATATGGATCCCGGGAATTAAAACCCTTTTGCAAACATTTTAGAAACCATAATATATATACTTTTATATCTCATATAAAATATATTTTGCAAAACAAAATTCAACGGTTGAAATCAGCTGCCAGCAGTCTTGGTTTCCAACAGTGAGAGTGCATCCCCGATCATTACCTTTGTCCGACAAAGGGGCTGATCCTGTCACTATGATCACCCAATCAGATGAATTCTCGAATTGTCCCAACATACCCAGGTTTTGACCCCCGCTAAGGATCTCACTGATTGGTACATCAAAGAACAGCCCGATCCGACACCTAATGCAGTATCATAATCGAGTTTAAGGGTCAGGTGTAACATTCCAGGTTTGCCCATCAATCTCCAAGGTCCAGGGCAATACTGGAAATCTGGTCCAGTTCAAAGATTTAACTAATCCCACACTATATGTGCCTAGGATCTCTCCCCGGTAGCTGAGACAAGCCACCCCAACCGACTTGGTGGCACCACAGTGTCAGCCTTGTCAGGATAGGTCTACCCAGACCGACCCACTGGATGTGAACATTCAAAACTAACACGAGTCTAAATAAGTGTCCAGTTTAAGGGTAATACAGAGAAACATGCCAATGGAACATGAATCAAATATGTACTTTTATTCATTTACAATAAACTCATAAAGTACATCAATTTTGATTGAAGCTAAGGGCATACAAAACTGTCTAACACTTTAGGCCCATTAACCTTATGTGCTCACTTAACCATCCTAACTGCTGCACAGTTGGGCTTCCTTGTTTGGTGTGGGACCCAAGCATTGATCTACACATCAGCCACATGGGTTCGGCCCAGCCTTTGTTACAAGGCCTAGTCGAATACACTGTTAAAGACAGTGCACCCCCTGAAACCCATCGAATGGGCTCAATGGGCCCAACACTTACCCTAAGTGGTCCCTGGGCCAAACCACCTTGTAACACCCAGGGACTGTGGGCTGATGCAAGATTAGCCCATCAGGTATTATCCTCAATGGTCTTACACTTAACCTCTCAGCCCATAATGATCATACACTGCCCGACAAGAGAGGACCTCTCCCTCGGCTGCAAGGAACAGTGTTGCACTCTCGACTTATATGGATCCCGGGAATTAAAACCTTTTGCAAACATTTTAGAAACCATAATGTATATACTTTCATATCTCATATAAAATATATTTTGCAAAACAAATTTCAACGGTTGAAATCGGCTACCGGCAGTCTTGGTTTCCAACAGTGAGAGCGCATCCCCCATCATTACCTTTGTTCGACAAAGGGGCTGATCCTGTCACTATGATCACCCACTCAGATGAATTCTCGGATTGTCCCAACATACCCAGGTTTTGACCCCCGCTAAGGATCTCACTGATTGGTACATCAAAGACACCCCGATCCGACACCTAGTGCAGTATCATAATCGAGTCTAGGGGTCGGGTGTAACTTTCCAGTTTTGCCCATCAATCTCCAAGGTCCAGGGCAATACTGGAAATCTGGTCCAGTTCAAAGATTCACTAAATCCCACACTGTATGTGCCTAGGGTCTCACCCCGGTAGCTGAGACAAGCCACCCCAACCGACTTGGTGGCACCATAGTGTCAGCCTTGTCAGGATAGGTCTCCCCAGACCGACCCACTGGCTGTGAACATTCTAAACTAACACGAGTCTCAATAGGTGTCCAGTTTAAGGGTATTACACAGAAACATACCAAGGGAACATGAATCAAATATGTACTTTTATTCATTTACAATAAACTCCCAAAGTACATCAATTTTGATTGAAGCTAAGGGCATACAAAACTGTCTAACATCTCCCACTTGCACTTAGGTCCAATAAGGTACCAGCCGGACTCTCATGCTTTCCACGTGTTTCTCAAACACTTTCTGTGATAGTGGCTTTGTCAATGGGTCTGCTACATTATCCGCTGACGCTACCTTCTGAATCAGGACGTCCCCTCTACAAACAATCTCCCGAAGTACGTGGTACTTCCTCTCGATGTGCTTCGATTTTGAGTGGGCTCGTGGCTCCTTAGCCTGAGCAATGGCTCCATTATTGTCACGCAACAATGGGATGGGTGATGTGTCAGATGGAACTACTCCCAACTCATGAATGAACTTGTTCATCCATACGGCTTCTTTGGCAACCTCACTTGCGGCAATGTACTCCGCCTCGGTCTTGGAGTTTGTAGTGGACCCCTGTTTGTTGCTTTTCCCGCAAACAACACAAGATCCTATCGTGAAAACATATCCAGATGTAGACTTTCTATCATCTGGGTCTGACTGGAAATCGGCATCTGTATACCCTTGGATCTGTTGTGAGCTATCGTCGAATACTAGACAAAACTCTTTTGTCCTTCGAAGGTACTTAAGTATGTTTTTCACAGCAGTCCAATGCTCCTGCCCTGGGTTGGCCTGAAATCTGCTTACTACACTCACTGCCTGAGCTATGTTAGGAGGAGTGCACAGCATGGCATACATGATGCTCCCTATGGCAGAGGCATAGGGAACGTCTTTCATGCCATCAATCTCCTCAGAAGTCTTGGGAGACATCTTCCTGGAGAGAGTGACCCCGTGCCTGAAAGGAACATTTTCTTTCCTGGAGTTTTCCATGCTGTATCTTTTGACTATTTTGTCAATGTAGGCAGATTGGGATAATCCTATTATCCACTTCGATCTATCTCTATAGAGTCGAAGACCCAGTATATAGGAGGCTTCTCCAAGATCTTTCATGGAGAATTGCTGTGATAGCCATACTTTCACCGTAGTTAACATACCTACATCATTCCCAATGAGTAGAATGTCATACAGAACCAAGAAGGTAACCTTATCTCCACTCTACTTCCTGTAAACACAGGGTTCATTCGGATTCTGCTCGAAGTCAAACGATTTGACGGCAGAGTCAAAACGGATGTTCCAACTTCTAGAAGCTTGCTTAAGTCCATAAATGGATCTATCTAGTTTACGTTGTTAGACAGTTTTTGTATGCCCTTAGCTTCAATCTGATTTGATGTACTTTTGTTATTTAGTGGAAATAAATAAAGTGCATGTTTGATTCATGTTGTTTGGTTTAATTCTGTGTAAAACCCTAAAACTGGACATTTATAGAGACTCATGTTAGTTTTAAATGTTCACAGCCGTTGGATAAGTCTGGGGAGATTTATCCTGCCAAGGCTAATACTGGTGTGCCACCAAGTGTTGGGATGGCCTGTCTCAGCCACCAGGGTAAGACCCGAGGCACATGCAGTATGGGATTACTTGAATCCTTGAACCGGACCAGATTTCCAGTATTGCCCTGGACCTTGGAGATAGATGGGCAAAATTGGAAAGTTACACCTGACCCCTAGACTCGATTATGACATTTCACTAGGTGTTGGATCAGGCTGCCTTTGATATGCCAATCAGTGAGATCCTTAGTGGGGATCAAAACCTGGGTATGTTGGGGCAGTTTGAGAATTCATCTGAGTGGGTGATCATAGTGACAGAATCAGCCACTTTGTCGGACAAAGGGTAATGATCGGGAATGCACTCTCTCTGATGGAAACCAAACTGCTGGCAGTTGATTTCAATCGTTGGAATTTTGTTTTGCAAAATTAATATATTTATATATATATGTACGGTTTCGAATTGTTTGCAAATGGTTTTAATTCCCGGGATCCATGTGAGAGGAGAGTGCGGCACTGTTCCTTGCAGCCGAGGGAGAGGTCCTCTCTTTGTCGAGCAGTGCTTGATCATTAAGGGCTGAGAGGTTAAGTGTAAGACCATTGAGGATAATACCTGATGGGCTAATTTTGCATCTGCGCACAGTCCCTGGGTTTTTATAAGATGGCTTGGCCCAGGGACAACTTAATGTAAGTGTTGGGCCCATAGGGTCCATATGATGGACTCAAGGGGTTCATTGAGTTTTTTAGTGAATTCGGCTGGGCCTTGTATTAAAGGCTGGGCCGAACCCATGTGGCTGGTGTGTAGATCAATGCTTGGGTCCCACGCCATACAAAGAAGCCCAACTAGGCAGCAGATTGGAAAGTAATTAGACACTGAACACTTAATGGGACAGAAGCCCATTTCGAGATGGGCTGATATGATCACCCATCCTTGGGGCGAATTTGAGATTAATGTTAGTAAAAGGATTGGGCCTTTAGCCTTATCCACTCTTGGAGACCAAATTCAAATTAGATTTGAATCTGGTAACCTCCTGATAAGATCAGGAGTAAGCTAACTTTATCTGCAGATAGGATTAAGATTATCCCCTATCCAAATACTGATTTGGATTAGGATAACTCCTAAAAAGGAGGTTTCTTAATCAAGAAGAAAGGAGGAGATTTCGAACCACCTTGAAGAGATATAGGATATCTCCTGCGAATTGAGATAGGATCTCATTTTCATACTCCAGAAAAAGATAAAAAGCAGTTCAGCCTTTTTCGATTTGGAGATCTCCTCCTGCCGCCGCCATCTGCCATTGCAAGATTAGATCTTTGCAGAAAAGAAGGTCAAGAAATATGTTCTTGACATCAGTCTTGCAAGAAAGATTAAAAAAGATTCAGTGTTTAGTACTTCCAGAGGATTGTTGTGAAGGATCCAGTGTGTAAGACGCACCCTGCTGGTTCTGTTCCATTCACAGCTGTGTCATCTTCAGTAGGAACGGATCTTGGAGCATTCTTTGGGCGTGAACACCAACTTTGGGAGATACTACTTCTCCGGATCAGGTATATTCCTCCCATTTATCTTTTGGTACAGATCTGGTTTGATTATGGTTCAAGTAGGATCCTTGAATATTTTATTCTAAATTTAGGGAATATGATTCCCAGTTGGGAGAAGGTAGGAAATTTTTTTGAAATTCGCCCACCCATTCCGCAACCTTTATGACGTCCATTAGATGGATCCTACCATTCTTTCATACATACCATGTTTTCCTGACCTGCAGCAATGAAGCATTGCGGCTGCTACATATAGATATCATCAGTAAGATCTCCATTCAGGAATGCAGTTTTGACATCCATTTGCCAAATCTCATAATCATGGTATGATGCTACAGCTAGCAGGATCCTAATGGATTTAAGCATGGCCACAAGCAAAAAAGTTTCCTCATAATCGATGCCCTCTTTCTGAGTGTACCCTTTCGCCACCAGATGAGCCTTGAAGGTCTCAAACTTACAATCGGGACCCTTCTTCCTCTTGTAAATCCATTTTTAACCGATTGCTTTTACCCCGGAGGGTGGATCTACTAGAGTCTAGACTCCATTGGTCTCCATTGAGTCCATCTCTGCTCTCATGGCCTCCACCCACTTCTGGGAATCTATGTCCAACATAGATTCCGTGTAAGTCACGGGATCCTCCTCACTAGTCAAGGTTTCCACTAGGTAACTATCCAGGTCATAATCATAACGGACTGGTGGCCTGGATACCCGAGTGGATCTTCTAGGTTGGTCACTACCTGGAACTTGTGGGACATCTCCCACTGCTCCTGAGCTCTCCTCATAAAGAACAACTTCCTGACGATGGGTGTCCAGGATATAGTCAGTTTCCAAGAATTGCACATTACGACTACAGAACACTTTCTGCTCACTTGGGTCATAGAATAGGTAACCTACAGAGCCATTTGGGTAGCTTACAAATAGGCAATGGCTGGTCTTGGATTCCAATTTGTCTGCACTCGTTCTTTTAACGTGTGCTGGACAACCCCAAATCTTCAAGTGTCTGACACTTGATTTTTTTTTGGTCCAAAGTTTATATGGAGTATTCGGAACCGATTTGGTTGGAACCCGATTCAGCACATAAATCGCAGTCTCTAATGCGTGTCCCCAAAAGAGTGTGGGTAATTCTGAGTGTATGAGAAGCGACCGGACCATATCCAATAAGGTCCTATTCCTCCTCTCCGAAACACCATTAAGTTGTGGTGTAGCAGGAGGAGCTAATTGTGATACTATCCCATTGTCCTTTAAGTAGTCCCTGAATTCGTCAAAGAGATACTCGCCACCTCGATCTGAATGAAGGGCCTTAATTTCTCTCCCTAACTGTTTCTCGACCTCTTGTCTGAACTCTTTAAACTTTTCAAAGGATTCAGACTTGTGTCTCATTAGGTACACGTAACCATATCGTGAAAAATCATCTGTAAAGGTGATGAAATACACGTGTTGATTTTGTGTCCTAACACTCAGGGGACCACATACATCAGTATGTATTAGGTCAAGTGTGCCCGTACATCTTTCAGGCTTACCGTTAAATGTCTGTTTCATCATCTTGCCTTGTAGGCAAGGCTCACAAGTGGGAAGATCTTCTACAGTTAGAAAATCCAAAGGACCATCCTTTACCAACCTTGTGATTCGGTCAACACCGATGTGGCCAAGTCGATAATGCCAAAGACACGTGGGATTAACTGTATCACGAGCTCTCTTCTTAGGGATTTCAGCCGACGTAGTTTCGGTTATGTTAGTTTCTCGAGAAGGATATAGAACATAGAGACCGTTCTCCAATTCTCCGTATGCGATGAATCTGTTGTTTCTTTTAATAGTAATCATATTACTAAAAAAGACAGAATAACCATCTGCACACAGTTTTGAGACAGAAATCAAATTTCTCCTTAAATTTTTGTACATTGACGGGTTTGTCGAAGCCCTCAAAATTAGTACTAGTCCCACAATAAAATAGTTGCAGTAAAAGTGGTTCTAGGTCGAATCCCACTGAGAGCAAATCAATAATCTCTTAGCCGAATGGATAAAGTAATTGTGTGGGAAAATTAAATAACTAAAATTAAAAGAATAACAAACTAAACAAACAAGAGAAAATCAGTCTTACCGAATTCTGGTTCAAGGGTTCGGGTTGAATCGATTGGCCATTGATCCTAGGTACAATTCAGCATTTTTGCAATTCAAGCATTTAACCTTAGATTTAGTAGGATAGCCAAAATAAACCTTGTGTTTTCCTAATTCAGTTGACCAAACCCAACATTCGATCAACACTTATCACCACTCAACTGGGTACGATAGCGTTCCATGTTAAACAATGATAGCATTAAGATTTGTGAAAACAGTTAAACCAAAATAACAATAATTGAGATAGCAGCAATTACTGAATTTTGTTCCATCGATTCTTTTAGGTTGAACCATGTTAAAACATTGGTCCAAGGCTGTCACGAACAATTGACCCAAAAAGATATATCAACCTAATTGCTACTTGTACCATTTTTCGTGACAATTACAGATCACCGAAATCATGGATAGCAATAGGAAAATCAACATTAATTCAGTTTGTCAGACTAATTAACATTAACATCCAATAAAAAATGTACTCAAGAACCAATGAATACTTGAATTAAAAAGAAAGAAAACAAAGTAACTACAGAACCTCACAATGACACAATCGAACCTCCCCCCTTGAACCAGAAAAAGAAGCTTAGCTACTCATGATCTGCGCAATCTCCATGCTCTTCTTCTCCATAGCCGAACTGCCTTCTTGCTTCTTGGTCTTCTTGATGATCTCTTGGATCTTGGAATGAGTGATGCTAGAGCTGGTTCGCCCCCCTCTTTATATAGCCAAGGAGAGGGCTGTTTTCCAACTCCTTCTAGGAGATCATCTTATCCTTAGGGAGTTTTGATCTTATGTTGAACTAATCCTATCTTATCTCTTATCTAATGCTCTAATCTCAATCTTCTTATCTCTCTAGGATTACATTCAAGTCTTTAGATCTGATAAAACTCTCTCCTTGGAGATTGCATTCGAAATTCGGACTCTTAACTCTTGAATTCGAGTTGGGCTGCTTCAAGGTACTTCTACGAGTTGGGCTTAAGTTGTGAAATTGGCCTGGCTGCGAACTTGCTCCGACTTTGGGATCGTTTTCGTACTCGATGCGGGCCGAATATGTCAAAACTCAAAACATAAAAGTTGTGGGCCTTCCTTTCATCTTTCTAATGCTTCTTGAATTGTCCAATTCAGTGTCTGGAATTGATAGTTAGGCCCAAATTACTGACTGTCTTCGAAACTGTGCAAAATCACCCGATTTGCCTTATTTTCTTTCAATTGCCTTTTTTATTGCCCTGAATCGAAATACAAGAGTAATGAGTTCATTTAAGTGCTAAATAAACGTAAAAGAGTGAATATTAAGAGATAAAATTAGGGTTCATTTTGGTCTCATGATACATAAAGACAGTCTTTCAGTACAATTATTCTTTCTCTAAAAATTAATTTCACGGTTCCTATGGCCGCGGCTGCAACAGTTGCAGTAGTCCCTAAGAAGAGTGTGACTTCTCCTTCACTCAGCCTTCTGCTTACCTTCAACCCCTTCAGTGAGTTACAAGCATGAGTCGAAGCCCCGGAGTCAATACACCAGGAAGCAGAAGCTACCAACAAATTGGTTTCTATAACACAAGTTTCGAAGTTACCTTTCTTGGATTCCAGGTAGGCATTACAATTCCTTTTCCAGTGGCCGGTCTTCTTGCAGAAATGACAGGCATCCGATGCTTTGTCTTTCTTCTACTTCTTGCTTTTAGTGGCTTTCTTCTGAGGCTTTCTTGCCTTCCTCTTTCTCTTGCCTGTCTTGCCAGATTCAACAAGCATGGCTACAGGCTCATCCTTTCTAATCAGTTCCTCAGCTCTTTGCAACATATTGCTGAGCTCTTGTAAGCTGACATTCAGCTTGTTCATGTTATAGTTCATGATGAACAAATTAAAGGAAGGAGGCAAAGAGTTAAGGATAGCATCTATCTGGGTTGCAAGGTCCAGCCCGGATCCAAGAGCCTCCAGTTCGTTGATGTATCCCATCATCCGAAGACAATGGTCGTGAACTTTTTGACCCTTGGACATTTGTGCGGTCATGAACTGTTTCAAGACCTTTTGTCGAGTAGAACGATTCTGCTCTTCATACATTGTCTTGAGACTATCCAATATGTCCTTGGCAAGTTCGATCTGATCGAACTGCCTCTGTATCGGGTTGTCTAAGGAGGCAATGATGTAACACCGGGCAAGGGAGTTTTTCTCCTCCCATTCTTGATAGTCTCTCCTTCGGGCCTCAGAAGCCCTATCACCCGGACGCTCCGAGGCAGGATTCGTTGTCACTTTGTCCAGCTTTTCAGAAGCTAGGACCAGCATAAGGTTCTTATACCAATCAGCATAGTTTGGGCCCTTCAACTTGTTGTCATCAAGTAGTTTTGCAAAAGATCCATTTGCCATTGTCTGATAAAAGAGCAAACATCAGTCCACAACCTAATTTGATTCATGTTCATTTCATAGATATGGATTTTAATCTACGATCCATTTCAACTTATTCATCTCTGAGATTTCCCTCATCTCTTAGTGACGGAGACTACGGGTTGTCTCTGGAAATGTGGGAAATCACATAGGGTGCATGGAGCCAACTGTTTCAGCTGCATAACCCCACCACCTTTCTGTGAAGGATCACATCCACTCATCATATGAGTTTTCCCTTTGGCCTCTGTCAGACAAGGTTCAGAGCCATTTTCAAGTAAACCTTTCCGTCCAGTGAGTGCTTACCCATCATATTCGTGAACGCCAAGGTACCGTGAGAGAGTTCCCATTTTCTGGTGAAGCCCCTCCCACATCGGTCTATGATGCCCCTATCATCTTATGAAACACTCAGACAAGCCCAACAAAAAATGGATAGCCCATTTTCTGGTGCGTTTCCTCATTACTGAAGGACCCATCCTCATGCTAATGACGAAAGGCCTTTAGAGAATTCATCATATGAATCTCCCTATCACACGCACTCATATTAACTGGAGGGAACAAAATTACGCCCTAGTTTGATTTTGGTCAAACCAAAGTGGCTCCCCCTGACTTTCATAAAGCCAGATTTCGGTGGGCCTTAAATCTGCTAGGGTTCCACACGCAACCTCTTGATGAGGTGTGGGGCCCACCACTAAGGGAAGTCATCCAATGACCAATAGGGACACCATGGCAATGATGTGCATTCAGCCATGGTGTGCGCAAGAGCCACTGTCAAATGAGCATGTGCCAAGTACTTATGGCCCATGTACGCAGCACATCACACATCCATACATCACATGCAGGGATAAATTGATCCAATCAATTAATTATCTGTAAGGCCCGTTGGAAGCCCGTTGAAATTCCATAATATTAACCATTAATATTATCTAGGTATATGGGCTGAATTAGGGTTACCCAGTTCGGCCCATATGGCTTTATCCTTTAAAATGGGCTTTTGTAGTTTTAACTATTTAAAATTGGGCCTTTACAGGCTGGGCCGAATTAACCATTTAATTAAATGTCAATCCTTAGGCCCATTAGTGGGAAATTAGGACCGACATTCTGCCTTGATTAAACCCTAGAATTGGTCCAAACAGTTTTGAACCAATCTTGGTTCGAATGGGTCTAGTGTTTGATTTTTAATTAAATCCTTAATTCAAGAAAATAATCCAAAATTAAATACTGACAAAAGGAAATACAAGAATCAGTCAAACAGGGCTGTTCGCACAAGAAAGATTTCAGGGGGAGCCAAATCAACAAAAAGAAGGCAAAAGCAAGAAAAGAAAACCCAAAATTTATCAAGTTCAGCCCGGCCCAGCCATGAGAGCAAGAGAATTTCATTCGGCCCAAGAAGAGCAAGTGAAACTCTTTGGAAAATCCAAGGGAAGAATCCTAGCAAGAAGGAAATTTTGGCCCAGCCCATTTTTAGCCCAAATAATAGCCTAGAGTGTAGCCCACATGAGCTCAAAAGCAAGCTAAGTTGTAGCCCAAATAGCAGCCCAAAGGGAGCTAGGGGCGGCAACTTCTAGGAGTTTCTTGAAGAGAAGGAGGGAGCACTCTAGAAGGTTCATGAGGGGTGTAATACACCCCATTCTAGAGGCTTCAAGAAGGGGCAAGGGCCCCCTTGAAAAACTATATAAGGAGGCCTCTAGGAGGGGAGAAAGTTGTTCAATTGCTTGAGAGGAAGGCTCTCCCACTCTTAGAGGTTCGGCCACCTTGAGAGAAGAGAAGAGAAGAAGGCTAGGCGCAAGGAAGAAGAAGAAGAAGGGCTGAAGGAAGTTCAAGACAAGCAAGCTAGAAGGAGAAGGTGAGTTCGAATTGAGGGTTTGTGATTCAAAGATCTTTTGTAATAAATCATTTGTAGTTTCATTCTCTTTTGATTTGAATTCAATTTCTTAGTTATATGTTCTTTCTTCTTTCTCCTTGTTTCCATTCTTCCTTGATGTATTTCAGCTTGTAAAATTTCAGTTCAGCAATCTAATTCTTTTTGATTCATTCAAATGGTCATGCATTGTACTTGAAGTTTCTTGAATAAGGGTGTGATTGTAGAGTAATTCGGCCAACTAACCTTCAAAACTCAGATCTGAATTCTCAGATCTGAGATTGCAAGATCTGAATTGCTTGAAAGAGAATTCAGATCTGCAATTTTCAGATTGGGCGAATTAATCTACAGCTTGGAATTCCTAGAGTGCTTGAGAGAGACTCTAGGAATTCAGATCTACTATTCAAGAACTGAATTGAGTGCAAGGTTAGAGATAACTTGCACAATTCAGTTGGTGATCAATTCAGATTTGAATTGATGCCTTAGAAGTGTTTGAAGAAATGCATGCATGGGGATTAGATTCTTGCTAGAGATAGAAGAACCGTCACTCATGCATAGGATGAACATGCGCTTGAGAGAGGCTGTTCATGACCTTGGGGTTTCACCAAACCAAGGCTCAATCATGATTCATTCGAATGATCCAAATTGATAGATTGCTGAATTCTGAGATTGACATTTACTGCTTACTCTTCTAACCTGAATTGAAGGCAATTGGACCAATGATTTAGATAGATTTTAATTTAGGATTTCTTAGCTTTCATTAGAGTTTTAATTTATTTGTTGATCAGATAAGAAGTGCTCAATTTGGTATTGGTAATTGTTTCCTAAATCCTCGTGGGAACGATACTTCACTCACTACTTTATTACTTGAACGGCTAGTGCACTTGCTAGTGTCACAATGAGCTACACATCAAGTTTTTGGCGCCGTTGCCGGGGATTTAGAGAAACAATATTAGGAAACATTGAGCATTCTTAATCTGATCTCATTCAACATTGCATTCATAGTTGGGTTAATTTGCTAACTTTTTCATTTCAGCTTGGACTGCAACTGCGGTACTACTGTAGTTATGTTTCTTCTTTCTCAAGTAGATTACTTTCTTTTTCTGGTTTCAGTTTCATTTTAATAAAGACATATTTGATTTCTATTCAATCTTGGTGTTGTTCCCTTCAAAAAAAAAAAAAAAAAAAATTCACATAAACATGAGTGTTGCAGATCTGAGTTGCATTCGGCACTCAGATCAGCAGATTTCAGATCTGCAGCACTCAGCCGAAAAGAATTATTTGTGTTTCAGAATTTTATTTCTTTTTCCGTTACAAAAAAAAAATATATATATATATATAAAATGGACAAAAAAAGGGAGATCTTTTGAACAACCAGAGGAGCAAATGAGAATTCGGATCAGAATTCAGATCTGAGTTCAGATCTGAATTCTGCTACAGCAGATTTGCAACAGTTCAGATCTGAGTTCCTCTGAACTCAGACCTGAACTGATGCAATTTTGTGGGGAATTGGGTGTCATAACCACCCCAATTTACCCTAGGACACTTCTACTACTCCTCAAAGGCAATTTGGTAGAAATAACTGAAGGTAAGGCAATTGAGATTTCAGATCTGAACTCAGACTTGAGTTCAGACCTGAACTCTGCTATAGCAGAACTGCAATACTCAAAAAAAAAAAAAATATCTGTTCTCAGCCCTTTATTATTCTTTTCTTTCATTACAAAAAGAAAAAAAATATACATATTTAGATAGTGAAAAAAAAAAGAGAGAGAAAGAACCATATAACCAAAAGAATGGAAACCAAGGATTCGGATCAGAACTCAGATCTGAGTTCAGATCTGAGTTCTGCTGTAGCAGATCTGCAACAGTTCAGATCTGAGTTCTCTTGAACTTAGACCTGAACTGATGTAAATTCAAAGGGTAATTGGGGGTTACCTTCACCCCAATACACCCTACAAAAAATCTGCTATCTCCCAAAAACAATTGGATAGTCATGGTTAAAAAAATTCGAATCTGCAATCACCTAGATCTGAACTGGGGTTGTGAACAGAGCAGGATACAGGGCATACTTTGCTGTATTAAATAACTTGTACTCCAACCTATCTGAGCTGATTTGGTTGAAGAAAAGTATATTTAATCTGAGAATTTTTTATGCCTCAATAGTTTTAATGCGATGCAGCACCTCCACACAATTCTCTATTTCAGACTTCTCTTCTGATATTGCAGATCTGCAACATTTCAGATCTGAGTTCATCAGAACTCAGACCTGAACTGATGCAATCATGAGGTGAATTGGGAGCCATAATCACCCCAATTCACCCTATTATACATCTTCCAGCCCCCAAAAATAGTTGGATAGCAAAGAAGGGCAATTGAGATCAGAACTCAGATCTGAATTCAGTTATTAACAGTACCAAAAATTGCAATATGTCACATTGCAATCTGATGCATCAGATCTGATTTATGATTGCAGTATATTTCATTGATACTTCATTGATGTGGACTTGTAGCAGTATACCAAAAATGTGTAAAAATCAGATCTGCATCATTGATGAAATAGTAGCAATGTGTGATGATATCAGAGTGCACTTGATTTCTACTGTGGACTGACTGATGACATGAGGCAATATGTGGACTGATGTTTTTATCCTTTAAATTACTTTCATCCAATCTGATTGATTGTTTGTCTGTGGACTGATGTTTGTGTTATATTTGTGGGCTGATAATCATATATGTGGACTGATTTTACTAGCTTTAAACCACTTGCACCAGATCTGAACTGGATGAGTGTAATATACTGGCATTCAGGGCTGCTTACAGTATATAGTTAGCAGACTTGATTTCAGGTTTCTGCAACTACTTAATTTGAGCCATCATGATTTCAGGTTTCTGCTTTGAACCTCTTGCACATAGTCTTGGATGTCCATTAGTAAAATCAAAGTTTTAGATGACCAGCTCTGATTGCTTTGAGATCTGATCTGAAATTGGACTCAGTTCTGTTCTGCAACATTGCTAAATTGCAGCAGTAACAATGCCAAACAGTGCAGACCTGATTTCAGGATTCTGTAAATTTGTGGACTGAACAGCTTAATATATTTGAGCTAGACAGATTTGGGCTGATATGGACTGATAGAGGCTGATATGAGATCTGAAACAAAACATGGGCTGAACTAACTGTGGGCTGAATTTACAGGTTGTATGCATTGCAAACCTGATTTCAGGTCACAGAAGTCTTCAAGATTATGAAGCCATACACTTGCATAGCTTACAAACCTGAATCCAAACCTGGCTCAGGTCTGGTTGTAGCCCAATTTAAGCCCTCTGAAGGCACATTGACAATTCAGCTCTGAATAGCAACCCACAGTATAGCAGATGTAAATGGTGATGTGCAATAGTTTCAATAAGTATATTCAATTCAGACTCCAATTTTTATGGTTTGTTAATTGCATATTTGAACTCAGATAAATTGTATCTGAATTTAGATGCTATAATTAAGGAATGTAAATAAGATTGCTGGTTTAGATTCCCTTTTTAATAATCAAAATCATTTATGATCTAAAATCAGTGGTTATTTGAATGCTAGTAACCACTGATTTCAGTATAAATGACTACTATAATTTCAGATCTAAACTCAGATCCAAAGGTGACTATTCTCAGTAGGTAAGTTTGCAGATCTAATTTCAAGTCTCTGCAATTTATTGACGCATACAAGACATATAAGTTGGGACTTGAAATAAGAAGTCTTAAACTCTTGAGTTCAGACTTATTTCAAACCTAATTGCATCATAATTCAGATTTATTGATGTTAGGTTTTTTTTGTAAGACTGTTCTCAAAAGCTAAGACTTCAGGTCTGATTCTATTAAGAGCCTGAAGAGCAGCCTAAAGATACTAAATTCAGCAATTGATTTTAGATCTGATTATAGTAGATGTTAGATATGTTTACTTCTATTTAGTCTAGAATAGTGTGTAATAATATCTATTGCTAATTTAGCTAGCATTCTTTTTCATTAATGATCTACTTCACACTTGAATGCTGGTTTTCAGTAATGGAGCTCTGTTTTTCTTGTTTATAAAAAAAAAAAAAAGAGAGAGAGAGAGAGAGAGAAAAAGAGTGAAGCAAATGACTTTGGTTTGTCTTATTAATTACTTGGCTTTGTAAATTTTTCTTGTATAGCTAGTAGATTAGGATTACTTACATTCTTTTGAATTGTGAATAGTAGTCTTTTTTTATTATTTGGTTTAAATTATTTTTAGTTAGAACAAAGCTTATGATCTCTGTTGCAAGTAAATTCTAGCAGAAGAGGCTCCCACCAAAAGAACTCTTGCATATCTGGAAATTAATCTTCAGGAAATCCTCTTTACCCTTCTCTTTACTTGGTATTTCTCTTGTTGGTTTTATTGTGATCCCCTAACAGTAGGAACATTGAGGACAATGTTCATCTTAAGTGTGGGGGAGTGAGCCCGAGGCTAGGGTATGAGGGCTGAAACCATGCACCCCAACACACATATGCAGGCAATGACATAACCAAAAAAAAAAAGACTGGAACCCCTCAAGTTCATTACTATTTATTTGATGATTTTTTTAAGAAGGAATTCAATGAGTTGAGGGAGACTGATGTACTTGTTAAGTTTTTATTCTTGTGAATGACCCAATTTGATATATGCATGAGAAAAGGGGAGCTGAATATGCCTTTCAGCATGACTAGCCCTAACTTCCTTCATGTGTATGGAAGCCCTTGATTTCATTGTTAATGGTCAAGAAAGCTAGTGCACATCTGAAGTGTTGATTCTTGAGGTTCAATAATTGCAAAGAAGGTTCAAAAGCCCAAATTGACTCCGCTATTTTGAGCTGAATAGTAAAACTAGCAGCTCAGAACATGAGTCCTACCTCAAGTAAGTGACCAGTGTGAGATGGAGCATAAGATGCACTCACACCAAAAAAAAAAAAAAAAAAAAGGAGAGAAAAGTGTGTGAGATGGAGCATAAAATGCACTCACACCGAGAAAAAAAAAGAAGAAAAGGGTGAGATGGAGCATAAGATGCACTCACCCTTAGAAATAAGTAATTGTGGTGACAACCGAGGTTCAAAGGGGCACTCTAAAGTTGAAATCTCATTGAGATTTAGTTACAGATGTGAAACTTAGTGAAATTTGATCATTAACCTTGATAATTAAGGAGCTGATTTATATATGAATTAGGAGTGAAGGCTAGACTATGATGAAATTCATATTCTCCTTTCCTTAGATCTGATACATATCTTAAATGGTAATTTACAAGAACAAGAGTTGAGCACTTACAAAAGTTCCCCGACTACTCAATGCATTTCTATCTTAAAAAGTTCACCAGGTAAATGGTGAGAACAGAAGGGGGAATGTTAAGTTTATGGCTGATGTCTTTGCTTGAGGACAAGCAAAAGCTTAAGTGTGGGGGTATTTGATGAACTTACAATTTTTCTATAATTTTTGAGGACTTTAGCATGGATTTTTATGCCAGTTTTATTAATTTTTGCCTTAATTTAGCTTGATTGCAAGAAAGATTTCAGGGGGAGCCAAACCAACAAAAAGAAGGCAAAAGCAAGAAAAGAAAACCCAAAATTTATCAAGTTCAGCCCGGCCCAGCCATGAGAGCAAGAGAATTTCATTCGGCCCAAGAAGAGCAAGTGAAACTCTTTGGAAAATCCAAGGGAAGAATCCTAGCAAGTAGGAAATTTTGGCCCAGCCCATTTTTAGCCCAAATAACAGCCTAGAGTGTAGCCCACTTGAGCTCAAAAGCAAGCTAAGTTGTAGCCCAAATAGCAGCCCAAAGGGAGCTAGGGGCGGCAACTTCTAGGAGTTTCTTGAAGAGAAGGAGGGAGCACTCTAGAAGGTTCATGAGGGGTGTAATACACCCCATTCTAGAGGCTTCAAGAAGGGGCAAGGGCCCCCTTGAAAAACTATATAAGGAGGCCTCTAGGAGGGGAGAAAGTTGTTCAATTGCTTGAGAGGAAGGCTCTCCCACTCTTAGAGGTTCGGCCACCTTGAGAGAAGAGAAGAGAAGAAGGCTAGGCGCAAGGAAGAAGAAGAAGAAGGGCTGAAGGAAGTTCAAGACAAGCAAGCTAGAAGGAGAAGGTGAGTTCGAATTGAGGGTTTGTGATTCAAAGATCTTTTGTAATAAATCATTTGTAGTTTCATTCTCTTTTGATTTGAATTCAGTTTCTTAGTTATATGTTCTTTCTTCTTTCTCCTTGTTTCCATTCTTCCTTGATGTATTTCAGCTTGTAAAATTTCAGTTCAGCAATCTAATTCTTTTTGATTCATTCAAATGGTCATGCATTGTACTTGAAGTTTCTTGAATAAGGGTGTGATTGTAGAGTAATTCGGCCAACTAACCTTCAAAAATCAGATCTGAATTCTCAGATCTGAGATTGCAAGATCTGAATTGCTTGAAAGAGAATTCAGATCTGCAATTTTCAGATTGGGCGAATTAATCTACAGCTTGGAATTCCTAGAGTGCTTGAGAGAGACTCTAGGAATTCAGATCTACTATTCAAGAACTGAATTGAGTGCAAGGTTAGAGATAACTTGCACAATTCAGTTGGTGATCAATTCAGATTTGAATTGATGCCTTAGAAGTGTTTGAAGAAATGCATGCATGGGGATTAGATTCTTGCTAGAGATAGAAGAACCGTCACTCATGCATAGGATGAACATGCGCTTGAGAGAGGCTGTTCATGACCTTGGGGTTTCACCAAACCAAGGCTCAATCATGATTCATTCGAATGATCCAAATTGATAGATTGCTGAATTCTGAGATTGACATTTACTGCTTACTCTTCTAACCTGAATTGAAGGCAATTGGGCCAATGATTTAGATAGATTTTAATTTAGGATTTCTTAGCTTTCATTAGAGTTTTGATTTATTTGTTGATCAGATAAGAAGTGCTCAATTTAGTATTGATAATTGTTTCCTAAATCCTCGTGGGAACGATACTTCACTCACTACTTTATTACTTGAACGGCTAGTGCACTTGCTAGTGTCACAATGAGCTACACATCAATCCTGCAAAACAGAGGTTAGATCACAGAATGCAGTTTCACAAACTGCAAATCGCAGATAGCATTTCTCTCATCCGCGAAATCTCCTTCTCTGTGAAATCTCCCTTTCTGCGACGCCAACTTCGATCCAAAATAAAAATAAATAGAAATCCTATTTCTATTAATAATTACATCAGATCGAATACCTATACATTGAGTCTAGAAAATAAAAAAAAAATTATTTACAGACCCAAAATAAATCAAGAACTGCAAAATCGCAGATTCCCTGCACAAACCAAGAATTCGATCTCCTCTTGTATGAACAGCCCATAAATCAAGAAAATTATAAAGAACAATTTTAAATATTAATCAGATTTATTTAAAATTAATTTGAGATTATTTTCCGATCTGATTTGGGAACAAATTTCCCAAAAACAAATCTGTGCAAATTGGGTAGAACGCCTTCTCCCTAATTGCGCAGGTTCAGATCTGAAATAGAATGGTTCAAGATTTGAACCTATGGCTCTGATACCACTGAAGGGTTGAGAGATCCATCCCATGGACGCCCGAAGATTGCGGAATAAGGGGCGAACCAAATATGTACTTTTATTCATTTACAATAAACTCATAAAGTACATCAATTTTGATTGAAGCTAAGGGCATACAAAACTGTCTAACAACTTAATGAGACTCGTGTTAGTTTATAATGTTCACAGCTAGTGGGTCGGTCTGGGGAGACCTATCCTGACAAGGCTGACACTGTAATGCCACCAAGTCGGTTGGGGTGGCTTGTCTCAGCTACCGGGGTAAGACCCTAGGCACATACAGTGTGGGATTAATTAAATATGTGAATTGGACCAGATTTCCAGTATTGCCCTGGACCTTGGAGATTGATGGGCAAAACTGGAAAGTTACACCTGACCCCTAGACTCGATTATGATACTGCACTAGGTGTCGGATTGGGCTGTCTTTGATGTACCAATCAGTGAGATCCTTAGCGGGGGTCAAAACCTTGGTATGTTGGGACAGTCTGAGAATTCATCTGAGTGGGTGATCATAGTAACAGCATCAGCCCCTTTGTCGGACAAAGGTAATGATCGGGGATGCACTCTCATTGATGGAAACCAAGACTGTTGGCCGCCGATTTCAATCATTGAGATTTGTTTTTGCAAAACATATTTTTAATGAGATATAAGAGTATATATATTATGTTTTCGAAATGTTTGCAAAAGGTTTTAATTCCCGGGATCCATATTAGAGAGAGTGCCACACTGTTCCTTGCAGCCGAGGGAGAGGTCCTCTCTTGTCAGGTAGTGTATGATCATTATGGGCTGAGAGGTTAAGTGTAAGGCCATTGAGGATAATACCTGATGGGCTAATCTTGCATCTGCCCACAGTCCCTGGGTGTTACAAATTGCTTGGCCTAGGGACCACTTAGGGTAAATGTTGGACCCATAGAGCCCATCTGATGGGTTTCAGGGGGTGCGTTGTCCATAATAGTGTATTCGGCCAGGCCTTGTAACAAAGGCTGGGCTGAACCCATGTGACTAATGTGTAAATCAATGTTTGGGTCCCACACCATACAAGGAAGCCTAACTAGGCAGCAGTTTGGAAGGTTTAATGAATACATAACCCTAAATGGGCCTTAAGCCCATTTCGAACTGGACTAATTTGATTAGTCTTTAAGGGGAGAATTATGAGATATGGTCAGCAGATAGGATTGGGCCCACACCCTATCCATCAAGAGAGTCCAAGATCTAAATGAGATTTAGATTTGGAAACTTCCTAATTGGATTAGGAACTGGCTTATCTAATCTGCAGATAAGATAAGGTTTATCGCTTATCTTAAAGGGACTTCTAATCCAGATATGACTTGGGTTAGCAACTCCTAATGGGATTAGGAGCTGACCCCTTTAAGTCTATAAAAGGAAGAGGGGGTGACAACCTTTAGACACACAATCACCAGCAACAGTCTTGTTTTCAGAGCCGATATCACAGAGGAGAGAATTCTACACCATGCAAATTCTCTCTAGCCGCCTTCTTCCTGCAGCCGCCACCTATAGCAGTTCGATCTCCATTGCTTGGGAGAAATCAAGATCAGATCTTGATTCCAATCTTATGGAGAAAAGATTGGTAGGAGTTGTATTCACAAGCCAACCAAGTGATTCTTGGGAAGAATCAAGTTCTTAGGAAGGACACTGTTGATTCTGCTCCACCTTGCATTGCGCCATCTTCAATGGGAGCAGATTTTGGTTTCTACCTTGGGCATGAACACCTCCATTGAGAGATATTGTTTCTCTGTATCAAGTATTATCTCTTTCCTCCTTTTGGTTCAGATCTAGTTCAGTTTATGGTTCAAAGATGATCCTTGAAAATATGATTTTCTAAATAGGGAATTCAATTCCTAGTTGAAGGGAAAGAAAAATTTTTGAAATTCGCCTCCTTTATTCCACAATCTTAAGCGTCAATTTTATGGATTTCCTATCCCTTCAGTGGTATCAGAGACAGGCTCAAATCTTGAACCATTCTGTTTTAGATCTGAACCTGTGCAAATAGGGAGAAGGCGTTCTACCCAATTTGCGCACATATGGGTTTTGGGAAATTTGTTCCCAAAATAGATGGGCAAATAATCTGAAATTAATTTTAAATAAATCTGATTATCTTTTAGAATAGTTCTTTATAATTTTCTTGATTTATGGGCTATTCGTACAAGAGGAGATCAAAATCTTGGTTTGCGCAGGGAGAACTGCAAGATTTGTAGTTTATTGAATTTATTTATTACATTTGGTCTGTAAATAATTTTTTTTATTTTAGACTCAATGTATAGGCATTCGATCTGATGTAATAATTAATAGAAATAGGATTTTTATTTATTTTAATTTTGGATGGAAGATGGCGGCGCAGAGAAGGAGATTTCGCAGAAGGGAGATTCGCTATCTGCGATTTGCAGTTTAAAAAACTGCAATCTGTGATCTAACCTCTGTTTTGCAGGATGGAGTGGGCGAACAGCCTTGATTAACTGATTACTGTTTTTCTTTTATCAGTTATTTAATTTCAGATTATTTACTTGAATTAAGGATTTAATTAAAATCAAACCCTAGACCCATTCGAACCAAGATTGGTTCAAACTATTTGGACCATTTCTAGGGTTTAATCAAGGCTGAAAGTCAGCCCTAATTTTCCCACTAATGGGCCTAAGGATTGATATTTAATTAAATGGTTAATTCGGCCCAGCTTGTAAAGGCCCAGTTTTAAATAGTTAAAATTGCAAAAGCCCTTTTTAAAGGATAAAGCTATATGGGCCGAACTGGGTAACCCTAATTCAGCCCATATACCTAGATAATATTAATTGTTAATATTATGGAATTTTAACGGTCTTCCAACGGGCCTTACAAATAATTAATTGATTGGATCAATTTATCCCTGCATGAGATGTATGGATGTGTGATGTGTTGCGTACATGGGCCATAAGTGCTTGGCCCATGCTCATTCGAAAGTGGCTCTTACGTACACCATGGCTGAATGCACATCATTGCCATGGTGTCCCTTCTGGTCATTGGATGACCTCCTTCAATGGTGGGCCCCATACCTCATCAAGAGGCTACGTGCGGAACCCTCCAGCTAATATGAGTGCATGTGATAGGGAGATTCATATGATGAACTCTCTAAAGGCCTTCCATCATTAGCATGAGGATGGGTCCTTCAGTAATGAGGAAATGCACCAGAAAATGAGCTATCCATTTGCTATTGGGCTTGTCTGAATGTTTCATAAGATGATAGGGGCGTCATAGACCGATGTGGGAGGGGCTTCACCAGAAAATGGGAACTCTCTCACGGTACCTTGGCGTTCACGAATATGATGGGTAAGCACTCACTGGACAGAAAGGTTTACCTGAAAACGGCTCTGAACCTTGTTTGGCAGAGGCCAAAGGGAAAACTCATATGATGAGTGGAAATGATCAATCACAGAAAGGTGGTGGGGTTATGCAGCTGAAACAGTTGGCTCCATGCACCCTATGTGATTTCCCACATTTCCAGACACAACCCGTAGTCTCCGTCAATGAAGAAGGAGGGAAATCTCAGAGATGAATAAATGGAAATGGATCGTAGATTAAAATCCATATCTATGAAATGAACATGAATCAAATTAGGTTGTTGACTGATGTTTGCTCTTTTATCAGAAAATGGCAAATGGATCTTTTGCAAAGCTTCTTGATGACAACAAGCTTAAGGGCCCAAAATACGCCGACTGGTACAGGAACCTTATGCTGGTCCTAGCTTCAGAAAAGCTAGACAAAGTGGCAAAGAATCCTACCCCGGAGCGTCTGGGAGACAGGGCTTCTGAGGCCTGAAGGAGAGACTATCAGGAATGGGAGGAGAAAAACTCCCTAGCCCGGTGTTACATCATCGCTTCCTTGGACAACCTGATACAGAGGCAGTTTGATCAGATCGAACTTGCCAAGAACATATTGGACAGCCTGAGGACGATGTATGAAGAGCAAAATCGTTCTCCTTGGCAAAAGGTCTTGAAGCAGTTCATGACCACTCAAATGTCCAAGGGCCAACAAGTTCACGACCATTGTCTTTGGATGATGGGTTACATCAATGAACTGGAGGCTCTTGGATCCAGGCTAGACCTCGTAACCCAGATAGACGCTATCCTTAATTCTTTGCCTCCTTCCTTTAATCCGTTCATCATGAACTATAACATGAACAAGAACGTTAGTTTGCAAGAGCTCAGCAATATGTTGCAAAGAGCTGAAGAACTGATTAAAAGTGATGAGCTTATAGCTATGCTTGTTGAAGCTAGAAAAATGGGCAATAGAAAGAGGAAGGCAAAGAAGCCTCAGAAGAAAGCCACCAAGGGAAAAAGGCAGAAGAAAGACAAAGCATCAGATGCATGTCACTTCTGCAAGAAGACCAGCCACTGGAAACGGAATTGTCCTGCCTACCTGGAATACAAGAAAGGTAATTTTGAAACTTGTGTTATAGAAAACAATTTATTGGTAGCTTCTGCGTCCTGGTGTATTGACTCCGGGGCTTCAACTCATGCTTGTAACTCACTGCAGGGGTTCAAGGTAAGCAGAAGGCTGAGTGAAGGAGAAGTCACTCTCTACTTGGGGACTACTACAACTGTTGCAGTCACGGCAATAGGAACCGTGGAGTTAATTTTTAGAGAAGGAAAAATTATACTCAAAGATTGTCTTTATGTACAAAACTTAAGAAGAAATTTGATTTCTGTTTCAAAACTGTGTGCAGATGGTTATTCTGTCTTCTTTAGTAATATGATTACTATTAAAAGAAATAACAGATTCATCGCATACGGGGAACTGGAGAACGGTCTCTATGTTCTACATCCTTCTCTAGAAACTAACATAACTGAAACTACGTCGGCTGAAACCCCCAAGAAAAGAGCCCGTGATATAGTTAATCCCACGTGTATGTGGCACTACCGACTTGGCCACATCGGTGTTGACCGAATTACAAGGTTGGTAAAGGATGGTCCTTTGGATTTTCTAACTATAGAAGATCTTCCCACCTGTGAGCCTTGCCTGCAAGGCAAGATGACGAAGCGGCCATTTAATGGTAAGCCTGAAAGATGTACAGGCACACTTGACCTAATACATACTGATGTATGTTGTCCCCTGAGTGTTAGGACACGAAATCAACACGTGTATTTCATCACCTTCACAGATGATTTCTCACGATATGGTTACGCGTACCTAATGAGACACAAGTCTGAATCCATTGAAAATTTCAAAGAGTTTAGACAAAAGGGTTGAGAAACAGTTGGGGAGAGAAATTAAAGCCCTTCGATCAGATCGAGGTGGCGAATATCTCTCGGACGAGTTCAGGGACTACTTAAAGGACAATGGGATAGTATCACAATTAGCTTCTCCTATTACGCCACAACTTAATGGTGTTTCAGAGAGGAGGAATAGAACCTTATTGGATATGGTCCGGTCACTTCTCATACACTCAGAGTTACCCACATCCTTTTGGGGTTATGCATTAGATACTGCAATGTACGTGCTGAATCGGGTTCCAACCAAATCGGTTCCAAACACTCCATATGAACTTTGGACCGGAAAGAAACCATGTGTCAGACACTTGAAGATTTGGGGTTGTCTAGCACACGCTAAAAGAACGAGTGCAGACAAGTTGGAATCCAAGACCAGCCGTTGCCTGTTTGTAGGCTACCCAAAAGGCTCTGTAGATTACCTTTTCTATGACCCAAGTGAGCAGAAAGTGTTCTACAGTCGAAATGCCCAGTTCTTGAGACCGATTATATCCTGGACACCCATCGTCAGGAAATTGTTCTTGATGAGGAGAGCTCAAGAGCAGTGGGAGATGTCCCACAAGTTCTAGGTAGTGACCAACCTAGAAGATCCAGACCACCAGTCCGTTATGGTTATGACCAGGATAGTTACCTGGTGGAAACCTTGACTAGTGAGGAGGATCCCGTGACTTACGCGAAAGCTATGTTGGACATAGATTCCCAGAAGTGGGTGGAGGCCATGAGAGCAGAGAAGGACTCAATGGAGACCAATGGAGTCTGGACTCTAGTAGATCCACCATCCGGTGTAAAAGCAATTGGTTGCAAATGGATTTACAAGAGGAAGAAGGGCCCCGATGGTAGGGTTGAGACCTTCAAAGCTCGTCTGGTGGTGAAAAGGTACACTCAGAAAGAGGGCATCGATTATGAGGAAACCTTTTCGCCTGTGGCCACGCTTAAATCCATTAGGATCCTGCTAGCTGTAGCATCATACCATGATTATGAGATTTGGCAAATGGATGTCAAAACTACATTCCTGAATGGAGATCTTACTAAAGATATCTATATGCAGCAGCCGCAAGGCTTCATAGCTGCGGGTCAGGAAAACATGGTATGTAAACTTAATAGATCCATTTATGGACTTAAGCAAGCTTCTAAAGTTGGAACATCCGTTTTGATTCTACTATCAAATCATTTGACTTCGAGCAGAATCCGGATGAACCTTGTGTTTACAGGAAGTATAGTGGAGATAAGGTTACCTTCTTGGTTCTGTATGTAGATGACATTCTACTCATTGGGAATGATGTAGGAATGTTGACTATGGTAAAAGTATGTCTTTCACAGCAATTCTCCATGAATGATCTTGGAGAGGCCTCCTATATACTAGGTCTTCGACTCTATAGAGATAGATCAAAGCGGATAATAGGATTATCCCAATCTGCCTACATTGACAAAATAGTCAAAAGATACAGCATGGAAAACTCCAAGAAAGGAAATGTTCCTTTTAGGCACGGAGTCACTCTCTCCAAGAAGATGTCTCCCAAGACTTCTGAGGAGATTGATGGCATGAAGGACGTTCCCTATGCCTCTGTCGTAGGGAGCATCATGTATGCTATGCTGTGCACTTGCCCTGACAGTGCTCAGGCAGTGAGTGTAGTAAGCAGATTTCAGGCCAACCCAAGGCAGGAGCATTGGACTGCTGTGAAAAGCATACTTAAGTACCTTCAAAGGACAAAAGAGTTTTGTCTAGTATTCGATGGTAGCTCACTATAGATCCAAGGGTATACAAATGCCAATTTCCAGTCAGATCCATATGATAGAAAGTCTACATCTGGGCATGTTTTCACGATAGGATTGTGTGTTGTTTGCTAGAAAAGCAACAAACAGGGGTCCACTGTAGACTCCACGACCGAGGCCGAGTACATTGCCACAAGTGAGGCTGCCAAAGAAGCCGTGTGGATGAAGAAGTTCGTTCACGAGTTGGGAGTAGTTCCATCCAGCACATCACCCATCCCATTGTTGTGTGACAACAATGGAGCTATTGCTCAGGCAAAGGAGCCACGAGCCCACTCGAAATTGAAGCACATCGAGAGGAATTACCATGTACTAAGGGAGATTGTTGGTAGAGAGGACGTCCTGATTCAGAAGGTATCATTAGCGGAAAATGTAACAGACCCATTAACAAAGCCACTATCACAGAAAGTGTTTGAAAAACACATGGAAAGCATGGGACTCTGGCTAGTACCTTATTGGACCTAAGTGCAAGTGGGAGCTGTTAGACAGTTTTGTATGCCCTTAGCTTCAATCAAATTGATGTACTTTATGAGTTTATTGTAAATGAATAAAAGTGCATATTTGATTCATGTTCCCTAGGTATATTTTTGTGTAATATCCTTAAATTGGACACTTAATGAGATTCATGTTAGTTTAGAATGTTCACATCCAGTGGGTCGGTCTGGGGAGACCTATCCTGACAAGGCTGACACTGTAGTGCCACCAAGTCGGTTGGGGTGGCTTGTCTCAGCTACCGGGGTAAGACCCTAGGCACATATAGTGTGGGATTAATTGAATCTTTGAACTGGACCAGATTTCCAGTATTGCCCTAGACCTTGGAGATTGATGGACAAAATTGAAAAGTTACACCCGACCCCTAGACTCGATTATGATACTGCACTATGTGTCGGATTGGGCTGTTTTTGATGTACCAATCAGTGAGATCCTTACCGGGGGTCAAAACCTGGGTATATTGGTACAGTCTGAGAATTCATCTGAGTGGGTGACGGGTTTGTCGAAGCCCTCAAAATTATTACTAGTCCCACAATAAAATATTTGCAGTAAAAGTGGTTCTAGGTCGAATCCCACAGGGAGCAACTCAGTAATTTCTTAGCCGAATGGATAAAGTAATTGTGTGGGAAAATTAAATAACTAAAATTAAAAGAATAACAAACTAAGCAAACAAGAGAAAATCAGTCTTACCGAATTCTGGTTCAAGGGTTCGGGTTGAATCGATTGGCCATCGATCCTAGGTACAATTCAGCATTCTTGCAATTCAAGCATTTAACCTTAGATTTATTAGGATAGCCATAATAAACCTTGTGTTTTCCTAATTCAGTTGACCAAACCCAGCATTCGATCAACACTTATCACCACTCAACTGGGTACGATAGGGTTCCA
Organism: Nelumbo lutea; assembly: GCF_056320005.1. NCBI lineage: Eukaryota > Viridiplantae > Streptophyta > Magnoliopsida > Proteales > Nelumbonaceae > Nelumbo > Nelumbo lutea. Next base: position 114,232,177 of record NC_142684.1, read on the forward strand.
TGTTAAACAATGATAGCATTAAGATTTGTGAAAACAGTTAAACCAAAATAACAATAATTGAGATAGCTGCAATTACTGAATTTTGTTCCATCGATTCTTTTAGGTTGAACCATGTTAAAACATTGGTCAAAGGCTGTCACAAACAATTGACCCAAAAAGATATCAACCTAATTGCTACTTGTACCATTATTCGTGACAATTACGGATCACCGAAATCAGGGATAGCAGTAGGAAAATCAACATTAATTCAGTTTGTCAGACTAATTAACATTAACGTCCAATAAAAATGTGCACAAGAACCAATGAATACTTGAATTAAAAAGAAAGAAAATAAAGTAACTACAGAACCTCACAATGGCACAATCAAACCTCCCCCCTTGAACCAGAAAAAGAAGCTTAGCTTCTCATGATCTGCGCAATCTCCATGCTTTGCTTCTCCATGGCCGAACTGATCTTCTTGAGTTGCTTGATGCTTGATTGCTGAATGATTGAGTAATTGCTAGAGCTGGTTCGCCCCCCTCTTTATATATCCAAAGGAGAGGGCTGTTTTCCAACTCCTTCTAGGAGATCATCTTATCCTTAGAGAGTTTTGATCTTATCTTGAACTAATCCTATCCTATCTCATATCTAATGCTCTAATCTCAATCTTCTTATCTCTCTAGGATTACATTCAAGACTTTAGATCTGATAAAAATCTCTCCTTGGAGATTACATTCGAAATTCGGACTCTTAACTCTTGAATTCGAGTTGGGCTGCTTCAAGGTACTTCTGCGAGTTGGGCTTAAGTTGTGAAATGAGTCTGGCAGTGAACTTGCTCCGACTTTGGGCTCGTTTTCGTACTCGATGCGTGCCGAATCTGTCTAAACCCAAAACGTAAAAGTTGTGGGCCTTCCTTTCATCTTTCTAATGCTTCTTGAATTGTCTAATTCGGTGTCCGGAATTGAGAGTTAGGCCCAGATTACTAACTGTCGCCGAAACTGTGAAAAATCACCCGATTTGCCCTGTTTTCTTCCAATTGCCTTCTTTATTGCCCTGAATCGAAATACAAGAGTAATGAGTCCATTTAAGTGCTAAATATATGAAAAAGAGTGAATATTAGGGGATAAAATTAGGGTTCATTTTGGTCTCATCAAATCCCCCCACACTTAAACTTTGCCCGTCCTCGGGCAAGGCAAAAACTCAAGTAACACAAGAGAGACTAACTATTGATTTTCAATCTTTCTTTTTCTCTACATGAGGCCTGGTTCATTTCATGCTTTAGTTCAGACTTGGTAACCTTTTCCTTTTCATCTCTTTCTCCCCTTTTTCTTGTCCAAGAGTGATCGCAAATCACCATTCCTCATGGTCCCAAGTTTAATCGATAGTCAAGCAGACAAGCCTTCCAGGGCTGAAACTCCTTGGACTGCACGGGTGCTCATTGCTTTCAACAAACCAATTCAGCCAGATGCAATTATTTTCCTTTGAATCAAAACAAGGTGTGCTTATTGCCATAAGCTTGCTATGTATCACATCTTCACCACTTAGTGTGAATTCCTAGGATCTGAAGGTGAGAATGGGGTTGGGGTTCTAGGGTGAGTGCATCTTATGCTCCATCTTACCCTTGCCTTCTTTTCAAGATGTGAGTGCATTTTATGCTCCATCTCACACTTGCTTTCATTTCTAGATGTGGGTGCATTTTATGCTCCGTCTCACACTTGGTTTTTTTTTTTTTTTCTAGATGTGAGTGCATTTTATGCTCCATCTCACATTAGTCACGATTTTAGTTTCAAACTCCCTTTCTCTTTTTTTTTTTCACAAGAATCCCAGGGTTACACCACCTGATCCATGAATTCGTTGATCATGGTCTCTATATGCCTAACACAGCAAGTTCTAGAATAATCAACCCATGTTTGATAGATAATTACGTGAAAATCAATCAAACCCTTATGCATCTTGCCTATTGATCGATTAAAATCATGAGGTACCATATGCAGCCAAGAAAGATTCAGTTAGACATGCTTGCATCCTATCTTATCTATTCAGCCTAAGCACATGATTCCTGATAAGTTGAAATCATTTAAGGATAAGTTTTCGGGAGCAGAAATTTGAAGAAGGTAAGGTATCCCAAATTTCCATCAGATTTTCCTAATCCCCCCACACTTAAGTTATACATTGTCCCCAATGTATGTGATTATGCATAAAGTAGAAGGATTTGGGGGTACTTCCCTGTTTGTCTTGTTGGGTTCCTACTAAACACATAAATCAAAACCAAACAAAATAACAAAATTAACTAAACACAATGGATTGCCTCCCACAAGCGCAATTGTTTAACGTCGTCATGCTCGACGTCCTCCTTTGCTACTTTAGCTCTCATGGTTTCAGCTTTCGGTGTGCTCCCCTTCCATCCATCATGGCCGGGTTCAAATCTGGAATAAGGGCCTTCGTATCCAATTGTGCACTCAATTCTAGCTCCTCATTCATATCTTTTTCAAAAAATTCCTGCACAGTTGGATCAATAGTGTCAACTGAATGGTCTTCATTTGGGTACTTCATAGTTTCAAAAATATTAAATTTAATAATCTCCCCACCGATTTCGACGGAGAGGGTACCCTCATCCACATCTATTTTGGTCTTGGCCATTTTCATAAATGGTCTGCCTAATAGAAGTGGGGCTGAACTTTCGATCGTGTCCTCCTCCATCTTCAGAATGTAAATATCAGCTGGGAAAATTAAATCGTTAACCTGCACAATTACATTCTCAACAACCCCTTCTAGGAAGGCGTTAGAACGATCAGCTAATTGGATAACAGCTTTAGTTCCCCTTAAAGGACCTAATCTCAAAGCATAGTAAATCGAGTATGGCATGATGTTGATAGATGCACCTAAGTCTAGCATGGCATACTCGATTTGCTTATTGCCAATCACACAAGGTAGGGTGAACATACCTGGATCAGCATGTTTTTCTGGTAAGGTCCTCTTGATCATGGCTGAAACGTTCTCTCTAACTCTTGAGTCCTACACCTTGTCTTCTTCCTGCCCTTTATCCACCTTCCTTGGTGATGTAGGTTCCAGCTGTAGTTCCTTCCCGCCTCTTAGCACCACTGCACTTACACTCTCCTTGTGGTTGACTACCGTTTGTGGTGGTAGTTTCCTGGAGCTCTTTACCTCCAACTTGCTAACAGCAGTGGCAAGTTGGCTGATTTGGTTCCCCAAATTCTGAATGCTGGCTCTTGTTTCCTGTTGAAATTGCTGAGTATTAGTAGCTAGAGCCTTAACTATATCTTCTAATGACGTACCTGAATTCGAGGGTTGGCCTTGCGCTGTGATGGGTGTTGAAAACTGGGGCTGTCGACTGAAAAAATGGGGCTCGTATTGCTGCTGTCCTCCTTGGTTCCCGTAGCTTAGGTTTGGGTGATCTCTCCACCCCGGATTGTAATAATTGGAGTAGGGATCATACTTTCGTTGGGGCTGGCCCAGGAATCCTCCTACGGCATTGACTTGCTGCATCGAACCATCTTGCAATGATGGACACATGTCCGTAGGATGGCCAGGAATCGTACAGATACCACACACCCTGGCAGTTTGTACTTGTCCTGCAGCGAGTTGTCTTACCAAAGCAGTTAGGTCAGAAATCTGATTTTCTAAATTTACATGGCTTACCTCATTAACCCGTCTAATGGTACCGTCTGTCCTAGCACCGAACTGTTGTGAATTTTCGGCCATGTTGGAGATTAACTCCCTGGCCGCTTCGGGTGTCTTGTTCACCAATGCTCCTCCACTGGCTGCATCGACCATACTTCTATCCATGGGTTGCAGCCCTTCGTAGAAGTATTGGATTAACAGTTGTTCAGGTATTTGGTGATGTGGACAGCTAGCAACAAGTTGTTTAAATCTTTCCCAATATTCGTATAGTGTCTCACCACCAAATTGCCGAACTCCACATATTTCTTTTCTTATATTTGCAGCCCGGGATGCAGGAAAATATTTATCTAAAAATATCCTATTCATCTCGTCCCATGTGCGTATTGAACCGGGAGGAAGAATATACAACCAATCCTTTGCTTTATCTCTTAAAGTAAATGGAAAGGCTATGAGTTTTACCTGGTCCTCGGTCATACCGCGGGGTTTCATGCTTGAACCGACGACATGAAATTCCTTTAGATGTTTGTGAAGGTCCTCACCTGGGAAACCATGAAACAGAGGTAATAATTGAATCAAACCAGATTTGAGTTCAAAAGCTACCTCAAGAGTGGGGTATGTGATGCATAAAGGCTGTTGGTTCATAATTGGTGCAGCCAACTCCCTTAATGTCCTCTCTCTATCAGCCATTCTTTCTACTTCTTCGAAGATGGGAAGATCACAATCTGAATTCACCTTCTTTGGTGAACGATCCTTCCTTTGCTTCGCCTCCTTTCTTAAACGACGGGTGGTCCTCTCAATTTCGGGATTGTACTCGAGTTCACCTCGTTGAGAAGCATGAGTCATAAAACAAAAGAGGTTAACAAGAGGAAGGTAATAGCTAAGAAATTAAAGTTGCTCCCCGGCAACGGCGCCAAAATTTTGACGGGTTTGTCGAAGCCCTCAAAATTATTACTAGTCCCACAATAAAATATTTGCAGTAAAAGTGGTTCTAGGTCGAATCCCACAGGGAGCAAATCAGTAATTTCTTAGCCGAATGGATAAAGTAATTGTGTGGAAAAATTAAATAACTAAAATTAAAAGAATAACAAACTAAGCAAACAAGAGAAAATCAGTCTTACCGAATTCTGGTTCAAGGGTTCGGGTTGAATCGATTGGCCATCGATCCTAGGTACAATTCAGCATTCTTGCAATTCAAGCATTTAACCTTAGATTTATTAGGATAGCCATAATAAACCTTGTGTTTTCCTAATTCAGTTGACCAAACCCAGCATTCGATCAACACTTATCACCACTCAACTGGGTACGATAGGGTTCCATGTTAAACAATGATAGCATTAAGATTTGTGAAAACAGTTAAACCAAAATAACAATAATTGAGATAGCTGCAATTACTGAATTTTGTTCCATCGATTCTTTTAGGTTGAACCATGTTAAAACATTGGTCAAAGGCTGTCACAAACAATTGACCCAAAAAGATATCAACCTAATTGCTACTTGTACCATTATTCGTGACAATTACGGATCACCGAAATCATGGATAGCAGTAGGAAAATCAACATTAATTCAGTTTGTCAGACTAATTAACATTAACGTCCAATAAAAATGTGCACAAGAACCAATGAATACTTGAATTAAAAAGAAAGAAAATAAAGTAACTACAGAACCTCACAATGGCACAATCAAACCTCCCCCCTTGAACCAGAAAAAGAAGCTTAGCTTCTCATGATCTGCGCAATCTCCATGCTTTGCTTCTCCATGGCCGAACTGATCTTCTTGAGTTGCTTGATGCTTGATTACTGAATGATTGAGTGATTGCTAGAGCTGGTTCGCCCCCCTCTTTATATAGCCAAAGGAGAGAGCTGTTTTCCAACTCCTTCTTGGAGATCATCTTATCCTTAGAGAGTTTTGATCTTATCTTGAACTAATCCTATCCTATCTCATATCTAATGCTCTAATCTCAATCTTCTTATCTCTCTAGGATTACATTCAAGACTTTAGATCTGATAAAAATCTCTCCTTGGAGATTACATTCGAAATTCGGACTCTTAACTCTTGAATTCGAGTTGGGCTGCTTCAAAGTACTTCTGCGAGTTGGGCTTAAGTTGTGAAATGAGTCTGGCAATGAACTTGCTACGACTTTGGGCTCGTTTTCGTACTCGGTGCGTGCCGAATCTGTCAAAACCCAAAACATAAAAGTTGTGGGCCTTCCTTTCATCTTTCTAATGCTTCTTGAATTGTCTAATTCGGTGTCCGGAATTGAGAGTTAGGCCCAGATTACTAACTGTGCAAAATCACCCGATTTGCCCTGTTTTCTTCCAATTGCCCTCTTTATTGCCCTAAATCGAAATACAAGAGTAATGAGTCCATTTAAGTGCTAAATAAATGTAAAAGAGTGAATATTAGGGGATAAAATTAGGGTTCATTTTGGTCTCATCAGTGGGTGATCATAGTGACAGGATCAGCCCCTTTGTTGGACAAAGGTAATGATCGGGGATGCACTCTCACTGATGGAAACCAAGACTGCCGGCAGCCGATTTCAATCGTTGAGATTTGTTTTTGCAAAATATATTTTATATGAGATATAAGAGTATATATATTATGCTTTCAAAATGTTTGCAAAAGGTTTTAATTCTCGGGATCCATATTTGAGAGAGTGCAACATTGTTCCTTGCAGCCAAGGTAGAGGTTCTCTCTCGTCGGGCAGTGTATGATCATTATGGGCTGAGAGGTTAAGTGTAAGGTCATTGAGGATAATACCTGATGGGCTAATCTTGCATCTACCCACAGTCCCTGGGTGTTACAAGGTGGCTTGGCCCAGGGACCACTTAGTGTAAGTGTTGGGCCCATAGAGTCCACCTGATGGGTTTCAGGGGGTGCGTTGTCCATAATAGTATATTCGGCCAGGCCTTATCTTAAAGGGACTTGTAATCCATATATGAGTTGGGTTAGCAACTCCTAATAGGATTAGGAGATGATCCCTTTAAGTCTATAAAAGGAAGAGGGGGCGGCAGCCTTTAGACACACAATCACCAGCAATAGTCTGGTCTTCAGAGCTGAGATCACAGAGGAGAGAATTCTGCACCCTGCAAATTCTCTCTAGCCGCCTCCTTCCTGCAGCCGCTGCCTATAGCAGTTCGATCTCCATTGCTTGGGAGAAATCAAGATCAGATCTTGATTCCAATCTTTTGGAGAAAAGATTGGTAGGAGTTGTATTCACAAGCCATTCAGGTGATTCTTGGGAAGAATCAAGTTCTTAGGAAGGACACCGTTGATTCTGCTCCACCTTGCACTGCACCATCTTCAGTGGGAGCAGATTTTGGTTTCTACCTTGGGCGTGAACACCTCCATTAAGAGATATTGTTTCTCTGTATCATGTATTTTCTCTCTCTCCTTCTTTTGGTTGAGATCTGGTTCAGTTTATGGTTCACTGATGATCCTTGAAAATATGATTTTCTAAATAGGGAATTCGATTCCTAGTTGAAGGGAAAGAAAAATTTTTGAAATTTGTCCCCCTTTATTCCGCAATCTTGGGCGTCCATTTGATGGATTTCCTATCCCTTCATTTCCATCAACAAGTGAGTTCTCATATATTTCCTTGCACTCTTTTACAACCTACACATATAAGGTTATCAATAAGCGAAATGTAAACCTCTGAATGCTCACTCCCTCTAAGAACCAAGGACAAATTAAGAATACCTTCATACTTCTGAGATAATTAAAAGTTTTGAATTTAATCAATAATATAACATCTCTTAAACTTCAAAAGGAACAGAAAACCATAAATTCTTTAAGACCCTCTCTTAATTACGTCAATTGTAATCAACTAACCGCAACCCTGGAATTTCTTCATAAGCTTAAAAAGATGCCATTAACACACAAGGCACAAAAGTCCACTTAACTAGTCCAATAGAATATAGAGGGATAATGCAGTCATTCTACCGAGGAAATTTGTAGATGGTAAAGTTGTTATTACCTCTTTGGCATCCTTTCGTGGTATGCCCTCTTGCAATCTCACAAGCTTCTCTACAACATCAGGCTGCAATCCAGGGTACAAACCGAGAATCAAAACAAGCAAAAAAAGTGCAAATATGTAAGTCCTGATTCAGTGTAATAAAGTATCCTCATGTGGCAATATTTCACAAATATACAAATCACAGAATCCAAATGAGCAAAAAAAAATAGAGTAGTGCAAGTATGGGAGTCCTCATAAGGTTTAATATACTAATCTCATACCACACGTTTTAAGATGACATAAATTACATAGTAACTAGGGCCACACTGAAAATGATAGGATTTAATCTAATTCAAATCAGAATTGAATCATTTGAGTTAGAATTCAGATATCCATCTAACCATAATAGGAAAGTATCAGGATCTGAAAAGGTTGTTAGACAGTTTTGTATGCCCTTAGCTTCAATCAAAATGATGTACTTGAAGGGATAGGAAATCCATCAAATGGACGCCCAAGATTGCGGAATAAAGGGGGGCGAATTTCAAAAATTTTTCTTTCCCTTCAACTGGGAATCGAATTCTCTATTTAGAAAATCATATTTTCAAGGATCATTCTTGAACCAGATCTAAACCAAAAGGAGGAGAGAGAGATAATACATGATACAGAGAAACAATATCTCTCAATGGAGGTGTTCACGCCCAAGGTAGAAACCAAAATCTGCTCCCACTGAAGATGGCGCAGTGCAAGGTGGAGCAGAATCAGCAGTGTCCTTCCTAAGAACTTGATTTTTCCCAAGAATCACCTGGATGGCTTTTGAATACAACTCTTACCAATCTTTTCTACAAAAGATTGGAATCAAGATCTGATCTTGATTTCTCCCAAGCAATGGAGATCGAACTACTATAGGCGGCGGCTGCAGGAAGGAGGTGGCTAGAGAGAATTTGCAGGGTGCAGAATTCTCTCCTCTGTGATCTCAGCTCTGAAGACAAGACTGTTGCTGGTGATTGTGTGTCTAAAAGCTGCCGCCCCCTCTTCCTTTTATAGACTTAAAGGGATCAGCCACTAATCCAATTAGGAGTTGCTAACCCAAATCATATATGGATTAGAAGTACCTTTAAGATAAGGGATAAACATTATCTTATCTGCAGATTAGATCAGGTAGTTCCTAATCTAATTAGGAAGTTTCCAAATCTAAATCTCATTTAGATCTTGGACTCCCTGAGTGGATAGGGTGTGGGCCCAATCCTATCAGCTGATCTTATCTCAGAATTCTCCCCTTAAAGACTAATCAAATTAGCACAATTCGAAATGGGCTTAAGGCTCATTTAGGGTTATGTACTCATTAAACCTTCCAAACTGCTGCCTAATTGGGCTTCCTTGTATGGCATGGGACCCAAACATTGATCTACACATCAGCCACATGGGTTCAGCCCAGCCTTTGTTACAAAGCTTAGCCGAATACACTGTTATGGACAGTGCACCCCGTGAAACCCATCAGATGGGCTCTAATTCAGTTGACCAAACACAACATTCGATCAACACTTATCACCACTCAACTAGGTACGATAGTGTTCCATGTTAAACAATGATAGCATTAATATTTGTGAAAATAGTTAAACCAAAATAACAATAATTGAGATAGCTGCAATTATTGAATTTTGTTCCATCGATTCCTTTAGGTTGAACCATGATAAAATGTTGGTCAAAGGCTGTCATGAACAATTGACCCAAAAAGATATATCAACCTAATTGCTACTTGTACCATTATTCGTGACAATTACGGATCACCGAAATCATGGATAGCAATAGGAAAATCAACATTAATTCAGTTTGTCAAACTAATTAACATCAACATCCAATAAAAATATGCACAAGAATCAATGAATACTTGAATTAGAAAGCAAGAAAAGAATGTAACTACAGAACCTCACAATGACACAATCGAACCTCCCCCTTGAACCAGAAAAAGAAGCTTAGCTACTCAAGATCTGTGCAATCTCCATGCTTTTCTTCTCCATAGGAACTACCTTCTTGAGCTTCTTGGCCTCTTGATGATCTCTTGGATCTTGGAATGAGTGATGCTAGAGCTGGTTTGCCCCCCTCTTTATATAGCCAAAGGAGAGGGCTGTTTTCCAACTCCTTCTAGGAGATCATCTTATCTTTAGGGAGTCTTGATCTTATCTTTTTTGAACTAATCCTATCCTAGCTCTTATCTAATGCCCAACCTTCTTATCCTTATAGGATTACATTCAAAGTTTAGATCTAATAAGACTCTCTCCCTCTTAGGAGATTACATTCGAATTAGGGCTCTAGACTCTTGTATCCGAGTTGGGCTTCTCTGCTATTTGGGCTGTTTCCAGGTTCTTCTGCGAGTTGGGCTTCAGCTGTTAAATGGTCCTGGCTACGACGTTGCTCCAACTTCGGGCCCGGTTTCGTAATTGATGTGGATAGAATCAGTCAAAACCCAAAACATAAAAGTTTTGGGCCTTTCGTTCTTCTTTCTAATGCTTCTTGAATTTCCCAATTCAGAGTCCAGAATTGTGAGTTAGGCCCAGATCACTGACTATCGCCGAAACTGTGCAAAATCACCCGAATTGGCATGTTTCCTTCCAATTGCCTTCTTTATTGTCTTGAATCGAAATACAAGAGTAATGAGTGCATTTAAGTGTTAAAATAATGAAAAAAAATGAAAATTAGGGGACAAAAATAGGGTTCTTTTCCATCTCATCAAATCCCCCCACACTTAAACTTTGCTCGTCCTCGGGCAAGGCAAAAAATCAAGTAACACAAAAGAAACCAACTACTGATTTTCAATATTTCTTTTTCTCTACATGAGGCCTGGTTCATCGCATGCTTTAGTTCAGACTTGGTAACCTTTCCCTTTTCATCTCTTTCTTCCCTTTTTCTTGTCCAATAGTGATCGCAAATCACCATTCCTCATGGTCCCAAGTTAAATCGATAGTCAAGGAGACAAGCCTTCCAGGGCTGAAACTCCTTGGACTGCACGGGTGCTCATTGCTTTTAACAAACCAATTCAGCCAGATGCAATTACTTTTCTTTTAATCAAAACAAGGTGTACTTATTGCCATAAGCTTGCTATGTATCACATCTCCACCACTTAGTGTGAATTCCTAGGATCTGAAGGTGAGAATGGGGTTGGGGTTCTAGGGTGAGTGCATTTTATGCTCCATCTCACCCTTGCTTTCTTTTCAAGATGTGAGTGCATTTTATGCTCCATCTCACACTTGCTTTCATTTCTAGATGTGAGTGCATTTTATGCTCCATCTCACATTAGTCACGATTTTTTTTTTCACAAGAATCACAGGGTTTCACTGCCTGATCCATGAATTCATTGATCGTGGTCTCTATATGCCTAACACAGCAAGTTCTAGAATAATCAATCCATGTTTGACAGATAATTATGTGAAAATCAATCAAACCCTTATGCATCTTGCCTATTAATCGATTAAAATCATGAGGTACCATATGCAGCCAAGAAAGATTCAGTTAGTCATGCTTGCATCCTATCTTATCTATTCAGCCTAAGCACATGATTCTTGATAAGTTGAAATCATTCAAGGATATGCTTCCAGGGAGCAGAACTTTCAAAAAGGTAAGGTATCTCAAATTTTCATCAGATTTCCCTAATCCCCCCACATTTAAGTTATATATTGTCCCCAATGTATGTGATTATGCATAAAGTAGAAGGATTTGGGGGTACTTCCCTGTTTGTCTTGTTGGGTTCCTGCTAAACACAAAAATCAAAACCAAACAAAATAACAAATTAACTAAACATAATGGGTTGCCTCCCAGAAGCGCAATTGTTTAACGTTGTTATGCTCAACGTCCTCCTTTGCTACTTTAACTGTCATGGTTGTAGCTTTCTGTGTGCTCCCCTTCCATCCATCATGGGCGGGTTCAAATTTGGAATAGGAGCCTTAGTATCCAATTGTGCACTCGATTCTAACTCCTCATTCATATCTTTTTCAAAAATTTCCTACATAGTTTGATCAAAAGTGTCAACCGAATAGATTGAATGGTCTTCAATTGGGTACTTCATAGCTTCAAAAATATTAAATTTAACAGTCTCTCCATCACATTTGATGGAGAGGGTACCCTCATCCACATCTATTTTGGTCTTGGCCATTTTCATGAATGGCCGACCTAATAGAAGTGGGGCTGAACTTGTGGCTGTGTCTTCTTCCATCTTCAGGATGTAAAAATCAGTTGGAAAGATCAAATCGTTAATCTGCACTAATACATCCTCAACAATCCCTTCTGGGTATGCATTAGAACGATCAGCCAATTGAATAACAACTCTAGTCTCTTTTAATGGACCTAGTCTCAATGCATAGTAAATCAAGTATGGCATGACTTTAATAGATGCACCTAAGTCCAGCATGGCACACTCGATTCGTTTATTGCCAATCACACAGGGTAGGGTAAACATGCCTGGATCAGCACGATTTTCTAGCAGGGTCCTCTTGATCACGACTGAAACGTTCTCTCCAACTCCTACCTTAATGGGGCTTTTGTTTGAGTCCTGTACCTCCTCTTCTTCTTGTCTTTTTTCCGCCTTTCATGGTGAGGTGGGTTCTAGCTGTAGTTCCTTCCTACTTCTCAGTACCACTGCACTTACATTTTCCTTGGGGTTGACTACCGTTTCTGATGGTAGTTTCCCGGAGCTCTGCGCCTCCAACTTACTAATGGAAGTGGCAAGTTGGCTGATTTGGTTCCCCAAATTCTGAATGCTTGCTCTTGTTTCCTGTTAAAATTGCTGAGTATTAGTAGCTAGAGCCTTAACTATATCTTCTAATGACGTACCTGAATTCGGGGATTGGCCTTGCGCTGTGATGGGTGTTGAAAACTGGGGCTGTCGACTGAAAAAATGGGGCTGATATTGCTGCTGTCCTCCTGGGTTTCCGTAGCTTAGATTTGGATGATCACTCCACACGGGATTGTAATAATTGGAGTAGAGATCATTCTTTCGTTGGGGCTGCCTTGGGAATCCTCCTACGACATTTTCTTGCTGCATCGATCCATCTTGTAATGATGGACACATGTCCGTAGGATGACCATGGATCGAACAGATAGCACACACCCTAGCAGTTTGTAATTGTCCCGCAGCTAGTTGCCTAACCAAAGCAGTTAAGTCAGAAATCTGATTTTCTAAATTTACATGGCTTACCTCATTTGCATGCCTAATGGGACCATCTGTCCTTGCACCGAACTGCTGTGAATTTTCAGCCATGTTGGAAATTAATTCCCTAGCCGCTTCGGGTGTCTTGTTCACTAGAGCTCCTCCACTGGCTGCATCGACCATACTTCTATCCATGGGTTGAAGCCCTTCATAGAAGTATTGGATTAACAATTGTTCAGGAATTTGGTGGTGGGGACAACTAGAAACAAGTTGCTTAAACCTTTCCCAATATTCATATAATGTCTCACCACTAAACTGCCGAACTCCACATATTTCTTTTCTTATATTCGCAGCCCGGGACGCAGGAAAATATTTATCTAAAAATATCCTATTCATTTCATCCCATGTGCATACAGAACCGGGAGGGAGAATATACAACCAATCCTTTGCTTTATCTCTTAATGTAAATGGAAAGGCTATGATTTTTACCTAGTCCTCAGTCATACCGTGGGGTTTCATGCTTGAACAGACGACATGAAATTCCTTTAGATGTTTGTGAGGGTCCTCACCTGGGAAACCATGAAATAGAGGTAATAATTGAATCAAACCAGATTTGAGTTCAAAGGCTACCTCAAGAGTGGGGTACGTGATGCATAAAGGCTGTTGGTTCATAATTGGTGCAGCCAATTGTTAGACAGTTTTGTATGCCCTTAGCTTCAATCAAAATTGATGTACTTTATGAGTTTATTGTAAATGAATAAAAGTGCATATTTGATTCATGTTCCCTTGGTATGTTTCTGTGTAATACCCTTAAACTGGATACTTATTGAGACTCGGGTTAGTTTACAAAGTTCACAGCCAGTGGGTCAGTCTGGGGAGACCTATCCTGAGAAGGCTGACACTGTGGTGCCATCAAGTCGGTTGAGGTGACTTGTCTCAGCTACCGGGGTGAGACCCCAGGCACAAACAGTGTGGAATTAATTGAATCTTTGAACTGGACCACATTTCCAGTATTGCCATGGACCTTGGAGATTGATGGGAAAAACTGGAAAGTTACACCCGACCCCTAGACTCGATTATGATACTACACTAGATGTCGGATCGGGGTGTTTTTGATGTACCAATCAGTGAGATCCTTAGTGGGGGTCAAAACCTGGGTATGTTGGGACAATCCGAGAATTAATCTGAGTGGGTGATCATAGTGACAGGATCAGCCCCTTTGTCGGACAAAGGTAATGATCGGGGATGCGCTCTCACTGTTGGAAACCAAGACTGCCGGCAGCCGATTTCAACCGTTGAAATTTGTTTTGCAAAGTATATTTTATATGAGATATAAAAAAGTATATACATTATGGTTTCTAAAATGTTTGCAAAAGGTTTTAATTCCCGGGATCCATATAAGTGGAGAGTGCAACACTGTTCCTTGCAGCCGAGGGAGAGGTCCTCTCTTGTCGGGCAGTGTATGATCATTAAGGGCTGAGAGGTTAAATGTAAGACCATTGAGGATAATACCTGATGGGCTAATCTTGCATCTGCCCACAGTCCCTGGGTGTTGCAAGGTGGCTTGGCCCAGGGACCACTAAGGGTAAGTGTTGGGCACATAGAGCCCATTCGATGGGTTTCAGGGGGTGCACTGTCTTTAACAGTGTATTCGACCAGGCCTTGTAACAAAGGCTGGGCCGAACCCATGTTGCTGATGTCTAGATCAATGCTTGGGTCCCACACCATACAAGGAAGCCCAATTGGGCAGCAGTTAGTAAGGTTGAGTGAGCACATAAGCTTAATGGGCCTAAAGCCCATTTCGAACTGGGCTATTTATTTAGTTAATTAAAGGGGCGAATTCTGAGATGGATTAGCAGATAGGATAGGGTCTTAATCCTATCCACTCAGAGATTCCAGATCTGAATGTGATTCAGATCTAGAAACCTCCTAATGGGATTAGGATAAAGCTAATCTAATCTACAAATAAGATAAGGGTTTATCCTTATCACTAGAAGAGAAGGCTGATCCAAATATGATTTGGATAAACACCTCCTAATGGGATTAGAATCTGATCTTTTAAGTTAACTAAAAGAAGGAGGCGGCAGCAGCCTTGAGAGTGACTAACTAGAAACACATCAGATCCTCTTTAGTGCTGAAATCAAGAAGAGAGAATTCTGCAGCCTGCGAATACTCTCTTGCCACCTCCCTGCTCTTGCCGCCCTGTTTACCAGTTCGATCTCCAGCTGTGGGAGAAGTCAAGATTGGATTTTGACATCAGTTCTTTGAGAAAGGATTGAAAAGGAAGCTGTGCTCACGTTCCATCCTACTATTTCTTGTAAAGGATAGAGTTCTTGGAGAAGAACACTGCTGATTCTGCTCCATCCTACACTGCGCCATCTTCAGTGGGAGCAGTCTTTGGATCCTTCCTTGGGCTTGAACACCTTCGTTGGGAGATATTACTTCTCCGTATCAGGTATTATTCTCTCCCATTCCTTTTGGTTCAGATCTGGTTCAGTTTAAGGTTCAAGATTGATCATTGAAAATATGATTTTCTAAATAGGGAATGTGATTCCCAGTTGAAGGGAGAGAAAAATTTTTGAAATTCGCCCCTTATTCCACAATATTTGGGCGTCAATGGGATGGATCTCTCATCCTTTCACCAACTCCCTTAATGTCCTCTCTCTGTCAGCCATTCTTTCTACTTCTTCGAAGATGGGAAAATCACAAGTGGGTAGATCGATATGTGGGTTCACCCTTTTAGGTGAACGATCCTTCCTTTGCTTCGCCTCCTTTCTTAAACGACGGGTGGCCCTCTCAGTTTCGGGGTTGTACTGAAGTTCACCTCGTTGAGAATCACGAGTCATAAACAAGAAGATTAACAAAAGAAGGTAATAGCTAAGAAATTAACAATCCTCCCCGGCAACGTCGCCAAAATTTTGATGGGTTTGTCGAAGCCCTCAAAATTAGTATAGTCCCACAAAAAAATATTTGTAGTAAAAGTGGTAGTAGGCCGAACCCCACAGGGAGAAAATCAGTAATCTCTTAGCCGAATGGATAAAGTAATTGTGTGGGAAAATTTAATAACTAAAATTAAATGAATAACAAACTAAACAAACAAGAGAAAAATCAGTCTTACTGAATTCTGGTTCAAGGGTTCGGGTTGAATCGATTGGCCATCGATCCTAGGTACAATTCAGCATTCTTGCAATTCAAGCATTTAACCTTAGATTTACTAGGATAGCCATAATAAACCTTGTGTTTTCCTAATTCAGTTGACCAAACCCAGCATTCGATCAACACTTATCACCACTCAACTGGGTACGATAGCGTTCCATGTTAAACAATGATAGCATTAAGATTTGTGAAAACAGTTAAACCAAAATAACAATAATTGAGATAGCTGCAATTATTGAATTTTGTTCGATCGATTCCTTTAGGTTGAACCATGATAAACGTTGGTCAAAAGCTGTCACGAACAATTGACCCAAAAAGATATCAACCTAATTGCTACTTGTACCATTATTCGTGACAATTACGGATCACCGAAATCATGGATAGCAATAGGAAAATCAACATTAATTCAGTTTGCCAAACTAATTAACATCAACATCCAATAAAAATATGTACAAGAATCAATGAATACTTGAATTAGAAAGCAAGAAAAGAATGTAACTACAGAACCTCACAATGACACAATCGAACCTCCCCCTTGAACCAGAAAAAGAAGCTTAGCTACTCAAGATCTGTGCAATCTCCATGCTTTTCTTCTCCATAGGAACTACCTTCTTGAGCTTCTTGGCCTCTTGATGATCTCTTGGATCTTGGAATGAGTGATGCTAGAGCTGGTTCGCCCCCCTCTTTATATAGCCAAAGGAGAAGGCTGTTTTCCAACTCCTTCTAGGAGATCATCTTATCTTTAGGGAGTCTTGATCTTATCTTTTTTGAACTAATCCTATCCTATCTCTGATCTGATCCCCAACCTTCTTATCCTTATAGGATTACATTCAAAGTTTAGATCTAATAAGACTCTCTCCCTCTTGGGAGATTACATTTGAATTAGGACTCTAGACTCTTGTATCCGAGTTGGGCTACTCTGCTATTTGGGCTGCTTCCAGGTTCTTCTGCGAGTTGGGCTTCAGCTGTTAAATGGGCATGGCTGCGACATTGCTCCGACTTTGCCCAGTTTCGTAATCGATGTGGACCGAATCAGTCAAAACCCAAAACATAAAAGTTGTGGGCCTTTCGTTCTTCTTTCTAATGCTTCTTGAATTTCCCAATTCGGAGTCCGGAATTGTGAGTTAAGCCCAGATCACTGACTATTGCCGAAACTGTGCAAAATCACCCGAATTGGCATATTTCCTTCCAATTGCCTTCTTTATTGCCCTGAATCGAAATACAAGAGTAATGAATGCATTTAAGTGTAAAAATAATGAAAAAATATGAAAATTAAGGGACAAAAAATAGGGTTCTTTTCCGTCTCATCAGTCCTCTCTTGTCGGGTAGTGTATGATCATTATGGGCTGAGAGGTTAAGTATAAGACCATTGAGGATAATACCTGATGGGCTAATCTTGCATCTGCCCACAGTCCCTAGGTGTTACAAGGTGGCTTGGCCCAGGGACCACTTAGGGTAAGTGTTGGGCCCATAGAGCCCATCTGATGGGTCTTAGGGGGTGCACTGTCCATAATAGTGTATTCGGCCAGGCTTTGTAACAAAGGCTGGGCTGAACCCATGTAGCTGATGTGTAGATCAATGTTTGGGTCCCACGCCATACAAGGAAGCCCAACTGAGCAGCAGTTTGGAAGGCTAAATGAATACATAACCCTAAGTGAGCCTTAAGTTCAGGGCTAATTTGATTAGTCACATAAGGCGCGAATTCTGAGATAAGATCAACTTATAGGATTGGGCCCACACCCTATCCACTTAGAGAGTCCAAGATCTGAATAAGATTTAGATCTAGAAACTTCTTAATTACATTAGGAGATGGCTTATCTTAAAGGGACTTCTAATCCAGATATGATTTGGGTTAGCAACTCCTAATGGGATTAGGAGTTGATCCCTTTAAGTCTATAAAAGGAAGAGGGGGTGGCAGCCTTTAGACAACAGACAACCACCAACAACAGTCTTGTCTTCAGAGTTGAGATCACAGAAGAGAGAATTCTGCACCCTGAAAATACTCTCTTGCCGCCTCCTTCCGCCAACCGCCGCCTATAGTAGTTCAATCTCCATTCCTTGGGGAGAAATCAAGATTGGATCTTGATTCTAATATTTTGGAGAAAAGATTGGTGGGAATTGTATTCACAAGTCGTCCAGGTGATTCTTGAGAAGGATCAGGTTCTTTTGGAAGAACACTACTGATTCTGCTCCACCCTACACTGCGGTATCTTCAGTGGGAGCAGATTTTGGATCCTACCTTGGGCGTGAACACCTCCATTGAGAGATATTGTTTCTCTGTATCAGGTATTATCTCTCCCTACTTCTTTTGGTTCAGATCTGGTTCAGTTTATGGTTCAAGAATGATCCTTGAAAATATGATTTTCTAAATAGGGAATTCGATTCGCTGTTGAAGGGAGAGAAAATTCACCCCCTTTATTCCGCAATCTTTGGGCGTCCATATGATGGATTTCTTATCCCTTCATAGGTGATATTTTTATTAATTGAATTAAACCAGATATTTCTTCCTCCAATCATGTAGGATCTGATATATAATGATATAACCATACCACGAATCCATTTCCTCATTAATTGAGAATGAAAATATGTTCCATTTCCTCATTCATAACCATACCACGAATCCAGACACCCCCACACTCGAAACTTGCACATCCATATATATCATAATGATGAATAATGCTCCACTAGTTTTACAGCTTAGGTAAGGGTATTATTTTTTTCTCGGGTTTAAAGTTTGTAACATGGGTTCACAATGAACAACAAAGGTCAATAAAGCTCAAAGGGGTTCAACAAAGGGGATAATTTATCAAAGGGTAGGCTATTTGGCTTATGTAGCTTATAACAAAAAAGCCTTAATTATGTTCATGCATGCTTGTGTCAATGTGATCTTGAAGATAATCAAGGCAAGTTGTAGAGAAACAAATCCATGGAAGAATATATCACATGAAAGAAAATAGTGGGACTGATGTGGATGTGTCAATCCAAAGGCACAAAATCTCACCAGCTTTTGTCTATTAGATTTAGTTAATACCATTCTCAAGGAAAACAACTAGACTAATTAATTCTAAGTTGGAAGATTACTTATCCAATCATGTTATGAGCTTTTCAAGTTTAATTGAATCTTGCTTATTTCATACACAACCTAAAAAAATCGTTGAAAACCACAAAAACAAAGAGCAAAATTATATTTTACTTTTTTTTCAAAAAAAATGCAGAATTAAAACACAACCTAAATCAAATTTTAAAATACAACCTAAATCCCCTCTCCCACACTTAAAACTTATATTGTCCCCAATGTAAGGTGAAATGCAACGAAAGGAAAAAATAACCAAACTATAAATGCAAAAATAAGAAGAGAAAGAAAAAATGAACTTCCTTTTTTTTTTTTACCAGCATAAACCGGATCTTCAAGGTCCAATTGTTCCACATTCTCTACTTGGAAGCCTTCATAGAAATGTTTGAGTCTATGGCCCCTTGAACGCTTTGGAAGTTGCTAGACTTTGAATTTCAACTGCACCATGAGGAAAAATATTAGTAACAACAAAGGGTCCAATCCAACAAGAATGCAACTTACCCGGAAACAGACGAAGCCGTGAATGGTAAAGAATGACTTTTTGACCAACTTTAAACTCCTTCCTAGAGATCATCTTGTCATGAAAAGCTTTCGTCTTTTCCTTGTAAATTCTTGCACTCTCATAGGCATCATTTTGAATCTCCTCTAACTCTTGTAGTTGCAACTTCCAGTATTCTCCCCTTTCATCCATCATGGGTGGGTTCAAATCTAGAATAGGGGCCTGCAAAACTGAGGGTAAAGGTCTCCTGTCAGAAATTGGCAACATAATATAAGGAACATTACCTGACTGTTGTAACTCTGAAGAATCATTCAACGCTGCAATAGTCTCCTGCAAATTAGAATTCAAGGTTAAATGCTCTTTCTCAAGATGCTTACTAATGGAAATTTCTAATCCATCATTCCCATCAAGCTCAAAGACTTCCTGTGCCAAAGAATCAATCACATCTATAGAACAAATAGGATTATCATCAGCAGGATATTTCATGGCATCATAAATATTAAACTTAACAATTTTACCATCAACTTCCATGGTGAGTGTGCCACTATGAATATCTTAGTCTTAGATGTCTTTAAGAATTGTCTTCCTAACAAATTAGGAGTGGTTTGAACACCATTATCCATATCAAGCACGTAGAAATTAGCAGGGAAAACCAAATCATTAACTTGCACAAGAACATCCTCAACTACACCCTTAGAATAGGCATTAGATCTATCAACCAATTGAATCACAACACCAGTTTTATTCAAAGGTCCCAGTTTCAAAGAAACATATATAGAATATGGCATGACATTGATAGAAGCTCCTAAGTCTAACATGGCCTTCTCTATTCTAGTGTTACCTATTGTGCAAGGGATAGTGAACATACCTGGATCTTTGCACTTTGCAGGGAGTTTTCTTTGAATGACTGCAGAAACATTCTCCGCTACTCTCACCTTTTCACATCCTTTCAGCTTCTTTTTCCTCTTATGTGTACATAGTTCTTTCAAGAATTTGGCATAACGAGGTACTTGTTTAATAGCATCTAAAAGGGAAATATTTACGTCGCATCTACGAAAAGTTTCATAAAAATCTTTAAACTGCTCATCTTTTCTAGATTCTACCAAAGCATGAGGAAAAGGAGGTACCGGTTTATAATCAAAAAGAGGTGGAAACTTATGCTTAGGTACGTCATCATCATTGGGAATGGCATTTTTCTCCTTTTCTTGCTTTAACGATGCAGGGGCTGCCTTTGCTAGAACCTCAACCTCTTTACCACTTCTCAAAACAATTACACTTACATTTTCCTTTGGATTCACTATTGTTTGAGAGGGTAATTTCCCTGAACTTTGCGCCTCTAACCAACTAATTGTGGTTGCCATCTAGCCCATTTGATTGTCTAAATGTTGGATACTGATCCTCGTTTCCTGCTGAAATTACAAAGTATTAGTGGCAAGAGATTTAACAATATCCTCTAAAGACATACCAGAATTAGAAGCTTGGGCTAGCTGTTGTTTAAGGTGGTGCAGCTGATATTACTGGAAACTCGAGCGGTTGTGTGGATTCCAATAGCTAAGATTGGGATGATCCTCCATCCTGGATTATATGTACTTGAATAGGGATCATATTGTTAGACAGTTTTTATGCCCTTAGCTTCAATCAAAATTGATGTACTTTATGAGTTTATTGTAAATGATTAAAAGTACATATTTGATTCATGTTCCCTTGGTATGTTTCTGTGTATTACCCTTAAACTGGACACTTATTGAGACTCGTGTTAGTTTTGAATGTTCACAGCCAGTGGGTCGGTCTGGGGAGACTTATCCTGACAAGGCTGACACTGTGGTGCCACCAAGTCGGTTGGGGTGGCTTGTCTCAGCTACCGGGGTGAGACCCTAGGCACATACAGTGTGGGATTAATTAAATCTTTGAATTGGATCAGATTTCCAGTATTGCCCGGGACCTTGGAGATTGATGGGCAAAATTGAAAAGTTACACCCGACCCCTAGACTCGATTATGATACTGCACTAGGTGTCGGATCGGGCTGTCTTTGATGTACCAATCAGTGAGATCCTTAGCGGGGGTCAAAACCTGGGTATGTTGGGACAATCCGAAAATTCATCTGAGTGGGTGATCATAGTGACAGGATCAGCCCCTTTGTCGGACAAAGGTAATGATCGAGGATGCACTCTCACTGTTGGAAACCAAGACTGCCGGCAATCGATTTCAACCGTTGAAATTTGTTTTGCAAAATATATTTTATATAAGATATAAAAGTATATACATTATGGTTTCTAAAATGTTTGCAAAAGGTTTTAATTCCAGGGATCCATTAAGTGGAGAGTGCAACACTGTTCCTTGCAGCCGAGGGAGAGGTCCTCTCTTGTCGGGCAGTGTAAGATCATTATGGGCTGAGAGGTTAAGTGTAAGACTATTGAGGATAATACCTGATGGGCTAATCTTGCATCTGCCCACAGTCCCTGGGTGTTACAAGGTGGCTTGGCCCAGGGACCACTTAGGGTAAGTGTTGGGCCCATAGAGCCCATTTGATGGGTTTCAGGGGGTGCACTGTCTTTAACAGTGTATTCGACCATGCCTTGTAACAAAGGCTGGGCCGAACCCATGTGGCTGATGTGTAGATCAATGCTAGGGTCCCACGCCATACATGGAAGCCCAATTGGGCAGCAGTTAGGAAGGTTAAGTGAGCACATAAGCTTAATGGGCCTAAAGCCTATTTCGAACTAGGCTATTAATTTAGTTAATTAAAGGGGCGAATTCTGAGATGGATTAGCAATTAGGATAGGGTCTTAATCCTATCCACTCAGAGAGTCCAGATCTGAATGTGATTCAGATATAGAAACCTCCTAATAAGATTAGGATAAAGCTAATCTAATCTACAGATAAGATAAGGGTCCCACGCCGTACATGGAAGCCCAACTGGGCAGCAGTTAGGAAGGTTAAGTGAGCACATAAGCTTAATGGGCCTAAAGCCTATTTCGAACTGGGCTATTAATTTAGTTAATTAAAGGGGTGAATTCTGAGATGGATTAGCAGTTAGGATAGGGTCTTAATCCTATCCACTCAAAGAGTCCAGATCTAAATGTGATTCAGATATAGAAACCTCCTAATAAGATTTGGATAAAGCTAATCTAATCTGCAGATAAGATAAGGGTTTACCCTTATCATTAGAAGAGACGGCTGATCCAAATATGATTTGGATAAGCACCTCCTAATGGGATTAGGAGCTGATCTTTTCAAGTTAACAAATGGAAGGAGGGGGTGGTAGCATAGAGAGAGAGATCAAGAAACACATCAGATCCTCTTTAGTGCTGAAATCAAGAAAAGAGAATTCTGCACCCTGCGAATACTCTCTTGCCGCTTCCCTACTCTTGCCGCCCTGTTTGCCAGTTCGATCTCCAACAATGGGAGAAGTCAAGATTGGATCTTGACATCAATTCTTGGAGAAAGGATTGAAAAGGAAGCTTTGCTCACGTTCCATCCTGTTGTTTCTTGCGAAGGACAGAGTTCTTGGGGAAAAACACTGCTGATTCTACTCCATCCTGCACTGTGCCATCTTCAGTGGGAGCAGTCTTTGGATCCTTCCTTGGGCATGAACACCTTCGTTGGGAGATATTGCTTCTCTGTATCAGGTATCATTCTCTCCCATTTCTTTTGGTTCAGATCTGGTTTAGTTTAAGGTTCAAGATTTATCTTTGAAAATGTGATTTTCTAAATAGGGAATGTGATTCCCAGTTGAAGGGAGAGAAAAATTTTTGAAATTCGCCCCTTATTCCGCAATCTTTGGGCATCCATGTGATGGATCTCTCAACCCTTCAGTGGTATCAGAGCCAAAGGTTCAAATCTTGAACCATTCTGTTTCAGATTTGAACCTGAGCAATTAGGGAGAAGGCGTTCTACCCAATTTGCGCAGATTTGGTTTTGGGAAATTTGTTCCCAAATCAGATGGGAAAATAATCTGAAATTAATTTTAAATAAATCTGATTATTATTTAGAATTATTCTTTATAATTTTCTTGATTTATGGGTTGTTCGTACAAGAGGAGATCGAATTCTTGGTTTGTGCAGGGAATCTGCGATTTTGCAGTTCTTGATTTATTTTGGGTCTGTAAATAATTTTTTTTATTTTCTAGACTCAATGTATAGGTATTCGATCTCATGTAATTATTAATAGAAATAGGATTTCTATTTACTTTATTTTGGATCGAAGATGGCGGGTCAGAGAAGGAGATTTCGCAGATTAGAGAAATGTTATCTGTGATTTGCAGTTTGTGAAACTGCATTCTGTGATCTAACCTCTGTTTTGCAGGAAGGATTGTGCGAACCACCCTGTTTGACTGATTCTTGTTTTTCCTTTTATCACTATTTAATTTTAGATTATTTTCTTGAATTAAGGATTTAATTAAAAATCAAACACTAGACCCATTCGAACCAAGATTGGTTCAAAACTGTTTGGACCAATTCTAGGGTTTAATCAAGGCTGAATGTCAGCCCTAATTTCCCACTAATGAGCCTAAGGATTGATATTTAATTAAATGGTTAATTCAGCCCAGCCTGTAAAGGCCCAGTTTTAAATAATTAAAACTGCAAAAGCCCATTTCAAAGGATAAAGCTATATGGGCCGAACTGGGTAACCCCAATTCAGCCCATATACTTAGATAATATTAATGGTTAATATTATGAAATTTTAACGGGCTTCCAACGGGCCTCAGAGATAATTAATTGATTGGATCAATTTATCCCTGCATGTGATGTATGGATGTGTGATGTGCTGCGTGCATGGGCCATAAGTACTTGGCCCATGCTCATTCGACAGTGGCTCTTGTGCACACCATGGCTGAATGCACATCATTGCCATGGTGTCCCTTTTGGTCATTGGATGACTTCCCTCAGTGGTGGGCCCCACACCTCATCAAGTGGTTGCATGCGGAACCCTAGCCGATTTAAGACCCACCGAAATCTGGCTTTATGAAAGTCAGTGGGAGCCACTTTGGTTTGACATAAATCAAACTAGGGCGTAATTTTGTTCCCTCCAGCTAATATGAGTGCGTGTGATAGGGAGATTCATATGATGAACTCTCTAAAGGCCTTCCATCATTAGCATGAGGATGGGTCCTTCAATAATGAGGAAACGCACCAGAAAATGGGCTATCCATTTGCTGTTGGGCTTGTCTGAGTGTTTCATAAGATGATAGGGGCGTCATAGACCGATGAGGGAGGGGCTTCACTAGAAAATGGGAACTCTCTCACGGTACCTTGGCATTCACGAATATGATGGGTAAGCACTCACTGGACAGAAAGGTTTACCTGAAAATGGCTCTGAATCTTGTCTGACAGAGTTCAAAGGGAAAACTCATATGATAAGTGGATGTGATCCTTCACAGAAAGGTGGTGGGGTTATGCAGCTGAAACAGTTGGCTCCATGCACCCTATGTGATTTCCCACATTTCCAGAGACAACCCGTAGTCTCCGTCACTGAGAGAGGAGGGAAATCTCAGAGACGAATAAATGGAAATGGATCCTAAATTAAAATCTATATCTATGAAATGAACATGAATCAAATTAGGTTGTGGACTGATGTTTGCTCTTTTATCAGAAAATGGCAAACGGATCTTTTGCAAAACTACTTGATGACAACAAGTTGAAGGGCCCAAACTATGCTGATTGGTATAGGAACCTTATGCTGGTCCTAGATTCTGAAAAGCTGGACAAAGTGGCAAAGAATCCTGCCCCGGAGCATCCGGGTGATAGGGCTTCTGAGGCCCGAAGGAGAGACTATCAAGAATGGGAGGAGAAAAACTCCCTTGCCCGGTGTTACATCATTGCCTCCTTAGACAACCCGATACAGAGGCAGTTCGATCAGATCGAATTTGCCAAAGACATATTGGACAGTCTTAGGACAATGTATGAAGAGCAGAATCGTTCTACTCGACAAAAGGTCTTGAAACAGTTCATCACCGCACAAATGTCCAAGGGTCAAGAAGTTAACGACCATTGTCTTCGGATGATGGGATACATTAACGAACTGGAGGCTCTTGGATCCGGGCTGGACCTTGCTACCCAGATAGATGCTACCCTTAACTCTTTGCCTCCTTCCTTTAATCCGTTCATCATGAACTACAAAATGAACAAGCTGAATGTCAGCTTACAAGAGCTCAGCAATATGTTGCAAAGAGCTGAAGAACGGATTAGAAAGGATGAGCCTGTAGCCATGCTTGTTGAAGCTGGCAAGATAGGCAAGAGAAAGAGGAAGGCAAGAAGCCTTAGAAGAAAGCCACTAAGAGCAAGAAGCAGAAGAAAGACAAAGCATCGGATGCCTGTCACTTCTGCAAGAAGACCGGCCACAGGAAAAGAAACTATCCTGCCTACCTGGAATCCAAGAAAGGTAACTTCGAAACATGGGTTATAGAAACCAATTTGTTGGTAGCTTCTGCATCCTGGTGTATTGACTCCGGGGCTTCGACTCATGCTTGTAACTCACTGCAGGGGTTCAAGGTAAGTAGAAGGCTGAGTGAAGGAGAAGTCACACTCTTCTTGGGGACTTTTGCAACTGTTGCAGCCGCGGCCATAGGAACCGTGGAATTAATTTTTAGAGAATGAATAATTGTACTGAAAGGCTGTCTTTATGTACAAAATTTAAGGAGAAATTTGATTTCTGTCTCAAAACTGTGTGCAGATGGTTATTCTGTCTTCTTTAGTAATACGATTACTGTTAAAAGAAACAACAGATTCATCGCATACAGGGAACTGGAGAACGGTCTCTATGTTCTACATCTTTCTCTAGAAACTAACATAATCGAAACTACGTCGGCTGAAATCCCTAAGAAGAGAGCTCGTAATACAGTTAATCCCACGTGTCTGTGGCATTATCGACTTGGCCACATCGGTGTTGACCGAATCACAAGGTTGGTAAAGGATGGTCCTTTGGATTTTCTAACTGTAGAAGATCTTCCCACTTGTGAGCCTTGCCTACAAGGAAAGATGACAAAACGGCCATTTAACGGTAAGCCTGAAAGATGTACGGGCACACTTGACCTAATACATTCTAATGTATGTGGTCCCCTGAGTGTTAGGACACGAAATCAACACGTGTATTTCATCACCTTCACAGATGATTTTTCACGATACGGTTACGTGTACCTAATGAGACACAAGTCTGAATCCTTTGAAAAGTTCAAAGAGTTTAGACAAGAGGTCGAGAAATAGTTAGGGAGAGAAATTAAGGCCCTTCGATTAGATCGAGGTGGCGAGTATCTTTCTGACGAATTCAGGGACTACGTAAAGGACAATGGGACAGTATCACAATTAGCTCCTCCTGCTACACCACAACTTAATGGTGTTTCAAAGAGGAGGAATAGGACCTTATTGGATATGGTCCGGTCGCTTCTCATACACTCAGAGTTACCCACAACTGAATCGGGTTCCAACCAAATCGGTTCCGAATACTCCATATGAACTTTGGACCAGAAAGAAACAAGTGTCAGACACTTGAAGATTTGGGGTTGTCCAGCACACGTTCAGAGACCGAGTGTAGACAAGTTGGAATCCAAGACCAGCCGTTGCCTATTTGTAGGCTACCCAAAAGGCTATGTAGGTTACCTATTCTATGACCCAAGTGAGTAGAAAGTGTTCTGCAGTCGTAATGCGCAATTCTTGAAAACCGACTATATCCTGGACACCCATCATCAGGAAGTTGTTCTTGATGAGGAGAGCTCAGGAGCAGTGGGAGATGTCCCACAAGTTCCAGGTAGTGACCAACCTAGATGATCCACTCGGGTATCCAGGCCACCAGTCCGTTATGGTTATGACCAGGATAGTTACCTGGTGGAAACCTTGACTAGTGAGGAGGATCCCGTGACTTACACGGAAGCTATGTTGGACATAGATTCCCAGAAGTGGGTGAAGGCCATGAGAGCAGAGATGGACTCAATGGAGACCAATGGAGTCTGGACTCTAGTAGATCCGCCCTCCGGGGTAAAAGCAATCGGTTGCAAATGGATTTACAAGAGGAAGAAGGGCCCCGATGGTAAGGTTGAGACCTTCAAGGCTCGTTTGGTGGCGAAAGGGTACACTCAGAAAGAGGGCATCGATTATGAGGAAACCTTTTTCTCCTGTGGCCATGCTTAAATCCATTAGGATCCTGCTAGCTGTAGCAGCATACCATGATTATAAGATTTGGCAAATGGATGTCAAAATTGCATTCCTAAATGGAGATCTTACTGAAGATATCTATATGCAGCAGCCGCAAGGCTTCATTGCTGCAGGTCAGGAAAACATGGTATGTAAACTTAATAGATCCATTTATGGACTTATGCAAGCTTCTAGAAGTTGGAACATCCGTTTTGACTCTGTCGTCAAATCGTTTGACTTCGAGCAGAATTCAGATGAACCCTGTGTTTACAGGAAGTACAGTGGAGATAAGGTTACCTTCTTGGTTCTGTATGTAGATGACATTCTACTCGTTGGGAATGATGTAGGAATGTTAACTACGGTGAAAGTATGGTTATCACAACAATTCTCCATGAAAGATCTTGGAGAAGCCTCCTATATACTGGGTCTTCGACTCTATAGAGATAGATCAAAGCGGATAATAGGATTATCCCAATCTGCCTACATTGACAAAATAGTCAAAAGATACAACATGGAAAATTCCAAGAAAGGAAATGTTCCTTTCAGGCACGGAGTCACTCTCTCCAAGAAGATGTCTCCCAAGACTTCTAAGGAGATTGATGGCATGAAAGACGTTCCCTATGCCTCTGCCGTAGGGAGCATCATGTATGCAATGCTGTGCACTCATCCTGACATAGCTCAGGCAGTGAGTGTAGTAAGCAGATTTCAGGCCAACCCAGGGCAGGAGCATTGGACTGCTGTGAAAAACATACTTAAGTACTTTCGAAGGACAAAAGAGTTTTGTCTAGTATTCGACGGTAGCTCACTACAGATCCAAGGGTATACAGATGCCGATTTTCAGTCAGACCCAGATGATAGAAAGTCTACATCTGGATATATTTTCACGATAGGATCGTGTGTTGTTTCCTGAGTGTCAGCAAACAGGGGTCCTAAGTTGCAAATTAATAGTCCACAACCCAGGCCGAGCGCATTGCCGTAAGTGATGCTGCCTTATGAATGAAGGTGTTCATTCATGAATTTGGAATTGAGCACATCACCCATTCCATTGTTGTATGACAACTCTGGACCTATGGGAGGATGATAGCAAGAAGTAGCATCAGCGGAGAATGTGGTAGACCCATTCACTAAGCCACTGACACAGAAAGTGTTTGAGAAACACGTGGAAAGCATGGGACTCCGGCTAGTACCTGATTGGACCTAAGTGCAAGTGGGAGCTGTTAGACAGTTTTGTATGCCCTTAGCTTCAATCAAAATTGATGTACTTTATGAGTTTATTGTAAATGATTAAAAGTACACATTTGATTCATGTTCCCTTGGTATGTTTCTGTGTATTACCCTTAAACTGGACACTTATTGAGACTCGTGTTAGTTTTGAATGTTCACAACCAGTGGGTCGGTCTGGGGAGACTTATCCTAACAAGGCTGACACTGTGGTGCCACCAAGTCGGTTGGGGTGGCTTGTCTCAGCTACCGGGGTGAGACCCTAGGCACATACAGTGTGGGATTAATTAAATCTTTGAACTGGACCAGATTTTCAGTATTGCCATGGACCTTGGAGATTGATGGGCAAAACTGGAAAGTTACACCCGACCCCTAGACAAGATTATGATACTGCACTAGGTGTCCGATCGGGGTGTCTTTGATGTACCAATCAGTGAGATCCTTAGCGGGGGTCAAAACCTGGGTATGTTGGGACAATCCGAGAATTCATCTGAGTGGGTGATCATAGTGACAAGATCAGCCCCTTTGTCGGACAAAGGTAATGATCGGGGATGCACTCTCACTGTTGGAAACCAAGACTGCCGGCAGCCGATTTCAACCGTTGAAATTTGTTTTGCAAAATATATTTTATATGAGATATAAAAGTATATACCTTATGGTTTCTAAAATGTTTGCAAAAGGATTTAATTCCCGGGATCCATATAAGTGGAGAGTGCAACACTGTTCCTTGCAGCCGAGGGAGCGTTCCTCTTTTGTCGGGCAGTGTAAGATCATTATGGGTTGAGAGGTTAAGTGTAAGACTATTGAGGATAATACCTGATGGGCTAATCTTGCATCTGCCCACAGTCCCTGGGTGTTACAAGGTGGCTTGGCCCAGGGACCACTTAGGGTAAGTGTTGGGCCCATAGAGCCCATTTGATGGATTTCAGGGGGTGCACTATCTGCATATAAGATAAGGGTTTATCCTTATCATTAGAAGAGAAGGCTGATCCAAATATGATTTGGATAAGAACCTCCTAATGGGATTAGGAGCTGATCTTTTCAAGTTAACAAAAGGAAGGAGGGGGCGGCAGCCTAGAGAGAGAGACCAAGAAACACATCAGATCCTCTTTAGTGCTGAAATCAAGAAGAGAGAATTATGCACCCTGCGAATACTCTTTTGCCGCCTCCCTGCTCTTGCCGCCCTGTTTGCCAGTTCGAT
Organism: Nelumbo lutea; assembly: GCF_056320005.1. Lineage (NCBI taxonomy): Eukaryota > Viridiplantae > Streptophyta > Magnoliopsida > Proteales > Nelumbonaceae > Nelumbo > Nelumbo lutea. Next base: position 114,262,167 of record NC_142684.1, read on the forward strand.
CTCCAACTGTGGGAGAAGTCAAGATTGGATCTTGACATCAATTCTTTGAGAAAGGATTGAAAAGGAAGTTGTGCTCACGTTCCATCCTGCTGTTTCTTGCGAAGGACAGAGTTCTTGGGGAAGAACACTACTGATTCTGCTCCATCCTGCACTGCGCCATCTTTAGTGGGAGCAATCTTTGGATCCTTCCTTGGGCGTAAACACCTTCGCTGGGAGATATTGCTTCTCTGTATTAGGTATCATTCTCTCCCATTCCTTTTGGTTCAGATCTGGTTCAGTTTAAGGTTCAAGATTTATCCTTGAAAATGTGATTTTCTAAATAGGGAATGTGATTCCCAGTTGAAGGGAGAGAAAAATTTTTTAAATTCGCCCCTTATTCCGCAATCTTTGGGCGTCCATGTGATGGATCTCTCAACCCTTCACATATTTCATTGGCGGTTGCCCCAGAAAACCACCTATTGCATTCACGTGCTCAATGGGCTCCTCTTGAAGAGTTGGGCACATATCTGTTGGATGCCCTACTACCGAACAAATTCCACAAGCCTTCACCATTTGCATATTACCTGCAGCCAATTGACAAACAAGAGAAGTTAGACTCACAATTTGTTGTTCAATGGAAGAGAGATTTACCTCATTAACATGCTTTGAAGGAGGGTTAAGCCTAGAGCCGAATTGTTGAGAATTGGCTGCCATATTTGCAATCAAGTTTCTCGCGGCTTCGGGAGTTTTATCCACTAAAGCTCCTCCACTAGCAACATCAATAATGCTCCTATTAGTAGGTTGAAGACCCTCATAGAAATACTAGATGAGTAGTTGCTCACTTATTTGATGATGGGGGCAACTTGCACATAATTTTTTAAAATGTTCCCAGTATTCATGTAAGGACTCCCCTTTGTATTGCCTTACACTACAAATTTCTTTTCTAATATTGGCCGCCCTTGAAGCTGGGAAATATTTCTCCAAAAATAGCTTCTTCATCTTGTTTCATGTGGTAATACTCCCGGAGGGTAGATAATAGAGCCAATCCTTAGCCGAATCCTTCAAAGAAAACGGAAAGGCTCTTAATTTAATTTGTTCTTCAGTCACCCCCGTGGGTTTCATACTCGTGCATACCACATGAAAAGTGGGCAAGAGATGTATCAGTCCATATTTTAATTCAAAAGTAGCATCAGCATTTAAAGCAGGAAATGTTATGCATAAGGGTTGTTGATTCAAATCAGGGGCGGCAAGCTCTTTTAGAGTTTGATTTCTAGCCATGATTTCCTCATCTCTCAAATCAGAACCGCTAACAGATAGGGAATCAAAACCTAGATTGTTCTCTTCAGAATGACTCTGAGCTTCCCTCCTTAACTTGCGCAAAGTTCCCTCTATTTCTGGATCGTACTGCAAATCATCTTGCTTAGAAAATCGAGTTACAGGCATAAATCAAGGAAACCCTAATAAACCATGAACAACATATCATAAAAAAAATCTAAAGTGATGAAAATAAATAAATGAATAAATAAATAAGACAAAAAATATTCTATGCTAAAACAGAAACAATCAAAGTGGTCTCTATTTTTTTTTCAAAAGTTTCAAGAACGAAACAATGATCACAATAAGCACAAAAACCGATTAGAAAAACTCCCAGGCAGTGGCACCAAAATTTGGCGTGCTATTGTAGGCATCCAAAAATAAAACCTATACTCCTAAAAATAAATGCAGTAGTGCGAGTAAGAATTGTTCCCATAGAGAGTATCTACCCTAGTTTGTGTGCTGCGTGAACAAGGATGGAGGGGGGTTTGTATGTAACGAAAATCAGAATTAAAAAGAAAGAAAACCAAATTAGAAGCAATGCAATTCAAGGTACTAAAATTAATCAAAAGAACGAGTCTTGGTCTAAGTCAACATCCACCATCAGAATTTCACTACTGCTTATCGATGCAAAGATATATCAATTCAGAATTTGAATAATCATCGTAGGAATTATTTTCCTGTATCTCCCTAATCATAGTTAATCAGAAAACAAGCGATCCTCTTAACCCTTACTACTGAACAATCCCTAAACAAGCATTAAAGATTTAATTCAGCAGTAGTCTTAAGCATTAGAGATCAATGAAGCTAAACAACAAAAGTATAAGCGGTTGCATTTAATTCAGTCTAGTGTTCTTCCTAAGATATAACAATTTTTGACGCAGAAAATCATTAAATCCTAGTTGCTTCACAGATTAGAGGGATCAAACAATTATGAATCTAATATCTAACCTAACAGTAAATTGCAATGAATAATAAACTACTAGGTCTCCTAGCAATCAGACAAAACAATCATAAACATGAACATAGAAGAACATTTGATGTTCAAAGCATAAATCAAACAATAAAAATCAAATTAGATCTCACAGTTTTGTTGATTCTGAGGCTTCTATTTCCTTCGACCAAATATCAGAATCTAGCCATGCATAGTCATGGTGAAAACTCAATAAAGAATTGGAGAGGAAGAAAAGAGGGGTGGCAGCCTACGTCTAATTGTTTTCTTTCTTGTTTTTCCTCTTCTTTTCTTTCTCTCTACTTCCCTCAAGAGAAGCCTACAAAATCTCCTAAAATTTCTCTCTAGATAACGGTCTCCAAGTCTGACTTATCAAGAAAAAATTCAAAAATATGATAAAACAAAGTTCTCATGTAAGTGAGAGAGTGGTGATTTCGCATATAAAAACTTACAGGCTAAGGAACGTTTTCAGCACGTCAGTAGTGCAGTTACAGCTACTTAGGGCCCGATTTTGACCTCGATTCATTTAGTATATATCAAAACTCAAAACATAAAAGTTGTAAAGGTTTTCCTTATGGTTCCAACGCATCTTGAATTATCTCAATCGGAGTTTGGATGAGAGAGTTATACCCAAACTATGATGCAATGCCGAAACTGTCCAAAATTACCCGATTAGCTTAGTTTTTCACTTAACGTCTCCATTTGTGCCTTAAATCAAAATATAAGAATAATGAGTCCATTTAAGCACTAAATAAGTATAAAAGACTAAACATTAAGGGAAAAAATATGATATTTTGCATTCTCATCAACCGGTGACGTTTTACACTGATTCGAAACTCAACCTTAGTGGATGAATATAAAATATATTTTTTAAAGAGCCATATTAATGTTTTAAGACCCAAAACTGGAACCATTTTGGCAATCAGATTCCAGGTCAGTGGTTCGACCATCTGGTTCAAATGGATCAGCCTGATAAAATTTAAAACAAAAAATAAAAAATAAAAACGACCAAAAATTATAATCAGGATTGAATAGATCAACAGTTTGATTACTTAGGATAGTGGGACACTAATCAAGAACGGTTTTTAGTAAACTAACGATTTAGGGGTGGAATGGAACTTATTGCTGGCCAATATCTTGGCTAAATGGTCCAACTATCCATCCTCCATCCCCTTACCCCCCAACCCTAGTGGCGATAGCCGATAGGATTTGATCCTATGTCTCCGCTAGACGAATCAGAGTTTTTACCAACTAGGGGTGCCCATAGTTCGATTAATCAAACCATAGGTATTTTTCTTTTTCAAATCAAATCAAATCGGTCTTATTGGTTCTTCTATTTCTTTGAACCAGTTTTATCGGTTTTTTTATTTCTACAAACCGAAACTGAACCGATACCACTGATTAATTGATTTATCAGTTTTGGTTTTTTACTAGTTCGATTCTTTCATTTTTCGGCTTTTTATATTTATAATATATATATATATATGTATGTGTGTGTGTGTGTGCAATAATATAGTATAAATAATAAATGATGTACAAATATATATGTATAATATTATATTATAAATATTATAAATAGATCATTGTAAATATATAATGAATATATGTTTGTATATAATATATAGATAATATATGTGACATATATTAAAAATATATATAATTAACATATAAATAAATATATATATATATATATATATATCGGTTGATTCAGTTAACTGCTACTTTTTTCTAGGTTAACCAAAAACCAAACAAGTCCTTCGGTTTTTTAAAAATACCGAACCAAAACCAAACTAATCGATTCGGTTAACCACATTTTCCGATTCAGTTTTCTCGATCCAGTTTTTCCCTTTTTTATGGACACCCCTACTACCAACTAAGGCACCATAAAATTCAAGGGCAAAGTAATCTGTCTATATGGAACCTCCTTAAAAACTTATTTATAAAAAAACAAAATAATAAGCTATTTAATTCAGCCACTACAGTTGTAATCAAACTGATTCTTGGGCATTGTCTAAACCTGTATCTTAGACTGATGGCCCATTTCAAGGTTTTAAACATCGACCCAGAACTAAAACAGTTCTGGCCATCGATTTCTGGGTTGACCGCTTGAATGCATGGCTCATTCTAACTTAGAAAATAAAAATAATTAAAATAAAAATAGTCAAAAACAGTTGAATAGATCAAATAGGTCAATGGTTCAATATGGATGAAACAGTACCAATTGCGTGGACAATTCCCGGGCCAAATACTCTGACCATCCGGGTCAATGAACAGTTCTATTAATGCGTTCTATAATCTATCTATTACTACAGCAGGATACTTAACTTGCGTGGGATCCACCCATAAAACGTAAAGTGGTTCTCTATGTTTTATGTCTATTGCTTGTATCAGATGCAAGGTATGTGTATCCCCACCTGCTATCGTATAAGGAGGATACCTGACTTCAATAAGACTATCTTCACTAAAAGATTGGTATATTACAAGTAGAACCGAAGATGATTTGAACTCCAAATAATTTTTATTTGATTGTAAAAAATCAAAATTGGAAGATATATTGGCTGACCATGAAAAGAAAGTGAGGATAATTAAAATTCCTTTTTTATCTCTTCGGTTTGCATTATTTACATTATGTTTGGGTGAAGGCAATAACTGATTAAAATAAATCAAATCAGAAGTTTACATTTAATATATAATAACAATTATATATTATTATATACTTATAATTTATATAATATATAATAATATTATATATAATATATAAATATATATATATAATATAAATAGTATATATGGGTTATGCTGGCACACAGGCCGCGGGCAACACGACCCACTTGGTGGTGCTGTTCCAACCCAGCCCGTAAACCTAAAACCCTAGGCCCAATATGGCGCGTACCATTGTGCCGGGCTTGGCATGGCCCGTGTGCCATCCAATTTACACCTCGACCCTCAGTGCCCTCACCCTACGAGTGATCATGGGCCAGGCTAGAATTGAAGTATTTGGCCCAAGTCCGGCCCGAAAATTTGTGATCTAATCCAAGCTAGGCTTAACATACAAACCTAGGCCCGACTAGAATTTTTATGTTGGACCAAGCTAATAAAAAAATAAAATAAAATAAAAACACCCCTAACTCACCAAGACCTTTGGGCATCAAAGATGGTTATTAAATGGTCATGGTGCTAACAACATGGTTTTCGAACTGCCATTAACCCAAACTGTTGGGCTATTCGGCTTGGTAACTATCCAAGCAACTGGTTATGTTTTACCCCAAACCTGGTCTTTGGCCAAAAACAATTGAATTGGTCAATAACATGTTTACCCGAGTGGTCAAAAATTTTGACCCATTCAACGGTTTTGACCATTTTTTATTTTAATTATTTAATTATTATATTTTTGTCAGAATATGCCATCCATTTGAACCAAATGGTTGAACCATCATCCTAGAAACTAGTGGCGAGAATGATTCCGGTTTTAGGTCTTTTTTTAAAATATTAGCTAACAATCTGTAAACTCGTTAAATAGGATAGATAGATCAATCGTACAGGTTGATGAACTATTAACCGAATCCTTTTTTTTTTCTTTGGAAACTTGACATGTTAAAGACAATATTTTAAGATTCGACCCATGTCAAATGGTTGAAGTTGAACCATGAAAATCAAGAACCATGGTCTTTCCAGTCTTGGTTAAATGGATAGACAAACCGCCTAGTTAATTGGTAAAATTAGGACCTAAAGAGCCTTCCAGGGTTTTACTTTGATTCGAGTTTTATAATATAAGGCTCCATTTAGTTTGTGGGAAGATTTGGATTGGATGGGCTGGGATAAAAAAGTGTGAAAATTTTACTTCCCATTGTTTGATTATGCAAGGGAAAATAGTGGGAATTGGGATTGGATTACTACTACTCAATAGTCCCAAGATTCCCAACAGGTCCAACTCAACATTGGGTTGAAAATAGTGAGGGCACATATCACAGATAGTAGGGGTGAGCAAGAAAAACTGAACCAATTGAAAAAACCAACTGAAACTGAACCGATCAATTCAGTTTTGGTTTGGTATTTAAAAAAAAACCAAAGGTATTGGTTCAGTTTCGGTTAAACAAAATAGAAAACTGGCGGTTATTTGAACTGATCGGTATACATATATTTATATATATTTATGTATATTTATGTATATTATATATATATCATATTTTATATTTTCTATACATTATAAATCAATAAATATGCATTATACATAAATATATATATTTAAAATATATAATATATTATTTATTATATATTTTATTAATATATTATATACTGTATAATATTATATAATTATAATTTATATAATATATAGTAATATTATATATAATATATAATATATATAAATAGTATATATGGGTCATGCTGGCACATAGGCCGCGGGCGACACGACCCACTTGGTGGTGCTGTGCCAACCCAACCCGCGAACCTAAAACCCTAGGTCCAATATGGCGCAAACCATTGTGCCAGGCCTGGCATGGCCCGTGTGCCATCTGGTTTACACCTCTACCCTTAGTGCCCTCACCCTACGAGTGACCATGGGCCAGGCTAGAATTGAAGTATTTGGCCCAAGTCCAGCCCGAAAATTTGTGATCTGATCCAAGCCAAGCCTAACATACAAACCTAGGCTCGACTAGAATTTTTATGCTGGACTGAGCTAATAAAAAATAAAATAAAATAAAAACACCCCTAACTCACCAAGACCTTTGGGCATCAAAGATGGTTATTAAATGGTCATGGTGCTTATAACATGGTTTTTGAATTGCCATTAACTCAAACTATTGGACTATTTGGCTTGGGAACTATCCAAGCAACTGGTTATGTTTTACCCCAAACCTGGTCCTTGACCAAAAACAATTGAATTTGTTAATGACATGTTTACCCGAGGGTAAAAAATTTTGACCCATTCAATGGTTTTGACCATTTTTTATTTTAATTATTTAATTATTATTTTTTTGTCAGAATATGCCATCCGTTTGAACCAAATGGTTGAACCATCATCCTAGAAACTGGTGGCAAGAATGATTCTGGTTTTGGGTCATTTTTTTTAAACATTAGCTAACAATTTGTAAACTCGTTAAATGGGATAGATAGATCAATTGTATAGGTTGATGAACTATTAACCGAATCCTTTTTTTTTTCTTTGGTAACTTGACATGTTAAAGACAATATTTTAAGATTCGACCCATGTCAAATTGTTGAAGTTGAACCATGAAAATCAAGAACCGTGGTCTTTCTAGTCCTGGTTAAGTGGACAGACAAACCGCCTAGTTAATTGGTAAAATTAGGGCCAAGAGAGCCTTCCAGGGTTTTACTCTGATCCGAGTCTTATAATATAAGGCTCTGTTTAGTTTGTGGGAAGATTTGGATTGGATGGGCTGGGATGAAAAAGTGTGAAAATTTTATTTCCCATCGTTTGATTATGCAAGGAAAAATATTGGGAATTGGGATTGGATTGCTACTACTCAATAGTCCCAAGATTCCCAACAGTCCAGGTCCAGCTCAACATTGGGTTGAAAATAGTGAGGGCACATATCACAGATAGTAGGGGTGAGCAAGAAAAACTGAACCAATTGAAAAAACCAACTGAAACTGAACCGATCAGTTCAGTTTTGGTTTGGTATTTAAAAAAACCAAAGGTACCGGTTCAATTTTGGTTAAACCAAATAGAAAACTAGCAGTTAACCGAACTGATCGGTATACATATATATATATATATATTGATATATATATATATTATGCATATTTTATGTATATTATATATATATCATATTTTATATTTTCTATACATTATAAATCAATAAATATGCATTATATATAAATATATATATTTAAAATATATAATATATTATTTATTATTTAAATTTGATATTTTACATATATTTCTAGTGTTTTTATATATTTATATATTTTTATAATATATATTATAAATAATAAAAAACCGATGAACCGATCGATTGACTTCAGTTCAGTTTTGGCTACCGGTAACCCTAGTTCAGTTTCAAAAATAAGTCCACGATTCGGATAATCAAACCGTTAGCACCCCTAACTGACAATGGATTAACTGTAGTTTTGTTTTTTGTTTATTTATTTATTTATTTTTTTATAATGGTTAATTGTTAGTCTTAAAGGTTTTCATTTTCAAGACTGTTGAGAGTGATTTGTGGAACCTAAGGAATATCATTCAATACTATTGCGAGCTCAAAGAGAAGAGCCCGAAGAGAATCATCTACAAGCATATTTATCGAGAAGCAAATCAAGCTGTGAATCGGGTGGCTCACCATTTGTTATACTGATTTATGGGGACGTGCTACCCTTACTTTTATTATAAAAAAAGGGTTATCATTTTCAGCCCGGGCTACCCAAAAATTCTGGGTTTTGGGGCAGATATTTCAAACTCGGCCCAGCCTTGCCCATGACAAAACAAAAGCAGAAGGAAGTTGGAGGAAAGTGGACAAATGTACTTTATTACGAGTATACGTGTTCATTCACTGAACATTGATAGCTGATTAGGAGGGAAGAGTACAAGTGGTTGGACATAAGGACAAAAAGCATTGATGCAGGTTGATTTCCTGATATCGATATTTGATACATCGATTCTTAATGACCGTCCGTGTCTCACGACTCTCTTCGGGAGGGTCCCACTCGATCTCTCTCTCTCTCTCTTTACGACTTGCTTTTCCTGCTCTCGACAGCTCTCGATGATGGCGGATTCAAATGCAATGCTGCAACTCTTATCTACCTCTTCCTTACTCCTTTTTTAAGGTCTTTTGAGTGTTGGAGCTATTCTTCTACTCTCCTTTAATGGCTATCTGCAGCTCTCTTTCTCTTCTTCCTTCGTCTAGGTTCTCCTCAATTCAGCTTGTCCCTCACAAAGTTTGTAACCTTTCATCTGTTTCATCTACCGCCAGCACCGTAAGTTACATTGCTGGCTCTCTAACTGGTTTGAAATCCCAAACCGAGAGGAGAATGTCCGAGCGGAGATTTTCGAACGACGATGTTACTGCAGATCTCGTTGGAGGAGAGCCGGTGTGCTGCTTCATCCGACATCGTTGCCAGGATCATACGGCATCGGAGATCTAGGTGAAGAGGTCTTTCGCTTCTTGGATTGGCTTCACGAAGCTGGTTGCACCATTTGGCAGGTCTTTGCTTCTACTTTCAGTTAATCAATTTTGAATTTTGCAATGCTTTATCTTTTTCTCTTTTCTGCTTTTAATTTTAATGCTATTGTTTTTTCCTGGCCTTCATGGCTAGCAAGGATGTCTTACTTCATTCATAGGAAACTCGAGTTAAAACTCAATTTATTTAAATTGTGCAAATTAATAGCGAATTGCATACTGAAATAGTCTTCATATACTTTTGAGTCAATTTTGGTTTTTGTTTGCTTATAATTCCTTTTCAGAGCTTGTTTTTTCCCCGATATTTAATTCAGAGTGGCTGCATATCTGCAGGTTCTCCCACTTGTCCCACCAGGAAGGAAGGCTAATGAAGAAGGATCACCCTACGCTGGGCAGGTGAAATTTAGATTCATAAGTAGACTGTTTAACTAGAATTTAAGCATCATTGCACTTGGAATGTTTTTCTTAGACAAACAATTATTATTATGGTCAATTGGTGGAAGAGTGGTGATCATTCATGGGGAATGGGCAGTAAGGACATGCGCTTTTATGGAAACTGTGATTTATTAAAAGGAAAAGTCAAAGGGAGGGGCAGGGAAAAAGGGATTGAGTTCAGACTCCAAAATGAATGGAATGGGCTGATAAGGATTAAGGAGCTATGATCACTTAACAGCCAAGGGATTGTTAAGTGTTACGTTCCAGGGCTCCTGTAAATTTGCATTTGGGTTGTTTTATGGGTTTTCCTTTGTTTTTGGTGGTTGGAGTAGCTTGTGATGAATTAATATTCATTTTTTCATGTAGGTATCTCATGCTTGTTCTGCTTGCTTGATTTATTTTCTTATTGTTTTGAGAGGCTTAGGGGTTCCAGGTGGTTTGGGTGGTATTTTCTCATTTCTTTTTGTTAGTTGCCTGTAAATGGTGGCTGGTATTTTTTTTTGAATTGTGTTTTATAGGGTGGTATTTTCTCATTTCTTTGCTTTTGTTTTTATACTCCCTGACTCCCTGTATATCTATTCTTTTATTTATACATCTACACTTGTTATAGCTACTACTGATACTACTACTGTTCTAGGGGTACCTAGCTAGATGGATGTTTGGACCCAATGTCTTTATAGTTCCCTTCACATGGCAGAAAACTAACCACTGGGGGCTAAAAACAAAGACTTCTGCAAAGAATTTATTTCAAATTTTGATGCTAAGTTTTGGAAGCTTGTCAGGAGCAAAATAGGATGCAAGAAAGTAAACTGCATGGTTGGCTGCCCACTGAAAATGTAAAACCTCAATGAAGATAAAGGAAAAATGATCATGGAAATAGCTCATTTGTAATTTTATAGTTAATATTACTTTTATATTGTATCCATATTGGATGATGAGGGCTTGAAACATACCATCAGATAAGTGCTATCTGGGAGATCTCTTGGAAAAAAAAGTTTACCTGATGGTGCTAATCATTTGATGAACTCCATACTCTTTGACATTTTGGAAAGAGAAAACAAGATGGTGATTGGTTCAAAAAGAGTGTGTGGATTGGGTGGCTAGTTTCTCCCAAATTGTTTGATTATCGTGTACCAAACCTTATTTGTTGGACCTGTCCAATGATCACTCTCAACCTTTATGTATGTGTCTCATGTAGTCACATGTTGCATGTAGAAAAACTCTTTTTGGAAAATGTCCAACTATTAATCATGTAAAACAAGGAATTTAGTGTACCAAATCTTATTGGTTGGACCTGTCCAATGATTAGTCTCAACCTTTACGTATGTGTCTCATGTAGTCATGTGTAGCATGTAGGAAAACTGTTTTGGAAAATGTCCAACTATTAATCATGTAAAACAAGGAATTTAATGTACCGAGTCTTATTGGTTGGACCTGTCCAGTGATCAGTCTCAACCTTTATGTATGTGTCTCACGTAGTCATGTGTAGCATGTAGGAAACTCTTTTAGAAAATGTCCAACTATTAATCATGTAAAACACGGAATTTAGAGTTTTCGATGATTACCTGTAGGATGCAAATTGTGGTAACACCCTTCTGATTTCTCTTGAAGAGTTGGTCATGGATGGCTTGCTGATGAAGGATGAGCTTCCAGAACCAATGTAAGATTTTTTTTGTTTGTTTCTTTCCAGTAGCTTATCATATATGATTGACAAGCTTAATTAGGTTCTCTCGTGTATGTACAAACATATTCTTTAGGGATGCTGAGCATGTCAATTTCTCAACTGTTGCTAAAAAAATGGACCTTATGATAGCAAAGGTAAACTGTGGGAAAGTATCGTACTCTTCTTAGAGCTTACTGTATGGTTCTAAATTATGTGATGTATGAGATAGGCTACCTTATTTAATATGGTTGTCATTTATTTGTCGGTACTCTTGATGTTTGCTTCAATGGCAGTACTGCATACTTTATATGTTAATTCTTAGGCCTTTCCTCTTTATATGCTTTAGAAACTGTAAAATAATACTTACGATATTTTGCTCAAAATAATGGAGATCTGATTTTGTCTTACCATGCACAACAGCTATTGATAAGTATTTTAGGGGAATGAACAGAGGTGAACATAGGCAACATGACAAATGCTCAGGGTGTTGCCACATTATAATACTTTGATTTGTTTGTTTATTTGACAGACGTCTATTTTGGTTTTGCCATTGCTACTTTATTTGTTCATTTTTAACATTTTAGGTTGTGTTCACATAATATTTTGTACTTTTTCTATGGAGAAAGAAACAGCAGTCCTTTGGATTTTGTGTTTCTGCTGAAGAACTTATTTCTTTATTTTTATTTTCAAGTAAAAAATAAATGATAGGAAATAAGAAGATATATCAATTGGAAGAAGTGTTAGGAAACACCTTGTGCTTGAACAGAAACTCCACAGGTTATAAGAGAGAAATGCATATGACAAAGAAAATAAAAGTTTCTATAAAATATAGTGTGCAAGACCCAAAAAAATCCAAGTATGTATGTGGTGGAAGCCTATGTTGTAAAATGTCTATAGAAAGTAGTATAATACTTCCTTGCTTGTTTTATTGTCTATGGGACCTCTTTCCATCCTTGCTTCAATGCTATCTTGAGTCTTAAGGTTTCTCATGCCATTTGCTTTGATATCTTTAAATGTTTCTTCTATATGCTTTGCTCCAGAAGAATCATTTTGATTGGTTATTCCATTATTTTGCTCATTCCTCAATTCAGACCAGTCCATATTTATTGGAAACACAAAGAAAAGATCTTATAAACCATGATTGCGTTCTTTTGGTCAAATGTCTATTTATTGAATATAAAATATAAATACTGAGAGAAATTCCAAATGAAATGTTGGGAGAAATTCAAACATGCAAGCATAATATAATGAAAATAAAAAAAGCATAAAAAAAGTATATCAGGGTTCTATCTCATCTCCATGTTATACTAGACCTTGTCCTAGGAGGCAACTGAGCTTGTAAGCCCCACTAAAATAATTTTAGGCCCTGTGTTTTTGGATTTCTCCCTAGATTCTCATTACATGATTTTTCTTCCAGAGTCTTTTTTGTAGGAAAATGAGCTTTCTTCCGGAATTTACTACATCTTAGGTAGACACTGTTAGACAGTTTTGTATGCCCTTAGCTTCAATCAAAATTGATGTACTTTATAAGTTTATTGTAAATGAATAAAAGTGCATATTTGATTCATGTTCCCTTGGTATGTTTTTGTGTAATACCCTTAAACTGGACACTTATTGAGACTCGTGTTAGTTAAGAAAGTTCACAGCCAGTGGGTCGGTCTGGGGAGACCTATCCTGACAAGGTTGACACTGTGGTGCCACCAAGTCGGTTGGGGTGGCTTGTCTCAGCTACCGGGGTGAGACCCTAGACACATACAGTGTGGGATTAATTGAATATTTGAACTGGACCAGATTTCCAGTATTGCCCTGAACCTTGGAGATTGATGGGCAAAACTGGAAAATTACACCTGACCCCTAGACTCGATTATGATACTGCACTAGGTGTCGGATCGGGCTGTCTTTTATGTACCAATCAGTGAGATCCTTAGCGGGGGTCAAAATCTGGGTATGTTGGGACAATCCGAGAATTCATCTGAGTGGGTGATCATAGTGACAGGATCAGCCCCTTTGTCAGACAAAGGTAATGATCGGGGATGCACTCTCACTGTTGGAAACCAAGACTGCCGGCAGCCGATTTCAACCGTTGAAATTTGTTTTGCAAAGTATATTGTATATGAGATATAAAAGTATATATATTATGGTTTCTAAAATGTTTGCAAAAGGTTTTAATTCCCGAGATCCATATAAGTGGAGAGTGCAACACTGTTCCTTGCAGCCGAGGGAAAGGTCCTCTCTTGTCGGGGTAGTGTATGATCATTAAGGGCTAAGAGGTTAAGTGTAAGACCATTGAGGATAATAACTGATGGGCTAATCTTGCATCTGCCCACAGTCCCTGGGTGTTACAAGGTGACTTGGCCCAGGGACCACTTAGGGTAAGTGTTGGGCCCATAGAGACCATTTGATGGGTTTCAGGGAGTGCACTGTCTTTAACAGTGTATTCGACCAGGCCTTGTAACAAAGGCTGGGCCGAACCCATGTGGCTGATGTGTAGATCAATGCTTGGGTCCCACGCCATACAAGGAAGCCCAACTAGGCAGCAGTTAGGAAGTTAAGTGAGCACATAAGCTTAATGGGCCTAAAGCCCATTTCGAACTGGGCCATTTATTTAGTTAATTAAAGGGGCGAATTCTGAGATGGATTAGAAGATAGGATAGGGTCTTAATCCTATCCACTCAGAGAGTCCAGATCTGAATGTGATTTAGATCTAGAAACCTCCTAATGGGATTAGGATAAAGCTAATCTAATCTGCAGATAAGATAAGGGTTTATCCTTATCACTAGAAGAGAAGGCTGATCCAAATATGATTTGGATAAGCACCTCCTAATGGGATTAGGAGCTGATCTTTTAAGTTAACAAAAAGAAGGAGGGGACGACAGCCTTGAGAGAGACTAACTAGCAACACATAAGATCCTCTTTAGTGCTGAAATCAAGAAGAGAGAATTCTGCAGCCTGCGAATACTCTCTTGCCGCCTCCCTGCTCTTGCTGCCCTGTTTACCAGTTCGATCTCTAGCTGTGGGAGAAGTCAAGATTGGATCTTGACATCAGTTCTTTGAGAAAGGATTGAAAAGGAAGCTGTGCTAACGTTCCATCCTACTGTTTCTTGCGAATGACAGACTTCTTGGAGAAGAACACTGCTGATTCTGCTCCATCCTACACTGCGCCATCTTCAGTGGGAGCAGTCTTTGGATCCTTCCTTGGGCGTGAACACCTTCGTTGGGAGATATTACTTCTCCGTATCAGGTATTATTCTCTCTCATTCCTTTTGGTTCAGATCTGGTTCAGTTTAAGGTTCAAGATTGATCCTTGAAAATATGATTTTCTAAATAGGGAATGTGATTCCTAGTTGAAGGGAGAGAAAAATTTTTGAAATTCGCCCCTTATTCCGCAATCTTTGGGGGTCCATGGGATGGATCTCTCATCCTTTCAGTGGTATCAGAGCCATCGTTCAAATCTTGAACCATTCTGTTTCAGATCTGAACCTACGCAATTAGGGAGAAGGCGTTCTACCCAATTTGCGCAGATTTGGTTTTTGGGAAATTTGTTCCCAAAACAGATGGGCAAATAATCTGAAATTAATTTTAAATAAATCTGATTATTATTTAGAATTGTTCTTTATAATTTTCTTGATTTATGGTCTGTTCGTACAAGAGGAGATCGATTTCTTGGTTTGCGCAAGGAACCTGCGATTTTGCAGTTCTTGATTTATTTTGGGTCTGTAAATAATTTTTTTTTATTTTCTAGACTCAATGTATAGGTATTCGATCTGATGTAATTATTAATAGAAATAGGATTTCTATTTATTTTTATTTTGGATCGAAGTTGGCGGCACAGAGAAGGAGATTTCGCAGATAATAGAAATGCTATCTGCGATTTGCAGTTTGTGAAACTGTATTCTGTGATCTAACCTCTGTTTTGCAGGAAGGATTGTGCGAACAACCCTATTTGACTGATTCTTGTTTTTCCTTTTATCAGTATTTAATTTCAGATTATTTTCATGAATTAAGGATTTAATTAAAAATCAAACCCTAGACCCATTCGAACTAAGATTGGTTCAAAACTGTTTGGACCAATACTAGGGTTTAATCAAGGCTGAAAGTCAGCCCTAATTTCCCACTAATGGGCCTAAGGATTGATATTTAATTAAATGGTTAATTCGGCCCAGCCTGTAAAGGCCCAGTTTTAAACAGTTAAAACTGCAAAAGCCCATTTTAAAGGATAAAGCTATATGGGCCGAACTAGGTAACCCTAATTCAGCCCATATACCTAGATAATATTAATGGTTAATATTATGGAATTTTTAACGGGCTTCCAACGGGCCTTACAGATAATTAATTGATTGGATCAATTTATCCCTGCATGTGATGTATGGATGTGTGATGTGCTGCGTACATGGGCCATAAGTACTTGGCCCATGCTCATTCGACAGTGGCTCTTGCGCACACCATGGCTGAATGCACATCATTGCCATGGTGTCCCTTTTGGTCATTGGATGACTTCCCTCAGTGGTGGGCCCCACACCTCATCAAGAGGTTGCGTACGGAAACCTAGCCGATTTAAGTCCCACTGAAATCTGGCTTTATGAAAGTCAGTGGGAGCCACTTTGGTTTGACCTAAATCAAATTAGGGCGTAATTTTGTTCCCTCCAGCTAATATGAGTGCGTGTGATAGGGAGATTCATATGATGAACTCTCTAATGGCCTTCCATCATTAGCATGAGGATGGGTCCTTCAGTAATGAGGAAACGCACCAGAAAATGGGCTATCCATTTGCTGTTGGGCTTGTCTGAGTGTTTCATAAGATGATAGGGGCATCATAGACCGATGTGGGAGGGGCTTCACCAGAAAATGGGAACTCTCTCACGGTACCTTGGCGTTCATGAATATGATGGGTAAGCACTCACTGGACAGAAAGGTTTACCTGAAAATGGCTCTGAACCTTGTCTGACAGAGGCCAAAGGGAAAACTCATATGATGAGTGGATGTGATCCTTCACAGAAAGGTGGTGGGGTTATGCAGCTGAAATAGTTGGCTCCATGCACCCTATGTGATTTCCCACATTTCCAGAGATAACCCATAATCTTCATCACTGAGAGAGGAGGGAAATCTCAGAGACGAATAAATGGAAATGGATCGTAGATTAAAATCCATATCTATGAAATGAACATGAATCAAATTAGGTTGTGGACTGATGTTTGCTCTTTTATCAGAAAATGGCAAACGGATCTTTTGCAAAACTGCTTGATGACAACAAGTTGAAGGGCCCAAACTATGTTGACTGGTACAGGAACCTTATGCTGGTCCTAACTTCTAAAAAGCTGGACAAAGTGGCAAAGAATCCTGCCCCGGAGCGTCCGGGTGATAGGGCTTCTGAGGCCCGAAGGAGAGACTATCAAGAATGGGAGGAGAAAAACTCCCTTGCTCGGTGTTACATCATTGCCTCCTTAGACAACCCGATACAGAGGCAGTTCGATCAGATCGAATTTGCCAAAGACATATTGGACAGTCTCAGGACAATGTATGAAGAGCATAATCGTTCTACTCGACAAAAGGTCTTGAAACAGTTCATGACCGCTCAAATGTCCAAGGGCCAAAAAGTTCACGACGATTGTCTTCGGATGATGGGATACATCAACGAACTGGAGGCTCTTGGATCCGAGCTGGACCTTGCAACCCAGATAGATGCTATCCTTAACTCTTTGCCTCCTTCCTTTAATCCGTTCATCATGAATTATAACATGAACAAGCTGAATGTCAGCTTACAAGAGCTCAGCAATATGTTGCAAAGAGCTGAAGAACTTATTAGAAAGGATGAGCCTGTAGCCATGCTTGTTGAAGCTGGCAAGACAGGCAAGAGAAAGAGGAAGGCAAAGAAGCCTCAGAAGAAAGCCACTAAGAGCAAGAAGCAGAAGAAAGACAAAGCATCGGATGCCTGTCACTTCTGCAAGAAGACCGGCCATTGGAAAAGGAATTGTTCTGCCTACCTAGAATCCAAGAAAGGTAATTTCGAAACTTGTGTTATAGAAACCAATTTGTTGGTAGCTTCTGCATCCTGGTGTATTGACTCTGAGGCTTCAACTCATGCTTGTAACTCACTACAGGGGTTCAAGGTAAGCAGAAGGCTGAGTGAAAGAGAAGTCACACTCTTCTTGAGGACTACTGCAACTGTTGCAGCCGTGGCCATAGGAACCGTGGAATTAATTTTTAGAGAATGAACAACTGTACTAAAGACTGTCTTTATGTGCAAAATTTAAGGAGAAATTTGATTTCTATCTCAAAACTGTGTGCAGATGGTTATTCTGTCTTCTTTAGTAATACGATTACTATTAAAAGAAACATCAGATTCACCGCATACGGGGAACTGGAGAATGGTCTCTATGTTCTACATCCTTCTCTAGAAACTAACATAACCGCAACTACGTCGGCTGAAATCCCTAAGAAGAGAACTCGTGATACAGTTAATCCCACGTGTCTGTGGCATTATTGACTTAGGCCACATCGGTGTTGACCGAATCACAAGGTTGGTAAAGGATGGTCCTTTGGATTTTCTAACTGTAGAAGATCTTCCCACTTGTGCGCCTTGCCTACAAGGCAAGATGACGAAATGGTCATTTAACGATAAGCCCGAAAGATGTACGAGCACACTTGACCTAATACATACTGATGTATGTGGTCCACTGAGTGTTAGGACACGAAATCAACACGTGTATTTCATCACCTCCACAGATGATTTTTCACAATACGGTTACGTGTACCTAATGAGACACAAGTCTGAATCCTTTGAAAAGTTCAAAGAGTTCAAACAAGAGGTCGAGAAACAGTTAGGGAGAGAAATTAAGGCCCTTCGATCAGATCGATGATGTGTGGCTCATTGTGACACTAGCAAGTGCACTAGCCATTCAAGTAATAAAGTAGTGAGTGAAGTATCGTTCCCACGAGGATTTAGGAAACAATTACCAATACTAAATTGAGCACTTCTTATCTGATCAACAAATAAATCAAAACTCTAATGAAAGCTAAGAAATCCTAAATTAAAATCTATCTAAATCATTGGTCCAATTGCCTTCAATTCAGGTTAGAAGAGTAAGCAGTAAATGTCAATCTCAGAATTCAGCAATCTATCAATTTGGATCATTCGAATGAATCATGATTGAGCCTTAGTTTGGTGAAACCCCAAGGTCATGAACAGCCTCTCTCAAGCGCATGTTCATCCTATGCATGAGTGACGGTTCTTCTATCTCTAGCAAGAATCTAATCCCCATGCATGCATTTCTTCAAACACTTCTAAGGCATCAATTCAAATCTGAATTGATCACCAACTGAATTGTGCAAGTTATCTCTAACCTTGCACTCAATTCAGTTCTTGAATAGTAGATCTGAATTCTTAGAGTCTCTCTCAAGCACTCTAGGAATTCCAAGCTGTAGATTAATTCGCCCAATCTGAAATTTGCAGATCTAAATTCTCTTTCAAGCAATTCAGATCTTGCAATCTCAGATCTGAGAATTCAGATCTGAGTTTTGAAGGTTAGTTGGCCGAATTAATCTGCAATCACACCCTTATTCAAGAAACTTCAAGTACAATGCATGACCATTTGAATGAATCAAAAAGAATTAGATTGCTGAACTGAAATTTTACAAGCTGAAATACATCAAGGAAGAATGGAAACAAGGAGAAAGAAAAAAGAACATATAACTAAGAAACTGAATTCAAATCAAAAGAGAATGAAAATACAAATGATTTATTACAAAAAATCTTTGAATCACAAACCCTCAATTCGAACTCACCTTCTCCTTCTAGCTTGCTTGTCTTGAACTTCCTTCAGCCCTTCTTCTTCTTCTTCCTTGCGCCTAGCCTTCTTCTCTTCTCTTCTCTCAAGGTGGCCGAACCTCTAAGAGTGGGAGAGCCTTCCTCTCAAGCAATTGAACAACTTTCTCCCCTCCTAGAGGCCTCCTTATATAGTTTTTCAAGGGGGCTCTTGCCCCTTCTTGAAGCCTCTAGAATGGGGTGTATTACACCCCTCATGAACCTTCTAGAGTGCTCCCTCCTTCTCTTCAAGAAACTCCTAGAAGTTGCCGCCCCTAGCTCCCTTTGGGCTGCTATTTGGGCTACAACTTACCTTGCTTTTGAGCTCAAGTGGGCTACACTCTAGGCTGTTATTTGGGCTAAAAATGGGCTGGGCCGAAATTTCCTTCTTGCTAGGCTTCTTCCCTTGGATTTTCCAAAGAGTTTCACTTGCTCTTCTTGGGCCGAATGAAATTCTCTTGCTCTCATGGCTGGGCCGGGCTGAACTTGATAAATTTTGAGTTTTCTTTTCTTGCTTTTGCCTTCTTTTTGTTGATTTGGCTCCCCCTAAAATCTTTTTTGCAATCTAGCTAAATTAAGGCAAAGATTAATAAAACCAACATAAAATTTCATGCAAAGACCTCATAAAATATAGATAAATTGTAGGTTCATCAAATACCCCCACACTTAAGCTTTTGCTTGTCCTCAAGCAAAGACATCAGCCATAAACTTAACATTCCCCGCTTCTGTTCTCACCATTTACCTGGTGAACTTTTTTATTTTAAGATAGAAATTCATTGAGTAGTCGAGGAACTTTTGTAAGTGCTCAACTCTTATTCTTGTAAATTACCATTTAAGATATGTATCAGATCCGAGGAAAGGAGAATATGAATTTCATCATAGTCTAGCCTTCACTCCTAATTCATATATAAATCACCTCCTTAATTGTCAAGGTTAATAATCAAATTTCACTAAGTTTCACATCTGTAACTAAATCTCAATGAGAGTTCAACTTTAGAGTGCCCCTTTGAACCTCGGTTGTCACCACAATTACTTATTTCTAAGGGTGAGTGCATCTTATGCTCCATCTCACCCTTTTCTTTTTTTTTTTTTTTTTTTTTTTTTTTTCGGTGTGAGTGCATTTTATGCTCCATCTCACACACTTTTCTCTCTCTCTTTTTTTTTTTTTTTTTTTTTTGGTGTGAGTGCATCTTATGCTCCATCTCACACTGGTCACTTACTTGAGGTAGGACTCATGTTCTGAGCTGCTAGTTTTACTATTCAGCTCAAAATAGCGGAGTCAATTTGGGCTTTTGTCCTTCTTTGCAATTATTGAACCTCAAGAATGAACACTTCAGATGTGCACTAGCTTTCTTGACCATTAACAATGAAATCAAGGGCTTCCATACACATGAAGGAAGTTAGGGCTAGTCATGCTGAAAGGCGTATTCAGCTCCCCTTTTCTCATGCATATATCAAATTGGGTCATTCACAAGAATAAAAACTTAACAAGTACATCAGTCTCCCTCAACTCATTGAATTCCTTCTAAAAAAAAATCATTAAATAAATAGTAATGAACTTGAGGGGTTCCAGTCTTTTTTTTTTTGGTCATGTCATTGCCTGCATATGTGTGTTAGGGTGCATGGTTTCAGCCCCCATACCCTAGCCTTGGGCTCACTCCCCCACACTTAAGATGAACATTGTCCTCAATGTTTGTAGTGTTAGGCAGTAACAATAAAACTAGCAAGAGCATCATCAAGTAATAGGAGGTATTTAGAGGACTTCCCTGAAGATCATTCTTAAATTCTGCAATATGTTGTCGGTGGAAAACTTCTTCTGCTAGAAATCACTTGCAAACTAGAAGAGGAGATCAGTATCTTTATTCAATTAAATTCTAAGAAAAACTAACTAAACTTAAATGCTATGAAAAATAAAAACAAAAAGCAAGTAAGACAGTTTATGACTAAGTATCTGAATTGGGAATTCTCCCAACAGCCTCTTGTTCCCTTGGGTTTACCATGGTGTTACTAGGTAAGGTACCCGGAGCCCTTTCTGAAATCATCTGTGCCAGCTGCCCAACCTGAGTTTCCAAGTTCCTTATCGATGTTTCATTTTTCTGAAATCTATTTTCCGCACTAGCTATGAACTTGGTCATCAGCTCCTCCAAGTTAGATTTCGGTTCCGGCTGATAGAAGTTTTGGTGGAAAGGCTTAGGTGCATGCTGATTCAGGTGGCCTCTCCATCCGGGGTTATGGGCATGATGGTACTGATTTCCTGGCTGTCTTGTAAGGTTGCCAACAAAGTCTACTTGTTCTGTGGACTGAAAAGACTGACTGCCAACTTGGAATTCAGTGCTATCATGGCCTCCCCCACACTTATCATACTGTACATGCATAGCTGCCATCTGCATCTCATCAAATTTTTTGCTAAGTGCTCCTATTTGTGCAGAGAGAGCTGTGTATGTATCCACATTATGAAGGCCATGCTGCTTTCTAACTGGTGTCCTTTCTGAATGCCATTGGTAGTTATTGGCTGCCATCTCCTCGATGAGTGCATGGGCAACCTCGGGAGTCTTATTGTTTATGGAGCCCCCAGCTGCTGCATCTAAGATGGTCTTGTTTGAATCGGTCAGACCATTATAAAATGTTTGCACTTGCAGCCAAATCGGAAGGCCATGGTGAGGAACCCTCCTTAGTAGCTCCTTGTAACGTTCCCAGGACTCATAGAGAGATTCCCCCTCTTGCTGGAAAAAAGTAGTGATGTCATTCCTCATTTTAGCAGTTTTAGAAGGGGGAAATATTTAGAGAGAAAACGGCTGGCCATTTCGTCCCACGTAGCTATTGATCCTGCCGGTAACGAATTCAACCAAGCTTTGGCTTTATCCTTCAAAGAAAATGGGAATAACCTCAGCCGGATGGCATCATCACTTACCCCATTGTGTTTGAAGGTGTCACAGATTTCCAAGAAGTTAGCAATATGGGCATTCGGATCCTCATGGGCCATACCACAAAACTGAACCGTATTTTGTATCATTTGGATTATGGCCGGTTTAATTTCGAAGTTATTGGCAGCAATAGTTGGCCTGATAATGCTGGAGATAGTCCCGGTGAGGGTGGGCTTGGCATAATCCATCATAGTTCTTTGTTCAGCCATTTCTTGTGCTTCTTGTCTGACTTGCTTAGCAGCTCTCAAACGGACACGGAGAGTCCGTTCAATCTCCGGGTCATAAAGGATCTCTTCCAGTTCAGGTCTGCTTGTCATAAACTGTAAAGGTCAAAGCAATAAAAAGGCCAATATTCACAAAAGAAAATAAATAACTAATCCTATTACAACTGAAAATGTAAAGTGAAGTATTGGAATATACAAACCTACATCCTAAAATAAATAAATGCAATTAACTAAAAGCAGATCAACATCTTATTCAATATACAGAATTCAGTAGCAATTTACAAACATGTCTGAATTTAGTAATCTCTGAGTAGAACAACAGTTTACAAATTCCTCTTCTTTATATTGCTGAAATCAGGGACGGGATTTAATTTCACAGATCTAAACTGCTGAGAGCTGAAATCTCAGTAGCTACTGAGAACAGTAATATACAATTCTGAAATCTTAGCAGCTACTGAGGACAGCCAAATGCGGATCAGCAGTGATTGTATTCAGGTCTGAGTTTCATATTAAAAGGCTCTTCTGTGCTACTGAAGGTCAATACACTAAACTGAAATCAATGTACAAAGGATTGTGAGATAGCAATTCAGACATCAGTTCTACACAAAATTGAGATCAGCTCTGAAATCTCAGAAGCCACTGAGAACAACAATAAATATAATAGCAGCTGTTGATAATAGTACAATTGTGCTCAGGTCTGATTTCCATATTGGAAGGCTACTAAATATCAGATCTGAGCCCACTGTTTTGATGAGCTATGCATCACCAAACACCAGATGGAGTAGCCATACTAAAACTGAGCAATTCAGCAGGATAACCTACTGATATCAGCAATGAAACATGCTGTATACAGATCTGCACAAAACCGAAATCAATCAGTAGTAAAAAGATCTAAAATCAGACCTGTATTCACCATGGTGTGGCTGCTGGGATCTGATTTTCTTTTTCTTTTCTTTTTCTATTTTTCTTTTCTTTTCATTTTTTTTAAAGGAAGAAAACTAAATCAAAATACAGCAATGCAACCAAAATCTTTTTGGATGAGTGCAGGTCTGATTGATGAATGCAATTCAGATCTGAACTCATTTTGAGATTTATTTATTTATTTATTTATATTTTTTTTTTTAGAACCAAAAGAAGAAGAGAAATTTGATTTCCATAAGCTACATTAAAACTGAAACTAAGGATGGAACAATCAAGTATCAAGAGAAGAAACACGGCTCCATCAATGTAGCCCTTGATGGAGTATACACTTATTGGAATGTAGTACACACGGCTGCACACACCCATTCAGATCTGCTAGACTTTTATTCATGCACAACTGAAATCAGAGCTATCTATCTTGAAAAAAAAAATTTCAAAGATCAGCCCAGGACAATTCACAATGCCAATTTAGTAATGTTAATTGTAATACAAACCTGTTCAAAACCTGCCCTGGTTCAGTCTTGCTGTAGCAGGTCTGCTATAGTAGCCCTGCTATAGGTCTGAACTCTAATAGAAAAATGGTGTGGAAGTGCCACTTTTCATGAAATCTCTTGAGGCATAAAAAAAAATCTCAGATTAAATATACTTTTCTTCAACCAAATCAGCTCAGATAGATCGGAGTACAAGTTATTTAATACAGCAAAGTATGCCCTGTATCCTGCTCTGTTCACAACCCCAGTTCAGATCTAGGTGATTGTAGATCCGAATTTCTTCAACCATGACTATCCAATTGTTTTTGGGAGATAGCAGATTTTTTTGTAGGGTGTATTGGGGTGACGATAACCCCAATTATCCTTTAAATTTACATCAGTTCAGGTCTGAGTTCAAGAGAACTCAGATCTGAACTGTTGCAGATCTGCTACAGTAGAACTCAGATCTGAACTCAGATCTGAGTTCTGATCCGAATCCTTGGTTTCCATTCTTTCGGTTATATGGTTCTTTCTCTCTCTCTTTTTTTTTTCACTATATATATATTTTTTTCTTTTTGTAATGAAAGAAAAAATAATAAAGGGCTGAGAACAGATTTTTTTTTTTATTTTTATTTTCTGAGTATTGTAGTTCTGCTATAGCAGAGTTCAGGTCTGAACTCAAGTCTGAGTTCGGATCTGAAATCTCAATTGCCTTACCTTCAGTTATTTCTACCAAATTGCCTTTGAGGAGTAGCAGAAGTGCCCTAGGGTGAATTGGGGTGGTGATGACACCCAATTCCCCTCAAAATTGCATCAGTTCAGGTCTGAGTTCAGAGGAACTTAGATCTGAACTGTTGCAAATCTGCTGTAGCAGAATTCAGATCTGAACTCAGATCTGAATTCTGATCCGAATTCTCAATTGCTCCTCTTGTTGTTCAAAAGATCTCTTTTGTTTTTTTCATTTTATATATATATATTTTTTTCTTTTTGTAATGAAAAAAGAAATAAAATTCTGAAACACAAGCAATTCTTTTCGGCTGAGTGCTGCAGATTTGAAATCTGCTGATCTGAGTGCCGAATGCAACTCAGATCTACAACACTCATGTTTATGTGAATTTTTTTCTTTTCTTTTTCTTTTTGAAGGGAACAACACCAAGATTGAATAGAAATCAAATATGCCTTTATTAAAATGAAACTGAAACCAGAAAAAGAAAGTAATCTACTTAAGAAAGAAGAAACAAAACTACAGTAGTACAGCAGTTGCATTCAAAACTAAAATGTAAAGTTAAGCAAATTAAACCAACTATGAATGCAATGTTGAATGATACCAGATTAAGAATGCTCAATGTTTCCTAATATTGCTTCTATAAATCCCCGGCAACGGCGCCAAAAACTTGATGTGTGGCTCATTGTGACACTAGCAAGTGCACTAGCCGTTCAAGTAATAAAGTAGTGAGTGAAGTATCGTTCCCACGAGGATTTAGGAAACAATTACCAATACTAAATTGAGCACTTCTTATCTGATCAACAAATAAATCAAAACTCTAATGAAAGCTAAGAAATCCTAAATTAAAATCTATCTAAATCATTGGTCCAATTGCCTTCAATTCAGGTTAGAAGAGTAAGCAGTAAATGTCAATCTCAGAATTCAGCAATCTATCAATTTGGATCATTCGAATGAATCATGATTGAGCCTTGGTTTGGTAAAACCCCAAGGTCATGAACAGCCTCTCTCAAGCGAATGTTCATCCTATGCATGAGTGACGGTTCTTCTATCTCTAGCAAGAATCTAATCCCCATGCATGCATTTCTTCAAACACTTCTAAGGCATCAATTCAAATCTGAATTGATCACCAACTGAATTGTGCAAGTTATCTCTAACCTTGCACTCAATTCAGTTCTTGAATAGTAGATCTGAATTCTTAGAGTCTCTCTCAAGCACTCTAGGAATTCCAAGCTGTAGATTAATTCGCCCAATCTGAAATTTGCAGATCTGAATTCTCTTTCAAGCAATTCAGATCTTGCAATCTCAGATCTGAGAATTCAGATCTGAGTTTTGAAGGTTAGTTGGCCGAATTGATCTGCAATCACACCCTTATTCAAGAAACTTCAAGTACAATGCATGACCATTTGAATGAATCAAAAAGAATTAGATTGCTGAACTGAAATTTTATAAGCTGAAATACATCAAGGAAGAATGGAAACAAGGAGAAAGAAGAAAGAACATATAACTAAGAAACTGAATTCAAATCAAAAGAGAATGAAACTACAAATGATTTATTACAAAAAATCTTTGAATCACAATCCCTCAATTCGAACTCACCTTCTTCTTTTAGCTTGCTTGTCTTGAACTTCCTTCAGCCCTTCTTCTTCTTCTTCCTTGCGCCTAGCCTTCTTCTCTTCTCTTCTCTCAAGGTGGCCGAACCTCTAAGAGTGGGAGAGCCTTCCTCTCAAGCAATTGAACAACTTTCTCCCCTCCTAGAGGCCTCCTTATATAGTTTTTCAAGGGGGCTCTTGCCCCTTCGTGAAGCCTCTAGAATGGGGTGTATTACACCCCTCATGAACCTTCTAGAGTGCTCCCTCCTTCTCTTCAAGAAACTCCTAGAAGTTGCCGCCCCTAGCTCCCTTTGGGCTGCTATTTGAGCTACAACTTACCTTGCTTTTGAGCTCAAGTGGGCTACACTCTAGGCTGTTATTTGGGCTAAAAATGGGCTGGGCCGAAATTTCCTTCTTGCTAGGCTTCTTCCCTTGGATTTTCCAAAGAGTTTCACTTGCTCTTCTTGGGCCGAATGAAATTCTCTTGCTCTCATGGCTGGGTCGGGCTGAACTTGATAAATTTTGGGTTTTCTTTTCTTGCTTTTGCCTTCTTTTTGTTGATTTGGCTCCCCCTGAAATCATTCTTGCAATCAAGCTAAATTAAGGCAAAGATAAATAAAACCAGCATAAAATTTCATGCAAAGACCTCATAAAATATAGATAAATTGTAGGTTCATCAATCGAGGTAGCGAGTATCTCTCTGATGAATTCAGGGACTACTTAAAGGACAATGGGATAGTATCACAATTATCTCCTCCTGCTACACCACAACTTAACGGTGTTTCGGAGAGGAGGAATAGGACCTTATTGGATATGGTCCGGTCGCTTCTCATACACTCAGAATTACCCACATCCTTTTGTGGTTATGCATTAGAGACTGCGATTTATGTGCTGAATCGGATTCCAACCAAATCGGTTCCGAATACTCCATATGAACTTTGGACCGGAAAGAAATCAAGTGTCAGACACTTGAAGATTTGGGGTTGTCCAGCACACGTTAAAAGACCGAGTGCAGACAAGTTGGAATCCAAGACCAGCCGTTGCCTATTTGTAGGCTACCCAAGAGGCTCTATAGGTTACCTATTCTATGACCCAAGTGAGCAGAAAGTGTTCTACAATCGTAATGCACAATTCTTGGAAACCGACTATATCCTGGACACCCATCGTTAGGAAGTTGTTCTTGATGAGGAGAGAACAGGAGCAGTGGGAGATGTCTCACAAGTTCCAGGTAGTGACCAACCTAGATGATCCACTCGGGTATCCAGGCCACCAGTCCGTTATGGTTATGACCAGGATAGTTACCTGGTGGAAACCTTGACTAGTGAGGAGGATCCCGTGACTTACACGGAAGCTATGTTGGACATAGATTCCCAGAAGTGGGTGGAGGCCATGAGAGCAGAGATGGACTCAATGGAGACCAATGGAGTCTGGACTCTAGTAGATCCGCCCTCCGGTGTAAAAGCAATCGGTTGCAAATGGATTTACAAGAGGAAGAAGGGCCCCGATGGTAAGGTTGAGACCTTCAAGGCTTGTCTGGTGGCGAAAGGGTACACTCAGAAAGAGGGCATCGATTATGAGGAAACCTTTTTTGCCTGTGGCCATGCTTAAATCCATTAGGATCTTGCTAGCTGTATCAGCATACCATGATTATGAGATTTAGCAAATGGATGTCAAAACTGCATTCCTAAATGGAGATCTTACTGAAGATATCTATATGCAGCAGCCGCAAGGCTTCGTTGCTGTAGGTCAGGAAAACATGGTATGTAAACTTAATAGATCCATTTATGGACTTAAGCAAGCTTCTAGAAGTTGGAACATCCATTTTGACTCTGCCGTCAAATCGTTTGACTTCGAGCAGAATTCGGATGAACCCTGTGTTTACAGGAAGTACAGTGGAGATAAGGTTAACTTCTTGGTTCTGTATGTAGATGACATTCTACTCGTTGGGAATGATGTAGGTATGTTAACTACGGTGGAAGTATGGTTATCACAACAATTCTCCATGAAAGATCTTGGAGAAGCCTCCTATATACTGGGTCTTCGACTCTATAGAGATAGATCGAAGCGGATAATAGGATTATCCCAATCTGCTTATATTGACAAAATAGTCAAGAGATACAGCATGGAAAACTCCAAGAAAGGAAATGTTCCTTTCAGGCATGGAGTCACTCTCTCCAAGAAGATGTCTCCCAAGACTTCTGAGGAGATTGATGGCATGAAAGATGTTCCCTATGCCTTTGTCATAGGGAGCATCATGTATGCCATGCTGTGCACTCGCCCTGACATAGCTCAGGCAGTGAGTGTAGTAAGCAGATTTCAGGCCAACCCAGGGCAGGAGCATTGGACTGCTGTGAAAAACATACTTAAGTACCTTCGAAGGACAAAAGAGTTTTGGCTAGTATTCGATGGTAGCTCACTACAGATCCAAGGGTATACAGATGCCGATTTCCAGTCAGACCCAGATGATAGAAAGTCAACATCTGGATATATTTTCACGATAGGATCATGAGTTGTTTGCTGAGTGTCAGCTAACAAGGGTCCTAAGTTGCAAATTAATAGTCCACAACCCAAGCCGAGCGCATTGCCGTAAGTGAGGCTGCCTTATGAATGAAGGTGTTCATTCATGAATTTGGAATTGAGCACATCACCCATTCCATTGTTGTATGACAACACTGGACCTACGGGAGGATGATACTAAGAGGTAGCATCAGCGGAGAATGTGGTAGACCCATTGACTAAGCCACTGACACAGAAAGTGTTTGAGAAACACGTGGAAAGCATGGGACTCCGGCTAGTACCGGATTGGACCTAAGTGCAAGTGGGAGCTGTTAGACAGTTTTGTATGCCCTTAGCGTCAATCAAAATTGATGTATTTTATGAGTTTATTGTAAATGAATAAAAGTGCATATTTGATTCATGTTCCCTTGGTATGTTTCTGTGTAATACCCTTAAACTGGACACTTATTGAGACTCGTGTTAGTTAATAAAGTTCATAGCCAGTGGGTCGGTCTGGGGAGACCTATCCTGACAAGGCTGACACTGTGGTGCCACCAAGTCGGTTGCGGTGGCTTGTCTCAGCTACCGGGGTGAGACCCTAGGCACATACAGTGTGGGATTAATTGAATCTTTGAACTGGACCAGATTTCCAGTATTGCCCTAGACCTTGAGATTGATGGGCAAAACTGGAAAGTTACACCTTACCCCTAGACTCGATTTTGAAACTACACTAGGTGTCGGATCGGGCTGTCTTTGATGTACCAATCAGTGAGATCCTTAGCGGGGGTCAAAACCTGGGTATGTTGGGACAATCCGAGATATCATCTGAGTGGGTGATCATAGTGACAGGATCAGCCTCTTTGTCGGACAAAGGTAATGATCGGGGATGCACTCTCACTGTTGGAAACCAAGACTGCCGGCAGCCGATTTCATCCGTTGAAATTTGTTTTGCAAAGTATATTTTATATGAGACATAAAAGTATATATATTATGGTTTCTAAAATGTTTGCAAAAGGTTTTAATTCCTGGGATCCATATAAGTGGAGAGTGCAACACTGTTCCTTGCAGCCGAGGGAGAGGTCCTCTCTTGTCGGAGTAGTGTATGATCATTAAGGGCTAAGAGGTTAAGTGTAAGACCATTGAGGATAATACCTGATGGGCTAATCTTGCATCTGCCCACAGTCCCTGGGTGTTACAAGGTGGCTTGGCCCAGGGACCACTTAGGGTAAGTGTTGGGCCCATAGAGCCCATTCCATGGGTTTCAGGGGGTGCACTGTCTTAACAGTGTATTCGACCAGGCCTTGTAACAAAGGCTGGGCCGAACCCATGTGGCTGATGTGTAGATCAATGCTTGGGTCCCACGCCATACAAGGAAGCCCAACTGGGCAGCAGTTAGGAAGGTTAAGTGAGCACATAAGCTTAAAGGGTCTAAAGCCCATTTCGAACTAGGCTATTAATTTAGTTAATTAAAGGGGCGAATTCTGAGATGGATTAGCAGTTAGGATAGGGTCTTCATCCTATCCACTCAGAGAGTCCAGATCTGAATGTGATTCAAATCTAGAAACCTCCTAATAAGATTAGGATAAAGCTAATCTAATCTGCAGATAAGATAAGGGTTTATCCTTATCACTAGAAGAGAAGGCTGATCCAAATATGATTTGGATAAGCACCTCCTAATGGGATTAGGAGCTGATTTTTTAAGTTAACAAAAAGAAGGAGGGGGCGGCAGATTTTAGAGTGACTAACTAGAAACACATCAGATCCTCTTTTGTGCTGAAATCAAGAAGAGAGAATTCTGCAGCCTGCGAATACTCTCTTGCCGCCTCCCTACTCTTGCCGCCCTGTTTACCAGTTCTATCTCCAGCTATGGGAGAAGTCAATATTGGATCTTAACATCAGTTCTTTGAGAAAGGATTGAAAAGGAAGCTATGCTCACATTCCATCCTACTGTTTCTTGCGAAGGACAGAGTTCTTGGAGAAGAACACTGCTGATTCTGCTCCATCCTACACTGTGCCATCTTCAGTGGGAGCAGTCTTTGGATCCTTCCTTGGGCGTGAACACCTTCGTTGGGAGATATTACTTCTCCGTATCAGGTATTATTCTCTCTCATTCCTTTTGGTTCAGATCTAGTTCAGTTTAAGGTTCAAGATTGATCATTGAAAATATGATTTTCTAAATAGGGAATGTGATTCGTAGTTGAAGGGAGAGAAAAAGTTTTGAAATTCGCTCCTTATTCCGCAATCTTTGGGGGTCCATGGGATGGATCTCTCATCCTTTCAGACACTAGACAGATATCATTTTGTTTGTATCAGTAACATAAAAGATTTATTGAAGTAGTAGAGATGAAGGCACTATCATAACCCCCATCCAAAGAGGCAAATTGATAAACAATAGGTCAAATCAGAGAAGTACAAGACTCGGAATAGCTGATCCATGATATAACTTTCCCCTCCCGACTGCATCCTTGATAAGAACATCAGCTAGAAATGTAGTTAGTCCTGGATATATAAGGTAGATGTTCACTCTGGATGCCAAAAGATTTGACCTCCCTAATAATAAAATGGCATGGAGTCTGGGGCCGTGGGTAACTGATGCATCCACCTAATAACAACATCTGAACTTTTTTGGCTGCATCAGTAGAGCAGATTTTAAATATAAGAGCTGTCTTGTTGAATTTTGAGTTGATGACAGGGCTGAAAGTCAATCTCTCAAAGAGTGTGATAATTGGAGTAGGGGAGGTGGATAGGGAGTTATTACTGGAGTGCGCTGAGGCCTTTGAGTGCAGAATTGGGGAACTGCCTTTCACTTATCTAGGGATGCCGGTTGGGGGTGTTTCAGGCTTTCAGCTTCAGACGTTTTATGGAGCCAATTGTGGAGAGGGTGGAAAGGGGACTGGATGGCTAGAAAGCAAAATGCTTATCTTTGGAGGCAGGATAACTTTGATTAAAAGTGTATTATCAAGCTTACCAACATATTGCTTATCTTTACTTAGGATTCCTTCTCAAGTGGCTGAAAGAATTGAAAAAATTCAGAGGGATTTTCTGTGGGAAGGGTGGGGTGCAGAAGTTTCACTTGGTGAAATGGGGGAGAGTTTGTAAACCAAAGGACAAGGGTGGGCTGGGTTTCAAGAGAGTGAAGGATTTCAATAAAGGCTTTGATAGGGAAGTGGTTATGGAGATTTGGTTTAAAAAAGGAGGAGAATGCATTATGGAGATTTGGTTTAAAAGTGTATTATCAAGCTTACCAACATATTACTTATCTTTACTTAGGATTCCTTCTCAAGTGGCTGAAAGAATTTAAAAAATTTCAGAGGGATTTTCTGTGGGAAGGGTGGGGTGCAGAAGTTTCACTTGGTGAAAAGTGATTTCTTCAGTTTTTACTGATAACTCTTGGGACTTGGGTTTGAGGAGAGGTCTAAGGGAGTGGGAAATGACAATGGTGGATGAATTAATTAACCTTCTAGGGTCAACCTACTTGGATCAATCTTGTTTGGACAGTAGAATTTGGAAACCTTTCCCATCTGGTGTGTTCACTTGTTCCTCCTTTTTTGATGTCCTTGTAAACGTACAAGAAAATAGGAGGAAGAGAGAAGAGAGAGAAGAGATGAGAGGAGAATAAGAGAAAAGATGTGGGAGTTGAAATTTTAGAGCTGGCGGCTACAACTCATCTTTTATTTAAAATGTGTTATAACTTATAACAAATATAAGAAATTGCAATTAGGCCCCTGGGGCTCACCCTAATACAAAAGAAAAGAACATTATGATAGTAGTCTAAGATGACAGCATTGTAACAACATAAATAAAAAAAACTATTTAAATTTAACAACACTCCTCCTCAAGTTGGGTTGAATATACCTATCAAACCCAACTTGTTACACAGTTCATTGTGCCGCAAGTGTGGAAGTCCTTTTGTGAGAACATCAACAAGTTACTCCTTGGATTTGACATAAGGGGTGCAAATTTTTCCCTTTTCCAACTTTTCTCTTATGAAATGCTTGTCCACCTCAATGTGTTTAGTCCTATCATGTAGGACTATATTACTAGCAATGTTAATGCCTGCCTTATTGTCACTGTAAAGGAACATAGGATTGTGGACAGTAACCCCAAGTTCTCCTAAAAGGTTCTTCAGCCAAGGAACTTCAGCCACCCCATGTGTCATGGCTCTATACTTTTCAGCACTTGATCTTTCCACTACACTTTGCTTCTTACTTCCCCATGTCACTAGATTTCCCCCTACAAAGGTACAATACCCACTTTTGTTGAATAGTAATCCTGTTCCTGGATACTTCTTCAAGTACCTAAGAATCCTCTCTGCTACCTGCATGTGTTGTCTTTTAGGGGAATGCATGAATTGGCTTAGGACCCCGACTGAGTAAGAAATGTCAGGGCAAGTCATGGTCAACATCCATAGGGGTATCGGCTGGTTTTGCACCTAACTTGCTTGTATCCTGTAATTGATATAGGATATACTTCCTCTGTGAGATGAAGATACCCCTTTTTGAGCGGGCAACTTCAATTCCAAGAAAGTACTTTAGGGGACCCAGATCTTTCGCTTCAAATTGAGAGGCTAGGATTTCCTTCAGCTTTTGTATTTTTGTGCTCCAATTTCCTGTAATGATGATATCATCTACGTACACTGTTAGAGTCGGTTGTACAAGGGTAGTATAGTCCTTTTATGCTTAGTTATATATGTACTGCTCAGCTAATGTGGCTCTCACTTAAGTGAGGGCACAATGGTAATCCTTGTATATCTTAGAGGAGTATAAATAAAAGAAGGGCCAACTAGAGGGATTTGATTTTTTCTCTTTAGTTCGGCTGTGACTTTTCTCCTTTTTTTTCTCTTTCTTCTTCTCCTTCTCTCTCTCTTTTTCTTCTCTTTCTTCTGGTCTGAACATATACGAACATCTAATCTGAGTGTTATCATGGTATCAGAGCCACAATAATCAGTTCAGATCAGTTGTCTCCTTTTCTCTCTGTTCTATGCATTCCTCTCTAGGGTTTTGCAAAATTTTCATTGATATTTAGAGAGTTTTCCAGAAAGAAAGAAAAGGTTTGGTCATTTTCTCCTTTTGGAGGTTTCCATGCCTCCAATGAGTGCAGTCATTGTGGTATTGTGTGGTTGGTAGAAAACCCTCTACTCGCAATTTGAAGAGGGTTGGTTTTGTGATGGTGACAGTGCAGACTTGGTACCCTCTACTCGACAAGTACATGATCTTTGAACTAAGTTGTGGTATATAGCAAGTTTCTTTTATATGTTGCGGAACTGAAAATATTATTCGTGAGGTGTGTTGTAAGGGTTTCTAGTGCTGACAGTAAATGGCAACAGTAGTGCTGTTGCTAAAAGTGGTGAACAATTGTGAATATTGTTGCTGAAACAGTGGTGAATAGTTGTGAGTGTTGCTACTGAAACCTGGTACTAGGAACCCTAGTGGTGTTCAGTCATTCGTGTGGAGTGTGGTGATTTATTAGGGCAGTAGAGTAACAATTTAGTGGTACAACTTCCCACTATTTTTTTGTGCAGTTATGGGAGACAGCAGTGAATACAAATCAAGTGTGATGGTGCCTTCTGATTATCTGAATGTGCAGGTGACCTCTATAAAACTGAATGGTAAGAATTATGTCCCTTGGGCTAAGTCTGTTGAAGTTTTCCTGAAAGCCAAAAAGAAAGTGAAACATGTGAGGGAAGATAAAACACAATTGATTCTCCAGGATATGATGAGTGGGAGCAGGAGGATGCTCAAATTATGACTTGGCTATGGAACAGCATGAAGTCCAAAATTAGTGTGAATATCATGTTTTTAGATATAGCCAAGGAAGTCTGGGATCATGCAAGGAAATTATATTTTGGACAAGATAACACTACTAGGGTTTACCAACTGTACCAAGAGTACTTCAATCTACAACAAGGGAATCAAAGTTTTGAGGACTATTATGCCAGTATGAGAAATTTACGAAATGAGTTGAATGTTTATCGTCCTCTTTCACCTGATGTCAAAATTCAGCAATAATAGAGAGAGCAGTTGGATGTGACCAGATTTTTAGTAGGGTTGAAATATGAGTATGAACCTGTAAGGGCACAAATATTAAGCGGATCTGCTCTTCCCTCTCTTGGGGAAGTGTTTGCTTGTCTTCGAAGGATTTTAGTTGGACCCACAGAGACCTCCACTATGTCAGATAGGTTTGCATTTGCAATTACGAGAGGGGGAGGTCGTGATGCTAGAGGAGGTCAGCATGGTCGTGGTAGTGGTGGTGGTGGTCGTGTTGGAGGACGAGACTCAAGGGCACCCTATAGTAGGGGATGTGGTAATATTCAGAGAAGGTGTACTCATTGTGGTATGGAGGGACATACTATCAACTTTTGCTGCGTTCTCCATGGCCCACCGTCAATCTGGGCGAATCATGCAATTGTAAATGGTGGCAGCTCAAGACAAGAATCTCAAGTCACTTATTAGATCCCCACTACATCTGCAGATGCTTCCATAAAGGAGATGGTGAGTGTTTCACGGGATGAGTATGAGCAGTTCATCCAGGGTACATCTCAATAGAACACAGCTACCCTTGCACACACAAGTATGACTTGTCTGGCATCCACATCTTCCCGTTGGATTATAGATTTTGGAGCTTCCGATCATATGACTGGAACTCCAACTGTCCTTGGGCTTTCATAAGATGGCTGGACCCAAGGACCATTTAGTGTAAATGTTGGGCCCATTAGGAGCCCATAGTGATGGACTCAAGGGTTCACTATATTCAGCAGTGAATTCGGCCAGGCCTTGTAACAGAGGCTAGGCTGAACCCATGTGGCTGATGTGTAGATCAATAAT
The DNA here is from genome assembly GCF_056320005.1 of Nelumbo lutea. Lineage (NCBI taxonomy): Eukaryota > Viridiplantae > Streptophyta > Magnoliopsida > Proteales > Nelumbonaceae > Nelumbo > Nelumbo lutea. The sequence continues at coordinate 114,297,625 of NC_142684.1, forward strand.
AGGGTCCCACACTATACAAAGAGAGCCAAGCTAGCCAGCACTAAAGAGGAAGTGAGCCTGAAAGCTTAATGGGGCTAAAAGCCCATTTTGAACTGGGTTAATTAGATTAATTAAATAGGGGCGGATCTGGGATTTGGATCAACAGATAAGATAAGGGATTATCCTTATCCACTTAAAGAGTCTAGATCCAAATAAAGATTTGGATCAAAGGAACTCCTAATTTGATTAGGAAGGATGATCTTTATCTGCAGATAAGATAAGGGGTTATCCTTATCACTTAAAGAGTTCAGATCCAAATAAAAGATATGGATTAGGAAACTCCTAATGGGATTAAGAAAATGTCTCTTTAAGGCTATAAATAAGAGAGTAGGGCGAACCTCCAAAGACAAATTCACTGAATATAGAGAGAATACAACACAGTTAGACTGCTCTTGCCTTCTGCTCTTTTTCTTCCTACTCTTGTCGCCCTACCCTGTTCGATCTTCAGCTCTTGGATTGGATCAATATTCGATCTTGATATTGTTTCTTGCTAGAAGAAACAATCTAGAAGCTGTGCTCATTGTCCCACTCGATTCTTGCTAAAGAATCACTAGTTCTTGGTGAAGAACTACCTACTGATCCTGCCTCATCCTAAGCTATGTCATCTTTAGTGGATGGAGGATTTGGTACTCTCTTTGGGCGTGAACACCTACGTTGGGAGGAGCTGTCTTGCATGGATTCTATATCAGGTATATCCCTCCCTTAATTTGGTTTTAGATTTGGTCCGGTTTGGTTACAAGAACGAACATTGAAAATGCAGTTTTCTAAATTGGGAATAGGATTCCCGGATGGGAGTAAAGAAATTTTTGAAGTTTCGCCCAACCTTCCTGCAGGGTTTGACTGTCCATATGATGGATCTCCTATCCCTTTAGTGGTATCAGAGCTAGGTTCAAGTCTTGAACTAAATTGGGACAGATCTGAATCTGCGCAAATGGGCAGAAAGCATTCTACCCGATTTGCGCAGTTAGCATTTTTTCTGGGAATTGGTTCCCAGATTATGGGCAGATGAACTAGAAAATAAATCTTTATTATTCTATGAAATTTATAGAATAGTTCTATGAATTTTTCTTGAATTTTAGGCTGCACATGTGATGGAGATCGAATCTTTATTGTGCCAAGATTGACACACCCTACGATTTCTCTTCTATTCAATTCTGGTCTGTAAATAATTTTATTTTTTAATTTTTAGACAATTTGTATAGGAATTTGATGCGATGTAATAATATAAAAATTAGGTTTTTCTATTTTATTTCCATCTGGAGATTGCTGGAGTGCACAACAGAGGAGAAGGAATTTTCGCAAAAATAAGTTCTACGGTCTGTGATTTTGCAGATATCGACTCTGTAATCTGTGATTAGCTGTTCTTTGCAGGTTTGTAGGATATCCAAGAAAATCATAGTGCAATCCTCTGATTTTAATTTATTGATAATATGATTATCTTGGATTAATTTATTTTCAGATCATTGTTCTTGAATTAAATCTTGAATTGGATACCAAAACTTGGGCCAATTTACACCAGATTTGGTCCAAACTGGTTGGATTGAATTGATTGATCCGATGGGTTGGTTTTTTCTAACCCTAATTTGATTTAGGCCAGAGGGTTGATGGCCCACTTCAAGCTTTAATTTGGCCCACCTCTGTAAAACCTTATTTTAATATGATAATGACTGAATCAGCCCTAAATTAGGTACATGGGCCGAACTGCAATGCAGTACAACCCATGTACCTAGATAATGTTAAGTATTTTACAGATATTTTAATTGATAACATTATGGGCTCTGTTGGGCTGATACTAATTTAATCTAATTAATTAAGTATTTTACAGATATTTTAATTGATTGGATGAATTTATTTCATGCATGTGATGTATGGATGTGTGATGTGCTACGTACATGGATCATAAGTACTTGGCCGATGATCATTTCGATAGTGGCTCTTACACACACCATGGCTGAATGCGCATCATTGCCATGGTGTCCATAAGATCATTGGGTGATCTCCCCATTTGGTGGGCCCCACATCAGTTTTCTCCCCAAGAGAAACCATGCGGAACCCTAGTCGTTTAGGGCCCATTTAAATCTAGCCTTGAGAAAGCCATGGGGATCCACTTTGGTTTAACCTAAATAAAACTAGGGCATAATATTTCATTCCCTCCACTAAAATATGAGTGTATGTGATAAGGAGATTCATATGATGAACTCTCTAAAGGCCTTCCATCATTATCATGAAGATGGGTTCTCTAGTAATGAGGAAATGCACCATAAAATTGGGTTATCCATTTGCTGCTGGATCTGTTGGATTGTTTTATAAGATGATAGGGGCATCATATACCAATGTGGGAGGGGCCTATCCTAAAATGGAAGAAACCAAGTGTAAGACACTTGAAAATTTGGGGTTGTCCGGCACATGTTAAAAGAACAAGTGCTGACAAATTGGAATCCAAGACCACCTATTGCCTATTTGTATGTTACCCAAAAGTCTCTATAGGGTATTTATTCTACGACCCAAGAGAACAAAATTGTTCTGTAGTTGAAATGCCCATTTCTTGGTAGAAGAATACATCCTAAACAATCATCGTCAGGAAGTTGTTCTTGATGAGGAGAGCACAGGAGTAGTCAAAATTCCCATTTCTTGGAAGTTGTTCTTTATGGTTTCACAAATTGTTTGCAAAAGGTTTTAATTCCCAGAATCCATGTGAGTAGAGAGTGCAGCGCTGTACCTTATAGCCGAGAGAGAGGTCCTCTCTTGTCAGGTAGTATTTGATCATTATGGGCTAAGAGGTTAAGTGTAAGACCATTGAGGGTTATACTTGATGGGCTAATCTTGCATCTGTCCACAGTCCTTGGGCCTTCATAAGATGGTTGGACCCAAGGACCATTAAGTGTAAATGTTGAGCCCATTAAGAACCCATAGTGATGGACTCAGGGGTTCACTGTATTCAGTAGTGAATTCGGCCTAGCCTTATAACAGAGGATATGCTGAACCCATGTGGCTTATGTGTAGATCAATGTTAGGGTCCCACGTAATACAAAGAGAGCCAAGCAACCAGCATTAAAGGGAAGTGAGCCTAAAAGCTTAATGGGCCTAAAGCCCATTTTGAACTAGGTTAATTGGGTTAATTAAATATGGGTGGATCTGGGTTTGTATCAGTAGATAAGGATAAGAGGATAACTCTTATCCACTTAAAAGAGTACAGATCCAAATAAAGATTTGGATCAGGGAAATCCTAATTTGATTAGGAATAAGCTGATCTTGAACTGTAGATAAGATAAGGGATTATCCTTATCACTTAAAGAGTTCAAGTCCAAATAAAGATTTAGATCAAGGGACTCCTAATCAGATTAGGAGGTTGTCTCTTTAAGGCTATAAATAGAGATCAGGGCGGATATGAAATAGACACACAGGCATTACAGAAGACAACTCAGTTTGACTAATTTTTGCCTTCAATTCTTTTTCTCCCTGGTCTTAGCACCCTACCCTGTTCGATCTCCAATTCTTGGAACTGATCAAGATTTGATCTTGATATTGTTTCTTGCCAAAAGAAACAATTCTGAAGCTATGCTCACTACACCATTCGATTCTTGCTAAAGAATCACAAGATCTTGGTGAAGAACTACATGTTGATCTTGCCTCATCCTAAGCTGTGTCATCTTTAGTGGAGGGAGGATTTGGTACACTCTTTGGGCATGAACACCTGCATTGGAAGGAGCTTTTTGCATGGATTCCATATCAGGTATATCCCTCCTTGTTGGAAAACGTGGGGTTACTAGTGCAGATCTATATTTGGTAGTTGTGTAAAAATAGAATTGTATATATTCCTAGGATTGGGAAGGATTGATTTAGAAAGTTTTTCTTTCTATATCTTTCTTTCTATTCTTGTACTTTCTATTTTCTTTTCTTTCTATTTTTCTACTTTCTATTTTCTTTTCTTTCTATTTTTTCTTCTTTCTATTTATTGCAGCAGCTTACTGTATAAATATGCCGATTGGCAATAGAATGAAATACATCAGTATTCTACCATTCCAAAACATGGTATTAGAGCTCTAGGTTTGTCAACCTTGAGATTTTTTTGGCCTTCATTGCCAGTTTTTTGTGTTTTTCTCTTATGACCTTCAGTGTTAATCTGTAACCAGAAGTGTTCCCTTATTCTCTTTTATTCCGGCCAGTTCTTCCCTCCTTTATTCTCCTTTACTGCTGGCCTTACTTTTCTTCCATTAACAATGTCTGACATGACTGCAACAAGTGCACCCGTCCAAACCGATGAAGGAGCAACAAATTCTCATCCTCACACTGGTGATTTGCAGAATATTCAGACAACATATAGACTGAATGGCCAGAACTACTTGAAGTGGTCACAACTAGTGCATACCTATTTGAAGGGAAAAGGAAAAATTAGTCACCTTCTTGGAACAGGGCCAAAGTTGGGTGAGCCAAATTTTGATGCTTGGGACGAAGAGGACTCCATGATTATGTCATGGTTGTGGAGTTCAATGACACCCGAGATCAGTGATACTTGTATGTTTCTTCCCACTGCAAATGCTATTTGGGATGCTGTCCGACAAACTTATTCCAAAACCCATGACGTTGCTCATGTCTATGAGGTCAAAGTGAAGACAATGGCGGCCAAACAAGGGAGTAGAAGTGTCATAGAGTATGCAAATCTGCTGCAAAATTTATGGCATGAGCTTGATCATTATCGGGTTCTTGAGACAAAGTGCCCTGATGATGTTGTGATCTTGAAGAATTTTATTGAAAGAGATAGGGTGTATGATTTTTTGGTCGGACTGAATGCTGAATTTGATCAGGTCCGAATACAAATTCTTGGCAAAGAAGAAGTGTCTCCATTGAATGAAGTCATAGCCCTTGTCAAAGCTGAGGAAAGCCACCGTGGAATCATGCTTGAGCCTAAAGATCCCGAAGGCTCAGACTTGGTGGCAAGGGGAGGAAGTTACAGTGGTTCAAAGGGTGAGAACATTCACAACTTGGCTCGTGACACAACTACCCGTGATTCTAACGATAACCTCTGGTGCAACTATTGCAAGAAGCCCAGACACACAAAAGATCGGTGTTGGAAACTTCATGGGAAACCTCCCACATCCAGCATGGAATGGGGAAATCGAGGAGTTTCAAAAGGGGTTCAACAAGCCCATAATGTCTCCACAACCCCGCAGCAAGAACACTCAAGTCAAGGACCATTTAATGATGAAGAAATTGAAAGGCTAAGGAGCTTCCTAAAATCCTTGAAACCAGGAAGTGGTTATGCCTCTCTTGCTCTCTCAGGTGAGTCTTTATCTCTAGGATTACATGCCTCAGCTAGTGTTTTTCCATGGATTCTTGATTCTGGAGCTACTAACCACATGACACCCTCTTCACTACATTTTCTCACCTATACACCCTGCCCTAGTAATAGAAAAATTTCTGTTGCTAATGGTTCTTTCACCACAGTGGCAGGGATTGGGAATATTCAAATTATTCCATCCCTATTGCTTAAAAGTGTGCTTCATGTTCCTAAGTTATCCACTAGCCTTATCTCTATACATAAACACACCCAGGATGTGAACTTGCTAAGGAAAGGGATGGACTCTACTACCTTGAAGCAACCAACAAACCACCTCACATTGTTATGCATGTCACACACGAGTCATTCTTATCTACCTCCAATAAAGATTTAATTTGGCGTCATCACTTCCATTTCGGTCATTTTTCATTTCCTACTTTGAAAAATATGCTTCCTTCCTTGTTTAAAGGAATTGATGTTGAAACCTTTCATTGTGATGTTTGTGAACTTGCTAAGCACAAAAGGTTTTCTTTCCCAATCAGCAATAAAAGATCTTCAACTCTTTTTTATTTTATTCATTCGGATATATGGGGCCCTTCTCAAATTCCCAACATTATTGGTTCTAGATGGTTTGTCACCTTTATTGACGATTGCACTAGGGTCACATGGATCTTTCTTCTTAAGTCTAAATCTGATGTCGGTACCATTCTTCCCAACTTTCATAACATGGTCCAAACGCAATTTGGTGTGAGAATTAAAAGGTTTCGATCTGATAATGCTACAAATTATTTTAATCAGAATTTGTCCCTTTTTTTTTCAGAAAGAAGGCATTGTGCATGAATCCCCTTGTGTTAACACTCCCCAATAGAATGGGATAGCTGAGAGAAAAAATGGCCATCTTTTGCAAACCACCCGAGCCTTTCTCTTTCAAAACCGGGTGCCAAAACAATATTGGGGGGAAGCTGTCCTTACTACTACATACACCATAAATAGACTACCATCTAAAGTTCTTAACAACTGAAGCCCAATACAAGTCCTTTCTCAATTCTACCCTGATATTCGAACCTCAAATAATCTCACACCAAGAATTTTTTGCTACATTGCCTTTGTTCATGCCCATAATAAGGGAAAATTGGATCCACAAGCAATCAGGTGTGTCTTCTTGGGATATTCCCCAACTCAGAAAGGTTATAAATGTTATCATCTAGCCACTAGAAAATTCTACACCTCCATCAATGTCACATTTGAGGAGGGACAATCCTTTTTCACTCAACCTTATCTTCAGGGGGAGCCCTCATTAATGGAAGATAAGGCCTCAGATCTACTCTCCTTAGATGTATTACCCTCCTCACAGTCATCCAACCATCAAGACTCACATCCCTCTGAGTCACAATCCTTTGAGCCCACATTCCTGAGTCTCAACAAGAGTCAAACAACCCGACCATTGAACCAAATCCAGACACTGTTAACCCCACCAATGATGTGCATGATGATGCGAGATATATGTAGGTTTACTCTAGGAGAAGAAATCCAAATCCTCAACTTGTGCAAGTCCAATATTCAACTCCTAATCTTGGAACAGAGGGATATGCAGAACCTGAACCTGCACCTTCACAGTCTGAGTATGACCTACCTATTGCACTGAGAAAAAGAACCAGAGAATGTACCGAATGCCCATTGTACCCTTTAGCCAAATCTGTGTTGTTCCAAAGATTCTCTAAATCCCATAAAAGTTTTTGTTAGACAGTTTTGTATGCCCTTAGCTTCAATCAAAATTGATGTACTTTATGAGTTTATTGTAAACGAATAAAAGTACATATTTGATTCATGTTCCCTTGGTATGTTTCTATGTAATACCCTTAAACTGGACACTTATTGAGACTCGTGTTAGTTTAGAATGTTCACAACCAGTGGGTCGGTCTGGGGAGACCTATCCTGACAAGGCTGACACTGTGGTGCCACCAAGTCGGTTGGGGTGGCTTGTCTCAGCTACCAGGGTGAGACCCTAGGCACATACAGTGTGGGATTAATTGAATCTTTGAACTGGACCAGATTTCCAGTATTGCCCTGGACCTTGGAGATTGATGGGCAAAACTGGAAAGTTACACCCGACCCCTAGACTCGATTATGATACTGCACTAGGTGTCGGATCGAGCTGTCTTTGATGTACCAATCAGTGAGATCCTTAGCGGGGGTCAAAACCTTGGTATGTTGGGACAATCCGAGAATTCATCTGAGTGGGTGATCATAGTGACAGGATCAGCCCCTTTGTCGGACAAAGGTAATGATTGGGGATGCATTCTCACTGATGGAAACCAAGACTGCCGACAGCCGATTTCAACCGTTGAAATTTGTTTTGCAAAATATATTTTATATGAGATATAAAAGTATATATATTATGGTTTCTAAAATGTTTGCAAAAGGGTTTTAATTCCCGGGATCCATATAAGTGGAGAGTGCAACACTGTTCCTTGCAGCCGAGGGAGAGGCCCTCTCTTGTTGGGTAGTGTATGATCATTATGGGCTGAGAGGTTAAGTGTAAGACCATTGAGGATAATACCTGATGGGCTAATCTTGCATCTGCCCACAGTCCCTGGGTGTTACAAGGTGGCTTGGCCCAGGGACCACTTAGGGTAAGTGTTGGGCCCATAGAGCCCATTCGATGGGTTTCAGGGGGTGCACTGTCTTAACAGTGTATTCGACCAGGCCTTGTAACAAAGGCTGGGCCGAACCCATGTGGCTGATGTGTAGATCAATGCTTGGGTCCCACGCCATACAAGGAAGCCCAACTGGGCAGCAGTTAGGAAGGTTAAGTGAGCACATAAGCTTAATGGGTCTAAAGCCCATTTCGAACTAGGCTATTAATTTAGTTAATTAAAGGGGCGAATTCTGAGATGGATTAGCAGTTAGGATAGGGTCTTCATCCTATCCACTCAGAGAGTCCAGATCTGAATGTGATTCAGATCTAGAAACCTCCTAATAAGATTAGGATAAAGCTAATCTAATCTGTAGATAAGATAAGGGTTTATCCTTATCACTAGAAGAGAAGGCTGATCCAAATATGATTTGGATAAGCACCTCCTAATGGGATTAGGAGCTGATCTTTTTAAGTTAACAAAAGGAAGGAGGGGGCGGTAGCCTTGAGAGAGAAAACAAGAAATACATTAGATCCTCTTTAGTGTTGAAATCAAGAAGAGAGAATTCTGCACCCTGCGAATACTCTCTTGCCGCCTCCCTGCTCTTGCCGCCCTGTTTCCCAGTTCGATCTCCAACTGTGGGAGAAGTCAAGATTGGATCTTGACATCAATTCTTTGAGAAAGGATTGAAAAGGAAGCTGTGTTCACGTTCCATCCTGCTGTTTCTTGCGAAGGACAGAGTTCTTGGGGAAGAACACTGTTGATTCTGCTCCATCCTGCACTGCGCCATCTTCAGTGGGAGCAGTCTTTGGATCCTTCCTTGGGCGTGAACACCTTCGTTGGGAGATATTGCTTCTCCATATCAGGTATCATTCTCTCCCATTCCTTTTGGTTCAGATCTGGTTCAGTTTAAGGTTCAAGATTTATCCTTGAAAATGTGATTTTCTAAATAGGGAATGTGATTCCCAGTTGAAGGGGGAGAAAAATTTTTGAAATTCGCCCCTTTTTCCGCAATCTTTGGGTGTCCATGTGATGGATTTCTCAACCCTTCAGTTTTCTAGCCAGCCTTAACACCATTCCAATTCATAATACTCTAGCCGAGGCACTTTCTAATAAGGAGTGGAGAAAAGCTATGAGAGTGGAAATGGAGGCACTAGAAAAGAACAACACATGGGAAGTTGTGGATCTACCAAGAAAGTAGAAGACTGTAAGTTGTAAATGGGTGTTCACAATTAAGTACATATCTGATGCATCGTTAGAAAAGTACAAAGCATGATTGGTAGCCAAGGGATATACACAGACTTATGGGGTAGATTATCAGGAAACTTTTGCCCCAGTAGCTAAAATGAATACAATAAGGGTGTTACTATCTTTGGCTGCTAACTATAATTGGGAGTTGCAACAGTTTGATGTAAAGAATGCATTTCTTCATGGTGATCTAGAAGAGGAGATATACATGGACATTCCACCGGGTTTTGGAGAAGGCATTAAGGGGAACAAAGTTTGTAGGTTGGAGAAAGCACTATACAGCCTCAAACAATCTCTGATAGCATGGTTTGGAAGGTTTACAAAGGTGATGCTTAGTACAGGTTACAAGCAAAGTCAAGGTGACCACACATTGTTTATCAAACACACAGCCTCAGGGGGAGTTACTGCACTATTAGTCTATGTGGACAATATAATCGTTATTGGGAATGATAAAATGGAGAAGGAAGCATTGAAAACTGCCTTTCCAGAGAATTTGAGATAAAAGATTTGGGGAGACTAAAGTATTTTCTCGGAATTGAAGTTGCACATTCTAAACAAGGCATCTTTATCTCTCAACAAAAGTATGTTGCTGATCTTTTGAGAGAAACAGGAAATAAGGCATGTAAACCAGCTTCCATGCCTATAAATTCCAATCATAAACTTGGAGAAGCCATCAAGAATGCAAGTGTAGACAAGGAGATGTTCCAAAGGCTGGTTGAAAAACTCATTTATCTTGCACATACACGGCCAGTTATTGCATACATTGTAAGTGTAATAAGTCAATTTATGCATAATCCTAAAGAAGTTCATCTGCAGGCTACTTATCGAATTCTGCACTATTTGAAAGCCAATCCAGGAAAAGGAATTTTATTAAGAAGAAATGGGGGACTGGCTCTTGAAGCATATATAGATGCCGATTATGCAGGATCTCTAGTAGGTAGACGGTCCACTTCCGATTACTGTACCTTCTTGGGAGGAAACTTAGTCACTTGGAGGAGTAAGAAGCAAAATGTAGTGGCTCGGTCAAGTGTAGAGGCAGAATTCAGGGCTATGGCACAAGGAGTATGTAAATTACTCTGGTTGAAGATAATTTTAGAAGACCTGAAGATTCCACGAGAAGAGCCTATGAAACTATATTGTGATAACAAGTCAGCCATCAATATTGCTCACAATCTTGTTCAACATGACAGGACGAAGCACATTGAAATTGACTAACACATTATAAAAGAGAAACTGGGCAGCAAGTTGATTTTCACTCCCTATGTCTACAAAAGGACAACTGGCCGATGTACTTACTAAAGGGCTCAATAGTACTGACTTTCGAAGAATTATAGCCAAGCTGGGAATGGAGGATCTCTATTCACCAGCTTGAGGGGGAGTGTTGGAAAACGTGGGGTTACTAGTGCAGATCTATATTTGGTAGTTGTGTAAAAATAGAATTGTATATATTCCTAGGATTGTGGAATGATTGATTTAGAAAGTTTTTCTTTCTATTTCTTTCTTTCTATTCTTGTACTTTCTATTTTTCTACTTTCTATTTTCTTTTCTTTCTATTTTTTTCTTCTTTCTATTTATTGCAGCAACTTACTGTATAAATCTACCAATTGGCAATAGAATGAAATACATCAGTATTCTACCATTCCAAAACACCCCCTAATCTTGGTTCCAGATTTGGTCTGATTTGGTTACAAGAACGAACCTTGAAAATGCAGTTTTCTAAATTGGGAATAGGATTCTTGGATGAGAGTAAAGAAATTTTGAAATTTCGCCCAACCTTCCTGCAGGGTTCGGCCATCCATATGATGAATCTCCAATCCCTTCAAAGAGAACCAAACTAGCCAACATTAATGAAAGAATGGTAGGATCCATCTAATGGACACCATAAAGGTTGCGGAATGGGTGGGCGAATTTCAAAAATTTCCTACCTTCTCCCAACTGGGAATCATATTCCCTAAGTTTAGAATACAATATTCAAGGATCCTACTTGAACCATAATCAAACCAGATCTGTACCAAAAGATAAATGGGAGGAATATACCTGATCCGGAGAAGCAGTATCTCCCAAAGTTGGTGTTCACGCCCAAAGAATGCTCCAAGATCCGTTCCTGCTGAAGATGACACAGCTGTGGATGGAACAGAACCAGCAGGGTGCATCCTACACACTGGATCCTTCACAAGAATCCTCTGGAAACAATAAACACTGAATCCTTTTAGTCTTTGTTGCAAGACTAATGTCAAGAACAGATTTCTTGACTTTCTTTTTCTGCAAAGATCTAATCTTGCAAAAAAAATGGCGGCGGCAGGAGGAGAACTCTAAAGGCGAAAAGGCTGAACTGCCTTTTTCTTTTTCTGGAGTATGAATGAGATCCTATATCAATTCGCAAGAGATATCCTATATCTCAATAAGGTGGTTCGAAATCTGATATTTCTCTTTCTTGGTTAGGGTTTCTCCTCCTTTCCTCTTGATTAAGAATCCTCCTAATTAGGAGTTATCCCATTCCAAATCAGTATTTGGATAGGGGATAATCTTAATCCTATCTGCAGAGAAAGTTAGCTTACTCCTGATCTTATCAGAAGGTTACCAGATTCAAATCTAATTTCAATTTGGTCTCCAAGAGTGGATAAGGCTAAAGGCCCAATCCTTTTACCAACATTAATCTCAGATTCGCCCCAAGGATGGGTGATTATATCAGCCCACCTCGAAATGGGCTTCTGGCCCATTAAGTGTTCAGTGTCTAATTACTTTCCAATCTGCTGCCCAGTTGTGTTTCTTTGTATGGCATGGAACCCAAGCATTGATCTACACACCAGCCACATGGGTTCGGCCTAGCCTTTAATACAAGGCCCAGCCGAATTCACTGAAAAACTCAATGAACCCCTTGAGTCCATCATATGGACCCTATGGGCCCAATGAAAGAATGGTAGGATCCATCTAATGGATGCCATAAAGGTTGCGGAATGGGTGGACGAATTTCAAAAATTTCCTACCTTCTCCCAACTGGGAATCATATTCCATAAATTTAGAATACAATATTCAAGGATCCTACTTGAACCATAATCAAACCAGATTTGTACCAAAAGATAAATGGGAGGAATATACATGATCCGGAGAAGCTGTATCTCCCAAAGTTGGTGTTCACGCCCAAAGAATGCTCCAAGATCTGTTCTTGCTGAAGATGACACAGCTGTGGATGGAACAGAACCAGCAGGGTGCGTCCTACACACTGGATCCTTCACAAGAATCCTCTGGAAACACTAAACACTGAATCCTTTTAGTCTTTGTTGCAAGACTAATGTCAAGAACAGATTTCTTGACTTTCCTTTTCTGCAAAGATCTAATCTTGCAAAAAATAGATGGCGGCGGCAGGAGGAGAACTCTAAAAACGAAAAAGCTGGACTGCCTTTCTCTTTTCTGGAGTATGAATGAGATCCTATCTCAATTCGCAGGAGATATCCTATATCTCTTCAAGGTGGTTCGAAATCTGATATTTTTCCTTCTTGGTTAGGGTTTCTCCTCCTTTCTTCTTGATTAAGAAATCTCCTTATTAGGAGTTATCCCAATCCAAATCAGTATTTGGATAGGGGATAATCTTAATCCTTTCTGCAGATAGAGTTAGCTTACTCCTGATCTTATCAAGAGGTTACCAGATTCAAATCTAATTTGAATTTGGTCTCTAAGAGTGGATAAGGCTAAAGGCCCAATCCTTTTACTAACTTTAATCTCAAATTCGCCCCATGGATGGATCATATCAGCCCACCTCGAAATGGGCTTTTGTCCCATTAAGTGTTCAGTGTCTAATTACTTTCCAATCTGCTGCCCAGTTGGGCTTCTTTGTATGGCATGGGACCCAAGCATTGATCTACACACCAGCCACATGGGTTCGGCCCAGCCTCTAAAACAAGGCCCAGCCGAATTCACTGAAAAACTCAATGAACCCCTTGAGTCCATCATATGGACCCTGTGGGCCCAACACTTACATTAAGTGGTCCCTGGGCCAAGCCATCTTATAAAAACCCAGGGACTGTGGGCAGGTGCAAGATTAGCCCATCAGGTATTATCCTCAATGGTCTTACACTTAACCTCTCAGCCCTTAATGATCAAGCACTGCCCGACAAGAGAGGACCTCTCCCTCGACTGCAAGGAACAGTGCCGCACTCTCCTCTCACATGGATCCAGGGAAATAAAACCATTTGCAAACAATTTGAAACCGCAGACATATATATATAAATATATTAATTTTGCAAAACAAAATTCCAACGATTGAAATCAACTGCCGGCAGTTTGGTTTCCATCAGAGAGAGTGCATTCCCGATCATTACCCTTTGTCCGACAAAGTGGCTGATTCTGTCACTATGATCACCCACTCAGATGAATTCTCAAATTGCCCCAACATACCCAGGTTTTGATCCCCGCTAAGGATCTCACGGAATGGCATATCAAAGGCAGCCTGATCCAACACCTAGTGAAATGTCATAATCGAGTCTGGGGGTCAGGTGTAACTTTCCAGTTTTGCCCATCTATCTCCAAGGTCCAGGGCAATACTGGAAATCTGGTCCGGTTCAAGGATTCAAGTAATCCCATACTGCATGTGCCTCGGGTCTTACCCTGGTGGCTGAGACAAGCCATCCCAACACTTGGTGGCACATCAGCATCAGCCTTGGCAGGATAAATCTCCCCAGACTTATCCAACGGCTGTGAACATTTAAAACTAACATGAGTCTCTATAAATGTCCAGTTTTAGGGTTTTACACAGAATTAAACCAAACAACATGAATCAAACAAGCACTTTATTTATTTCCACTAAATAACAAAAGTACATCAAATCAGATTGAAGCTAAGGGCATACAAAACTGTCTAACAGCTCCCACTTGCACTTAGGTCCAATCTCGTACAAGCCGGAGTCCCATACTTTCCACGTGTTTCTCAAACACCTTCTGTGCCAGTGGCTTAGTCAATGGGTCTGCCACATTATCCGCTGATGCTACCTTCTGAATCAGGACGTCCCCTCTACCAACGATCTCCCCTAGTACATGGTACTTTCTCTCGATGTGCTTCGACTTCGAGTGAGCCCGAGGCTCTTAAGCCTGGGCGATCGCTCCATTGTTGTCACACAACAATGGGATGGGAGATGTGCTGGATGGAATCACTCCCAATTCATGTATGAACTTCTTCATCCACACGGCTTCCTTGGCAGCTTCACTTGCGGCAATGTACTCGGCCTCGGTTGTGGAGTCAGCAGTGGATCAATGTTTGTTGCTTTTCCAGCAAACTGCACACGATCCTATCGTGAAAACATACCCAGATGTAGACTTTCTATCATCTGGATCCGACTGAAAATCGGCATCGGTATACCCTAGAACTTGCAGTGAACTACCATCGAATACCAAACAAAACTCTTTTGTCCTTCGAAGGTATTTGAGTATGTTCTTCACAGCAGTCCAATGCTCCTGCCCTAGGTTTGCCTGGAATCTGCTTACCACACCCACCGCCTGAGCAATGTCCGGGCGAGTGCACAGCATGGCATACATGATGCTCCCTATGGCTGAGGCATAGGAAACATCTCTCATGCTCTCAATCTCCTCAGAAGTCTTGGGAGACATCCTCTTGGAGAGAGTGACTCCGTGCCTGAAAGGAACATTTCCTTTCTTGGAGTTCTCCATGCTGTACCTCTTGACAATTTTGTCAATATAAGCAGCCTGGGATAATCCAATTATCCGCTTCGATCTATCTCTATAGAGTCGAAGACCCAGTATGTATGAAGCTTCTCCAAGATCTTTCATGGAGAACTGCTGTGATAGCCATACCTTGACCGAAGTCAACATTCCTACATCATTACCAATGAGTAGGATATCGTCCACGTACAACACCAAAAAGGTGATCTTATCCCCACTGGACTTCCTGTAAACACATGGCTCATCTGGATTTTGCTCAAAGTCAAACATTTTGACTGCAGAATCAAAACGGATGTTCCAACTCTTAGAACCCTGCTTAAGTCCATATATGGATCTATTAAGTTTACATACCATGTGTTCCTGACCAGCAGCAATGAAGCCTTGCGGCTGCTGCATGTAGATATCTTCACTAAGATCTCCATTCAGGAACGCGGTTTTGACATCCATTTGCCAAATCTCATAGTCATGGTACGCTGCTACAGCTAGCAGGATCCTAATGGATTTAAGCATAGCCACGGGCGAAAAGGTTTCCTCATAGTCGATGCCTTCTTTTTGAGTATACTTTTTCGCCACCAAGTGAGCTTTAAAGGTCTCAATCCTGCCATTGGGGCCCTTCTTCCTCTTGTAGATCCATTTGCAACCAATTGCTTTTACCCCAGGGGGAGGATCCACTAGAGTCCAGACTCCATTGGTCTCCATTGAGTCCATTTCAGCTCTCATGGCCTCCACCCACTTCTGGGAGTCTATGTCTAACATAGCTTCCGCGTAAGTCACGGGATCCTCTTCACTAGTCAAGGTTTCCACCAGGTAACTATCCTACTCATAACCATATCGGACTGGTGGTCTGGATACCCGGGTGGTTCTTCTAGGTTGGTAATTAACTGGAATTTGTGGGACATCTCCCACTGCTCCTGAGCTCTCCTCATCAAGAACTATTTCCTGACAATGGGTGTCCAGGATGTAATTGGATTCTAAGAACTGGGCGTTTCGACTGAAGAACACTTTCTGCTCACTAGGGTCATAGAATAGATAACCCACCGAATCCTTTGGGTAGCCTATAAACACTTGTCCGCACTTGTTCTTTTAACGTGTGCAGGACAACCCCAAATCTTCAAGTGTTTTACACTTGGCTTCCTTCCAGTCCAAAGTTTATATGGAGTTTTCGGAACTGATTTGGTTGGAACCCGATTCAGCACGTAGATAGCAGTCTCTAATGCGTATCCCCAAAAGGATGTGGGTAATTGTGAGCGTACGAGAAGTGACCGGACCATGTCTAACAAGGTCCTATTCCTCCTCTCTGAAACACCATTGAGTTGAGGTGTAGCAGGAGGAGCTAATTGTGACACTATCCCATTGGCCTTTAAGTAGTCCCTTAATTCGTCAGAGAGATACTCGCCACCTCGATCTGATCAAAGGGCCTTAATTTCTCTCCCTAACTGTTTCTCGACTTCCTGTCTGAACTCTTTGAACTTTTCAAATGATTCAGACTTATGTCTCATTAGGTACACGTAACCATATCGTGAAAAATCATCTGAAAAGGTGATGAAGTACACGTGTTGGTTCCGTGTCCTAACACTAAGGGGACCACATACATCAGTATGTATTAGGTCAAGTGTGCTTTCAGATCTTTCAGGCTTACCGTCAAATGGCCGCTTAGACATCTTACCTTGAAGGCAAGGTTCACAAGTGGGAAGATTTTCTACGGTTAGAAAATCCAAAGGACCATCCTTTACCAGCCTTGTGATTCGGTCAATACCGATATGGCCAAGTCGGTAATGCCAGAGGCACGTGGGACTTACTGTATCATGATTCCTTCTCTTGGGATTTTTGACCGACGTAGTTTCGGTTAAGTTAGTTTCCAGAGAAGGATGTAGAACATAGAGACCATTTTCTAGTTCCCCGCATGCGATGAATTTATTATTCCGTTTAACAGTAATCACATTACTAAAATAAACAGTATATCCATCAGCACACAGTTTTGAAACAGAAATTAAATTTCTTCTCAAGTTCTGTACATAAAGACAATCTTTAAGTACAAGTATTCCTTCTTTAAAAACTAATTCTACGGTTCCTATTGCTGCTGCTGCAACACTTGCAGTTGTTCCCAAGAATAGTGTCACTTCACCTTCACTCAACCTTCTGCTAACTTTGAACCCCTGCAGTGAGTTACACGCATGAGTTGAAGCCACGGAGTCAACACACCAGGACACAGAAGTAACTAACATGTTAGTTTCTATGACACAAGTTTCGATGTTACCTTTCTTAGATTCAAAGTAGGCAGGACAATTCCTCTTCCAGTGGCCGGTCTGCTTGCAGAAGTGACAGACATCAGATGCCTTGTTCTTCTTCTGCTTCTTAGGATTGGCAGCCTTCTTTTGAGGCTTCTTTGCCTTTCTCTTTTTCTTGCACGATTTGTTAGCTTCAGCAAGCATAACTACAGGCGCATCCTTCTTGAGTAGATCCTCGGCTCTCTGCAACATATTACTGAGTTCCTGGACGCTGACATTCAACTTATTCATATTGTAGTTCATTGTGAATGCATTGAAGGAAGAGGGCAAAGAATTGACGATGGCATCCACTTGCGTGCCAAGATCTAGCCCGGATCCAAGAGCTTCAAGTTCGTTAATGAAAACCATCATCCGAAAACAATGGTCATGAACTTTCTGCCCTTTGGTCATCTGCGCGGTCATGAACAATTACAGGACCTTCTGTCGAGTAGAACGGTTCTGCTCTTCATACATTGTTCTCAGACTGTCCAATATGTCCTTGGCTAGTTCGATCTGATCGAACTGCCTCTGTATTGAGTTGTCTAATGAGGCAACAACAAAGCAGCGGGCTAGGGAGTTCTTATCCTCCCACTCTTGGTAGTCCCTCCTACGGGCCTCAGAAGCCCTATCACCCGGACGTTCCGGTGCAGGATTTTTCACCACCTTGTCTAACTTTTCGGAAGTTAGGACCAGCATAAGATTTTTCACCACCTTGTCTAGAAACTTTGCAAATTGACCGTTTGCCATTTTCTGATAAAATAGCAAAATCATTAGTCCACAACCTTATTTTGATTCATGTTACCTACATAGATATGGCTTTTAATCTATGTTCCATTCCCATTTGTTCATCTCTGAGATTTCCCTCCTTTCTCAGTGACGGAGACGATGAAATGTCTCTGGAAATGTGGGAAATCACATGGGGTGCGTGAAGCAAACTGTTTCAGCTGCATAACCCCACCACCTTTCTGTGATGGATCATATCCACTCATCAAATGAGTTTCCCTTTGGCCTCCGTCAGACAAGGTTCAGAGCCGTTTTCAGGTAAACCTTTCTATCCAGTGAGTGCTTACCCATCATATTCAGGTTACGCCAAGGTACCGTGAGAGAGTTCCCATTTTCTGGTGAAGCCCCTCCCACATCGGTCTATGACGCCCCTATCATCTTATGAAACACTCTAATAGATCCAATAGCAAATGGATAGCCCAATTTTATGGTGCGTTTCCTCATTACTGAAGGACCCATCATTGTGCTAATGACGGAAGGCCTTTTGAGAGTCCATCATATGGGTCTCCCTATCACATGCATTCATATTTGCTAGAGGGAACAAAAACGCCCTAGTTTTAATTTAGGTCAAACCAGAGTGGCTCCCACTGACTTTCATAAAGTCAGATTTCTGGTGGGCCTTAATCGGCTAGGGGTTCCGTACGCATCCCTTTTCAGGGTTGTGGGGCCCACCAAACAAAGAGGGGTCATCCAATGACCTTGAATGACACCATGGCAATGATGTGCATTCAGCCATGGTGTGCGCAAGAGCCACTAACGAGTCTTAATGGGCCAAGTACTTATGGCCCATGGTCGCAGCACATCAAACATCCAAACATCACATGTAAAGGAGGAATTGATCCAATCAATTAACTACTGTAAAGCCCATTGAATAGCCCATTTAAAATCTAAGTCATTAACAATTAATGACTACTAGGTGTATGGACTGAATCGCAGATCGCAGTTCGGCCCATACAGCTTATCTCACAGTAATGGGCCTTTTGCAGTTTTAACCCTTTAAAACTGGACTTTACAGGTGGGCTGAATTAATCCCTGTAATTGAACATCAGATTTGGAACAGCAAGTGAGAGAAAAACAGACTGAAAAATAGTCCCTATCGAACCCCAGATTCGGTTCAAACAGTTTTGGTCCAATCTAGTCCGAGAGGATCCAAAACTGATTTTCAATTCAAGAATTAATTCATGAAAGATCTGAAATTAATAATTTTGATTTCAAACAATCACAAATCAAACTATGGACTGTTTGCACCACCTGAAAAACAGAGGTTAATCACAAGGGTTGCAGTTTCACAAACTGCAAATCGCAGAAAACGATTTCTCCAACTGCAAACCTCCAGCGCCGCCTTCTTCTTCCTTCTTCTTTAATCAAGAAAAATAACAGAAATCCTATTTCTATTAATTACATTCTTGATCAAATCCTATACATTCAGTCTAAAAATAAAAAAAATTATTTACAAACCGAATATAAATAAATAGGAAGAAAGAGGGAGCGCAGACTATCTGCGCCAAATCTGCACTGTGATCACCAGGTTCGAACAGTCCATTAAATCAAAATAAATAAAGAACAATTCTAAATAAATTTTGGATTTAAAAATAATAATAATTTCAGATCAATCGCCCTTAACAAGAAACAGTTTCTTGAAAAAGAAAACAATCTGCGCACATCTTGAAAGAACACCTTCTATCCATCTGCGCAGGGTCAGATCTGATTTTCTTTTGGTTCAAGATTCGAACCTGTGGCTCTGATACCACTGAAAGAATGGTAGGATCCATCTAATGGACGCCATAAAGGTTGTGGAATGGGTGGGCGAATTTCAAAAATTTCCTACCTTCTCCCAACTGGGAATCATATTCCCTAAATTTAGAATACAATATTCAAGGATCCTACTTGAACCATAATCAAACCAGATCTATACCAAAAGATAAATGGGAGGAATATACCTGATCCGGAGAAGTAGTATCTCCCAAAGTTGGTGTTCACGCCCAAAGGATCCTACCAGCAGGGTGCGTCCTACACACTGGATCCTTCACAAGAATCCTCTGGAAACACTAAACACTGAATCCTTTTAGTCTTTGTTGCAAGACTAATGTCAAGAACAGATTTCTTGACTTTCCTTTTCTGCAAAGATCTAATCTAGCAAAAAACAGATGGCGGCGGCAGGAGGAGAACTCTAAAAACGAAAAAGCTGGACTGCTTTTCTCTTTTCTGGAATATGAATGAGATCCTATCTCAATTCGCAGGAGATATCCTATATCTCTTCAAGGTGGTTCGAAATCTGATTTTTTTCCTTCTTGGTTAGGGTTTCTCCTCCTTTCTTCTTGATTAAGAAATCTCCTTATTAAGAGTTATCCCAATCCAAATCAGTATTTGGATAGGGGATAATCTTAATCCTTTCTACAGATAGAGTTAGCTAACTCCAGATCTTATCAGGAGGTTACCAGATTCAAATCTAATTTGAATTTGGTCTCTAAGAGTGGATAAGGCTAAAGGCCCAATCCTTTTACTAACTTTAATCTCAAATTCGCCCCATGGATGGGTGATCATATCAGCCCACCTCGAAATGGGCTTTTGGCCCATTAAGTGTTCAAAGTCTAATTACTTTCCAATCTGTTGCCGAGTTGGGCTTTTTTGTATGGCGTGGGACCCAAGCATTGATCTACACACCAGCCACTTGGGTTCGGCCCAACCTCTAAAACAAGGCCCAGCCGAATTCACTGAAAAACTCAATGAACCCCTTGATTCCATCATATGGACCCTATGGGCCCAACACTTACATTAAGTGGTCCCTGGGCCAAGCCATCTTATAAAAACGCAGGGACTGTGGGCAGGTGCAAGATTAGCCCATCAGGTATTATCCTCAATGGTCTTACACTTAACCTCTCAGCCCTTAATGATCAAGCACTGCCCGACGAGAGAGGACCTCTCCCTCGGCTGCAAGGAACAGTGCCGCACTCTCCTCTCACATGGATCCCGGGAATTAAAACCATTTGCAAACAATTTGAAACTGCACACAATATATATATATATAAATATATTAATTTTGCAAAACAAAATTCCAACGATTGAAATCAACTGTCGGTAGTTTGGTTTCCATCAGAGAGAGTGCATTCCTGATCATTACCCTGTGTCCGACAAAGTGGCTGATTCTGTCACTATGATCACCCACTCAGATGAATTCTCAAATTGCCCCAACATACCCAGGTTTTGATCCCCGCTAAGGATCTCACTGAATGGCATATCAAAGGCAGCCTGATCCAACACCTAGTGAAATGTCATAATCGAGTCTAGGGGTCAGGTGTAACTTTCCAATTTTGCCCATCTCCAAGGTCCAGGGCAATACTGAAAATCTGGTCCGGTTCAAGGATTCAAGTAATCCCATACTGCATGTGCCTCGGGTCTTACCCTGGTGGCTGAGACAAGCCATCCCAACACTTGGTGGCACATTAGCATCAGCCTTGGTAGGATAAATCTCCCCAGACTTATCCAACGGCTGTGAACATTTAAAACTAACATGAGTCTCTATAAATGTCCTGTTTTAGGGTTTTACATAGAATTAAACCAAACAACATGAATCAAACAAGCACTTTATTTATTTCCACTAAATAACAAAAGTACATCAAATCAGATTGAAGCTAAGGGCATACAAAACAGTCTAACACCCAACACTTACATTAAGTGGTCCCTGGGCCAAGCCATCTTATAAAAACCCAGGGACTGTGCGTAGGTGCAAGATTAGCCCATCAGGTATTATCCTCAATGTTCTTACACTTAACCTCTCAGCCCTTAATGATCAAGCACTACCCGACAAGAGAGGACCTCTCCCTCAGCTGCAAGGAACAGTGTCACACTCTCCTCTCACATGGATCCCAGGAATTAAAACCATTTGCAAACAATTTGAAATCGTACATATATATATAAATATATTAATATATATATTTGGTTTCCATCAGAGAGAGTGCATTCCCGATCATTACCCTTTGTCCGACAAAGTGGCTGATTCTGTCACTATGATCACCCACTTAGATGAATTCTCAAACTGCCCCAACATACCCAGGTTTTGATCCCTGCTAAGGATCTCACTGATTGGCATATCAAAGGCAGCCTGATCCAACACCTAGTGATGTGTCATAATCGAGTCTAGGGGTCAGGTGTAACTTTCCAGTTTTTCCCATCTATCTCCAAGGTCTAGGGCAATACTGCAAATCTGGTCCGGTTCAAGGATTCAAGTAATCCCACACTGCATGTGCCTCGGGTCTTACCCTGGTGGCTGAGACAGGCCATCCCAACACTTGGTGGCGCACCAGTTGAAGGGTTGTGAGATCCATCGCATGGACGCCCAAAGATTGCGGAATAAGGGGCGAATTTCAAAAATTTTTATCTCCCTTCAACTGGGAATCACATTCCCTATTTGGAAAATCACATTTTCAAGGATAAATCTTGAACCTTAAACTGAACCAGATCTGAACCAAAAGGAATGGGAGAGAATGATACCTGATACGGAGAAGCAATATCTCCCAACGAAGGTGTTCACGCCCAAGGAAGGATCCAAAGACAGCTCCCACTGAAGATGGCGCAGTGCAGGATGGAAAACAATCAACAGTGTTCTTCCCCAAGAACTCTGTCCTTCGCAAGAAATAGCAGGATGGAACGTGAGCATAGCTTCCTTTTCAATCCTTTCTCAAAGAATTGATGTCAAGATCCAATCTTGACTTCTCCCACAGTTGGAGATCGAACTGGCAAACAGGGCGGCAAGAGCAGGGAGGTGGCAAGACAGTATTCGCAGGGTGCAGAATTCTCTCTTCTTGATTTCAGCACTAAAGAGGATCTGATGTATTTCTTGTTCTCTCTCAAGGCTGCCGCCCCCTCCTTCCTTTTGTTAACTTGAAAAGATCAGCTCCTAATCCCATTAGGAGGTGCTTATCCAAATCATATTCGGATCAGCCTTCTCTTCTAGTGATAAGGATAAACCCTTATCTTATCTGCAGATTAGATTAGCTTTATCCTAATCTTATTAGGAGGTTTCTAGATCTGAATCACATTCAGATCTGGACTCTCTGAGTGGATAGGATCAAGACCCTATCCTAACTGCTAATCCATCTCAGAATTCGCCCCTTTAATTAACTAAATTAATAGCCCAGTACGAAATGGGCTTTAGGCCCATTAAGCTTATGTGCTCACTTAACCTTCCTAACTGTTGCCCAGTTGGGCTTCCTTGTATGGCATGGGACCCAAGCATTGATCTACACATCAGCCACATGGGTTCGGCACAGCCTTTGTTACAAGGCCTAGTCGAATACACTGTTAAGACAGTGCACCCCCTGAAACCCATCGAATGGGCTCTATGGGCCCAACACTTACCCTAAGTAGTCCCTGGGCCAAGCCACCTTGTAACACCAAGGGACTGTGGGCAGATGCAAGATTAGCCCATTAGGTATTATCCTCAATGGACTTACACTTAACCTCTCAGCCCATAATGATCATACACTGCCCGACCAGAGAGGACCTCTCCCTCGGCTGCAAGGAACAGTGTTGCACTCTCCACTTATATGTATCCCGGGAATTAAAACCCTTTTGCAAACATTTTAGAAACCATAATATATATACTTTTATATCTCATAAAAAATATACTTTGCAAAACAAATCTCAACGGTTGAAATCGGCTGCCGGCAGTCTTGGTTTCCAACAGTGAGAGTGCATCCCCGATCATTACCTTTGTCCGACAAAGGGGATGATCCTGTCACTATGATCACCCACTCAGATGAATTCTCGGATTGTCCCAACATACCCTGGTTTTGACCCCCGCTAAGGATCTCACTGATTGGTACATCCAAGACAGCCCGATCTGACACCTAGTGCAATATCATAATCGAGTCTAGGGGTCGGGTGTAACTTTCCAGTTTTGCCCATCAATCTCCAAGGTCCAGGGCAATACTGGAAATCTAATCCAATTCAAAGATTCAAGTAATCCCACACTGTATGTGCCTAGGGTCTCACCCCGGTAGCTAAGACAAGCCACCGCAACCGACTTGGTGGCACCACAGTGTCAGCCTTGTCAGGATAGGTCTCCCCAGACCGACCCACTGGCTGTGAACATTCTAAACTAACATGAGTCTCAATAAGTGTCCAGTTTAAGGGTATTACACAGAAACATACCAAGGGAACATGAATCAAATATGTACTTTTATTCGTTTACAATAAACTCATAAAGAACATCAATTTTGATTGAAGCTAAGGGCATACAAAACTATCTAACAGCTCCCACTTGTACTTAGATCCAATCAGGTACTAGCCGGAGTCCCATGCTTTCCACGTGTTTCTCAAACACTTTCTGTGATAGTGGTTTTGTCAATGGGTCTGTTACATTATCCGCTGACGCTATCTTCTGAATCAGGACGTCCCCTCTACCAACAATCTCCCACAGTACGTGGTACTTCCTCTCGATGTGCTTCGACTTCGAGTGGGCTCGTGGCTCCTTAACCTGAGCAATGGCTCCATTGTTGTCACACAACAATGGGATGGGTGATGTGTCGGACGGAAGTACTCCCAACTCATGAATGAACTTCTTCAACCATACGGCTTCTTTGGCAGCCTCACTTGTGGCAATGTACTCGGCCTCGGTCGTGGAATCTGCAGTGGACCCCTGTTTGCTGCTTTTCCAGCAAACAGCACACGATCCTATCGTCAAAACATATCCAGATGTAGACTTTCAATCATCTGAGTCTGACTGGAAATCGGCATCTGTATACCCTTGGATCTGTAGTGAGCTACCGTCGAATACTAGACAAAACTCTTTTGTCCTTCGAAGGTACTTAAGTATGTTTTTCACAGCAGTCCAATGCTCCTGCCCTGGGTTGGCCTGAAATCTGCTTACTACACTCACTGCCTGAGCTATGTCAGGACGAGTGCACAGCATGGCATACAAGATGCTCCCTACGGCAGAGGCATAGGGAACGTCTTTCATGCCATCAATCTCCTCAGAAGTCTTGGGAGACATCATCTTGGAGAGAGTGACTCCGTGCCTGAAAGGAACATTTCCTTTCTTGGAGTTTTCCATGCTGTATCTCTTGACTATTTTGTCAATGTAGGCAGATTGGGATATGAAAGAATGGTAGGATCCATCTAATGGATGCCATAAAGGTTGCGGAATGGGTGGGCGAATTTCAAAAATTTCCTACCTTCTCTCAACTGGGAATCATATTCCCTAAATTTAGAATACAATATTCAAGGATCATACTTAAACCATAATCAAACCAGATCTGTACCAAAAGATAAATGGGAGGAATATACCTGATCCGGAGAAGCAGTATCTCCCAAAGTTGGTGTTCACGCCCAAAGAATGCTCCAAAATCCGTTCCTGCTGAAGATGACACAGCTGTGAATGGAACAGAACCAGCAGGGTGCGTCCTACACACTGGATCCTTCTCAAGAATCCTCTGGAAGTACTAAACACTGAATCTTTTTCAGTCTTTCTTGCAAGACTGATGTCAAGAACAGATTTCTTGACTTTCTTTTCTACAAAGATCTAATCTTGCAAAAAAGATGGCGGCGGCAGGAGGAGATTTCCAAACCGAAAAAGGCTGAACTACTTTTTCTGTTTTTCTGGAGAGTATGAATCAGATCTGATCTGAATTCGCAGGAGATATCCTATACCTCTTCAAGGTGGTTCGAAATCTCCTCCTTTCTTCTTGATTAAGAAACCTCCTTTTTAGGAGTTATCCCAATCCAAATCAGTATTTGGATAGGGGATAATCTTAATCCTTTCTGTAGATAGAGTTAGCTTACTCCTGATCTTATCAGGAGGTTACCAGATTCAAATCTAATTAGAATTTGGTATCTTACAGTGGATAAGGCTAAAGGCCCAATCCTTTTACTAACTTTAATCTCAAATTCGCCCCATGGATGGGTGATCATATCAGCCCACCTCGAAATGGGCTTTTGGCCCATTAAGTGTTCAGTGTCTAATTACTTTTTAATCTGCTGCCCAGTTGGGCTTCTTTGTATGGCGTGGGACCCAAGCATTGATCTACACACCAGCCACATGGGTTCGGCCCAGCCTCTAAAACAAGGCCCAGCCGAATTCACTGAAAAACTCAATGAACCCCTTGAGTCCATCATATGGACCCTATGGGCCTAACACTTACATTAAGTGGTCCCTGGGCCAAGCCATCTTATAAAAACCCAGGGACTGTGGGCAGGTGCAAGATTAGCCCATCAGGAATTATCCTCAATGGTCTTACACTTAACCTCTCTGCCCTTAATGATCAAACACTGCCCGACAAGAGAGGACGTCTCCCTCGGCTGCAAGGAACAGTGCCGCACTCTCCTCTCACATGGATCCCGGGAATTAAAACCATTGGCAAACAATTCGAAACCGTACATATATATATAAATATATTCATTTTGCAAAACAAAATTCCAACGATTGAAATCAACTGCCGGCAGTTTGGTTTCCATCAGAGAGAGCGCATTCCCGATCATTACCCTTTGTCCGACAAAGTGGCTGATTCTGTCACTATGATCACCCACTCAGATGAATTCTCAAATTGCCCCAACATACCCAGGTTTTGATCCCCGCTAAGGATCTCACTGAATGGCATATCAAAGGCAGCCTGATCCAACACCTAGTGAAATGTCATAATCGAGTTCTAGGGGTCAGGTGTAACTTTCCTGTTTTGCCCATCTATCTCCAAGGTCCAGGGCAATACTGGAAATCTGATCCGGTTCAAGGATTCAAGTAATCCCATACTGCATGTGCCTCGGGTCTTACCCTAGTGGCTGAGACAGGCCATCCCAACACTTGGTGGCACACCGGTATCAGCCTTGGCAGGATAAATCTCCCCAGACTTATCCAACGGCTGTGAACATTTAAAACTAACATGAGTCTCTATAAATGTCCAGTTTTAGGGTTTTAAACAGAATTAAACCAAACAACATGAATCAAACATGCACTTTATTTATTTACACTAAATAACAAAAGTACATCAAATCAGATTGAAGCTAAGGGCATACAAAACTGTTTAACAGCTCCCATTTGCACTTACGTCCAATTTGGTACAAGCCGGAGTCCCATACTTTCCACGTGTTTCTCAAACACCTTCTGCGTCAGTGGCTTAGTCAATGGGTCTGCCACATTATCCGCTGATGCTACCTTCTGAATTAGGACGTCCCCTCTACCAACGATCTCCCGCAGTACAAGGTACTTTCTCTCGATGTGCTTCGACTTCGAGTGAGCCCGAGGCTCTTTAGCCTGGGCGATCACTCCATTGTTGTCACACAACAACGGGATGGGAGATGTGCTGGATGGAATCGCTCCCAATTCGTGTATGAACTTCTTCATCCACACGGCTTCCTTGGCAGCTTCACTTGCGGCAATGTACTCGGCCTCGGTTGTGGAGTCTGCAGTGGACCCCTGTTTGCAGCTTTTCCAGCAAACAGCACACGTTCCTATCGTGAAAACATACCCAGATGTAGACTTTCTATCATCTGGATCCGACTGGAAATCGGCATCGGTATACCCTAGAACTTGCAGTGAACTACCATCGAATACCAGACAAAAGTCTTTTGTCCTTCGAAGGTATTTGAGTATGTTCTTCACAGCAGTCCAATGCTCCTGCCCTGGGTTTGCCTGGAATCTGCTTACTACACTCACCACCTGAGCAATGTCAGGGCGAGTGCACAGCATGGCATACATGATGCTCCCTACGGCTGAGGCATAGGGAACGTCTCTCATGCTCTCAATCTCCTCAGAAGTCTTGGGAGACATTTTCTTGGAGAGAGTGACTCCGTGCTTGAAAGGAACATTTCCTTTCCTGGAGTTCTCCATGCTGTACCTCTTGACAATTTTGTCAATATAAGCAGCCTGTGATAATCCAATTATCCGCTTTGATCTATCTCTATAGAGTCGAAGACCCAGTATATAAGAAGCTTCTCCAAGATCTTTCATGGAGAACTGCTGTGATAGCCATACCTTGACCGAAGTCAACATTCCTACATCATTCCCAATGAGTAGGATATCGTCCACGTACAACACCAAAAAGGTGATCTTATCCCCACTGGACTTCCTGTAAACACAGGGCTCATCCGGATTCTACTCAAAGTCAAACGTTTTGACTGCAGAATCAAAATGGATGTTCCAACTCCTAGAAGCCTGCTTAAGTCCATATATGGATCTATTAAGTTTACATACCATGTGTTCCTGACCAGCAGCAATGAAGCCTTGCGGCTGCTGCATGTAGATATCTTCACTAAGATCTCCATTCAAGAACGCGGTTTTGACATCCATTTGCCAAATCTCATAGTCATGGTACGCTGCTACAGCTAGCAGGATCCTAATGGATTTAAGCATGACCACGGGCGAAAAGGTTTCCTCATAGTCGATGCCTTCTTTCTGAGTATATTCTTTCGCCACCAAGCGAGCTTTAAAGGTCTCAATCCTGCCATCGGGGCCCTTCTTCCTGTTGTAGATCCATTTGCAACCAATTGCTTTTACCCCGTGGGGGGAATCCACTAGAGTCCAGACTCCATTGGTCTCCATTGAGTCCATTTCAGCTCTCATGGCCTCCACCCACTTCTGGGAGTCTATGTCTAACATAGCTTCCGCGTAAATCACGGGATCCTCTTCACTAGTCAAGGTTTCCACCAGGTAACTATCCTGGTCATAACCATATCGGACTGGTGGTCTGGATACCCGGGTGGTTCTTCTAGGTTGGTCGTTACCTGGAATTTGTGGGACATCTCCCACTGCTCCTGTGCTTTCCTCATCAAGAACTATTTCCTGACGATGGGTGTCCAGGATGTAATCGGATTCTAAGAACTGGGCGTTTCGACTGCAGAACACTTTCTGCTCACTCGGGTCATAGAATAGATAACCTACCGAATCCTTTGGGTAGCCTATAAACAGGCAACGACTGGTTTTAGATTCCAACTTGTCCGCACTTGTTCTTTTAACGTGTGCAGGACAACCCCAAATCTTCAAGTGTCTTACACTTGGCTTCCTTCCGGTCCAAAGTTCATATAGAGTTTTTGGAACTGATTTGGTTGGAACCCGATTCAGCACGTAGATAGCAGTCTCTAATGCATATCCCCAAAAGGATGTGGGTAATTGTGAGCATACGAGAAGTGACCGGACCATGTCTAACAAGGTCCTATTCCTCCTCTCTGAGACACCGTTGAGTTGAGGTGTAGCAGGAGGAGCTAATTGTGACACTATCCCATTGGCCTTTAAGTAGTCCCTGAATTCGTCAGAGAGATACTCGCCACCTCGATCTGATCAAAGGGCCTTAATTTCTCTCCCTAACTGTTTCTCGACTTCCTGTCTGAACTCTTTGAACTTTTCAAATGATTCAGACTTATGTCTCATTAGGTACACGTAACCATATCGTGAAAAATCATATGTAAAGGTGATGAAGTACACGTGTTGATTCCGTGTCCTAACACTCAGGGGACCACATACATCAGTATGTATTAGGTCAAGTGTGCCTTCAGATCTTTTAGGCTTACCGTTAAATGGCCGCTTAAACATCTTACCTTGAAGGCAAGGTTCACAAGTGGGAAGATTTTCTACCGTTAGAAAATCCAAAGGACCATCCTTTACCAACCTTGTGATTCGGTCAATACCGATATGGCCAAGTCAGTAATGCCAGAGGCACGTGGGACTTACTGTATCACGATTCCTTTTCTTGGGATCTTCGATCGACGTAGTTTCGGTTAAGTTAGATTCCAGAGAAGGATGTAGAACATAGAGACCGTTCTCTTGTTCCCCGCGTGCGATGAATTTATTATTCCGTTTAACAGTAATCACATTACTAAAATAAACAGTATATCCATCAGCACACAGTTTTGAAACAGAAATTAAATTTCTGCTCAAGTTCTGTACATAAAGACAATCTTTAAGTACAAGTATTCCTTCTTTAAAAACTAATTCTACGGTTCCTATTTCCGCTGCTGCAACACTTGCAGTTGTTCCCAAGAATAATGTCACTTCACCTTCACTCAACCTTCTGCTAACTTTGAACCCCTGCAGTGAGTTACACGCATGAGTTGAAGCCACAGAGTCAACACACTAGGACACAGAAGTAACTAACATGTTAGTTTCTATGACACAAGTTTCGATGTTACCTTTCTTAGATTCCAGGTAGGCAGGACAATTCCTCTTCCAGTGGCCGGTCTGCTTGCAGAAGTGACAGACATCAGATGCCTTGTTCTTCTTCTGCTTCTTAGGATTGGTAGCCTTCTTCTGAGGCTGCTTTGCCTTTCTCTTTTTCTTGCACGATTTGTTAGCTTCAGCAAGCATAACTACAGGCTCATCCTTCTTGAGTAGATCCTCGGCTCTCTGCAACATATTGCTGAGTTCCTGGACGCTGACATTCAGCTTATTCATATTGTAGTTCATTGTGAACGCATTGAAGGAAGAGGGCAAAGAATTGAGGATGGCATCCACTTGCGTGCCAAGATCTAGCCCGGATCCAAGAGCATCAAGTTCGTTAATGTAACCCATCATCCGAAAACAATGGTCATGAACTTTCTGCCCTTTGGTCATCTGCGCGGTCATGAACAATTTCAGGACCTTCTGTCGAGTAGAACGGTTCTACTCTTCATACATTGTTCTTAGACTGTCCAATATGTCCTTGGCTAGTTCGATCTGATCGAACTGCCTCTGTATTGAGTTGTCTAATGAGGCAACGACAAAGCAGCGGGCTAGGGAGTTCTTATCCTCCCACTCTTGGTAGTCCCTCCTACGGGCCTCAGAAGCCCTATCACCCGGACGTTCCGGTGCAGGATTTTTCACCACCTTGTCTAACTTTTTGGAAGTTAGGACCAGCATAAGATTTCTGTACCAGTCGGCATAGTTTGGGCCCTTTAGCTTGTTATCGTCTAGAAGCTTTGCAAATTGACTGTTTGCCATTTTCTGATAAAATAGCAAAATCATTAGTCCACAACCTTAGTTTGATTCATGTTACCTACATAGATATGGGTTTTAATCTATGTTCCATTCCCATTTGTTCATCTCTGAGATTTCCCTCCTTTCTCAGAGACGGAGATGACGAAATGTCTCTGGAAATGTGAGAAATCACATGGGGTGCGTGAAGCCAACTGTTTCAGCTGCATAACCTCACCACCTTTCTGTGACGGATCATATCCACTCATCAAATGAGTTTCCCTTTGGCCTCTGTCAGACAAGGTTCAAAGCCATTTTCAGGTAAACCTTTCTGTCCAGTGAGTGCTTACCCATCATATTCAGGTTACGCCAAGGTACCGTGAGAGAGTTCCCATTTTCTGTTGAAGCCCCTCCCACATCGGTCTATGACGCCCCTATCATCTTATGAAACACTCTAATAGATCCAACAGCAAATGGATAGCCCAATTTTATGGTGCGTTTCCTCATTACTGAAGGGCCCATCATTGTGCTAATGACGGAAGGCCTTTAGAAAGTCCATCATATGGGTCTCCCTATCACATGCATTCATATTTGCTAGAGGGAACAAAAATGCCCTAGTTTTAATTTAGGTCAAACCAGAGTGGCTCCCACTGACTTTCATAAAGTCAGATTTCTGGTGGGCCTTAATCGGCTAGGGGTTCCGTACGCATCCCTTTTCAGGGTTGTGGAGCCCACCACGCAAAGAGGGGTCATCCAATGACCTTGAAGGACACTATGGCAATGATGTGCATGAAAGAATGGTAGGATCCATCTAATGGACGCCATAAAGGTTGTGGAATGGGTGGGCGAATTTCAAAAATTTCATACCTTCTCTCAATTGGGAATCATATTCCCTAAATTTAGTATACAGTATTCAAGGATCCTATTTGAACCATAATCAAACCAGATCTGTACCAAAAGATAAATGGGAGGAATATACCTGATCCGGAGAAGCAGTATCTCCCAAAGTTGGTGTTCACGCCCAAAGAATGCTCCAAGATCCGTTCCTGCTGAAGATGACACAGCTGTGAATAGAACAGAACCAGCAGGGTGCGTCCTACACACTGGATCCTTCACAAGAATCCTCTGGAAGTACTAAACACTGAATCCTTTTCAGTCTTTCTTGCAAGACTGATGTCAAGAACATATTTCTTGACTTTCTTCTCTGCAAAGATCTAATCAGGCAATGGCAGATGGCGGCGGCAGGAGGAGATCTCCAAATCGAAAAAGGCTGAACTGCTTTTTCTGTTTTTCTGGAGAGTATGAATCAGATCTGATCTGAATTCGCAGGAGGTATCCTATACCTCTTCAAGGTGGTTCAAAATCTCCTCCATTCTTCTTGATTAAGAAACCTCCTTTTTAGGAGTTATCCCAATCCAAATCAGTATTTGGATAGGGGATAATCTTAATCCTTTTCTGCAGATAGAGTTAGCTTACTCCTGATCTTATCAGGAGGTTACCAGATTCAAATCTAATTTGAATTTGGTCTCTAAGAGTGGATAAGGCTAAAGGCCCAATCCTTTTACTAACTTTAATCTCAAATTCGCCCCAAGGATGGGTGATCATATCAGCCCACATGTAAAGGAGGAATTGATCCAATCAATTAACTGCTGTAAAGCCCATTGAATAGCCCATTTAAAAACTAAGTCATTAACAAATAATGACTACTAGGTGTATGGGCTGAATCGCAGATAGCAGTTTGGCCCATACAGCTTATCTCACAGTAATGGGCCTTTTGCAGTTTTAACCCTTTAAAACTGGGCTTTACAGGTGGGCCGAATTAATCCCTGTAATTGAACATCAGATTTGGAACAGCAAGTGTGAGAAATACAGACTGTAAAACAGTCCCTATCGAACCCCAGATTCGGTCCAAACAGTTTTGGTCCAATCTAGTCCGAGAGGATCCAAAACTGATTTTCAATTCAAGAATTAATTCATGAAAGATCTGAAATTAATAATTTTGATTTCAAACAATCACAAATCAAACTATGGACTGTTCGCACCACCTGCAAAATAGAGGTTAATCACAATGGTTGCAGTTTCACAAACTGCAAATTGCAGAAAGCGATTTCTCCAACTGCAAATCTCCAGCGCCGCCTTCTTCTTCCTTCTCCTTTAATCAAGAAAAAAAACAGAAATCCTATTTCTATTAATTACATTCTTGATCAAATCCTATACATTTAGTCTAAAATAAAAAAAAAATTATTTACAAACCGAATATAAATAAATAGAAAGAATACCTTCTATCCATCTGTGCAGGGTCAGATCTGTTTTTCTTTTGGTTCAAGATTCAAACCTGTGGCTCTGATACCACTGAAAGAATGGTAGGATCCATCTAATGGATGCCATAAAAGTTGCAGAATGGGTGGGCGAATTTCAAAAATTTCCTACCTTCTCTCAACTGGGAATCATATTCCCTAAGTTTAGAATACAATATTCAAGCATCCCACTTGAACCATAATCAAACCAGATCTGTACCAAAAGATAAATGGGAGGAGTATACCTGATCCGGAGAAGCAGTATCTCCCAAAGTTGGTGTTCACGCCCAAAGAATGCTCCAAAATCCGTTCCTGCTGAAGATGAGCAGCTGTGAATGGAACAGAACCAGCAGGGTGCGTCCTACACACTGGATCCTTCTCAAGAATCCTCTGGAAGTACTAAACACTGAATCTTTTTCAGTCTTTCTTGCAAGACTGATGTCAAGAACAGATTTCTTGACTTTCTTTTCTACAAAGATCTAATCTTGCAAAAAAGATGGCGGCGGCAGGAGGAGATTTCCAAACCGAAAAAGGCTGAACTACTTTTTCTGTTTTTCTGGAGAGTATGAATCAGATCTGATCTGAATTCGCAGGAGATATCCTATACCTCTTCAAGGTGGTTCGAAATCTCCTCCTTTCTTCTTGATTAAGAAACCTCCTTTTTAGGAGTTATCCCAATCCAAATCAGTATTTAGATAGGGGATAATCTTAATCCTTTCTGTAGATAGAGTTAGCTTACTCCTGATCTTATCAGGAGGTTACCAGATTCAAATCTAATTTGAATTTGGTCTCTTAGAGTGGATAAGGCTAAAGGCCCAATCCTTTTACTAACTTTAATCTCAAATTCGCCCCATGGGTGGGTGATCATATCAGCCCACCTCGAAATGGGCTTTTGGCCCATTAAGTGTTCAATGTCTAATTACTTTCCAATCTGCTGCCCAGTTGGGCTTCTTTGTATGGCATGGGACCCAAGCATTGATCTACACACCAGCCACATGGGTTCGGCCCAGCCTCTAAAATAAGGCCCAGCCGAATTCACTGAAAAACTCAATGAACCCCTTGAGTCCATCATATGGACCCTATGGGCCCAACACTTACATTAAGTGGTTCCTGGGCCAAGCCATCTTATAAAAACCCAGGGACTGTGGGCAGGTGCAAGATTAGCCCATCAGGTATTATCCTCAATGGTCTTACACTTAACCTCTCAGCCCTTAATGATCAAGCACTGCCCGACAAGAGAGGACCTCTCCCTCGGCTGCAAGGAACACTGCCGCACTCTCCTCTCACATGGATCCCGGGAATTAAAATGATTTACAAACAATTTGAAACCGTACATATATATATAAATATATTAATTTTGCAAAACAAAATTCCAATGATTGAAATCAACTGCTGGTAGTTTGGTTTCCATCAGAGAGAGTGCATTCCCGATCATTACCCTTTGTCTGACAAAGTGGCTGATTCTGTCACTATGATCACCCACTCAGATGAATTCTCAAATTGCCCCAACATACCCAGGTTTTGATCCCCACTAAGGATCTCACTGAATGGCATATCAAAGGCAGCCTGATCCAACACCTAGTGAAATGTCATAATCGAGTCTAGGGGTCAGGTGTAACTTTCCAGTTTTGCCCATCTATCTCCAAGGTCCAGGGCAATACTGGAAATCTTGTCCGGTTCAAGGATTCAAGTAATCCCATACTGCATGTGCCTCGGGTCTTACCCTGGTGGCTGAGACAGGCCATCCCAACACTTGGGGGCACACCGGTATCATCCTTGGCAGGATAAATCTCCCCAGACTTATCCAACGGCTGTGAACATTTAAAACTAACATGAGTCTCTAAAAATGTCCAGTTTTAGGGTTTTACACAGAATTAAACCAAACAACATGAATCAAACATGCACTTTATTTATTTCCACTAAATAACAAAAGTACATCAAATCAGATTGAAGCTAAGGGCATACAAAACTGTCTAACAGGATAATCCTATTATCCGCTTCGATCTATCTCTATAGTGTCGAAGACCCAATATATAGGAGGCTTCTCCAAGATCTTTCATGGAGAATTGCTGTGATAACCATACTTTCACCGTAGTTAACATACCTACATCATTCGCAATGAGTAGAATGTCATCTACATACAGAATCAAGAAGGTAATCTTATCTCCACTGTACTTCCTGTAGACACAGGGTTCATCCGGATTCTGCACGAAGTCAAACGATTTGACGGCAGAGTCAAAACGGATGTTCCAACTTCTAGAAGCTTGCTTAAGTCCATAAATGGATCTATTAAGTTTACATACCATGTTTTCCTGACCTGCAGCAATGAAGCCTTGCGGCTGCTGCATATAGATATCTTCAGTAAGATCTCCATTTAGGAATGCAGTTTTGACATCCATTTGCCAAATCTCATAATCATGGTATGCTGCTACAGCTAGCAGGATCCTAATGGATTTAAGCATGGCCACAGGCGAAAAGGTTTCCTCATAATCGATGCCCTTTTTCTGAGTGTACCCTTTCGCCACCAGACAAGCCTTGAAGGTCTCAACCTTACCATCGGGGCCCTTCTTCCTCTTGTAAATCCATTTGCAACTGATTGCTTTTACCCCGGAGGGCTGATCTACTAGAGTCCAGACTCCATTGGTCTCCATTGAGTCCATCTCTGCTCTCATGGCCTCCACCCACTTCTGGGAATCTATGTCCAACATAGCTTCCGTGTAAGTCACGGGATCCTCCTCACTAGTCAAGGTTTCCACCAGGTAATTATCCTGGTCATAACCATAATGGACTGGTGGCCTGGATACCCGAGTGGATCTTCTAGGTTGGTCACTACCTGGAACTTGTGGGACATCTCCCACTGCTCCTGAGTTCTCCTCATCAAGAATAACTTCCTGACGATGGGTGTCTAGGATATAATCGGTTTCCAAGAATTGCGCATTACGACTGCAGAACACTTTCTGCTCACTTGGGTCATAGAATAGGTAACCTACAGAGCCTTTTGGGTAGCCTACAAATAGGCAACGACTGCTCTTGGATTCCAACTTGTCTGCACTCGTTCTCTTAACGTGTGCTGGACAACCCCAAATCTTCAAGTGTCTGACACTTGGTTTCTTTCCGGTCCAAAGTTCATATGGAGTATTCGGAACTGATTTGGTTGGAACCTGATTCAGCACATAAATCGCAGTCTCTAATGCGTTACCCCAAAAGGATGTGGGTAACTGATGAGACCAAAATGAACCCTAATTTTATCCCCTAATATTCATTCTTTTATATTTATTTAGCACTTAAATGGACTCATTACTCTTGTATTTCGATTTAGGGCAATAAAGAAGGCAATTGGAAGAAAACAGGACAAATCGGGTGATTTTGCACAGTTTCGGCGACAGTCAGTAATCTGGGCCTAACTCTAAATTCCGGACAGCGAATTGGATAATTCAAGAAGCATTAGAAAGATGAAAGGAAGGCCCACAACTTTTATATTTTGGGTTTTGACAGATTCGGCCCGCATCGAGTATGAAAATGAGCCCAATGTTGGAGCAAGTTCGCAACCAAGCTCATTTCACAACTTAAGCCCAACTCGCAGAAGTACCTTGAAGCAGCCCAACTCGAATTCAAGAGTTAAGAGTCCGAATTTCGAATGTAATATCCAAGGAGAGAGTTTTATCAGATCTAAAGTCTTGAATGTAATCCAAGAGAGATAAAAAGATTGAGATTAGAGCATTAGATAAGAGATAGGATAGGATTAGTTCAAGATAAGATCAAAACTCCCTAAGGATAAGATGATCTCCTAGAAGGAGTTGGAAAACAGCCCTCTCCTTTGGCTATATAAAGAGGGGGGCAAACCAGCTCTAGAAATCACTCAATCATTCAGCAATCAAGCATCAAGCAACTCAAGAAGATCAGTTCGGCCATGGAGAAGCAAAGCATGGAGATTGCGCAGATCATGAGCAGCTAAGCTTCTTTTTTCTGGTTCAAGGGGAGAGGTTCGATTGTGTCATTGTGAGGTTCTGTAGTTAATTTATTTTCTTGCTTTTTAATTCAAGTATTCATTGATTCTTGTGCATATTTTTATTGGATGTTAATGTTAATTAGTCTGACAAACTGAATTAATGTTGATTTTCCTACTGCTATACATGATTTCGGTGATCCGTAATTGTCACAAATAATGGTACAAGTAGCAATTAGGTTGATATCTTTTTGGGTCAATTGTTCGTGACAGCCTTTGACCAATGTTTTA
Source organism: Nelumbo lutea (assembly GCF_056320005.1). NCBI lineage: Eukaryota > Viridiplantae > Streptophyta > Magnoliopsida > Proteales > Nelumbonaceae > Nelumbo > Nelumbo lutea. The sequence continues at coordinate 114,334,959 of NC_142684.1, forward strand.
ACATGGTTCAACCTAAAAGAATCGATGGAATAAAATCCAGTAATTGCAGCTATCTCAATTATTGTTATTTTGGTTTAACTATTTTCACAAATCTTAATGCTATCATTGTTTAACATGGAACGCTATCGTACCCAGTTGAGTGGTGATAAGTGTTGATCGAATGCTGGGTTTGGTCAACTGAATTAGAAAAACACAAGGTTTATTATGGCTATCCTAATAAATCTAAAGTTAAATGCTTGAATTGCAAGAATGCTGAATTGTACCTAGGATCGATGGCCAATCGATTCAACCTGAACCCTTGAACCAGAATTCGGTAAGACTGATTTTCTCTTGTTTGTTTAGTTTGTTATTCTTTTAATTTTAGTTATTTAATTTTCCCACACAATTACTTTACCCATTCGGCTATGAGATTACTGATTTGCTCCCTGTGGGATTCGACCTAGAACCACTTTTACTGCAAATATTTTATTGTGGGACTAGTAATAATTTTGAGGGCTTCGACAAACCCGTCAAAATTTTGGCGCCGTTGCCAGGGAGCAACTTTAATTTCTTAGCTATTACCTTCCTCTTGTTAACCTCTTTTGTTTTATAACTCGTGTTTCTCAACAAGGTGAACTCGAGTACAATCCCGAAATTGAGAGGACCACCCGTCGTTTAAGAAAGGAGGCGAAGCAAAGGAAGGATCGTTCACCAAAGAAGGTGAATTCAGATTGTGATCTTCCCATCTTTGAAGAAGTAGAAAGAATGGCTGACAGAGAGAGGACATTAAGGGAGTTGGCTGCACCAATTATGAACCAACAACCTATATGCATCACGTACCCCACTCTTGAGGTAGCCTTTGAACTCAAATCTGGTTTGATTCAATTATTACCTCTATTTCATGGTTTCCCAAATGAGGACCCTCACAAACATCTAAAGGAATTTCATGTCGTCTGTTCAAGCATGAAACCCCACGGTATGACCGAGGACCAGGTAAAACTCATAGCCTTTCCATTTACTTTAAGAGAGAAAGCAAAGGATTGGTTTTATATTCTCCCTCCCGGTTCTATATGCACATGGGATGAAATGAATAGGATATTTTTAGATAAATATTTTCCTGCATCACGAGCTGTGAATATAAGAAAAGAAATATGTGGAGTTTGGCAGTTTGGTGGTGAGACATTATATGAATATTGGGAAAGGTTTAAGCAACTTGTTGCTAGTTGTCCCCACCACCAAATTTCTGAACAATTGTTAATCCAATACTTCTATGAAGGGCTTCAGCCCATGGATAGAAGTATGGTCGATGCAGCCAGTGGAGGAGCCTTGGCGAACAAGACACCCGAAGCGGCCAGGGAGTTAATCTCCAACATGGCCGAAAATTCACAACAGTTCGGTGTTATGACAGACGGTACCATTAGACGGATTAATGAGGTAAGCCATGTAAATTTAGAAAATCAGATTTCTGACCTAACTGCTTTGGTAAGACAACTCGCTGCAGGACAAGTACAAACTGCCAGGGTGTGTGGTATCTGTTCGATTCCTGGCCATCCTACGGACATGTGTCCATCATTGCAAGATGGTTCGGTGCAGCAAGTCAATGCCATAGGAGGATTCCCAGGCCAGCCCCAACGAAAGTATGATCCCTACTCCAATTATTACAATCCGGGGTGGAGAGATCACCCAAACCTAAGCTACGGGAACCAAAGAGGACAGCAGCAATACCAGCCCCATTTTTTCAGTCGATAGCCCCAGTTTTCAACACCCATCACAGCGCAAAGCCAACCCCCGAATTCAGGTATGTATTTGGATGAAATAGTTAAGGCTCTAGCTACTAATACTCAGCAATTTCAGCAGGAAACAAGAACTAGCATTCAGAATTTGGGGAACCAAATTAGCCAACTTGCCACTTCCATCAGCAAGTTGGAGGCGCAGAACTCTGGGAAACTACCCTCACAAACGGTAGTTAATCCGAAAGAGAATGCAAGTGCAGTGGTGTTGAGAAGCGGAAGAGAGTTGCAGTCCCAACCAAATTCACCATCGAAGGCAGCCAAGGAAGAGGAAGGACAAGGGTCAAATGATAGCCCCATTGAGGTAAAATCGGACCCCCCTCTCCCTAAGGTTACTAATGTTGTACCACCTTTTCCTAGCAGGTTGGCAATTTCAAAGAAAGAGGAATATGAACAAGAAGTGTTAGAAACCTTTAGGAAGGTGGAGATCAACATTCCCTTGCTAGATGCAATAAAACAAATCCCTAAATATGCAAAATTTTTGAAAGAGTTATGCACTAACAAGAGGAGGCTGCGAATTGATGAAAAGGTAAGAGTAGGAGAGAACATTTCATCCATGATCAAGAGGACCCTGCCAGAAAAGCGTGCTGATCCAGGTATGTTTACCCTACCCTGTGTGATTGACAATAAACGAATCGAGCATGCCATGCTGGACTTAGGTGCATCTATTAATGTCATGCCATACTCGATTTACTGTGCATTGAGACTAGGTCCTTTAAAAGAGACTAGAGTTGTTATTCAATTGGCTGATCATTCTAATGCATACCCAGAAGGAATTGTTGAGGATGTATTAGTGCAGGTTAACGATTTGATCTTTCCAGCTGATTTTTACATCCTAAAGATGGAAGAAGACACAACCATGAGTTCAGCCCCACTTCTATTAGGTCGTCCATTCATGAGAACGGCCAAGACCAAAATAGATGTGGATGAGGGTACCCTCTCCGTCGAGTTTGATGGAGAGATTGTAAAATTTAATATTTTTGGTGCAATGAAATATCCTAGTGAGTGTCATTCGATCTGCTCTATTGATACTATCGATTCGATTGTGCAGGAAGTCTTTGGAGAGGAGGACATGGATGATGAGCTAGAATATAAGGCACAATCGGACAGGGAGGAGGAGATCGATGCATCCTATGATACTCTGGAACCTGAACAGGAGGTAAGGATTTCTGATGTTCAATCAAAGGTTTCTCACGCAAGGCTGCTGCCCTCTATTTTGTAGGCTCCGGAGCTGGAACTAAAGACCCTACCTGATCACCTAAAATATGCCTACTTGGGTGAAAAAAAGACACTGCCTGTGATCATTGCAAAAGGGTTGACTGAGGAGCAAGAGGAGAGGCTCATCAATGTCCTAAAGGACCATAAGGAGGCGATTGGCTGGACCCTAGCCGACATAAAAGGGGTTAGCCCCTCGATTTGCATGCATAGGATCCTTTTGGAAGATGATGCTAAACTAGTTAGAGAACCACAAAGAAAACTCAACCCGGTGATGAAAGAAGTAGTAATGAAAGAGGTGCTTAAACTGTTAGATGAAGGGATAATTTATCCAATTTCAGATAGCAAATGGGTAAGTCCTATTCATGTTGTGCCTAAGAAAACTGGGATGACTTTAGTAAAAAGTAAAAATAATGAACTAATTCCCATGAGGGTACAAGGTGGCTGGCGAATGGTAATAGATTTTCGAAAACTCAACTTGGCCACTTGAAAGGACCATTTTCCCCTACCCTTCATTGATCAGATGCTAGAGAGACTGGCAGGTAAGGCTTTCTTTTGTTTTCTCAATGGATTCTCCGGGTATTATCAGATTGTTATTGCGTAGGACCAAGAGAAAATGACATTCACTTGTCCATTCGGCACCTTCGCCTACAGACGAATGCCCTTTGGTTTGTGTAACGCTCCGGGCACTTTTCAAAGATGCATGATGAGCATATTTTCTGATTTTATTGAAAAATGCATTGAAGTGTTCATGGATGATTTTACTGTTTATGGTGATTCGTTTGATGATTGTTTGAATAGTTTAAGTAAAATTCTGAATAGGTGTGTGGAAACAAATCTTGTCTTAAACTATGAAAAATGTCATTTTATGGTGAAGGAGGGTATTGTGTTGGGACATGTAGTTTTAGCCAGAGGAATAGAAGTCGACAAGGCAAAAATTGATTTGATTGTGAGTTTACCTTACCCTACAAATGTTAGGGAGGTTCGTTCTTTTCTTGGACATGCAGGCTTTTATCGCAGGTTCATCAAAGGTTTTTCAAAAATTGCTCTGCCATTGTCCAGGTTGCTGCAAAAAGATGCGCCTTTCGATTTTGATGATGAGTGCAAGGAAGCTTTTAACAAGCTTAAAAATTTATTAACCATTGCACCCATCATTCAACCACCCGATTGGAACTTGCCCTTTGAGATCATGACAGATGCAAGTAATTATGCAGTAGGGGCTGTTCTAGGACAGCGAATAAATGGGAAGAGCCATGTCATTCACTACGCTTCCAAAACGTTGAATGCTGCACAGAGCAATTACACAACCACTGAAAAAGAGTTATTAGCTATTGTGTTTGCTTTAGACAAATTTAGGTCATATTTGCTTGGCTCTAAAGTGATTGTTTTTTCTGACCATGCAGCTTTGAGATACCTACTAGCAAAGAAGGAGTCGAAACCGAGGCTGATAAGGTGGATACTCTTGCTCCAAGAGTTCGATCTAGAAATCAAGGATCGAAGGGGAGCTGAAAATTCGGTGGCTGATCACCTAAGTAGGTTGGTGAAAGACGAGGACTCCTCTCCCATTTGTGAGTTGTTTCCTGATGAGCAGTTGTTTCACATGAGAGGTATGACTCCATGGTATGCTGACATTGTGAATTACTTGGTCACGGGAATTTTGCCTAATAACCTTAGCAGATCCATAAAGAATAAAGTCAAGTATGAGGCAAAATATTATGTATGGGACGAACCCTATCTATGGAAATTTTGTTCTGACCAAATGATTAGGAGATGTGTCCCTGAGGAGGAGCAGATGTCAATTCTAAAGTTTTGTCATAATTATGCTTGTGGGGGCCATTTTGGGCCAAAGAGACCATCTTGGAAAAGACCGTGAATCCAGGAAGGAAGGATTGGAACCTACGTCTAGATGATGCTCTCTGGGCATATCGGACAGCTTACAAGACCCCAATAGGTATGAACATAGGGCCTATTGGGCAATCAAGCAATGCAACATGAATATAGAAGAAACCCGTCAGAAAGGAAGCTCCAGTTGCAAGAGCTGGAAGAGTTGAGGTTAGAGGCATACGAGAATTCAAAAATCTACAAAGAAAAGACCAAATCGTTCCATGACAATGTACTCTTAAGAAAACAATTTAAAATTGGACAAAAGGTCTTATTGTATAATTCTCGACTTCAACTCATGCCAGGTAAGCTGCGTTCCAGGTGGATGGGTCCATTTACTGTGACTAATGTTTTTCCCTATGGTGCAGTAGAGATCAAAAGTCTCGACACAGGTAAGATCTTCAAGGTGAATGGACATCGATTGAAGTTGTTCCACGAGGATGCAAATGTCCCCTCTATGGTAGACATCTCGTTGGACATTCCTCGGTATTCATTGGATTAAAGGAGCAAAAAGAGGACGTCGAGCATAACAACGTTAAACAATTGCGCTTGTGGGAGGCAACCCATTGTGTTTAGCTAATTTCGTTATTTTTTTTTATTTTAATTTTTTTTTTTTTTTTTGCAGGAACCCAACAAGACAAACAGGGAAGTACCCCCAAATCCTTCTACTTTATGCATAATCACATACATTGGGGACAATGTATAGCTTAAGTGTGGGAGGATTAGGGAAATCTAATGGAAATTTGGGATACCTTACCTTCTTCAAATTTCTACTCCCGAAAACTTATCCTTGAATGATTTCAACTTATCAGGAATCATGTGCTTAGGCTGACTAGATAAGATAGGATGCAAGCATGACTAACTGAATCTTTATTGGCTGCATATGGTATCTCATGATTTTAATCGATCAATAGGCAAGATGCATAAGGGTTTGATTGATTTTCACATAATTATCTGTCAAACATGGATTGATTATTGTAGAACTTGCTGTGTTAGGCATATAGAGACCACGATCAATGAATTCATGGATCAGGCGGTGAAACCATGTGATTCTTGTGAAAAAAAAAAAAGAGAAAGGGAGTTTCAAACTAAAATCATGACTAATGTGAGATGGAGCATAAAATGCACTCACATCTAGAAACAAAAAACAAGTGTGAGACGGAGCATAAAATGCACTCACATTTAGAAATGAAAGCAAGTGTGAGATGGAGCATAAAATGCACTCACATCTTGAAAAGAAGGCAAGGGTGAGATGGAGCATAAAATGCACTCACCCTAGAACCCCAACCCCATTCTCACCTTCAGATCCTAGGAATTCACACTAAGTGGTGAAGATGTGATACATAGCAAGCTTATGGCAATAAGCACACCTTGTTTTGATTCAAAGGAAAGTAATTGCATCTGGCTGAATTGGTTTGTTAAAAGCAATGAGCACCTGTGCAGTCCAAGGAGTTTCAGCCCTGAAAGGCTTGTCTCCTTGACTATCGATTTAACTGGGGACCATGAGGAATGGTGATTTGCCATCACTCTTGGACAAGAAAAAGGGGAGAAAGAGATGAAAAGGGAAATGTTACCAAGTCTGAACTAAAGCATGAAATGAACTAGGCCTCATGTAGAGAAAAAGAAAAATTGAAAATCAATAGATAGTCTCTCTTGTGTTACTTGAGTTTTTGCCTTGCCCGAGGACGGGCAAAGATTAAGTGTGGGGGGATTTGATGAGACCAAAATGAACCCTAATTTTATCCCCTAATATTCATTCTTTCACATTTATTTAGCACTTAAATAGACTCATTACTCTTGTATTTCGATTTAGGGCAATAAAGAAGGCATTTGGAAGAAAACAGAACAAATCGGGTGATTTTGCACAGTTTCGGCGACAGTCAGTAATCTGGACCTAACTCTAAATTCCGGACAGCGAATTGGATAATTCAAGAAGCATTAGAAAGATGAAAGGAAGGCCCACAACTTTTATGTTTTGGGTTTTGACAGATTCGGCCCGCATCAAGTATGAAAATGAGCCCAATGTTGGAGCAAGTTCGCAATCAAGCTCATTTCACAACTTAAGCCCAACTCGCAGAAGTACCTTGAAGCAGCCCTACTCGAATTCAAAAGTTAAGAGTCCGAATTTCGAATGTAATCTCCAAGGAGAGAGTTTTATCAGATCTAAAGTCTTGAATGTAATCCAAGAGAGATAAAAAGATTGAGATTAGAGCATTAGATAAGAGATAGGATAGGATTAGTTCAAGATAAGATCAAAACTCCCTAAGGATAAGATGATCTCTTAGAGGAGTTGGAAAACAGCCCTCTCCTTTGGCTATATAAAGAGGGGGGTGAACCAGCTCTAGAAATCACTCAATCATTCAGCAATCAAGCATCAAGCAACTCAAGAAGATCAGTTCGGCCATGGAGAAGCAAAGCATGGAGATTGCGCAGATCATGAGCAGCTAAGCTTCTTTTTTCTGGTTCAAGGGGAGAGGTTCGATTGTGTCATTGTGAGGTTCTGTAGTTAATTTATTTTCTTGCTTTTTAATTCAAGTATTCATTGATTCTTATGCATATTTTTATTGGATGTTAATGTTAATTAATCTGACAAACTGAATTAATGTTGATTTTCCTACTGCTATCCTTGATTTTGGTGATCCGTAATTGTCACGAATAATGGTACAAGTAGCAATTAGGTTGATATCTTTTTGGGTCAATTGTTCGTGACAGCCTTTGACCAATGTTTTAACATAGTTCAACCTAAAAGAATCGATGGAACAAAATTCAGTAATTGCAGCTATCTCAATTATTGTTATTTTGGTTTAACTGTTTTCACAAATCTTAATGCTATCATTGTTTAACATGGAACGCTATCGTACCCAATTGAGTGGTGATAAGTGTTGATCGAATGCTGGGTTTGGTCAACTGAATTAGGAAAACACAAGGTTTATTATGGCTATCCTAATAAATCTAAAGTTAAATGCTTGAATTGCAAGAATGCTGAATTGTACCTAGGATCGATGGCCAATCGATTCAACCTGAACCCTTGAACCAGAATTCGGTAAGACTGATTTTCTCTTGTTTGTTTATTTTGTTATTCTTTTAATTTTAGGCATTTAATTTTCCCACACAATTACTTTACCCATTCGGCTAAGAGATTACTGATTTGCTCCCTGTGGGATTCGACCTAGAACCACTTTTACTGCAAATATTTTATTGTGGGACTAGTAATAATTTTGAGGGCTTCGACAAACCCGCCAGTAACTCTGAGTGTATGAGAAACGACCGGACCATATCCAATAAGGTCCTATTCCTCCTCTCCGAAACACCGTTAAGTTGTGGTGTAGCAGGAGGAGCTAATTGTGATACTATCCCATTGTCCTTTAAGTAGTCCCTGAATTCGTCAGAGAGATACTCGCCACCTCGATCTGATCGAAGGGCCTTAATTTCTCTCCCTAACTGTTTCTCGACTTCTTGTCTAAACTCTTTGAACTTTTCAAAGGATTCAGACTTGTGTCTCATTAGGTACACGTAACCGTATCGTGAAAAATCATCTGTGAAGGTGATGAAATACACGTGTTGATTTCGTGTCCTAACACTCAGGGGACCACATACATCAGTATGTATTAGGTCAAGTGTGCCCGTACATCTTTCAGGCTTACCGTTAAATGGCCGTTTCGTCATCTTGCCTTGTAGGCAAGGCTCACAAGTGGGAAGATCTTCTACAGTTAGAAAATCCAAAGGACCATCCTTTACCAACCTTGTGATTCAGTCAACACCGATGTGGCCAAGTCGATAATGCCACAGACACGTGGGATTAACTGTATCATGAGCTCTCTTCTTAGGGATTTCAGCCGACGTAGTTTCGGTTATGTTAATTTCTAGAGAAGGATGTAGAACATAGAGACCGTTCTCCAATTCCCCGTATGCGATGAATCTGTTGTTTCTTTTAATAGTAATCGTATTACTAAAGAAGACAGAATAACCATCTACACATAGTTTTGAGACAGAAATCAAATTTCTCCTTAAATTTTGTACATAAAGACAGTCTTTCAGTACAATTATTCCTTCTCTAAAAATTAACTCCACGGTTCCTATGGCCGCGGCTGCAACAGTTGCAGTAGTCCCCAAGAAGCGTGTGACTTCTCCTTCACTCAGCCTTCTGCTTACCTTGAACCTCTGCAGTGAGTTACAAGCATGAGTCAAAGCCCCGGAGTCAATACACCAGGAAGCAGAAGCTACCAACAAATTGGTTTCTATAACACAAGTTTCGAAGTTACCTTTCTTGGATTCCAGGTAGGCAGGACAATTCCATTTCCAGTGGCCGGTCTTCTTGCAGAAGTGACAGGCATCCGATGCTTTGTCTTTCTTCTGCTTCTTGCTCTTGGTGGCTTTCTTCTGAGGCTTCTTTGCCTTCCTCTTTCTCTTGCCTGTCTTGCCAGCTTCAACAAGCATGGCTACAAGCTCATCCTTTCTAATCAGTTCCTCAGTTCTTTGCAACATATTGCTGAGCTCTTGTAAGCTGACATTCAGCTTGTTCATGTTATAGTTCATGATGAACGGATTAAAGGAAGGAGGCAAAGAGTTAAGGATAGCATCTATCTGGGTAGCAAGGTCAAGCCCGGATCCAAGAGCCTCCAGTTCGTTGATGTATCCCATCATCCGAAGACAATGGTCGTGAACTTGTTGACCCTTGGACATTTGTGCGGTCATGAACTGTTTCAAGACCTTTTGTCGAGTAGAATGATTATGCTCTTCATACATTGTCCTGAGACTATCCAATATGTCTTTAGCAAGTTCGATCTGATCGAACTGCCTCTGTATCGGGTTGTCTAAGGAGGCAATGATGTAACACCCGGCAAGGGAGTTTTTCTCCTCCCATTCTTGATAGTCTCTCCTTCGGGCCTCAGAAGCCCTATCACCCGGACGCTCCGGGGCAGGATTCTTTGCCACTTTGTCCAGCTTTTCAGAAGCTAGGACCAGCATAAGGTTCCTGTACCAGTCAGCATAGTTTGGGCCCTTCAACTTGTTGTCATCAAGCAGTTTTGCAAAAGATCCGTTTGCCATTTTCTGATAAAAGAGCAAACATCAGTCCACAACCTAATTTGATTCATGTTCATTTCATAGATATGGATTTTAATCTATGATCCATTTCCATTTATTCGTCTCTGAGATTTCCCTCCTTTCTCAGTGACGGAGACTACGGGTTGTCTCTGGAAATGTGGGAAATCACATAGGGTGCATGGAGCCAACTGTTTCAGCTGCATAACCCCACCACCTTTCTGTGAAGGATCACATCCACTCATCATATGAGTTTTCCCTTTGGCCTCTGTCAAACAAGGTTCAGAGCCATTTTCAGGTAAACCTTTCTGTCCAGTGAGTGCTTACCCATCATATTCGTGAACGCCAAGGTACCGTGAGAGAGTTCCCATTTTCTGGTGAAGCCCCTCTCACATCGGTCTATGATGCCCCTATCATCTTATGAAACACTCAGACAAGCCCAACAGCAAATGGATAGCCCATTTTCTAGTGCGTTTCCTCATTACTAAAGGACCCATCCTCATGCTAATGATGGAAGGCCTTTAGAGAGTTCATCATATGAATCTCCCTATCACATGCACTCATATTAGCTGGAGGGAACAAAATTACGCCCTAGTTTGATTTAGGTCAAACCAAAGTGGCTCCCACTAACTTTCATAAAGCCAGATTTCGGTGGGCCTTAAATTGGCTAGGGTTTCGCACGCAAACTCTTGATGAGGTGTGGGGGCCCACCACTGAGGGAAGTCATCCAATGACCAAAAGGGACACCATGGCAATGATGTGCATTCAGCCATGGTGTGCACAAGAGCCACTATCGAATGAGCATGGGCCAAGTACTTATGGCCCATGTACGCAGCACATCACACATCCATACATCACATGCAGGGATAAATTGATCCAATCAATTATTTATCTGTAGGGCCCGTTGGAAGCCCGTTGAAATTCCATAATATTAACCATTAATATTATCTAGGTATAGGGCTGAATTAGGGTTACCCAGTTCAGCCTATATAGCTTTATCCTTTGAAATGGGCTTTTGCAGTTTTAACTATTTAAAACTGAGCCTTTACAGGCTGGGCCGAATTAACCATTTAATTAAATATCAATCCTTAGGCCCAATAGTGGGAAATTAGGGCTGACATTCAGCCTTGATTAAACCCTAGAATTGGTCCAAACAGTTTTGAACCAATCTTGGTTCGAATGGGTATAGTGTTTGATTTTTAATTAAATCCTTAATTCAAGAAAATAATCTGAAATTAAATACTGATAAAAGGAAAAACAAGAATTAGTCAAACAGGGCTGTTCGCACAATCCTTCCTGCAAAACAGAGGTTAGATCACAGAAATGCAGTTTCACAAACTGCAAATCGCAGATAGCATTTCCCTTATCTGCGAAATCTCCTTCTCTGCACCGCCATCTTCGATCCAAAATAAAAATAAATAGAAATCCTATTTCTATTAATAATTACATCATATCGAATACCTATACATTGAGTCTAGGAAATTAAAAAAAATATTTACAGTCCCAAAAAAAAAAACAAGAACTGCAAAATCGCAAGTTCCCTACGCAAACCAAGAATTTGATCTCCTCTTGTACGAATAGCCCATAAATCAAGAAAATTATAAAGAACAATTCTAAATAATAATCAGATTTATTTAAAATTAATTTTAGATTATTTGCCCATCTGATTTGGGAACAAATTTCCCAAAACCAAATCTGCGCAAATTGGGTAGAACGCCTTCTCCCTAATTGCGCAGGTTCAGATCTGAAACAGAATGGTTCAAGATTTGAACCTGTGGCTCTGATACCACTGAAGGGTTGGGATATCCATCACATGGACGCCCAAAGATTGCAGAATAAGGGGCGAATTTCAAAAAATTTTCTCTCCCTTCAACTGGGAATCACATTCCCTATTTGGAAAATCACATTTTCAAGGATAAATCTTGAACCTTAAACTGAACCAGATCTGAACCAAAAGGAATGGAAGAGAATGATACCTGATACGGAGAAGCAATATCTCCCAACGAAGGTGTTCATGCCCAAGGAAGGATCCAAAGACTGCTCCCACTAAAGATGGCGCAGTGCAGGATGGAGCAGAATCAACAGTGTTCTTCCCCAAGAACTCTGTCCTTCGCAAGAAACAGCAGGATGGAACGTGAGCACAGCTTCCTTTTCAATCCTTTCTCAAAGAATTGATGTTAAGATCCAATCTTGACTTCTCCCACAATTGGAGATCGAACTGGCAAACAGGGTGGGTGGCAAGAGCAGGGAGGCGGCAAGAGAGTATTCGCAGGGTGCAGAATTCTCTCTTCTTGATTTCAGCACTAAAGAGGATCTGATGTATTTCTTGTTCTCTCTCAAGGCTGCCGCCCCCTCCATCCTTTTGTTAACTTGAAAAGATCAGCTCCTAATCCCATTAGGAGGTGCTTATCCAAATCATATTTGGATCAGCCTTCTCTTCTAGTGATAAGGATAAACCCTTATCTTATCTGCAGATTAGATTAGCTTTATCCTAATCTTATTAGGAGGTTTCTAGATCTGAATCACATTCAGATCTGGACTCTCTGAGTGGATAGGATCAAGACCCTATCCTAACTGCTAATCCATCTCAGAATTCGCCCCTTTAATTAACTAAATTAATAGCCCAGTTTGAAATGGGCTTTAGGCCCATTAAGCTTATGTGCTCACTTAACCTTCCTAACTGTTGCCCAGTTGGGTTTCCTTGTATGGCGTGGGACCCAAGCATTGATCTACACATCAGTCACATGGGTTCGGCCCAGCCTTTGTTACAAGGCCTGGTCGAATACACTGTTAAGACAGTGCACCCCCTGAAACCCATCGAATGGGCTCTATGGGCCCAACACTTACCCTAAGTGGTCCCTGGGCCAAGCCACCTTGTAACACCCCGGGACTGTGGGCAGATGCAAGATTAGCCCATCAGGTATTATCCTCAATGGTCTTACACTTAACCTCTTAGCCCATAATGATCATACACTGCCCGACAAGAGAGGACCTCTCCCTCGGCTGCAAGGAACAGTGTTGCATTCTCCACTTATATGGATCCCGGAAATTAAAACCCTTTTGCAAACATTTTAGAAACCATAATATATATACTTTTATATCTCATAAAAAATATACTTTACAAAACAAATCTCAACGGTTGAAATCGGCTGCCGGCAGTCTTGGTTTCCAACAGTGAGAGTGCATCCCCGATCATTGCCTTTGTTCGACAAAGGGGCTGATCCTGTCACTATGATCACCCACTCAGATGAATTCTCGGATTGTCCCAACATACCAAGGTTTTGACCCCCACTAAGGATCTCACTGATTGGTACATCAAAGACAGCCCGATCCGACACCTAGTGCAGTATCATAATTGAGTCTAGGGGTCGGGTGTAACTTTCCAGTTTTGCCCATCAATTTCCAAGGTCCAGGGCAATACTGGAAATCTCGTCCAGTTCAAAGATTCAATTAATCCCACACTGTATGTGCCTAGGGTCTCACCCCGGTAGCTGAGACAAGTGACCCCAACCAACTTGGTGGCACCACAGTGTCAGCCTTGTCAGGATAGGTCTCCCCAGACCGACCCACTGGCTGTGAACATTCTAAACTAACACGAGTCTCAATAAGTTTCCAGTTTAAGCGTATTACACAGAAACATACCAAGGGAACATGAATCAAATATGTACTTTTATTCATTTACAATAAACTCATAAAGTACATCAATTTTGATTGAAGCTAAGGGCATACAAAACTATCTAACACCAGTATCAGCCTTGGCAGGATAAATCTCCCCAGACTTATCCAATGGCTGTGAACATTTAAAATTAACACGAGTCTCTATAAATGTCCAGTTTTAGGGTTTTACACAGAATTAAACCAAACAACATGAATCAAACATGCACTTTATTTATTTCCACTAAATAACAAAAGTACATCAAATCAGATTGAAGCTAAGGGCATACATAAACTGTCTAACAATTAAATGGGTTAAGTGAGCAATATGACTTAATGGGCCTAAAACCCATTTCAAATATCCTGAGAGGATTATAAAGAGGGGGCGAATTCCACATAAAGTAAAAAATTCTCTCTGCAGTCTTTTCTCTCCCTCAGTTCAATCTCCACCTACTGGAGTGATCAAGAAGTGTCTTGATAATGTTTCTTGTTGAAGAAATAATCAAAAGTCATGCTCACACCACCATGCTCGATTCTTGGTGAAGAATTCCAAGTTCTTATTAAAGAACTATTCTTGTTGATCCTGCCTCAATATACGCTGTGTCATCTTCAGTGGAGGCGGATTTGCTATCCTCTTTGGGTGTGAACACCTATGTTGGGAGTTTCTTTTAATTTTGTATCAGGTATTTCTCTCTCCCTCTTTTGGTTTCATACCTGGTTTGGTTTTGTTTCATGATTGAACCTTGAAATTGCAGTTTTCTAAATCAGGGAATATGAATCCCGGATGGGAGAGAAAGAAAATTTTTTGAAATTTTGCCCTAACTTCCTGCAAGGTTCAGCCATCCATATGATGGATCTCCCATCGCTTCACTTTCTTCCTCTCTTCTTCTATCTTGTATCACAACACTGATAACAATAATAAAAGGATCTTCAAATGCCACCTTGCAGAAATCTCATGAAGACATTTTCTTAGTTTCCACTATTCTCCTCTTCTTTTAAACATTGCCTTTTTACTACTGAATTTGTTGTTCTTTATATCTTGAAAATGTTTTTGCTTCCACATCATGTTTATGATAGTCACTCTTGTTTGATTGTTATTATATGTATATGTATCTAATGTCTATTACTTTGTTAGGCTGCAGAGAGGCTCATTTTGAGTGAAGGAGAACTCAAAAATGAACTTGAAGAATTTCGTAGAGACCCTGAAATATCAGGTGATCAATCATTTTAGACTGACTTACTCATGAAGCTTTTATTATTTTCTGTAGCTTAATCATATAAATTTTGTCTATATAAGGAACTGTTTGTTTTGGAAATTTTGAAGACAATGGAAGATTGGATTGCATTTTTCTCCTTGACAATTATTTTTTACTCAAATTAATAGTATAAGTGGTCATTAAAATTGATAGGAGCTATATTCTCATAATCAGTGGGGTTTGGATAATAAGAAGTTAAGAACATAAGAACCACTATCCATATAAAGTCAAGAATCTATGAAGAAGTAATAAAATTATTACTATATCTGGGAAATTTTCTTTATTTAGGGTGTAGAAGTACTATATCCCTAACATATTGCAAACTAATGTTTATGTATGAATTCATGAATGTTGCATTGGCTTGCCACTTCTTGTATGGATTTCAGTTCAGCTTCCTAGTTGTCTAGCTTACATTATATACTTGAGGGTGATTTTTGTCTTTCGCAGCTGTTAGAGTTTTTTCCTTTTTACTTTTGTTTTCGTTATAGTGATTGATATAATTCTTGGGCTATGATCCATCAAGGATGCAGTTCTTTGATTGAATAGTCCAGATTTGTAAATGACAACTCCAGTCCTATTCACTTGAACATCATTAAAGGCATCTCCATGTTTGTTTTTGGTGACTAATAGCCAAGAAACTCATTAGTGATCAAGAATCATACAGATGAAACCAAGAGGGATCTCACAGGGTAAGACTCAAAAAGCAAAGAAGAAAAATCCCCCAGAGGAAAATGTAATTTCAGTATGGCATAGGTGAGATGGGATTCAGACCAATACAATTAGCGGAAAAAATTAAGATTAAAGCAAAAGAAGTAGAGAAGAAGAGGAAGACAGCAAGAAGGTGGAAGAATGGAGAAGAAAGGAGAAAGAAAGGAGGAGTTCAATAATCTCCTCTTTCCCCACACTAATCTTTTATTAAACTTAAGTTACATAATTTACAAGACTGCCCTTAAGTAGGCATCCACATCAACAATATACTTAGAAAAACATAAATAAGACCTAAAGGCCCATAAAGAAAAGGCCCAATAAGAAAACATAACAAGAAAGAACTAATAAGAAAGACACTAATGGGCTAGGGCCCATTCAGCCCAGTCTCTCTACACTCCCCCTCAAGCTGAGCATAGATATCAATCATGCCCAGGTTGCTTATATAGTGAACCAGCTTTCCTTTAGAAACACCTTTTGTCAAAACATCAACCAATTGTTCTTCAGAAGCAACAAATGGTAGATAGACTTATCATGAGGCCCTCTTTCTCGTATAAAATGCCTGTCAACTTCAATGTGATTAGTTCTGTCATGTTGAATAGGATTATGTGCAATTTTGATAGCAGCCTGGTTGTTACAATATAATATCATTGGCTTCTCACAGTCTATACCCAGTTCTTCTAAAAGTGATCTAAATCACAAAAGTTCAGAAACTCCATGTGCCATTACCCTGTACTCCGCTTCAACTGAGGATCTAGCCACTATAGATTGCTTCTTACTCCTCCATGATACAATGTTCCCTACTACCATAGCATAGTAATCCAAAGTGGACCTCTTATCATCAATACATCTGGCCCAAACAACATTAGTGTATGCTTCCAGTTTCATGTGTCCATGCTTAGCAAACAAGATACCTTTCCCTGAAGTCCCTTTTAGATAGTACAGAACCCTCTCAACAGCTGATAAATGTGTATCTCTGTAAGACTGCATGAATTGGCTAATTACACTAACTGCATAGGAAATAACTAGTCGAGTCATGCAAAGGTATAATAACTTCCTAATCAGTCTCTAGAGCACTCCTTTATTAGTCAACAGTTCACCATCAGTAGCTAACAACTTATGATTTAGGTCTTTACAAGGAGATCAATGACATACTTCTATTGAGAAATAAAGATACCATCCTTAGATCTGGCAACTTCAATTCCTAAGAAATATCCGAGTTCTCCCAAGTCTTTAATTTCAAACTCCATGTTAAGAAACTTTTGAGATGAATAACTTCCTGAGTATCATTACCAGTAACCACAATATCATCAACATAGACAATTATAAGGGTTACTAAGGAATCTCTCCTCTTAATAAACAAGGTATGATCCAGCTAGGTCTGTGTGTACCTGAAAGCAACAAGAGCAGCCCAAAACCTGGCAAACTAGGCTCTAGGAGATTGTTTAAGGCCATAAAGGGACTTCTTTAGTTTACAGACCTTTCCTTGCATCTCCTTCCCATACAGCCCTAGAGGTAAAGACATATAGACCTCTTCATGTAGGTCACCATTTAAGAAAGCATTCTTTACATCAAACTGATAAAGAAGCCAGTCAAAAGTAGTAGCTAAAGATATCAAAACTCGAACTGAAGTCATTTTGGTTACTGGGGCAAAAGTTCCCAAGTAGTCAATACCATACATCTGAGTGTATCTTTTAGCAACCAAACGGGCCTTATATCTCTCAATAGTACCATTTGAGTGATAATAGTGAACACCCACTTATAGCCAATCGGTTCTTTTCCCTCAAGCAAATCCACAATTTCCTAGGTATTGTTCTTATGCAAAGCATCTAGTTTAGTCTTCATTAGCACCCCTCCATTCTGGTTTGAGCAAGGCTTCTGGGACAGATCTGGGAGTCACATGTGTGGAAACAGAGGCAAGGAAGGAATAGTAGGAAGGGGAAAGAAGGCTGTAGGACAGGTGTTTGTAAATGCAATGAGCTGTACATTTCCATTTGCCTTTGCGAAGGTTAATAGGGAGATCAAGGTCAAGAAAGGTATCCGAAGTGGAAGAAGAGGGATGACCTATTACCTCAGTAGTGATGGGAGGAGCAAGAGGCTCATCTAAAGGCGTGGAAACAACTTGCATGTCTCTGGTACCACCTTTGGATAATAGGATTGGAAGGTGTTGAGTTGGGCTGATTTCTAGTTATTGGGCCCAATTGTTTTTTCTTATTTTAAGTTGTTAAGTTAGGAAGTTATTAGGCTTTAGGCCCATTAGCTTTTGTTTTTTAAGTTGTGACTGTTTAGCTACTTTAGTAGCCACCCTACTAAGGGAATTCTTGTAATCTTTCATTCTTTTAAGTTAAGTATAAAATATAATGAGGGGTTGGCGGCCAGAACTAATTCAATTTTGGTTAACATCCCACTCTTTCTTTCCTCTCTTTTCTTCTCTACTACTGAAACTCTTCATCTTCTTTTCTTTCTCTTCACAAGGAATTCATCCTAATTTACAAACAATGATTTCTACTTGGTATTAGAGCTAGGTTGAAGGTTCCCTGAACTATTTTCTCATGCAGACCTAGATTGGCCTACTACATGGTGATTTAAGAGGCTGATCAAAGATCTCAAGTAAGCCCAGTTTTTGGATTTTTTGTTGAATCTGTTTTTCCCTGTAGCTAGTCTAGGATTTCTCATCAAAATCAAGAAAAATTAGAGAAAGGAGGAGAGTCCTGTTTCTGTTGGACTCTTTAATTTTGACCTAGGAAGTGGCACCATAATTTTTTAGGGTTCCTTGGAGTTTTCTGTAGGTGACGGTTCAAGTCCTACCTGATTTGGAGGTTTCTGGAGAGAGCGGCTGCCTCTTCTCTCTCTTCTTCAGTCCCACAAAAAAGGATTCTTTTGTGGGAGGACCATCTAGGGCACCAGAAAGGTGTCGTTGGTTCCAAAAGTGTTCCATTTGATCTTCTTGCATATTACAGTAGTTTTCTTTGAACCTTTTGAGAAGTATGGATTGTTACAGAGTTGAAAACAAGCTCGGGAGTGAAATGGGACCAGTGAGAGGAGGTGCTAGAGACCTTTTCAGAGTTGGGACCATTACTACAGTTAAGTTGGATGGTTCAAATTACTTAGAATGGCCACAATCTGCAAAGATGGCCATTGCTCGTGGGAAGTTAGGGTATATCACTAGTGAAGAACTGAAACCCGAAACTAACAGCTCCCGGTGGGTACAGGAGAACTATATGGTGGTGACTTGGCTGTGTAATTCCTTGCTGCTCCATATAAGTAAAAACTTTTTATGGGCAAATACAACTAAGGAAATATGGAATGAGGTTGCAGAAACCTATTCATAGAGGGAGAATGTTGCTACGACTTATCAATTGAGAAATCAGATTATTGCTACAAGGCAAGGAGATAGACCTATTGTAGTTTACTTTCAGCCCTTAAAATGCTGTGGCAGGAGATTTACCATTTAGAGACATTTGCTTGGGAAACCACTAAAGATGTTGTTGCCTACCAGAAACACCTAGACAAGTATAGGGTGTTTGAATTTCTTGTTGGCCTTGATCCCAAGTGTGATATTGCAAGATAGCACATTCTTTCCAGGGACAGTGTTACCCTCTCCTAGGCATATGCCTTTGTGTCAGGGGAGGAGAGCAAGAGAAATGTGACGATGAAAAATTTTAGGTTTGATCAGCTAGCCATGGTTAGCACTGTGAGACCTAAACAAGGTGGAGACCGGGGTGGCAGTGAAATCAAGAAGGAAGATAGAAAAGATTTGATCTGTGACTATTGTAAGAAGCCTAAACACACAAGAGATACTTGCTAGAAGCTTCAACCACATCTTGTACTGAATAGACTCAAAAATAAGAAGGGAAATGCTCACATGGCAGTCACTGGTGACATTCTGGCCCCTCCTACTATAACTGCTCTGGAGTCTGTTGCAGCTGCTATAGTAAGGGCTGAACTTGAGAGGTATGGGCAGTTTCTTAACCAGCGGGATACAACCAGTTCTAGTTCAGCAATAGGCGGACAACAAGGTACAGGTGGTTCTGGTGGAGTTCATTCTACTTTCTTTGCTCACACAGGTAGTTCACATGCCACCGCAAATTATGTTTCTACTTTAGAGAGCACATGACCCATAGCTCCATTTTTCCCTCTTACCAGCTCTGTTCTGGCAATGATAGACCGACCACCCTTCTTAATGTTGTTGTTCCAAAACTTCTCTGGAAGAAGACCTGGATGAAGTTTCCAACAAGAATCCTTCGTATGTTTCATCTTCTTGCAATATTCACATATCACCTCCTTTTTTTCATTTATCCCCTTTGGTTTTATTCTAACATGTGCAAAATGTTCTAGGGGTGGTGGAGCCTGTAGCTGTACCTGTCGCCTAACCAACTTATACTTCATCCATGGCTAGAATATTCTGCCTTGTAATATCAAATTTATGATTGAGTCTTGTAAGGAATTCAAACACTCAGTTCCTTTCCACAAATTTCTTGAAAGTTTCTGCATCGTTGGTGCTTTCCAATACAGTTACTTCCATAACATCTATATCCTGCCATAGTGACTTCAACATCGAATAGTAGACAACCACACTCTTCTCCCCCTGTTTAAAATTTTTCACATCATTCTTCAGTTTGTAGGCCCTTGCAATATTTAATTTTTGAGAATATGTTTCTGTAGCACTATCCCAAATCTCCTTGGCTGAAGTCATCCAAAGATAGTGTTGACTTATGTGGGGCTGCATAGCATTTACCAACCACCCAATGACTGTGTAGTTATCTTGCATCCATTTCCCATATACAAGATCAACCTCTTCCGACATCACCTTACTACCCGTGAGAAATCCTAGTTTACCTCTACTACAGACATGGATCTTAATAGATTGTGCCCAAGCAAGGTAATTTGTTCTGTCAAGTTTAATTGTAGTCACTCCTGTCAGAATGGAATCTACAGGACCAACTCCTGACACCAGGATCTGCTCCATATCACTTCCAGATTGCTCCATCAATCAAATGAAAATAAAAAAAACAATGTTTTCAACCTTTATAGACCTAACTAAGGTTAGTTAAGCAATTAAAAGTCCCGAAACTAGGGTTTCACTGTACCTGGCTTCGGGGAGAAAGATAGAAGAGGTAGCCACTCAAACAAAAGCTATCTAAACCACTTCCAACTACATCCACCCACTTTTGGAGATAAAAAGAAACCCTCCAAGCCTAGAGTGCCACACCCAAACATTCTCTTCAACTTGCAACTGGAAACTCTCTAGTCGGCTAGGGTTTTGGGAAAAAATTCTGCTGTCCCACTTTCTTCGCAATCTACGACCAGATTTTGACTCTCCAAACCCTCTACCACCTAGGCAAACAAGCTCTCTAAATAATCAGCAATTTATCTCTCCATATGAAGGGATGAGAGATCCATACCATGCATGCCCAAAGATTGCGGAATAAGGGGGCGAATTTCAAAAATTTTTCTCTCCCTTCAACTGAGAATCACATTCCCTATTTAGAAAATCATATTTTCAAGGATCACTCTTGAACCTTAAACTTAACCAGATCTGAACAAAAAGGAAGGGGAGAGAATTATACCTGATACGGAGAAGTAATATCTCCCAACGAAGGTGTTCACGCCCAAGGAAGGATCCAAAGACTGCTCCCACTGAAGATGGCGCAGTGCAGGATGGAGCAGAATCAGCAGTGTTCTTCCCCAAGAACTCTGTCCTTCGCAAGAATCAATAGAATGGTACGTGAGCACAGCTTCCTTTTCAATCCTTTCTCAAAGACCTGATGTCAAGATCCAATCTTGACTTCTCCCACAACTAGAGATCGAACTAGCAAATAGGGAGGCAAGAACAGGGAGGCGGCAAGAGAGTATTCGTAGGGTGCAGAATTTTCACTTCTTGATTTCAGCACTAAAGATGATCTGATGTATATCTCCTAAAGGCTGCCACCCCCTCCTTCTTTTGTTAACTTAAAAGATCAGCTTCTAATCCCATTAGGAGCTGTTTATCCAAATCATATTTGGATCAGCCTTCTCTTCTAGAGATAAGGATAAACCCTTATCTTATCTGCAGATTAGATTAGCTTTCTCCTAATCCCATTAGGAGGTTTCTAGATCTGAATCACATTCAGATCTGGACTCTCTGAGTGGATAGGATTAAGACCCTATCTTATCTGCTAATCCATCTCAGAATTTTCCCCTTTAATTAACTAAATAAATAGCCCAGTTCGAAATGGGCTTTAAGCCCATTAAGCTTATGTGCTCACTTAACCTTCCTAATTGCTGCCCAGTTGGGCTTCCTTGTATGGCGTGGGACCCAAGCATTGATCTACACATCAGCCACATGGGTTCGGCTCAGCCTTTGTTACAAGGCCTGGTCGAATACACTGTTAAAGACAGTGCACCCCGTGAAACCCATCGAATGGGCTCTATGGGCCCAACACTTACACTAAGTGGTCCTTGGGCCAAGCCACCTTGTAACACCCAGGGACTGTGGGCAGATGCAAGATTAGCCCATCAGGTATTATCCTCAATGGTCTTACACTTAACCACTCAGCCCTTAATGATCATACACTGCTCGACAAGAGAGGACCTCTCCCTCGGCTGCAAGGAACAGTGTTGCACTCTCTACTTATATGGATTCCGGGAATTAAAACCTTTTTGCAAACATTTTAGAAACCATAATATATATATTTTTATATCTCATATAAAATATACTTTGCAAAACAAATCTCAACAGTTGAAATCGGCTGCCGGCAGTCTTGGTTACCAACAGTGAGAGTGCATCCCCGATCATTACCTTTGCCTGACAAAGGGGCTGATCCTGTCACTATGATCACCCACTCAGATGAATTCTCAGATTGTCCCAACATACCCAGGTTTTGACCCCCGCTAAGGATCTCACTGATTGGTACATCAAAGATAGCCCGATCTGACACCTAGTGCAGAATCAAAATCGAGTCTAGGGGTCGGGTGTAACTTTTCAGTTTTGCCCATCAATCTCCAAGGTCCAGGACAATACTGGAAATCTGGTCCAGTTCAAAGATTCAATTAATCCCACATTGTATGTGCCTAGGGTCTCACCCCTATAACTGAGACAAGCCACCCCAACCGACTTGGTGGCACCACAATGTCAGCCTTGTCAGGATAGGTCTCCCCAGACCGACC
Organism: Nelumbo lutea; assembly: GCF_056320005.1. NCBI lineage: Eukaryota > Viridiplantae > Streptophyta > Magnoliopsida > Proteales > Nelumbonaceae > Nelumbo > Nelumbo lutea. The sequence goes on from NC_142684.1 coordinate 114,357,631, forward strand.
CACTGGCTGTGAACATTCTAAACTAACATGAGTCTCAATAAGTGTCTAGTTTAAGGGTATTACACAGAAACATACCAAGGGAACATGAATCAAATATGCACTTTTATTCATTTACAATAAACTCATAAAGTACATCAATTTTGATTGAAGCTAAGGGCACACAAAACTGTCTAACAGCTCCCACTTGCACTTAGGTCCAATCAGGTACTAGCCAGAGTCCCATACTTTCCACGTGTTTCACAAACACTTTCTATGTCAGTGGCTTAGTCAATGGGTCTACCACATTCTCCGCTGATGCTACCTCTTACTATCATCCTCCTGTATGTCCAGTATTGTCATACAGCAATGGAATGGGTGATGTGCTGATTCCAAATTCTTGAATGAACACCTTCATTCATAAGGCAGTAGTCGAGTTTGTCGAAGCTCTCAAAGTTATTACTAGTCCCACAATAAAATATTTGTAGTAAAAGTGGTTCTAGGTGAAAGAATGGTAGGATCCATCTATTGGATGCCATAAAGGTTGCGGAATGGTGGGCGAATTTCAAAAATTTCCTACCTTCTCCCAACTGGGAATCATATTCCCTAAGTTTAGAATACAATATTCAAGGATCCTACTTGAACCATAATCAAACCAGATCTGTACCAAAAGATAAATGGGAGGAATATACCTGATCCGGAGAAGCAGTATCTCCCAAAGTTGGTGTTCACGCCCAAAGAATGCTCCAAGATCCGTTCCTGCTGAAGATGACACAGCTGTGGATGGAATAGAACCAGTAGGGTGCGTCCTACACACTGGATCCTTCACAAGAATCCTCTGGAAACACTAAACAATGAATCCTTTTATTCTTTGTTGCAAGACTAATGTCAAGAACATATTTCTTGACTTTCTTTTTCTGCAAAGATCTAATCTTGCAAAAAAGATGGCGGCGGCAGGAGGAGAACTATAAAGGCGAAAAGGATGAACTGCCTTTTTCTTTTTCTGGTGTATGAATGAGATCCTATCTCAATTCGCAGGAGATATCCTATATCTCAATAAGGTGGTTCGAAATCTGATATTTCTCTCTCTTGGTTAGGGTTTCTCCTCCTTTCTTCTTGATTAAGAATCCTCCTAATTAGGAGTTATCCCAATCCAAATTAGTATTTGGATAGGGGATAATCTTAATCCTATCTGCAGATAAAGTTAGCTTACTCCTGATCTAATCAGGAGGTTACCAGATTCAAATCTAATTTGAATTTGGTCTCCAAGAGTGGATAAGGCTAAAGGCCCAATCCTTTTACTAACATTAATCTCAGATTCGCCCCAAGGATGGGTGATCATATCAGCCCACCTCGAAATGGGCTTCTGGCCCATTAAGTGTTCAGTGTCTAATTACTTTCCCATCTGCTGCACAGTTGGGCTTCTTTGTATGGGTGAAAACATATCCAGATGTAGACTTTCTATCATCTGGGTCTGACTAAAAATCGGCATCTGTATACCCTTGGATCTGTAGTGAGCTACCATCGAATACCAGATAAAACTCTTTTGTCCTTCGAAGGTACTTAAGTATGTTTTCTACAGCAGTCCAATGCTCCTGCCCTGGGTTGGCCTGAAATCTGCTTACTACACTCACTGCCTAAGCTATATCAGGACGAGTGCACAGCATGACATACATGATGCTCCCTATGGCAGAGGCATAGGGAACGTCTTTCATGCCATCAATCTCCTCAGAAGTCTTGGGAGACATCTTTTTGGAGAGAGTGACTCCGTGCCTGAAATGAGCATTTCCTTTCTTGGAGTATTTTTTCAATGTAGGCAGATCGGGATAATCCTATTATACACTTCGATCTTTCTCTATAGAGTCGAAGACCCAATATATAGGAGGCTTCTCCAAGATCTTTCATGGAGAATTGTTGTGATACCCATACTTTCACCGTAGTTAACATACCTACATCATTCCCAATGAGTAAAATGTCATCTACATACAGAACCAAGAAGGTAACCTTATCTCCACTATACGTCCTGTAGACACAGGGTTCATCCGAATTCTGCATGAAGTCGAACGATTTGATGGCAGAGTCAAAACGGATGTTCCAACTTCTAGAAGCTTGCTTAAGTCCATAAATGGATCTATTAAGTATACATACCATGTTTTCCTAACCTGCAGCAATGAAGCCTTGCGGCCGCTGCATATAGATATTTTCAGTAAGATCTCCATTCAGGAATGCAGTTTTGACATCCATTTTCCAAATCTCATAATCATGGTATGCTGCTACAGCTAACAGGATCCTAATGAATTTAAGCATGGCCACAGGCGAAAAGGTTTCCTCATAATCGATGCCCTCTTTCTGAGTTTACCCTTTCGCCACCAGACGAGCCTTGAAGGTCTCAACCTTACCATCGGGGCCCTTCTTCCTCTTGTAAATCCATTTGCAACCGATTGCTTTTACCACGGAGGGCGGATCTACTAGAGTCCAGACTCCATTGCTCTCCATTGAGTCCATCTCTGCTCTCATGGCCTCCACCCACTTCTGGGAATCTATGTCCAACATAGCTTCCGTGTAAGTCACAGGATCCTCCTCACTAGTCAAGGTTTCCACCAGGTAACTATCCTAGTCATAACCATAACGGACTGGTGGCCTGTATACCCGAGTGGATCTTCTAGGTTGGTCACTACTTGGAACTTGTGGGATATCTCCCACTGCTCCTGTGCTCTCCTCATCAAAAACAACTTCCTGACGATGGGTGTCCAGGATATAGTCGGTTTCCAAAATTGCGCATTACGACTGCAGAACACTTCCTGCTCACTTGGGTCATAGAATAGGTAACCTACAGAGCCTTTTGGGTAGCCTACAAATAGGCAACGGCTGGTCTTGGATTCCAACTTGTCTGCACTCGTTCTTTTAACGTGTGCTGGACAACCCCAAATCTTCAAGTGTCTAACACTTGGTTTCTTTCCGGTCCAAAGTTCATATGGAGTATTCAGAACCGATTTGGTTGGAACCCGATTCAGCACATAAATCGCAGTCTCTAATGCGTAACCCCAAAAGGATGTGGGTAACTCTGAGTGTATGAGAAGCGACCAGACCATATCCAATAAGGTCCTATTCCTCCTCTCCGAAACACCGTTAAGTTGTGGTGTAGCAGGAGGAGCTAATTGTGATACTATCCCATTGTCCTATAAGTAGTAGCTGAATTCATCAGAGAGATACTCGTCACCGCGATCTGATTGAAGGGCCATAATATCTCTCCCTAACTGTTTCTCGACCTCTTGTCTAAACTCTTTAAACTTTTCAAAGGATTCAGACTTGTGTCTCATTAGGTACACGTAACCATATCGTGAAAAATCATCTGTGAAGGTGATGAAATACACGTGTTGATTTCGTGTCCTAACACTCAGGGGACCACATACATCAGTATGTATTAGGTCAAGTGTGCCTGTACATCTTTCAGGCTTACCGTTAAATGGTCGTTTCGTCATCTTGCCTTGTAGGCAAGGCTCACAAGTGGGAAGATCTTCTACAGTTAGAAAATCCAAAGGACCATCCTTTACCAACCTTGTGATTCGGTCAACACCGATGTGGCCAAGTCGATAATGCCACAGACACGTGGGATTAACTGTATCGCGGGCTCTCTTTTTGGGGATTTCAGCCAACGTAGTTTTGGTTATGTTAGTTTCTAGAGAAGGATGTAGAACATAGAGACCGTTCTCTAGTTCCCCGTATGCGATGAATCTATTATTTCTTTTAATAGTAATCATATTACTAAAGAAGACAGAATAACCATCTGCACACTGTTTTGAGACAGAAATCAAATTTCTCCCTAAATTTTGCACATAAAGACAGTCTTTCAGTACAATTGTTCCTTCTCTAAAAATTAACTCAATGGTTCCTATGGCCGTAGGTGCAACAGTTGCAGTAGTCACCAAGTAGAGTGTGACTTCTCCTTCACTCAGCCTTCTACTTACCTTGAACCCCTACAGTGAGTTACAAGCATGAGTTGAAGCCCCAGAGTCAATACACCAGGACGCAGAAGCTACCAACAAATTGGTTTCTATAACACAAATTTCAAAGTTACCTTTCTTGGATTCCAGGTAGGCAGGACAGTTCCTTTTCCAGTGGGCGGTCTTCTTGCAGAAGTGACAGGCATCCGATGCTTTGTCTTTCTTCTGCTTCTTGCTCTTAGTGGCTTTCTTCTGAGGCTTCTTTGCCTTCCTCTTTCTCTTGCCTGTCTTTCCAGCTTCAACAAGCATGGCTACAGGCTCATCCTTTCTAATCAGTTCTTCAGCTCTTTGCAACATATTGTTCAGCTCTTGTAAGCTGACATTCAGCTTGTTCATGTTATAGTTCATGATGAATGAATTAAAGGAAGGAGGCAAAGAGTTAAGGATAACATCTATCTGGGTTGCAAGGTCAAGCCCGGATCCAAGAGCCTCCAGTTCGTTGATGTATCCCATCATCCGAAGACAATGGTCGTGAACTTGTTGACCCTTGGACATTTGTGCGGTCATGAACTGTTTCAAGACCTTTTGTCGAGTAGAACGATTCTGCTCTTCTTACATTGTCCTGAGACTGTCCAATATGTCTTTGGCAAGTTCGATCTGATCGAACTGCCTTTGTATTGGGTTGTCCAAGGAGGCAATGATGTAACAACGGGCAAGGGAGTTTTTCTCCTCCCATTCTTGATAGTCTCTCCTTCGGGCCTCAGAAGCCCTATCACCTGAACGCTCAGGGGCAGGATTCTTTGCCACTTTGTCCAGCTTTTCAGAAGCTAGGACCAGCATAAGGTTCCTGTACCAATCAGCATAGTTTGGGCCCTTCAACTTGTTGTCATCAAGCAGTTTTGCAAAAGATCCGTTTGCCATTTTCTGATAAAAGAGCAAACATCAGTCCACAACCTAATTTGATTCATGTTCATTTCATAGATATGGATTTTAATCTATGATCCATTTCCATTTATTCGTCTCTTAGATTTCCCTCCTTTCTCAGTGACGGAGACTACGGGTTGTCTCTGGAAATGTGGGGAATCAGATAGGGGGCATGTAGCCAACTGTTTCAGCTACATAACCCCACCACCTTTCTGTGAAGGATCATATCCACTCATCATATGAGTTTTCCCTTTGGCCTCTGTCAGACAAGGTTCAGAGCCGTTTTCAGGTAATCCTTTCTGTCTAGTGAGTGCTTACCAATCATATTCGTGAACGCCAAGGTACCGTGAGAGAGTTCCCATTTTCTGGTGAAGCCCCTCCCACATCGGTATATGATGCCCCTATCATCTTATGAAACACTCAGACAAGCCCAACAGCAAATGGATAGCCCATTTTCTGGTGCGTTTCCTCATTACTGAAGGACCCATCCTCATGCTAATGACGGAAGGCCTTTAGAGAGTTCATCATATGAATCTCCCTATCACATGCACTCATATTAGCTGGAGGGAACAAAATTACGCCCTAGTTTGATTTAGGTCAAACCAAAGTGGCTCCCACTGACTTTCATAAAGCCAGATTTCGGTGCGCATTAATCAGCTAGGGTTCCGCACGTAACCTCTTGATGAGGTGTGCGGCCCACCACTGAGGGAAGTCATCCAATGACCAAAAGGGACACCATGGCAATGATGTGCATTCAGCCATGGTGTGCGCAAGAGCCACTGTCGAATGAGCATGGGCCAAGTACTTATGGCCCATGTACGCAACACTTCACACATCCATACATCTCATGTAGGGATAAATTGATCCAATCAATTAATTATCTGTAAGGCCCGTTGGAAGCCCGTTAAAATTCTATAATATTAACCATTAATATTATCTAGGTATATGGGCTGAATTAGGGTTACCCAGTTCGGCCCATATAGCTTTATCCTTTAAAATGGGCTTTTGTAGTTTTAACTATTTAAAACTGGGCCTTTACAGGCTGGGCCGAATTAACCATTTAATTAAATATCAATCCTTAGGCCCATTAATGGGAAATTAGGGCTGACTTTCAGCCTTGATTAAACCATAGAATTGGTCCAAACAGTTTGAACCAATCTCGGTTCGAATGGGTCTTGGGTATGATTTTTAATTAAATCCTTAATTCAAGAAAATAATTTGAAATTAAATACTGATAAAAGGAATAACAAGAATCAGTCAATCAGGGCTGTTCACACAATCCATCCTGCAAAACAGAGCTTAGATCACAGAATGCAGTTTCATAAACTGCAAGTCGCAGATAGCGTTTCTCCCATAGGCAAAATCTCCTTTTCTGCGCCGCCATCTTCGATCCAAAATAAAAAAAATAGAAATCCTATTTCTATCAATAATTACATCTGATCGAATACCTATACATTGAGTCTAGAAAATAAAAAAAATTATTTACAGACCCAAAAATAATTTAGAACTGCAAAATCGCAGGTTCCCTGCGCAAACCAAGAATTCAATCTCCTCTTGTACGAATAACCCATAAATCAAGAAATTTATAAAGAACAATTCTAAATAATAATCAGATTTATTTAAAATTAATTTCAGATTATTTGCCCATCTGTTTTGGGAACAAATTTCCCAAAAAACCATATCTGTGCAAATTGGGTAGAACGCCTTCTCCCTAATTGCGCAAGTTCAGATTTGAAATAGAATGGTTCAAGATTTGAACTTGGCTCTGATACCACAGAAGGGATGAGAGATCCATCCCATGGACGCCCAAAAATTGCGGAATAAGGGGGCGAATTTCAAAAATTTTTCTCTCCCTTCAATTGGGAATCACATTCTCTATTTAGAAAATCACATTTTCAAGGATCATTCTTGAACCTTAAACTGAACCAGATCTGAACCAAAAGGAATGGAAGAGAATTATACCTGATATGGAGAAGTAATATCTCCCAACAAAGGTGTTCACGCCCAAGGAAGGATCCAAAGACTGCTCCCACTGAAGATGGCGCAGTGCAGGATGGAGCAGAATCAGCAGCGTTCTTCCCCAAGAACTCTGTCCTTCACAAGAATCAGTAGAATGGTACGTGAGCACAGCTTCCTTTTCAATCCTTTCTCAAAGAACTGATGTCAATATCCAATCTTGACTTCTCCCACAACTGGAGATCGAACTGGCAAACAGGGCGGCAAGAGAGTATTCGCAGGGTGCAGAATTCTTTCTTCTTGATTTCACCACTAAAGAGGATCTGATGTATATCTCCTAAAGGCTGCCACCCCCTCCTTCTTTTGTTAATTTAAAAGATCAGCTTCTAATCCCATTAGGATCTGCTTATCCAAATCATATTTGGATCAGCCTTCATTTCTAATGATAAGGATAAACCCTTATCTTATCTGCATATTAGATTAGCTTTCTCCTAATCCCATTAGGAGGTTTCTAGATCTGAATCACATTCAGATCTGGACTCTCTGAGTTGATAGGATTAAGACCCTATCCTATCTGCTAATCCATCTCAGAATTTGCCCCTTTAATTAACTAAATAAATGCCCAGTTCAAAATGGGCTTTAGGCCCATTAAGCTTATGTGCTCACTTAACCTTCCTAACTGTTGCCCAGTTGGGCTTCCTTATATGGCGTGGGACCCAAGCATTGATCTACACATCAGCCACATGGGTTTGGCCCAGCCTTTGTTACAAGGCCTGGTCGAATACACTATTAAAGACAGTGCACCCCCTGAAATCCATCAAATGGGCTCTATGGGCCCAACACTTACCCTAAGTGGTCCCTGGGCCAAGCCGCCTTGTAACACCCAGGGACTGTGGACAGATGCAAGATTAGCCCATCAGGTATTATCCTCAATGGTCTTACACTTAACCTCTCAGCCCTTAATGATCATACACTTCCCGACAAGAGATGACCTCTCCCTCGGCTGCAAGGAACAGTGTTGCACTCTCTACTTATATGGATCCCGGGAATTAAAACCCTTTTGCAAACATTTTAGAAACCATAATATATATACTTTTATATCTCATATAAAATATACTTTGCAAAACAAATCTCAATGGTTGAAATCGGCTACCGGCAGTCTTGGTTTCCAACAGTGAGAGTGCATCCCCGATCATTACCTTTGTCTGACAAAGGGGCTGATCCTGTCACTATGATCACCCACTCAGATGAATTCTCAGATTGTCCCAACATACCCAGGTTTTGACCCCCGCTAAGGATCTCACTGATTGGTACATCAAAGACAGCCCGATCTGACACCTAGTGCCGTATCATAATCGAGTCTAGGGGTCGGGTGTAACTTTCCAGTTTTGCCCATCAATCTCCAAGGTCCAGGGCAATACTGGAAATCTGGTCCAGTTCAAAGATTCAATTAATCCCACACTGTATGTGCCTAGGGTCTCACCCCGGTAGCTGAGACAAGTGACCCCAACCAACTTGGTGGCACCACAGTGTCAGCCTTGTCAGGATAGGTCTCCCCAGACCGACCCACTGGCTGTGAACATTCTAAGCTAACACGAGTCTCAATAAGTTTCCAGTTTAAGCGTATTACACAGAAACATACCAAGGGAACATGAATCAAATATGCACTTTTATTCATTTACAATAAATTCATAAAGTACATCAAATTTGATTGAAGCTAAGGGCATACAAAACTATCTAACACCATACAGGAGACTCTTCAGGAGACTCTTCAGCCCCTCTCTCTCAAACTGATCGGGAATCCATTGCAGTAGCAGCAGTGGGAACAGAATTGGAGAGGTTTGGACAGCTTTTGAGTAAGAAACATTCACCCAGCTCTAGCCTTCTGGATGGACAACAGAATGCAGGAGCCAACTACACCACTTCCTTTGCACATACAGGTAGTTCATATGCAACTGCAAATCTTGCATCCACTTAAGGTAAGGAGGGACCTCCTTGGATTATAAACTCAGGAGCATCTGAGGATACGACTAGTGCCCCTACCTTTTTCAGTTCCTATCAGTTGTGTTCTAGTAGAGACAGAGTCTCTACAGCAGATGGTCCACATATGCCCATTGCTGGGAAGGGGACAGTTAGAGTGACCAATGATATAACTCTATCTTCTGTTTTACATGTCCCTAGACTTCATACCAACCTACTGTCTGTTAGTTCTTTGACAAAAAATTTGAATTGTTCTATGACCTTTCTTCCTGGTAATTGTGTTTTGTAGGATCTAGAGTCAAAGAAGATGATTGGGAGTGGTCGTGAGGTGAATGGAGTCTACTTTCTGGATGAGATTCTGAGACATCATGGCCATCATGTTAGCAGTAGCAGTAGTAGTGGGTCAGAGTCAATGAGCTAGATTATGCTTTGGCACAAGCGCTTGGGACATCTTTCTTTTAATTCTTTGAAATGTCTTTTCCCAAAGTTGTTTGAGTCTGTTCAATTATCTACTTTGGAGTGCGAGAGTTGTCAGTTAGGAAAGCATTATAGACAGTCTTTTAAACCAAGTAATAAAAGAAGTACTTCTGCTTTTAATATTGTTCACACTGATGTATGAGGGCCATATTAAATCCCTTCAATGGGAGGATTCTGTTACTTTCTCTTGTTTGTGGATGATTATACACGATATTCTTGGATATATTTGATGAGATCACATGATGAGGTTCCTAACATAGTACGACAATTCCACCAGATGGTTTTCACACAATTTGGAGTGAGAACTAAGGCTTTTAGATCAGATAATGCCAAAGAGTACTTTGAGTAGGACTTGACCACATATCTCTTAGAACATGGTGTAGTTTATCAGAGCAGTTGTGCATAGACACCGCAACAGAATGGAGTTGTTGAGAGGAAAAACAAACACATTATGGAGGTGGCAAGGAGTCTTATGGTGTGTGCTTCAATTCCTGTGCAGTTCTTACAGTTGTGCATTTGATTAACCATGTTCCTTCATGGACTTTGGGGTTTAAGGTGCCATTTAGCCTTCTTTTTCCAGATTCAGAGATATTTCATATACCTTTGAGGGTTTTTGGTTGTGTTTTTTTGTTCACATTCTTGGTCCTCATTGCAAGAAATTGGATTCTAAGGCCAAGAAATGTGTTTTTCTTGGGTATGCTCAGAACCAAAAGGGGTATTGCTGTTATGACCCAGTGTCGAGCAAATTTGTCATTATGGATGTTACCTTTTTTGTATCCACATTCTTCTTCTCGAGTGGTTCTCCTTAGGGGGAGAGTTTTGGGGAGAAGAACTCACAATCTGTTCCTCTTCCTATTTCTATGGTGCCTCCATTAGTTCAACTAGCATCTACATCCGTTCAACCACCACCTGCACCATCAGTTCAACTAGCACCTGCACATTCAGTTTCATTACCTGAGCCACTATGGGCAGTCTTAGAACAATATTAGCGCCGATAGGTGATGGTTGACTCCACACATCCTCAACCCACACCACTCTCTGTCAGTCCTTCTGAAACTCCAGATTCGGTATATACAGTTCCAGGTATTCCTTTTGAGCCTGAGCCTGTTACATTTTTTGATGATAATGTTTCTGTCCCTAACACCATTGTTGTAGTTGATTCCACTGACCTTGATCTTCCCATTGCACTTTGTAAGGGGAAGAGAAAGTGTACAACCCACTGCATTTCACACCATTTTTCCTACAATGCCTTATCACCCTCCTACCATGCTTTTCTTTCTTCCCTAGATTCTGTGTATATACCTAGGAATGTTACTGAGTCTCTCTCCAAACCTGAGTGGGAAACAACCATGCAAGATGAGATGGATGCTTTGGTCAAAAACCAAACTTGAGAAATAGTTGATCTCCCCCCAGACAAGGAGACAGTTGGATGTCAATGGGTATTCACAGTGAAGTATAAGGCTGATGGCAAGATAGAGAGGTACAAGGCAAGGTTGGTAGCAAAAGGGTATACTCAGGCCTATGGTGTTGATTATCTAGAATCCTTTGCACCAGTAGCTAAGATGAGTTCAATTCGTATCCTTTTATCTCTAGCAGCCACCTATTCATGGCCCTTGTTCCAGCTTGATGTCAAAAATGCTTTCCTCAATGGTGACTTACAGGAGGAGGTGTATATGGACATTCCAGCAGGCTTTTATGAAAATGTTGGTAAAGGAAAGGTGTGCAACCTCAAAAAATCTCTGTATGGATTGAAACAGTCACCTAGGGCTTGGTTTGATAGGTTCAGAGGGGCACTCATCCATTTTGGATACACACAGACACAGTCTGATCACACCCTCTTTATGAAGAGGAGAAATGCTTTGGTGTTAATTCTGATTGTGTATGTGGATGATATAGTGGTGACAGGAAATGATCTGGAGGAGATTGATGATTTCAAAAAATCATTGCAGCAAGAGTTTGAGATCAAAGGTCTTGGTGAGCTCAAATACTTCTTAGGGATTGAAGTTGCAAGGTCTAAGCATGGGATCTTCATTTCACTAACAAAGTATGTACTTGACCTACTGCGAGAGATTGGGAAGCTGGGGACCAAACCAGCAGACACTCCTATTGATCCAAATTACAGAATTAATGGTGTGGATGATGAATTGGTAAATGATGTGGGGAGATATCAAAGAATGGTGGAACAACTACTGTATTTGTGTATGACACGACCAGATATTTCTTATGCTGTCAGTGTTGTTAGTCAGTACATGCATGCACCTCGGGTTCAACATTGGGAAGCTATTGAGAGAATACTTGCATATCTAAAAAAGCACCCTGGCCTAGGCATTCTTTTCTCAAATCATGAGAATCTGAATCTAGAATCCAATGCAGATGCAGACTGGGCAGGATGCTTAGATGGTAGGAGGTCTACATCAGGAGTGTGTACCTTTGTAGGTGAAAACTTGATCTCCTGGAAGAGTAAGAAGCAAGTGGTTGTGGCAAGGTCAAGTGTAGAGGTTGAGTATAGATCCATTGTTCATGGTGTCTCAGAACTTCTTTGGGTTAGATATCTTTTGAGTGAGATTGGGGTGAAAGTAGAGGAACCTATGATGTTATACTGTGACATTTACTCCCAACTTGAGGGGGTGTTGAAGATTAATTAGTTTTATGATGTTTTCTTGAGTAGATGTTTTATGTTAGTTGTTAGATAGGAGGTGGGGACCATAGTAGTTATGTGAGTCCAAATTTTATTATGTTTTTGTGTGTTATATATGTTGTTTTATGTTTTGCTGCCCTATAAGGGCATAGTTGTCTTTATACTATCCTATTATTTTAGTATAAATAATAAGTGAAGGGGGCGACCAGATTTTTTGCTCTCTTTTCTTTCAAACTTCTCTTCTTCTCTTCTTCTCCTCCTATCTTCCTTCTCTCTTCAAGAAACTACTTTGTTTCATATTTTTTAATTCAACAGATTCCTACTAGGCCCATTAGTTTATGTTTTTTAAGTTGTGATTGTTAAGCTACTTAAGTAGCCACCCTATTAAGGGCATTCTTGTAATCTCTCATTATTTTAATTTAAGTATATAATTCAAAGAGGGGTTGGTGGCTAGAACTAATTCTATTTTAGGCGACATCCTACTCTCTTTTCTTCTCCTCTCTTCTTCTCTACTGTTGAAACCTTTCAACTTCTACTTTTCTTCACAAGGAATTCATCTAAAACTGTTATCAACAACTTCTACATGGTAATAGAGCAAGCCGAAGGTTCCTTGAGCTGCTCTATCATGCAGCCCTAGATCGACCGACTGCATGGTGATTTGAGAGCTGATCGAAGATCTCAAGTAAGCCCAATTTTTGGATTTTTTGGTGGATCTGTTTTGCCTTATAGCTGGTCTAGGGTTTCCCATCAAATTCAGAAAGAGTTGGAGAAAGGGAGAACGTCCTGTTTTTGTAGAATTATTCAATTTTGACCTAGGAAGTGGCACCCTAATTTTTTAGGGTTCTTTGGAGTTTTCTGAAGAGGGCGGTTCAAGTCCTACCTTTTTTGGAGGTCTCAAGAGAGAGCGGCTACCTCTTCTCTCTTTTCTTTCGTCTTGTAGAAAGGGAATCTTTTGTGGAAGGATCATCTAGGGTACCGGAAAGGTGTCTATGGTACCTAAAGGGATTTATTTCATATTCTTTCATCTTAAAGGGACCTTCTAACCCTTTTTTGAGAATTATGGAGGGTAATGGAGTTGAAAACAAACTCGGGAGCAAACTGAGACCAGTGGTGTTGGAGACCTTTTCGAAGATGGGACCATCACTACAGTTAAGTTAGATGGTTCAAACTATTTAGAATGGTCACAATCCGCAAAGATGGCCATTGGTGCTCGTGGGAAGTTGGGGTATATCACTAGTGAGGAAGTGAAACCCGAGATTAATAACTCTCAATGGGTACAGGAAATATATATGGTAATGGCTTGGCTATGTAATTCGATGTTGCCCCATATAAGTAAATTTTTTTTTGTGGACAAACACAACTAAGGAAATATGGGATGGGGTTGCAGAAACCTACTCACAGAGTGAAAATGTTGCTAGAACCTATTTGTTGAGGAATCGAATTATTTTTACCAGGTAGGGAGATAGACCTATTGTTGTTTATTTTTCAGCCCTTAAAACCCTATGGTAGGAGATTGACCATCTGAAGACAGTTGTTTGGGAAACCACTAAGGATGCAGCTACCTACAAGAAGCTCTTAGAGAAGTATAGGGTTTTTGAATTTCTTGCTGGTCTTAATCCTGAATGTGATATTGCAAGGTAGCATATCCTTTCCAGTGACAGTGCTACTCTTTCTCAGGCATATGCCTTTGTATTAGGGGAAGAGAGTAGGAGAAATGTGATGATGAAGAATTTTGGTTTTGAACAATCAGCCATGGTCAGTACTATGAAATCAAGTGGGAGTGAAATCAGGAAGGAAGATAAGAAGGATTTGATTTGTGATTACTGTAAGAAGCCTAAACACACAAGAGATACCTGCTGGAAGCTTCATCCTCATCTTGTGCCAAATAGACTCAAAAATAAGAAGGGAAATGCTCACATGGAAGTCACTGGTGCACAGCATGGCATACATGATGCTTCCTATGGCAGAGGCATAGGGAACGTCTTTCATGCCATCAATCTCCTCAGAAGTCTTGGGAGACATCTTCTTGGAGAGAGTGACTCCGTGCCTAAAAGGAACATTTCCTTTCTGAAGGGATAGGAAATCCATCAAATGGACGCCCAAGATTGTGGAATAAAGAGGGGGCGAATTTCAAAAATTTTTCTTTCCCTTCAACTGGGAATCAAATTCCCTATTTAGAAAATCATATTTTCAATGATCATTCTTGAACCATAAACTGAACCAGATCTGAACCAAAAGGAGGAGAGAGAGATAATACCTGATATAGAGAAACAATATTTCTCAATGGAGGTGTTCTCACCCAAGTTAGAAATCAAAATCTGCTCCCACTAAAGATGGCATAGTGCAAGGTGGAGCAGAATCAGCAGTGTCCTTCCTAACAAATTGATTCTTCCCAAGAATCACCTGGATGGCTTGTGAATACAACTCCTACCAATCTTTTCTCCAAAAGAATGGAATCAAGATCTGATCTTGATTTCTCCCAAGCAATGGAGATCGAACTGCTATAGACGGCGGCTGCAGGAATGAGGCGGCTTGAGAGAATTTGCAGGGTGCAGAATTCTCTCCTCTGTGATCTTAGCTCTGAAGACAAGACTGTTGCTGGTGATTGTGTGTCTAAAGGCTGCCGCCCCCTCTTCCTTTTATAGACCTAAAGGGATCAGCTCCTAATCCCATTAGGAGTTGCTAACCCAAATCATATCTGGATTAGAAGTCCCTTTAAGAAAAGGGATAAACCTTATCTTTTCTGCAGATTAGATCAGCCAGTTCCTAATCTAATTAGGAAGTTTCCAAATATAAATCTCTTTTAGATCATGGACTCTCTGAGTGGATAGGGTGTGGGCCCAATCCTATCAGCTGATCTTATCTCAGAATTCGCCCCTTAAAGACTAATCAAATTAACCCGGTTCAAAATGGGCTTAAGGCCCATTTAGGGTTATGTATTCATTAAACCTTCCAAACTGCTGCCTAGTTGGGCTTCCTTGTATGGCGTGGGACCCAAACATTAATCTACACATCAGTCACATGGGTTTAGCCCAGCCTTTGTTACAAGGCATGGCCGAATGCACTGTTATGGACAGTGCACCCCCTGGAACCCATCAGATGGGCTCTATGGGCCCAACACTTACCCTAAGTGGTCCCTGGGCCAAGCCACCTTGTAACACCCAGGGACTGTGGGCAGATGCAAGATTAGCCCATCAGGTATTATCCTCAATGGCCTTACACTTAACCTCTCAGCCCATAATGATCATACACTGCTCGACAAGAGAGGACCTCTCCCTCGTCTGTAAGGAACAGTGTTGCACTCTCTCAAATATGGATCCTGGAAATTAAAACCTTTTGTAAACATTTCGAAAGCATAATATATATACTCTTATATCACATATAAAATATATTTTGCAAAAACAAATCACAACGATTGAAATCGGTTGCCGACAGTCTTGGTTTCCATCAATGAGAGCGCATCCCCGATCATTACCTTTGTCCGACAAAGGGGCTGATCCTGTCACTATGATCACCCACTCAGATGAATTCTCAAACTATCCCAACATACCTAGGTTTTGACCTCCGCTAAGGATCTCACTGATTGGTACATCAAAGATAGCCCAATCCGACACCTAGTGCAGTATAATAATCGAGTCTAGGGGTCGGGTGTAACTTTCCAGTTTTGCGCATCAATCTCCAAGGGCCAGGGCAATATTGGAAATCTGGTCCAGTTCAAAGATTCAATTAATCCCACACTGTATGTGCATAGGGTCTCACCCCGGTAGCTGAGACAAGCCACCCCAACCGACTTGGTGGCACTACAGTGTCAGCCTTGTCAGGATAGGTCTCCCCAGACCGACCCACTGGCTGTGAACATTCTAAACTAACACGAGTCTCATTAAGTGTCCAGTTTAAGGGTATTACACAGAAACATACCAAGGGAACATGAATCAAACATGCACTTTTATTCATTTACAATAAACTCATAAAGTACATCATTTTGATTGAAGCTAAGGGCATACAAAAACTGTCTAACAGCTCCCACTTGCACTTAGGTCCAATCAGGTACTAGCCAAAGTCTCATGCTTTCCACGTGTTTCTCAAACACTTTCTGGGATAGTGGCTTTGTCATTGGGTCTGCTACATTTTCCACTGATGCTACCTTGTGAATCAGGACGTACCCTCTACCAACAATCTCCCTCAGTACATGGTACTTCCTCTCGATGAGCTTTGACTTCGAGTGGGGTCGTGGCTCCTTTGCCTGAGCAATAGCTCCATTGTTGTCACACAACAATGGGATGGGTGATGTGCTGGATGGAACTACTCCCAACTCGTGAGCGAACTTCTTCATCCACACAGCTTCTTTGGCAGCCTCACTTGCGGCAATGTACTCGGCCTCGGTGGTGGAGTCTGCTGTGGACCCCTGTTTGCTGCTTTTCTAGCCAACAACACACAATCCTATCATGAAAACATGCCCAGATGTAGACTTTCTATCATCTGGATCCAACTGGAAATCGACATCTGTATACCCTTGAATCTGTAGTGAGCTACCATCGAATACTAGACAAAACTCTTTTGTCCTTCGAATGTACTTAAGTATGTTTTTCACAGCAGTCCAATGCTCTTGCCCTTGGTTGGCCTGAAATCTACTTACTACACTCACTGCCCGAGCAATGTCAGGGGGAGTGCACAGCATGGCATACATGATGCTCCCTACGGCAGAGGCATAGGGAACATTTCCTTTCTTAGAGTTTTCCATGCTATATCTTTTGACTATTTTGTCAATGTAGGCAGTTTGGGATAATCCTATTATCCACTTCGATCTATCTCTATAGAGTCGAAGACCTAGTATATAGGAGGCCTCTCCAAGATCTTTCATGGAGAATTGCTGTGAAAGCCATACTTTTACCGTAGTCAACATTCCTATATCATTCCCAATGAGTAGAATGTCATCTACATACAGAACTAAGAAGGTAACCTTATCTCCACTGTACTTCCTGTAAACACAGGGTTCATCCAGATTCTGCTCGAAGTCAAACGATTTGACGTAGAGTCAAAACGGATGTTCCAACATCTAGAAGCTTGCTTAAGTCCATAAATGGATTTATTATGTTTACATACCATGTTTTCCTGACCCGCAGCTATGAAGCCTTGCGGCTGCTGCATGTAGATATCTTCAGTAAGATCTCCATTCAGGAATGCAGTTTTGACATCCATTTGCCAAATCTCATAATCATGGTATGCTGCTACAGCTAGCAGGGTCCTAATGGATTTAAGCATGGCCACAGGCGAAAAGGTTCCCTCATAATCGATGCCCTCTTTCTGAGTGTACACTTTCACCTCCAAACGAGCTTTGAAGGTCTCAACCCTACCATCGGGGCCCTTCTTCCTCTTGTAAATCCATTTGCAACCAATTGCTTTTACCCCGGAGGGCGGATCTACTAGAGTCCAGACACCATTGGTCTCCATTGAGTCCATCTCTGCTCTCATGGCCTCCACCCACTTCTGGGAATCTATGTCCAACATAGCTTCCGCGTAAGTCACGGGATCACTTGCACAATTCAATTGGTGATCAATTCAGTTTTGAATTGATGCCTTAGAAGTGTTTGAAGAAATGCATGCATGGGGATTAGATTCTTGTTAGAGATAGAAGAATTGTCACTCATGCATAGGATGAAAATGTGCTTCAGAGAGGCTGTTCATAACTGTGGGGTTTCACCAAACCAAGGCTCAATTATGATTTATTCAAATGATCCAAATTGATAGATTGCTGAATTCTGATATTGAAATTCACTGCTTTCTCTTCTAACCTGATTTGAAGGCAATTGGACCAATGATTTTGATAGATTTTAATTTAGGATTTTTAGCTTTCATTAAAGTTTTGATTTATTTGTTAATCGGACAAAGGTAATGATCGGGGATGCACTCTCACTATTGGAAACCAAGACTGCCGGCAACCGATTTCCACCGTTGAGATTTGTTTTGCAAAGTATATTTTATATGAGACATAAAAGTATATATATTATGGTTTCTAAAATGTTTGCAAAAAGGTTTTAATTCTCGAGATCCATATAAGTAGAGAGTGCAAACTGTTCCTTGCAGTCGAGGGAGAGGTCCTCTCTTGTCGGGCAATGTATGATCATTAAGGGCTGAGAGGTTAAGTGTAAGACCATTGAGGATAATACCTGATGGGCTAATCTTGCATCTGCCCACAGTCCCTGGGTGTTACAAGGTGGCTTGACCCAGGGACCACTTAGGGTAAGTGTTGGGCCCATAGAGCCCATTCGATGGGTTTTAGGGGGTGCACTGCCTTTAACAGTGTATTCGACCAGGCCTTGTAACAAAGGCTGGGCCGAACCCATGTGACTGATGTGTAGATCAATGCTTGGGTCCCACTCCATACAAGGAAGCCCAACTGGCCAGCAGTTAGGAAGGTTAAGTGAGCACATAAACTTAATGGGCCTAAATCCCATTTTGAACTGGGCTATTTATTTAGTTAATTAAAGGGGCGAATTCTGAGATGGATTAGCAGATAGGATAGGATCTTAATCCTATCCACTCAGAGAGTCCAGATTTGAATGTGATTCAGATCTAGAAACCTCCTAATGGGATTAGGAGAAAGCTAATCTAATCTGCAGATAAGATAAGGGTTTATCCTTATCACTAGAAGAGAAGGCTGATCCAAATATGATTTGGATAAGCAGCTCCTAATGGGATTAGAAGCTGATCTTTTAAATTAACAAAAGAAGGAGGGGGCGGCAGCCTTTAAGAGATATACATCAGATCCTCTTTAGTGCTGAAATCAAGAAGAGAGAATTCTGCACCCTGCGAATACTCTCTTGCCGCCTCCCTGTTCATGCCGCCCTGTTTGCCAGTCCGATCTCCAGTTGTGGAAGAAGTCAAGATTGGATCTTCACATCAGTTCTTTGAGAAAGGATTGAAAAGGAAGCTGTGCTCACGTACCATTCTACTGATTCTTGCGAAGGATAGAGTTCTTGGGGAAGAACATTGCTAATTCTGCTCCATCCTGCACTGTGCCATCTTCAGTGGGAGTAGTCTTTGGATCCTTCCTTTGGCGTGAACACCTTCGTTGGGAGATATTATTTCTCCGTATCAGGTATAATTCTCTCCTATTCCTTTTGGTTCAGATCTGGTTCAGTTTAAGGTTCAAGAATGATCCTTGAAAATATGATTTTCTAAATAGGGAATGTGATTCCCAATTGATGGGAGAGAAAAATTTTTGAAATTCGCCCCCTTATTCCGCAATCTTTGGGCGTCCATGGGATGGATCTCTCATCCCTTCAGTGGTATTAGAGCCATGGTTCAAATCTTGAACCATTCTGTTTCAGATCTAAACCTGCGCAATTAGGGAGAAGGCATTCTACCCAATTTGCGCAGATATGGTTTTTTGGGAAATTTGTTCCCAAAATAGATGGGCAAATAATCTGAAATTAATTTTAAATAAATCTGATTATTATTTAGAATTGTTCTTTATAATTTTCTCGATTTATGGGTTGTTCGTACAAAAGGAGATCGAATTCTTGGTTTGCGCAGGGAACCTGCGATTTTGCAGTTCTTGAATTATTTTTGGGTCTGTAAATAATTTTTTTTTGTTTTCTAGACTCAATGTATAGGTATTCGATTTGATGAAATTATTAATAGAAATAGGATTTCTATTTATTTTTATTTTGGATCAAAGATGGCGGTGCAGAAAAGGAGATTTCATAGAGAAGGAGATTTCGCAGATGAGAGAAACGCTATCTGTGATTTGCAGTTTGTGAAACTGCATTCTGTGATCTAACCTCTATTTTGTAGGAAGGATTGTGCGAACAGCCCTGATTGACTGATTCTTGTTTTTCCTTTTATCGGTATTTAATTTCAGATTATTTTCTTGAATTAAGGATTTAATTAAAAATCAAACCCTAGACCCATTCGAACCGAGATTGGTTCAAACTGTTTGGACCAATTCTAGGGTTTAATCAAGGCTGAAAGTCTGCCCTAATTTCCCATTAATGGGCCTAAGGATTGATATTTAATTAAATGGTTAATTCGGCCCAGCCCGTAAAGGCCCGGTTTTAAATAGTTAAAACTATAAAAGCCCATTTTAAAGGATAAAGCTATATGGGCCGAACTAGGTAACCCTAATTCAGCTCATATACCTAGATAATATTAATGGTTAATATTATGGAACTTTAACGGGCTTCCAACGGGCCTTACAGATAATTAATTGATTGGATGGGTCTGTCGTTTGACCCTTGTCCTTTCTCTTCCTTGGCTGCCTTCGATTGTGAACTTGGTTGGGACTGCAACTCTCTTCCGCTTCTCAACACCATCGCACTTGCATTCTCTTTCTGATTAACTACCATTTGTGAGGGTAGTTTCCCAGAGTTCTGTGCCTCCAATTTGCTGATGGAAGTGGCAAGTTGGCTAATTTGGTTCCCCAAATTCTGAATGCTAGCTCTCGTTTCCGGCTGAAATTGCTGAGTATTAGTAGCTAGAGCCTTAACTATTTCATCCAAAGACAAACCTGAATTCGGGGGTTGGCCTTGCGCTGTGATGGGTGTTGAAAACTAGGGCTGTCGATTGAAAAATTGGGGCCGATATTTCTGCTGTCCTCCTTGAAAGAATGGTAGGATCCATCTAATGGATGCCATAAAGGTTGCGGAATGGGTGGGCGAATTTCAAAAATTTCCTACCTTCTCCCAACTAGGAATCATATTCTCTAAATTTAGAATACAATATTCAAGGATCCTACTTGAACCATAATCAAACCAGATCTGTACCAAAAGACAAATGGGAGGAATATACCTGATCCGGAGAAGCTCTATCTCCCAAAGTTGGTGTTCACGCCCAAAGAATGCTCCAAGATCCATTCCTGCTGAAGATGACACAGCTGTGGATGGAACAGAACCAGCAGGGTGTGTCCTACTGACGGGTTTGTCGAAGCCCTCAAAATTATTACTAGTCTCACAATAAAATATTTGCAGTAAAAGTGGTTCTAGGTCGAATCCCACTAGGAGCAAATCAGTAATTTCTTAGCCGAATGGATAAAGTAATTGTGTGGGAAAATTAAATAACTAAAATTAAAAGAATAACAAACTAAGCAAACAAGAGAAAATCAGTCTTACCGAATTCTGGTTCAAGGGTTCGGGTTGAATCGATTGGCCATCGATCCTAGGTACAATTCAGCATTCTTGCAATTCAAGCATTTAACCTTAGATTTATTAGGATAGCCATAATAAACCTTGTGTTTTCCTAATTCAGTTGACCAAAGCCAGCATTCGATCAACACTTATCACCACTCAACTGGGTACAATAGCGTTACATGTTAAACAATGATAGCATTAAGATTTGTGAAAACAGTTAAACCAAAATAACAATAATTGAGATAGCTGCAATTACTGAATTTTGTTCCATCGATTCTTTTAGGTTGAACCATGTTAAAACATTGGTCAAAGGCTGTCACGAACAATTGACCCAAAAGGATATCAACCTAATTGCTACTTGTACCATTATTCGTGACAATTACGGATCACCGAAATCATAGATAACAGTAGGAAAATCAACATTAATTCAGTTTGTCAGACTAATTAACATTAACATCCAATAAAAATATGCACAATAACCAATGAATAATTGAATTAAAAAGAAAGAAAATAAAGTAACTACAGAACCTCACAATGGCACAATCGAACCTCCCCCCTTGAACCAGAAAAAGAAGCTTAGCTGCTCATGATATGCGCAATCTCCATGCTTTGCTTCTCCATGGCCGAACTGATCTTCTTGAGTTGCTTGATGCTTGATTGATGAATGATTGAATGATTTTTAGAGCTGGTTCGCCCCCCTCTTTATATAGACAAAGGAGAGGGCTGTTATCAAACTCCTTCTATGAGATCATCTTATCCTTAGGGAGTTTTGATCTTATCTTGAACTAATCCTATCCTATCTCTTATCTAATGCTCTAATCTCAATCTTCTTATCTCTCTAGGATTACATTCAAGACTTTAGATCTGATAAAACTCTCTCCTTGGAGATTGCATTCGAAATTCGGACTCTTAACTCTTGAAATCGAGTTGGGCTGCTTCAATGTACTTCTGCGAGTTGGGCTTAAGTTGTGAAATGGGCCTGGCTGCGAACTTGCTCCGACTTTGGGCTCATTTTCGTACTCGATGCAGGCCGAATTTGTCAAAACCCAAAACATAAAAGTTGTGGACCTTCCTTTCATCTTTCTAATGATTCTTGAATTGTCCAATTAGGTGTACGAAATTGAGAGTTAGGCCCAGATTACTGACTGTCATCGAAACTGTGCAAAATCACCCGATTTGCCCTGTTTTCTTCCAATTGCCTTCTTTATTGCCCTAGATCGAAAGAAAAGAGTAATGAATCCATTCAAGTGCTAAATAAATGTAAAAGAATGAATATTAGGGGATAAAATTAGGGTTCGTTTTGGTCTCATCAAATCCCCCCACACTTAAACTTTGCCCGTCCTCGGGCAAGGAAAAAACTCAAGTAACACAAGAGAGACTAACTATTGATTTTCAATCTTTCTTTTTCTCTACATGAGAACTGGTTCATTTCATGCTTTCGTTCAGACTTGGTAACCTTTCCCTTTTCATCTCTCTCTCCCATTTTTCTTGTCCAAGAGTGATCGCAAATCCCCATTCCTCATAGTCCCAAGTTAAATCGATAGTCAAGGAGACAAGCCTTCCAGGGCTGAAACTCCTTGGACTGCACGGGTGCTCATTGCTTTTAACAAACCAATTCAGCCAGATGCAATTACTTTCCTTTGAATCAAAACAAGGTGTGCTTATTACCATAAGCTTGCTATGTATCACATCTTCACCACTTAGTGTGAATTCCTAGGATCTGAAGGTGAGAATGGGGTTGGGGTTCTAGGGTGAGTGCATTTTATGCTCCATTTCACCCTTGCCTTCTTTTCAAGATGTGAGTGCATTTTATGCTCCATCTCACACTTGCTTTCATTTCTAAATGTGAGTGCATTTTATGCTCCGTTTCACACTTGTTTTTTTGTTTCTAGATGTGAGTGCATTTTATACTCCGTCTCACACTTGTTTTTTGTTTCTAGATGTGAGTGCATTTTATGCTCCATCTCACATTAGTTACTATTTTATTTTTAAACTCCTCTTTTTTTTTTCACAAGAATCACAGGGTTTCACCGCCTGATCCATGAATTCATTGATCGTGGTCTATATATGCCTAACACAGCAAGTTCTAGAATAATCAACCCATGTTTGACAGATAATTATGTGAAAATCAATCAAACCCTTATGCATCTTGCCTATTGATCGATTAAAAACATGAGGTACCATATGCAGCCAAGAAAGATTCAGTTAGTCATGCTTGCATCCTATCTTATCTATTCAGCCTAAGCACATGATTCCTGATAAGTTGAAATCGTTCAAGGATAAGTTTCTAGGGAGCAGAAATTTCAAGAATATAAGGTATCTCAAATTTCCATCAGATTTTCCTAATCCCCCCACACTTAAGTTATACATTGTCCCCAATGTATGTGATTATGCATAAAGTAGAAGGATTTGGGGGTACTTCCCTGTTTGTCTTGTTGGGTTCCTGCTAAACACAAAAATCAAAACCAAACAAAATAACAAAATTAACTAAACACAATGGGTTGCCTCCCACAAGCGCAATTGTTTAACGTCGTTATGCTCGACGTCCTCCTTTGCTACTTTAGCTCTCGTGGTTTCAGCTTTCGGTGTGCTCCCCTTCCATCCATCATGAGTGGGTTCAAATCTGGAATAGGGGCCTTCGTATCCAATTGTGCACTCGATTCTAGCTCCTCATTCATATCTTTTTCAAAAAATTTCTGCACAGTTGGATCAATAGTGTCAACTGAATGGTCTTCATTTGGGTACTTCATAACTTCAAAAATATTAAATTTAATAGTCTCCCCGCCGATTTCGACGGAGAGGGTACCCTCATCCACATCTATTTTGGTCTTGGCCATTTTCATAAATGGCCTGCCTAATAGAAGTGGGTCAGATCTGATTTTCTTTTGGTTCAAGATTCGAACCTGTGGCTCTGATACCACTGAAAGAATGGTAGGATCCATCTAATGGATGCCATAAAGGTTGCAGAATGGGTGGGCGAATTTCAAAAATTTCCTACCTTCTCCCAACTGGGAATCATATTCCCTAAATTTAGAATACAATATTCAAGGATCCTACTTGAACCATAATCAAACCAGATCTGTACCAAAAGACAAATGGGTGGAATATACTTGATCCAGAGAAGCACTATCTCCCAAAGTTGGTGTTCACGCCCAAAGAATGCTCCAAGATCCGTTCCTGCTGAAGATGACACAGCTGTGGATGGAACAGAACCAGCAGGGTGTGTCCTACACACTGGATCCTTCACAAGAATCCTCTGGAAGTACTAAACACTGAATCTTTTTCAGTCTTTCTTGCAAGACTGATGTCAAGAACAGATTTCTTGACTTTCTTTTTCTACAAAGATCTAATCATGCAAAAAACATATGGCGGCGGTAGGAGGAGAACTCCAAAGGCGAAAAAGCTGAACTGCTTCTTCTTTCTTTTTCTGGAGTATGAGATCTGATCTCAATTCGCAGGAACCTTTCTTGCGATTTTTCTTGGTTTGAAATCTGTTGTATTTCTCTCTTTTTTTTTTTTGGTTAGGGTTTCTCCTCCTATCTTCTTGATTAAGAAACCTCCTAATTAGGAGTTATCCCAATCCAAATCAGTATTTGGATAGGGGATAATCTTAATCCTATCTGCAGATAAAGTTAGCTTACTCCTGATCTTATCAGGAGGTTACCAGATTCAAATCTAATTTGAATTTGGTCTCCAAGAGTGGATAAGGCTAAAGGCCCAATCCTTTTACTAACATTAATCTTAGATTCGCCCCAAGGATGGGTGATCATATCAGCCCACCTCGAAATGGGCTTCTGGCCCATTAAGTGTTCAGTGTCTAATTACTTTCCAATCTGCTGCCCAGTTGGGCTTCTTTGTATGGCATGGGACCCAAGCATTGATCTACATACCAGCCACATGGGTTCGGCCCAGCCTTTAATACAAGGCCCAGCCGAATTCACTGAAAAACTCAATGAACCCCTTGAGTCCATCATATGGACCCTATGGGCCCAACACTTACATTAAGTGGTCCCTGGGCCAAGCCATCTTATAAAAACCCAGGGACTGTGGGCAGGTGCAAGATTAGCCCATCAGGTATTATCCTCAATGGTCTTACACTTAAACCTCTCAGCCCTTAATGATCAAGCACTGCCCGACAAGAGAGGACCTCTCCCTCGGCTGCAAGGAATAGTGCCGCACTCTCCTCTCACATGGATCCCGGGAATTAAAACCATTTGCAAACAATTTGAAACCATACATATATATATAAATATATTAATTTTGCAAAACAAAATTCCAACGATTGAAGTCAACTGCCGGTAGTTTGGTTTCCATCCGAGAGAATGCATTCCCGATCATTACCCTTTGTCCGACAAAGTGGCTGATTCTGTCACTATGATCACCCACTCAGATGAATTCTCAAACTGCCCCAACATACCCAGGTTTTGATCCCCGCTAAGGATCTCACTGATTGGCATATCAAAGGCAGCCTGATCCAACACCTAGTGAAGTGTCATAATCGAGTCTAGGGGTCAGGTGTAACTTTCCAGTTTTGCCCATCTATCTCCAAAGTCCAGGGCAAGACTGGAAATCTGGTCCGGTTCAAGGATTCAAGTAATCCCATACTGCATGTGCCTCGGGTCTTACCCTAGAGGCTGAGACAGGCCATCCCAACACTTGGTGGCACACCAGTATCAGCCTTGGCAGGATAAATCTCCCCAGACTTATCCAACGGCTGTGAACATTTAAAACTAACACGAGTCTCTATAAATGTCCAGTTTTAGGGTTTTACACAGAATTAAACCAAACAACATGAATCAAACATGCACTTTATTTATTTCCACTAAATAACAAAAGTACATCAAATCAAATTGAAGCTAAGGGCATACAAAAACTATCTAACAGCTCCCACTAGCACTTAGGTCCAATCTAGTACAAGCCGGAGTCCCATACTTTCCACGTGTTTCTCAAACACCTTCTGTGTCAGTGGCTTAGTCAATGGGTCTGCCACATTATCCGCTGATGCAACCTTCTGAATCAGGACGTCCCCTCTACCAATGATCTCCCGTAGTAGATGGTACTTTCTCTCGATGTGCTTTGACTTCGAGTGAGCTCAAGGCTCTTTAGCCTGGGTGATCGCTCCATTGTTGTCACACAACAATGCGATGGGTGATGTGCTGGATGGAATCGCTCCCAATTCGTGTATGAACTTCTTCATCCACACGGCTTCCTTGGCAGCTTCACTTGCGGCAATGTACTCGGCCTCGGTTGTGGAGTCTGCAGTGGACCCCTGTTTTCTGCTTTTCCAGTAAACAGCACACGATCCTATCGTGAAAACATACCCAGATGTAGACTTTCTATCATCTAGATCCGACTGGAAATCGGCATCGGTATATCCTAGAACTTGCAGTGAACTACCATCGAATACCAGACAAAACTCTTTTTTCCTTCGAAGGTATTTGAGTATGTTCTTCACAGTAGTCCAATGCTCCTACCCTGGGTTTGCCTGGAATCTGCTTACCACACTTACCGCCTGAGCAATGTCAGGGCGAGTGCACAGCATGGCATACATGATGCTCCCTACGGCTGAGGCATAGGGAACGTCTCTCATGCTCTCAATCTCCTCAGAAGTCTTGGGAGACATCTTCTTGGAGAGAGTGACTCCGTGCCTGAAAGGAACGTTTCCTTTCTTGGTGTTCTCCATGCTGTACCTCTTGACAATTTTGTCAATATAAGCAGCCTGGGATAATCCAATTATCTGCTTCGATCTATCTCTATAGAGTCGAAGACCCAGTATGTATGAAGCTTCTCCAAGATCTTTCATGGAGAACTGCTGTGATAGCAATACCTTGACCGAAGTCAACATTCCTACATCATTCCCAATGAGTAGGATATCGTCCACGTACAACACCAAAAAGGTGATCTTATCCCCACTGGACTTCCTATAAACACAGGGCTCATCCGGATTCTGCTCAAAGTCAAACGTTTTGACTGCAAAATCAAAATGGATGTTCCAACTCCTAGAAGCCTGCTTAAGTCCATATATGGATCTATTAAGTTTACATACCATGTGTTCCTAACCAACAGCAATGAAGCCTTGCGGCTGCTGCATGTAGATATCTTCACTAAGATCTCCATTCAGGAATGCGGTTTTGACATCCATTTGCCAAATCTCGTAGTCATGGTACGCTGCTACAGCTAGCAGTTTCCTAATGGATTTAAGCATGGACACGGGCGAAAAGGTTTCCTCATAGTCAATGCCTTCTTTCTGAGTATACCCTTTCACCACCAAACGAGCTTTAAAGGTCTCAATCCTGCCAGCGGGGCCCTTCTTCCTCTTATAGATCCATTTGCAACCAATTGCTTTTACCCCAGAGGGCGGATCCACTAGAGTCCAGACTCCATTGGTCTCCATTGAGTCCATTTCAGCTCTCATGGCCTCCATCCACTTCTGGGAGTCTATGTCTAACATAGCTTCCGTGTAAGTCACAAGATCCTCTTCACTAGTCAAGGTTTCCACCAGGTAACTATCCTGGTCATAACCATATCATACTAGTTGTCTGGATACCCAGGTGGTTCTTCTAGGTTGGTCATTACCTGGAATTTGTGGGACATCTCCCACTGCTCCTGAGCTCTCCTCATCAAGAACTATTTCCTGACGATGGGTGTCCAAGATGTAATCGGATTCTAAGAATTGGGCATTTCAACTGAAGAACACTTTCTGCTCACTTGGGTCATAGAATAGATAACCCACCGAATCCTTTGGGTAGCCTATAAATAGGCAACGACTGGTTTTAGATTCCAACTTGTCCGCACTTGTTCTTTTAACGTGTGCAGGGCAACCCCAAATCTTCAAGTGTCTTACACTTGGCTTCCTTCCGGTCCAAAGTTCATATGGAGTTTTTGGAACTGATTTGGTTGGAACCCGATTCAGCACGTAGATAGCAGTCTCTAATGCATATCCCCAAAAGGATGTGGGTAATTGTGAGCGTACGAGAAGCGACCGGACCATGTCCAACAAGGTCCTATTCCTCCTCTCAGAAACACCGTCGAGTTGAGGTGTAGCAGGAGGAGCTAATTGTGACACTATCCCATTGGCCTTTAAGTAGTCCCTGAATTCGTCAGAGAGATACTCGCCACCTCGATCTGATCGAAGGGCCTTAATTTCTCTCCCTAACTGTTTCTCGACTTCCTGTCTGAACTCTTTGAACTTTTCAAATGATTTAGACTTATGTCTCATTAGGTACACGTAACCATATCGTGAAAAATCATCTGTAAAGGTGATGAAGTACATGTGTTGATTCTGTGTCCTAACACTCAGGGGACCACATACATCAGTATGTATCAGGTCAAGTGTGCCTTCGGATCTTTCAGGTTTACCGTCAAATGGCCGCTTAGACATCTTACCTTGAAGGCAAGGTTCACAAGTGGGAAGATTTTCTACGGTTAGAAAATCCAAAGGACCATCCTTTACCAGCCTTGTGATTCGGTCAATACCAATATGGCCAAGTCGGTAATGCCAGAGGCACGTGGGACTTACTGTATCACGATTCCTTTTCTTGGGATTTTCAACCGACGTAGTTTCGGTTAAGTTAGTTTCCAGAGAAGGATGTAGAACATAGAGACCGTTCTCTAGTTCCCCGCATTCGATGAATTTATTATTCCGTTTAACAGTAATCATATTACTAAAATAAACAGTATATCCATCAGCACACTATTTTGAAACAGAAATTAAATTTCTTCTCAAGTTCTGTACATAAAGACAATCTTTAAGTACAAGTATTCCTTCTTTAAAAACTAATTCTACGGTTCCTATTGCCGCCGCTGCAACACTTCTAGTTGTTCCCAAGAATAGTGTCACTCCACCTTCACTCAACCTTCTGCTAACTTCGAACCCCTGCAGTGAGTTACACGCATGAGTTGAAGCCCCGGAGTCAACACACCAGGACACAGAAGTAACTAACATGTTAGTTTCTATGACACAAGTTTCGATGTTACCTTTCTTAGATTCCAGGTAGGCAGGACAATTCCTCTTCCAGTGGCCGGTCTGCTTGCAGAAGTGACAGACATCAGATGCCTTGTTCTTCTTCTGCTTCTTAGGTTTGGCAGCCTTCTTCTGAAGCTTCTTTGCCTTTCTCTTTTTCTTGCCCGATTTGTTAGCTTCAGCAAGCATAACCACAGGCTCATCCTTCTTGAGTAGATCCTCGGCTCTCTGCAACATATTGCTGAGTTCCTGGACGCTGACATTCAGCTTATTCATATTGTAGTTCATTGTGAACGCATTGAAGGAAGAGGGCAAAGAATTGAGGATGGCATCCACTTGCATGCCAAGATCTAGCCCGGATCCAAGAGCTTCAAGTTCGTTAATGTATCCCATCATCCGAAGACAATGGTCATGAACTTTCTGCCCTTTAGTCATCTGCTCGGTCATGAACAATTTCAGGACCTTCTGTCGAGTAGAACGGTTCTGCTCTTCATACATTGTTCTTAGACTATCCAATATGTCCTTGGCTAGTTCGATCTGATCGAACTGCCTCTGTATTGAGTTGTCTAATGAGGCAATGACAAAGCAGCGGGCTAGGGAGTTCTTATCCTCCCACTCTTGGTAGTCCCTCCTACGGGCCTTAGAAGCCCTATCACCCGGACATTCCGGGGAAGGATTTTTCACCACCTTGTCTAACTTTTTGGAAGTTAGGACCAGCATAAGATTTCTGTACCAGTCGGCATAGATTGGGCCCTTAAGCTTGTTATCGTCTAGATGCTTTGGAAATTGACCGTTTGCCATTTTCTGATAAAATAGCTAAATCATTAGTCCACAACCTTAGTTTGATTCATGTTACCTACATAGATATGGCTTTTAATCTATGTTCCATTCCCATTTGTTCATCTCTGAGATTTCCCTCCTTTCTCAATGACGGAGACGACAAAATGTCTCTGGAAATGTGGGAAATCACATGGGGTGCGTGAAGCCAACTGTTTCAGCTGCATAACCCGACCACCTTTCTATGACAGATCATATCCACTCATCAAATGAGTTTCCTTTTGGCCTCTGTCAGACAAGGTTCAGAGCCGTTTTCAAGTAAACCTTTCTGTCCAGTGAGTGCACACCCATCATATTCAGGTTACGCCAAGGTACCGTGAGAGAGTTCCCATTTTCTGGTGAAGCCCCTCCCACATCGGTCTATGACGCCCCTATCATCTTATGAAACACTCTAATAGATCCAACAGCAAATGGATAGCCCAATTTTATGGTGCGTTTCCTCATTACTGAAGGACCCATCATTGTGCTAATGACGGAAGGCTTTTAGAGAGTCCATCATATGGGTCTCCCTATCACATGCATTCATATTTGCTGGAGGGAACAAAAATACGCCCTAGTTTTAATTTAGGTCAAACCAGAGTGGCTCCCACTGACTTTCATAAAGTCAGATTTCTGGTGGGCCTTAATCGGCTAGGGGTTCCGTACGCATCCCTTTTCAGGGTTGTGGGGCCCACCAAGCAAAGAGGGGTCATCCAATGACCTTGAAGGACACCATGGCAATGATGTGCATTCAGCCATGGTGTGCGCAAGAGCCACTAACGAGTCTTCATGGGCCAAGTACTTATGGCCCATGGTCGCAGCACATCAAACATCCAAACATCACATGTAAAGGAGGAATTGATCCAATCAATTAACTGCTGTAAAGCCCATTGAATAGCCCATTTAAAATCTAAGTCATTAACAATTAATGTCTACTAGGTGTATGGGCTAAATCGCAGATAGCAATTCGGCCCATACAGCTTATCTCACAGTAATGGGCCTTTTGTAGTTTTAACCCTTTAAAACTGGGCTTTACAGGTGGGCTGAATTAATCACTGTAATTGAACATCAGATTTGGAACAGCAAGTGTAAGAAATACTGACTGAAAAACAGTCCCTATCGAACCCCAGATTCGGTCCAAACAGTTTTGGTCCAATCTAGTCCTAGAGGATCCAAAACTGATTTTCAATTCAAGAATTAATTCATGAAAGATCTAAAATTAATAATTTTGATTTCAAACAATCACAAATCAAACTATGGACTGTTCGCACCACCTGCAAAACAGAGGTTAATCACAAGGGTTGCAGTTTCACAAACTGCAAATCGCAGAAAGCGATTTCTCCAACTGCAAATCTCCAGCGCCGCCTTCTTCTTCCTTCTTCTTTAATCAAGAAAAGAACAGAAATCCTATTTCTATTAATTACATTCTTGATCAAATCCTATACATTCAGTCTAAAAAATAAAAAAATAAATAGAAAGAAAAAGGGTGCGCAGACTATCTGCGCCAAATTTGCACTGCGATCTCCAGGCTCGAACCGTCCATTAAATCAAAATAAATAAAGAACAATTCTAAATAAATTTTGGATTTAAAAAAAATTAATTTCAGATCAATCGCCCTTAACAACAAACAGTTTCTTGAAATAAAGAAAACAATCTGCGCAAATCTTGAAAGAACACCTTCTATCCATCTGCGCATGGTCAAATCTGATTTTCTTTTGGTTCAAGATTCGAACCTGTGGCTTTGATACCACTGAAAGAATGGTAGGATCCATCTAATGGATGCCATAAAGGTTGCGGAATGGGTGGGCGAATTTCAAAAATTTCCTACCTTCTCCCAACTGGGAATCATATTCCCTAAATTTAGAATACAATTTTCAAGGATCCTACTTGAACCATAATCAAACCAGATCTGTACCAAAAGACAAATGGGTGGAATATACTTGATCCAGAGAAGCACTATCTCCCAAAGTTGGTGTTCACGCCCAAAGAATGCTCCAAGATCCGTTCCTGCTGAAGATGACACAGCTGTGGATGGAACAGAACCAGTAGGGTGCGTCCTACACACTGGATCCTTCACAAGAATCCTCTGGAAGTACTAAACACTGAATCTTTTTCAGTCTTTCTTGCAAGACTGATGTCAAGAACAGATTTCTTGACTTTCTTTTTCTACAAAGATCTAATCATGCAAAAACAGATGACGGCGGCAGGAGGAGAACTCCAAAGGCGAAAAAGCTGAACTGCTTCTTCTTTCTTTTTCTGGAGTATGAGATCTGATCTCAATTCGCAGGAACCTTTCTTACGATTTTTCTTGGTTTGAAATCTGTTGTATTTCTCTCTTTTTTTTTTTTTTTGGTTAGGGTTTCTCCTCCTTTCTTCTTGATTAAGAAACCTCCTAATTAGGAGTTATCCCAATCCAAATCAGTATTTGGATAGGGGATAATCTTAATCCTATCTGCAGATAAAGTTAGCTTACTCCTGATCTTATCAGGAGGTTACCAGATTCAAATCTAATTTGAATTTGGTCTCCAAGAGTAGATAAGGATAAAGGCCCAATCCTTTTACTAACATTAATCTCAGATTCGCCCCAAGGATGGGTGATCATATCAGCCCACCTCGAAATGGGCTTCTGGCCCATTAAGTGTTCAGTGTCTAATTACTTTCCAATCTGCTGCCCAGTTGGGCTTCTTTGTATGGCGTTGGACCCAAGCATTGATCTACACACCAGCCACATGGGTTCGGCCCAGCCTTTAATACAAGGCCCAGCCGAATTCACTGAAAAACTCAATGAACCCCTTGAGTCCATCATATGGACCCTATGGGCCCAACACTTACATTAAGTGGTCCCTGGGCCAAGCCATCTTATAAAAACCCAGGGACTGTGGGCAGGTGCAAGATTAGCCCATCAGGTATTATCCTCAATGGTCTTACACTTAACCTCTCAACCCTTAATGATCAAGCACTGCCCGACAAGGGAGGACCTCTCCCTCGGCTGCAAGGAACAGTGCCGCACTCTCCTCTCACATGGATCCCGGGAATTAAAACCATTTGCAAACAATTTGAAACCGTACATATATATAAATATATTAATTTTGAAAAACAAAATTCCAACGATTGAAATCAACTGCCGGTAGTTTGGTTTCCATCCGAGAGAATGCATTCCCGATCATTACCCTTTGTCCGACAAAGTGGCTGATTCTGTCACTATGATCACCCACTCAGATGAATTCTCAAACTGCCCCAACATACCCAGGTTTTGATCCCCGCTAAGGATCTCACTGATTGGCATATCAAAGGCAGCCTTATCCAACACCTAGTGAAGTGTCATAATCGAGTCTAGGGTTCAGGTGTAACTTTCCAGTTTTGCCCATCTATTTCCAAGGTCCAGGGCAAGACTGGAAATCTGGTCCGGTTCAAGGATTCAAGTAATCCCATACTGCATGTGCCTCGGGTCTTACTCTAGTGGTTGAACAGGCCATCCCAACACTTGGTGGCACACCAGTATCAGCCTTGGCAGGATAAATCTCCCCGGACTTATCCAACGGCTGTGAACATTTAAAACTAACACGAGTCTCTATAAATGTCCAGTTTTAGGGTTTTACACAGAATTAAACCAAACAACATGAATCAAACATGCACTTTATTTATTTCCACTAAATAACAAAAGTACATCAAATCAGATTGAAGCTAAGGGCATACAAAAACTGTTTAACACTCCTTGGGTCCCGTAGCTTAAGTTTGGATGATCTCTCCACCCCGGATTGTAATGATTGGAGTAAGGATCATACTTTCGTTGGGGCTGGCCCAGGAATCCTCCCACGGCATTGACTTGTTGAATCGACCCATCCTGTAGTGATGGACACATCTCCATAGGATGGCCAGGAATCGAACAGATACCACACACCCTGGCAGTTTGTACTTGTCCTGCAGCGAGTTGTCTTACCAAAGTAGTTAGGTCAGAAATCTGATTTTCTAAATTTACATGGCTTACCTCATTAACCCGTCTAATGGTACCGTCTGTTCTAGCACCGAACTATTGTGAATTTTCGGCCATGTTGGAGATTAACTCCCTGGCCGCTTCGGGTGTCTTGTTCACCAAGGCTCCTCCACTGGCTGCATTGACCATACTTCTATCCATGGGCTGCAGCCCTTCATAGAAGTATTGGATTAACAGTTGTTCGGGTATTTGGTGGTGGGGACAACTAGCAACAAGTTGCTTAAACCTTTCCCAATATTCATATAATGTCTCACCACCAAACTGCCAAACTCCACATATTTCTTTTCTTATATTTGCAGCCCGGGATGCAGGAAAATATTTATCTAAAAATATCCTATTCATTTCATCCCATGTGCGTACAGAACCGGGAGGAAGAATATACAACCAATCCTTTGTTTTATCTCTTAAAGTAAATGGAAAGGCTATGAGTTTTACCTGGTCCTCGGTCATACCGTGGGGTTTCATGCTTGAATAGACGACATGAAATTCCTTAAGATGTTTATGAGGGTCCTCACCTGGGAAACCATGAAACAGAGGTAATAATTGAATCAAACCAGATTTGAGTTCAAAGGCTACCTCAAGAGTGGGGTACGTGATGCATAAAGGCTGTTGGTTCATAATTGGTGCAGCCAACTCCCTTAATGTTCTCTCTCTGTCAGCCATTCTTTCTACTTCTTCGAAGATGGGAAGATCACAATCTGATTTCACCTTCTTTGGTGAACGATCCTTCCTTTGCTTCGCCTCCTTTCTTAAATGACGGGTGGTCCTCTCAATTTCGGGATTGTACTCGAGTTCACCTCGTTGAGAAGCACGAGTCATAAAACAAAAGAGGTTAACAATAGGAAGGTAATAGCCAAGAAATTAAAGTTTCTCCCCGGCAACGGCGCCAAAATTTTGACGGGTTTGTCGAAGCCCTCAAAATTAGTACTAGTCCCACAATAAAATATTTGCAGTAAAAGTGGTTTTAGGTCGAATCCCACAGGGAGCAAATCAGTAATCTCTTAGCCGAATGGATAAAGTAATTGTGTGGGAATATTAAATAACTAAAATTAAAAGAATAACAAACTAAACAAACAAGAGAGAATCAGTCTTACCGAATTCTGGTTCAAGGGTTCGGGTTGAATCGATTGGCCATCGATCCTAGGTACAATTTAGCATTTTTGCAATTCAAGCATTTAACCTTAGATTTATTAGGATAGCCATAATAAACCTTGTGTTTTCCTAATTCAGTTGACCAAACCCAGCATTCAATCAACACTTATCACCACTCAACTGGGTACGATAGTGTTCCATGTTAAACAATGATAGCATTAAGATTTGTGAAAACAGTTAAACCAAAATAACAATAATTGAGATAGCTGCAATTACTGAATTTTGTTCCATTGATTCTTTTAGGTTGAACCATGTTAAAACATTGGTCAAAAGCTGTCATGAACAATTGACCCAAAAAAAGATATCAACCTAATTGCTACTTGTACCATTATTCGTGACAATTACGAATCACCGAAATCATGGATAGCAGTAGGAAAATCAACATTAATTCAATTTGTCAGATTAATTAACATTAACATCCAATAAAAATGTGCACAAGAACCAATGAATACTTGAATTAAAAGGAAAGAAAATAAAGTAACTACAGAACCTCACAATGACACAGTCGAACCTCCCCCTTGAACCAGAAAAAGAAGCTTAGCTACTCATGATCTGCGCAATCTCCATGCTCTTCTTCTCCATAGCCGAACTGCCTTTTTGCTTCTTGGTCTTCTTGATGATCTCTTGGGTTTTGGAATGAGTCACTGCTAGATCTGGTTCGCCCCCCTCTTTATATAGCCAAAGGAGAGGGCTGTTTTCCAACTCCTTCTAGGAGATCATCTTATCCTTAGGGAGTTTTGATCTTATCTTGAACTAATCCTATCTTATCTAATGCTCTAATCTCAATCTTCTTATCTTTCTAGGATTACATTCAAGACTTTAGATCTGATAAAACTCTCTCATTGGAGATTACATTCGAAATTCGGACTCTTAACTCTTGAATTCGACTTGGGCTGCTTCAAGGAACTTTTGCGAGTTGGGCTTAAGTTGTGAAATGGGCCTGACTGCGAACTTGCTCCGACTTTGGGCTCGTTTTCGTACTCGATACGGACCGAATCTGTCAAAACCCAAAAAATAAAAGTTGTGGGCCTTCCTTTCATATTTCTAATGCTTCTTGAATTGTCCAATTCGGTGTCCGGAATTGAGAGTTACGCCCAGATTACTGACTATCGCCGAAACTGTGCAAAATCACCCGATTTGCCCTGTTTTCTTCCAATTGCCTTCTTTATTGCCCTAGATCGAAAGACAAGAGTAATGAGTCCATTTAAGTGCTAAATAAATGTAAAAGAGTGAATATTAGAGGATAAAAATAGGGTTCTTTTTGGTCTCATCATGTAGACAAGTTGGAATCCAAGACCAGCCGTTGCCTATTTGTAGGCTACCCAAAAGGCTCTGTAGATTACCTTTTCTATGACCCAAATGAGCAGAAAGTGTACTACAGTCGTAATGCATAATTCTTGGAAACTGACTATATCCTGGACACCCATCATCAGGAAGTTGTTATTGATGAGGAGAGCTCAGGAGCAGTGGGAGATGTCCCACAAGTTCCAGGTAGTGACCAACCTAGAAGATCCACTCGTGTATCCAGGCCACCAGTCCATTATGGTTATGACCAGGATAGTTACCTGGTTAAAACCTTGATTAGTGAGGAGGATCCCGTGACTTACACGAAAGCTATGTTGGACATAGATTCCCAGAAGTGGGTGGAGGCCAAGAGAGCAGAGATGGACTCAATGGAGACCAATGGAGTCTGGACTCTAGTAGATCCGCCCTCCAAGGTAAAAGCAATCAGTTGCAAATGGATTTACAAGAGGAAAAAGGGCCCCGATGGTAAGGTTGACACCTTCAAGGCTCGTCTGGTGGCGAAAGGGTACACTCAGAAAGAGGACATCGATTATGAGGAAACCTTTTCGCCTGTGGCCATGCTTAAATCCATTAGGATCCTGCTAGCTGTAGCAGCATACCATGATTATGAGATTTGGCAAATGGATGTCAAAACTGCATTCCTGAATGGAGATTTTACTGAAGATATCTATATGCAGCAGCCGCAAGGCTTCATTGCTACAGGTCAGGAAAACATGGTATGTAAACTTAAAAAATCCATTTATGGACTTAAGCAAGCTTCTAGAAGTTGGAACATCCGTTTTGACTCTGCTGTCAAATCGTTTGACTTCGAGTAGAATCCGGATGAACCCTGTGTCTACAGGAAGTATAGTGGAGATAAGGTTACCTTCTTGGTTCTGTATGTAGATGACATTCTACTAATTGGGAATGATGTAGGCATGTTAACTACGGTGAAAGTATGGCTATCACAGCAATTCTCCATGAAAGATCTTGGAGAAGCCTCCTATATAGTGGGTTTTCGACTCTATAGAGATAGATCGAAGCGGATAATAGGATTATCCCAATCTGCCTACATTGACAAAATAGTCAAAAGATACAGCATGGAAAACTCCAAGAAAGGAAATGCTCCTTTCAGGCACGGAGTCACTCTCTCCAAGAAAATGTCTCCCAAGACTTCTGAGGAGATTGATGGCATGAAAGACGTTCCCTATGCCTCTGCCGTTGGGAGCATCATGTATGCCATGCTGTGCACTCGTCCTGACATAGCTCAGGCAGTGAGTGTAGTAAGCAGATTTCAGACCAACCTAGGGCAGGAGCATTGGACTGCTGTGAAAAACATACTTAAGTACCTTCGAAGGACAAAAGAGTTTTGTCTAGTATTCGATGGTAGCTCACTACAGATCCAAGGGTATACAAATGTCGATTTCCAGTCAGACCCAGATGATAGAAAGTCTACATCTGGATATGTTTTCATGATAGGATCATGTGCTGTTTGCTGGAAAAGCAGCAAATAGGGGTCCACTGCAAACTCCACAACCAAGGCCGAGTACATTGCCGCAAGTGAGGCTGCCAAAGAAGCCGTATGGATGAAGAAGTTCATTAATGAGTTGGGAGTAGTTCCGTCTGACACATCACCCATCCCATTGTTGTTTGACAACAATGGAGCCATTGCTCAGGCTAAAGAGCCACGAGCCCACTCGAAGTCGAAGCACATCGAGAGGAAGTACCACGTACTGCGGGAGATCGTTGGTAGAGGGGACGTCCTGATTCAGAAAGTAGCGTCAGCGGAAAATGTAGCAGACCCATTGACAAAGCCACTATCGCAGAAAGTGTTTGAGAAACACGTGGAAAGCATGGGACTCCGGCTAGTACCTGATTGGACCTAAGTGCAAGTGGGAGTTGTTAGACAGTTTTGTATGCCCTTAGCGTCAATCAAAATTGATGTACTTTATGAGTTTATTATAAATGAATAAAAGTGCATATTTGATTCATGTTCCCTTGGTATGTTTCTGTGTAATACCCTTAAAGTGGATATTTATTGAGACTCGTGTTAGTTTAGAAAGTTCACAGCCAGTGGGTTGGGTGGCTTGTCTTAGCTACCGGGGTGAGACCCTAGGCACATATAGTGTGAGACTAATTGAATCTTTGAACTGGACCAGATTTCCAGTATTGCCCTGGATCTTGGAGATTGATGGGCAAAACTGAAAATTTAACCCGACCCCTAGACTCGATTATGATACTGCACCAGGTGTTGGATCGGGCTGTCTTTGATGTACCAATCTTTGAGATCTTTATCGGGGGTCAAAACCAGGGTATGTTGGGACAATCCGAGAATTCATCTGAGTGGGTGATCATAGTGATAGGATCAGCCCCTTTGTCGAACAAAAGTAATGATCGGGGATGCACTCTCACTGTTGGAAACCAAGATTGCCGGCAGCCGATTTCAACCGTTGAGATTTGTTTTGCAAAGTATATTTTATTTGAGATATAAAAGTATATATATTATGGTTTCTAAAATGTTTGCAAAAAGGTTTTAATTCCCGGAATCCATATAAGTAGAGTGTGCAACACTGTTCCTTGCAGTCGAGGGAGAGGTCCTCTCTTGTCGGGCAGTGTATGATCATTAAGGGCTGAGAGGTTAAGTGTAAGACCATTGAGGATAATACTTGATGGGCTAATCTTGCATCTGCCCACAGTCCCTGGGTGTTACAAGGTGGCTTGGCCCAGGGACCACTTAGGCTAAGTGTTGGGCCCATAGAGCCCATTCGATGGGTTTCAAGGGGTGCACTGTCTTTAACAGTGTATTCGACCAGACCTTGTAACAAAGGCTGTGCCGAACCCATGTGGCTGATGTGTAGATCAATGCTTGGGCCCCACGCCATACAAGGAAGCCCAACTGGGCAGCAGTTAGGAAGGTTAAGTGAGCACATAAGCTTAATGGGCCTAAAGCCAATTTCAAACTGGGCTATTTATTTAATTAATTAAAGGGGCAAATTCTGAGATGGATTAGCAGATAGGATAGGGTCTTAATCCTATCCACTGAGAGAGTCCAGATCTGAATGTGATTCAGATCTAGAAACCTCCTAATGGGATTAGCAGAAAGCTAATCTAATCTGCAGATAAGATAAGGGTTTATCCTTATCGCTAGAAGAGAAGGCTGTTCCAAATATGATTTGGATAAGCAGCTCCTAATGGGATTAGAAGCTGATCTCTTAAGTTAACAAAATAAGGAGGGGGCAGCAGCCTTTAGGAGATATACATCAGATCCTCTTTAGTGCTAAAATCAAGAAGAGAGAATTCTGCAGCCTGCGAATACTCTCTTGCCGCCTCCCTGTTCTTGCCGCCCTGTTTGCCAGTTCGATCTCCAGTTGTCGGAGAAGTCAAGATTGGATCTTGACATCAGTTCTTTGAGAAAGGATTGAAAAGGAAGCTTTGCTCACGTACCATTCTACTGATTATTGCAAAGGACAGAGTTCTTGGGGAAGAACACTGCTGATTCTGCTCCATCCTGCTCTACACCATCTTCAGTCGGAGCAGTCTTTGGATCCTTCCTTGGGCGTGAACACCTTCGTTGGGAGATATTATTTCTCCATATCAGGTATAATTCTCTCCTATTCATTTTGGTTCAGATCTGGTTCAGTTTAAGGTTCAAGAATGATCCTTGAAAATATAATTTTCTAAATAGGGAATGTGATTCCCAATTGAAGGGAGATAAAAATTTTTGAAATTCGCCCCCTTATTCTGCAATCTTTGGGCGTCCATGGGGTGGATCTCTCATCCCTTCACCCACCTTAGGGACGTAGAATGGAACTACCAACCCGGACAACCACTTGGAGAGCTTTTGGGCACTCATTCTTCTTTACGAGTACTCCGATGCCCAGATGTGCCGAGCTTTCCATGCAACCTTCAAGGGAGTGGCATGAAAGTGGTTTTCTATGCTCCCTCCTCAATACATCAACTTGAGGGAGCAATTTGCTAACCTCTGAAAGGATGAGAGATCCATCCCATGGATGCCTAAAGATTGCGGAATAAGGGGCGAATTTCAAAATTTTTTCCTCTCCCTTCAACTGGGAATCACATTCCCTATTTAGAAAATCATATTTTCAAGGATAAATCTTGAACCTTAAACTGAATCAGATCTGAACCAAAAGGAATGGGAGAGAATTATACCTGATACGGAGAAGTAATATCTCCCAACGGAGGTGTTCATGCGCAAGGAAGGATCCAAAGACAGCTCCCACTGAAGATGGCGCAGTGCAGGATGGAGCAGAATCAGCAGTGTTCTTTCCCAAGAACTCTGTCCTTCGCAAGAATCAGTAGAATGGTACGTGAGCACAGCTTCCTTTTTAATCCTTTCTCAAAGAACTGATGTCAAGATCCAATCTTGACTTCTCCCACAGCTGGAGATCGAACTGGCAAACAGGGCGACAGGAGTAGGGAGGTGGCAAGAGAGTATTCACAGGGTACAGAATTCTCTCTTCGGGGTTTCAGCATTAAAGAGGATCTGATGTGTTTCTAGGTCTCTCTTTATTTCTAAGCTGCCGCCCCCTCCTTCTTTTTGTTAAATTAAAAGATCAGCTCCTAATCCCATTAGGAGGTGCTAATCCAAATCATATTTGGATCAGCCTTCTCTTCTACTGATAACGATAAACCCTTATCTTATCTGCAGATTAGATTAGCTTTCTCCTAATCCCATTAGGAGGTTTCTAGATCTGAATCACATTCAAATCTGGACTCTTTGAGTGTATAGGATTAAGACCCTAAGGATCTCACTAATTGGTACATCAAGGACAACCCGATCTGACACCAAGTGCAGTATCATAATCGAGTCTAGGGGTCGGGTGTAACTTTCCAGTTTTGCCCATCAATCTCCAATGTTCAGGGCAATACTGGAAATCTGGTCCAATTCAAAGATTCAATTAATCCCACACTGTATGTGCCTAGGGTCTCACCCCGGTAGCTGAGACATGCCACTCCAACCGACTTGGTGGCACCACAGTGTCAGCCTTGTCAGGATAGGTCTCCTCAGACCGACCCACTGGCTGTGAACATTCTAAACTAACACAAGTCTCAATAAGTGTCCAGTTTAAGGGTATTACACAGAAACATACCAAGGGAACATGAATCAAATATGCACTTTTATTCATTTACAATAAACCCATAAAGTACATCAATTTTGATTGAAGCTAAGGGCATACAAAACTGTCTAACAGTTCCCACTTGCACTTAGGTCCAATCAGGTACTAGCCAGAGTCCCATGCTTTCCACGTGTTTCTCAAACACTTTCTGTGATAGTGGCTTTGTCAATGGATCTGCTACATTTTCTGCTGACGCTACCTTCTGAATCAGGACGTCCCCTCTACCAACAATCTCCCATAGTACGTGGTACTTCCTCTCGATGTGCTTCGACTTCGAGTGGGCTCGTGGGTCCTTAGCCTGAGCAATGGCTCCATTGTTGTCAAACAACAATGGGATGGGTGATGTGTCGGACGGAGCTACTCCCAACTCATGAATGAACTTCTTCATCCACACGGCTTCTTTGGCAGCCTCACTTGGGGAAATGTACTCGGCCTCGGTCGTGGAGTCTGCAGTGGACCCCTGTTTGCTGTTTTTCCAGCAAACAACACACGATCCTATCGTGAAAACATATCCAGATGTAGACTTTCTATCATCTGGGTCTGACTGGAAATCGGCATCTGTATACCCTTGGATCTATAGTAAGCTACCATCGAATACTCGACAAAACACTTTTGTCCATCGAAGGTACTTAAGTATGTTTTTCACAGCAGTCCAATGCTCCTGCCCTTGGTTGGTCTGAAATCTGCTTACTACACTCACTACCTGAGCTATGTCAGGGCGAGTGCACAGCATGGCATACATGATGCTCCCTACGGCAGAGGCATAGGGAACGTCTTTCAAGCCATCAATCTCCTCAGAAGTCTTGGGAGACATCCTTTTGGGGAGTGACTCCGTGCCTGAAAGGAACATTTCCTTTCTTGGAGTTTTCCATTCTATATCTTTTGACTATTTTGTCAATGTAGGCAGATTGGGATAAACCTATTATCCTCTTCGATCTATCTCTATAGAGTCGAAGACCTAGTATATAGGAGGCTTCTCCAAGATCTTTCATGGAGAATTGCTGTGATAGCCATACTTTCACCGTAGTTAACATACCTACATCATTCCCAATGAGTAGAATGTCATCTACATACAGAAACAGGAAGGTAACCTTATCTCCACTGTACTTCCTGTAGACACAGGGTTCATCCGGATTCTGCTTGAAGTCAAACGATTTGACGGTAGAATCAAAACGGATGTTCCAGCTTCTAGAAGCTTGCTTAAGTCCATAAATGGATCTATTAAGTTTACATACCATGTTTTCCTGACCTGCAGCAATGAAGCCTTGCGGCTGTTGCATATAGATATCTTCAGTAAGTTCTCCATTCAGGAATGCAGTTTTGACATCCATTTTCCAAATCTCATAATCATGGTATGCTACTACAGCTAGCAGGATCCTAATGGATTTAAGCATGGCCACAGGCGAAAAGGTTTCTTAATAATCGATGCCCTCTTTCTTAGTGTACCCTTTCACCACCAGATGAGCCTTGAATGTCTCAACCTTACCATCGGGGCCCTTCTTCCTCTTGTAAATCCATTTGCAACCGATTGTTTTTACCCCGGAGGGCGGATCTACTAGAGTCCAGACACCATTGGTCTCCATTGAGTCCATCTCTGCTCTCATGACCTCCACCCACTTCTGGGAATCTATGTCCAACATAGCTTCCGTGTAAGTCACGGGATCCTCCTCGCTAGTCAAGGTTTCCACCAGGTAACTATCCTGGTCATAACCATAACGGACTGGTGGCCTGGATACCTGAGTGAATCTTCTAGGTTGGTCACTACCTGGAACTTGTGGGATATCTCCCACTACTCCTGTGCTATCCTCATCAAGAACAACTTCCTGACGATGGGTATCCAGGATATAGTCGGTTTCCAAGAATTGCACGTTACGACTGTAGAACACTTTCTGCTCACTTTGGTCAAAGAATAGGTAACCTACAGAGCCTCTTGGGTAGCCTACAAATATGCAATGGCTGGTCTTGGGTTCCAACTTGTCTGCACTTGTTCTTTTAACGTGTGCTGGACAACCCCAAATCTTCAAGTGTCTGACACTTGGTTTCTTTCCGGTCCAAAGTTCATATGGAGTATTCAGAACCGATTTGGTTGGAACCCAATTGAGCACATAAATCGTAGTCTCTAATGCGTAACCCCAAAAGGATGTGGGTAACTCTAAGTGTATGAGAAACGACCGGACCATATCCAATAAGGTTTTATTCCTCCTCTCCGAAACACCATTAAGTTGTGGTGTAGCAGGAGGAGCTAATTGTGATACTATCCCATTGTCCTTTAAGTAGTCCCTAAATTCGTCAGAGAGATACTCAGCACCTTGATCTGATCGAAGGGCCTTAATTTCTCTCTCTAACTGTTTCTTGACCTCTTGTCTAAACTCTTTGAACTTTTCAAAGGATTCAGACTTGTGTCTCATTAGGTACACGTAACCGTATCGTGAAAAATCATCTGTGAAGGTGATGAAATACACGTGTTGATTTTGTGTCCTAACACTCAGGGGACCACATACATCAGTATGTATTAGGTCAAGTGTGCCCGTACATCTTTCAGGCTTACCGTTAAATGGCCGTTTCGTCATTTTGCCTTGTAGGCAAGGCTCACAAGTGGGAAGATCTTCTATAGTTAGAAAATCCAAGGACCATCCTTTACCAACCTTGTGATTCGGTCAACACTGATGTGGCCAAGTCGATAATGCCACAGACAAGTCGATAATGCCCAGTTCCCCATATGCGATGAATCTATTGTTTCTTTTAATAGTAATCGTATTACTAAAGAAGACAGAATAACCATCTACACACAGTTTTGAGACAGAAATCAAATTTCTCCTTAAATTTTGCACATAAAGACAGTCTTTTAGTATAATTGTTCATTCTCTAAAATTTAATTCCACGATTCCTATGGCCGCGGCTGCAACAGTTGCAGTAGTCCCCAAGAAGAGTGTGACTTCTCCTTCATTCAGCCTTCTGCTTACCTTGAACCCCTGCAGTGAGTTACAAGCATGAGTTGAAGCCCCGGAGTCAATACACCAGGAAGCAGAAACTACCAACAAAT
This sequence comes from Nelumbo lutea, assembly GCF_056320005.1. Classification (NCBI taxonomy): domain Eukaryota; kingdom Viridiplantae; phylum Streptophyta; class Magnoliopsida; order Proteales; family Nelumbonaceae; genus Nelumbo; species Nelumbo lutea. Next base: position 114,402,044 of record NC_142684.1, read on the forward strand.
TGGTTTCTATAACACAAGTTTCGAAGTTACCTTTCTTGGATTCCAGGTAGGCAGGACAGTTCCTTTTCCAGTGGCCGGTCTTCTTGCAGAAGTGACAGGCATCCGATGCTTTGTCTTTTTTCTGCTTCTTGCTCTTAGTGGCTTTCTTCTGAGGCTTCTTTGCCTTCCTCTTTCTCTTGCCTGTCTTTCCAGCTTCAACAAGCATGGCTACAAGCTCATCCTTTCTAATCAGTTCTTCAGCTCTTTGCAACATATTGTTGAGCTCTTGTAAGCTGACATTCAGCTTGTTCATGTTATAGTTCATGATGAACGGATTAAAGGAAGGAGGCAAAGAGTTAAGGATAGCATCTATCTGGGTTGCAAGGTCCAGCCTGGATCCAAGAGCCTCCAGTTCGTTGATGTATCCCATCATCCGAAGACAATGGTCGTGAACATGTTGACCCTTGGAATTTGTGCGGTCATGAACTGTTTCAAGACCTTTTGTCGAGTAGAATGATTATGCTCTTCATACATTGTCCTGAGACTGTCCAATATGTCTTTGGCAAGTTCGATCTGATCGAACTGCCTCTGTATCGGGTTGTCTAAGGAGGCAATGATGTAACACCGGGCAAGGGAGTTTTTCTCCTCCCATTCTTGATATTCTCTCCTTCGGGCCTCAGAAGCCCTATCACCCGGACGCTCCGGGGCAGGATTCTTTGCCACTTTGTCCAGCTTTTCAGAAGCTATGACCAGCATAAGGTTCTTGTACCAGTCAGCATAGTTTGGGCCCTTCAACTTGTTGTTATCAAGCAGTTTTGCAAAAGATCCGTTTGTCATTTTCTGATAAAAGAGCAAACATCAGTCCACAACCTAATTTGATTCATGTTCATTTCATAGATATGGATTTTAATCTATGATCCATTTCCATTTATTTGTCTCTGAGATTTCCCTCCTTTCTCAGTGTCGGAGACTACAGGTTGTCTCTGGAAATGTGGGAAATCACATAGGGTGCATGGAGCCAACTGTTTCAGCTGCATAACCCCACCACCTTTCTGTGAAGGATCACATCCACTCATCATATGAGTTTTCCCTTTGGCCTCTGTCAGACAAGTTTCAGAGCCATTTTCAGGTAAACCTTTCTGTCCACTGAGTATTTACCCATCATATTCGTGAACGCCAAGGTACAGTGAGAGAGTTCCCATTTTCTGGTGAAGCCCCTCCCACATCGGTCTATGACGCCCCTATCATCTTATGAAACACTCAGACAAGCCCAACAGCAAATGGATAGCCCATTTTCTGGTGCGTTTCCTCATTACTGGAGGACCCATCCTCATGCTAATGATGAAAGGCCTTTAGAGAGTTCATCATATGAATCTCCCTATCACATGCACTCATATTAGCTAGAGGGAACAAAATTATGCCCTAGTTTTATTTAGGTCAAACCAAAGTGGCTCCCACTGACTTTCATAAAGCCAGATTTTGGTGGGCCTTGAATCGGCTAGGGTTCTGCACATAACCTCTTGATGAGGTGTGGGGCCCACCACTGAGGGAAGTCATCCAATGACCAAAAGGGACACCATGGCAATGATGTGCATTCAGCCATGGTGTGCGCAAGAGCCACTTTCGAATGAGCATGGGCCAATTAATTATCTCTAAGGCCTGTTGGAAGCCCGTTAAAATTCCATAATATTAACCATTAATATTATTTAGGTATATGGGCTGAATTAGGGTTACCCAGTTCGGCCCATATAGCTTTATCCTATAAAATGGGCTTTTGCAGTTTTAACTATTTAAAACTGGGCCTTTACAGGCTGGGCCGAATTAACCATTTAATTAAATATCAATCCTTAGGCCCATTAGTGGGAAACTAGGGCTGACTTTCAGCCTTGATTAAACCCTAGAATTGGTCCAAACAGTTTTGAACCAATCTTAGTTCGAATGGGTCTAGGGTTTGATTTTTAATTAAATCCTTAATTCAAGAAAATAATCTGAAATTAAATACTGATAAAAGGAAAAACAAGAATCAGTCAAACAGGGTTGTTCACACAATCCTTCTTGCAAAACAGAGGTTAAATCACAAAATGCAGTTTCACAAACTGCAAATCGCAAATAGCATTTCTCTCATCTGCGAAATGTACTTCTCTGCGAAATCTCCTTTCCTGCGCTGCCAACTTTGATCCAAAGTAAAATAAATAGAAATCCTATTTCTATTAATAATTACATCAGATCGAATACCTATACATTGAGTCTAGAAAAAAAATATTTACAGACCCAAAATAAATCAAGAACTGCAAAATCGCAGGTTCCCTACGCAAACCAAGAATTCGATCTCCTCTTGTACGAATAGGCCATATATCAAGAAAATTATAAAGAACAATTCTAAATAATAATCAGATTTATTTAAAATTAATTTCAGATTATTTGCCCATCTGTTTTGGGAACAAATTTCCCAAAAACCAAATCTGCGCAAATTGGGTAGAGCGCCTTCTCCCTAATTGCACAGGTTCAAATCTGAAATAGAATGGTTCAAGATTTGAACCTGGGCTCTGATACCTCTAAAAGGATGAGAGATCCATCCCATGTATGCCCAAAGATTGCGGAATAAGGGGCAATTTTCAAAATTTTTTCCACTCCCTTCAAATAGGAATCACATTCCCTATTTAGAAAATCATATTTTCAATGATAAATCTTGAACCTTAAACTGAACCAGATCTGAACCAAGAGGAATGTGAGAGAATAATACCTGATACGGAGAAGTAATATCTCCCAACGAAGGTGTTCACACCCAAGGAAGGATCCAAAGACTGCTCCCACTGAAGATGGCGCAGTGCAGGATGGAGCAGAATCAGCAGTGTTCTTTCCCAAGAACTCTGTCCTTCACAAGAATCAGTAGAATGGTACGTGAGCATAGCTTCATTTTCAATCCTTTCTCAAAGAACTGATGTCAAGATCCAACCTTGACTTCTCCCACATCTGGAGATCGAACTGGCAAACAGGGCGACAGGAGCAGGGAGGCGGTAAGAGAGTATTCACAGGGTGCAGAATTCTCTCTTCTTGATTTCAGCACTAAAGAGGATCTGATGTGTTTCTTGGTTTCTCTTTCTTTCTAGGCTGCCGCCCCCTCCTTCTTTTTGTTAAATTAAAAGATCAGCTCCTAATCCCATTAAGAGGTGCTTATCCAAATCATATTTGGATCAGCCTTCTCTTCTAGTGATAAGGATAAACCTTTATCTTATCTGCAAATTAGATTAGCTTTATCCTAATCCCATTAGGAGGTTTCTAGATCTGAATCACATTCAGATCTGGACTCTCTAAGTGGATAGGATTAACACCCTATCCTATCTGCTAATCCATCTCAGAATTCGCCCCTTTAATTAACTAAATAAATAGCCCTGTTCGAAATGGGTTTTAGGCCCATCAAGCTTATGTGCTCACTTAACCTTCTAACTACTGCCCAGTTGGGCTTCCTTGTATTATGTGGGACCCAAGCATTGATCTACAAATCAGCCACATGTGTTCGGCCCAGTCTTTGTTACAAGGCCTGGTCGAATACACTGTTAAAGACAGTGCACCCCCTGAAACCCATCGAATGGGCTCTATGGGCCCAACACTTACCCTAAGTGGTCCCTGGGCCAAGCCACCTTGTAACACCCAGGGACTGTGGGCAGATGCAAGATTAGCCCATCAGGTATTATCCTCAATGGTCTTACACTTAACCTCTCAGCCCTTAATGATCATACACTGCCCGACAAGAGAGGACCTCTCCCTTGGCTGCAAGGAACAGTGTTGCACTCTCCACTTATATGGATCCCGGGAATTAAAACCTTTTGCAAACATTTTATAAACCATAATATATATACTTTTATCTCATATAAAATATACTTTGCAAAACAAATCTCAACGGTTGAAATCGGCTGCCGACAGTCTTGGTTTCTAACAATAAGAGCGCATCCCCGATCATTACCTTTGTCCGACAAAGGGGCTGATCCTGTCACTATGATCACCCACTCAAATGAATTCTCGGATTGTCCCAACATACCCAGGTTTTGACCCCCGCTAAGGATCTCACTGATTGGTACATCAAAGACAACCCGATCCGACACCAAGTGCAGTATCATAATCGAGTCTAGGGGTCGGGTGTAACTTTCTAGTTTTGCCCATCAATTTCCAAGGTCCAGGGCAATACTGGAAATCTGGTCCAGTTCAAAGATTCAATTAATCCCACACTGTATGTGCCTAGTGTCTCACCCCAATAGCTGAGACAAGCCACCCCAACCGACTTGGTGGCACCACAGTGTCAGCCTTGTCAGGATAGGTCTCCCTAGACCGACCCACCGGCTGTGAACATTCTAAACTAACACAAGTCTCAATAAGTGTCCAGTTTAAGGGTATTACACAGAAACATACAAAAGGAACATGAATCAAATATGCACTTTTATTCATTTACAATAAACTCATAAAGTACATCAATTTTGATTGAAGCTAAGGGCATACAAAACTGTCTAACAACCTCTTCCTCTCCCACTTCGTCAGCAGCCAATAGTGCTAGAAGACCGTTGTCTCACTTATGTCGATTAAGCAGAAGTGCGGAGAGAGCCTCTGAGCTTACATCGATCATTTCAAGAAGGAAGAGCTCAAAGTCTACGACCTTGACCCCTTAGTCTCCACGCACGCCGCAATCAACGGCTTTCAGCCTGGCCCCCTCGTGTGGTCCATCTCCAAGACACCGCCCAAGAACAAGGTGGAATTCTTGAAAAGGGAATAGAAGTACATCACCGCTAAGGAGGGCAAGGCCAATGAACGCCTCCAAGAGCCTAAGGTTGACACTAGTCGAGGAGTCTTAGAGAAGAGGAGAAAGGATAGAGAAGGCCGCAGCTACGACCACAATAATAACAATGACACTAACAAGAAGTTGTCGGCCCCTTCCTTTAGCAAGTATACACCACTCAACTCCACCTGAACGCATATCCTCATGCAAGTAGGGAAGGAGGAATACAATAAGTGGCCAACCAAGATGAGGAGGAACCCCAAGAAGGGTAACCCAAAGAAATACTACAAGTACCACTGCGACACCAAGGATTGCTATGAGCACAAAAATGAGATCGAGTGCCTCATTTGTCGTGCCCACTTGAAAGAATTCATGGAGGGTGATACCGCCGACACCTCATCCTCATAGCAGTAGTAGCACCACACCTTGGCGGAAGTCATTGACGTCATCATCGGGGGCATGACCTTAGCTCAAAAGGTGTATGCCAAGCAACTCATCATCCGGGGCCTGACACCCAAGAAGCCGATGCCAGACGATGTCATATCCTTCTTGGACGATGACCTAAAGGGGGTCTCAGTGTCCCATGACGACGCATTGGTAGTGTCCATGACCATCGCGAATGGTGAAGAGGATACTTGTGGACAACGGCTCTTCAGAAGACATCCTCTTCTACGACACCTTCGAGAAGATGAAGCTGACACCAGATCAGTTGCAATCGATCAATGTGCCACTAGTTGGCTTCTCTAGAGCGGTCATTAAGCCAGAAGGAAGAATCACCCTACCAGTCGCAGTAGGGACAGAGCCTTGAGAGGTGACCAAGACAACTGAACTCTTGGTTGTGAAGATAGGCTCCCCATACAATAAAATCATTGGGAGGTCGACCTTCATGCACTCAAGGCAGCCATTTTTTCCTATCATCTTTCCATGAAGTTCCCCACCAAGCATGGCATCAGAGTCATCCAGGGGAACGAGTAGACAACTAGAAAGTGCTATTGGCGGCACTAAAAGGCAAAAATAAAGAAATTTTCCATTGGAAGAACTTGACCTCAAGGGCAAGCTAGTGAGTCGAGGATCTCGTCTCAGTTCCTCTAGACGAGGCTGAGCCCGAGAAGATGGTACATGTCGGGTCCCACCTTTGCATAAGAGCGTTGGAAAGCCATCGTAGAAGAAGTAGACAAGCTACTCGACATCGGCTTCATTCGAGATACCTCAGCCGAGCCTACCCCAAGGACAACTTTCCTTTGTTGAGGATCGATCACCTCGTCAACACCACTAAAGGGTACGAGTTGTTAAGCTTTACGGACACCTTCTCTAGGTACAATCATATCAAGATGCGCCCCAAGGATGAGGAGAAGACCTCGTTCATCACCAAGCATGGCACTTACTGCTACAAGGTCATGTCCTTTGGATTGAATAACGCTGGAGCCACCTACTAGCGGCCGGTGAACAAAGTATTCAAAGACCAGATGGAGAGGAACGTCGAATCCTATGTCAACGACATGGTGGTGAAGATCTTGAAAGCCGATCAGCACACCTCAGACCTCGATGAAACCTTTGTAGTGCTGATGAAATACAACATGAAGTTGAACCCTAACAAGTGTGCCTTCGGCGTCACCTTAGGCAAGTTCTTGGCTTTGTTATTAGTCAGCGAGGTATGGAGGCCAACTAAGAGAAGATTTAGGCCATACCTGACATGGAGCCACCTCAGACCATCAAGGAAACACAAAGACTCACCGGCCAAGTGGATGCCCTCAATCGAAACATGTCGAAGTTGGTCGACTGTTGCATACCCTTCTTTTGAGCCATCAAGAAGCTGAAGGACTTCTAGTGGACCGAAGAATGCCAGAGATCCTTTGATGAGCTGAAGTACTACATCGCCTCACCCCCTCTGCTCACATGGCCCCTCCAAGGAGAAGTTATGCTCTTATACCTCTTGGTCGGGGATGAGGTCATTAGCTCTGTTCTGGTACAAGAAGACGAAAGAGCACAAAAGTCGATCTACTATGTTAGTAAGGTCCTCTACAACACTGAGACCAGATACCTCAAGGTGGAAAAGCTAGCCTTCACATTGGTGGTCTCGGCTAGGAAACTCAGGCCCTACTTCTAGTTTCACAACATCACAGTGTTGACTAGCCAACCCCTCAAGTCTATACTCTCCAAGCTAGAGACGTCATGTTGGCTGACCAAGTGGGCCATCGAGTTGTCTAAATTTGACCTACACTGCCATCCGAGACCAACCATCAAAGCACAAGCCTTGACAGACTTCTTTGTGGAGTGCACCTTCAGTAAAGACCTCGGCCAAGCTCCTACGGAAGATGAGGGACCTCGATCGACCTAGAGACTATTCGTGGACAGATCTTCCAATGCCAAGGGAAGTGGAGCATGCTTCATACTTCTCACCTCAGATGACAACAAGGTAGAATATGCACTAAGATTTGGCTTCCCAACCTCCAACAACGAAACCAAGTACGAGGCCCTGCTCACCGGACTAAAACTCACCAAAGGCCTTAGAGCCGAGCACATTGAGGTCTTCAGCAACTCTTAGTTGGTGGTGAATCAAGTAAATGGGGAGTATGAAGCTAGAGAGCAATAAGGAGCAAGAAGGATTTACCTAAAGTTGGGCACCCCCTTTTATACTTGACCTTGCAATTAATGGACATGTGGCACAATCCTAGGCCTTGCAATATGCGCCTACATCACTTGCCCTCAACTCTCGAGGCCTTGGTTGTCGAGGTCGAACGGTGTGATGGGATGAGGCCTCAGCTTTGGCTGAAGAGAGTAATATAATTACTTATAGAGGCATAGGATGGCGTGTTTGGCGGAGACTTCTGCTTCGGCTAGAGAGGGCTAAAGGGAGGAGATATCCATCGTATGGACGCCCGAATCTTACGAAATAGAATGGGCGAATTTCAAAAATTTCTCTCCATCTTACTGGGAATCGTATTCCCTATTTTAGAAAAATCATATTTTTCAAAGATCAATCTTGAACCATGAACTGAACTAGATCTGAACAAAAGCAATAGGAAAGGGATATACCTGATATAGAGAAATAGTATCTCCCAATGGAGGTGTTCACACCCAAGGAAGGAACCAAAAACTGCTCCCACTGAAGATGACATAGTGCAGGATGGAGCAGAATCAACAACGTTCTTCAAAAGAACCAGATCCTTCGCAAGAATCAGTTGAGCGGCATGCGAGCACTTCTTCCAATCAACCCTTTCACAAAGGATTGATATCAAGATCCAATCTTGATCACTCCAACTGACAAGAGGAGATCGAACTGGCAGATATGGCAGCGGCAGGAAGGAGGCGGCAAGATAGATTTAGCGTAGTGATGCCAAATTCTCTTTTATGATTTCAGCTCTGAAGACAGAATGTGAAGAGTGACTAAAGGCTGCTGCCCCCTCCTTTTATAACCTTAAAGCGATCAGCTCCTAATCCCATTAGGAGTTGCTGATCCAAATCATATTTGGATCCGAATTCCCTTTAAGTGATAAGGGTAAACCCTTATCTTATTTGTAGATTAGATCAGCCCCCTCCTAATCCTATTAGGAGATTTTCAGATCTGAATCACATTCAGATTTGGACTCTTTGAGTGGATAGGGTTAGAACCCACTCCTATCTGCTAATCCAATCTCAGAATTCGCCCCTCATTTAACTGATCAAATCAGCCCAGTTCGAAATGGGCTTTAGGCTCAATAAGGTTATGTGCTCACTTAGCCTTCCAAACTGCTGCCCAATTGAGCTTCCTTGTATGGCGTGGGACCCAAACATTGATCTACACATCAGCCACATGGGTTCAGCCCAGCCTTTGTTATAAGGCCTGGCCGAATACACTGTTATGGACAATGCACCCCTTGAAACCCATAACATGGGCTCTATGGGCCCAACACTTACCCTAAGTGGTCCCTGGGCCAAACCACCTTGTAACACCCAGGGACTGTGGGCAGATGCAAGATTAGTCCATCAGGTATTACCCTCAATGGCTTTACACTTAACCTCTCAGCCCATAATGATCAAACACTGCCCGACTCGAGGGGACCTCTCCCTCGGCTGCAAAGAACAGTGTTGCACTCTCTACTCACATGAATCTCGAGAATTAAAACATTTTTGCAAACGTTTGGAAACCATAATATATATATGTATATATATCAATATATAAATATATTTTGCAAAACAAAATTGCAACGATTGAAATCGGTTGCCGGTAATCTTGGTTTCCATCAGAGAGAGTTCATCCCCAATCATTACCTTTGTCCGACAAAGGGGCTGATTCTGTCACTATGATCACCCACTCAGATGAATTCTTAGACTATCTCAACATACCAAGGTTTTGACCCCCGCTAAGGATCTCACTGATTGGTCCATTAATCTCCAAGGTCTAGGACAATACAGGAAATTTGGTCCGGTTCAAAGATTCAATTAATCCTACACTACATATGCCTTGGGTCTCACCTTGGCGGTTGAGGCAGGCCACCCCAACATTTGGCAGCACACTAGTGTTAGCCTTGGTAGGATAAATCTCCCCAGACTTATCCAATGGTCGTGAACATTCTAAACTAACACGAGTCTCATAAGTGTCCAGTTTAAGGATATTACATAGAAACACACCACAAGAACATGAATCAAATATGTACTTTATTCATTTACAATAAATTCATAATGTACATCATTCTGATTGGAGCTAAGGGCATACAACTATCTAACAAGGGTGTCGTACAATGGCTGTGAAGCCGCCACCTTAACAGCCCGAACTGATGCATGCCATGTGGCATCAACCTCAGGAATATGAAACAATGCCGAGCGAATCAGCCGTTTCGCCCACCGACTCCAGGCCAGGAATGACCCAAACCGGGTGACCCACTGTCCATCTCGCACACGGCCATGGATGATCAACACTAATGCCTGTTTTGAACACGAATTTGTGATGGCTCTTGTACAAAGCATTGTCAACGAATGCGGATGCCTCACACCCGTTCTACGCACGGTCTCGCTCCCTCGGCTCGATGTGATTGTCCAAAGAGGCAAAAGATCTACAAGGAAACAGTCGCCACAGGGTTACCTAGGGAAGCACTCAATGGATGAGGTTGATGCCTCCGCACTGTTGTACGATGCCCTCTCCAACCGAAGCTGAAGTCTCCGCCAACGCACCATCCTACGCCTCTAGAAATAACTATAATACTCTCATCAGCCAAACCCGAGGCCTCATCCCATCGCACCATTCTACCTTAACAACCACGACCTCAAGAGTGGTGGGCAAGTGATGTAGCTGCATATGGCAAGGCCCAGGATTGCTCCACATGGCATTGGCTGGATGAGATCCAGGCTGTCCATTCCTAACAACCCTTAACCACTCCATTGCATGGTCAAGTATAAAAGGGGGTGCCCATCTTAAGGTAAATCCATCCTACTCATTGCATTTTAGCTTTTTTGCTCTAGAGTGACCTCGTCTGAGCCCTTGTCTCAAACCTGTTCTGCTGAAAGGATTTGCATCTTTGTGGCTTTGCCTTGAAAGAGAAGGTCAATCCAAGAAGCAAAGCAGGAAGCAAAGCTTGAGCTATTTAAATCATGGAGTCCTAGAATCAAGGGGCTTCCAAACCATAAGGATCTTGAATGTTCAAACATTCCAATTGCATGGAGGATGGATTCCTCCTCAATTTTGCAAATTGGGCAGATAGGACTTTGGAACAATTTTCCTAATTGTTAGACAGTTTTGTATGCCCTTAGCTTCAATCAAAATTGATGTACTTTATGAGTTTATTGTAAATGAATAAAAGTGCATATTTGATTCATGTTCCCTTGGTATGTTTATGTGTAATACCCTTAAACTGGACACTTATTGAGACTCGTGTTAGTTTAGAAAGTTCACAGCCAGTGGGTCGGTCTGGGGAGACCTATCCTGACAAGGCTGACACTATGGTGCCATCAAGTCGGTTGAGGTGGCTTGTCTCAGCTACCGGGGTGAGACCCCAGGCACATACAGTGTGGAATTAATTGAATCTTTGAACTAGACCAGATTTCCAGTATTGCCCTGGGCCTTGGAGATTGATGGGAAAAACTGAAAAGTTACACCCGACCCCTAGACTCGATTATGATACTGCACTTGGTGTCGGATCGGGGTGTCTTTGATGTACCAATCAGTGAGATCCTGAGCGGCGGTCAAAACCTTGGTATGTTGGGACAATCCGAGAATTCATCTGAGTGGATGATCATAGTGATAGGATCAGCCCCTTTGTCGAACAAAGGTAATGATCGGGGATGCGCTCTCACTGTTGGAAACCAAGACTGCCGGCATCCGATTTCAACGGTTGAGATTTGTTTTGCAAAAAATATTTTATATGAGATATAAAAGTATATATATTATGGTTTCTAAAATGTTTGCAAAAGGTTTTAATTCCTGGGATCCATATAAGTGGAGAGTGCAACACTATTCCTTGCAGCCGAGGGAGAGGTCCTCTCTTGTCGGGCAGTGTATGATCATTAAGGGCTGAGAGTTTAAGTGTAAGACCATTGAGGACAATACCTGACGGGCTAATCTTGCATCTGCCCACAGTCCCTAGGTGTTACAAGGTGGCTTGGCCCAGGGACCACATAGGGTAAGTGTTGGGCCCATAGAGCCCATTCGATGGATTTTAGGGGGTTCACTATCTTTAACAGTGTATTCGACCAGGCCTTGTAACAAAGGCTGGGCTGAACCCATGTGGCTGATGTGTAGATCAATGCTTGGGTCCCACGCCATACAAGGAAGCCCAACTGGGCAGCAGATATGAAGGTTAAGTGAGCACATAAGCTTGATGGGCCTAAAGCCCATTTCGAACTGGGCTATTTATTTAGTTAATTAAAGGGGCGAATTCTGAGATGGATTAGCAGATAGGATAGGGTGTTAATCCTATCCACTCAGAGAGTCCAGATCTGAATGTGATTTAGATCTAAAAACCTCCTAATGGGATTAGGATAAAGCTAATCTAATCTACAGATAAGATAAGGGTTTATCCTTATCACTAGAAGAGAAGGCTGATCCAAATATGATTTGGATAAGCAGCTCCTAATGGGATTAGGAGCTGATCTTTTCAAGTTAACAAAAAGGAGGGGGCAGCAGCCTTGAGAGAGACCTACAAGAAACACATCAGATCCTCTTTTAGTGCTGAAATCAAGAAGAGAGAATTCTGCACCCTGCGAATACTCTCTTGCCGCCTCCCTGCTCTTGTCGCCCTGTTTGCCAATTCGATCTCCAGTTGTGGGAGAGGTCAAAATTGGATCTTGACATCAGTTCTTTGAAAAAGGATTGAAAAGGAATCTGTGCTCACGTATGACGGGTTTGTCGAAGCCCTCAAAATTATTACTAGTCCCACAATAAAATATTTGCAGTAAAAGTGGTTCTAGGTCGAATCCCACAGGGAGCAAATCAATAATTTCTTAGCCGAATGGATAAAGTAATTGTGTGGGAAAATTAAATAACTAAAATTAAAAGAATAACAAACTAAGCAAACAAGAGAAAATCAGTCTTACCGAATTTTGGTTCAAGGGTTCGGGTTGAATCGATTGGCCATCGATCCTAGGTACAATTCAGCATTCTTGCAATTCAAGCATTTAACCTTAGATTTATTAGGATAGCCATAATAAACCTTGTGTTTTCCTAATTCAGTTGACCAAACACAGCATTCGATCAACACTTATCACCACTCAACTGGGTACGATAGCGTTCCATGTTAAACAATGATAGCATTAAGATTTATGAAAACAGTTAAACCAAAATAACAATAATTGAGATAGCTACAATTACTGAATTTTGTTCCATCGATTCTTTTAGGTTGAACCATGTTAAAACATTGGTCAAAGTCTATCACGAACAATTGACCCAAAAAGATATCAACCTAATTGCTACTTGTACCATTATTCGTGACAATTACGGATCACCGAAATCATGGATAGCAGTAGGAAAATCAACATTAATTCAGTTTGTCAGACTAATTAACATTAACATCCAATAAAAATGTGCACAAGAACCAGTGAATACTTGAATTAAAAAGAAAGAAAATAAAGTAACTACAGAACCTCACAATGGCACAATCGAACCTCCCCACTTGAACCAGAAAAAGAAGCTTAGCTACTCATGATCTGCGCAATCTCCATGCTCTTCTTCTCCATAGCCGAACTGCCTTCTTGCTTCTTGGTCTTCTTGATGATCTCTTGGATCTTGGAATGAGTGATTTCTAGAGCTGGTTCGCCCCCCTCTTTATATAGCCAAAGGAGAGGGCTGTTTTCCAACTCCTTCTAGGAGATCATCTTATCCTTAGGGAGTTTTGATCTTATCTTGAACTAATCCTATCCTATCTCTTATCTAATGCTCTAATCTCAATCTTCTTATCTCTCTAGGATTACATTCAAGACTTTAGATCTGATAAAACTCTCTCCTTGGAGATTACATTCGAAATTCGGACTCTTAACTCTTGAATTCGAATTGGGCTGCTTCAAGGTACTTCTGCGAGTTGGGCTTAAGTTGTGAAATGGGCCTGGCTGCGAACTTGCTCCGACTTTGGGCTCGTTTGCGTACTCGATGCGGGCCGAATCTATCAAAACCCAAAACATAAAAGTTGTGGGCCTTCCTTTCTTCTTTCTAATGCTTCTTGAATTGTCCAATTCTGTGTCCGGAATTGAGAGTTAGTTCCAGATTACTGACTGTCGCCGAAACTGTGCAAAATCACCCGATTTGTCCTGTTTTCTTCCAATTGCCTTCTTTATTGCTCTGAATCGAAATACAAGAGTAATGAGTCCACTTAAGTGATAAATACATGTAAAAGAGTGAATATTAAGGGATAAAATTAGGGTTTGTTTTGGTCTCATCAACGTACCATTCTACTAATTCTTGCGAAGGACAAAGTTCTTGGGGAAGAACACTGCTGATTCTGCTCCATCCTACACTGCACCATCTTCAGTGGGAGCAATCTTTGGATCCTTCCTTGGGCGTGAACACCTTCATTGAGAGATATTACTTCTCCATATCATGAATTATTCTCTCTCATTCCTTTTGGTTCAGATCTGGTTCAGTTTAAGGTTCAAGATTTATTCTTGAAAATATGATTTTCTAAATAGGGAATGTGATTCCCAGTTGAAGGGAGAGGAAAAATTTTTGAAATTCGCCCCTTATTCCACAATCTTTGGGCGTACATGTGATGGATCTCTCATCCCTTCAGTGGTATCAGAGCCCAGGTTCAAATCTTGAACCATTCTATTTCAGATCTGAACCTACGCAATTAGGGAGAAGGCGTTCTACCCAATTTGCGCAGATTTGGTTTTTGGGAAATTTGTTCCCAAAACAAATGGGCAAATAATCTGAAATTAATTTTAAATAAATCTGATTATTATTTAGAATTGTTCTTTATAATTTTCTTGATTTATGGGTTGTTCGTACAAGAGGAGATCGAATTCTTGGTTTGCGCAGGGAAACTGCATTTTTTGTAGTTCTTGATTTATTCTGGGTCTATAAATATTTTTTTTTCTATACTCAATGTATAGGTATTCGATCTGATGTAATTATTAATAGAAATAGGATTTCTATTTATTTTTATTTTGGATCGAAGTTGGCGGCGCAGTAAAGGAGATTTCGCAGAAAAGGAGATTTCGCAGGGAAGGAGATTTCGCAGAGAAGGAGATTTGCAGTTTGTGAAACTGCATTCTGTGATCTAACCTATGTTTTGCAGGAAGGATTGTGCGAACAGCCCTATTTGACTGATTCTTGTATTTCCCTTTTATCAGTATTTAATTTCAGATTATTTTCTTGAATTAAGGATTTAATTTAAAATCAAACCCTAGACCCATTCGAACCAAGATTGGTTCAAAACTGTTTGGACCAATTATAGGGTTTAATCAAGGCTGAAAGTCAGCCCTAATTTCCCATTAATGGGCCTAAGGATTGATATATAATTAAATGGTTAATTTGGCCCAGCCTGCAAAGGCCCAGTTTTAAATAGTTAAAACTGCAAAAGCCCATTTTAAAGGATAAAGCTATATGGGCCAAACTGGGTAACCCTAATTCAGCCTATACCTAGATAATATTAATGGTAAATATTATGGAATTTTAACGGGCTTCCAACGGGCCTTACAGATAATTAATTGATTGGATCAATTTATCCCTGCATGTGATGTATGGATGTGTAATGTGCTGCGTACATGGGCCATAAGTACTTGGCCCATGCTCATTCGACAGTGGCTCTTGCGCACACCATGGCTGAATGCACATCATTGCCATGGTGTCCCTTTTGGTCATTGGATGACTTCCCTCAGTGGTGGGCCCCACACCTCATCAAGAGGTTACGTGCGGAACCCTAGCCGATTCAAGGCCCACCGAAATCTGGCTTTATGAAAGTCAGTGAAAGCCACTTTGGTTTGACCTAAATCAAACTAGGGCGTAATTTTGTTCCCTCCAGCTAATATGAGTGCATGTGATAGGGAGATTCATATGATGAACTCTCTAAAGGCCTTCCATCATTAGCATGAGGATGGGACCTTCAGTAATGAGGAAACGCACCAGAAAATGGGCTATCCATTTGCTGTTGGGCTTGTCTGAGTGTTTCATAAGATGATAGGTGCGTCATAAACCGATGTGGGAGGGGCTTCACCAGAAAATGGGAACTCTCTCACGGTACCTTAGCATTCATGAATATGATGGGTAAGCACTCACTGGACAAAAAGGTTTACCTGAAAATGGCTCTGAACCTTGTCTGACAGAGGCCAAAGGGAAAACTCATATGATGAGTGGATGTGATCCTTCACAGAAAGGTGGTGGGGTTATGCAGCTGAAACAGTTGGCTCCATGCACCCTATGTGATTTCCCACATTTCCAGAGACAACCCGTAGTCTCCGTCACTGAGAGAGGAGGGAAATCTCAGAGACGAATAAATGGAAATGGATCGTAGATTAAAATCCATATCTATGAAATGAACATGAATCAAATTAGGTTGTGGACTGATGTTTGCTCTTTTATCAGAAAATGGCAAATGGATCTTTTGCAAAACTGCTTGATGACAACAAGTTGAAGGGCCCAAACTATGTTGACTGGTACAGAAACCTTATGCTAGTCCTAGCTTCTGAAAAGCTGGACAAAGTGGCAAAGAATCCTGCCCCGGAGCGTCCGGGTGATAGGGCTTATGAGGCCCGAAGGAGAGACTATCAAGAATGGGAGGAGAAATACTCCCTTGCCCGGTGTTACATCATTGCCTCCTTAGACAACCCGATACAGAGGCAGTTCAATCAGATCGAACTTGCAAAGACATATTGGATAGTCTCAGGACAATGTATGAAGAGTAGAATCGTTCTACTCGACAAAAGGTCTTGAAACAGTTCATGACCGCACAAATGTCCAAGGGTCAACAAGTTCATGACCATTGTCTTCGGATGATGGTATACATCAACGAACTAGAGACTCTTGGATCCGGGCTGGACCTTGCAACCCAGATAGATGCTATCCTTAACTTTTTGCCTCCTTCCTTTAATCCATTCATCATGAATTATAACATGAACAAGCTGAATGTCAGCTTACAAGAGCTCAACAATATGTTGCAAAGAGCTGAAGAACTGATTAGAAAGGATGAGCCTGTAACCATGCTTGTTGAAGCTGGCAAGACAGGCAAGAGAAAGAGGAAGGCAAAGAAGCCTCAGAAGAAAGCCACTAAGAGCAAGAAGCAGAAGAAAGACAAAGCATCGGATGCCTGTCACTTCTGCAAGAAGACCGGCCACTGGAAAAGTAACTGTCCTGCCTACCTGGAATCTAAGAAAGGTAACTTCGAAACTTGTGTTATAGAAACCATTTTGTTGGTAGCTTCTGCATCCTGGTATATTGACTCCGGGGCTTCAACTCATGCGTTTAACACACTGTAGGGGTTCAAGGTAAGAAGAAGGTTGAGTGAAGGAGAAGTCACACTCTTCTTGGTGACTACTGCAACTGTTGGAGCCGCGGCCATAGGAACCGTGGAATTAATTTTTAGAGAAGGAACAATTGTACTGAAAAACTGTCTTTATGTGCAAAATTTAAGGAGAAATTTGATTTCTGTCTCAAAACTGTGTGCAGATGGTTATTCTGTCTTCTTTAGTAAAACGATTACTATTAAAAAAACAATAGATTCATCGCATACGGGGAACTGGAGAATGGTCTCTATGTTCTACATCCTTCTCTAGAAACTAACATAATCGAAACTACGTCGGCTGAAATCCCTAAGAAGAGAGCTCGTGATACAGTTAATCCCACGTGTCTGTGGCATTATCGACTTGGCCACATCGGTGTTGACCGAATCACAAGGTTGGTAAAGGATGGTCCTTTGGATTTTCTAACTATAGAAGATCTTCCCACTTGTGAGCCTTGCCTACAAGGCAAGATGACGAAACGACCATTTAACGGTAAGCCTGAAAGATGTACGGGCACACTTGACCTAATACATATTGATGTATGTGGTCCCCTGAGTGTTAAGACACGAAATCAACACGTGTATTTCATCACCTTCACAGATGATTTTTCACGATACGGTTACGTGTACCTAATGAGACACAAGTCTGAATCCTTTGAAAAGTTCAAAGAGTTTAGACAACAGGTTGAGAAATAGTTAGGGAGAGAAATTAAGGCCCTTCGATCAGATCGAGGTGGCGAGTATCTCTCTGACGAATTTGGGGACTACTTAAAGGACAATGGGTTAGTATCACAATTAGCTCCTCCTGCTACACCACAATTTAACGGTTTTTCGGAGAGGAGGAATAGGACCTTATTGGATATGGTCCGGTCGCTTCTCATACACTCAGAGTTACCCACATCCTTTTGGGGTTACGCATTAGAGATTGCGATTTATGTGCTGAATCGGGTTCCAACCAAATCGGTTCCAAACACTCCATATGAATTGTGGACTGGAAAGAAACCAAGTGTCAGACACTTGAAGATTTGGGGTTGTCTAGCACACGTTAAAATAACGAGTGCAAACAAGTTGGAATCGAAGACCAGTCGTTGCCTACTTGTAGGCTACCCAAGAGGCTCTGTAGGTTACCTATTCTATGACCCAAGTGAGCAGAAAGTGTTCTGCAGTCGTAACGCGCAATTCTTGGAAACCGACTATATCCTGGACACCCATCATCAGGAAGTTGTTCTTGATGAGGAGAGCTCAGGAGTAGTGGGAGATGTCCCACAATTCCAGGTAGTGAACAACCTAGAAGATCCACTCGGGTATCCAGGCCACCAGTCCATTATGGTTATGACCAGGATAGTTACCTGGTGGAAACCTTGACTAGTGAGGAGGATCCCGTGACTTACACAGAAGCTATGTTGGACATAGATTCCCAGAAGTGGGTGGAGGCCATGAGAGCAGAGATGGACTCAATGGAGACCAATGGAGTCTGGACTCTAGTAGATCCGCCCTCCGGGGTAAAAGCAATCGGTTGCAAATGGATTTACAAGAGGAAGAAGGGCCCCGATGGTAAGGTTGAGACATTCAAGGCTCGTCTGGTGGTGAAAGGGTACACTTAGAAAGAGGGCATCAATTATGAGGAAACCTTTTCGCCTGTGACCATGCTTAAATCCATTAGCATCCTGCTAGCTGTAGCAGCATACCATGATTATGAGATTTGGCAAATGGATGTCAAAACTACATTCCTAAATGGAGATCTTACTGAAGATATCTATATGCAGCAGTCGTAAGGCTTCATTGCTGCGGGTCAGGAAAACATGGTATGTAAACTTAATAGATCCATTTAAGGAATTAAGCAAGCTACTAGAAGTTGGAACATCGTTTCACTTCGAGCAGAATCTGGATGAACCCTGTGTCTACAGGAAGTACAGTGGAGATAAGGTTACCTTCTTGGTTCTGTATGTAGATGACATTCTACTCATTGGGAATGATGTAGGTGTTAGACAGTTTTGTATGCCCTTAGCTTCAATTAAAATTGATGTACTTTATGAGTTTATTGTAAATGAATAAAAGTGCATATTTGATTCATGTTCCCTTGGTATGTTTCTGTGTAATACCCTTAAACTGGACACTTATTGAGACTCGTG
Source organism: Nelumbo lutea (assembly GCF_056320005.1). Lineage (NCBI taxonomy): Eukaryota > Viridiplantae > Streptophyta > Magnoliopsida > Proteales > Nelumbonaceae > Nelumbo > Nelumbo lutea. The sequence continues at coordinate 114,420,823 of NC_142684.1, forward strand.
TTAGTTAAGAAAGTTCACAGCCAGTGGGTTGGTCTGGGAGACCTATCCTGACAAGGCTGACACTGTGGGGTCACCAAATCGGTTGGGGTGGCTTGTCTCAGCAACCGGGGTGAGACCCTAGGCACATACAGTGTGGGATTAATTGAATCTTTGAACTGAACCAGATTTCCAGTATTGCCCTGGACCTTAGAGATTGATGGGCAAAACTGAAAAGTTACACCCGACCCCTAGACTCGATTATGATACTGCACTAGGTGTCGGATCGGGGTGTCTTTGATGTACCAATCAGTGAGATCCTTAGCGGGGGTCAAAACCTGGGTATGTTAGGACAATCCGAGAATTCATCTGAGTGGGTGATCATAGTGACAGGATCAGCCCCTTTGTCGGACAAAGGTAATGATCGGGGATGCGCTCTCACTGTTGGAAACCAAGACTGCCGGCAGCCGATTTCAACCGTTGAAATTTGTTTTGCAAAGTATATTTTATATGAGATATAAAAGTATATATATTATGGTTTCTAAAATGTTTGCAAAATGTTTTAATTCCCGGGATCCATATAAGTGGAGAGTGCAACACTGTTCCTTGTAGCCGAGGGAGAGGTCTTCTCTTGTCGGGCAGTGTATGATCATTAAGGGCTGAGAGGTTAAGTGTAAGACCATTGATGATAATACCTGATGGGCTAATCTTGCATCTGCCCACAGTCCCTGGGTGTTACAAGGTGGCTTGGCCCAAGGACCACTTAGGGTAAGTGTTGGGCACATAGAGCCCATTCGATGGGTTTCAGGGGGTTCACTGTCTTTAACAGTGTATTCGACCAGGCCTTGTAACAAAGGCTGGGCCGAACCCATGTGGCTGATGTGTAGATCAATGCTTGGGTCCCACGCCATACAAGGAAGCCCAACTGGGCAGCAGTTAGGAAGGTTAAGTGAGCACATAAGCTTAATGGGCCTAAAGCCCATTTCGAATTGGGCTACTTATTTAGTTAATTAAAGCGGCGAATTCTGAGATGGATTAGCAGATAGGATAGGGTCTTAATCCTATCCACTCAGGGAGTCCAGATCTGAATGTGATTCAGATCTAGAAACCTCCTAATGGGATTAGGATAAAGCTAATCTAATCTGCAGATAAGATAAGGGTTTATCCTTATCACTAGAAGAGAAGCCTGATCCAAATATGATTTGGATAAGCACCTCATAATGGGATTAGGAGCTGATCTTTTAAGTTAACAAAAAGAATGAGGGGGCGGCAGCCTTGAGAGAGACTAACTAGAAACACATCAGATCCTCTTTAGTGCTGAAATCAAGAAGAGAGAATTCTGCAGCCTGCGAATACTCTCTTGCTGCCTCCCTGCTCTTGCCGCCCTATTTACCAGTTCGATCTCCAACTGTGGGAGAAGTCAAGATTGGATTTTGACATCAGTTCTTTGTGAAAGGATTGAAAAGGAAGCTGTGCTCACGTTTCATTCCACTGTTTCTTGCGAAGGACAGAGTTCTTGGGAAGAACACTACTGATTCTGCTCCATCCTGCACTATGCCATCTTCAGTGGGAGAAGTCTTTGGATCCTTCCTTGGGCGTGAACACCTTCGTTGGGAGATATTACTTCTCCGTATCAGGTATTATTCTCTCCCATTCCTTTTGGTTCAGATCTGGTTCAGTTTAAGGTTCAAGATTGATCCTTGAAAATATGATTTTCTAAATAGGGAATGTGATTCCCAGTTGAAGGGAGAGAAAAATTTTTGAAATTCGCCCCTTATTCCACAATCTTTGGACATCCATGGGATGAATCTCTCATCCTTTCAGTAGGTATGTTAACTACGGTGAAAGTATGGCTGTCACAGCAATTCTCCATGAAAGATCTTGGAGAAGCCTCCTATATACTGGGTATTCGACTCTATAGAGATAGATCGAAGCGGATAATAGGATTATCCCAATCTGCTTATTTTGACAAAATAGTCAAGAGATACAGCATGGAAAACTCCAAGAAAGGAAATGTTCCTTTCAAGCACGGAGTCACTCTCTCCAAGAAAATGTCTCCCAAGACTTCTGAGGAGATTGATGGCATGAAAGACGTTCCCTATGCCTCTGCCGTAGGGAGCATCATGTATGCCATTCTGTGCACTCGTCCTGACATAGCTCAGGTAGTGAGTGTAGTAAGCAGATTTCAGGCCAACCCAGGGCAGGAGCATTGCACTGTTGTGAAAAACATACTTAAGTACCTTCGAAGGACAAAAGAGTTTTGTTTATTATTCGACGGTAGCTCACTACAAATCCAAGGGTATACAGATGCCGATTTCCAGTCAGACCCAAATGATAGAAAGTCTACATCTGGATATGTTTTCATGATAGGATCGTGTGTTGTTTCCTGATTGTCAGCAAACAGGGGTCCTAAGTTGCAAATTAATAGTTCACAATCCAAGCCGAGCGCATTGTCGTAAGTGAGGCTACCTTATGAATGAAGGTGTTCATTCATGAATTTGGAATTCAGCACATCACCCATTCCATTGTTGTATGACAACACTGGACCTACGGGAGGATGATAGTAAGAGGTAGCATCAGCGGAGAATGTGGTAGACCCATTGACTAAGCCACTGACACAGAAAGTGTTTGAGAAACACGTGGAAAGCATGGGACTCGAGCTAGTACCTGATTGGACCAAAGTGCAAGTGGGAGCTGTTAGACAGTTTTGTATGCCCTTAGCTTCAATCAAAATTGATGTACTTTATGAGTTTATTGTAAATGAATAAAAGTGCATATTTGATTCATGTTCCCTTGGTATGTTTCTGTGTAATACCCTTAAACTAGACACTTATTGAGACTCGTGTTAGTTTAGAAAGTTCACAGCCAGTGGGTCGGTCTGGGGAGACCTATCCTGACAAGGCTGACACTATGGTGCCATCAAGTCGGTTGAGGTGGCTTGTCTCAGCTACTGGGGTGAGACCCCAGGCACATACAGTGTGGGATTAATTCAATCTTTGAACTGGACCAGATTTCCAGTATTGCCCTGGGCCGTGGAGATTGATGGGCAGAACTGGAAAGTTACACCCGACCCCTAGACTCGATTATGATACTGCACTAGGTGTCAGATCGGGGTGTCTTTGATGTACCAATCAGTGAGATCCTGAGCGGAGGTCAAAACCTGGGTATGTTAGGACAATCCGAGAATTCATCTGAGTGGGTGATCATAGTGGCAGGATCAGCCCCTTTGTCGGACAATGGTATAGATCGGGGATGCACTCTCAGAGTTGGAAACCAAGGCTGCCAGCAGCCGATTTCAACCGTTGAGATTTGTTTTGCAAAGTATATTTTATATGAGATATAAAAGTATATATATTATGGTTTCTAAAATGTTTGCAAAAGGTTTTAATTCCCGGGATCCATATAAGTGGAGAGTGCAACACTGTTCCTTGCAGCCGAGGGAGAAGTCCTCTTTGTCGGGCAGTGTATGATCATTATGAGCTGAGAGGTTAAGTGTAAGACCATTGAGGATAATACCTGATGGGCTAATCTTGCATCTGCCCACAGTCCCTGGGTGTTACAAGGTGGCTTGGCCCAGGGACCACTTAGGGTAAGTGTTGGGCCCATAGAGCCCATTCGATGGGTTTCGGGGGGTTCATTGTCTTTAACAGTGTATTCGACCAAGCCTTGTAACAAAGGCTGGGCCGAACCCATGTGGCTAATGTGTAGATCAATGCTTGGGTCCCATGCCATACAAGGATGCCCAACTGGGCAGCAGATAGGTGTTAGACAGTTTTTGTATGTCCTTAGCTTTAATCTAATTTGATGTACTTTTGTTATTTAGTGGAAATAAATAAAGTGCATGTTTGATTCATGTTGTTTGGTTTAATTCTGTGTAAAACCCTAAAACTGGACATTTATAGAGACTCGTGTTAGTTTTAAATGTTCACAGCCATTGGATAAGTCTGGGGAGATTTATCCTACCAAGGTTGATACTGGTGTGCCACCAAGTGTTGGGATGGCCTGTCTCAGCCACCAGGGTAAGACCCGAGGCACATGCAGTATGGGATTACTTGAATCCTTGAACCGGACCAGATTTCCAGTCTTGCCCTCGACCTTGGAGATAGATGGGCAAAACTGGAAAGTTACACCTGACCCCTAGACTCGATTATGACACTTCACTAGGTGTTAGATCAGGTTGCCTTTGATATGCCAATCAATGAGATCCTTAGCAGGGATCAAAACCTGGGTATGTTAGGGCAGTTTGAGAATTCATCTGAGTGGGTGATCATAGTGACAGAATCAGCCACTTTGTCGGACAAAGGGTAATGATCGGGAATGCACTCTCTCTGATGGAAACCAAACTGCTGGTAGTTGATTTCAATCGTTGGAATTTTGTTTTGCAAAATTAATATATTTATATATATATGTACGGTTTCAAATTGTTTGCAAATGGTTTTAATTCCCGGGATCCATGTGAGAGGAGAGTGCGGCACTGTTCCTTGTAGCCGAGGGAGAGGTCCTCTCTTGTCGGGCAGTGCTTGATCATTAAGGGCTGAGAGGTTAAGTGTAAGACCATTGAGGATAATACCTGATGGGCTAATCTTGCACCTGCCCACAGTCCCTGGGTTTTTATAAAATGGCTTGGCCCAGGGACCACTTAATGTAAGTGTTGGGCCCATAGGGTCCATATGATGGACTCAAGGGGTTCATTGAGTTTTTCAGTGAATTTGGCTGGGCCTTGTATTAAAGGCTGGGCCGAACCCATGTGGCTGGTGTGTAGATCAATGCTTGGGTCCCACGCCATACAAAGAAGCCCAACTGGGCAGCAGATTGGAAAGTAATTAGACATTGAACACTTAATGGGCCAGAAGCCCATTTCGAGGTGGGCTGATATGATCACCCATCCTTGGGGTGAATCTGAGATTAATGTTAGTAAAAGGATTGGGCCTTTAGCCTTATCCACTCTTGGAGACCAAATTCAAATTAGATTTGAATCTGGTAACCTCCTGATAAGATCAGGAGTAAGCTAACTTTATCTGCAGATAGGATTAAGATTATCCCCTATCCAAATACTGATTTGGATTGGGATAACTCCTAATTAGGAGGTTTCTTAATCAAGAAGAAAGGAGGAGAAAACCTAACCAAGAAAGAGAGAAATACAACAGATTTCGAACCAAGAAAAATCGCAAGAAAGGTTCCTGCGAATTGAGATCAGATCTCATACTCCAAAAAAAGAAAGAAGAAACAGTTCAGCTTTTTCGCCTTTGGAGTTCTCCTCCTGCCGCTGCCATCTATTTTTGCAAGATTAGATCTTTGCAGAAAAAGAAAGTCAAGAAATTTGTTCTTGACATCAGTCTTGCAAAAAAGACTGAAAAAGATTCAGTGTTTAATACTTCCAGAGGATTCTTGTGAAGGATCCAATGTGTAGGATGCACCCTGCTGGTTCTGTTCCATCCACAGCTGTGTCATCTTCAGCAGGAACGGATCTTGGAGCATTCTTTGGGCGTGAACACCAACTTTGGGAGATAGTGCTTCTCCAGATCAGGTATATTCCTCTCATTTGTCTTTTGGTACAGATATGGTTTGATTATGGTTCAAGTAGGATCCTTGAATATTGTATTCTAAATTTAGGGAATATGATTCCCAGTTGGGAGAAGGTAGGAAATTTTTGAAATTCGCCCACCCATTCCGCAACCTTTATGGCGTCCATTAGATGGATCCTACCATTCTTTCAATAGGAAGGTTAAGTGAGCACATAAGCTTGATGGGCCTAAAGCCCATTTCGAACTGGGCTATTTATTTAGTTAATTAAAGGGGCGAATTCTGAGATGGAATAGCAGATAGGATAGGGTCTTAATCATATCCACTCAGAGAGTCCAAATCTGAATGTTATTCAGATCTAGAAACCTCCTAATGGGATTAGGATAAAGCTTATCTAATCTGCAGATATGATTTGGATAAGCACCTCCTAATGAGATTAGGAGCTGATCTTTTCAAGTTAACAAAAAGAAGGAGGGGGCGGCAGCCTTGAGAGAGACCAACAAGAAACACATCAGATCCTCTTTTAGTGCTGAAATCAAGAAGAGAGAATTCTGCACCCTGCGAATACTCTCTTGCCACCTCCCTGCTCTTGTCGCCCTGTTTGCCAGTTCGATCTCCAGTTGTGGGAGAAGTCAAGATTGGATCTTGACATCAGTTCTTTGAGAAAGGATTGAAAAGGAAGCTGTGCTCACGTACCATTCTACTGATTCTTGCGAAGGACAGAGTTCTTGGGGAAGAACACTGTTGATTCTGCTCCATCCTGCACTACGCCATCTTCAGTGGGAGCAGTCTTTGGATCCTTCCTTGGGCGTGAACACCTTCGTTGGGAGATATTACTTCTCCGTATCAGGTATTATTCTCTCCCATTCCTTTCGGTTCAGATCTGGTTCAGTTTAAGGTTCAAGATTTATCCTTGAAAATATGATTTTCTAAATAGGGAATGTGATTCCCAGTTGAAGGAAGAGGAAAAATTTTTGAAATTCGCCCCTTATTCCGCAATCTTTGGGCGTCCATGTGATGGATCTCTCATCCCTTCACTAATGGCCAGGTTTTGAAAAGCTATGAGACCATTTAGGCACGCCTTCCAAATGAAGAGTTTTATTCTTGCAATTACAAGTAGTTGGGGAATCACTCTCTAGTGGTGCTTGGATAGAGTGGATCATCGGCTGCTTGAAGTAGCCACCTCCTTGGCTTTGGATTTGGCTAGAAAGCATGCTGATTTTACATTCAACTTACCTTGATAGTCTGGAAACCAGAAAAGCTTATCCTCTGTAGCAGGATCATTCAATTTTAATTTCATAATCTCCTTAGCGTAGAAATCGCCGAAAGTGTCAAAATACTGTGGCTTGGGTTTGGTCCCATAATCTTAAACCATTCAATAGAAGGGAAGGGAGACAGGGATCCTCCCAAATCCTTAAATCTTCACCTAAGCTTACAGCCCAAAAGATACCCTTCTTCAAAATTTCATGACCAGCCAGAGTACTTTTCCATCTCCATGAACCAATCTTTGAAATTTTATCCCTAAGAAAATCCTTTCCATGGAAATATTTGCCTTTCATAAAAGTGACCCAAAGATTGTTATGTACATGACAGATCCTCCAAGCGAGCATGCGCAAATGTCAACAAAGCACATTCCAACCCTCTACCAATTTAATCTAACACCACACATCTAACCATGAGACTGGGGCCCACCATGTATGAGATGTGCAATGTGAGATCATGTTGGTAGAGGGTTGGAAAGGGTTTTGTTGGCAGGTGACCTGGACTCGTAGAACTTCCCCTCTGTTGTTTCCTTGCCCATTTGACACGAGATTTATCATCAGAATCAAATTACATTTAGAGTATTGGTGACAAGATACATGTTACACAAAATGCATTTCATCATACATTCCAATAAGCGAGGGGAATGAGGTGATCATTTGTCCAAGTATTATCAAGAAGAGAAAGAAATAGAGGGGATCAGATCTATACTTTTTCTCTATGTATCATTATCATTGTCATCATCATTATTATCTGAACTTTATTCCAATTAAATAAGGTCGGTTACATGAATCCTGTTTCACCATTCTGTTCTATTTACTATCATATCCATTACTAAATTATAAGTACTTAAGTTATTTCTTATTAGTTGAATTATTTTTTGTCTATCCCTAGCTCTTCTAGCCCCCTCAACTTAATACAGACCGAAAATAAGTGCAGAAAATAATTTAGATCCAAAAGGATTAGTTACAATGACACCAATGCAACGACAGTCTAAATTCTGAGAAATTGACTATCCTATCAAGCAAGTAGCAGCCAAATTGAGAAAATGTGAACCAAATAATTAAATTAAATGTTAGGCTTATTTGCAAAGTGTCTTGGGACTGAATTCCGCCTGCACCAGGGTTAGGAGAGTCATGGGTTTTCAAATAAGATGGTTTTGTTATATTTTTAAAACCAGTAAAAGAAAAAACAATTCACGTTGAAGAATTAACATCTATAACCGGATCGATGGATGATAGAAAGAAGACCCAATAGTGTAGCATTCTGTGTAAAGAAGAATCTGGCCAAATTTAGTCCCAAAAATCAAATCGGTTCAAGAAAACTATTAAAATTTGTCACTTGACAAAGATCCTTGGTTGAAAGGGAGATCAGATTCAATGATTGGCATTGAAAAACCAGATGGTTGCCCTCACCAGCAGGTGTCTGAACTTATAGATCAACAGACTCATACTTGGAACTCCCTTGTCATTGAACAACGGTTTCCTGATAGTCTGATCCCTGAGATTAAATCAATCTACATCCCCACCTTCCCGCCGGTGGAGGATAGGATCTTTTGGCTTCACACCAAATCTGGAATGTTAACAAATTAAGTAGGCTTACCACTTTGCTATGGAGGTGGAAAACCAGACGCAGAATGTAAGAGCTCATGATAGGTCTGCAGAGAACCACACAGTATGGAAATTTTCCTGGAAACTTCCTATAGTCCCAAAAATTAAAGCCTTCCTGTGGAGAATTTTAAATAATGGCATAGCTGTCAAGTCCAATTTGGCCAAAAGAGGTTTGATTACCCCCACACTTTGCCATGTGTGTGAAGAAAATGAAGAAGATTCCTCTCTCCAAGGCTTCGTGGTTCGGCCATCCTGTAGGTTTTCGGTTTTTGGACAGTGATAGAGGCTCAGTCTTTCAAAAGTTCAAAAACTTAGCCTGCGATTCTGACATACAAATGGCTGACAGAGTTTATTCGTGTTCCAGTTTTGCGCAAATGGCTTGGATATTATGGAAAAATAGGAATGATGTTGTCTTCAATGGTTTCTGCAGACACCTGATTGTGTCAACAGGTTAACAGGTTAACAGAGGAGATGTCGACTCAAAGGGAGGAGAGGCTGGACAGCCCAACCTTATTTAGTAGCATGAGGACTTATGATCACAGCGCGACCCACGTATGTTTTGATACAATAAAGTTGGATGGAGCATTTTTAGCTGCATCTTATGCAGGCTATGGTTGTGCTCTTTACAAGGCTGATGACAGTTTTTTGGCAGCTCAATCAAAATCGGATCTCCCCCGTTCGTCGTTGTTTTCTGAAGCAGGTGCAGTTCTTCTGGGACTGAAGCTTACTGCGCAAAACGAGGTGGCTTATCTTCGAGTTGAATCAGACAACGCAACTCTGGTGAACATTTTAAATGGAGAAAGTGATCCTGATGCTGATATTCGAACTACTATTAATGATATTCGGCAGTATAAAGGTTGTTTCACTCGTATCGTTTGGAAGCATGTTAACAGAGCATAGATCTCCTATGCTCACTGGAAGCATGTTAACAGAGCATAGGTCTCCTATGCTCACTTTTTGGCTGGTAAATCATGTAATGATGGAGTTTGGTTTTCTTTCCCAAGAGAATACTCTGTAATCTGTAATAGCTGGGCCATCTGTAACTTGTCTGATGGGGTTTCTCCCCCTGCTAGTAATTAATTTAGGTTTTACCAAAAAAAAAAAACGGTTTGAGAGTTTGATTTCTTTCACCCTTCCCAGAATCCAAGTTCCCACCTACCCGGCCCCAAAGGAAAATAAATAAATAACAGAAAAAGAAGTTCCACCATTAGTGAAAGTGACTAGCACTTCGTGTTTGGGTGGATGGCACTTAAGTTTTACCATTTCTCTCCTATTCATACCAGATAGTTATTCAGATTCGAATTCGGATATGGCCGGATTCGATTCGATATATATCTAAATTTAATCGATTATTTAATTTTTATATATAATATATAAAATATTTTATATAATTTATATATAATAATTAAGTTATATAAATAATTTATATATTTATATACTTTATATCAATAAAATATTTATTTTATATATTTATTAATTGTCTAAAATAATTAATTTATCGAATTCGAATTGAATCAAATCGAATATTCGAATATTTAATCGGATTCAAATTTGGATATTAATTTTCAATATCTGTTGGATATCAAATCAAATTCGGATATCAGATTTTGTAATCGGATTTGAATTCAGATATTATCTAATCCAATTCGAATTGGATCCATTTACACCCCTAGTTGTATAGAAGGTAAAAGCTAAAAAAGCCAAGAGGAGAAGTGCATGCCTCTATAAAAAGCGCTTTGAGAGATTATTTAAAGACCATATACCATAGGAAGAAAAGGGGGAAAAGGTCCAGTTGTTAAACAGTTTATGCCCTTAGCTCCAACTAGATTGATGTACTTGCTGTCATTTTTTGTAAATGAATAAAGTGCATAATTGATTCATGTGATTTGGTGTGTTTCAGTGTAATACCCTTAAACTGACCACTTATGAGACTCGTGTTAGTTTAGAATCTTCACAACTGTTGGATAGATCTAGGGAGATTTATCCTGCGAAGGCTAACACTAATGTGACGCCAAGTTGGTTGGGGTGGCTTGTATCAGCTACTAGGGAGAGACTTAAGGTATATGCAGTGTGGGTTTTCTTGAAACCTTGAACCGGACCAAATTCCAGTATTGCCCTGGACCTTGGAGATAGATGGGCAAAACTGGAATGTTACACTTGACCCTTAGACTCGATTATGATACTACACTAGGTGTCTAATTAGGCTATCTTTGATATGCCAATCAATAAGATCCTTTACCGGGTCAAAACCTGGGTATGTTGGGGCAGTTCGAGAATTCACCTGAGTGGGTGATCATAGTGACAGGATCAATCCATTTGTCAGACAAAATAAATGATCGGGGAATGCACTCTCTGTAATGGAAACCTAAACTATCGGCGGTGGATTTCAAATGTGTTTGAAATTTGTTTTGCCAAATATATTTATATAGAGATATGGTTATATAAATTGTGTTGAAGGGATGAGAGATCCATCATATGGATAGCCAAACCTTGCAGGTAGGTAGGAAGAAATTTCAAAATTTCTCTCTCCCATATGGGAATCACATTCCCTGTTTTAGAAAACTGCAATTTCAATGATCAGTCTTGAACCCTAAACCGGACCAGATCTGAAACCAAAGGGTAGGAGAGGGATGTACCTGATACGGAGTAGCAGTAACTCCCAACGAAGGTGTTCACGCCCAAGGAAAATGCCAAAGACTGCTCCCACTAAAGATGACACAGCATAGGGTGGAGTAGAATCAATGGGTGGTTCTTCAGCAAGAACTAAACTCTTTAGCAAGAATTCGATGGAGGGTGTGAGAGCATGACTTCAGATCATATTTTCATCGAAAACTGATATTAAGAACACTTCTTGATCACTTCTACTGGTGGAGAACGAACTGAAAATGACGGGAGCAATAGAGGGAGGCAAGAGAAGAAGATGGCGTCAGTCTTACTGGAGCTGTCTTCTCTCTTGATTTTGTAATCAGCTTGGGTGAAGTAGGGTTCGCCCTCCTCCTCTATTTATAGCCTTAAAGAGAGCACCTCCTAATCCCATTAGGAGTTTCCTAATCCAAATTTGTATTTGGATCTGGACTCTCTTTAATAGATAAGGATAAACCCTTATCTTATCTACAGATAAAGATCAGCCCTCCTAATCTTATTAGGAGTTTCCTAATCCAAATCATTATTTGGATCTGGACTCTCTGAGTGGATAGGGATAACTCCCTATCCTATTTGCTGATCTAAATCCTAGAACCACCCCCTTTTAAATAATCATATTATACCAGTTCGAATTGGGCTTTAGGCCCATTAAGTCCATGAGCTCATTCAGCCTCCAAACTGTTGCCCAATTGGGTATCCTTGTATGGCATGGAACCTAAACATTGATCTATACATTAGCCACATGGGTTCAGCCCAGCCTCTGTTACAAGTGTTGGACAGATTTTATATGCCCTTAGCTTTAATCAGTTTTAATGTACTTTGGATATTTAATGTAAATAAATGAAGTACATGTTTGATTCATGTTGTGTGGTATACTTCTGTGTGTAAGACCTGAAAACTGGACACTTAATGAGACTTGTGTTGGTTTTAAATGTTCACAGCCGTTGGATAAGTCTGGGGAGATTTATCCTGCCAAGGCTGACACTGGTGTGTTGCCTACTGTTGGGGTGGCTTATCTCAGCCGCTAGGGTGAGACCGAAGGCACATGTAGTGTAGGATTACTTGAACCCTTGAACCAGACCAGATTTCCAGTATTGCCCTAGACCTTGGAGATTGATGGGCAAAACTGGAAAGTTACAATTGACCCCTAGACTCGATTATGGTACTGCACTAGGTGTTGGATTAGGCTATCTTTGACATGCCAATCAGTGAGATCCTTAGCGGGGGTCAAAACCTAGGTATGTTGGGACAGCCTGAGAATTCATCTGAGTGGGTGATCATAGTGACGGGATCAGCCCCTTTGTCGGACAAAGGTAATGATCGGGGATCCGCTCTCTCTGATGGAAACCAAGACTGTCGGCAGCCAATTTCAATCGTTGAGATTTGTTTTGGAAAATATATTTTATATGAGATATAAAAGTATATATATATATATATATATATATATATATATATATATATATATATATATATATATATTACGGTTTCTAATTGTTTGCAAAAGGTTTTAATTCCCGGGATCCATGTAAGTAGAGAGTGCAGCACTGTTACTTGTAGCCAAGGGAGAGGTCCTCTCTTGTCGGGCAATGCTTGATAATTATGGGCTGAGAGGTTAAGTGTAAGGCCATTTGGGATAACACCTGATGGGATAATCTTGCACCTGCCCACAGTCCCTGGGTTTTTATAAGATATCTTGGCCTAGGACCACTTAGTGTAAGTGTTGGGCCCATAGGGTCCATATGATGGGCTCAGGGGGTTCACTGGGCCCTCCAGTGAATTCGGCCAGGCCTTGTAACAGAGGATGGGCCAAACCCATGTGCTGGTGTATAGATCAATGCTTGGGTCCCACGCCATACAAAGAAGCCCAACTAGGCAGCAGTTTGGAAGACTTTTGAGCACTTGATTCTTATTGGGCCTAAAGCCCATTTCGAACTGGGCTGATTTGATCAGTCATTAACAAGGGGCGGATCTCAGATTAGGATGAGCCCAAAAGCTTATCTAATCTGCAGATAGGATTAAGAAGAGTCCTAATCCAAATACAGATTTGGATAAGGGCAACTCCTTATATGATCAGGAGATCTTTTCTTAATCATCAAGCAACTGGAGGAAACCCTATTTCGAATTACAAGAATTCAAACCCTAGGGGATTTTACACAGGACACACCCTGCAGCTTTGTGAGATAGGATCTCAGAAACCCTAGAGAAGAAAAAGCAGTTCGCCATCTTCTTCTCTAGCTCCCTCCCGTTGCAGCCGCCACTATCCATTGCAGTTCATTTTCTTTGTCAGAGAAAGATCAAGGAAAGTTCTTGATATCAGTCTTTGTTGAAAGGCTGATTCTTTTTGGTGCTCATTGTCATCCAAAGGATTCTTATGAAGGATTCAGTGTGTAGGACGCACTCTGCTAGTTCTGTTCCACAGTTGCTGTGTCATCTTCAGCAGGAGCAGATCTTGGCACCTTCTTTGGGTGTGAGCACCAACTTTGGGAGATATTTTTTCTTTGGATCAGGTATAATTACTCCCTTCTCTTTTGGTTCAGATCTGGTTTGGTTCTGGTTCAAGTAGGATCCTTGAATCTTGATTCTAAAATAAGGGAATTAGATTCCCAGTTGAAAGGTAGGTAGAAAATTTTTGAAATTCGCCCACCCATTCCGCAACTATTTTGGCATCCATACGACGGATTCTACCATCCCTTTCAGTGGTATCAGAGCCACAGGTTCGAATCTTGAACCAAGAATTCAGATCCGAACCTGCACAATTTGGTAGAAGTTGTTCTATCTGGGTATTGCGTAGTTTGCTATTTTTCAAGAAACTGTTTCCTGTTGAGGGTGATTGATCTGAAATTAATTTTGTTTAAATCTGAAATTTATTTAGAATGGTTCTTGATTTATTTCTTGGTTTAATGGATTGTTCGTACCTGGAGATCGAAGTGCCGATTTGGCGCAGATTTTCTGCGCATTCTCTTTTGTAATTTCTATTCAATTCGGTCTGTAAAATTTTTTTTTTCTAGACTGAATGTATAGGTTCAATCAAGGATGTAATTAATTAATAGAAATAGGATTTTTGTTTTATTTTATTTTCTTGATTGAAGAAGACGGCGGCGCTGGAGATTTGTAGATGGAGGGATCGCATTCTGCTTTTTGCAGTTTATGAAATTGCAACCCTAGTGACTAACCTCTATTTTGCAGGTGGTGCAAACAGTCCATGTCTGATTTATGGTTGTCTAAAAATCAGAATTATTAATTTCAGATCTTTCCTGAATTAATTCTTGAATTGAAAATCAGTTTTAGACCATTTCGGACCATCTCGGACCAGATTGGACCAAATCTGTTTGGACCAAATCTAGGGTTTGAAAGGGGACTATTTTTAGTCCAGTTTTCTCACATTATCAGGCCCCAATCTGATGTTCATTTGCAGGGATTAATTCAGCCCAACTTGTAAAGCCTAGTTTTAAAGAGTTAAAACTGCAAAATGCCCACTTATGTGAGAAAAGCTATATGGGTCGAACTGCTAACTGCTATTCAGCCCATATACCTAGATGATATTAATTGTTAATATTGTGTCTTGTTGGGCTGATTGATGGGCTTTACAGCTAGTGATTGATTGGATCAATTCTTCCATATCATGTGATGTGTGGATGTTTGATGTGTTGTGACCATGGGCCATAAGCACTTGGCCCATGATGATTCATTAGTGGCTCTTGCACACACCATGGCTGAATGCACATCATTTCCATGGTGTCCCCTAAGATCATTGGGTAACCCCTCTTTGCTTGGTGGGTCCCACAACCCTGAAAAGGAAAACGTGCGGAAACCCTAGCCAATTTAGGCCCACCAGAAATCTGACTTTATGAAAGTCAATGGGAGCCACTTTGGTTTGACCTAAATTAGAACTAGGGCGTAATTTTGTTCCCTCTAGTAATATGAGTGCATGTGATAGGGAGATCCATATGATGGACTCTCTAAAGGCCTTCCATCATTAGCATGAAGATGGGTCCTTCAGTAATGAGGAAACGCACCATAAAATTGGGTTATCCATTTACTGTTGGGTCTGTCAGAGTGTTTCATAAGATGATAGGGGCGTCATAGACCGATGTGGGAGGGGCTTCACCAGAAAATGGGAACTCTCTCACGGTACCTTAGCGTAACCTGAATATGATGGGTGATCACTCACTGGACAAAAAAGTTTACCTGAAAATGGCTCTGAACCTTATCTAACAGAGGCCAAAGGGAAACTCATACGATGAGTGGATGTGATTCGTCGCAGAAAGGTGGTAGGGTTATGCAGCTGAAACAGTTGGCTCCATGCACCCTATGTGATTTCCCACATTTCCAGAGACATTTCACCATCTCCATCACTAAGATAAGAGGGAAATATTAGAGATGAACAAATGGAAATGGAACATAGATTAAAAGCCATATCTATGTAGGTAACATGAATCAAACTAAAGGTTGTAGACTAACGTTTTGTTGTTTTACCAGAAAATGGAAAATGGACAATTTGCTAAATTACTTGACGACAACAAGCTTAAGGGACCCAATTATGTCGACTGCTACAAAAACCTTATGCTAGTCCTGGCTTCAGAAAAACTAGATAAGGTGGCTAAAACTCCTGCTCTGGATTGTCCGGGAGACAAGGCTTCTGAGGCCCGAAGGAGAGAATACCAAGAATGGGAGGATAAAAAAACTCCCTGGCCCACTGCTATATCATAGCCTCTTTGGACAATCCGATACAGAGGCAGTTCGATCAGATCAAACTCGCCAAAAACATATTGGATCGTCTGAAGACTATATACAAAGAGCAAAATCATTCTACTCGACAAACGGTCCTGAAATAGTTCATGACCGCGCAGATGACTAAGGGCAGCAAGTGCATGACCATTGTCTTCGGATGATGGGCTACATAAACGAGTTGGAGGCCCTTGGTTCCGGGCTAGATCTGGTCACACAGATCGATGCTATTCTCAACTCTCTGCCTCTATCCTTCAACCCGTTCATTATGAATTATAATATGAACAAGCTGAATGTCAGCATCCAAGAGCTCAGCATTATGTTGCAAAGAGCTGAGGAATTAATAAGGAAGGATGAGCCGATAGCCATGCTTGTTGATGCTGGCAAATCTGGCAAAAAGAGGAAGGCAAAGAGAAAGTCTCAGAAGAAAACCACCAAATCTAAGAAACAAAAGAAAGACAAGGCATCCGATGCTTGTCACTTCTGCAAGCAAGCCGGCCACTGGAAGAGGAATTGTCCTACCTACTTGGAATCTAAGAAAGGTACTTTCAAAACTTGTGTCATGGAAACTAATTTATTAGTGACTTTTGTGTCCTGGTGTGTTGATTCCAGGGCTTCAACTCATGCATGTAATTTAGGGGTTCAAAGTAAACAGAAGGCTGAGTGAAGGAGAGGTGACACTTTACTTGGGGACTTCTGCAACTGTTGAAGCTACGGCGATAGGAACCATAGAATTGAATTTTAGAGAAGGGATTCTTGTACTGAAAGACTATCTTTATGTACAAAATCTAAGAAGAAATTTGATTTTTGTTTCTAAACTGTGTGTGGATGGATATACTATCTCTTTTAGTAATACAATTACTATCAAAAGGAACAACAAATTCATCGCATGGGGGGAACTGGAGAACGGTCTCTATGTTTTGCATCCTTCTTTAGAAACTAACCTAACTGAAACTACGTTGGTCGAAATCCCAAAGAAAAAGACTCGTGACATGGTTAGTCCCACGTGCCTGTGGCATTACCGACTTGGCCACATCGGTATTGACTGAATCACAAGATTGGTAAAGGATGGTCCTTTGGGTTTTCTAACCATAGAAAACCTTTCCACTTGTGAGCCTTGCCATAGAGGCAAGATGACAAAGCGGCCGTTTAACGGTAAGCCTGAAAGATGTACAGGCACACTTGACCTTATACATAGTGATGTATGTGGTCCCCTGAGTGTTAGGACCCACAACCAACATGTGTATTTCATCACCTTTACCAATGATTTCTCACGATATGGTTACGTGTACCTAATGAGACACAAATTTGAATGTTTTGGAAAGTTCAAAGAGTTCAGACAAGAGGTCGAGAAACAGTTAGGGAGAGAAATTAAGGCCTTTCGATCAGATCGAGGTGGCGAGTATCTCTCTGACGAATTCAGGGACTACTTGAAGGCCAATGGGACTATCTCACAGTTGGCTCTTCCTGCAACACCCCAGCTTAACGATGTTTCAGAGAGGAGGAATAGGACATTGCTAGACATGGTCCGGTCACTTCTCACATGCTCAGAGGTGGCGAGTCTCTCTCTGACGAATTCAAGGACTACTTGAAGGCCAATGGGATTATCTCACAGTTGGCTCCTCCTGCAACACCCCAGCTTAATGGTGTTTTAGAGAAGAGGAATAGGACATTGCTAGACATGGTCCGGTCACTTCTCACACGCTCAGAATTGTCCACATCATTTTGGGGATATGCATTAGAGACTGTAACTTACGTGATGAATCGGGTTACAACCAAATCGGTTCCGAAAACTCCATACGAACTATGGATCGGGAAGAAACCAAGTGTCAGGCACTTAAAGATTTGGGGTTGTCCTGCGCACGTTAAAAGAACGAGTGCAAACAAGTTGGAATCTAAGACCAGTCGTTGTCTGTTTGTAGGCTACCCAAATGATTCAGTGGGTTATCTTTTCTATGACCCAAGTGAGTAGAAAGTGTTCTGCAGTCGAAATGCCATGTTCTTAGAGACGGATTATATCTTGGGCACTCATTGTCAGGAAATAGTTCTTACGGAGGAGAGCTCAGGATCAATGGGAGATGTCCTATAGGCTCCAGGTAGTGATCAACCTAGAAAATCCACCCGGGTATCTAGGCCACCAGTCCATTATGGTTATGACCAGGATAGTTACCTGGTGGAAGCCTTGACTAGTGAGGAGGATCCCGTGACTTACGCGGAAGTTATGTTGGACATAGATTCCTAGAAGTCGGTGGAGGCCATGAGAGATGAGATGGACTCGATGGAGGCCAATGGAGTCTGGACACTAGTAGATCCGCCCTCCGAGGTAAAAGCAATTTGTTGCAAATGGATCTATAAGAGGAAGAAGGGCCCCAATGGCAAGATTGAGACCTACAAAGCTCATTTGGTGGCGAAAGGATATACTCAGAAAGAAGGTATCGACTATGAGGAAACCTTTTCACCCGTGGCCATGCTTAAATCCATTAGGATCCTGCTAGTTGTAGCAGCATACCATGACTACGAGGTTTGACAAATGGATGTCAAAACCGCATTCCTGAATAGAGATCTTAGTGAAGATATCTACATGCAGCAGCCGCAAGGCTTCATTGCTACTGGTCAGGAACACATGGTATATAAACTTAATAGATCCATATATGGACTTAAGTAGGCTTCTAGGAGTTGGAACATTCGTTTTGACTCTGCCATTAAATCGTTTGACTTTGAGCAGAATCCAAATGAGCCATGTGTTTACAGGAAGTCCAGTAGGGATAAGGTCACCTTTTTGGTGTTATATGTGGATGATATCCTACTCATTGGGAATGATGTAGGAATGTTGACTTCGATCAAGGTATGGCTTTCGCAGCAATTCTCCATGAAAGATCTTGGAGATGCCTCCTATATACTGGTCTTCGACTCTATAGAGATAGATCGAAGCGGATAATTGGATTATCCCAGGCTGCTTACATTAACAAAATTGTCAAAAGGTACAGCATGGAGAACTCCAAGAAAGGAAACATTCCTTCCAAGCACGGAGTCACTCTCTCCAAGAAGATGTCTCCCAAGACTTCTGAGGAGATTGAGGGCATGAAAGACGTTCCCTATGCCTCAGTCGTAGAGAGCATCATGTATGCCATGTTGTGCACTCACCCTGACATTGCTCAGGCGTGAGTGTCGTAAGTAGGTTCCAAGCCAACCCAGGGCAGGAGCATTGGACAACTGTGAAGAACATACTTAAATACCTTCGAATGACAAAAGAGTTTTGTTTGGTATTCAATGATAGTTCACTGCAAACACTGGGGTACATTGATGTCGATTTCCAGTCGGATCCAGATGATAGAAAGTCTACATTTGGGTATGTTTTCACGATAGGATCATGTGTTGTTTGCTGGAAAAGTAGCAAACAAGGGTCCACGATAGACTTCACAACCGAAGCTGAGTACATTGCCGCAAGTGAAGCTACCAAGGAAGCTGTGTAGATGAAGAAGTTTGGTCATGAATTAGGAGTGGTTTCATCCAGAACATCACCCATCCTGTTGTTGTGTGACAACAATGGAGCGATCACCCAGGCTAAGGAGCCTCGGGCCCACTCGAATTCAAAGCACATCGAGAGGAAGTACCATGTAATGCAGGAGATCGTTGGTAGAGGGGTCATCCTGATTCAGAAGGTAGCATCAGCGGATAATGTGGTAGACCCATTAACTAAGCCACTCACACAGATGGTGTTTGAGAAACACATGGAAAGTATGGAACTCCAGATTGTACCAGATTGAACCTAAGTGCAAGTGGGAGTTATTGGACAGTTTTTGTATGCCCTTAGCTTCAATCAGTTTTGATGTACTTTGGATATTTAATGTAAATAAATGAAGTACATGTTTGATTCATGTTGTGTGGTATACTTTTGTGTGTAAGACCCTAAAACTGGACACTTAATGAAACTTGTGTTGGTTTTAAATGTTCACAGTTGTTGGATAAGTCTAGAGAGATTTATCTTGCCAAG
The DNA here is from genome assembly GCF_056320005.1 of Nelumbo lutea. Classification (NCBI taxonomy): domain Eukaryota; kingdom Viridiplantae; phylum Streptophyta; class Magnoliopsida; order Proteales; family Nelumbonaceae; genus Nelumbo; species Nelumbo lutea. The sequence continues at coordinate 114,440,557 of NC_142684.1, forward strand.
GCTAACACTGGTGTGTTGCCAACTGTTGGGGTGGTTTGTCTCAGCTGCCAAGGTGAGACCCAAGGCACATGCAGTGTAGGATTACTTAAACCCTTGAACCGGACCAGATTTCCAATATTTCCTTGGACCTTGGAGATTGATGGACAAAACTAGAAAGTTACACCTGACCCCTAGACCCGATTATGGTACTGCACTAGGTGTCAGATTAGGCTGTCTTTGATATGCCAATCAGTGAGATACTTAGCGGGGGTCAAAACCTGGGTATGTTGGAAAAGTCAGAGAATTCATCTGAGTGGGTGACCATAGTGACGGGATCAGCCCCTTTGTCAGACAAAGGTAATGATTGGGGATGCGCTCTCTCTGATGGAAACCAAGACTGCCGGTAGCCAATTTCAATCGTTGAGATTTGTTTTGCAAAATATATTTTATATGAGATATAAAAGTATATATATATATATATTACGGTTTCTAATTGTTTGCAAAAGGTTTTAATTCTCGGGATCCATGTAAGTAGAGAGTGCAGCATTGTTCCTTGCAGTCGAGGGAGAGGTACTCTCTTGTCGGGCAATGCTTGATCATTATGGGCTGAGAGGTTAAGTGTAAGGCCATTTGGGATAACACCTGATGGGATAATCCTGTACCTGCCCACAGTCCCTGGGATTTTATAAGATTGCTTGGCCCATAGTCCCTGCCCACAGTCCTGGATCTGCATTGAGCTACCATCGAATACCAGACAAAACTCTTTTGTCCTTCGAAGGTACTTAAGTATGTTTTTCACAGCAGTCCAGTGCTCTTGCCCTAGATTGGCCTGAAATCTGCTTACCACACTCACTACCTGAGCAATGTTAGGACGAGTGCACAGCTTGACATACATGATGCTCCCCACGTTTGAGGCATAAGGAATGTCCTTCATGCCCTCAATCTCCTCAGGAGTCTTGGGAGACATGCCCTTGGAGAGAGTGACTCCATGCCTGAAAGGAACATTTCCTTTTTTGGAGTTCTCCATGCTATATCTCTTGACTATTTTGTCAATGTAAGCAGATTGGGATAATCCTGTTATCCTCTTTGATCTATCTCTATAGAGTCAAAGACCCAGTATATAGGAGGCTTCTCCAAGATCTTTCATGGAGAATTGCTGCGAAAGCCACACTTTCATCGTAGTCAATATTCCTACATCATTCCCAATGACTAGAATGTCGTCTACACACAGAACCAGAAAAGTAATCTTATCACCACTGGATTTCCTATAAACACAGGGCTCATCCGGGTTCTGCTCAAAGTCAAATTTTTTTACGGTAGAGTCAAACCGGATGTTCCAACTCCTAGAAGCTTGCTTAAGTCCATATATGGATCTATTTAATCTACATACCATGTGTTCCTGACCCGCAGCTTTGAAACCTTGTGATTGTTGCATATAGATATTTTCAGTAAAATTTCCATTCAGGAACGCAGTTTTGACATCCATTTGCCAAATCTCGTAATCATGGTATACTGCTATTGCTAGTAGGATCCAAATTGATTTAAAAATGGCCACTCACGAAAAGGTTTCCTCATAATCGATGCCCTCTTTCTGAGTATACCCTTTTGCCACTAGACGAGCCTTGTAGGTCTCAACCTTACCATCGGGGCCCTTCTTCCTTCTATAGATCCATTTGTAACCAATTTCTTTTACCCCGGGGGCGGATCTATTAGAGTCCAGACTTCATTGGTCTCCATTGAGTCCATCTCAGCTCTCATGGCATCTACCCACTTTAAGGAATCTATGTCCAACATAGCTTCCGTATAAGTCACGGGATCCTCCTCACTGATTGTAGCTTCCACTAGGTAACTATCCTGGTCATAGCCGAGATGAACCAGAGGTCTGGAAACCCGGGTAGATCTTCTAGGTTGGTTATTACCTAGAGCTTGTAGGACACCTCTCACTAACCCTGAGCTCTCCTCATCTAGAACAACTTCCTGGCGATGATTGTTTAGGATGTAATCATCCTCCAAGAAATGGGCATTTCAGCTACAGAACACCTTTTGTTCTCTTGGGTCATAGAATAGGTAACCCCATAGAGCCCTTGGGGTAGCCTACAAATAGGCAACGATGGTTGGCCTTGGATTCCAATTTGTTCACACTCGTTCTTTTAACATGTGCCGAACAACCCCAAATCTTCAAGTGTCCTACACTTGGTTTCTTTCTAGTCCAAAGCTCATAGGGAGTCTTCGGAACTGATTTGGTTAGAACCCGGTTCAGCACGTATATCACAATCTCCAATGCGAAACCCCAAAAGGATGTGGGTAACTCTGAGTGCACGAGAAGTGACCGGACCATATCCAATAAGGTCCTATTCCTCCTCTCTGAAACACCATTTAGCTATGGTTTAGCAGGAGGAGCTAACTGTGATACTATCCCGTTGACCTTCAAGTAGTCCCTGAATTCGTCAGAGAGATACTCACCACCTCAATCCGATTGAAGGGTCTTAATTTCTCTTCTTAACTGTTTCTCAACCTCTTGTCTGAACTCTTTGAATTTTTCAAAGGATTTAGACTTGTGTATCATTAGCTACACATAACCATACTGAGAATAATCATCGGTGAATTTAATAAAATATACATGCTGGTTACGAGTCCTAACACTCATGGAACCACATACATTAGTATGTATAAGGTCAAGCGTGCCTATACATCTTTCAGGCTTACCGTTAAATGGTTGTTTCATCATTTTACCCTGAAGACAAGGTTCACAAGTGGGAAGATCTTCTACAGTTAGAAAATCCAAAGGACCATCCTTTACCAGCCTTGTGATACGATCTATATTAATATGGCCAAGTCAGTAATGCCACAAGCACGTGGGATTAACTGTATCACAGATTCTTTTCTTGGGGATATCAATCGGCATAGTTTCGGTTATGTTAGTTTTCAAAGAAGGATGGAGAACATAGAGACCATTCTCAATCTCTCCGTATGCGATGAATTTGTTATTTCTTTTAACAGTAATCATATTACCAAAAATAATAGAATATCCATCCGTACACAATTTTGAAACATAAATCAAATTCCTTCTCAAATTTTGTACATAAAGACAATCTTTTAGTACAATGGATCATTCTCTGAAAAATAACTCTACGGTTCCTATAGCAGTAGCTACAACACTTGCAAAAGTCCCCAAGTAAAGTGTTACTTCTCCGTCACTCAGTCTTCTACTTATCCTGAACCCCTGTAGTGAGTTACACGCATGAGTCGAAGCCCCAGAGTCAGTACACCAAGAAGCAGAAGTTACCAACAAATTGTTTTCTTTGACACAGGATTCGAAATTACCTTGTTTTTGGATTCTAGATATTGAGGACAATTCCTCTTCCAGTGGATGGTCTACTTGCAGAAGTGACAAGCATCTGATGCTCTGTCCTTCTTCTGCTTCTTGGACTTGGCAACCTTCTTCTGGGGCTTTCTCTTAGCCTTCCTCTTCTTCTTGCCCGATTTGCTAGATTCAACAAGCATGGCTATGGGCTCATCCTTCTTAATCAGTTCCTCGGCCCTCTACAACATATTGCTAAGTTCCTGGATGCTGACATTCAGTTTGTTCATATTATAGTTCATGATGAACTAATTGAAGGAAGGAGGTAGAGAATTCAGGATGGCGTCTACCTCCATAACATGGTCAAGCCCGGATCCAAGAGCCTCAAGTTCATTAATGTAACCCATCATCCGAAGACAATGGTCATGAACCTGTTGGTTCTTGGACATCTGCGCGGTCATGAACTGTTTCAGGACCTTCTGACGAGTAGAACGATTCTGCTCCTCATACATCATCCTCAAACTATCCAATATGTCATTCGACAATTTGATCTGATTGAATTGTCTCTGTATCGGATTATCCAAGGAGGCTATGATGTAGCAGTGGGCTAGGGAATTCTTTTCTTCCCATTCCTGGTAGTCCCTCCTTCAAGCCTCAGAAGCCCTATCACCTGGACGCTCCGAGGCAGGATACTTTGCTACTTTGTCCAATTTTTTAGAGGTTAGGACCAGCATAAGATTATGGTACCAGTCAGTATAGTTTGGTCCCTTAAGTTTGTTGTCGTCCAACAGCTTAGCAAATTGACAGTTTGCCATTTCTGATAAAAAACAAACATTAGTCCACAACCTAATTTGATTTTTGTTATCTACATAGATATGGTTTTTAATCTAGGTTCCATTCCCATTTTTTCATCTCCGAGATTTCCCTCCTATCTTAGTGATGGAGACTGCGACTATGTCTCTGGAAATGTGGGAAATCACATAGGTGCATGGAGCCAACTGTTTCAACTGCATAACCCCACCACCTTTCTGTGAAGGATCATATCCACTCATCATATGAGCTTTCCCTTTGGCCTCTGTCAGACAAGGTTCATTGCCATTTTAGGTTAAACTTTTCTGTCCAGTGAGTGCTCACCCATCATATTCATGAACGCCAAGGTATTGTGAGAGAGTCTTCAATTTTAGGATATGCCCCTCCCACATTGGTCTATGATGCCCCTATCATCTTATGAAACATTCCAATAGATCCAGTAGCAAATGGATAGCCCAATTTTATGGTGTGTTTCCTTATTACTGAAGGACCCATCTTCATGCTAATGACGGAAGGCCTTTAGAGAGTTCATCATATGAATCTCCCTATCACATGCACTTACATTTCAGGAGGGAACAAAAGTTATGCCCTAGTTTAATTTAGGTCAAACCAAAGTGGCTCCCACCGACTTTCATAAAGCTAGATTTAGGTGGGCCTTAAACGGCTAAGGTTTCGCATGGTCCCTCTTTAGGGGAGGTGTGGGGCCCACCACAAAGCGAGATCATCCCATGATCTTTAGGGCACCATGGCAATGATGTGCGCAAGAGCCACTATCATATCTACATGGGCCAAGCACTTATGGCCCATGAACGTTGCACATCACACATCCATACATCACATGGAGGAATAAAATTGATCCAATCAATTAATATCTATAAAGCCCATCATCAAAGCCCATAATGATCCATAATATTACTGATTAATATTATCTAGGTATATGGGCTGAATAGCAAAGAGCAGTTCGGCCCATATAGCTTTTATGCAATTAGCGGGCTTAAGCAGTTTTAACACATTAAAACTGGGCTTTATAGGTGTGGGCCAAATTAGGTCTTGCAATTAAATATCAATCTCTTGACCCAAGAGTGGGAAATTAGGGCTGAGAACAGCCCCCATCAAACCACAGATTGGGTCCAACCAGTTTGGTCCAATCTGGTTCGAATGGGTCTAGGGTTTGATTTTTAATTCAAGAATTAATTCAAGAAATTGATATGAAATTAAATTACTGATTAAAGACAATCAAAAATCAATACTAGGGTTGTTCGCACATCTGCTACCTGCAAAACAGATGTTAGATCATAGTTTGTAGTTTCATAAACTGCAAATCGCAGATAGCGAATTCTCCATCTGTGAAATCTCCTCCCTCTATGCAATCAACTTTGATCTTGAATAAAATAAAATAGAACAACCCTAATTTTCTATTAATATTACATTAGATCAAATTCCTATACATTCAGTCTAGAAAATTAAAAATAATTAATTACATACCAAAAGTAAAAGAACTGCAAAATCACAGATAAAGATACATGCAGTGTATCTACAAAATCGCAGATAATAATTAATTACACTGATGTGCCGCCAAGTTGGTTGGGGTGGCTTGTCTCAGCTACCAGGCTGAGATCTGAGGTACATGCAGTGTGGGTTTTCTTGAAACCTTGAACCAAACCAAATTCCAGTATTGCCCTGGACCTTGGAGATAGATGGGAAAAACTGGAATGTTACACTTGACCCTTAGACTCGATTATGATACTACACTAGGTGTCGGATTAGGCTGTCTTTGATATGCCAATCAATGAGATCCTTTACCAGGTCCAAACCTGGGTATGTTGGGGTAGTCCGAGAATTCACCTAAGTAGGTGATCATAGTGACATGATCAACCCATTTGTCAGACACAGTGAATGATCGGGGAATGCACTCTCTGTAATGGAAACCTAAACTGTCGGCAGTGGATTTCAAACGTGTGTGAATTTTGTTTTGCCAAATATATTTATATAGAGATATGGTTGTTAGACAGTTTTGTATGCCCTTATCTCCAATCCAATTTGATGTACTTTTGACATTTAGTGTAAACAAATAAAGTGCATGTTTGATTCATGTTGTTTGGTATATTTTATAAGATCCTAAAACTGGATACTTATAGTGACTCGTGTTAGTTTTAAATGTTCACATCCATTGGATAAGTTTGGGGAGATTTATCTTGCCAAGGCCGATACTGGTGTGCCACCAAATGTTCACATACATATATATGCATATGTATATGTACGGTTTCAAAAAGTTTGCAAATGGTTTTAATTCCCAGGATCCATGTGAGTAGAGAGTGCGGCACTGTTCCTTGCAGCTGAGGGAGAGGTCCTCTCTTGTCGGGCAGTGCTTGATCATTAAGGGCTAAGAGGTTAAGTGTAGGACCATTTAGGATAATACCTGATGGGCTAATCTTGCACCTGCTCACAGTCCTTGGGCTTTTATAAGATGGTTTGGCCTAGGGACCACTTAATGTAAGTGTTGGGCCCATAGGGCCCATGTGATGGGCTCAGGGGTTCACTGAGATTTTCAGTGAATTCGGCTGGGCCTTGTAATAAAGGCTGGGACGAACCCATGCGGCTGGTGTGTAGATCAATGCTTGGGTCCCACGCCATACAAAGAAACCCAACTGGGCAGCAAATTTGAAATTTGTTAAACACTAAACACTTAATGGGCGAAAAGCCCATTACGAGCTGGGCTGATATGATCACCCATCTATAGGGCCAATCTGAGATTAATGTTAGTAAAAGGATTGGGTCTTTAACCTTATCCACTCCAAGAGACCAAATTCAAATCAGATTTGAATTTGGTAACCTCCTGATAAGATCAGGAGTAAACTAACTTAATTTGTAGATAGGATTAAGATAATCCCCTATCCAAATATTGATTTGGATTGGGATTACTTCTAATAAGGAGGTTTTCTTAATCAAGAAGAAAGGAGGAAAAACCCAAGAGAGAAATATCAGATTTCGAACTAAGGGTTTTTTTTTAGAGTAAGCAAGAAAGCTTTCTGCGAACAGAGATTAGATCTCACAAAACTCCAAAGAGAAGAAAAGTTGTTTAGCCATCTTCATCCCAGGAGTTCTCCTCCAACTGCCACCATTCCCTCTTGCAAGATTCGATCTTTGTAGAAGAAAGAAGTCAAGAAATCAGTTCTTGACATCAGTCTTGCATAAAAGACTGAAAAGAATTCGGTGTTCAGAGTTTCTAGTGGGTTCTTGCGAAGGATCCAGTGTGTAGGACGCACCCTGCTGGTTCCGTTCCACCCACAGCTGTGTCATCTTCAGCAGGAGCGGATCTTGGTGTCTTCTTTGTGCGTGAACACTAACTTTGGGAGATATTGTTTCTCCATATCAGGTATAATCCTCCCTTTTTCTTTTGGTTCAGATCTGGTTCGATTATGGTTCAAGTAGAATCCTTGAATATTGTATTCTAAATTTAGGGAATATGATTCCCAGTTGGGAGAAGGTAGGAAAATTTTTGAAATTCACCCACACATTCCACACCCTTCATGGCGTCCATTAGATGGATCCTACCATTCTTTCAATGGTTATATAAATTGTGTTCCACAAAAGGAACACAATTCTCTCTATAGTCTTTGAAGGGATGAAGATCCATCACATAGATAGCCGAACCCTGCAGGTAGGTAGGGCAAAATTTCAAAATTTCTCTCTCTCCCATATGGGAATCACATTCCCTGTTTTAGAAAACTGTATTTTCAAGGATCAGTCTTGAACCCTAAACCGGACCAGATTTGAAATCAAAGGGTAGGAGAGGGATGTACCTGATACAGAGTAGCAATAACTCCCAACGAAGGTGCTCACGCCCAAGGAAAATGCCAAAGACTGCTCCCACTAAAGATGACACAGCGTAGGGTGGAGCAGAATCAGCAGGTGGTTCTTTAGCAAGAACCGAACTCTTCAGCAAGAATTCGATGGAGGGTGTGAGAGCACGAATTCATATCAGTTTTTCACCAAAAATTGATATCAAGAACACTTCTTGATCACTCCTACTGGTGGAGAACGAACTGGCAATGGTGGCAGCAATAGAGGGAGGCAAGAGTAGAAGATGGTGTCAGTCTTACTGGCGCTGTCTTCTCTCTTGATTCTGTAATCAGCTTGGGTGAAGTAGGGTTCGCCCTCCTCCTCTATTTATAGCCTTAAAGAGAGCACCTCCTAATCCCATTAGGAGTTTCCTAATCCAAAACTGTATTTGAATCTGGACTCTCTTTAAGAGATAAGGATAAACCCTTAACTTATCTGCAGATAAATATCAGCCCTCCTAATCTTATTAGGAGTTTCCTAATCCAAATCATTATTTGGATCTGGACTCTCTGAGTGGATAGGGATAACTCCCTATCCTATATGCTGATCTAAATCCCAGAACCACCCCCTTTTAAATAATCATATTATACCAGTTCGAATTGAGCTTTAGGCCCATTAAGTCCATGTGCACATTCAGCCTCCAAACTGTTGCCCAATTGGGTATAAGGCGTGGGATCCAAACATTGATCTACACATCAGTCACATGGGTTTAGCCCAGCCTTTGTTATAAGGCTTGGCCGAATTAACTGTAGGAAACAGTGAACCCCTGAGCCCATCTCCATGGGCTCTTAATGGGCCCAACACTTACACTAAGTGGTCCCTAGGTCAAGCCACCTTATAAAAACCCAAGGACTGTGGGCAGGTGCAAGATTAACCCATCAGGTATTACCCTCAATGGTCTTACACTTAATCTCTTAGCCCATAATGATCAAACACTGCCCGACAAGAGAGGACCTCTCCCTTGGCTGCAAGGAACAGTGTTGCACTCTCTACTCACATAGATCCAAGGAATTAAAACCTTTTGCAAACATTTTGAAACCATAATATATATGCATATCTTTATATAAATATATTTTGCAAAACATATTTCAACGGTTGAAATCGATTGTCGACAGCTTTGGTTTCCATCAGAGAGAGTGCATCCCCGATCATTACCTTTGTCTAACAAAGGGGTTGATCCTGCTACTATGATCACCCACTCAGATGAATTATCGGACTGTCCCAACATACCCAGGTTTTGACCCCTTCTAAGGATCTCACTGATTAGCATATCAAAGACAACCCAATCCAACCCCTAGTGCAGTATCATAATCGAGTCTAGGGGTCAGGTGTAACATTCAAGTTTTGCCCATCAATCTCCAAGGTCTAGGGCAATACTAGAATTTTGGTCTGGTTCAAGGTTTCAAGAAAACTCACACTGCATGTACCTCAGGTCTCACCCTGGCAGCTGAGACAAGCCACCCCAACCAACTTGGCGGCACATCAGTGTCAGTCTTGGCAGGATAAATCTCCCCAAGTCTATCGAATGGCTGTGAAAATTCTAAACTAACACGAATCTCATATGTGTCCAGTTTAAGGGTATTACGCAGATACACACTACAATAACATGATCAAATATGTACTTTCTTCATTTACAACAAACGTCATAAGGTACATCATTCTGATTAGAGCTAAGGGCATACACTGTCTAACAGTTTTTTCGCTCCCTCAATTCTTGGGAACATCCCAGTTCGATCTCCACCTACTAGAGTGATCAAGAAGTGTTTTTCATATTGTTTCTTGGTGAAGAAACAATCAGAAATCGTGCTCACACCACCCTGCTCGGTTCTTGGTGAAGAATCCTAGGTTCTTACTAAAGAACCATTCTTGATGATCCTGCCTCAACATATGTTGTGTCATCTTTAGTGGAAGTAGATTTGGTGTCCTCTTTGGGCCTGAACACTTACGTTGGGAGTTCCTTTTACTTCGCATCAGGTATATCCCTCACTTCCCTTTTGGTTTCAGATCTGGTCCAGTTTTGATTCAAGAATGAACCTTAAAAATGCAGTTTTCTAAATTAGGGAATATGATTCCTAGATGGGAGAGAAAGAAATTGATTGAACTTTCGCCCAACCTCCCTATAGGGTTCGACCATCCATATGATGGATCTCCCATCCCTTCACCAGTTCTGTTGTAAGCTATGGAGTCGAGGAAGAGAAGTTTGATTGTGGAGGCTTTGGGGTTGGCTTTGTTGAGTGCGCTCTTCCGACTTAACGTGGCTGATGAAGATAGTACCCATTTTCTTGCTTGGAATGTAAGTGAGAAAGAATGTTACTCCGTATCTCTTATGTTCTGCCAAGCCAAACACAATCTTAGGATAATGTACGGGGTAAGGGTTGGAGATGGCAAGGATACAACTTGGATCGAATTGGGTTGGCAGATTTGTCAAAGTTCCAATGGTCCCGACCCAAACTCGAGCCCATGAGTTGGGCAGCCTGACTTATAGGCTATAGCTTTAGATGATAGTGGGACCCATAGTGGATTTCCATAGTGGGACCCTCTCTCTCTCCAGGTTGATTCTTCTCTGTTTCAAATTTTCTATCATGATTTTCAAAACTGGATCAAACTGTTGAATCGGAAAAACTAGAAACCGGTCAAGTTTACCTAGAATCGTTATTTTCTCAAAAACCATTGATTTAGTCAACAAACTGATGACTCAGACGATCAAACCATTCGAACCATTCAATAATTTGGCCGATTTTTATTTTTTTTTATTTCTTTATTCACAATAAAAAAATAAATAAAAAAAAAAAAACTTTCATTAATTACTGAAAATGGTTACACTACTGGGTAGCACCAAAAGTATCTTGACTGTAAATGGTTTGTTTCCGGGGCCAGAGTTGCATGTCCACGGAGGAGACACCGTAATAATTAATGTTTACAACAATGGAAGATATAATATCACACTTCACTAGTTAGTATGGTAATTCCTTCTTTATTTTTCTACTTAATGGAGTTACTGGTTTGGATGAATTGAATGATTTGTTGCTTTGTCATTTAGTAGGTTATGAGCTAATGACTGGAATGTTAGGTTTGAATAAGCTGTTCAGTTCAGCCATTTTTCATGACTTATTCAAGTTTAGTTTGTAAAAAGCTTGGTTCTGCTTGGTCTAAACCGAGTTTCAAGGCAAGTTTGAGTTCAATGAAATTCAGCTCGTGGTTTACGAACCTAATCAAACTTATTTATATATAATATTTCATTTTTATATGTAAAACAAAAAATAATTATATATATAAGCTTGATTCACAATCAAGGTCGAACATATAAGCTTTTAAATTAAGCCAAATTCAAGTTCAAATCTCCAGCTTGAATTGCAATCGAGTCTCAAGGTTTTTTGGTGAATTGAGCTCGAATAGCCAAATATTTGATTTGGCTTAGCTCAAATCCACCTTTACACTAAAATATATTGATTGTATAGTTAATAATATATAAGTGTTTCTTATTTATGTCTAAAAGGGTAAGTTTTGTAGACTAAAATAATTTGATTAAAAACATTTATTTTTATCAACATTTAAACACTTTAAATATTTATTGTCATTTTAATTAAGATTATATTATAAAATCGAGGTTCCAAATTGTTACTATTATTGGTAATTATAGATTTCAAGTATAATTGGGTGATCAGGTCAGACCCAATTATCTTGATTAACAGTGAGTGGATTGTTCCGGGTCTATTTTATAAAGCGGTCTAACAATCAATTTGAGACCGATAGAGCATATCCCGAATCAGACCCGACCCATTGACAACTCTAATTACCTTTTCCTCGAGGGAAATTTTCACTCCAAAACATTTGGTTTACATAAAAAATTATCTCCTTTGTAAACAAGCATAGATAACAAACACCTCTTTGTGGAGATAAAGTAATTCTTATATGATGCTTTATTAGGCATGGAGTAAAGTAAAACAGCCAAGGATTTTTGGTCAGATAGTCCAGAGTATATCTGTCACAGTGCCCAATTCAATACGAAGGAACTTCACTTGATCAAATTCTCTGACAAGGAAGGCACCATTTGGTGATTGGTCTAGAGCCACAGTCCACGGAGATATCATTGTTCATCCCAAACGTGGAACCACTTATCCATTCTCTAAGCCCTACGCAGAAGTTTCCATCATCCTTGGTATGTTGAACAATATTATTCTTATGTGGAGAGAGAGAGAGAGAGGTGCAAGTCGAGTATCTCTTGCATTACCTAAGCCCACCTAAATTGTACCCTCTAGAGAGAGATCACTTTTAAGAAGGCCTTCCATAATGTAATTGAGAAATTGAGTAATATATTCACAACTACATCACACCACAAATGTGGTTGAGACTACACTATACTGTGGTCAAAATTTAGTAGAAACCTCTCAATAAAATAGGAACAAGCAACTTTTACACTAAATTGAAGGCATCACATCACATCAAAAGATTTTTTATTTCAAGAAATGCAAATACACCAGCAGCTTTTGCACTAAATTCAAGCCATCACATCAACAAAATTTTTATTTCAAGTGGTTGTATGTTTTAAATGTATAAACCTGGCATATATAACATGCTACATAACCAACCACTACTGAATATGTCAGTGTTCTGTAACACAAGACCCACAGGGTGGCCATCATACAAGCTAGAAACAAGTGTTTAGAATAGATGATTGAGTTGGGCTAGCTTGGCTCTTTGCCCACTCCTTAATTCATCAATATCATCTTTTAAGCCCTCATCCCAATTATATGGGATCAGCGCATTTATTAATATTTATATTTTACAAAGTTTCAGTATTGATTATTAATATTATGGGGATTGGCGGTGTTAGACAAGAGTTTTAACTCTTATTAATTGAACGCCAAATCTATAATAAGTTATGTTTGCCAAGAAAAGAAACAAAATAGTTAGAGAATTTCTCTTTATATGTTTATATTTATATTTTCCAGGTTTTTCGAAAAGAAATATATTTATATCTTTTATAAATTTCAAAGATTAGACTTGAGGCAAGTATTAGCCTACCTATAAAATACTCTAATTTAATTTTTTTCTGGTTTAACATAAAAATCAATACTAATATTGACATTATTTTTTGGCTTGATGGGCTACAACGAGCTCCATACTCAAATACCCTCGAATCTGGTAAAAAAGAAAAAAAAGAAAACCTCGAATCATAATGCAAAGTCTCAGCCACAATTAATTAGCTAGAGAACTTATTTTGCACTTATTTTGCACCTCCGTTTGCTTTTATTTTTATTTTAGGTAAATTTATCTCTGTTTGGACTTTAGGAAATTGGTACAAGGGAGATGTAATGTAATGGAAATTATTCAGACAGCCCTTGCAAATGGAGGAGAACCAAACACATCAGATGCTCACCTCATCATCAACAGTCAACCAGGAGATCGATCTCTTCAGTGTTCAAAAGCTGGTAAAGATGTTCCGTTTCAACTTATTCTATCACCCTGAAAAGAAATCACCGCCATCTAACCAGAATCCAAGTGTTGCCATCGACGAAGAAAGGATTTTTTTTTTCCGAAACATTTATGTGTATCACAGTATCAGAAGTTGAAAATTAATAAAACAAAACGAAATTGTTGTGTTGAGAGTGGGATTTGAACCCACGCCCTTTCGGACCAGAACCTTAATCTGGCGCCTTAGACCAACTCGGCCATCTCAACTTCGATATCGAAACGACGTCCAATTCTCTTTAGAATAATATTTTAGGAACATCTCGAAGAAGCGACAGGTCTACCTCCTCTGCATTATCAATGCAGGCATGAACGAAGAACTCTTCTTTGCAGTCGCCGGACATCAGCTCACCGTCGTCAGAACTTACAGAAGCTACGTCAAACCCATGACAACCAACTATATCATGATAACCCCTGGACAGACAACATGGACGTTTTGCTGAAAGCTAACCAAGCTCCCGGCCACTACTACATGGCCTCCAGAGCTTATACTCGAGTGGCCTCGGTGTGGTCTACGATAACACCACAGCTGCGGCCATTTTACAGTACAGAGGCAACTCCCCTCCGTCGTCTCCTTCCATGCCGTCCCTCCCTCCTTACAACGACATAGAGGCAGCAACCAGCTTCACCACCCGCTTCAGGAGTTTGGCAAGCAAAGAACATTCCATCGACGTTCTCCTAACCGTCGACACTTGAATTTATACGATCATCTCTGTCAACACTTTGTCCTGCGCTAGCGACTCCTGCAGTGGATCAACGGAAGCCAACTCTCTACCAGCATGAATAATATTAGCTTCTTGACTCCATCGATCGGCATTCTTGAAGCATATACTACAGGATGATTCGTGGGGTTTACACAACTGATTTCGATCCCCATTGACCCACCTTACTATAGATATTCACATGAGTGATGAGCCAAGCTGGTCTAGCCGGGTCGGGGCACAAGTGATTGCACTACATCAAATCATTTTGTCTTTGACCAGTTCGACTTTTGAATTTTAAATTTCTCTTCTTATTTATATCTCTTTGATTCGAATTTCTCTCTTTTTTCTGTCTCTTCCCACCTTTAAATGCATGTAAAGGCTCTTTTCCATATGAATTTTGAGGAGAATCATCACCTACATGGATTTAGCTTTTACGTGGTTGGAACGGGATTTGGAAACTACAACAAAAGACCGATCCTCATAAGTATAACTTGGTAGATCCTCCTCTGATAAATACTGTTGGCCTAGCCCCTAATAATGGCTAGGCATCCGACAGATTGCGGGCAGATAATCTCGGTGAGTTCCCACATTCTTTCAGCCTTTTTGGCTTAATTAAGCAAGAGTGTAATAACTTTATGAAGTGACGATGGCATTGTCACTTGGAGCGTCATACTAGAGGGTATGGGCAAAATTTTGCATGCGGAAGTGACAATTACGAACGTTTCAAAACGTCCTTTCATCTCATTTTTAACTAGAGGGCGTGCCCTACGTTGCAGGCGCTAATGAGAAGGAAAAGTGTAATTTTGAAGGTCATACTTAATTCTAAAAAGAAATAATTGCTAAACATGAAATTAGATCTTGCAATAATAATAATAAAACAGAAGTGATAACTTAAATCAAATGTGTTGTATTTACATGTAGCTTTAGTGTCTATTGTTAAAAGAGTTCAAAAAGATAAATAGTCTAAATATAACGAAATGATTCAAAACATAAGTAGTCCAACAAGTGAAAAAAATGATTTAATGAGTTGGTGATGAGTATTCAACTTGGCTTGTTGAAGAACTACTTTCTCCAGGTAGCATGTTTTTTTGAGAACCTACAAGAAAAGAATTTTTGTCTAGGAAAAAATGTGTAATACAAAATGGTATGACCCTACATCATTTAATAAGCCATTCGGTTAATTTCAGTTAAGAACTTCTTTCCTCTATCGAATTAACATTTGGTATCAAGACAATTAATCTTTCTTTGAAGTCCTAATAGGACTTGTCATATATGTCCAAAGGATAGATAGGAGCAAGTCTAAAAGCCACACTACTTTACAAAGAATAAACCAAAAAAAAGCTAATACTTCCAAAAAAAATCACCTGAAAAATACCCAATTTTCCTTCATTCATGTCATATGCAATCTCTAGTAAAAAAGATTAATTCCATAAACTTGTATTTTCATGGAAAATAATTCAGATATATGTAAAATAACTAAGTAGGAAAATCTTCAAGCTTATTAGCTACCCAGCTTCAGCTTTGGCCATTAAGGAGCCCCAAATGGTTGAGGTTTGCATTTTGAGTTCCAAATATAGGGTTCATTGTGAGTTTGCATTTTATTGAAATTAAAAATTAAACATACTGCCAAGATAGTTAGGTCCATAGAAATAAAAGAAATAAGATTAAAAAAATACCATGAAGATAGTGGTCCATAGACACATCTGTCGATTAAGAACAAAAACAAACCGGAAAATATAAAACAAAAGTAAAATCCAAAAGTTTTGGTTCATTTCTGTCACCTGAAAATATCAATTTTTCTTCATTTCTTATTTTACATTTTGTTGTTAAGATTTATATTTTACATTTTATTTAATATTTTGTTCTATTAAATATATGCGAACTTTTTCTTATTCAATAAAAAGATAATTTCAACCCAAACTAATGGCCTGTAAATTTGTTATTTGACAAAAAATATGGAATAGACATACTTTCTAAAATATAAAGAACTATGTTGGAAATTTAGAAAAAGAAAAATATAAAATACAAATAAAATTCAAACTTTTCTTTCCAACCTAAACCAATGACCTGTAAATTTGTTACTTCATAAAAAATATGACAAATATATCGAATAGACATGCTTTCTAAATTATAAAGACATAGGCTGAAAGTTATTTAAAAAAGCAGGAACTATAAAACATGAATAAAATCCAAAAGTTTTTCTTCATTTTTGTCACCTGAAAATATCAAATTTTCTCCATTTATGTGATATGCAACCTCTACCATCATGTATTTTCTTCTTTACCTACAAATTGCTAATAATGGCACCACCCGCCCAATTCTTATTCATTCCATTTCTCTTGACTCTAAAGTATTTTTCTTCTTTACCCAATGCCCCCGATTTTAGAACCTTGTATATCTTTCATATTCCTGATCAGCAACATGAAATCATAATTTTATTGATCTAAGTGGGAGAAACCCCAACCATCTCAAATATTTGAAACAAAGGAGACCATATGAAAAACAGCCCAAGGGCTAACGCTTACAGCCTCATAAGAAGTTGGACCAAGTTATACAATAGTCCCCAGACCTAGTACCCATATTTCTTGTTATCTCATCCCTTGCTAGAAAGCCAGACATTTGCTGATCTGGGTGACCACATGAATGAGTGGTTTATGTTGGATGACAAATTCACTTCCCCATTTAGGAGTCTTAGAAAATCAAAGCCTCTTTACCTTGCTGCAACCCAACCTGTTACAATTTGGCAGTCTCCTTCAACAATGAAATTGTTCCAATCCGATGTATCACTTCTAATCCAAGGCTATGAAATGAGCAGGTGGAACTGAATATCATTGAAGTACAAAGTTGGTCCATTCAAATATTCAGATCACATAACATAACGTCTCAAGACTCAACTCAATCACATTTGTACAAGGCCAAAACATAAACAGTGAAGTAATAAACATCCTTTTGGTGGGCACAAATTGGAGGAGTTATATTCAGCAAGATTTTTTTTTTCAATTAATAATAAGAAGACACCATACCAAAAGAAAAATAAAGGGAAAAAAAAAGAAATTGCAACCTCTCAATGTACAATGACTTCTTTGCTGGGCACAAATTGCAGGAGTTAAATTAAATTTTAATGTTCATCATTTCAGCAAGGTTGTCCCTTGAAGGATGCTACAATATCTTGGAGCTCAGGAAAATTGAGTGTGGCACTCAAATTTGAAAAATAATGTGGAAAAAAAAAAGAAGCAACAGAAATACATGAAAGAATTTCGAGAAGACAGAAAAAGCAGGCAAAAAATGACAAGAAACTGGGACACAAGAAGGTAAACACACTAGAGGGAAAAACATTGCATACAAAGGTACAAAAGAAACTAAATACCAAACACATAGCTAGGAAAAAATAATAATAATACTAGAGAAGAAAACATTTGGTTGAAACGTATAATTAAAAAACACATAAAATAATGAAGTAGATTACTAGGAAGGAACAACTGGAAAACAAACAAAATACCGCATATCTTGAAAATATAAACATAGGAAGTGACAAGTGAAGGAAATTTGTGAAGTAAAAAATGGGAAAATCAAATGAAGTGGCCACTTGGTCATCATAGACCCACAGTAAAGCATGCAAGTCAAGTAATGCTAACCGGCACACACATGGAAGGAATGCAATTAAATCATATAGTATCACAATGACAGAAGTAACAACAGAAATCCATTAAAACATTAATTAAAAGCTATGATAGCACAACTAAGAAACATCTAAAACAAATTCAGCTATAAAAAGTTATGTATTTAATAAAAACACATGTATCTCTGTATGCATGAATGTTAGCAAATTAAATAATTGTGGACAAAACAACCAGGCAGGATATAAAGAAATTAAACAATTTTCTAGAATGGAAAAAAAAAATAATATTAGAAAAATGTTGAAGGAATGAATACTAAACCTGGGTGATATTTTGTAAAGAGACAAGAAGCAACGAGTGTGCAACAACAAGATACAGAACGCGGACCAAAGAAATTCAAGATGCCTCAAATTTCCAAGAAAAGAAGTAGGATAAATATTGTCTCAACAGTGTATATATAAGATGAGCAAGAAATGCAAATGCACATCAGTTAAAAAAAAAAGAAAAAAAAAATTGGAAGTGGAGGCATGAATCATGATTAAAAAATATTGCAACAAAAAAACAGATAGAGCTTATTATAAACAAGTAGAAATCAAAGAACAGTAGCCGGCTAGCATTAATTCTACAGCACTCTTAGCTGAAACAAAGAGAGAAACAAAATCAGCTAGTAGATCAAGCAGATTGCGTGCATTAAATGTTTAGCAGGAAAAGAAACCAAACAATAAGTGGGTAGCAGCTTGCTGGCATTCTTTCAGGCTCTACCGTGTTCCTCCCGGAATAGAGTTAACGTCTCTCTTATGCTTGCACATTGGAACTTTGGACACAGACGTTCTCTTTGTGCTTTGTGGGAAGAGATGTGGGGAGGCCGAAGTGGGTAGGAGATCCAGAACCTGAATAATAAGGGAAATATTCCTAATACATGGTTAGAATGTCCGTGGGTAAAGATGTGGGGAGAATTTATTGGTAGGAGATCTGAGCTTTTTCCCAGCTAAACTTTTTTCCATTATGGGTTTTTGGATATTTGGCTTTGGGCCTTGCATGGAGCTATAACTGATTCGCCCTACCAACACTTAAGTTCAGTACAAACATGAGGGCAAAATCTTATATTTTGTATTTGTAGTCTTTCCAAACCAAACCTTAGTAATTTATGAAACAATTATTTCAAATTCTTCAACGAGGTAGAAAAGGGTGGGATCTCAACAAAAAAAAAAAAAAAAAAGAGATAGAAAAGGGTGGCAGGTAGACGGTATGTCCGATAAAGCAATCAAACATTTAAAACCACCCAAATGGATCAAAAATCTATATACCAGTCACCTTTTGATTATTGCTTTAATCAGTGAGTGGAATTGGGATTATTCCGAATAGAGTGCTTCTCACACTCACCATGTATTAAGAATATCTCTCATGAACAATAACATGCAAATACGAGAAGTGCTACCAATGTGCAGCTGGAACATATTGTAAGGTCAATGTGAGAAATACTCTAGACTCATCTTGGTGAACCAAAGTTTCAAAACACTGCAGAGTCAGAGACAATGAAATTTTGTTTGATATTAAATGAAATACTGGGTTGTGAATAGGAATGGCAATAGGGTGGGTATAGGGTGGGTATGGGGCGGGGCACCCTTTTCATTCCCCGTCCCATGGCTAAAATCCCCTAACCCGTCCTCGCCCTGTCCCCGATATCAAGGTAAAAATTCAACCCCATCCCCGACCCCGTCGGAAATGGAGAATCCCTGACATATCCCTGCCCTGTATTACTATCCAAAAGCACATGATTGCTAGATACAAGGAATGGCCGAATAGAGACCTGATTAAACAATCCATTGATACAGACTTTAATTTAATTTGTGTTATGCTGAAAGAACACGGAAACCTGATTAAACAATCCATTGATAATTGATTCGACTTTAATTTGTAAACAAGATACATATTTGCACACTTGATGATTTTGAGACCGGTCGTTTGGACTTTGGGTAGTGGATAGAAGGAATGGCTGAACCCGGTAGACGAAAGGAGAGATTGTGAACAAACTCTCTATCTTCTCAGTTCTCACAGTTACAAACACTATTACAAGGAGAAACCGAGAAACTGAGGGAGAAACTAGGCGGACGAACGGAGAGACCGAGAGTGGAAGAATGATAGTATGGTGGTTCCTCTGTAAAACCGTGACTGGTCACTGCTATCTGCTGCTACGATGGCAGCGGCGCCCAACGGCCAGTGGACGAACGGAGAGAGGAAGAACGAAAAGTGAATCAGTGAATCAGTGAACGAGAGGAAGAATCCGGCGGTCGGCGGTTCCTCTGCCGCCGCCCGACGGTTTCTCTTCTCTCCAATTGGCAAGCAAAGTCTCTGTATGCGAAGGAAGACCGGAAGAGTTGAAGTCTCGAAGAGTGAATTAGTAAAGTCTGTGAAGAGAGAAACAAAACAGGCGGCAAGGCAAAACGTGAAAAGACTCAAAACCTAACCTATTACGTATTACCTAATACCTTATATAAAAAGGTATTTTTGACTTATTGTAATTGATAACCGGAGTCGGGGTGGGTTCGGGGATTTACATACAGACCCCATCCCTGGTCCAGGGCAAAAGAAAAATCCCCAAATCCGATCCGTAAACATTTGAGATCGGGGAAAATCCGCCCCTGGGTAGTTCCGATTAGAGACTCGATTTTGTGAATAAAATTGTCATCCCTGGATATAAGAATGTTTCTTTTTTTTTTCTTATTTTGTTGAAGGCTGTGGCGATTTGTATGTATTAAGATAAAGGGAAAATCTAAATGCCTAAAAGAGATGGTATATATAATTAACCAATCAAAAGCCCTCTATAAATTTTAATAAATACCACCCCATTCCTCAACAGTTTTTCAGATACCATAGTTGATAAATGCCGAAAATATTTAAAATTTATGGTTTATTTTTTTTAACCAAGTCTTTGAGATATGAGGATATCATAATCCGGAGATGCAGAAAATATTAAAAATGAATGTTGACAGTGGGATTTGAACCTTAATCTGGCGCCTTAGACCAACTCGGCCATCTCAACAGATAAGGTTGCTCTCTTAAATTTAAAGTCGATAACAATTCTATACTCGAATATCTACTCATACATCATCTTAGGTTATAGTTAACCAGGGAGACCAACATTGGATTGGTCATTCGTCTTTCAATTTTAAATAAGACCCACTGCCACGCTCCCGTTGGAATGTAATTGAAGTCCAAATAAAGAAATAACCCATGGTCGGACCAAAGTTGCATCCGCAAGCCCCATAGGGCCATTGGGACCTAAGTTCAATGAAATGTGTTTGGAAATAAAAATTTAGCTCAGCTTTAAATGAAAAAAAATAATTAAATCATGTAATCTTGGTGTTTTTCTCATTTGTTTACTTATTTTGCATTACAAGATTTAAACAAAAGCCTTTAACTAGAGCCCGCCAATTTAATAGTGTCTAAACTCTGAACTGTCTGAAGTGAATAAGATCATCTCAATCTCATGTGGGAGAACAGTGGGTAGAGCTGCGTTGTAGGTAATTCATTTGGCCCAGCTCATCCTTTCATTTGTTAACAGGAAGTCAGACCCAAGCCCATCTAAATCATGTTGTAGAATGAGCTCTCATTAAACCAGTTTGTCTCAACGCCCATTTAGTTCCTGCACTAGCATTTTAAACGAATCACAATTTTTTTCCTTGGACTATTTATTATTAGTTTTCTTTAGGCTCAGTTTCGCTCAGTTTGGAAGCAGTATAAATACAAATATATAGAGTATAAAATCTTGTATTTTATATTATTTTATATGTATTTATATTTTTTCAAACTGAGCCTACAAGTAAAAATATGCACAATATAAATACATACAAAATATAAGATTTCACACTCTACATATTTGCATTTATACTCTTTCTAAACTGTCCCTATTTGGCTTGACCATAGAAATACAAGACATAAGACCCCTATTTTGGCTTGACCATATGTTCGGTATTGAGTCCATAGTACATATCTTGTATTGGACTTCTCAGATGTAAAACAAATATTTATAAAGCCCAAAATTATAATCTAAAACTTTTCACTTAGTTGGGACTCGTTCCTGATTTCATTTTAGGGCGCAAGAAGTATATAATCAGCATTCACATTGAGTTGTTAATGGCCTAATGGGTCAGGTCTACCCGAAAGAACTGAATCAACTAAACCGATTATATAGCTTCTGGTTTTGAGTTTTGTGTCCCAAATAGGGTTGCCACCAGGTTTTGCTGTTCCAAATTGATTATGTAATTAATAATATATAAAGGATTCTTAAGCTTCGTTTATTTTCAGGTAAATAAGGGCAGGTAAATTGATTAACAGGAAAATTGACCAATTTAACCTCGTTTATTTTGTGTTATTGCTAGACCCCACGTAAATGACCAATTTAACCCTTATTTTCGGGTAAATAAGGGCAGGCAATAGTGTAAGAAGCGTGCTTACCTGGGTGTCTAGCATATGTGAACACGGGGAATGAGGCCCTAGTGTTTCTTGTAATTTTAGTTATATTTTATGTATGAAAGAATAAATTTCATGAACAGTATATAAGATAATTTTGAGTAAACGAACTTATTTTGTAACGTATAACCAGTTTGCTATTGTCGTCCTTTATTAAAGCTGCATTTATTTAAAGTGCAGTTTTATTTGCATTAGTACAAATATATGAAAGTGCAAATGAAAGGAATGCAAATTCTGATTTAATTTTGATTTGGGTTTACTTTATTCTGCTTCGAGACTTATTTTATTTCATTTGTACTTAAATCAAATAAATTAAGTTAAAATTTCACATAAAAATAAATCAGAATTTGCACCCAAATCATTTATACTACCATAGTTTTGCATCAATGCAAATTTGTAAAACGCAGCCTAAGATTATCTTCTTTCATAGGTAATTACAGATTTCTGGGCTTGTTTTACAGAACTAATTAATAAACGGTTTGGTATCCTCTCCCAAACCAGACCCCATCAATTGACAACTTTACATTCACACTGCTGCTAGCTGGACCGGGCAGGCCCAGCCTGAAACCAATAAATTTTACCAGGATGGACACAGGAAAATAGCTTTAGCTCTCTCTGGGCCCAGACCCATCTTGAACCCTGAACCATGTAAATTTTGATGTTATTTTCAAATGGGCTCAGCAATTTATGTGGTGCCCAGATCCGTACGACTCATGAGCTTAATGTCCATAGTGCTCCCTTTGCCTCTTCCTAAATGGAGCCCATGAGAGATGGCCTGCAAACTGTTGGGAGAAATTTTGGTCATCTTACAGCCATTGACATGACACCCATACAAGTCTCTTCAATAGTTTCTTCAAGACAGCTAAACAAAAGTTAAACCCCCAAACGATGTACGCACACTGTATTACATACGAGGTGAGTGATGGAACAGGGCTACAATTGGATTGGATCGAAGTGGATAAACTTGAATCTAAATTTGATTCATATCCAAATTCGAGTTGAATTCGGATTTTAATCAGCTATTGAGTGGCATTAATTAAAAATGACTAAAGCATGGATTATGTATTATTAATGTTTTGAATTCAAAATGACTTTGGTATTGTATATAATAAATATACAAAATGAATTGAAAATAAATTGTATCAAACTTGAATCCTTAACTCTCTAATAAAAATATAATATTCAAATTAATGTTACTAATAAATTCAATCAAATCTGATTGGATACAGGTAGATCCATATTCAGTCCAATTATACATGGGTTCATATTAAATTGATAGCTCATTTTATACATAAAACCCACCCGAACCCTAGTAGCAGCAGAATTTGAGCCCAAGTATTCACTACAACTATATAGAGACCTTACCAATTGAGCCACCATCATCGGTATAGATCTTCAATCAAGAGAGAGAGAATGAAAGGAACAATTTTATAGACACACCTTTCATCTTTCTTATATAATGCTAATACTTGCCTTCTCCTTTAAGTCCAGATAACTGTTACATTATATGTATTTATCACTAAAATTGCGTTTGGTAGAGGTGTAAAATCGAACTGGGATAAATTTTATATCTCAGTTTGAGTTCTATTTCGCAAGCATTTGATAAACATGTAATTTTACATCGAAAAATCGGTGTAAAATTATATTTTACTAACTAATTACATCGATAATCTATATAATAAATGCATCAAAATTATCGATATATTTATTACATCTCTCTCTCTTCTTCTTCTTCCTCCCATTATTTTCTCTTTCCGTCTCTCTCGCCACTGCTAACTGACGCTCCTCTCCTTCTGCCTAACTCCAAGTTCCCGCTATAAGTTTAATGATCTACTTTATTCTGCCAAATCTGGAGTAGAAAACATCAACTCTAAGACAACACAAAAGCAAGTAGAACCTACAGATTCGCCACTGCTAATGGGCATGAGGTTTAACGGAGAGATCTCCAATCGAAATGAGGAGGAGAAGGAGAACGACAGGAAAAAAAAAACAGCTCCCTCCATTGCTGGGTTTCTGTGGATGTGGCTACAGGGTAACCGATGGAGGAGAAGGAGATCTCCAATGGCTAGGTAATAAATTAATATAAGCCGTTGGAGAACACTGATGGAGGAGGAGATCTCCAATACTTTATGGGTTTCGCCTCCCTCTCTCTCTCTCCCTCTATCTCCCCAGAAAACAAGCTAACCGATGGAGGAGAAGGAGATCTCCAACGGCTAGGTAATAAATTAATTTAAGGCATTGGAGAACACCGATAGAGGAGAAGGAGATCTCCGGTGTAGTTGTTGGGTTTCATCTCTCTTTCTCTCTCTCTCCCTCTGTGATAAATCTCCCCAGAAAACAGGGTAACCTCTAACCATACAAGACAAGTGTAAATGGGCACAATGGCCGATCCGTATTTTACACTCTCACCAAACCATCCTGTCTCAACATTTACACTGAAAACAAATGCAGCTTAAGTTGGAGAAGCTAGAAGAAATAGGGATAGATTAAAAAAGATATAAATAGAATTAATAAAAATGATATAAACACTAATAATTTAATCATAGAAACGCTTTTAAATAGAAAGAATTGACGAAACAAAATTTATGTAGCCAACCGAACTATATATATATATGTGTGTATTTTGATTTTTATCTTTACTATATTATATCGATATTTTTCATAGCTCACATCTAGACCACCACCCAAAACTTTAATCCTTTTATTTTATTCTATCTCGATTATATCGTCTCTAGTTCTCTCCTCTTATGCGTGCCTTTGCACGTGCCACTCAACTAGACCTACAACCCATAGGTTTTTAACTCAGTTTGTCTTCCTACCTTCCAACTCTCTGCCTCAAAACGACAATGGGTTAATGGTGCTTATTCAACTTGCTAAGAAACAAACGCACTTACAATCCCTGAAATAATTGTACCCCATAACCAGAACACAGACCCTCATTGCTGGTGAACAAGAAAGATAAAATAATTGTGAGCATAAAGCTAGCTACCCATTTGTCATTTAGTTTACAGCACTTTTGGGAGTTTCATGGATCAGAGAATGGAGACTATTCTGTGATGTATGTATTATGTATTTGACCAATACGCCAAAATCCCCAGAATAACTGAAATCCATCTAGTCAATCTATCATTTATCCTTTCAGGATTGAACTGTGATGAATGTAAGACTCAGAATATCTAATCAAATTGGTGTGTGTTGTACGATATGCATCTATTTTTAGGGCCACCGCTGTTTTCCTTTCTTTTTAGGAATTTAGATTTTTAGAAGTTCTAATCACTAATAGCTGTCATATATGGAACGGACTTTCATGCCCCTTATTTTCTATCCATACTCTCTTCATCTTGAATTGCAGTCATACATCGCCATTTGTGGATATAATCAGGAAAAAGAGGTAACCGCTTGGATGATTCTTTACTCTTTTTAATGAATTGCAATTAGCTAGACGCAGTTGCTGTTTAGTAGTATAAAGTATATTTTATAATTAGTGTAGAGTACTGCTATTATTCGTTTTAATCAAGGATTGAAAAAATCATTACGTATTGACCTGCATAGATTGATACGTATCATATTAGTCTCTTTTCGATGTATGCCATTATAGAGATTGTATCGAGTCAGGACCTGGCATAGAGGATAACCAAAACTTGAACCAGTCCTCTAAACAAAAATAAAAATAAATAAATAAATAAAACAAAAAAAAACAGAGTCAATATCGATACTTTGAATTATTTTTATTATCAAAAGTATTGATACTTTGAATTTTGTACATATTAATTATTTCATAAAACATCAATCATCAGAGTGGATGGTAGGCACGGTGCCAATGGGATGGTTTTTACTTTTTACATAGTTTTACAATGGACTATTCGTCGATATATACTGGACACATCTAATGGTGGGTCCCAATTTTCTTTTGTCGTACAGCGGCAGCTTAGTGTATGTACCTGATTGTGAGAAATCTAAAGCACTTCCTTTTTAAAGTTTATACTTTATATACAGCCATTACTTCACATATGGCCCTCCTCTGGGATGCAACTGAACTGATACCGAATACAATATAATTTGATATGATGGCGTTGAGTTGGACTTGGACCCATTTGCATGTTGTAGCTAAGTGATATATTCGCAAGCAGGCAACTGAATTTACAGAAGTGGAAGTCCTGAGTCCAGAGTATATTTGTCTACATCTCCCATGTTCAACTATAAATTATTTTATTGAGTTATATGTTAATATTGAAAGAGAAAAATAGAAGATTTACAGCCTCTTCTTGTAGCATAACCCCAATACTCTAACTATAACAATCAATATATAAAATAAGTAAAGCTATAATTTAGGCCAATTAAGCTTTGGAATTGATTAAATTTTTATAGACCTAAACCCTAGCTTCAACTTTATATAGGTAGAATTTTCTATAGAGTCCAAATTTTATCTTCATAGAATTCTCTTCATACTCACTCACAAGTTACAACACTTGTAGCTGTACATTGGGACCATCTCCCATGAATGAAAGCATATAAGTAGGAAAAATATTCGATGCGGGACATGTGATTCTAATGTGCTGTTAGGTGAGTGTAAAAAGGAAATCCAAACTCTTTTCCACGTCCAATAACTTGACTTGCAACCCTATATATATCCCAAACCAAACACGACCCACTAAGAGCTAAATGAAGCAGACTTACTTTTTTGCAGCATAACCCCTAACTACAGGCATCCAAGAGTTGAATAAGCTAATTGTTTGCTGGAATTCGTCCGAAAAAAAGTAAGCTGTTGTCGCCTGTCAAGTGGTTGGGAAATAAATAATTTGCCCACTAGTTATACTGGTCTCTCTCCTCCATGATATTCTTGTTCATTTTGTCCGTCTTTTCAATTTTCATTCTTGGATTTTTGACAATCATAAAACCTTTTTATAATTTCCATTTGACAAATTTTTTTCTCTAAATTTTTGAGAAATTCAACAAAAACTTCCCTTTCATTATCTTCTCAAACGGAAAACATTAGACTGATATATCAGTTTTTTAAAAATACCTATTCTATACTTTTATAAATTATTTTACATATAAAATTACTGAAATAATCCTATTTTAATTCTATAAAAACATTAGAAAATAACCATTAAAGGAAGTTTTTGTTAAATTAAATTAAGATTTAAGCATTTTAAAAAAACTGGAGCATCAGTCTAAATTTTTTATATGTAAAAGTAACAGAATGAAGGTTTTTGTCGAATTTCTCAAAAGTTTAAGAAAGTATTTAATAGAATGAAATCAGAAATTTCAGGAAAAGTTTTTATATTTTAAATATTTTGTAAATATCGCTGGTCCACAAGGTTCACATCTTCTTGTTTGAGTTGTTTCCCTCTTTAAGCAGGACCCACCTCCATTGTCTGTTCCATCTTTTTTGCAGCATCTTTCTGCATTGAGAACTGTTTTCTTTTTTTTTTTTTAATCTTTAGTACCACATTGTCTGCAACAACCACTCTGATGGCTTATGCATGGAGGCGTCAACGGTCAAACTCCATGAACTGAACCACCAACCAAAAGGTCTGCAACGCCGCAGTGAGCAGAAACGGGAAATGGAGGAATGCAGATATAGGTCAGGCTGACAGGTTGAGGGTGTCGATTCAACTGGGCGCTCCCCCCGAGTCAAATCATGAGTATCTGCTATCTGCGTGTTTTATTGGCAATCTGACCCCGCCGCTTTTGGTTGTCACCGCCGGAAAACGAAACATCGGATCCCAGTTGAGTTGGGGAAATGGGGCTAGGGTTTTCTTCTCCTCCTTGAAACCCCCTGACGCCACTTGCTCAGCTCCCCTTCCAAGTTACAACTAAACGACGGACGACGGTGTACCAAACCGGTTTCCCCGCGTCGTCAGAAGCTGCTACACGCCCTCTGCAGCGCTGGTCCCCGGGGGACCTCAGTTTTCTGACTTCAAGCCCACTGGAGTTGAGAATAGAATGCACCTTCGCACACACGCTATTCTTCACAGTACATTACAGTCGCACATTACGAACATCTCTTGTACTTCTATATTATCATTAAATTGGGGAGCACTTACATTCAGGATTGGAATTTGGATCTTTCTATATCATTCATTAAAAGAAAAGCATGGTTTAAAATATTGACATATAGCCTTTTTTTTCTCAGATGGTATGAATTTTTCAGCCTGAGGTTCTAATGTTTGATTTTTATTTTAGCTTGTTCTTATCATGGTAAAACAAAAGTGTCTGACGACCTCTTAATTTTCATGTCTAAATCAAAAACCTTAATCCCTAAACTTGCAGTTGATTGGAAAATTTCCATTAATCCGAAATGAGTTAAATAATTTCCTTAGGTTGTGTTTGATTGCAGTGAAATTTTATTTTCATTAGTATAAATGTATGGGAGTGCAAATGAAATTATGTAAATTTTGGTTTAATTAAGTTTTGGATTTTACTTTATTCTCCTTTAGGCCTTATTATACTTCACTTTTACTGCAATCAAACAGAATAAGATTAAATTTGAAACAAAAATAAATCAATATTTACACCCAAAACATTTACAATGCCATAGTTTTGCATCAGTGCAAATAAATTTGCATTGTGGCCAAACACAGTCTTAGGCTCAGTTTGGAGGGAGCAGAAATATAAATATGTAGAGTGCAAAACCTTGTATTTTGTATGTATTTGCACTGTACGTATTAGTATTTGTATTTGCACTCCTTCCAAACTGAGCCTTACACTCAATTTAGAAGAGTACAAATATAAATCATATATTCTGTACTATTTTGTATGTATTTGTACTTATACTCTCTCCAAACTTAGACTCAGTTTGGAAGGAATACAAATATAAATATGTAAAGTGCAAAACCTTGTATTTTATATGTATTTACACTGTACACATTTGTATTTGTACTTCTTCCAAACTAAGCTTTAATGTTCAAATATAAAAAAGAAAACCTACTAATTGTAAGGTGGTGTTTGATAACACTTTTCACACCTTTGAAATCTAAAAATGTTGCTTTTTAGATGGCACCTATGTTTGAGTTTGAGTATCAAAAAAGGATTTCAAATGCATTTTCATATATCTGAAATTGTAAGACCCAAGCCAGGCATTGAACGAGGTCTGATGCGTTTCAGGCTTAGCCAAAAGTCTAAAATATCCTCAATATTTTTAATAATGGCATATTATACCCCCATTTATACCCGATAGAATCTCATTCAATATGTTGCCATCGAACGAGAAGGGAGACAATGATGGATAACTCAAAGAAACCCTATAGTTGCTAGCAAAGGAGAATTCATCGAAAAGAAAACCACCTCACAAATCCCATTCTCCCCCTCCCCCTCCCTCTCTCCCCTGTCTTCCTGCCACCATCATTGCAACTCTCAACAGCGACAGTTAACACCCTTGTCTAGTGATGTCAATGGATTGGGTTAAATGGTAAACCCAACTTGACCCTACCTTATAGGGTTGGGTTAGGATCAATATATTTGCCTTTACGGTCAGGTTGCGGTTTTGATTATTCAACTCGAGTCAGGTTTGGATTTTGATTGACCCACCCCATCGGGTCATGATACCCTGCATATATACAAAGTATTTTTGTAACTTTTTGACTTCTAGCTCTATAGCTTTAAAGTTTAAGATTTATTTAAATGTTGGTTTTGATTTTTTTTCCTTTTTTTAAATGGGAAAAGTGACATCTTAGATTTTATAAAACAACTTCCTAACTTAAATTAATGGATTTTAGGTCTTTAAAATATGTTAAAAAAATACAATTAAAATGCTACGGGTTAAGTTAGGTCGGTATCTGGTTAGACCCTATAGGGTCAGGTCAGATTCGAACATTATGTATTTTAAGGTGGGTCAGGTCGAGTTCAGATTGACACAAACCAGACTTGTTGACATCCCTACCCTTGTCTCTAGCCAGTTGCGTTATTTGATCGAATCCACTACAACTCTTAGTCATTCAATTCCTCTCTCTCTCTCTCTCTCTCTCTCTCTCTCTCTCTCTCTCTCTCTCTCTCCATCTCCCATCTCCCATCTCTTCTCCACTCCCGACCACTGTCGTCGTCTCCACCCCATTCTCTTCCTCTACAACTAATGTAAAACAGAACACCACTGCAACTTATGTAAAATTAATTATTAATTATTTTAATGTTTATGAATTATTAAATATTTTAATAGTTTTTAATATATTAATTTTCTAATTATTAAATATTTTTTCTTTGCTTCATGGACTACTATTTCCATTCTTATTTTAACTATTAATCATTTATTTTGAATTTATAAATTTATATGTATTTTTCAATTTTATTCTTATTTTAATTTACTCATATTTTTAAATATTATTTTAAATTTAATAAATTATTTTTTTTGAAATGATGCAAATTAAACTCAAAATTACCAAATAGTCTACTTTAAGAGTAAAATAATAAAATTAAGAAATTTCAGATATTGAAGATTTGATCCCACACAAATAACCTTATCCATTCAGGACCTCTAAAAAATAGAAAAACATTTATATCTTTTTTCTTCTATTTCAAACATTTTTAATATCTTTTTAACTTTTTAGATTTTAGATTTATCAATACCACCTAAGATTGGTATAGTTTAAACATTTTTAATATAACCTACATTAATACAAAAATATACGTATGTTTGAATGAACCCAATACTTCACTCTAGAATCCCTGTGTGAACTGTGAAAACATCTAACAGTTTTGAGGTAGTGCACAGTCGAAGACGGCTACGTCCTTAGTTCAGGAAGGTCAGGAAAGAATGAGCGGGCAACGGAGCCCACCGTATTACTCCATATGAACCCTCCAAGGGGCCAGAACTTAACCAATTTGCAGTACGTTCCTTTTCTCAACATATTATTAACGAGAAGAATCGTTGAAGCGACAATGTTGTCAGGCTCGAAAAGCTTTTGTTATTGGGTCACGAGTCCAATAATTTGACCATTGATGCGTGTAGATGAAAATATAGGGTTCGACTATCATATCCACCCATCCGGTCCAACCAAATTCCTAGTTCCCGTGTAGAATGCCGCAGTGCTATTTCATCATGCATCTACCAATAATGACCCATATGCATGGAGTTGACATGATGATCATTGTTGGCCTAGAATTACACAAGTAGAATGAATCAAACTGTTTGAACCTTATCAATTTCGTCTGGGGTTTATATTAGGGATATCAGTCGGTCGGGTAACTGAACCGACCCCATCAGGTTGCTGTTGGGTCGGTCTTAGTCGGGTTTGGGTTGGTATTTCCATACTGAGTCGACCCACTGACACTAAAGCCTTGAAGGTGTTAGTATATAATATGAATTAGATATAGGTAAGTTATACATGGGTTAAAATGGTTAGAGGACTAAAGTCTTGAAGATGC
Source organism: Nelumbo lutea (assembly GCF_056320005.1). Taxonomy (NCBI): domain Eukaryota; kingdom Viridiplantae; phylum Streptophyta; class Magnoliopsida; order Proteales; family Nelumbonaceae; genus Nelumbo; species Nelumbo lutea. The sequence continues at coordinate 114,472,119 of NC_142684.1, forward strand.
TACTATTCCTTTTTTTTTTCAATAAAAAGGTCCTTTTGTAGTGTTATAGGAGTTAAAATGGTCAGAGGACTATTTCTCTTGGCAAAAATGTGACTTTGGAAAGAAGACGAGTTATTCTTGAGAAGTAAATTTAGGTGTTGATTGGATAGACATTTTGAAATTAATTACTTTCATACTTTCAATATGAAAGCACATAAAAATAGCACTTTCACATTTTGAGTTGTTTTATACTTTTTGAAAACACTAAGTAAAAGCATAAGAAATTGTGGCCCCTTGAAATACTCCATACTTTATAAACCACGTACCAATTGCATGTGTGGTATTTCAATTCCATAAATAGCAAAATATATAGATTCTAAGTGGCATTGGGGGATACATCTATGTATTCAATGACATTTATGTGCCACGTGGTAGAATATATGAACACCATGTGACATTTGGGTGGAATACATCAATGTATTTAGTGGCATGTATATGAATAATATGTAGTAGTATATATGGGGTAAATTATAAAGACCCCCCTGTAATATAGGGTCTGTGACAAAGACCCCCTGTACTTATTTTTGCGACAAAGACCCCCTGTACTAACAAAGACTTCTTTTGCTAGTTTTCTGTTGAAGTCTGCCATTTTAATCCCCATGCTACCTTTGTAATAAATTTTTGAGCAATTAGAAGAAAAATACTGTTCATCTTCCCCGATCTCATGAGACAAGCAGTGGCAACAAAAAAGGGGCATTGTCATATAATAATAAATCTAAATTCTCTAATAAACATGCCAAACACTGTCTCTCTTTCTTTTCCTTCTCTACTCCACTTGCCCATTGGTTCAAAACTTCATTTAGATCTCTCTCGCCTGCCACAAAGTGGCTTCCTCTCTTTTGATGCTTCCATTGAAAATGGCTGTCCGCCTTCTGCATCGGCTACTCTTGCTTTTATTAGCTAAAACATTGCTCCTCCGATCAGCTTTCACCGTCGATTTTATCTTCAATGGCTTTAGTTCATCTAATCTTTTATTCTACGGCACCGCAACACTCAAATCCAGTCTGCTCGTCCTCACAAACACTACCGCCTTTACCGTTGGTTGAGCAAACTCTCCAGCCATGACACCGTCTTCATCTTTGCTCCTACCTGCGGAATCAATGGCACCACCTCTTCTTGATAACTTGACTTCGTCAACCATACCAACAACGACAACCGCAATAATCACTTGTTTGGCATCGAATTTAATGTGTTAAAAAATCAAGAGTTCAACGGTATCAATGATAACCACATTGGCATCGACGAGAACTTGCTCACGTCGAAGACCTCCGAGCTGGCCGGTTATTGGGGTGAAGATATGAATAGCCAAAACAGGACCTTTCATGATTTGACGCTCAACAATGGCGTCAACTATCAAGTATGGATTGATTACTCAGATTCTCTGCTTTATTGGAGGATTGAAATTTTATGCTAAAAATAAAGCCACAACCAATTCTATTCATATTCAAGAAAGCAACGTCTAGGGTCCAAATAAACAGACTTATAACAGAACTAACTTTAGCTAAAAATAAGCAACTAAACTAGAAAGTGGATAAACATGGTCCACGATTTAAAAAATAATGCCTAACAATTAGGAAGTAAATCACCCACTAAGTACCCACTAAATTTGAAGCACTATTCAACATTCCCACTATGTTTGATTTGAAGAACTCATGCTTGGCACGTGGCAGTGACTTCGTAAGAACATCAGCTACTTGCTCATTGGTCCCACAATACTTCATTGCTTTTGTTTCTTCAGCAACCAAATTTTGGATGAAATGATAGCGGATGTTAATGTGCTTTGTTTTGCTTGGAAAGCTGGATTTTTTGCCATAGCGATTGTTGCTTTGTTGTCACAAAACACTTGAGTTGCACTTTCTTGAACTTGGCAAAAGTCAGCTAACAATCTCCTTAGCCAAACTGCTTGACAAACTGATGCCGTTGCAGCAACATATTCTGCTTCTGATGATGACAAGGCCACGATCTCTTGCTTCTTTGAACTCCATGAAATAGCACCCGAACCAAGGGAGAAAATGCATTGTTGGGCTATGCATAAATCTAGAAACAACATTGATAGAGAATGCTATATCAAGCCTTGTGTGAGGCAAGTAATTCAAACCGCCAACCATACTTCTAAAATACATCGCACTCGCCATTCCGGTGCCATCATTAGCTATAAGTATCTCATTCACATTCAAGGGAGTTGGAGTTGTTTTACAGTTTAACATATTGAACATTTTCAACAAATCATTAGCATATTTTCTTTGAGAAATAAAAATCTCATCTGCACTTTGGTTCACCTCCAAACCAAGAAAATAATGCAACAAACCCAAATTTGACATTTCAAATTTTTTCATCATGCAAGAGTTAAATTCCTCAACAAGAGACTCACAAGACCCCATATAAATTATGTCATCAACATAAAGACACACCACCAAAAATTCAGAGTTACCTCGCTTCTTCACATAAAGTGTTGGCTCATTTTTACTCCTTTCAAATCCATTCTACTGAAAATAGGAGTTGATCTTGCTATACTAAGCTCGCGGGGCTTGCTTTAGGCCATATAAAGCCTTCTTTAACCTGTAAACTTTGCTGTAATCGCCACTAACAAAACCTTCAAGTTAAGAAACATACACCTCTTCATCTAGTTCTCCATTCAAAAAGGCAGATTTAACATCAAACGGGTACACATCCCAATTTAATTGTGCAGCCAATGCTAGAAAGTTTCTCACTGTTTCAAGGTGAGCAATCGGAGAAAAGGTTTCTTCGAAGTCAACACCTTACTACTGAGAGCACCCTTTCGCCACCAACCAAGCTTTATGTTTTTGTATAGTACCGTCAGCATGATACTTTGTTTTGTACACCCACTTGAGCCCAATAACATTCTTGCCTTCCAGTATATTGATCAACTCCCAAGTTTCATTTCTTTCAATAGCCGCCATCTCTTCTTTCATTGCATCCTACCAAACTTGACTTTCTGCAGCTTCATCACAACAAGTGGGGTTAGATACATACAAAGCAAAAATACATGAAGCATAAATATCCCTCAATGATTGGAATTTTCTTGGAGGTGTTTCACTAGAAGAACTTGAAAATGAGGACTGCAAGCTTGTTGGAGTAGATGCACTACTTTTGCTGGAGGGAGATGAATGAATGGTTGAGCTGCTGCTACCAACATATGGACTAGCCGGTTCTGGAGGTTCTGTCATAGGGGTTATACTAGCATCTTCTGTAACTTGAGGTGCTGTAGGTGTTGCACTGTCGTTGTTCCAGGCCCAAGTTTCTCCTTCGTTGAACTTAACATCCCTGCTTATAATTACTTTGCACTTATAGGGTTATACAACCTATATGCTTTGGATTGAGGGCTATAGCCAATAAAAATGCAATTTTTTTTTATAATTTTTATCAAGTTTGTTGCGAGTTGGAGAAGTAACCAAGGCATAGGCTATACAACCAAAAATTTTTTAAGTGGCTTACCCACGGCTTCCTGCCCTTCTAAGTTTCATATGGAGTCCGGTTCATAACAACCTTTGTAGGTGAGATATTGAGAAGGTATACTGTTGTTGCCACTGCTTCTGCCTAGAACTGATTTGGAACACCACTTGCTTTCATCATGCTTCTTGCCATTTCAACCGCCGTTCGATTCTTCCGCTTAGCCACATCATTTTGTTCCAGTGTGTACGGTGCTGTCAACTCCTTGTGAATGACATTTTCCTCACAGAAAACATTAAATTCATTAGAGATAAGTTCACCACCCCTATCAGAATGGAGTGCCTTTATACAATGCCCACTTTGCTTCTCTACTAATGCTTTGAATTTCTTGAAAGTTTTAAAAGTTTCTTATTTGAATTTCAAGAAATACACCCAACTCATGTGGCTATAATCATCAGTAAATAACAAAAAATATCTGCTTCCACCAAATGATTCAATACTCATTAGACCACACACATCAACATGTACCAATTCAAGACAATCAGAAGCCCTCCATGACTTGTCTACAGGAAATGAATTTCTACTTTGTTTCCCATAGACACAACCTTCACAAAAATCAAGACCATCAATTTTCGGCAACCCAACAACCATATTTTTTTGAGCCAACAATTTCAGCCCTTCCATATTTAAATGCCCATAATGCAAATGCCATATTTTTGTATCACTAGCTCTAGCAATCAAGGCACAATTTCTTACTTCAGAGACTTCTAATGGAAACATTTTATTTTGTGCCATAGGAATGCTAATGATTATATGTCTCGTTTTCTTATCTTGAACATAACAACAACCATCATCAAACAAAATAGAGTATCCACCATCTATCAATTTCCCAACACTCAACAAATTATGAGCTAAATTAGGAACATATTGCACATCATGGAGGAGTTTTACATTACCTTGTGAGGTTTTGATGGCAATTGTACGTTTCCCTTCAACTTGCATTTATTTGTTGTCTCCGAGTCAAACTTCACTTTTCTGTAACTCATCAAGTTCTTTATAAAGAGACTTTGTTCTAGACATATGGTTGGAGCAACCACTGTCTAGAAACCACACTCCATTGAAAGCATTATCAATAGGATAATGAGCCATGAATAGCTTGTTCTCCTCTTCAACTTTCTTTGTAATTTGGCTTGTTTCTACTCGTCTTTCTACTTGGTCCAACAATCTACTTCTTTGTGACCCAATTTCTTGCAATACCGGCATTGGATGGTGCTTTTGTGTTCGTGTTGATCACCAAATTGGCCTCTTCCTCTACCGCCACCGCGACCTCGACCACCTCTGCTCTGTCCCCGGCCTCCTGAATTTTTTGGCTTTCCCTTGTAAGAAGACTCCCCCTTGACATGAAAAGACTTCTCCTCAACCTTTTCATAGGATCTGCTCAGTCTAGCTTCATAGGCTAACAAAGAACTCATTAATTCATCAAAAGTATAAGTAGACAAGTCCTTAGACTCTTCAATTGCAGCAACTACATGATCGAATTTTGATGTTAAACTCCTCAAAACCTTACTCACAACAATTTCATTACTAACACTTTCACCATATGACTTCATATGATTAACAATCCCAGACACCTTAGATAAAAATACTTGCACAGATTCTTTTTCTTTCATGGCCAACGTTTCAAAATCACAACGAAGGGTCTATAGTTTTACAGTAATTACCTTCTTATCGCCCAAATTCTTTCTTTAGAATCTCCCATTCTTGAGTGGAGGTGCTAGCTGCTGCAATTCTTGGAAATATTTCTTCATCAAGGGCATGTTGAATGAGGATCAACACCTTTGCATCCTTCTTATGGGTTTCTTGCAACCATTGATCAGGCTCGGTCGGATTTGTGTCTTCAAATCCCTTCTCCACCAAGTCCCACAGCTCTTGAGACTTGAACATGGTCTTCATTTTGAGGCTCCAGAAGTGATAATTCTCCCCTTTAAAGACTGGAAATAGGGGTAGAGCTGATGAATTCGTTCCGTTCCTTGCCATGGCGAAATTTCTCTCTTCTTTACTCTTTGCCCAAATAAAAACCCAACCTGACTCTGATACCAAAGAAATTGTTGGGGGATTGAAATTTTATGCTAACCTTAGCTAAAAATAAATGGATTTACAACAAAACTAACCTTAGCTAAAAATAAGCAACTAAACTAGAAAGTGGATAAACATGGTCCACTAACTCAAAAATAATGCCAAAGAATTAGGAAGTAAATCACCCACTATGTATCCACTAAATTTGAAGCACTATTCAACATTCCCACTAAGTTTGAAGCACTATTCCACATTCTCACTACGTTTGAAGCACTATTTAACATGCTTAATGTCACTATGGCGTGAGTAGGAATGAAAAGGCCTCTGCGGCCTTTGATTTGTACTCTTGTCAACCTCTCCGACATTCTCCTGGATGAAATGTATGTTGGTTTCACTACGGTGACGGGATGGTTAGTTGAATACCATAGGATTCTTGCTTGGAATTTTAGTAATTCGAATGCCTCCATCAGAGATTCCTTGACTACTTTGAATCTGCCATCATTTGTTCCTCCCAAGAACTCTGTTTTTCATTCCAAAGGATTCATTACGGGGATTACAGTGGCGGTTCTCTTTGTTCTTGCCTATTTTGCGGTGATATCTCTACTTTTGGTTAAGAGGAGGAGGAGAAGGTGAGGGAGAGAGCGGAGATTGAAGATTGAGAATTGGAGTATTAGCCCCGTCGGATGAATTATCAGGAGATTCACATGGCGACAAAGGGGTTCTCAGAAGAAAACGTAATTGGGGTTTGAGGGAATGGAAAGGTCTATAAAGGGGTTTTGACAAGAGGAGCCAAGGTTGATGTGAAGTGCATTGCCCACGAGATTGATGAAGGCATGAGAGAGTTCTTGGATGAAGTACAGGAACTTAGTTGGAGCAACGCTTTCAGCAGAAGGTGATCGGAGGAGCAATGTTATGGCTAATAAAAGCAAGAGTAGACAATGCAGAAGGTGGGCAACCATTTTCAGCGGAAGCAATAAAAGAGAAGAAGCCGCTTTGTCGCAGGCGAGAGAGATCTGAATGAAGCTCTAAACCAATGAACAAGTGGAGTAGAGAAGGAAAAGAGAGACGTTGTTTGGTAGGTTTATTAGAGAATTTAGATTTATTATTATATGACAATGCCCCTTCTTTGTTGCCACTTGTATCGTGAGGTCGGGGAAGATGAATAGTATTTTTCTCTCAATTGTTTGAATATTTATTACAAAGGTAGTATGGAAATTAAAACAACAGATTTCAACGAAAAGCTAAGGGAAGAGGGTTTTTGTAATTTACCATATATATATATATATTTAATGATGTATATATTGTTCAATAACATATATAGATGACACTTGGCATTTGAATGTTTTGATGAAAGAGTGAGAGGCATTATAACTTATATAGATGTTATATGACAACATATATGAATGCACATAACATTTGGGGTAAATCATGTGGTAACATATGTGGGTATCATGTAATATATGTAACATTTTGTTGTATCCAAATGTTACATTGGAAAACAAGTTGTATCCAATAAATAAAATGAAGTAAATATACATTGGAAATGTGTTTTAATTCAAGGGCTTGCATCTCCTACCCACAAGGCATTGCAACCGAGAGCATCTCCCTACAAGAATGGCAGATGTTTCTAATGCCTGGCTGAAATGCCTTTTGAGTTGGTGTGGATAGAGTTCTAGGTTTTGGTAAGATGGTACTTCCACGCAAGCGATGTAAGAGCTTTTCCTTTATTCCTTTTTTGGTTAAACCACAAGAATCCCGAAGGCATGAACCCTGCATACCCATTCACCTTGCTGAATACATTCCTTAGTATCCAGAAGATGGGCCATTCGACGAATTTGAAGGGCAATCATTCCTATCTGGCATTGGCTAGGATTGGTCCAACGTCCAATCCGAGTCAGGTTGAGTCAAAAGAAATAGGGTGTTTCTGTCTTTTGAGTATGCACTGTTTGACAAATGATTAGCCAATTTACTCTTTCTTAGCTAAAACCTTGAACATATACGTCCCATCCCCTTGACTGTTGAATATCTCTCTTATTCATTCAAGGATAGGAAGGAATCAAAGCACAGAGAGAGAGAGAGAGAAGCTTATTAATGTAATGGCAATTATTTACTGCATCTGTTGGGCTCCACTCCATGATGAGGAAAGAAAATATTCTTATTGAGTGGCTGGTGCAAAGGTTGCAGCAGCTAGAAAGATTGGGCACGAGAGTTGGTCCTGGACCCGACCTGAATATAACTAAAAAAGGCCTTCTGCGTAGTACATGGTAAGGTACATGGCTCACATGCTAAGGCAGTAGCTGCTCGCTTACTCCCAAGTTCTCATGCAATCATCTATCAATCTGGACGGCTCAAATCCTAACCAAACAGCCGATCGATCCCTCACTCTCTGAGTCCCGACCAACCCAGTACACTACAGTATTAATATCTGCTTCTAGTTGTGGAGAAGAGGGAACAGCCCAGAAATAATTGTCCCAATTTCACGTGGTTTTCCAAAACCGGGTCATAATAACTATATTGGAATTTGAGTTTTGTCTCTTCCACTCGACTACTGCCTCTTCTCAGTTCTCATCTCGCCTCACTACCGACTCTACTTAACTCCACCCTCCATCTACTCTCTTCTTCCTCGTGTCTTGCTGCTTGCTTTTTCTTTTCTGCATAGTAATAGTCAGATAAGAAGAGAGTTAATAATTTCGGAGTTCGTACTCTTCTCTCATGAGTCATGACAAGCAGCTGGGGCAGTATATGTGTCACTGTCTAAGCATTTATTGTATCGCAGTCAAGCGAATCCTACAAAACATAACCCAGAAGGGTGAAAAAGATCACGATCTTTTGTGTGCTGCATCATCAGCTCAGCTGGTACCAGGGTACGGTAGTAAAATCAAGTTCATAGAGAGAGAAGGAGGTGGGTACTGAGTAGAGTGAGTGGGTCAGGTAGTGGGAACGGGATCTGATCTTCACACATGGGCGTCTCATTGGCATATCTATCGTACATTAAAAACATCTACCGCGAATAATAATTTATAAGTACGATAGATGTTTCCTATGCATGGTGAGATGAAGTCGGTGTGAGACGCCCGAGTGAGGAGCAAATCCGGTCTCCAGGTGGTCACCATCACCCGCATCAATATCCAATCCACAAGCCAAAGTGACAGTACTTGGGTACAACCAAAAACCAGAACAAAACAGCAACAGTTCGACACGTTTGCACGAATGATGCTGGGGCTGTTTCTCTTTTTGGGTGTACCATGGTGGACACGTGGAATAAAAAGGACGGAAGGAAGCTGAAGTGACATCGGGGCCGTACGTGTGGGATCTGGACCCGACCCAGAGAGGGTGGTTCATACTTCAAATCGTGATTTTTGCTAAAAGAGTGTGTGGTGGGTGGTGGGGGCTACGGATATCCCTGCGGTCTTCTCTCGCTGCAGTGGTGATGATGATGCTGCTCATTATTGAGTGATATTATCTCTCTTTCAATCAGTCCGTATGCTTTTGCTTTCGCCAGAGAACACAAGATACAGTGGACGGGGTGCAAGAGGAAGAAGTAAAGGAGGCTGCTCTTCTCTGCATCTTCATGTTCATGTTCATCATCGACTCTCTCTCTCTAGTCGGAGGGTCCCGCCCATGTTAATGGGCATTTACTTTCACTGTCATTTTTCTTCTCGGCGACAATGCACGTTCGCCTTCTGCCTTCTGCACATGAGCACTAATCAACTGTTACAGAACGCAAATTTAATGCCTGTGGAGGTTTATTTACACCTCTCTGGGTCCCCTCTATAGCTCTAGCTGCTTACAACCTCTGCAGGCAGCTAAGTCTGTATGAACTAGCTTTTCCCTACCCAAAAGAGAGAAAATGAAATCTGAATATAGAAAGTAAGCCGAAAGCAATGCATTTTGTTTGTTTCTCCACTTTCGCTTGGCTAGCTTCTCTGAGAACCTCAAGAAATCAGAGTTCAACCGGGGCAGGAGAGAACGACAAAGACTAAAGTAAGGCATTCAAGAAGAAATCAGAGCCCAGATCCCTTTCTGGATGTAAGAGAGTCATTTAGCAGTTTCAGGCTTTGTAGGGACCTTTTTATCCAATAATTACAGTTACAGCGACCCCTCTCTCTCTCTCTTTCTCTCTCTCTCTTCTCTAAAGAAGCAAAATAGGAATGGTCCTCCCCATTTGCACAGGGATACTCATAATTCTTCCAGGAAAGGAAACTATTTAAACACCGACCTATATTCCCAGAATGGGAAGGGCCGGACAATCCCATTTCAAAATTAGAGCTTCCACACATCCATACATACATACCATCCGCCACATTCCTCACTCTTATTATTCTGCTCATATTAGAAACCAAATTTAATAATGGCAACATATGATACTATATAAGGAACCAGAATAAAGACAACAACATTCCTTAAAAAGCCTTCATTTTTAAGCAGAGAAAATACAAAAGGTGAAAGAAAAGGAAAACAGTATACTAGATACAGTTCCCACACCACATCAAACCCTAGACCCTCACATAAGGCCAACTTTGAAATATATATATATATAAAAAACCTAGTATATCATCAGCAGATAGGATAACATTAAAGAAAGACCTTTGCCTAGACCTAGAAGTTGACAACATTAATTCCTCGGATCAGCCACAGCAGAGAGTGGGTTTTTCATCTCACAGGACAGCTTCAGCACCTCGCTCAAGTCAACCGGGTTCTCCGGGTCCACCATCCACTTGAAATGGTGCACCAACTTGGCCACCCACAGGCTCACAGTCACCAGGCCTAGGTTCTTCCCTGGGCACACCCTACGCCCACCCCCAAACGGTGCAAGCCTCATGTCATTGCCTCGGACATCCAAGTTTATGCCACCCTCGCTCTCCATGAACCTCTCTGGCTTGAACACCAGCGGCTCCTCCCACACTTTGGAGTCATGAGTGATGGCCCACATGTTCACCATGGCAGTGGTGTTGGCTGGGATTAGCATTCCATTGCTCATCTGCACGTCCGACGTGGACAACCTGGCCCAAGAGAGCAAAGGGCCTGGTGGGTGAATGCGAAGGCTCTCCTTCACCACTGCTTGAAGGTAGGGCAGGTTTGCCACGTCTGCATCTGTGACGCTTCTGTCACCTACGACACGGTCGAGTTCGCTTTGAAGTTTGGCTTGGACACTCGGGTTCAGAACCAACTCGGCCATGACCCACTCAGTCAGAAGAGCAGTCGTGTCAGTGCCTCGGAAGATCATTTCCTGCATAGTCATGAAGCATGAAGCGTGAAGCGTGAACTACACATATATTCAGAATAAAAAAAAAGTAATTAGTTTCCAAGGAAGAGCGACGAACCCATAGAACGGCAACCATGTCATCCTCTTCGAGCTTCTCTTCGCCATCAAGAGAGAGCAGGACATTGACGAAATCGGCATTGTCGGATGCCTTACCAGACCCACGGAGTCGGTGCTCCTCGATGATCCCACGAACGAGTTTCCTCACTCGAGGAACAAGTGCAGAGCATCGCTCGTTAATGTGGAAAGGGTCGTAGAAGTAGCTCAGCCATGGCAGATAGTCAGACCAGTTAAAAGCACCCAAGAGCTCGAACCCTTCCTTGACCATCTCACGGAGCTCTCTCATCTCTTGGCTATCTTGCTCCACGTCGTAACGTTTCCCAAACACGCTTCCCATTATGTTGTTCAGCGCTGCAGACTGAAGATGCTTCCGCAAGGCCACGGCCCCACGTACAGACTGCTCCTTGGCTATGCCGTTCAACATAGCAGAGCAGTCCGCCTGACGCACTGGCTCGTGGGCCGCAATGCGCTTGGGGGAGAAGAGGTGCGACGAGGCAATTCTCCTAAGAAGCCTCCAGTAAGTGCCGTTAGGAGCGAAACCTATGGCTCGACTGAACATTAGCTTCTTAGCAGACTGCTTAAGGGGACGGTCAGCGAAGAACGGGGAGGTCAAGATCTCCCGTGCTGTGTGTGGATCGGAGGCAACGACTACGGGAGCGGAACCCAGACTAAAGGCCATGAGTTGGGTAGCGCCAAGGCTCGAAGCCATGGAAGCTAGAGTACGATGAGCCAGGCCACGGCTTAAGCTGAAGAGGCTACCGAAGACGGGAAGGCCTCGTGCTCCAGGGATTGGAACACGTCCCTTTCGATGCCGCCCGTTCTTCCAGGCAACACCGCCGACGGTGAAAGCCCAGGTGACAAGCCCAACAGACACGAAAGCAAGGATGAGAGAGATCAAGACCCACCCATCAAACAGGTTTTGAGTTCCAAGAAAAGCTGGCAAAGTGAACACCCACCAGCTATCCTTAGAGACTAAACAGAACTCCATTGGAGATAGAAGAATGGCAAAAGAGAAGCAATAGAGCGAAAGGGTTAGTTTTTGAGGGAGCTGGACAAGGAATGCTAAGTGAGACAGAGAAGGAGAGAAGAGTGAGAGTGTATGTGAGGAGACGCACGGTGGCAGTGATCCGAACTCAGAAGTGGTGAAGACAGACGAAGGGGATGGTTGTTTAAATAGGCGGAGGGAAGGGGTAATCATATTAGAAGAGAAGGGTTTTTCTATATAAAAAAGAGGGGGAGGCGAGGGCCCTCTCACCACAGGGTATGCTTCGTAACCGTTGCATACTAACTTTAAGTAATCTCTAAGAGATTGATTCTACATCGTATTAGTAACGGTAGAATATCTTTTTAATTGTAAGAGGTCAGTTTTTCAATTTCGTTATGCTCTTACTGAGTTTAAAGTACGCCCATTCACCGTTACGGAAGTTAGGCTCTTTCCTATTAACATTAGATCATTCACTCAAGTCATCTATCTCAACTCACGTTATATTTTTCTCTCAAACTATTTTTAACTTCTCCCAAATCATTTCTATTTTTCTTAGTTGTTTGTTTTTTTAGATTGCGTTTACGTTTCTTGGAAGCGTGGAGATAAGTTCATTTGCTGAACTTAGGCATGGTTTTAAAAAATGATTCGGAAATGGAATCATTCTGGCCACCAGTTTTAAGGTTGACAGTTGGACCATCCAGTTTGAAGGAATGGCCCGTTTTGACAAAAATATTAAAAATAAAAAATGGCTAAAAGCCATTGAATGAGTCAACAGTTTGATCACCTGGGTCAATGGGTTGTTGACTGATTCAACATTTTTTAGATTGGTTGTTTGGATGATTCCCGGGCCGAACGGTCTGACCGTTCAAGTCAACGGGGGTTTGAAAACCATGAACTTAGGTATATTTTTAATTTTACGTTTTTGGGCTTTTGTCAATGCATTTCTAATTTTTTCAGTTTTTTTTTCCAGACCCAAATTTTCCCATTACTTGCAGGCTTTTATATTTTTTAGGCCTCTGTCAACATCTATTTTATATTTTTTGGGTTTTTTTGGTAAACACATTCTTAATATTCGATCAATACATTTCTAATTCGCTTAAATAGCCAGTAATTTTCTCCCATTACTTGCAAGTTGTTGGGTTTATGTTTCTTGGAATTTACTCAAGAAGTATCCTCCACCTTGATTAAAGAATAAATTAGCAATTCCAAGTACTTTTTTAAACTCCATTTAAAACTTTTCTAGATCTTTATTCACACCCGATTTTCGTGTGCATCTGTACTTTTGAAGTGGTTTTTTAGCATTTTAACATTTTCTTTGAATACGTTTTGAGAAAAGTATTTTGTATGCATCTATACTTTTCTAAACTCCATTTTAGCATTTTAGACTATCTTACCACTTTTCGAAACTTCAAACCAAAGCCCTTCTATTTTGGTTCTCACAACCAATGAAAGTGGTTTTTTGTATGTCTTTCGAAGTTAAAAGGAACCATGAGACATCAAAGAGCAACATGTTCCTACAAACTCAGTGAACTAATATAAAGAAATCATTGCTTCTTTTTGTTCATTCTATAGTATAAGCATCTATGGTCAATTTGTTGCTTTTATCTATGACTTTATTTTCCCACTATTAATTTTCTTGATCTTGTAGGTAAGATTTTAGTAATTCTCTTTGGATTATATTTACTTGATAGAATCTTGCCTTTTACATGCAAGTGTTCTGATCCAAGATATTTAGAAATACCAAATTTTGGAACACCCAAAGTCACTAGTTTTGATATGATATCATGTTTGCATATTTAAGGATTTGTGCCCCAACTACCTTTGAATGTGTGTCATATTCATTTATAGGTTTTTCATTGGTATCCATGTATGGTGTGCTTACTTGATGTAAAGACCTGAGAACAAAACTTCCTTGTTATTTACCTAATTGGCATCTTATGGTAGAAAAGAAAATAAAAGAAAATAGCACTCAATTTAGGTACATTGAAAAATTATTCTATAATCCCTAGCAGTTTTTTCCTTATGATCAGAATCTACTGACACAATAATTTACACTATGAAAACCTTTATTATATGTAATTGAAAGCATTTGGGTGGGGGTGGAGTCTACTGGCCTAGACTAGGGCTTCATCTATCCACTTAGGCTCTGTTTGGTATGTAGGATGGGGATGAGAAAAAGGAAATATTCTAAAAATATTCCCTTTTCTCTCATTTGGTTTGAGGGAAATAGAGGAATGGGATGAGAAAGAGGTGGGATGAGAGATCCCAAAAACGCGAAATCGGGGTGACACCAAAACAATGCGACCCTACTGAAAAAACTGAGAAACCACTGTTCATTGCCTTCCAGCGACGAACACGAATGACAGTGAACAATGACAACGACGAACGACAACGAACAGTGCGACCCAATCTATTCTCCACTATTTTCTTCATCAGATACTGGCAAGGAACCACTGTTCATTGCCTTCCCCGTTCGAATAGAGGAGGCGACAATGGCAAGAGAACCAGGTAGTGGGAAGGAACGACGAACTAGGCAATGGAGATCTGAAGAGGCGGCGGTGGCAAGAGAACTAGGCAATAGGAAGGAACGATGAACCAGGTAGTGGAGATCTGAAAAGGCAGCGGTGGCAAAAGAACCAGGCAATGACGATCTGCTACCTGGCTACCATCGAGCTATTGCGGCTTGATTTAAGAATGCGAACTATTATGGTCACACCAACCGGCAGTGCACTGTGGCACAGTCATAGGCAGCAGTGCTCACAGCAGGCTGCACAGTAGCAGGCACCGCCGATAGCACAGAGCATGCACTGCCTGGCAGCACGCAACACGCACCACCCGGCCGCGCACAGCACGCACCGCCCAGTAGCGCCGCACGGCAGCATGCACCGCCCGACAGCGCGCAGCACGCACTGCCTGGCAGCATGCAACACACACCACACGACAGCAGCTTGCACCGCACGACAACAGCACGCACCTCATGGCAATAGAACGCACCGCACGGCAGCAGCACTGCGAGACGCGTGCACCGCCTAGCAGCAGCAGTAGGGCAGGGCCCACATGACAGCTCATCAGGTTGGGCCCACACTTATCTTACCACATCAGCTCTGCCCGCCAACTCACCGCCAACTTACCTTATCCCTTATCCCTTATCTTATCTTATCCTTATCTTACTTTATCTTCTTAACTAAGAGTTGTGAGTTTTTGTTTGAGTAGGTAATTAGGAGTTTTAGTTTGAGTTGGATTACCCTGGCCTAGCCAAATCCAACAAGGAATTCCCTTCTGTAATCTTCTATTTAAGGAGCTACGAGTTGAAATAAAGTATTCAGTTTCCCAGTCAAGAAAAGAGTGAGGAGAGTTCGGGTGGTCTCTTGGACAAATCACCCATTCAGTTTCCGTAATACGGTCTGCACGCAAGGGAAGGCGCAAGGGAAAGCAGGGCTTTCTCACTGTGGACCAACCCGTGACGAGATCCTACACGCGGGCTCATAACATTTGGTATCAGAGCCAAAAGTCATGGGCGATATGGAGTAGCTATCATTCATGGTCAACGAACTAGAGCATAGGCTAGCAGAAACCAGCATGGAGGTTTGTGAAGTCAAGGAAGATGTCTGGGAGATGCAACGCCTGCTAGAAACATTACTCTACAACAAAGAAAGGAATTTTGAGGGAATCACCAACACAAACAATCGCCGTTCGGACTGAGCGAGGCATCCAACGAACAGCAGATCGCTGCCTCGACAACCACAGCTATACCCAAGTATAGCCGTTCGGAGTGAAGGGATAGGAAATCGATCATATGGACGCCCAAGATTGCGGAATAAAGGGGGCGAATTTCAAAAATTTTTTCTTTCCCTTCAACTGGGAATCGAATTCCCTATTTAGAAAATCATATTTTCAAGGATCATTCTTGAACCATAAACTAAACCAGATCTGAACCAAAAGGAGGAGAGAGAGATAAAACCTGATACAGAGAAATAATATCTCTCAATGGAGGTGTTCACGCCCAAGGTAGAAACCAAAACTGCTCCCACTGAAGATGGCGCAGTGCAAGGTGGAGCAGAATCAGCAGTGTCCTTCCTAAGAACCTGATTCTTCCCAAGAATCACCTGGACGGCTTGTGAATACAACTCCTACCAATCTTTTCTCCAAAAGATTGGAATCAAGATCCAATCTTGATTGCTCCCAAGGAATGGAGATCGAACTGCTATAGGCAGCGGCTAGAGAGTATTTGCAAGGTGCAGAATTCTCTCTTCTGTGATCTCAGCTCTGAAGACAAGACTTGAGTCTGTTGGTTGTTGTCTAAATCCTGCCGCCCCCTCTTCCTTTTATAGACTTAAAGGGATCCGCTCCTAATCCCATTAGGAGTTGCTAAGCCAATTCATATTTGGATTAGAAGTCCCTTTAAGATAAGGGATAATCCTTATCTTATCTGTAGATTAGATCAGCCAGCTCCTAATCTAATTAGGAAGTTTCCAAATCTAAATCTCATTTAGATCTTGTACTTTCTGAGTGGATAGGGTGTGAGCCCAATCCTATCAGCTGATCTTATCTCAAAATTTGCCCCTTAATGACTAATCAAATTAGCCCAGTTCGAAATGGGCTTAAGGCCCATTTAGGGTTATGTATTCATTTAGCCTTCCAAACTGCTACCCAGTTGGGCTTCCTTGTATGGCGTGGGACCCAAACATTGATCTACACATCAGCCACATGGGTTCAGCCCAGCCTTTGTTACAAGGCCTGGCCCAATACACTGTTAAGGACAGTGCACCCCCTAAAACCCATCAGATGGGCTCTATGGGCCCAACACTTACCCTAGGTGGTCCCTGGGCCAAGCCACCTTGTAACACCCAGGGACTGTGGGCAGATGCAAGATTAGCCCATCAGGTATTATCCTCAATGGCCTTACACTTAACCTCTCAACCCATAATGATCATACACTGCCCGACAAGAGAGGACCTCTCCCTCGGCTGCAAGGAACAGTGTTGCACTCTCTCAAGTATGGATCTCGGGAATTAAAACCTTTTGCAAACATTTTGAAACCATAATATATATATATACTTTTATATCTCATTAAAAATATATTTTGCAAAACATATCTTAACGATTGAAATCGGCTACCGACAATCTTGGTTTCCATCAGTGAGAGTGCATCCCCGATCATTACCTTTATCTGACAAAGGGGCTGATCCTGTCACTATGATCACCCACTCAGATGAATTCTCAGATTGTCCCAACATACCCAGGTTTTGACCCTCGCTAAGGATCTCACTAATTGGTACATCAAAGACAGCCCAATCCGACACCTAGTGCAGTATCATAATCGAGTCTAGGGTCGGGTGTAACTTTTCAGTTTTGCCAATCAATCTCTAAGGTCTAGGGCAATACTGGAAATCTGGTCCAGTTCAAAGATTCAATTAATCCCACACTTTATGTGCCTAGGGTCTCACCCCGGTAGCTGAGACAAGCCACCCCAACCGACTTGGTGGCACCACAGTGTCATCCTTGTCAAGATAGGTCTCCCCAGACCCACCCACTGGCTGTGAACATTCTAAACTAACACGAGTCTCATTAAGTGTCCAGTTTAAGGTTATTACATAGAAACATACCAAGGGAACATGAATCAAATATGCACTTTTATTCATTTACAATAAATTCATAAAGTACATCATTTTGATTGAAGCTAAGGGCATACAAAACTGTCTAACACGGAGTTTCCCTCATACAGCGGCAGCGGCGACCCACTAGGATGGCCGTACCGCTGCGAACAATCCTTTCACAATCAGCACACGGGGGATGAAGTCTCCTCCTTTGGTCGGGGATGGTTACTATGCAGAAGCCCAAGAAACAAGAGTGCACAAGAGATATAAGGTGGATGGATTTTGTGTTCAGGGACAGCCCTATGTTTTGCAATGTTGAGAAAAATATATCTGGGGGAGGCCGAGGGTATATTTTTAAACGAATGGTTCTCTTCTGTAAGACTGCTCTTGAGGTTCTCTTTTGTAAGTATACCTGGTGCGTTCCTGTGATCCACAACATAGCACACCGGGGCCGTGTTCCAGTATGCGATTTTTGTTGTGTGGATCTTCCAAAAAACTACTTCAAACTATATGACCCAGGAGGTGGGGAACACTTCAATGTCCTTGTGGCTGGCCTCAATACAGCAGATCGTGTAGTCACTGTAAGCCATGGTTACGCCTAGGAGCTAGAAACTAAAGAAGGGGGCTGGGGTCTACATTAAATAATCTAGCTTTATGCACTGAGCTACGGGGCAGTCCCTGTTGTTCATGTTATTGGTAGACTGAGAGATAGTGTGCAGCCGTTTGATCCATTGGTAGAGTTCCAAGCCCTATATCCGGAATTCGAGCTTGAGGACAAGCTTGTTGTCCAGGAAGGGTGTAATGCTATGGTCACACCAACCGGCAGCGCACTACGGTGCAGTCATAGGCAGCAACACGCACAACAGGCCGCACAGCAGCCGGCACCGCCTGGTAGCGCCGCACAGCAGCATGCACCGTCGATAGCACACAAAATGCATCGCCTGGCAGCACGCAGCATGCACCGCCCGGCAGCGCGCAGCATGCACCGCCTGGCAGCACACAGCATGCACCACCTGGCAGCGCCACACAGCAGTATGCACTGCCCGACAGTGCACAACACGCATCGCCTGGCAGCACGCAGCATGCACCGCACGGCAGCAGCACTAGGCAGCAGCTCACACCGCACAGCAGCAGCATGCCGCACAACAACACCACCACGAGATGCGTGCACCGCCCAACAGCAATAGTAGGGCGAGGCCCACATGACAACTTATCAGGCTAGGCCCACACTTATCTTACCACATCAGCTCTGCCCACCAACTCACCACCAGCTTACCTTATCCTTTATCCCTTATCTTATCTTATCCTTATCTTACTTTATCTTCTTAAGTAAGAGTTGTGAGTTTTAGTTTGAGTAGGTAATTAGGAGTTTTAGTTTGAGTTGGATTACCTAGCCTAGCCGAATCCAACAAGGAATTCCCTTATGTAATCTCCTATTTAAGGAACTACGAGTTGAAATAAAGTATTCAGTTTCCTAGTCAGGAAAAGAGTGAGGAGAGTTCGGGTGGTCTCTTGGACAAATCACCCAAGGGAGAGTTTAGGTGGTCTCTTGGACAAATCACCCATTTAGTTTCCGCAATAGGGTCTGCACGCAAGGGAAGGCACAAGGGAAAGCAGGACTTTCTCCCCGTGGACCGACCCATGATGAGATCCTACGCGCGGGTGCATAACACGAACCCACTGAATAAGGAGTGTTCTAATCATTTACCGACGGAACCACACTGGAATACCCCTCGCCTTCATTGGTCTCTGATGGACCAATCCCCTCAGATAGCGATGTTTCCATTGACTGGTCCTTCTTCGACATGTTTCCAATGGGATCTGAAGATAGTGTGTTGGATTTTGAAATTTTTTCTGGGTTTGATGATTATTCTGTTAGACAGTTTTGTATGCCCTTAGCTTCAATCAAAATTGATGTACTTTATGAGTTTATTGTAAATGAATAAAAGTACATATTTGATTCATGTTCCCTTGGTATGTTTCTGTGTAATACCCTTAAACTGGACACTTATTGAGACTCGTGTTAGTTTAGAATGTTCACAGCCAGTGGGTCGGTCTGGGGAGACCTATCCTGACAAGGCTGACACTGTGGTGCCACCAAGTCGGTTGGGGTGGCTTGTCTCAGCTACCGGGGTGAGACCCTAGGCACATACAGTGTGGGATTAATTAAATCTTTGAACTGGACCAGATTTCCAGTATTGCCCTGGATCTTGGAGATTGATGGGCAAAACTAGAAAGTTACACCCGACCCCTAGACTCGATTATGATACTGCACTAGTTGTCGAATCGGGCTGTCTTTGATGTACCAATCAATGAGATCCTTAGCGGGGGTCAAAACCTAGGTATGTTGGGACAATCCGAGAATTCATCTGAGTGGGTGATCATAGTGACAGGATCAGCCCCTTTGTCGGACAAAGGTAATGATCGGGGATGCACTCTCACTGTTGGAAACCAAGACTGCTGGCAGCCGATTTCAACCGTTGAAATTTGTTTTGCAAAATATATTTTATCTGAGATATAAAAGTATATATATTATGGTTTCTAAAATGTTTGCAAAAGGGTTTTAATTCCCGGGATCCATATAAGTGGAGAGTGCAACACTGTTCCTTGCAGCCGAGGGAGAGGTCCTCTCTTGTCGGGCAGTGTATGATCATTATGGGCTGAGAGGTTAAGTGTAAGACCATTGAGGATAATACCTGATGGGCTAATCTTGCATCTGCCCACAGTCCCTGGGTGTTACAAGGTGGCTTGGCCCAGGGACCACTTAGGGTAAGTGTTGGGCCCATAGAGCCCATTTGATGGGTTTCAGGGGGTGCACTGTCTTTAACAGTGTATTCGACCAGGCCTTGTAACAAAGGCTGGGCCGAACCCATGTGGCTGATGTGTAGATCAATGCTTGGGTCCCACGCCATACAAGGAAGCCCAACTGGGCAGCAGTTAGGAAGGTTAAGTGAGCACATAAGCTTAATGGGCCTAAAGCCCATTTCGAACTGGGCTATTAATTTAGTTAATTAAAGGGGCGAATTCTGAGATGGATTAGCAGTTAGGATAGGGTCTTAATCCTATCCACTCAGAGAGTCCAGATCTGAATGTGATTCAGATCTAGAAACCTCCTAATAAGATTAGGATAAAGCTAATCTAATCTGCAGATAAGATAAGGGTTTATCCTTATCATTAGAAGAGAAGGCTGATCCAAATATGATTTGGATAAGCACCTCCTAATGGGATTAGGAGCTAATCTTTTCAAGTTAACAAAAGGAAGGAGGGGGCAGCAACCTTGAGAGAGACTAAGAAACACATTAGATCCTCTTTAGTGCTAAAATCAAGAAGAGAGAATTCTGCACCCTGCGAATACTCTCTTGCTGCCTCCCTGCTCTTGCTGCCCTGTTTGCCAGTTCGATCTCCAACTGTGGGAGAAGTCAAGATTGGATCTTGACATCAATTCTTTGAGAAAGGATTGAAAAGGAAGCTGTGCTCACGTTCCATCCTGCTGTTTCTTGCGAAGGACGGAGTTCTTGGGGAAGAACACTACTGATTCTGCTCCATCCTGCACTACGCCATCTTCAGTGGGAGCAGTCTTTGGATCCTTCCTTGGGCATGAACACCTTCGTTGGGGGATATTGCTTCTCCGTATCAGGTATCATTCTCTCCCATTCCTTTTGGTTCAGATCTGGTTCAGTTTAAGGTTCAAGATTTATCCTTGAAAATGTGATTTTCTAAATAGGGAATGTGATTCCCAGTCGAAGGGAGAGAAAAATTTTTGAAATTCGCCCCTTATTCCGCAATCTTTGGGCATCCATGTGATGGATCTCTCAACCCTTCAGTGGTATCAGAGCCAGGTTCAAATCTTGAACCATTCTGTTTCAGATCTGAACCTGCGCAATTGGGGAGAAGGCGTTCTACCCAATTTGCGCAGATTTGGTTTTGGGAAATTTGTTCCCAAATCAGATGGGCAAATAATCTGAAATTAATTTTAAATAAATTTGATTATTATTTAGAATTGTTCTTTATAATTTTCTTGATTTATGGGCTGTTCGTACAAGAGGAGATCGAATTCTTGGTTTGCGCAGGGAATCTGCGATTTTGCAGTTCTTGATTTATTTTGGGTCTGTAAATAATTTTTTTATTTTCTAGACTCAATGTATAGGTATTCGATCTGATGTAATTATTAATAGAAATAGGATTTCTATTTATTTTATTTTGGATCGAAGATGGCGGCACAGAGAAGGAGATTTCGCAGATAAGAGAAATACTATCTGCGATTTGCAGTTTGTGAAACTGCATTTCTGTGAACTAACCTCTGTTTTGCAGGAGGATTGTGCGAACATCTTTGTTTGACTGATTCTTGTTTTTCCTTTTATCAGTATTTAATTTCAGATTATTTTCTTGAATTAAGGATTTAATTAAAGATCAAACACTAGACCCATTCGAACCAAGATTGGTTCAAAATTGTTTGGACCAATTCTAGGGTTTAATCAAGGCTGAAAGTCAGCCCTAATTTCCCACTAATGGGCCTAACGATTGATATTTAATTAAATGGTTAATTCGGCCCAGCCTGTAAAGGCCCAGTTTTAAAGAGTTAAAACTGCAAAAGCCCATTTTAAAGGATAAAGCTATATGGGCCGAACTGGGTAACCCTAATTCAGCCCATATACCTAGATAATATTAATGGTTAATATTATGGAATTTTAACGGGCTTCCAACGCGCCTTACGGATAATTAATTGATTGGATCAATTTATCCCTGCATGTGATGTATGGATGTGTGATGTACTGCGTACATGGGCCATAAGTAATTGGCCCATGCTCATTCGACAGTGGCTCTTGCGCACACCATGGCTGAATGCACATCATTGCCATGGTGTCCCTTTTTGGTCATTGGATGACTTCCCTCAGTGGTGGGCCCCACACCTCATCAAAAGG
The DNA here is from genome assembly GCF_056320005.1 of Nelumbo lutea. NCBI lineage: Eukaryota > Viridiplantae > Streptophyta > Magnoliopsida > Proteales > Nelumbonaceae > Nelumbo > Nelumbo lutea. Next base: position 114,494,472 of record NC_142684.1, read on the forward strand.
TTGCGTGCGAAATCCTAGCCGATTTAAGGCCCACCGAAATCTGGCTTTATGAAAGTCAGTGGGAGCCACTTTGGTTTGACCTAAATCAAACTAGGGCGTAATTTTGTTCCCTCCAGCTAATATGAGTGCGTGTGATAGGGAGATTCATATGATGAACTCTCTAAAGGCCTTCCATCATTAGCATGAGGATGGGTCCTTCAGTAATGAGGAAACACACCAGAAAATGGGCTATCCATTTGCTGTTGGGCTTGTCTGAGTGTTTCATAAGATGATAGGGGCATCATAGACCGATGTGGGAGGGGTTTCACCAGAAAATGGGAACTCTCTCACGGTACCTTGGCGTTCACGAATATGATGGGTAAACACTCACTGGACAGAAAGGTTTACCTGAAAACGGCTCTGAACCTTGTCTGACAGAGGCCAAAGGGAAAACTCATATGATGAGTGGATGTGATCCTTCACAAAAAGGTGGTGGGGTTATGCAGCTGAAACAGTTGGCTCCATGCACCCTATGTGATTTTCCACATTTCCATAGACAACCCATAGTCTCCGTCACTGAGAGAGGAGGGAAATCTCAGAGACAAATAAATGGAAATGGATCGTAGATTGAAATCCATATCTATGAAATGAACATGAATCAAATTAGGTTGTGGACTGATGTTTGCTCTTTTATCAGAAAATGGCAAACAGATCTTTTGCAAAACTGCTTGATGACAACAAGTTGAAGGGCCCAAACTATGCTGACTGGTACAGGAACCTTATGCTGGTCCTAGCTTCTGAAAAGCTGGAAAAAGTGGCAAAGAATCCTGCCCCAGAGCGTCCGGGTGATAGGACTTCTGAGGCCCGAAGGAGAGACTATCAAGAATGGGAGGAGAAAAACTCACTTGCCCGGTGTTACATCATTGCCTCCTTAGACAACCCGATACAGTGGTAGTTCGATCAGATCAAACTTGCCAAAGACATATTGGACAGTCTCAGGACAATGTATGAAGAGCAGAATCGTTCTACTCGACAAAAGATCTTGAAACAGTTCATGACCGCACAAATGTCCAAGGGTCAACAAGTTCATTACCATTGTCTTCGGATGATGGGGTACATCAACGAACTGGAGGCTCTTGGATCCGGGCTGGACCTTGCTACCCAGATAGATGCTATCCTTAACTCTTTGCCTCCTTCCTTTAATCCGTTCATCATGAACTATAACATGAACAAGCTGAATGTCAGTTTACAAGAGCTCAGCAATATGTTGCAAAGAGATGAGGAACTGATTAGAAAGGATGAACCTGTAGCCATGCTTGTTGAAGCTGGCAAGACAGGCAAGAGAAAGAGGATGGCAAAGAGGCCTCAGAAGAAAGCCACTAAGAGCAAGAAGCAGAAGAAAGACAAAGCATCGGATGCCTGTCAATTCTGCAAGAAGACCGACCACTGGAAAAGGAATTGTCCTGCCTACCTGGAATCCATGAAAGGTAACTTCGAAACTTGTGTTATAGAAACCAATTTGTTGGTAGCTTCTGCTTCCTGGTGTATTGGCTCCGGGGCTTCGACTCATGCTTGTAACTCACTGTAGGGGTTCAAGGTAAGCAGAAGGCTGAGTGAAGGAGAAGTCATACTCTTCTTGGGGACTACTGCAACTGTTGCAGCCGCGGCCATAGGAACCGTGGAATTAATTTTTTGAGAAGGAATAATTGTACTGAAAGACTGTCTTTATGTACAAAATTTAAGGAGAAATTTGATTTCTGTCTCAAAACTGTGTGCAGATGGTTATTCTGTCTTCTTTAGTAATACGATTACTGTTAAAAGAAACAACTGATTCATCACATACGGGGAACTGGAGAACGGTCTCTATGTTCTACATCCTTCTCTAGAAACTAACATAACCGAAACTACGTCGGCTGAAATCCCTAAGAAGAGAGCTCGTGATACAGTTAATCCCACGTGTCTGTGGCATTATCGACTTGGCCACATCGGTGTTGACCGAATCACAAGATTGGTAAAGGTTGGTTCTTTGGATTTTCTAACTGTAGAAGATCTTCCCACCTATGAGCCTTGCCTACAAGGCAAGATGATGAAACGGCCATTTAACGGTAAGCCTGAAAGATGTACGGGCACACTTGACCTAATACATACTGATGTATGTGGTCCCCTGAGTGTTAGGACACGAAATCAACACGTGTATTTCATCACCTTCATAGATGATTTTTCACGATACGGTTACGTGTACCTAATGAGACACAAGTCTGAATCCTTTGAAAAGTTCAAAGAGTTTAGACAAGAGGTCGAGAAACAGTTAGGGAGAGAAATTAAGGCCCTTCGATTAGATCGAGGTGGCGAGCATCTCTCTAACGAATTCAGGGACTACTTAAAGGACAATGGGATAGTATCACAATTAGCTCCTCCTGCTACACCATAACTTAACGGTGTTTCGGAGAGGAGGAATAGGACCTTATTGGATATGGTCCGGTTGCTTCTCATACACTCAGAGTTACCCACATCCTTTTGGGGTTACGCATTAGAGACTGTGATTTATGTGCTGAATCGGGTTCCAACCAAATCGGTTCCGAATACTCCATATGAACTTTGGACCGGAAAGAAACCAAGTGTAAGACACTTGAAGATTTGGGGTTGTCCAGCACACGTTAAAAGAACGAGTGCAGACAAGTTGGAATCCAAGACCAGCCGTTGCCTATTTGTAGGCTACCCAAGAGGCTCTATAGGATACCTATTCTATGACCCAAGTGAGCAGAAAGTGTTCTGCAGTCGTAACGCGCAATTCTTGGAAACTGACTATATCCTGGACACCCATCGTCAGGAAGTTGTTCTTGACGAGGAGAGCTCAGGAGCAGTGGGAGATGTCCCACAAGTTCCAGGTAGTGACCAACCTAGAAGATCCACTCGGGTATCTAGGCCACCAATCCGTTATGGTTATCACCAGGATAGTTACCTGGTGGAAACCTTGATTAGTGAGGAGGATCCCGTGACTTACACGGAAGCTATGTTGGACATAGATTCCCAGAAGTGGGTGGAAGCCATGAGAGCAGAGATGGGCTCAATGGATACCAATGGAGTCTGGACTCTAGTAGATCCGCCCTCCGGGGTAAAAGCAATCGGTTGCAAATGGATTTACAAGAGGAAGAAGGGCCCCGATGGTAAGGTTGAGACCTTCAAGGCTCGTCTGGTGGCGAAAGGGTACACTCAGAAAGAGGGCATCGATTATGAGGAAACCTTTTCGCCTGTGGCCATGCTTAAATCCATTAGGATCCTGCTAGCTGTAGCAGCATACCATGATTATGAGATTTGGCAAATGGATGTCAAAACTGCATTCCTGAATGGAGATCTTACTGAAGATATCTATATGCAGCAGCCGCAAGGCTTCATTACTGCAGGACAGGAAAACATGGTATGTAAACTTAATAGATCCATTTATGGACTTAAGCAAGCTTCTAAAAGTTGGAACATCCGTTTTGACTCTACCGTCAAATCATTTGACTTCGAGCAGAATCCGAATGAACCCTATGTCTACAGGAAGTACAGTGGAGATAATGTTACCTTCTTGGTTCTGTATGTAGATGACATTCTACTCATTGGGAATGATGTAGGTATGTTAACTACGGTGAAAGTATGGTTATCACAGCAATTCTCCATGAAAGATCTTGGAGAAACCTTCTATATACTGGGTCTTTGACTCTATAGAGATAGATCGAAGCGGATAATAGGATTATCCCAATCTGCCTACATTGACAAAATAGTCAAAAGATACAGCATGGAAAACTCCAAGAAAGGAAATGTTCCTTTCAGGCACGGAGTCACTCTCTCCAAGAAGATGTCTCCCAAGACTTATGAGGAGATTGATGGCATGAAAGACGTTCCCTATGCCTCTGCCGTAGGGAGCGTCATGTATGCCATGCTGTGCACTCGTCCTGACATAGCTCAGGCAGTGAGTGTAGTAAGCAGATTTCAGGCCAACCCAGGGCAGGAGCATTGGACTACTGTGAAAAACATACTTAAGTACCTTCGAAGGACAAAAGAGTTTTGTCTAGTATTCGACGGTAGCTCACTACAGATCCAAGGGTATACAGATGCCGATTTCCAGTCAGACCCAGATGATAGAAAGTCTACATCTGGATATGTTTTCACGATAGGATCGTGTGTTGTTTGCTGGAAAAGCAGCAAACAGGGGTCCACTGCAGACTCCACGACCGAGGCCGAGTACATTGCCGCAAGTGAGGCTGCCAAAGAAGCCGTATGGATGAAGAAGTTCATTCATGAGTTGGGAGTAGTTCCGTCTGACACATCACCCATCCCATTGTTGTGTGACAATAATGGAGCCATTGCTCAGGCTAAGGAGCCACGAGCCCACTCGAAGTCGAAGCACATCGAGAGGAAGTACCACGTACTGCGGGAGATTGTTGGTAGAGGGGACGCCCTGATTCAGAAGGTAGCGTCAGCAGATAATGTAGCAGACCCATTGACAAAGCCACTATCACAAAAAGTGTTTGAGAAACACGTGGAAAGCATAGGACTCCGGCTAGTACCTGATTGGACCTAAGTGCAAGTGGGAGCTGTTAGACAGTTTTGTATGCCCTTAGCTTCAATCAAAATTGATGTACTTTATGAGTTTATTGTAAATGAATAAAAGTACATATTTGATTCATGTTCCCTTGGTATGTTTCTGTGTAATACCCTTAAACTGGACACTTATTGAGACTCGTGTTAGTTTAGAATGTTCACAGCCAGTGGGTCGGTCTGGGGAGACCTATCCTGACAAGGCTGACACTGTGGTGCCACCAAGTCGGTTGGGGTGGCTTGTCTCAGCTACCGGGGTGAGACCCTAGGCACATACAGTGTGGGATTAATTGAATCTTTGAACTGGACCAGATTTCCAGTATTGCCCTGGACCTTGGAGATTGATGGGTAAAACTGGAAAGTTACACCCGACCCCTAGACTCGATTATGATACTGCACTAGGTGTCGGATCAGGTTGTCTTTGCTGTACCAATCAGTGAGATCCTTAGCGGGGGTCAAAACCTGGGTATGTTGGGACAATCTGAGAATTCATCTGAGTGGGTGATCATAGTGACAGGATCAGCCCCTTTGTCGGACAAAGGTAATGATCGGGGATGCACTCTCACTGTTGGAAACCAAGACTACCGGCAACCGATTTCAACCGTTGAAATTTGTTTTGCAAAATATATTTTATATGAGATATAAAAGTATATATATTATGGTTTCTAAAATGTTTGCAAAAGGGTTTTAATTCCCAGGATCCATATAAGTGGAGAGTGCAACACTGTTCCTTGCAGCCGAGGGAGAGGTCCTCTCTTGTCGGGCAATGTATGATCATTATGGGCTGAGAGGTTAAGTGTAAGACCATTGAGGATAATACCTGATGGGCTAATCTTGCATCTGCCCACAGTCCCTGGGTGTTACAAGGTGGCTTGGCCCAGGGACCACTTAGGGTAAGTGTTGGGCCCATAGAGCCCATTTGATGGGTTTCAGGGGGTGCACTGTCTTTAACAGTGTATTCGACCAGGCCTTGTAACAAAGGCTGGGCCGAACCCATGTGGCTGATGTGTAGATCAATGCTTGGGTCCCACGCCATACAAGGAAGCCCAACTGGGCAGCAGTTAGGAAGGTTAAGTGAGCACATAAGCTTAATGGGACTAAAGCCCATTTCGAACTGGGCTATTAATTTAGTTAATTAAAGGGGCGAATTCTAAGATGGATTAGCAGTTAGGATAGGGTCTTAATCCTATCCACTTAGAGAGTCCAGATCTGAATGTGATTCAGATCTAGAAACCTCCTAATAAGATTAGGATAAAGCTAATCTAATATGCAGATAAGATAAGGGTTTATCCTTATCATTAGAAGAGAAGGCTGATCCAAATATGATTTGGATAAGCACCTCCTAATGGGAATAGGAGCTGATCTTTTCAAGTTAACAAAAGGAAGGAGGGGGCGGCAGCCTTGAGAGAGACTAAGAAACACATCAGATCCTCTTTAGTGCTGAAATCAAGAAGAGAGAATTCTGCACCCTACGAATACTCTCTTGCCGCCTCCCTGCTCTTGCCGCCCTGTTTTCCAGTTTGATCTCCAACTGTGGGAGAAGTTAAGATTGGATCTTGACATCAATTCTTTGAGAAAGGATTGAAAAGGAAGCTGTGCTCACATTCCATCCTGCTGTTTTTTGCGAAGGACAGAGTTCTTGGGGAAGAACACTGCTGATTCTGCTCCATCCTGCACTGCGCCATCTTCAGTGGGAGCAGTCTTTGGATCCTTCCTTGGGCGTGAACACCTTCGTTGGGGGATATTTCTTCTCCGTATCAGGTATCATTCTCTCCCATTCCTTTTGGTTTAGATCTGGTTCAGTTTAAGGTTGAAGATTTATCCTTGAAAATGTGATTTTCTAAATAGGGAATGTGATTCCCAGTTGAAGGGAGAGAAAAATTTTTGAAATTCGCCCCTTATTCTATTATGAATTAATCCTTCAAAAATTAGAAAGATAAGATTAGATTAGATCTTGAACCTTAAACTGGGAATGTGATTCAGTCTAAATAGGGAATGTGATTTTCTCTCCCTTTAACTGGGAATCATGAAATTAGATCTGAATTAATCCTTATTCCATTATGAAATTAGACTTTCTATTTCTGATAAAGAACTCCTAAGGGGTGTTGGAAACAGCCCCTCCCCCTAAGGCTATATAAAGGGGGTTCGACTAGCACTCAAAGAACTCACTGAAGGACGGAAGAAGAAAAGGAAAGAAGCATATTTCATCCTCCTCATCTGGAAGCTACAATCTCTCCATCATGTTCGATTAGTTTCTATTTTCTGGTTGAAGGTTAAGGGAGTCTTGGTTCTGCAAATTTGTGAGATTTAATTTATTTTAATTCAGTTCATTGTTTATGAGTATTTATATGTTTTCTGTGATTTCCTGCTTAAGATTATTTTATTGATTGAGCAATAGGATTCATTGTTCAATCGATAAAATAACCTATTGCCAATTAGATCATCAAATTCATATATGTTTGTTAGATTTAATCTTTGTGGCAAATAACATAAACCAATTATGGACAAGTTTTTGGTTTATGTTATGAAAATATATAATCTCGTTTAAACGAACTGAGCTTGTGTGTTCGTTGACCAAAATTGGGTCTCTCAATTTCTTAATGCTGTTAACAGATTAAAACCTAAGAGCTTGTTTAGGGCTGTCTATTAATAAGAGAAGCAATCAAAGAGCTTGTTTTGGTTGCCGAAAATACAAAGAGAGATTGGTTACTAGAGCTTGTTAGTAGCTATAACCAATTTACTCATGAGCATTTGAACTCATCCTTGCATCGATGATCAATTGAAAGAATCAAGGCTGACTTATCCCTTCAACCGGATGTTGCCTTCTATCGAATAAATCTTTATTTTATTTTATTTTATTTTTTATTTTCCTTATCTTTATAACAATCCTCTACTTCATTTTCTTGGATATAAATCAACCCAATCCTTGTGGAGACAACCTTGCTCATCACTATATACAAAAATATTTAATTCGAGTAGGATTTTTATTTTTGGTTGGATTCGACACCCACCAAAGTTTGGCGCCGTTGCCGGGGATTGGTGTCTTAAATAAGATTTATTTCCTTTTGCTTGATTTATGCCTTGTTCTTCTCATGTAGGTGAACTCCAATACAATCCCGAGATTGAAAACACAACTTGTCGGTTGAGGAAAGAAGATAAGCAACGTCGCAACCAATCGGCATCGCTTCCATCTCCCAGGGTGAAGTCGGCAACAGACCTCGTCAAGTCATCTAATAATTCTGAAGAAGAAGTCATGGCCAACATCGACGAAAGAACTCTTAGAGAGCTAGCTGCATCGTATCTGAATCAGCAACCACTCTGCATCGAATATATAGATCTAACAATACCTTTTGAATTGAAATCCGGTCTTATCCACTTACTTCCTACTTTCCATGGACTTTCAGGTGAAGATCCCCATAAACACTTAAAAGAATTTCATGTAGTCTTCTTGAGCATGAAACCTCAAGGTGTTACCGAAGAGCAGATCAAGTTGCGTGCCTTTCCTTTCTCACTAGCTGACAAAGCTAAGGATTGGCTTTTCTACTTACCCTCCGGTTCTATCACTACATGGAATGAGATGAAGAAGTTGTTTCTTGAGAAGTTCTTCCCTGCATCATGAGCTGCTAATATCAGGAAGAAAATTTGTGGGATAAAATAGTTCAATGGAGAGACTCTCTATGAGTACTGGGAGAGATTCAAGCAACTATGTGCAAGCTGTCCTCAACATCAGATTCCGGATCAACTCCTTATCCAATACTTTTATGAAGGATTATTGACAATGGATAGGAGTATGATCGATGCTGCAAGCGGAGGAGTGTTGGTGAATAAAACTCCTACTCAAGCATGGGAACTAATTGCAAACATGGTCGCGAATGCACAACAGTTCAACAAATAGACAAGAGTCCATCCCGAGGTGAGTCAATGAGGTAAGTACTTCCTCCATTGATCAACGATTAGATACTCTCACCTCTCTTGTGGAAAATTTGGTGGTAGGTCATGTACAACAAGTAAAGACTTGTGGCATTTGTTCCACTACAGGTCATCCAACAGACATGTGTCCTACACTTCAAGATGAACCCTATGAACAAGCCAATGCTGTTGGAGGATTCCCACAAAGGAGATATGATCCCTATTCAAATACTTACAATGTAAGATGGAGGGATCATCCTAATCTTAGCTATGGAGCCAAGCCCTTCAGTTTCCAACAATATCAATCTAGACAACTGGCTCCACAAAATTCATCTTCCAAACCAGCTATGTCTTTAGATGAAATTGTTAAAGCACTTGCAACTAACTCCCAACAATTTCAACAGGAGATGATGACCAGCATCCAAAACCTGGAGAATCAACTGAGCCAATTGGCAATTGCTATGAGTTGATTGGAATCTCAAGGATCAGGAAAACTACCCTCACAGACCATAGTCAACCCTAAGTAGAATGCTAGTACTTTAAGAAGCGAAAAGGATCTCAACGCCGATTAAATCCTCCTGACCCACCTTCCGCTGCATGAACTCACTAGTCAGGGAAGTCAACCTTATCTCTGTACTACTAGAATTTTCTTGTAATACATTGAGGACAATGTATGAATTAAGTGTGGGGAGGAGTATAGGATTTTTTATGAGTAGTATTTATTTTAGTTCATTAATTCAGTTCAAAAAAAAAAAAAAAACTCAACTCTCTTGAAATCAATTGAAGCAATATTCTGGAAAAATTCTTCTGAACCTAGTAATGAGGTGTGATGATGGAATCCATGACTTATCTGAAGCCATTTCCTTTTGAGCTAGTCCTACATTCAGGTTTAAGTAAATAGGGTAAATATTTTTACCATACAATTGAGGTAACCTAGTAGGATGGAGCATAAAATGCACCTACTAGCCAGCCATTCAAAAGTAGGATGGGGCATAAAATGCACCTACTATTCAAGCAATTCTAAAAGTAGGATGGAGCATAAAATGCACCTACTGGCCAAGTAATCCAAAAAGTGAGATGGAGCATAAAATGCACTCACTTCCACTAAGAAAAGAAAAAAGAGAGTAAAGATAAAAATGTTTTCCCTAGTTTACTACCTGGTTTGTAGTAGCGAAAATTGAATTGGTTAATAGATGGGTCGTGTATGACTTGGTTGTGTTGATTTAACAATTTGCAATAGTTAACCTAGAATATTTGTGGAAAAAGAAGAAGGAAAGTTGTGTTTAAAATTAGGTAGGATAGTTTGTTTATTTTTGTTTAAATTTTGTCTTGCCCGAGGATGGGCAAGGTCTAAATGTGAGGGGGTTTGATAGTGGATAGTGTGCATAATTTCCATATTATTTGTATTTCTTCTTATTTAATTAGTAAATTAATTAATGGATTTTATTGTGTTTTATTTAGAAAATCACAATTTGGGAAAGAAAGCTAAAAGAAGCTTGCAGCATAGCCCCAACATGATTTCAACATGCAAGAAGTTGGTTCCATCAATCCTAGTAGGATTTGGCTGAGTTGGAGGCGTGAGTCACCAAGAGTTCTTGATGGAGTTTCTATTTCTTGTTGTACTTCTAAAAAGAAAGAAAGTCAAAGTCTATCTTATTTAGGATTTCTAATTAGAAAGATAAGGATAAGATTAGATCTGAATTAAGTCTTATCCCATTAGGAAATTAGACTTTCTATTTTCGAGAAAGAACTCCTAAGGGGTTTTGGAACCAACTCCTCCCCCTAAGGCTATATAAAGGGGGTTTGACTCGCACTCAAGGCACTCACTGAAAGAGGGAAGAAGAGAAGGAAAGAAGCAGATTTCATCCTCCTCATCTAGAAGCTGCGATCTCTCCATCATGTTTGATTAGTTTCTATTTTCTGGTTGAAGGTTAAGGGAGTCTTGGTTCTGCAAAATTGTGAGATCTAATTTATTTTAATTCAGTTCATTGTTTATGAGTATTTATATGTTTTCTGTGATTTCTTGCTTAAGATTATTTTATTGATTGAGCAACAGGATCCATTGTTCAATTGATAAAATAACCTATTGCCGATTAGATCATTAAATTCGTATATGTTTGTTAGATTTAATCTTTGTGGCAAATAACATAAACCGATTATGGACAATTTTTTTGTTTATGTTATGAAAATATATAATTTGGTTTAAACGAACCGAGCTTGTGTGTTCGCTGACCAGAATTGGGTCTCTCAATTTCTTAATGTTTGTTTAGGGTTGTCTATTAATAAGAGAAGCAATCAAAGATCTTATTTTGATTGCCGAAAATACAAAGAGATTGGTTACTAGAACTTGTTAGTAGCTATAACCAATTTACTCATGAGCATTTGAACTCATCCTTGCATCGATGATCAATTGAAAGAATCAAGGCTGACTTTTCCCTTCAACTGGATGCTGCCTACTATCGAATAAACCTTTATATTATTTTATTTTCCTTATTTTTATAACAACCCTCTACTTCGTTTTCTTGGAGATAAATCAACCCAATCCCTATGGAGACAAAGTTGCTCATCACTATATACAAAAATATTTAATTTGAGCAGGATTTTTATTTTTGGTTTGATTCGACACCCACCGCAGCGATCTGAAGAGGTGGCGACAGAGGAGGTGGCGGTGGCAAGAGAACTAGGTAACAACGATATGCTTCCCTACTACCATGAATCTACTACCTTCGATGTTCTCTGTATCTCCCTCCATCTTCCTCTTTTCTCTTTTCCCTCACCTCCTTCTTCTTCCTGTTCGTCTTGTCTTCCTTCCTCACCTTCTTCTTCTTCTTCCAGCGAAGAACCAACTATTGACATGTTTTTCCTATTATTTTCCCATGTATAAAACCAAACTCTGAAAAGTCCAATTTTTACACTTTCCCATCCTATCCCATCCCATCGCATCCTATTCCATCCCATCTTTTCCCATCCCACCCAAATCTTCCCACAACCAAAGGGAGCCTTAGTAGGGCTTGACTAATCATTTTGATGTTCACATTTGAGGCTCAGCAAGCTTGATCCTCAATAAAATCTAAGATTTTGATGATCTTATGATGAAATAAGAGATCCTAATCATATTTCACTACAATGCTTCAAGGAATTATTTTCTCTATTTTGATAAACAATTACAAAAAAAAAAAATCTTCTTGTTGGGGTTAAATGAGCTCTGTGGCTGATTTACACTATGTTTATGGAAATGAGGCCAACTTTCATGCAAACTATGCAATAATGTAAAAAAATAATAATAATAAAATAATTCCTTTTACCTTTCAGAAAAACATTATAATCCCTTTCATAGATATGCTGGAATCCTATAACTTTTCAGGTTGTGAGAATGATGTAAGCACAACTTTTCAGTCATGGTTAAAATGCAGAAGGTCAGCTGGGTCATGATTGACCAAAATAGAGAAAGGAATAATTTTTTTATCAGGTGATCTCAGGCCAACCACTACACAGGACATATATTATATTTTATTTGCTGCTTTTTTGACAGTTTCACATTGTCTTTCTTTTGATTATTTATTGAACTTTTTTTTTTCACGTTGGTATTGTGTGATCTCTTCTAAAATATGTCAAAGGATACATACCAAACTTTGGACCGCATCTTCCCTTATGGCCAACAGTGGAAAATAAAGGTGAGGATTACCCGAATGTTAGAAGTCTATAATTATGTAAATAAGAAGTGTTCAAGTACTCAATCTTGATATGTATTAACAAACTATTAAACGTGTTTATTCGTTTAATTCTTTTATTACTGTCTACAACTTTAACCCTTTATATACTAATGAAATAGTTATTTTCCTAAATTCCATTTTAGGGAATGCAAATACAAGTTGTATTATATAAAAAGCAAATTGAAAGGTTTGGAAATGTGCTACAAGAGGGATGCATATATTTTATCAAGAGATTCATTTTCAACTATGCACCGAAGAAGTTTCAAATGGTACCTCATGAGTATGAAATCATCTTTACTAATGATACCATTGTCCAGAAAGTGGATGATAATTGTAGCGAAATACCTTTACATATATATATATATATATATATATAGATAGATATTTACATTTGCTGATTATTCACATTTTCTTTTATTTTTAAGATGTAATTGGAGTCATCGTCTCAACTGGCCAAATGACTAGCATACCAAAGAAGGATGGTTCTACTTTATTCAAACTAGAGATTGCTATTGCAGATTCCATGTAAGTTGATAATTAATTTTGTTATCATTTTAAAGCACATGTAAGTGTTCATATAACATAGAACATATAAATTGAAATAGGACACCATCATTTACACTTACATTGTGGGGAACCTTGCAAAAAAAAAAAAAAAAGGATTGGAATTGTTACGTTCAATTGGAAAAAGAACTGTCATTTTGGCAACATCTTTGATTGTTCGTGAATATAATGGTAATATATCATTCCATTACATCATTGTACAAAATGAAATTAAATTTACAATAGCTTTGCTAATATTAGATATTGTATATTTGGGTTTGGTATATCTTTCATCAACCATTCTTACTATTAAACCATCATTTCAGGAGGCAGTCAAGTTATTGGAATGTGCTGATTCTCGTTTGGCTGAGGGAAACAAAGTAAATTCACTCCTAAGCTTCAAAGAAGGGCTGAAGGCTTTGAGGGTCCAGAGGAAATGAGCAGAGGCTGAGGACTGGAGGCCAAGGTGAATTGCTCCTTTGGACACTATAGAAGTTGAGGACTAGTACTGAGAAGCTTCCAAGTGAGGACGAACTGATGTTCCTATAGTGATGAATCTGCAAGGGAGAAGGTGTTAGAGGCCTCGGGTTCTCCAATGACTCAAGTTAGTATGCATGCAAGGTAAGCAGTGAGTTTGGAGCCGATGGGTCCAGATGCGGTCTCAGATAGTGCTAGGTCCTTGGAGGATGAAGCACTAGAGATCACAAAGGTTTCGAATCCTTTACCTTGTGGGGATGCCTTGTATTTATAGTCAAATCTGCCAGGGATTAGTTGGGATCGGATGGTCCAGATGCGACCCATACGAGGGCCTGGCAAGATGCTCTGCCAAAACCACGCGGCGCCTTGTGATTGGGTCCGCCTGGTCTGCATCAGGTAACCCTGAGTGTGCTCATGGTGAGCCTATGCTGGCGCCCCCATTCGACAAGCGTTAGCCTAGTATGGGCTAGCCGAATGAGCCTACATCACTTGTCCCCCACTCTTGTGGCCGAGGTGGGGGTTCGGAAGGGACCTCGGCTTCAACCAAAGGGAGTGTCAATATTGGTAGGTGCCATCAGGCTTGTTCAGCGGAGTGTTCCCTGTAGTGGCGTCACCTTCATCTCGCTTCTGCTTCGGCCTGATTTCAATTTGTGGAAGAGAGGTGAAGCTATGGATGCCTCGGCTTCAACTAGGGAGCCCGAGGTGGTGGGGGCCCTGCTGAGCCGAGCCTGTGCCTTGTACTCATGCAGTGATGGTCTGGGGCCATGCACAGCCTGGGGCTCCTAGGCTGGCACACCAGGGTCGTGTCCGATATGAGTCTAGTGCAAGGAGAGCCTTCTGTAGGGGAGACGGGCGCTCTGGGTGAACTGGTCTATGCGTCCATTTTGTCTATGCACCCAAACCGTTGGTTGCAATGAACGGGCCCATCGGTTCACCCGGCATCGTTTCATCTCTCAAGGCTGGGCGTCGATTCACTAGGTGTCGTTTCGCTTCCCCGAGGCTGGGCACGCGTTGATTCATTAGGCGTCATTTCGTTTCCCTGAGGCTAGGCAATGAGTGTCAAATCATGGATGGTCGGCGAAGGTGAAGGCCTCACAACCGATGGATCTAGTGGGATTTGAGTAATTTATTTTTCTATAAATAGGGGCCTTAGTGGCAATTTTTCTTTGTCATGTCTCTAGGCGCCCTTGCTATCGAGTGAACACTGTTCCCAGACCTTCAACTCTTTGACACACCTTGTCTTCACTCTTCTTTCCTTCGTCTTTAGGTAACTTTTGAAACAATGTCTTTCTCAGATTCTTGCCTTGAGTTCTATGAACTTCTGAATGGTTCAGAAGGGAGCGCTCCTCGGACTCCTTCCCCCCATTCTCCCTTAGGTCCACTGGTCGTCATCCCCCTTTAGCGAGAGGTGATGGTACTGAGGGAGAGGGTAACCTCCGGGGTAACAAGGGAAACTGCTGAGGCGATGACCCTCCCTATGAGAGTGCCACATCTATGACACCGAGGGATCTAGAGGGGTCCCCCCAATCCGAGGGGGAGCATATCACGGAGTTTGTCCCGAGGTTGATGGTTGATCTTCCACGTTCGGAGTTCAACAGCACTCTGGACATGGACCAAGTGAAGGCCCTTGCTAGGAGGTTTCACATACCTCAACCTACCAGCTTAGGGTTCAAGATGTCGGTGACCGGCCTTGGACCCTCGACGAGGGGGAGATTTGTATATATCAACACTTCTTAGAGTTCAGCCTTAGGCTCCCTCTTCATTCCCTCATCTCTAAGTTGTTGGAGTGGTACGGCATTACCATCAGTCAACTTGTCCCCAATGCCAATAGGACCATAGTTGCCATGTTGGTGTGGGCTCGGCTTTGAGACGTGGTGCTGACACAAAAGATATTTCTAAAGGGATAGGAAATCCATCACATGGATGCCCAAAGATTGCGAAATAAGGGGGCGAATTTCAAAAATTTTTCTCTCCCTTCAACTGAGAATCGAATTCCCCATTTAGAAAATCATATTTTCAAAGTTCGTTCTTGAACCATAAACTGAATCAGATCTAAACCAAAAGGAGTAGGGAGAGACAATACCTGATACAAAGAAGTAGTATCTCCCAATGGAGGTTTTCACGCCCAATGAAGGATCCAAAATCTGCTCCCACTGAAGATGGCACAGTGCAGGGTGGAGCAGAATCAGTAGTGTTCTTCCAAAAGAACTTGATCCTTCTCAAGAATCACATGGACGACTTGTGAATACAACTCCCTCCAATCTTTTCTCCAAAAGATTGGAATCAAGATCCAATCTTGATTTCTCCCAAGAACTGGAGATCGAACTGCTATAGGCGGCGGCTGTAGGAAAGAGGCGGCAAGAGAGTATTTGCAGGGTACAGAATTCTCTCTTCCGTGATTTCAGCTCTAAAGACAAGACTATCTATTGCTTGCTTGTCTTTTGATGTCTAAAGGCTGCTGCCCCCTCTTCCTTTTATAGACTTAAAGGGATCAGCTCCTAATCCCATTAGGAGTTGCTAACCCAAATCATATATGGATTAGAAGTCTCTTTAAAATAAGGGATAACCCTTATCCTATCTGCAGATTAAATCAGCCATCTCCTAATCTAATTAGGAAATTTCCAGATCTAAATCTTATTTAGATCTTGGACTCTCTAAGTGGATACGGTGTGGGCCCAATCCTATCAGCTGATCCATCTCAGAATTCACCTCTTAAGTGACTAATCAAATTAGCCTAGTTCGAAATGGGCTTAAGGCCCATTTAAGGTTATGTATTCATTTAGCCTTCCAAACTGCTCCCCAGTTGGGCTTCCTTGTATGGTGTGGAACCCAAACATTGATCTACACATCAGCCACATGGGTTCAGCCCAGCCTTTGTTACAAGGCCTATCCGAATACACTGTTATGGACAGTGCACCCCCTGAAACCCATCAGATGGGCTCTATGGGCCCAACACTAACCCTAAGTGGTCCTTGAGCCAAGCCACCTTGTAAAACTGATGAGACCAAAATGAACCCTAATTTTATCTCCTAATATTCATTCTTTTACATTTATTTAGCACTTAAATGCACTCATTACTCTTGTATTTCGATTTAGGGCAATAAAGAAGGCAATTGGAAGAAAACAGGACAAATCGAGTGATTTTGCACAGTTTCGGCGACAGTCAGTAATCTGGGCCTAACTCTCTATTCCGGACACAGAATTCGACAATTCAAGAAGCATTAGAAAGATGAAAGGAAGGTCCACAACTTTTACGTTTTGGGTTTTGACAGATTTGGCCCGCATCGAGTACGAAAACGAGCCCAATGTTGGAGCAAGTTCGCAGCCAGGCTCATTTCACAACTTAAGCCCAACTCGCAGAAGTACCTTGAAGCAGCCCAACTCGAATTCAAGAGTTAAGAGTCCGAATTTCGAATGTAATCTCCAAGGAGAGAGTTTTATCAGATCTAAAGTCTTGAATGTAATCCTAGAGAGATAAAAAGATTGAGATTAGAGCATTAGATAAGAGATAGGATAGGATTAGTTCAAGATAAGATCAAAACTCCCTAAGGATAAGATGATCTCCTAGAAGGAGTTGGAAAACAGCCCTCTCCTTTGGCTATATAAAGAGGGGGGCGAACCAGCTCTATAAATCACTCATTCCAAGATCCAAGAGATCATCAAGAAGATCAAGAAGCAAGAAGGCAGTTCGGCTATGGAGAAGAAGAGCATAGAGATTGCGCAGATCATGAGTAGCTAAGCTTCTTTTTCTGGTTCAAGGGGGGAGGTTTGATTGTGTCATTGTGAGGTTCTGTAGTTACTTTATTTTCTTTTGTTTTTAATTCAAGTATTCATTGGTTCTTGTGCACATTTTTATTGGATGTTAATGTTAATTAGTCTAACAAGCTGAATTAATGTTGATTTTCCTACTGCTATCCATGATTTCGGTGATCTGTAATTGCCACGAATAATGGTACAAGTAGCAATTAGGTTGTTATCTTTTTGGGTCAATTGTTCGCGACAGCCTTTGACCAATGTTTTAACATGGTTCAACCTAAAAGAATCGATGGAATAAAATTCAGTAATTGCAGCTATCTCAATTATTGTTATTTTGGTTTAACTGTTTTCACAAATCTTAATGCTATCACTGTTTAACATGGAACGCTATCGTACCCAGTTGATTGGTGATAAGTGTTGATCGAATGCTGGGTTTGGTCAATTGAATTAGGAAAACACAAGGTTTATTATGGCTATCCTAATAAATCTAAGGTTAAATGCTTGAATTGCAAGAATGCTAAATTGTACCTAGGATCGATGGCCAATCGATTCAACCCGAACCCTTGAACCAGAATTCGGTAAGACTGATTTTCTCTTGTTTGTTTAGTTTGTTATTCTTTTAATTTTAGTTATTTAATATTTCCACACAATTACTTTATCCATTCAGCTAAGAGATTACTGATTTGCTCCCTGTGGGATTCGATTTAGAACCACTTTTATTGCAAATGTTTTATTGTGGGACTAGTACTAATTTTGAGGGCTTCGACAAACCCGTCAAAATTTTGGCGTCGTTGCCGGGGAGCAACATTAATTTCTTAGCTATGACCTTCTTTTTGTTAACCTTCTTGTTTTATGACTCGTGCTTCTCAACGAGGTGAACTCGAGTACAACCCCGAAATTGAGAGGACCACCCATCGTTTAAGGAAGGAGGCTAAGCAAAGGAAGGATCGTTCACCTAAAAGGGTGAACTCAGATCTCAATCTACCCACTTGTGATTTTCCCATCTTCGAAGAAGTAGAAAGAATGGCTGATAGAGAGAGGACATTAAGGGAGTTGGCTGCACCAATTATGAACCAACAGCCCTTATGCATCACGTTCCCCACTCTTGAGGTAGCCTTTGAACTCAAATCTGGTTTGATTCAATTATTACCTCTGTTTCATGGTTTCCCAGGTGAGAACCCCACAAACATCTAAAGGAATTTCATGTCGTCTGTTCAAGCATGAAACCCCACGGTATGACTGAGGACCAGGTAAAACTCATAGCCTTTCCATTTACTTTAAGAGATAAAGCAAAGGATTGGTTTTATATTCTCCCTCCCGGTTCTGTATGCACATGTGATGAAATGAATAGGATATTTTTAGATAAATATTTTCCTGCATCCCGGGCTGCGAATATAAGAAAAGAAATATGTGGAGTTCGGCAGTTTGGTGGTGAGACATTATATGAATATTGGGAAAGGTTTAAGCAACTTGTTGCTAGTTGTCCCCACCACCAAATTCCTGAACAATTGTTAATCCAATACTTCTATGAAGGGCTTCAGCCCATGGATAGAAGTATGGTCGATGCAGCCAATGGAGGAGCCTTGGTGAACAAGACACCCGAAGCGGCCAGGGAGTTAATCTCCAACATGGTCAAAAATTCACAACATTTCGGTGCTAGGACAGACGGTACCATTAGACGGGTTAATGAGGTAAGCCATGTAAATTTAGAAAATCAAATTTCTAAACTAACTGCTTTGGTAAGACAACTCGCTGCAGGACAAGTACAAACTGCCAGGGTGTGTGGTATCTGTTCGATTCCTAGCCATCCTATGGAGATGTGTCCATCATTGCAAGATGGTTCGATGCAGCAAGTCAATGCCGTAGGAGGATTCCCGGGCCAGCCCCAACGAAAGTATGATCCCTACTCCAATTATTACAATCCGGGGTGGAGAGATCACCCAAACCTAAGCTACGGGAACCAAGGAGGACAGCAGCAATACCAGCCCCATTTTTTCAGTCAACAGCCCCAGTTTTCAACATCCATCACAGCGCAAAGCCAACCCTCGAATTCAGGTATGTCATTAGAAGATATAGTTAAGGCTATAGCTACTAATACTCAGCAATTTCAACAGGAAACAAGATCCAGCATTCAGAATTTGGGGAACCAAATCAGCCAACTTGCCACTGCCGTTAGCAAGTTGGAGGTGCAGAGCTCCGGGAAACTACCATCACAAATGGTAGTCAACCCCAAGGAGAGTGTAAGTGCAGTGGTGCTAAGAAGCGGGAAGGAACTACAAATAGAACCTACATCACCAAGGAAGGTGGATAAAGGGCAGGAAGAAGACAAGGTGCAGGACTCAAGAGTTAGAGAGAACGTTTCAGCCATGATCAAGAGGACCTTACCAGAAAAACATGCTGATCCAGGTATGTTCACCCTACCTTGTGCGATTGGCAATAAGCAAATCGAGCATGCCATGCTAGACTTAGGTGCATCTATCAATGTCATGCCATACTCGATTTACTATGCTTTGAGATTAGGTCCTTTAAGGGAAACTAAAGCTATTATCCAATTAGCTGATCATTCTAACGCCTTCCCAGAAGGGATTGTTGAGAATGTAATGGTGCAAGTTAACGATTTAATTTTCCCAACTGATTTTTACATTCTGAAGATGGAGGAGGACACAATCGAAAGTTCAGCCCCACTTCTATTAGGGAGGCCATTTATGAAAACGGCCAAGACCAAAATAGATGTGGATGAGGGTACCCTCTTCATCGAATGTGACGGAGAGACTATTAAATTTAATATTTTTGAAGTTATGAAGTACCCAAATGAAGACCATTCGGTTGACACTATTGATCCAACTGTGCAGGAATTTTTTGAAAAAGATATGAATGAGGAGCTAGAATCGAGTGCACAATTGGATACGAAGGCCCCTATTCCAGATTTGAACCCGCCCATGATGGATGGAAGGGGAGCACACTGAAAGCTGAAACCACGAGAGCTAAAGTAGCAAAGGAGGACGTCGAGCATAACGATGTTAAACAATTGCTCTTGTGGGAGGCAACCCATTGTGTTTAGTTAATTTTGTTATTTTGTTTAGTTTTGATTTTTGTGTTTATTAGGAACCCAACAAGACAAACAGGGAAGTACCCCCAAATCCTTCTACTTTATGCATAATCACATACACTGGGGACAATGTATAACTTAAGTGTGGGGGGATTAGGAAAATCTAATGGAAATTTGGGATACCTTACCTTCTTGAAATTTCTGCTCCCTAGAAACTTATCCTTGAACGATTTCAACTTATCAGGAATCATGTGCTTAGGTTGAATAGATAAGATAGGATGCAAGCATGACTAACTGAATCTTTCTTGGCTGCATATGGTACCTCATGATTTTAATCAATCAATAGGCAAGATGCATAAGGGTTTGATTGATTTTCATATAATTATCTGTCAAACATGGGTTGATTATTCTAGAACTTGCTGTGTTAGGCATATAGAGACCACGATCAATGAATTCATGGATCAGGCGGTGAAACCCTGTGATTCTTGTGAAAAAAAAAAGAGGGAGTTTGAAACTAAAATCGTGACAAATGTGAGATGGAGCATAAAATGCACTCACATCTAGAAACAAAAAAACAAGTGTGAGACGAAGCATAAAATGCACTCACATTTAGAAATGAAAGCAAGTGTGAGATGGAGCATAAAATGCACTCACATCTTGAAAAGAAGGCAAGGGTGAGATGGAGCATAAAATGCACTCACCCTAGAACCCCAACCCCATTCTCACCTTCAGATCCTAGGAATTCACACTAAGTGGTGAAGATGTGATACATAGCAAGCTTATGGAAATAAGCACACTTTGTTTTGATTCAAAGGAAAGTAATTGCATCTGGTTGAATTGGTTTGTTAAAAGCAATGAGCACCCATGCAGTCCAAGGAGTTTCAGCCCTGGAAGGCTTGTCTCATTTACTATCGATTTAACTTGGGACCATGAGGAATGGTGATTTGTGATCACTCTTGGACAAGAAAAAGGGGAGAAAGAGATGAAAAGGGAAAGATTACCAAGTCTGAACTAAACCATGAAATGAACCAGGCCTCATGTAGAGAAAAAGAAAGATTGAAAATCAATAGTTAGTCTCTCTTGTGTTACTTGAGTTTTTGCCTTGCCCAAGGACGGGCAAAGATTAAGTGTGGGGGGATTTGATGAGACCAAAACGAACCCTAATTTTATCCCCTAATATTCGTTCTTTTACATTTATTTAGCACTTAAATGGATTCATTACTCTTGTATTTCGATTTAGGGCAATAAAGAAGGCAATTGGAAGAAAACAGGACAAATCGAGTGATTTTGCACAGTTTCGGCGACAGTCAGTAATCTGTGCCTAACTCAAAATTCTATACACCGAATTGGACAATTTAAGAATCATTAGAAAGATAAAAGGAAGGCCCACAACTTTTATGTTTTGGGTTTTGACAGATTCGGCCCGCATCGAATATGAAAACGAGCCCAATGTTGGAGCAAGTTCGCAGACAGGCTCATTTCACAACTTAAGCCCAACTCGCAGAAGTACCTTGAAGCAGCCCAACTCGAATTCAAGAGTTAAGAGTCCGAATTTCGAATGTAATCTCCAATGAGAGAGTTTTATCAGATCTAAAGTCTTGAATGTAATCCTAGAGAGATAAAAAGATTGAGATTAGAGCATTAGATAAGAGATAGGATAGGATTAGTTCAAGATAAGATCAAAACTCCCTAAGGATAAGATGATCTCCTAGAAGGAGTTGGAAAACAGCCCTCTCCTTTGGCTATATAAAGAGGGGGGCGAACCAGCTCTAGAAATCACTCATTCCAAGATCCAAGAGATCATCAAGAAGATCAAGAAGCAAGAAGGCAGTTCGGCTATGGAGAAGAAGAGCATGGAGATTGCGCAGATCATGAGTAGCTAAGCTTCTTTTTCTGGTTCAAGGGGGGAGATTCGATTGTGTCATTGTGAGGTTCTGTAGTTACTTTATTTTCTTTCTTTTTAATTCAAGTATTCATTGGTTCTTGTGCACATTTTTATTGGATGTTAATGTTAATTAGTCTAACAAGCTGAATTAATGTTGATTTTCCTACTGCTATCCATGATTTCGGTGATCTGTAATTGTCACGAATAATGGTACAAGTAGCAATTAGGTTGTTATCTTTTTTGGGTCAATTGTTCGTGACAGCCTTTGACCAATGTTTTAACATGGTTCAACCTAAAAGAATCGATGGAACAAAATTCAGTAATTGCAGCTATCTCAATTATTGTTATTTTGGTTTAACTGTTTTCACAAATCTTAATGCTATCACTGTTTAACATGGAACGCTATCATACCCAGTTGAGTGGTGATAAGTATTTTTCGAATGCTGGGTTTGGTCAACTGAATTAGGAAAACACAAGGTTTATTATGGCTATCATAATAAATCTAAGGTTAAATGCTTGAATTGCAAGAATGCTAAATTGTACCTAGGATCGATGGCCAATCGATTCAACCCGAACCCTTGAACCAGAATTCGGTAAGACTGATTTTCTCTTGTTTGTTTAGTTTGTTATTCTTTTAATTTTAGTTATTTAATATTCCCACACAATTACTTTATCCATTCGGCTAGAGATTACTGATTTGCTCCCTGTGGGATTCGACCTAGAACCACTTTTATTGCAAATATTTTATTGTGGGACTAGTACTAATTTTGAGGGCTTCGACAAACCCGTCAAAAACCCAGGGACTGTGGGCAGATGCAAGATTAGCCCATCAGGTATTATCCTCAACTGTCTTACACTTAACCTCTTAGCCCATAATGATCATACACTGCCCGACAAGAGAGGACCTCTCCCTCGGCTGCAAGGAACAGTGTTGCACTCTGCTTATATGGATCCCGGGAATTAAAACCTATTTGCAAACATTTCGAAACCATAATATATATACTTTTATATCTCATATAAAATATATTTTGCAAAACAAATCTCAACGATTGAAATCAGCTACCGGCAGTCTTGGTTTCCATTAGTGACAGTGCATCCCCGATCATTACCTTTGTCCGACAAAGGGGCTGATCCTGTCACTATGATCACCCACTTAGATGAATTCTCAGACTGTCCCAACATACCCAGGTTTTGACCCCCGCTAAAGAACTCACTGATTGGTAAATCAAAGATAGCTCAATCCGACACCTAGTGTAGTATCATAATCGAGTCTAAGGGTCGGGTGTAACTTTCCAGTTTTGCCCATCAATCTCCAAGGTCCAGGGCAATACTGGAAATCTGGTCCAGTTCAAAGATTCAATTAATCCTACACTGTAGCTGCCTAGGGTCTCACCCCGGTAGCTGAGACAAGCCACCCCAACTGACTTGGTGGTGCCACAGTGTCAGCCTTGTCAGGATAGGTCTCCCCAGATCGACCCACTGGCTGTGAACATTCTAAACTAACACGAATCTCATTAAGTGTCTGGTTTAAGGGTATTACACAGAAACATACCAAGGGAACATGAATCAAATATGCACTTTTATTCATTTACAATAAACTCATAAAGCACATCATTTTGATTGAAGCTAAGGGCATACAAAATTGTCTAACAGCTCCCACTTGCACTTAGGTCCAATCAGGTACTAGCCGGAGTCCCATGCTTTTCACGTGTTTCTCAAACACTTTATGTGATAATGGCTTTGTTAATGGATCTGCTACATTTTCCGCTGATGCTACCTTCTGAATCAAGACGTCCCCTCTACCAACAATCTCCCTTAGTACATGGTACTTCCTCTCGATGTGCTTCGACTTTGAGTGGGCTTGTGGCTCCTTAGCCTGAGCAATAGCTCCATTGTTGTCACACAACAATGGGATGGGTGATGTGCTGGACGGAACTACTCCCAACTCGTGAATGAAAATTTTCATCCACACGGCTTCTTTGGTAGCCTCACTTGCGGCAATGTACTCGGCCTCGGTCGTGGAGTCTATACTGGACCCCTGTTTGTGAAAGAATGGTAGGATCCATCTAATGGACGGCAAGAAGGGTGTGGAATGGGGGGTGAATTTCAATAAAATTTCCTACCCTCTTCCAAATGGGAATCATATTCCCTAAATTTAGAATACATTATTCAATGATCCTACTTGAACCATAAACAAATCAGATCTGAACCAAAAAGAAACAAGAAGGATTATACCTGATCCAGAGAAATAATATCTCCCAAAGTTGGTGTTCACACCCAAAGAACAAACCAAGATCCGCTCCTGCTGAAGATGACACAGCTGTGGATAGAACAGAACCAGCAGGGTGCGTCCTACACACTGTATTCTTCACAAGAACCCTCTGGAAACCTTGAACACCAAATCCTTTTGTCTTTCTTGCAAGACTGTTGTCAAGAACTGTTTTCTTGACTTCCTTTTGCTGCAAAGATCCTATCTTCCAACAGGGAGTGGCAACGACTGAAGGAGGAGAAGTTCAAGGATGAAGAGGGCAGAACTGTCTCTTCTCTCTGGAGTCTGTGAGAGATCAAATCTCAGATTGCAGGATGTGTTTCTTTCTTACTTAAAACCCCTAGTTCGAAATCTGATAATTCTGCTAGGGTTTTCTCCTCTTTCTTCTTGATTAAGAAACCTCCCAATGTTTTGGGAGTTATCCCAATTCAAATCAGTATTTGGATAGAGGTTAATCTTAATCCTATCTGTAGATTAAGTTAGTTATCTCCTGATCTTATCAGGAGGTTACCAGATTCAAATCTAATTTGAATTTGGTCTCTTAGAGTGGATAAGGTTAAAGGCCCAATCCTTTTACTAACATTAATCTCAGATTCGCCCCATGAATTGGTGATCATATCAGCCTAGTCCGAAATGGGCTTTTGGCCCATTAAGTGTTTAGTGTTTAATCAGTTTCCAACCTGCTGCCCAGTTGGGCTTCTTTGTATGGTGTGGGACCCAAGCATTGATCTACACACCATCAACATGGGTACGGCCCAGACTTTATTACAAGGCCCAGCCGAATTCACTGAAAGACTCAGTGACCCCCTTGAGCCCATCACATGGACCCTATGGGCCCAACACTTACATTAAGTGGTCCCTGGGCCAAGCCATCTTATAAAAACCCAGTGACTGTGGGCAGGTGCAAGATTAGCCCATCAGGTATTATCCTAAATAGTCTTACACTTAACCTCTCAGCCCTTAATGATCAAGCACTGCTTGACAAGAAAAAACCTCTCTCTCGGTTGCAAGGAACAGTGTCGCACTCTCTACTCACATGGATCCCGGGAATTAAAACCTTTTGCAAATCTTTTGAAACCATACATATACATATATATATATATATATATATATATATATCTTATTTTTGCAAAACAAAATTCCAATGATTGAAATCAACTGTCGGCAGTTTGGTTTCCATCAGAGAGAGTGCATTCCCGATCATTACCATTGTCCGGCAAAGTGGCTGATCCTGTCACTATGACCACTCACTCAGATGAATTCTCAGACTGCCCCAACATGTCCAGGTTTCGACCCCCACTGAGGATCTCATTGATTGACACATCAAAGACAGCCCGATCCGACACCTAGTGATGTGTCATAATCGAGTCTAGGGGTTAGGTGTAACTTTCTAGTTTTGCCGATCTGTCTCCAAGGTCTAGGGCAATACTAGAAATCTGGTCCGATTCAAGGGTTCAAGCAATCCCATACTGCATGTGCCTTGGGTCTTACCCTGATGGCCGAAACAAGCCATCCCAACACTTGGTGGCACATCAGTATCAGCCTTGGTAGGATAAATCTCCCCAGACTTATCCAATGGCTGTGAACATTTAAAACTAACACAAGCTTCTATAAGTATCCAATTTTAAGGTCTTACACAGAATTACACCAAACAACATGAACCAAACATGCACTTTAATTTATTTCCACTAAATAACAAAAGTACATCAAATCCGATTGAACCTAAGGGCATACAAGACTGTCTAACAGCTCCCACTTGCACTTAGGTCCAATCTGGTACAAGCTGGAGTTCCATACTTTCCACGTGTTTCTCAAACACCTTCTGTGTCAGTGGCTTAGTCAATGGGTTTGCCACATTATCCGCTGATGCTACCTTCTGAATTAAGACATCCCCTCTACCAACGATCTCCCGCAGTACATGGTACTTGCTCTCAATGTGCTTTGACTTCGAGTGGGCCCGAGGCTCTTTAGCATGGGCGATCGCTCCATTGTTGTCACACAAAAACGGGATGGGTGATGTGCTGGATGGAATCACTCCCAATTTGTGTATGAATTTCTTCATCCACACGGCTTCCTTAGCAGCTTCACTTGCAGCAATGTACTCGGCATCGGTTGTGGAGTTTGCAGTGGACCCCTGTTTGCTACTTTTCCAGCAAATAGCACACGATCCTATCATGAAAACATACCCAGATGTAGACTTTCTATCATCAGGATCCGACTAGAAATCGGCATCGGTATACCCCAGAACTTGTAGTGAACTACCATCGAATACCAGACAAAACTCTTTTGTCCTTTGAAGGTATTTAAATATGTTCTTCACAGCAGTCCAATGCTCCTGCCCTGGGTTAGCTTGGAATCTACTTACCACACTCACCGCCTGAGCTATGTCCGGGCGAGTGCACAGCATGGCAAACATGATGCTCCCTACAGCTGAGGCATAGGGAACATCTCTCATCCCCTCAATCTCCTCAGAAGTCTTGGGAGACATCTTCTTGGAGAGAGTTACTCCATTTCTGAAAGGAACATTTCCTTTCTTGGAGTTTTCCATGCTATACCTTTTGACAATTTTGTCAATGTAAGCAGCCTAGGATAATCCAATTATCCACTTCGTTCTATCTCTATAGAGTCATAGAATAGATAACCCACTGAATCCTTTGGGTAGCCTATAAATAGGCAACGGCTGGTTTTGGATTCCAACTTGTCCGCACTTGTTCTT
The DNA here is from genome assembly GCF_056320005.1 of Nelumbo lutea. NCBI lineage: Eukaryota > Viridiplantae > Streptophyta > Magnoliopsida > Proteales > Nelumbonaceae > Nelumbo > Nelumbo lutea. Next base: position 114,521,352 of record NC_142684.1, read on the forward strand.
TTAACGTGTGCAGGACAACCCCAAATTTTCAAGTGTCTTACACTTGGCTTCCTTCTGGTCCATAGTTCATATGGAGTTTTCAGAACTGATTTGGTTGGAACCCGATTCAGCACGTAGATAGAAGTCTCTAATGCATGTCCCCAAAAGGATGTGGGTAATTCCGAGCATACGAGAAGTGACCAGACCATGTCCAACAAGGTCCCATTCCTCCTCTCTGAAACACCGTTGAGTTGTGGTGTAGCAGGAGGAGTTAGTTGTGACACTATCCCATTATCCTTTAAGTAGTCCATGAATTCGTCAGAGATACTTGCCACCTCGATCCGATCAAAGGGCCTTAACTTCTCTCCCTAACTGTTTCTCGACTTCCTGTCTGAACTCTTTGAACTTTTCAAAGGATTCAAACTTGTGTCTCATTAGGTACACATAACCATATCGTGAAAAATCATCTGTAAAGGTGATGAAGTACACGTGTTGATTCTGTGTCCCAACACTCAGGGGACCACATACATCAGTATGTATTAGGTCAAGTGTGCCTCCAGATCTTTCAGGCTTACCGTCAAATGGCCGCTTAGTCATCTTACCTTGAAGGTAAGGCTCACAAGTGGGAAGATTTTCTACGGTTAGAAAATCCAAAGAACCATCCTTTACCAGTCTTGTGATTCGGTCAATGCCGATATGGCCAAGTCGGTAATGCTAGAGGCACGTGGGATTAATTGTATCACGACTCCTTTTCTTGGGATTTTTGACCGACGTAGTTTCGGTTAGGTTAGTTTCTAGAGAAGGATGTAGAACATAGAGACCATTCTCCAGTTCCCCACATGCGATGAATTTATTATTCCGTTTAACTATAATCACATTACTAAAATAAACAGTATATCCATCAGCACACAGTTTAGAAACATAAATTAAATTTCTTCTCAGCTTCTGTACATAAAGACAATTTTTAAGTACAAGGACTCCTTCTCTAAAAACTAATTCTAGGGTTCCTATCGCTGCAACTGCAACACTTGCAATCATTCCCAAGAAAAATGTCACTTCGCCATCACTCAATCTTCTGCTAACTTTGAACCCCTGCAGTGAGTTACACGCATGAGTTGAAGCCCCGGAGTCAACACACTAGGACACAGAAGTAACTAAGATATTAGTTTCTATGACACAAGTTTTGATGTTACCTTTCTTAGATTCCAGGTAGGCAGGACAGTTCCTCTTCCAGTGGCCGGTCTGTTTGCAGAAGTGATGGACATTAGATGCCTTGTTCTTCTTCTGCTTCTTGGGTTTGGCAGCCTTCTTCTGGGGCTTCTTTGCCTTTCTCTTTTTCTTGCCCAATTTGTTAGCTTCAGCAAGCATAACCATAGGCTCATCCTTCTTTAAAAGATCCTCGGCCCTCTGCAACATATTGCTTAGTTCCTAGACGTTGACATTCAACTTATTCATATTGTAGTTCATAGTGAACGCATTGAAGGAAGAGGGCAAAGAATTTAGGATGGCATCCACTTGCGTGCCAAGATATAGCTCGGATCCAAGAGCTTCAAGTTCGTTAACGTATCCCATCATCCGAAGACAATGGTCATGAACTTTTTGCCCCTTGGACATCTGCGCAGTCATGAACAATTTCAAGACCTTCTATCGAGTAGAACGATTCTGCTCTTCATACATTGTTCTTAGATTATCCAATATATCCTTGGCTAGTTCGATCTGATCGAACTACCTCTGTATTGAGTTGTCTAATGAGGCAATGACAAAGCAGCGGGCTAGGGAGTTTTTATCCTCCCAATCTTGGTAGCCCCTCCTACGAGCCTCAGAAGCCCTATCACCCGGACGTTCCGGGGTAGGATTTTTCACCACCTTATCTAACTTTTCAGAAGTTAGAACCAACATAAGATTTCTGTACCAGTTGGCATAGTTTGGGCCCTTAAACTTGTTATCATCTAGAAGCTTTGCAAATTGACTGTTTGCCATTTTCTGATAAAATAACAAAAACGTTAGTCCACAACCTTAGTTTGATTCATGTTACCTACATAGATATTGCTTTTAATCTATGTTCCATTCCCATTTATTCATCTCTGCGATTTTCCCTCCCTTCTCAGTGACGGAGATGATGGAATGTCTCCGGAAATGTGGGAAATCACATAGGATGCATGAAGCCTGCATAACCCCACCACCTTTCTGTGACGGATCATATCCACTCATCATGTGAGTTTCCTTTTGGCCTCTGTCAGACAAGGTTGAAAGCCGTTTTCAGGTAAACCTTTCTATCCAGTGAGTGCACACCCATCATATTCAGATTACGCCAAGTTACCATGAGAGAGTTCCCATTTTCTGGTGAAGCCCCTCCCACATCGGTTTATGATGCCATCATCTAATGAAACACTCTAATAGATCCAACTGCAAATGGATAGCCCAATTTTATGGTGCGTTTCCTCATTACTGATGGACCCATCATTGTGCTAATGACGGAAGGCCTTTAGAGAGTCCAACAAATGGATCTCCCTATCACATGCACTCATATTTGCTTGGAGGAAACAAAATTATGCCCTAGTTCTAATTTAGGTCAAACCAAAGTGGCTCCCACTGACTTTCATAAAGTCAGATTTCTAGTGGGCCTCAATCGGCTAGGGGTTCCGTACACATCCCTTTTCAGGGTTGTGGGGCCCACCAAGTAGAGAGGGGTCATCCAATGACCTTAAGGGACACCATGGAAATGATGTGCATTCAGCCATGGTGTGCGCAAGAGCCACTAACGAATTAACATGGGCCAAGTGCTTATGGCCCATGGTCGCAGCACATCATACATCCAAACATCATATGTAAAGGAAGAATTGATCCAATCAATTAACTATTGTAAAGCCCATCGAATAGCCCATTTAAAAACCTAAAGCATTAACAATTAATGTCTACTAGGTGTATGGGCTGAATAGCAATTAGCAGTTCGGCCCATACAGCTCTTCTCTCTGTCAGCCATTCTTTCTACTTCTTTGAAGATGGGAAGATCACAATCTGAATTCACCTTCTTTGGTGAACGATCCTTCCTTTGTTTCGCCTCCTTCCTTAAACGACGGGTAGTCTTCTCAATTTTAGGGTTGTACTCGAGTTCACCTCATTGAGAAGCATGAGTCATAAAACAAAAGAGGTTAAGAAGAGGAAGGTAATAGCTAAGAAATTAAAGTTGCTCCACGGCAATGGTGCCAAAATTTTGTTGAGTTTGTCGAAGCCCTCAAAATTAGTACTAGTCCCACAATAAAATATTTGTAGTAAAAGTGGTACTAGGTCGAATCCCACAGGGAGAAAATCAGTAATCTCTTAGCTGAATGGATAAAGTAATTATGTGGGAAAATTTAATAACTAAAATTAAATGAATAACAAACTAAACAAACAAGAGAAAATCAGTCTTACCAAATTCTGGTTCAAGGGTTCAGGTTGAATCGATTGGCCATCGATCCTAGGTACGTTTCAGCATTCTTGCAATTCAAGCATTTAACCTTAGATTTATTAGGATAGCCATAATAAACCTTGTGTTTTCCTAATTCAGTTGACCAAACCCAGCATTCGATCAACACTTAACACCACTCAACTGGGTACGATAGCGTTCCATGTAAAACAATGATAGCATTAAGATTTGTGAAAATAGTTAAACCAAAATAACAATAATTGAGATAGCTGCAATTACTGAATTTTGTTCCATCGATTCCTTTAGGTTGAACCATGTTAAAACCTTGGTCAAAGGCTGTCACGTACAATTGACCCAAAAAGATATCAACCTAATTGCTACTTGTACCATTATTCGTTACAATTACGGATCATCGAAATCATGGATAACAATAGGAAGATCAACATTAATTCAGTTTGTCAAACTAATTAACATCAATGCCCAATAAAAAATATGCACAGGAATCAATGAATACTTGAATTAGAAAGCAAGAAAATAAAGTAACTACAGAACCTCACAATGACACAATCGAACCTCCCCCCTTGAACCAGAAAAAGAAGCTTAGCTACTCATGATCTGTGCAATCTCCATGCTTTTCTTCTCCATAGCCGAACTACCTTCTTGAGCTTCTTGGCCTCTTGATGATCTCTTGGATCTTGGAATGAGTTATGCTAGAGCTGGTTCGCTCCCCTCTTTATATAGCCAAAGGAGAGGGTTGTTTTTCAACTCCTTCTAGGAGATCATCTTATCTTTAGGGAGTCTTGATCTTCTTTGTACTAATCCTATCATATTTCTTATCTAATCCCCAACCTTCTTATCCTTATAGGATTACATTCAAAGTTTAGATCTAATAAGACTCTTTCCCTCTTGGGAGATTACATTCGAATTAGGACTCTAGACTCTTGCATCCGAGTTGGGCTTCTCTGCTACTTGGGTTGCTTTCAGGTTCTTCTGCGAGTTAGGCTTCAGCTGTTAAATGGGCCTGGCTGCGAACTTGCTACAACTTCAGGCCCAGTTTCGTACTCGATGTGAACCGAATCAGTCAAAACCCAAAACACAAAAGTTGTGAGCCTTTCTTTCTTCTTTCTAATGCTTCTTGATTACCCAATTCAGAGTCCGGAATTGTGAGTTAGGCCTGGATCATTGACTGTCGCCGAAACTGTGCAAAATCACCCAAATTGGCTTGTTTCCTTCCAATTGCCTTCTTTATTGCCCTGAATTGAAATACAAGAGTAATGAGTGCATTTAAGTGCCAAAGTAGTGTAAAAGGATTAAAATTAGGGACAAAAATAGGGTTCTTTTCAGTCTCATCAGAGGGTAATACCTGATGGGCTAATCTTGCATTTTCCCACAATCCTTAGGTTTTTATAAGGTGGCTTGACCCAGGGACCATTTAGTGTAAATGTTAGGCCCATTAAGAGCCATGGTGATGGACTCAGGGGTTCACTGTCTTCTACAGTGAATTCGGCTAGGCCTTGTTACAGAGGTTGGGTTGAACCTATGTGGCTGATGTGTAGATCAATGTTTGGGTCCCATGCCATACAAGGATACCCAATTGGGCAGTAGTTTGGAGTTTAAGTGAGCATACAGACTTAATGGACCTAAAGCCCAATTTGAACTGATTTAATATGATTAATTAAAGAGGGGCGGTTATGGGATTTAGATCAGCAAATAGGATAAGGGATTATCCCTATCCACTTAGAAAGTCCAGATCCAAATAGAGATTTTGATAAGGAAACTCCTCATCAAATTAGGAGGGATGATCTTTATATGCAGATAAGGTAAGAGATTATTCTTATCTCTGAAAGAGAGTCCAGATCCAAATACAAAATTTGGATTAGGAAACTCCTAATGGGATTTGGAGAAGCTCTCTTTAAGGCTATAAATAGAGGAGGTGGGCGAACCCCAATTTAGATCCAATCAGATTACAGATTCAAGAGAGAAGACAATTGCGGTTGGACTGATGCCATCTTCTGCTCTTGCCTCCTCCTATTACTGCCGCCATTGCCAGTTCGATCTCCACCTGTAGGAGCGATCAAGAAAGGTTTTTGATATCAGTTTTTGGTGAAAAGATGATCTGAAGTCATGCTCACACACCCTCCATCGAATTCTTGTTGAAGAACCACCTGTTGATTTTGCTCTACCCTACACTGTGTCATCTTCAATGGGAGCAGCCTTTGGTGTTTTCCTTGGGCGTGAACAACTTCGTTGGGAGTTACTATTACTCTGTATTAGGTATTTCACTATCCTACATTTTGGTTTTAGATCTGGTCTAGTTTAGGGTTCAAGATTGACCCTTGAAACTACAGTTTTCTAAAATAGAGGAGGAGGACAAACCCCAATTTAGACCCAATCAGATTACAGATTCAAGAGAGAAGGCAATTGCAATTGGACTGATGCAATCTACTCTTGCCTCCTATTACTGCCACCATTGCCAATTCGATCTCCACCTGTAGGAGCAATCAAGAAAGGTTCTTGATATCAGTTTTTGGTGAAAAGATGATCTAAAGCCATGCTCACACACCCTCCATCGAATTCTTGCTGAAGAACCACCTATTGATTCTCCTCCACCCTACGCTGTGTCATCTTCAGTGGAAGCAGTGTTTAGTATTTTCCTTGGGCATGAACACCTTCATTGGGAGTTACTATTACTCTGTATCAGGTATTTCCCTATCCTACCTTTTGATTTCAGATCTAGTATGGTTTAGGGTTCAAGATTGAT